>NC_133768.1:103713127-105060002 GCF_036562045.2 Rhinolophus sinicus | reverse complement strand
AATACTCTTTTCATCCTAAAAAACTGAAACTCCATACTCATTAAACAATTCCCCACTTGCTCTTCCCTGAGCCCTTTACAACCACTGTTATACTTTTTGCATCTAAGAATGTATCTTAGGTAAGTGGAATCATACAGTATTTCTTTTTATGACTGGCTTTATTTCAATTAGCAAAATGTCCCCAAGGTTCATCCATGTTGTAACATTTGTCAGAAAGACCTTCCTTGTTTCAAAGAATATTTACCATGAGATCTACCTTCTTAATACATTTTTAAGTATACAATACAATATTGTGAACTTTAGGTACAATGCTATACAGCATATTTCTAGAACTTATTTATCTTGCATAACTGAAATTTAATAACAACACTCCATTTCTCCCTCTCTTGAGCCCCTGGCATCCAGTTTTATTTTCTGCTTCTACAACTTGACTATTTTACATACTTTCCTTTTAAGTCTTTTTTCAATTACAGTTAACATTCAATGTTATATTAATTTCAGGTGTGCGCGTAGAGGTTAGACATTTATATAATTTACAAAGCGATCCCCCCAATTAGTCCAGTAACCACCTGGCACTATACATACTTATTATGTTATTATTGACTGTATTCCCTATGCTGTACTTTGTATCCCTGTGACTGTTTTGTAACTACCAATTTGTACTTCTTAATCCCTTCTCCTTTTCCACCTAGCTCCTCCACCCTCCTCCCCTCTGGCAACCATCAGTTTGTTCTCTGCATCTATGAGTCTGTTTCTGTTTTGTTTGTTCATTTATTTTGTTTTATAGATTCCACATATAAGTGAGATCATACAGTATGTGTCTCTCTCAGTCTGACTTATTTCACTTAGCATAATACCCTCTAGGTCCATCCATGTTGTTGCAAATGGTAAGATTTCATTCATTTTTATGGCCGAGGAATATTCCATTGTCTTTTTTATCCATTCGTCTATTGATGGACACTTAGGTTGCTTCCATATCTTGATATCTTGGCTATTGTAGATAGTGATGCAGTGAACACAAGGGTGCATATATCTTTTCAAATTAGTGTTTTAGATTTCTTCAGCTAGATACCCAGAAGTGGAATTCCTGGGTCATATGATAGTTCTATTTTTTAATTTATTGAGGAACCTCAGTACTGATTTCCATAGTGGCTGCACCAGTCTGCAATCCCACCAACAGTGCACTAGGATTCCCTTTTCTCCACAGCCTCGTCAACACTTGTTTGTTGATTTATTGATGATGGCCATTCTGACAGGTGTGAGGTGATATCTCATTGTGGTTTTTATTTGCATTTCTCTGATGATGAGTGATGTTGAGCATCTTTTCATATGTCTATTGGCCATGTGGACGTCCTCTTTGGAGAAATGTCTGTTCAGGTCCTCTACTGATTTTTGAATTGGATTCTTTGTAGTAAGTTGTATATGTTTCTTATATATTTTGGATATTAACCCCTCATCAGATGTACTGTTGGCCCATATTTTCTCCCATTCACTACGTTGTCTTTTTGTTTTTTTTGTAGTTTCCTTCACTGTGCAAAAACTTTTTAGTTTGATGTAGTCCCATTTGTTTATTTGTTCTTTTGTTGCCCTTGCCTAAGAACACATACCCCCCAAAGTATTGCTTACAGAAATATCAAAGAGTTTACTGATTACGTTTTCTTCTAGGAGTTTTATAGTTTCAGGTCTCACATTTAAGTCTTTAATCCATTTTGAGTTTATTCTTGTATATGGTGTAGAAAGGTGAACCAGTTTCATTCTTTTGCATGTGTCTATCTAGTTTTCCCAGCACCATTTATTGACGACACTGTCTTTACTTTATTGCATTGTATATTCTTGCCTCCTTTGTCATAGATTAATTGACCTTATAGACATGGGTTTATTTCTAGGTTCTGTATTCTGTTCCATTGATCTATGTGTCTGTTTTTATGCCAATATCATGCTGTTTTGATTACTATCACTTTGCAGCATAGTTTGATATCAGGTAGTATGATACCTCCGACTTTGTTCTTCTTTCTCAAGATTGCTCTGGCTTTTGGGAATATTTTGTGGTTCTATATAGATTTTAGGATTTTTTGTTCTAGTTCTGTGAAAACTGCCATTGGTATTGTCATACTAATTGTACTGAATCTATAGATTGCTTTGGGTATTATGGACATTTTAATGATATTAATTCTTCCTATCCATGAGCACGGTGTGTGCTTCCATTTGTATTTTCTTCAGTTTCTTTGTTGAATGTCTTATAATTTTCTGAGTACAAGTTTTTATCTCCTCAGTTAAATTTATTCCTAGGTATTTTATTATTTTTTTTTATTTAAATATTTTTTATTTTGTAAACCTAGGTAAATTGATTTTTTAAAAAGAGAACCACATATCAATGTTAGTACTGAAAGTACAGATATCAGTACGTATTCTACAGATTTTAAATGGCTAATAAGAGAATATGAACAAATTTGTGCTGATAAATTTTACAACTTAGATGAAATGGACACCTTTCTTTGAAAAATACAAACTGTCGGGCTGGCCCAGTGGTTCAGGCGGTTGGAGCTCCGTGCTTCTAACGCTGAAGGCTGTCAGTTTGATTCCCACATGGGCCAGAGGGCTCTCAACCGCAAGGTTGCCAGTTTGATTCCTCAAGTCCCGCAAGGGATGGTGGGCAGTGCCCCCTGCAACTAAGATTGAACACAGCACCTTGAGCTGAGGTGCCGCTGAGCTCCTGGATGGCTCAGTTGGTTGGAGCGCATCCTCTCAACCACAAGGTTGCCGGTTCGACTCCCACAAGGGATGGTGGGCAACTATCCCCCACAAGTGATAGTTGCGCCCCCTGCAACTATCAACAGCAATTGGACCTGGAGCTGAGCTGCGCCCTCCACAACTAAGATTGAAAGGACAACAACTTGACTTGGAAAAAGTCCTGGAAGTACACACTGTTCCCCAATAAAATCTTGTTCCCCTTCCCCAATAAAAAAAAGGAAAAGAAAAAAAAAGAGAAAAATACAAACTTTCAAAACGGATTTAAGGAGAAATAGAAAAATTTCGATAGCCCTATATTAACAAAATTGAATTCATAATTTAAAATCTTCCCTCAAAGAAAATTCCAGTCCCAGATGGCATCATTTTTAAGATTTGTCAAACATTTAAGGAATAAAAAATCCAATTGTAAACAAACTTTCAGAAAACAAAGTAGGGAATACTACCCAACTGAGTTTTTTAAAATTTATTTTATTTATTTATTTATTTATTTATTTATTAGTTTCAGGTGTACAAAACAATGTAATAGTTAGACATTTACACCTCTCACAAAGCGATAACCCACCTCCCCTAATCTACTACCCCTCTGACATTGCACAGTTATTTTATTCTTTGATGGAGTTATAAATGGGATTGCTTTCTTTATTTGTCTTTCTGATAATTCATTATTGGTGTATAAAAATGCAACAATTTCTGAATATTAATTTTGTATCCTGCTATTTTATTGAATCTATTTATTAGTCTAATAGGTTTTTGGTGGATTCTTTAGGGTTCTCTCTATGTACTTGTAGTATCATGTCATCTGCAAATAATGACAGTTTTACTTCCTCCTTTTTAATTTGGATGCCTTTTCTTTTTCTTTTTTTTTTTTCTGTCTGATTGCTGAAGCTAGGACTTTCAATACTATGTTGAATAAAAGTGGTAACAGTGGACATCCTTGTCTCATTCCTGATCTTAAAAAAAAAATAAAAAATTAGCTTTTCACCGTTAAGTATGATGTTAGCTGTGGGTTTGTCATATATGGCCTTTATTCTGTTGAAATATGTTCCATATCTTCCTTTCTAAGGTTGATTAATAGTCTGTTACATGGATATACCACAATTTGTTTATCCATTCATCTATGGATGGACAGTTAGGTTGCTTCCACCCTTAAGCTATTGTGAATATAATGCTGCTATAAACATGGGTGTACAAAGCTTTTTAAGACCTTGCTTTCAATTCTTTGTGGTATATACTCAGAATTGGATCGCTGGATTGTTTGGTAATTATATTTTCTATTCTTTTGAGAACTTGCAATACTGTTTTCCATATCAGCTACATCATTTTAGATCTCTATCAACGGTGTACAAAGCTTGTAATTTCTCCACATCCTCACCAACACTTGTTTGTTTTGTTTTGTTTTGTTTTTAAAGAATAGCCATCCTAATTGTTGTGAGGAAGTCAACACTAATTTTAGAATAAATTAATGAGTGCTTAAAAATAAAATGAAATGTTTCTAGCCTAATTTATCCTATTTCCTTTCCTTTCATTGACTCTGTTCTTTTATGGATAACTATGGACTCTATTATTGCTATTATATCTTTTGATCTATGCTTTGTTAGGCTATATGAAAATAGTGCTTGATTGAGGAGTCAGCCTCCAGTCCAGTAGCCCAGCGTAGCCTGCTCAGAGCCCAGCCCATGCACGTGGCTGCCAGACCTGTAAAATTGTGCCATCACCTTCACTCATCCCAGGGGAACCTAAGAGCTGGCAGCCCACTCCCCTCCTTTGGTTTCCAGCCAAGTGCTGCTTCGAATGCTGCATCAAGTGTATGGGCGGGCCCGCCCTATACTTCTCTGGGGGCCACCTCTGCTTCTCTAGAGTCGCCTTGTTCTGTGGCTGTGAGCATGTGGAACTCGTGGGCACCATGGTGATTCTTTAGCAACACTTCTCCAGCAGCACCAGTGACCGCGCCTTGCTGAGGGAAGTAATACAACTGATGGCGTATGTCATCTATGGAATCAGGTCCTTTTTCTTCTTGTATGGGATCGTTCTTTTGGCAGAAGGCTTTTCCGGCATAAGGGCAGTGAAAGAACTGCACAGGGAATTTAAAACAACTGCCTGTGGCCAATGCATCCTTGGAATGTTCGTCTTCCTCACCTATGTGCTGGGTGTGCCTTGCCTGGATGTGTTTGGTTTCTCGGTGGTTCCATGTTTATGTTCTATAGTGTGTGGTCAACTTGTGAAGTCACTGTGTCACCCCGACCAACGGGAGAGCCAGTGTGGAGCAGCAGATCTGCATGGATATTGGCAATGTGGTAAATCATTCCTTGGAATGCTTCCCCAGGAAAAATATGTGGCTGTGCCCTAAACATCTGCGATACAAATGACTTCTACATATCTTATCACCTGTTCACAGTGGCCTGGATAGGAGCTGGTGCCACCATCAGCACCCTGGTCCACTTTCTCATGAAATTTCTTCTAACAGGGCTTTCTTAAAGGAAGCAAGCAAAGTGCAGGCTTACCAGAATATCAAAGCAAAGGAAGAACAGGAACTGCAAGATATCCAGTCACGATCAAAAGAACAACTCAATTCTTACACGTGAATGTTTGCCAGAGTGCTTCAGCCAACGAATTTCCAGCTCTGACAAATCATCAGAGAGCTGCTCTGCAGTCCAGACGTGTATCCCACCAAACAAACTAACGTACAAGTACAAACACTTCACTGTCTGTCTCAAGCTGCTGGGATGTATTTCGAGGAAAACCTTCTGGTAGTTAAATCTTTTTCTTTAGAACAGATATTGGGAGTTTCATGTCGGCCATTTTAAAAGGCAACATTTGGATTGTTCATCCTTTTGAAATTTGTGGCATGTGCACATTTATTGCTAGAGTAGTGCTACCAAGACAGGCAATGAGAATGTGGCATACTTCTTGATAGGGACCTGTGATGTGCCAGCATCAGGGGATGTGACCATAAATGTATGTATGCCATCTGTCCTCAAATAAGTATATCTAAATAGGGAATAAAATAGAATTGGTGTGAAGTTTCATTTCTGACAGCTGACATTTATGAAACTGTAGCTCATCAAAGATAATGTGATTCTTACAAGTGACCTTTTTCTTTTAATTAACTGACTTTTCCCCTAAGTCGAAGACACATTAATATCCTGATCCAATCAGAAATCTTTTTTGCAATAACTCTAAAATGAGCTACTATAATGCTGCTCCACCTACCATTGAAGAAGCTGGATTCTGACTCATTGACATGCTTTCCAGAATCAATTTTGTAATAGATTTCATTTTAATAAAATGACTTGCTTGCCATCATTCTTCTTGGGAAATAAATGTCAGCTCTTCCTTAATGAGTACTTGCTTTAAATTTTTAAGAACTTATATTACAACAGAATACCTAAAATCCTTCATAGGATTTTGTTCCACAAGTGTTTTTCTTAACTAAGAATTGTTACCTTATGAAAATGACCACCATTCTAAACCGTTTTTATAAGGTCTTCTTACCGAACCAGAGCCCACTGTCCTATATGCATAGAAGCCGATACTGTGGCACCGGCTCTTGAGAAAAGAAAGAAGCTTTATTTGAAAGTCAACTGGCAAGAAGACAAGAAGCAAGGTTTATATCTGTCATCCTTGATCCAGGATTTGGGGCAGGTTTTAAGGGATAGCAGTTAAGGTTTCACAAGTGTTACTTGTAATTGGTATTTCACAGTGTTGTTTGTAAGTGGTGTATGCAAGGCTTAAACTTTGCTTCTGTGACTTTTTAGAAACAGGATAGGACCACGTTCTGTGGTTACAGTGGGAATAATTAGTTTAAATTTAATACCAACTATCTAAAACCTAATTACAAATAGACCAAAGACCTACTTTATGAATTTGAACACTTAAGTAATTGAAATTAGGGTTGGTATTTATTTCACTTTTTCTTATTGAAATCTTGGTTTCCTGAAATAATAAAGTTTGATGTTCAGCAAAAACAAGATGCTTGAGTTTAAGCCATTTTCAAAAGGAACTTGCCTTCTAAATCATTGTGTTCCAAAACATAAGTGACTATAGCGGTTGAGTATTAGTGATGATAAATGTTGTGTTGTTCTTTGTGAAATGATACATGTAACTGTTGGGTGCATCAGTGCTTTTTAAAAGGGTCTGCATAACATATAGGATCAACTATGTATATTTATGCTAAGAATTACCTTGTGGTTTGGCTGTTTCCATATACATGTGCAGAAATGTATTAACATGAAAGGAAGCAGTCCTTTATCAAGATGCTATTAAAATTGAATATTATTAAAAGAAATTGAAGAAAACACAAAGAAATGGAAAGATATTCTGTGTTCATGGATTGGAAGAATCAACATAGTTAAAATGGCCATACTAACCAAAACAATATACAGATTTAATGCAATTCCCATCAAAATCCTAATGGCTTTTATTTATTTTTTTTTTTTTCAAGAAATAGAACAAAAGGGGCAGCCAGATGGCTCAGTTGGTCAGAGCATGGTGCTCATAACATCAAGGTCTCTGGTTCGAGTCCCACATGAGACAGTGAACTGTGCCCCCCCCCCCCCCCCCAACTAGGTTGAAAAAACAATGACTTGACATCCTGGAAAAACACACTGTTCCCCAGTATTCCCCAATAGAAAAAAAGAAAGAAAGAAAGAAATAGAAGAAAAACATCATCAGATTTGTATGGAATCACAAAAGACCTTGAATAGCCAAAGCAATCTTGAGAAAAAAGAACAAGGCCAGAGTTATCACACTCCCTAACTTCAATTTATACTACAAAGAGACAATAATCAAAACAGCATGGTATTGGTAGAAAAACAGACACACAGACCAATGGAACAGAATTAAGAATCCAGAAATAAACCCACATATATATGGGCAAATAATTTTCAACAGAGGAGCCAAAAACATACAATAGAGAAAAGAAAGCCTCTTCAATAAATGGTGCAGCGAAAATTGGAAAGCCATGTGCAAAAGAATGAAACTAGACTGCTATTTGTCACCATATACCAAAATTAACTCAAAATGGATCAAAGACCTAAATATAAGACCTGAAACAACAAAATTGCATAGAAGAAAGCATAGGTGCGAAACTTAGGGACCTTGGTCTTAGAGAGGATTTTATGAATTTGACCTCCAAGGCAATGGAAGTAAAAGCAAAAATAAATGAATGGGACTATATCAAACCAGAAAGCTTCTGTACAGCAAAAGAAACTGTCAACAAAACAAAGAGGCAACCAATCTAATGGGAGAAGATATTTGCAAACAACACCTCTGAGAAGGGGCTAATATCCAAAATCTATAAACTCATACAACTCAACAACAACAACAAACAATCCAATCCAATTTAAAAATAGGCAGAAGACCTGAACAGACACTTCTCCCAAGAAGACATACAAATGGCCAACAGATACACGAAAAGAGTCTCAACTTCACTAGCTATTAGGGAAATGCAAATGAAAACCACAATGAGATATCACCTCACACCTGTTAGAATGGCTATTAGCAAGACAAGTAATAACAAGTGTTGGAGAGCTTATGGAGAAAAAGGAACACTCATACAGTGTTGGTGGGAATGTAAATTGGTACAGCCACCGTGGAAAACAGTATGGAGTTTCCTCAAAAAAATTAAGAGTAGATTTACCATATGACTCAGCAATCCCTCTTCTGGGTATCTACCCAAAAAAATCTGAAAATATTTATCAGTAAAGATATACGAAGGTTGGATAATCAAGGTCGCGAACTCATCCTAGTAAAAGTGCTACCTACCTCATTGCTGAATATCACTATGGTCACCTTCAAAGTACTCCCCTTGGGAAGCTATGCACCGACGCCAGCGCCTAGTCCACCCTTCAAAGCAGTTTTGGAACTCTTTTTCTGGAATGGCCATCAGAGCTGTCGTCATATTACCCTTGATATCCTGAATGTCATCAAAATGTCTTCTTTTCAATATTTCCTTTATCTTCGGGTAAAGAAAGAAGTCATTGGGGGCCAGATCAGGTGAGTAGGGAGGATGTTCCAATACAGTTGTTTCCTGGCTAAAAACTCCCTCACAGACAGTGCCGTGTGAGCTGATGCATTGTCGTGATGCAAGAGCCATGAATTGTTGGCGAACAGTTCAGGTCATCTAACTTTTTCACACAACCTTTTCAGCACTTCCAAATAGTAAACTTGGTTAACTGTTTGTACAGTTGGTACAAATTCATAATGAATAATCCCTCTGATATAAAAAAAAGAAGTTAGCAATGTCATTGTAACAAGTTCACGAACTTAATTGTCAGAGCTCGTATGTACCCCGATGTCCATAGCAGCCAAGACATGGAAACAACCAAAGTGTCCTTTGATAGACGATTGGATGAAGATGTGGTACATATATGCAATGGAATATTACTCGGCCATACGAAAAGATGAAATAGGGCCATTTGTAACAACATGGATGGATCTTGAGACTATTATGCTAAGAGAAAAAAGTCAGGCAGAAAAAATTGAGAACCATATGACTTCACTCATATGTGGGATATAAAAGTGAAAGCAACAAAAGAACGATACAGACAAATAAAGAAACAAAAACTCATAAACATAGACAATAGTTTAGTGATTACCAGTGGGTAAGGGGGAAGGAGGATAGTAGAGGAGGGTAAAAGGGGTAAAATCAAATATATGGTGATGGAAGGAGAACTGTCTCTGGATGGTTAAGTGCACAATGTGATCTATAGATGATGTAATACAGAATTGTACACTTGAAACCTACCGTGTTTCCCTGAAAATAAGACCTAGCCGGATAATCAGCTCTAATGCATCTTTTAGAGCAAAATTTAATATTTAAGACCTGGAATTATATATTATATTATATTATATTATATTATATTATATTAATTATATTATATTATATTATATTATATTATATTATATTATATTATATTAGACCCAGTCTTAGAGTAAAATAAGACCGGGTCTTATATTAATTTTTACTCCAAAACACTCATTAGAGCTGATTGTCCAGCTAGGTCTTATTTTTGGGGAAACATGGTATGTAATTTTACAAACCAGTGTCACCCCAATAAATTTAATAAAATGAAAAAAGAGATGCTATTAAAATTGGACATCAAGTATAATATTTCATTTGGATGCTTTTTGTTGTTTCTGGTAGTGCTGAAAAATGCCTGTCTGGAGCTTGACTAGGTTTTTGTTGTTGTTGTTTCTTTGTTTTTCAATTGGGAGAAGCTCTCTTCTGTGTCAACAGTTGTTCCAGAATAGTTTGTTCTTTTTCTTTCCTGTTGCATGACAGACTTAAATATTTTTTCCAGCAGTGGAGGTGTTGTTAGAGTCCAGTGTTCTAGAACAGGCAGTGTCTAACAGCTAATTTTACTTTTCTATTTCTGGTAACTACTACCAGGAATTTTTGAAAACTTTTTTAAAAAATAGTCTAATTTTTTTTATGTAAAGAGCATTCAATTTTGCTACGTATACATTTTTTTTTTTTAAGATTTTATTGGAGAAGGGGAACAGTGTGTACTTCCAGGACTTTTTCCAAGTCAAGTTGTTGTCCTTTCAATTGTTGTTGTGGAGGGCGCAGCTCAGCTCCAGTTCCAGTTGCCGTTGCTAGTTGCAGGGGGTGCAGCATACCATACCTTGTGGGAGTCGAACCGGCAACCTTGTGATTGAGAGCCCAGTGGCCCATTTGGGAATCGAACTGGCAGCCTTCGGAGTTAGGAGCGTGGAGCTCTAACTTGCCTGAGCCACCGGGCCAGCCCTACGTATACATTTTTGTCACATCACAATAAATCAATATTTTCTATCAGTGCCAAGGGTTTCCTGTAGTTCTATTCAAGTGCTATAATGAATATTTGTAGATAATAGTAAAAAATAATAATAAAAGAAAGAACTGCGGAAACTTTGCACTTAAAAGTCATTTTGTATTTCAGAGCTGTTCTTCTCTTCTCAGTAAGCATCTGACAAAGCTTACATAGGATTACCCAGCTGACCTTTTTCATAGTGAACTCCTGGCATATTTGGGTAATACAGGAGTTTCAGACGGGCGCTGGTCTCTGTTTTTCATGTGTAGGTGGTTTCACATCACGGGCTGGCAAGAATATCCTTAATAAAACCTATGAACAAGATTCATTTTATGGCTTAGGTAAACCAGTCAAATTTTGTTTGTTGTGTGTGCATTATAAAACAAAAATGCAGAAAAACATTACCCATAGATGTTTTCTTTGGAAGGAATGAAAATATTGCTTATTCTAAGCCATGTAGCATATAAAACTTGAAATGTGGAGATACTGATATAATTTTTTTTATTGGAACATTTTAAAAATTATTTCTTTTTTCCAGTTACAGTTGACATTCAATATTATTTTATATTAGTTTCAGATGTACAACGTAGTGGTTAGACATTTGTATAATTTATGCAGTGACCCCCCCAATTAGTCTGGTACCCACCTGGCACCACACATAGTTGTTGCAACATTACTGACTGTATTCTCTATGCTGTACTCTACATCCCTGTGACTATTTTGTAACTAGCAATGTGTATTTCTTAATCCCTTCACCTTTTTCATCCTGGAGATACTGATTTTAAATGTCAAACAGAAAACTATCTGTTAAGGTGCTGTGTAGTATTTTTCGTTTGCTTTCTGCAGCAGCAATAAGTAAAAATTTTAGCCTAGAGTACATTTGCAAAAGCAAATAAAAAAGCCTTCATAAATATATGTTCATCTAGTGTTCTTAATTTGAGGTTTCTGCTACCAAAAAAAGAGGGCCTCAGCTATATGTTATACCTATTTTGTTTTAGATCCACTGTTTAGAAGGACTTTTGTCTTTGTAGTGAAAAATTTATATTTTTGTTTTCATTTCTAGAAAATAAATTTGTATCCAAACAAAACGTATATATAAGATGATGTGATAAAATATATGAGATACTGGGCAAGGTTTAGCAGGTGCCTTGTTTGTGTTCTGAACATTCAGAAATAAAGAACATTGGGTCAAGTGAAGCTAAAAGAAAATGTAGGAGATTAGTTAAAACTGGTGAAAATGAATTTTGTACCACTTTGAAGTAAATTATCTCATAAGACTTTAAAATGCATAATTCCAATTAAATCTTAGGTTACTTTTTCCTTAGGGTTCTCCTTTAATTATTTAGATGCAATTTGGTACTGTTTAATATTGAGTTTTTGGTTTTCATTTTTTCAGTTTTTATGTGACAAAGACCTTAAAAATAAAAAGGAATGACCTTTTAAAGAGCAAGGTGCTTAATTTTCTTGAACAGATTATATAGCTTTCAATCATAGTTATGAATTTATTTTTCTTAGATTCCAGATATGGGGTCAAATTCAGTACAGCTTAGATAATATTCTCACAAGTTCACTTCACTCAATCAGTATTCACTGAGTACTTATTATAATCAAGGCATACGGCTAAGACTAGAGTAGAATAAAAGGGAACAAATTAAACACTAGCCCTGCCCCCGAGGAGCTCACAGTCTAGTGCAGATAAGGCAAGTAAATTTTTTAAAACCTGTGACATAAGATGGGGAGTAAGTGCCATAAAAAGTACAGAAAACATAGAGTTCCGAATAGACCACATACACACTTGTTAGCAGTCAGTTTCCCAAACAGTCATTCAACCTATCGGTAAACTGGAGGAAGACCCAGCCATTGTCCCTTTGGACACTCTACAAGGATTTCACATGAGAGGTTCATTCAGATCGTATGTAGCAATAATCTTGTTTTAAACCAGATGTGGCAAAACCTACTGTAGAATTCCACTATACTTTTAGTGATATCAGGCCGCAGAATCCCATGAAAATAGGTTGGAGTCCTGAGCCGAGGGAGACCTCACAAAGAACATAAACTACAGGGCCCACTTTTTTCTTTTACCTTATTTATGCAAAGGCAGCCAGGCCTGAACGGTATTTCCAGACAATTCATGTATCTGGAATGTTGTTTATTCCTAGTTTTAGACATGAAAACTCATGTCTAAAATTTGTTACGTTGATTAGCACACCCTCTATTGCAGATTTCATGAAAAATGTTGAAGGACTGTGACCAGCCCTGGGTTGGTTCAAAAGTTCAGTTGTTAACTCATTTAACTAATCAGATTCAAACTAACAAATTAGCTTATGGATAAGATACCTAATTAATTGATTAAATAATTATACACCCAAGCATATATCTATCTATATATAGCACATTCTTCTAAGTATTTAAAATAATTACAAACAATGTAATGAACAGTTTCTAAATAATCAGAGCCTTATTCAAAAGTGTCTTACTAATATTCGTTCGTTTGTTTCACGAGCCTATTAAAACTGGTAACCTTTGATGCCTTGTTACTAAACTAAGGATGTTGTCATTTCTTTAAACATATTTGAAGTGACATTTCTCAAGGTGTTTCAGACCCTGGTTTCAAACAATGCTAAAATTACTCGGAAGACTTTATAACCTCATAACAAGTTGACCCTAAAACAATATTAGCACCCCTTTTTCACCATATGTGGTTCAAATATCTTTTACTTCTAGGAGGCCAAATACACAATTGAAGGATAGAGATTTCTTGCTATGGACTTCTGATACAACATGGTGGATGGAACACATGTTTTAAAATCTACACTACCTTACAGAAACTATGCAAATTCTATTTAATAAATATTTATAGTTCTTATATGAACCAGGGATTGTTCTTGGAAGTGAACAAAACAGAATTGAACAAACAGGCAAACATACTGTCATAATGCTTCCGTTCTTGTGTTTGTTTTTCAAGTAAAAACCCCAGTAGTCCCTCTCCCCTGAACTCCTCCTGATCATATGTAACCACTGCTGGACTTCTCCAATTGATTGCGTTATAGGCGAATCTAAATTAGCATCTCCAAACATCTTGATCTTTCCCCTCCCCACTCACACAATCTGTTCCATTTGGAATCTCTCCCCATCTCAATTAAAAACAATGCTATCCATTCAGTTGCTCAGGACAAAGATCTTTAAGTCACCATTGTCATAGCTTCACAATTCCTGCTTCCAATCCACCAGCAAACCCTGTGTGTTCTATCTTCAGAATATACCTAGAGTCTCACCATTTCTCACACCCTCCAGTGCTACCATGTTGGTCCAAATCACCATCATCTCACACTTCAATTGTTATATGGCCTCCTAACTGACCTAACTGCTTCTTCCCTCCATCAACTATTTTCAACACAGAGGCCAGAGATCCTGGTAGGACAACAGCAAGATGGCAGACTAGGAAGCCCTGTACCCTCTGCCTTCCCATGGAGACACCAGTTTAACAACAACGCGTGGACCAATTTTGTCTGTGAGAAATCCAGAAATCATTTAAGAGGCTCTTACACCCAAGGCAAGTGCAAAACCAGCCCCATCAAAAAGAAGTAGGAAAATTCCTGGCACCCTCTCTCGATAGTCGCTGCCCTGGCACAGTGCCACACAACTGGGAAGAAACACCCAGCTCCCTGATTCTTCTTGGGGAGGAAAAAAGAAGATTGGACCATAGTCCAACATTCTTTCCTTCCAGGAGGACTGCCCGATGGACTAGCTTTTGTTTCACTTGTCTCAGTGTGCTGATGAGATAGGACAGAGTCTAGATGCCTGGAGGCTGCTGAGAACAAAAAAGGAGCTGGTCCAAAGGACCTATGGTACAACTGACAGAGACTGATACAAGTCGGCAGCCTCTCCTTCAGGGGCGTAGTGAAGAGTGGAGCATGCATCCCAAATTCCAGCTTTTCTGGAGGCTTCTGGAGCAACTGGTTTCTGTCTCGCTTGTCTTGGAGTGCTGATGGGACCTGGCATATTCTAGAAGCCTAAGGGCATCTGAGAACAAAATGAGCTCAGTGACTTGCTCCTGCTCCATAGGACCTGTGCTGCAGCAGACAGAGGCCAAGAGATAGTTCCAACCAAGTACCTTAAATCCAGAAAAATGATCTTTCAAAAATGAGGGGGGGAATCACAGCATTTCCAAAGAAACAACAAAAAAAAATTCTTGCTAGCAGATCTGGCTTACAAAAAATGCTAAAGGAAGTTCTTCAGGCTGAAAGCCAGTGACACAGGACAGAAATTCTAATCCATACAAAATATCAAAAGGCAATTAAGTTCGCGAACTTGTTGCAACGATGTTGCTAACCTTTTTTGATATCAGAGAGCTTATTCATTGTGAATTTGTACCAATTGGACAAACAGTTCACTGAGTTTACTATTTGGAAGTGCTGAAAAGGACGCATGAAAAAGTTAGACGACCTGAACTTTTCGCCAACAATTCATGGTTCTTCCATCATGACAATGCACAGATCACACGGCAACTTGTGTGTGAGGGAGTTTTTAGTCAGTAAACAAATAACTGTATTGGAACACCCTCCCTCCTCACCTGATCTGGCCCCCAATGACTTCTTTCTTTCCCTGAAGATAAAGGAAATATGGAAAGGAAGACATTTTGATGACATTCAGAACATCAAGGGTAATACAACAACGGCTCTGATGGCCATTCCAGAAAAAGAGTTCCAAAATTGCTTTGAAGGGTGGACTAGTTGCTGACGTCAGTACATAGCTTCCCACGGGGAGTACTTCAAAGGTGACTATAGTGATATTCAGCAATGATGTATGTAGCACTTTTCCTAGGATGGGTTCGCGAACTTAACTGTCAGACCTCGTATAATTATAAAAGGAAATATAAATGTCCTTTCCTTCTGTTAAGTGATTTTTAAAAATTGTATAAAATAATATGTATGTAACTGTGTTGTTGGACCTGTAATATATATGACAGTAATAACAGCACAATGGAGGTGGTAAATGTAAATTGAGACCAGATGAGAATTCAAATCAATAGGAATAAATGAAGAGAGCCAGAAATGGTAAATAAGGTTAATATAATGCACTTTCTAATTATACTTTTTCTATTTTCTTCTCTCAGCTTCTTCATATTACATACAATTATATAAAGTAATAATTAAAGTAGTATATTCTTAGGATTGTATACGTACAGGTCTATTAATAGCTATCATTAGTAGTCCAAAAAAGGGAAGAGAATAGAGCTGTAAAATTATTTAGAGAATGGAGCTGTAGAGTTATAACATTTTTCACTAGAATTAAGTCACATAAATTCGAAGTAGATTCTGAAATGTTGAGAGGTATATAGTAAGCCCTGGGGCTAAGGAAATAGTAAACATATTATGAAAAAAATCAATTAAGGAATTAAAATGTTACACTAGAAAATATTCACTGAATTCAAAAATATTCTTAATATATTCAGAGATAAGAGAAGATGTACCATCCATCAAAAAACAAGTTTTATCTAAAAAGGGAATATTCAGAGAATAATAAATACATTTTAGAAGTTAAATATATGAGAGCATAAATGTTTAAATATCAATACATAATTTAGAATATATAATTGAAGAAATGTCCCAGAAATTAAAACAAAAAGATAGAGAAGAAATATGAGATAGAAAAGTTTATTTATTTATTTATTTTTAAAAGATTTTATTGGGGGAGGGGAACAGGACTTTATTGGGGAACAGTGTGTACTTCCAGGCCTTTTTTTTTTTTTCCCCCAAGTCAAGTTGTTGTCCTTTCAATCTTAGTTGTGGAGGGCGCAGCTCAGCTCCAGGTCCAGTTGCTGTTTCTAGTTGCAGGGGGCGCAGCCCACCATCCCTTGCGGGAGTCAAACAGGCAACCTTGTGGTTGAGAGGACGCACTCCAACCAACTGAGCCATTCGGGAAGCAGCTCAGCTCAAGGTGCCGTGTTCAATCTTAGTTGCAGGGGGCGCTGCCCACCATCCATTGCGGGACGCAAGGAGTTGAACCGGCAACCTTGTGGTTGAGAGCCCACTGGCCCATGTGGGAATCGAACCGGCAGCCTTCAGCGTTAGGAGCACGGAGCTCTAACCACCTGAGCCACCGGGCCGGCCCCGAAAAGATTTTTTAAATGTCTTGAAAATCATTTCAGCTATCTAACATCTGAATTAACAGAAGTTCCAGAAAGAGAGAATGAAGAAAAGAGAGAGGGAATGTCTGAATTAAATAAAATTCATACAACTGCAAAGTATGGTTTTCCAAATCGAAGGGACCCAGCACAACGAAGAATGAAAAGAAGCTTATGATATCATGAAATTTTTGAACACCCAGGATAAAGAGAAAAATGAAAAGTTCACTGAGCTGCTTCTGGCTAGGTTGGAGTAAGACGTATGAGAAGAGCTCTCATGATAACAGTAATAAAAGTGGACAGATCATATGAGACAATTGTGTTCAGGCATTTAACAACAGGCAACACACACTGCAGTCCCTTAGGGAGGCAAACATTCATAAGCTTGTCCACTCACCTGGATTCCAGCTGCGACTGTGAGCCCTGATCTCTGCCTCATCAGCCCAGTGAGACTGTCTTGGCCTCCAGCTCGCTGCACTGTGGTCTGCAGTGTACTAACACCTGGATGACTTTACAAAAGAGAGGAGAAAGCTGAGCAGACAGGTAGCTCTAGAAGTCTGTTAGGGAGTCCCCCATGAGTTAGTCTCTGAGGTTCAGGTTTAACCCAAACCTGGATGAAACTGTCCGAGGTTTACCAAAGAACAGCTTCTATGGGGTGAAAACCAGAACAGAGATACTAAAGGTTCAGTCGTGCCAGGGGACATTAGAGTTCCAGCCCAGCCAGACCAAGAAGACCACATTATCACTTCCATAACGTTCTAGAATGGCAAACATTAAAAAGAAGACACAACCAAGTGCCATCGAGGATGTGGAATATCTATAACTGTCGTACATTGCAGGTGAGAATGTAAACTCATTCAACATCTTTGGTAAGCATTTTGGTGGTTTCTTATAAAATGAAATATACACTTACAAAATGATTTCACCCTCCTATCTCTAGGTATTTATGCTAGAGGAATTAAAAATCTTGTGTACACAAAAACTTGTATATGAATGTTTATAGCATACTATTGTCGGAACAAAAAATTGGATATGATTTAAATTTTATCAATAGGTAAATGGATAAATAAAATGGTAAATGGTATATCCACACCACAGTACACCGCTCAGTGACAAAAAAGAAGTAACTGGATACACATAACAAGGGCATGAATCTCAAAAATGTTGTGTTGAACAACAGCCAGACATAAAACAGAGCATACTGTATAGTTTCAGTAATGTGATGGTGGTTACACAGATGCATATATTTTTCAAAAGTCTTAATTTTACACTTCAAAGTTTGTTTAAAATAGTAATAGATGCAAAAAGAAACAGGAAAATGCAGTCCGTGTTCATGAAAAAACAGCAATCAATAGAAAGTAAACCCCAAATGACCCAGATATTAAATGTAGCATCCAAGTCTTTAAAGCAGATATTTTAATTATCCTCAAAGTGTTAAAGGAAAAATATGACAAAAGAATTGAAGGAAAATTCCTGAAATAGGGAATCTCTGCAGACAAAAAAACGGAAATCTATGAAAAGAAATGGATGGAAAAACCAGTCCTGAATAGTACAATACCGATTTGCAAAATCCTCTGGGTGGGTTTGAGAGCAGATTGGAGGTGACAGAAAAGTCAGTGAATTTGAATATGGATCAAGAGTAACTTTCTAATCTGAAGAACCAAGATATTATGATGCTGCAAAAAAATAATAGAGATTCAGTCTTGTGCCACAATATTAAAATCCAATGCATTTATTTGGAGTCCCAGAAGGAGAAAAGTGAGAATGGGCTGCACACTATTTGAAAAATATTTGAAATTTTCCCAAAGTTGATCAAAATAATCAATTGAAAGGTTAGAAAAGCTCAGTGAACCCTGGGGAGGATAAATTCACATACAGGTCCACACATATGCAGGTACCTCTAGTTTTATCTAGTCAAACTATTTAAATACCAAAGACAAAGAAATCTTTAGTCAGTGGAAAAAAAAAGATATTAGATACAGAGGAGGAAAGATACAAATTAGCTGACTTCCCCTTCAGCAACAACCGTATTTCCCCCAAAATAAGACCAAGCCGAACAATCAGCTCTAATGTGTCTTTTGGAGCAAAAATTTTACTATATAAAACCAGGTCTTATATGATATAGTACAAAATATAATATAATATAATATAATATAATATATAATATAATATAATATATAATATAGTGATGTGATATATGATATAGTATAGTATAATATAATATAATATAATATAATATAATATAGTATAATTGGTTAGAGCGTGGTGCTAATAACATCAAGGTTGCCGGTTCGATCCCCGCATGGGCCACTGTGAGCTGCACCCTCCTTAAAAAAAAAAAAAAACTAAAAGAGAAACAATCAACCCAGAATTCTCTATTAGATGATGAGACCCTTTCCCCCCCACCAAAAAGAAAAGTGAAATAAAGACATTTTTACAGAAAGGAAGAGAATCTGTCACCAGCAGAGCTGCACACCAAGAAATGCTAAATGATTTCTTCACACAAAGGCAATGATGCCTGGTGTAAGCTCAGATCCACAGTAAGAAATGTAAGACGCCAGAAATAGTAAATTAGTGGGTAAATACAAAAGCTCCTTGAAAGAAAAATATTGAGGGGCGGGGGGACCTAGATCACATACGAAAAAAAAAAAAAAGAAACATTAGAACTATCCTTTAAAAATTCTGAAAGGAGGTCATTTCCTACATAATATTATGTATTTAGCCAACCAGGAATTGATTATAAAGGTTGAATAATCTCATGTTCAGATTTTTAAAATTCTTTTCCTGCATTCTTTCTCAGGAAAATGCTGAATGATGGGTTACACGAAAACAAAGGTGTAAAACAAGAAAACAGGAGACGCAGTATCCAGAAAACGGGCTCCAACAGAGGAGCGAGGTAAAAGGAATACCAAGACCCTTTCTCAGGAATTCTGCTCCATTGGTTTGGGAGTGGGGCCCATGTAGATGTAGTTTTAATAAGCACTAGGTGATTCTGATGCAAAAGGTCTGATTTAAGAACCAGTGACATATATTTTCTTCTCTGATTTTATAATAAGCCTGTGAACTTGGCACACCACATATTATCCTCATTCTACAAACTTAATCAAGGTCGTATATTTAATAAATAGCAAAACTAGAATTAGAACTCCGTGTTTTGAGATCGGATCATTCTCACTTCTGAAATCCCAGTCATAACAGTGTTTCTCAAACTGTTGTTCACAGGCCACCAGCTTCGGAATCTGCTAGGATATTTGTTAAGTTGCATATTCTGGGTCCCATCCAGCTGAGAGTCCAGTGTACGAGGTCTGTGACTGGGCCCCGGATCTGAATTATTAGCAACTGGTCCAGTGCTCTGTGTACTCGCTGAAGTTTCAGAAGCATCATCTATACTCCAAAAGGTGACTACTTACAAAGGAAATAGCCAGAGGAGCCATTGCCAGCACATAAGGTACCTTTGGGTAAAGTACAACAAGACCTCTCTCCCTGAAATAATTATAGACGCCCTTCTTTCCTATAAGCAGAGTCAGGAATTGGAAGAAAAGAAAGAGAACAGTTGTCCCCATCAGTTATCCCCAGGGCCAGGTGTCTCTGTGCATGGCAAAAATCAATGAAGCTATTGTGGGAGAGGAATCATTTGTATATGCAAATGTGTATGTGTCAATTTCCCATCCTGTCAACAATGATATTGATGGCTATTTTTATTTATATCTCGTAGTAAGCTGGCTAAATATCCAATTTGAACCCAGTTACATTAGAATATAGTCAAACCACGTAAAGGTACAAAGAACAAAACCTGGTTAGCAGAAGCTTTCCGGTGACCCTTGTTTATCTACCCTTTCCCTTCTTCCCTAGGTAGATTTTGGAGTTACTGATACTCCCTTCCTTAAATCCTCCAGTATCTCCAAACTATATTTAAATGGTGCCCAACCTCTCAATTGAAGGAAAGCGTATTGAATATAAATCTCTTTACTTGGTATTCTTTCATTCCCACATACTGTGTACACCTGTGACTTCTTGGCAGTACATTTGATTTTAGCTCGAAAGAGACATCTGTACATTGGTGTTGCCACACATGTTTTCTCATTTGCATTATGTTCTTGCAATCTTTATTTTTTAAGCCTCTCACAGTTGTTTTCCCTTCAGTTACCCTGTGTGGTCCCAGAACACATGTTTCAATACCTGGCCAATAAAAATAGAAGCTGGAACTAATAGTACAAAAGGAAAAAACCACCAGGAGTATAACTCCTCTTAAAAAGTTTTAGGTACATTAGGATATTTGTAGAATATATTTTTTTCCAACTTCTTTGTCTAAGATTTAGAGAGCGAGTGGGTTCCTTTGGATCAAAGCCAGGCAATCTGGTTTGCTATTCCTGGCACCCTGGAGAATGCAAAGTGGCACTCTAAAGTTTGCAATTCCTTTAGCCTAAACACGAGAGATGATTTGAATGTTAGTGTTTTACACAGTATGCCTGAAATAATGGCCTATTTGTTCAATATTCAAAATACAGCCGTAATTTGACCACTTCTCGTAACCATCATTGTGACGACGCTACCATCCTGATCTGACTCACCAGCACTTCTCACCTGGATGACCCCTGTGGCCTGCTAACAGATCTCCCTGTTTCCATCCTTGTTCCTCTTCAGTCTGTTCTCAGCAGAACAGCCCCATTTATCAGATTAAGGCATATATCAAATCATATTCTTCGGTGCTCAGAAATGTCCGATGGTTTCTCATCTCATTCTGAGTAAAGGTCAACATTTATTTGGGTGTCTATGTGCCCGCAAGAAGTCTTCCCCACTCCTTAACCTGTCCAGTGTCACCCCTCTGTGCCTCACGGCCTTTGCAATTGCTGCTCGCTCTGCCTAGGGGCTCTTCCCTTGGATATCTTCATGGCTAACTCCCTCATCTGCAGCTCTCTGCAGAAATCTTCCTTATCTCTTTTCCTAACTTCATTATTTTCCATCGCCTTTTCACCAATTAACTTGTTAGATACTTTTCTTATTTTTTTTGTTTATTGTCTAACCCCCTCCCATCCACCCCCCACCAAAGTAAACAACGAGGGTAGGAATTTTTGTCTGTTCACTGTTTTACCCCCAAAGCCTAGAGTGATGCCTGGTGTGGACTCAAGATTAGTTGTTGAATGGCTGGACAATTGAATGGATGATGAATGGTTGATTACATTTACCAGGATTCTTCCTTTCAGGATATGGCCAATAGAGCATTGTACACATGCCTCTAAATAGCCTTTCTAAAAACTTAAAAGTAGTCATCAAGGGTCTTAGTTAGAATTCTGTTTCCCCTCATCGGACCCTCAAAATTGCTCCCACCTCACCCCCTTTTTAATATTAGAAAATAGATACAACACATGTCTATTGGAAAAAGATCTCCTTCTAACTTCCTCTCCATATTTCCCTGTACCAACAAAACCTTGCACCTGGGTAGGTAACAATTGCAGTTACGTGAACCTATTTCTTTTGTATATTCTGACCCTCACAAATAGAGTGTTTAATTAACTATTGTTTAGAGAGGAAATGAATCATTTTTGTAAGAGAATTTCCTGAGAAATAGTGGGATTTAAAATAGAGCCAAAATTTCTTTCAATCAAAATGAGAAGTGTAAGAACATGGCACAAAACCATGATGGAAAGCAGCACTCCTTCTTGATTGTAGCTTTGTTTTTGATCATTTAGCAGAACTTTTTTGTGTATGTTCATTTAATTATATTCTTTAATGGAATGCGTAATGTGGCCATGCCCTTGGGATAGAGATGTTTTGTTTCATTCTCACCTCAAAAATTTTGTTCACTGTTGGTGAAACTGAATCGAGAAGAGACAAACTGTTCAGTTCAGGGATATAGAGATAATGAGGATAGAGTATATTCATATTCCACTTCACACTTCACAAAACACATAGAAACAACTAATATTATAACTGAGGAATTATCTGCTGCATTCTCCTCATTTGAAAGTAACTACTTGAGTCCCAGAGACACGAAGTGTTTGGCCCAAGTTCTTTCACATAGATTCTCACATTTGATGATCGCAATAACCCTATTAGGTATGCCTACCGGTATCTTTAGCCTCAATTTACAAACAAGGATTTTGAGGCTCAAAGAAAGAACATACAAGGTAGGACAATTAAGTCCGTGAACTCATCCTAGAAAAAGTGCTACGTACCTCATTGCTGAATATCACTACAGTCACCTTTGAAGTACTCCCCTTGGGAAGCTATGCACTGACGCCAGTGCCTAGTCCCCCCTTCAAAGCAATTTTGGAACTTTTTTTCTGGAACGGCCATCAGAGCTGTTGTTCATTATATTACCCTTGATGTCCTGAATGTCATCCAAATGTCTTCCTTTCCATATTTCCTTTATCTTCGGGTAAAGATAGAAGTTATTGGGGGCCAGATCAGGTGAGTAGGGAGGATGTTCCAATACAGTTATTTGTTTACTGGCTACAAACTCCCTCACAGACAGTGCTGTGTGAGCTGGTGTGTTGTCGTGATGCAAGAGCCATGAATTGTTGGTGAAAAGTTCAGGTCGTCTAACTTTTTCATGCAGCCTTTTCAGCACTTCCACATAGTAAACTTGGTTACCTGTTTGTCCAGTTGGTACAAATTCATCTGAATAATCCCTCTGATATCAAAAATGGTTAGCAACATCGTTGCAACAAGTTCACGAACTCCACTGGCAGACCTCATAATCTGTACGAAGAGCATCAGTTTAAAGGAATGAACCCTGCTTTCTAGTCTTTCTGCAAAACCTTGGCCAAGTCCCTTTCCCATCATCGGTAAACTAACGAAGTGAAAATGACTGACTTTCTAATCCTTTTATACTGTGATTCTACAACTTTGTCACTGCAACACAGTCAGGTCTTGACTCCAATGCTGTTTGACCTCAAACCCACCACAGTTCAGTCTACCCTTTGACTCTCGTGCATGGAGCAGGTCGATCCTTATTTTATTGGAGAGATCGATCAAAGTGAGGTACTGCTGATACTTGTACCTGAAGACCCCTAAGTAAAAGTTGCCACCATGTGATTCCAGAATTGGGATCCAACAAACCTTCTTTTGGTTTTCAGTGAAACCGCACAATTGTCTTCAGACATACCGCCCTTGACCCCGATACGATGAGCAGATGGTACAAATGCCTCTTTGCCGTGGGGTAGGGAAGCACCTGCAAAACATTTTTACTTTGAAAGGAAGAGAGGCCGTTATTTCAGCCCTTTATCTGAAGAGAGAAATTTTCCCCTTAGGATTTTGTTTTCAGAAAGCAAAGTATGTGTCCTGTTCTCCTGCTTGGTCTTATTGGGAAAAGAGCATTGAGACACAGATGGGACCTTCAGTGAAGTGTAATTTCCAAGTGTACGAAGACTTGGTAGACAGTATTGGGGTTCCATTGGCACCATACGATTCAGGAGCTCTGTAGGACCATTTCTTATGTATGTCATGCGAATATCATGTCTTTGGAGTCAGGCAGACCTACGTTTAAATTCTGGCTTGATCATTTATAATTGGTGCTTCCCAGTATATAAGCAGAATTTAGCACAGACTAAACACTGCGTCCAAGTCAGAGGAATGAAATAAGTTACTGTTGCTTTCTGATTCATCATGGTTATCTATAAAATATATATACAATGATTTCTGTCTGACGGTGCTGTTGCGAAAATTAAATGAGAAAATTTGTTGGATTCCCGTATTCGTTTTCCAGGGCTGCTCTGACAAATTACCTCAAATGCACAGGCCTAAAATAACACAAATTTATTCTCTCATAGTTCAGGAGGCAAAATGTCTGAAATCAAGGTGTCGGCAAGGTTAGTTCATTCTGAAGGTTCTGAGGGAGAAACTGTATCATGCTGGTCTCCTCACTTCTGGGGTTGGTGACAGTCCTTAGCCTTCCTTGGTTTGTGGCAACATCACTCTGATCTCTGCCTCTGTCCTCACATGGTCTTCTGTCTGTCTCTGTCTAGTCTGTATCTTTGTATCTTTCTGTATCCAAACCTCTCCTCCTTGTCAAGAGACCAATCGTTGCATTTAGGGCCCGCCCCAACTCCAGGATGGTTTCATCTTGAGATCCTAAAATAATTACATCTGCAGAGACCTTGCTTCCAAATAAGGTCACGTTCTGAGGCTCTGGGTAAACATAATATTTTTAAGGACAATATTGAAACCACTACAGCTCTTAACCCACAGTAGAAGCTTCATGAAATGTACTAGTTCCCTCTTAATGCTCTTATTTGATGGAGAAGAGCACAGTACTACTGTGAGTGAAAAATGGTATTGTCTTTTAATATTCTGGATTGAAGATGTATAGACATTTGTTCCAAAACTGATTGAAAGCTACTTGAACAAATGTATACTATATATAGGGGTGGCCAGATGGCTCAGTTGGTTAGAGCGAGAGCTCTTAATAACAAGGTTGCCAGTTCATTTTCCACATGGGATGGTGGACTGAATCCCCTGCAACTAAACATTGAAAAGGGTGATGGGACTTGAAGCTGAGCTGTGCCCTCTACAACTAGATTGAAGGACAACGACTTGAAGCTAATGGGCCCTGGAGAAACACACTGTTCCCCAATATTCCCCCCCCCAAATTTATATATTAAAAAAATGTATATATATATATATATACATACACACACACACACACACACACACACACACACAGAGGGTGCCAAAAAAATGTATACACATTTTAAGAAAGGAAAAAAACTGTATTAAAATTATGTTGATGGTAACCACTTTGAGCACCTCTTGTAATTGCAGAAGTCACACATGACTTGTATTCATCTTTTGTTAGCGGTATATATTGAGTATTACAATTTTAATACAGTTTTTTCACATTTTTTTGGCACCCTCTATGTTTTCTCTCTCCAGTCATTTAATAAGAAAAACGTGTTGTAGGTATCTGCCAGCAAGGGAGGAGTGTACAGATGGTTTTTATATGTTTGATTTTCACTCATTGAGACACAGCTTATCAAAGACATTGGGAGACTCAAGTTAGTTTGTACATTCACTTATTCATTTGTTCACCTTTTCATTTATTTATTAAACATTTCTTGTGTATCCATTCTGTGCCAAGCCCACCTGGGGACACAGAGATGAATAAGACAAGCATCTCCTTTTAAGAAATTCCTGGTCTAGTATGGAGGACGGCACAAGCCAGAGGGTGACACAGGGTGCTGAGGGATAAGAGAAAAAGGATTCCTAACTCAGTATCAGTGGAGGCCAGAGACATGGGCTCTGTATTTACTGTTTTTTGGGTCTCAGACTTTGAGCAGGTCACTTCCCTCCTTGGGGGTCTCGTTTCCTGCACCTATAAAATGGGGGAAATGTTTTAATCTTAGGGGACAGTGGTGAACATTTAGAGATAATGGGTGAAAGTATTCTAGAAGGCCCAGGCATGAGGAGAATTACTGCTACTACCATGGTTGAGTCTATGTGAAAAGAAAGGCCACGGGAAAAGTTTCAACTATATCAGCCACTCCCCTGACTTGACATCGCTGATGTGAGAAATGTCCAGACCTATAGAGAATTCTTGTAGTTGTTTATTTGAGCCAAACTGACAGCATATGCCTGGGAGCAAGATCTCAAATGCTTGGGAGAATAGCAGTTTTGCAGCTTCTTTAATGCATTTGAAATTAAGGAGGGAACCTAAGATTACATGAAGGTTGGGGGCGGGGGAAGCAAGGCAGGGATTGATTACAGGATAGTTAATGAGATTATGTGCTATCTTGAGGGTGGTCACCCGTTAGAAGGAGGAGTCTGAAAAATGGCATTCCAAACAGACATTAACCTAGATGCACAGAAACAATGGACGGCTGCTTAAGGCAAAACCAAACCTTTTTTACTAAAGAAATTATAGGCCTGGGGCGGGACTACCCACTATGACCTACCTGCCCAGTTAGGAATTTATGATCACATCACCCTGCGAGCTTACTTTCCATAAAAACCCTTTTTCATCCAGCACTGGAAACCAAAGAATTAGGGTCAAAAGTAGAATATTTGGATGGCATAAGGTTCTAAAATTGTGCTTCTTACAAGATGCGTTTGTATCCAGTTAGTCCTTTGGGCATCCCAACCCTGAGAAAATGTACACTTTGTCCAATAAATCCCTAGTCTAGAAGAATCATTTAATTTGTCCCTGGTGCTCCATTCTCACGTCATTCTGCTGATATTGGCAAGGTCAGCAGTCTTCCTAGATAATGACATTGTACCATCTGTTCTGGTTAGTCCTCAATTATTCTGCAGTTTTTACCATCTACAAGCACTTGGTAAGAAACAGGTACTATGGTTGGCTTTTCTTTGTAACATATGCCTTTCTGTCTCCCAAACTAGTTTGTCACTCCTGGAAGGTCCCCTCTTAGTCCTCTCCACAGTATCTAGTATCTAGTATCACAGGCATTCATTTATTCATCCAATTAGCGCTTACTAAGCACTCATTGTAAGCTAAGGCATTAAGCTAAATGCTTAATTATCTCATTTATCTGTATAACAACCATTTAAGTAGGCACTATCATATCCCTATTTTATACTTCAAAAACTGGGGTTGTGTCTGGGAGGATAAATTATTTTCCCTCTACCATTTTAGGTTCTTGGATGACTCCTTTGTAATAAAAGATACTAACAGGAGAAAAACAAACAAGTTTAAAAACATGGATACCTCCTGTATATGAGGTCTGACCATTAAGTTTGTGAACTTGCCACCATGCGCTTACATTGACAGCACTGTACAAACAGCTCGATAAGGTGTCATAACCTTGGTATATCAGTGTCTCACAGCTGTGTTCTTGTTGATGTGTGGTGGAATCTTGCTGAGTGGCATTCATTATTGTTGGTGTGTGTTTGCCATCGTGAGAATGTCTGAGCTTAAATTAGAGCAATGAACAAACATTAAATTTCTCCTTAAACTTGGCAAGAGTGGAAGTGAAATCAGGGACATGTTAGTCCAAGTTTATGGGGATAATGCCATGAAGAAAATGGCAGTGTCCAAATGGAATAAAGGTTTTTCTCAGGGCAGAGAATGCATCACTGATGAAGAGAGGTCAGAGCGGCCAGTAACGAGCAGAACAAATTAAAACATTGCAAAAATTCGTTGAATTGTGCGTCAAAATTGTCAGCCGACTGTGAGAAGCATAGCAGACTAAGTAAACAGTGATAGAGAAACAGTTAGGAAAATCTTAACTGAAAATCTTGGCATGAGAAAGGTGTGTGCAAAAATGGTCCCGAAGAAGCTCTTGCATCACAACAATGCACCAGCTCACACGGCACTGTCTGTGAGGGAGTTTTTAGCCAGTAAACAAATAACTATATTGGAACACCCTCCCTACTCACCTGATCTGACTGCTTTCTGTACCCAAAGTTAAAGGAAATATTGAAAGGAAGATATTTGGATGACATTCAGGACATCAAGGGTAATACGACGACAGCTCTGATGGCCATTCCAGAGAAAGAGTTCCAAAACTGCTTTGAAGTGTAGACTAGGCACTGGCATCGGTGCATAGCTTCCCAAGGGGAGTACTTTGAAAGTGACCATAGTGATAATTAATAATGAGATATGTAGCACTTTTTCCTAGGATGAGTTCGCGAACTTAATTCTCAGACCTCATACATGGGAGAGACCCAGGAAAACTGAGTGACCCCTTACGCTCCCATGTGTCCCAAGCTGTCACCTTGAATACCATCTCCAGATGAAGATAAAAGAAAGATGTTGGACAGGAAAGAGCCATGTTTTCAGGCAAAGCACAGTAAAAGAGGTAAGATTTTAAGGCAGATTTGAGTCCATGCCTTCCCCACTGATAAGAGTTTCTAGAGATTTAGAGTCATTCTCCTATTCCTGGTACAAAGAGAAGAGAGACTCTTACAAATGGAGATTTCCCTTATAAATATAAGTGTCTCTTACAACAGTGTTACTAACTTCTACTTTGTTTCCAGAGCTTCTCTCAGGTATGCTGTTTTGTTGTTGTTTTTTAATCAGGCTTAAATAGTCCTTGTTCCAAAGAGGCATATTTTGAAGTGACATATTCTGCTCCCTTTCACTTCTTTAATATCCTTGCATCTGCTTTTTCCTACCTCCTCCATTGTTTTAGCTTTGGGGAATTCTTTTGCGGGGGGGGCAGAATTTTATGGTTTTATTAAAACACAATTTGAACACAAGCTGTCTATTCATTTTCTTGGCTGCGCAGCCTGGCGTTGGGGATTGGGGACTTTGATGGCCACCTGGGCTGCTCTTTCCACCATGGCTTTGCGTTCTCTGGGGAGACGTTGTGAGCAATCTCAGCACAGTCAGATTCGTTCGTTGCCCATCAGCTGCACTTCAAGCTTCTTGACGCTGCGGACGAGGACCTTCCGAAAGCCACTGACTGGGCGCATGGGCTCTGTTTTCTTGTTACTCCCATCACCAGTGTTGGCCATCACGACCTGGCCCTTGAATCTTCTGCGTTTCTGCCAGTTACGCTTAGTTTGGACATACTGGTCTGACTGGTGTCAGATGAACTTCTTGGTCCTCTTTGTGACGATCTTGGGCTTCAAGAGGGGTCTGAGGGCAGCCATGATACCGAGTAGGAGATGGCTGCCACCTCCGTAGGCAGCGCAGAGGAAGAGAGCTTTGGGGAATTCTTATTGGTGTTTTAGAATTTGATACAGCTGCCTAACCAAAAATAAATAAACAAATAAATAAAAAAAATCAAATAACCACTGGCGTAAGCAATAGGGAAGTTTATTTTCTTTCATATAAAATAATTCCAGGACTAGACATCCAGGGCT
This sequence comes from Rhinolophus sinicus, assembly GCF_036562045.2. Lineage (NCBI taxonomy): Eukaryota > Metazoa > Chordata > Mammalia > Chiroptera > Rhinolophidae > Rhinolophus > Rhinolophus sinicus. Next base: position 105,030,572 of record NC_133768.1, on the reverse strand, counting down.
GGAAGTCAAATTCTAAAGGCACCAACAATCGAGATTCCTTTCCGTTTTCTGTCTCACTCTCCTAATGTGGTCTAGATGGCTGCTGAAGCTCCAGCCATTGCATCTGTGTTCCATGCATTAAAATTTAAGAAGGGAGCTTAGGTGATGAAGTCAGTTATCTTTCAGGAGCCTTCCTGAATGCCCCACACAACACTTTCACTTTTATTACATTGGCCGAAACTTAGTCCTTTCACTTATTCTCACTGCAAGGGAGGTTCAAATATGCAGTCATTTGCAAAGTGAAGCACATTGACACACCAAACAAATTTAGGGTTCTGTTACTAAGGAAGGAAAAAAAATGGATTTGGGGCTAGCAACTGTCTGTCTTCACTACGTTATTACTGAAGTAACTTGAAAAAGGTGAAAAGAGAATTTAAGGGGAAAAAATGTCCAAAGGGCCGCTCAGGGCAAAGCTGTGGCCCTCCTAAGTCCTTTTAACACATCAGGCTTATTTCAGACCACTTGCATTTGTACACCTACCTCTGAAATTTTTTTAAAAAAAATCTAATTCTGATAGCAAAACGTAATGATTTCTACATTCATGAGCATTTGACACTTGTAATAACCTGACATTTCTCTGCCCTTGAATTAACTGATGACCTTAATACATTTAAACATGAGTGGAAAAAAAAATGGAGGATAGCTGAGTCTGTAGTTCAGTGAGTTCCTTTGTTGAGTCATGGCTTTATAATCCAATCTGTTCCCTTTTTGCCACTGCTCATTCTCATGATGTATAAATAAGCAGTGACTACTTACAAAGAAGGAAACAATGCTTTAAGCATAACTTATTCTGAAACACTGGAGCACTGCATTGTAGTACCTAAGTTGTTCCTTTTTCTTGGAAAAGGGTTATTTTACTTCTTTTACTTTACTATTTGTAACTGAGGCATTGTACCACTTTTTTTGAAGATTTTCAGAATGTGCTAATGCACAGTTACCAACCTGCTAAGATGTTAATGAAAATTTCTTGTTGGAATCTCACAACACTTGAACTTTAGAGAACAGCGAAGCTGGTTTCAGAGCCTACTCATGTGTGGCCATATTTATTTTTGTTAGTCAAAAAAGGATGCCCAGACTTTAGCGTCGTACCTCTGAAAGAAACAGAGCAGCTAGTGAGGGCTAAACAAATGGCATTGACATTTGTGTGCAGATTTTCTATTTGAAATTATCTTCCTCTTTACTTTGTTCTCTCTATATTAGCTGGTATGTTAGAATCATTGTCCTTTCCAAGAAAGAGAATGATCCTATTTTTTATTGATGCTCTTCTTTTACTTAACACATCTGAAATTCCAAAGAGAGCTTGAATTCTTACACATACACACACCCATCATCCCTTATATTTTAAAATGAAATACAGTTTGTTATTTGTATTCAGAAATAGTCTAAAGTTGTATGGGGATTCTGGCAATTCAAAGACATTTCCTAAAATGCTTCTCCATTTAGGAAAATAACTATTGTATGGATTCGTTAAAGCCTATGCATAAAAGGAAAACTGAGCAAACCAGGCTAGTGTGCCCCGCAATAGCATAATTTTCAAAGAACGGAGTTGAGCCTTTTGCATCCTGTGAGCTCCTTATTCATGAGGAGCTGTTCCAAAGCCTATGGTAGCCCTCTTCCTTTCAAGGAAACAGAATTTTCACAGCTTGCCTGCCTAGCTGTGAATCCCTCCCTCAAAATACCAATATTTTTCATGCAATTTTCCCCTTACACAACCCATTTACTTTGCTTTTACCAGGCTTTGACTGGGTGGCATACCACAGCTTTTCAGATCTGGACTATTTACAGTATAGAGGCTGGACTGGGGATGGATACTGAACTACTAGTGTTTATTCACCCACGGAGCTAGTCATACAGATGGTTTCCCTTCTACTATTCTCTGTTCGCTGTTGCAGGTATTGGCTCCTGGGATCTAATTAGTGCAATGATTACTTCTGGAGGAGGTGTTAATCCAATGCATTGTATCCGGCAGCAGTAGGATTCCACAGCCATGTCTAAATTCGAACATTTCTATTTCCTGTTTAAATACAGCTGGAGGTCAAGATTTAATTGTATGAGGGCAGGTAAAAACATAACTCCTCCTTACTTGCTTTGCTCCGTGGTCTGTCGTTTAACCCCAGACCACCAATGCTACTTCTACTTCTCAGACTGGTTTGCAGTTGTTAGTGGCTGGTGTCAAGATCAAGGAGATCAGAGTGATTTTTTCATTTGTGGTTTACTGAGAAATCTTCAGAGCCTCTGTTGACACCATCACTGACACCTCCAAAACACAGAGGAGGTTGACAGACAATATCTGCAGATAATGTGGTATTTCTGGGTAGGTACAATAATTTGAGGTTGAAATTTTCAAAAGGATTTGTTACTCGAGTAGGAATATTTCCTCAACTGCTTATTGTCCAATCATTCATTCATTTATTCATTCTACAAACGTTTACTGAATGTCTGTTACATGCCAGGCACTGTTCTAGGTGCTAAGGACACAGCAGTGAACAAAACAGCAAGGTCCTGGCATCCCTAGAATTCTTATTTCTGTGCAGGAGACACACTAAACTAGGAAAAAGCATTTCAGTTGGTAATAAGTGCTATAGACAATACAACCAATGAGAAATACATAAATGGAAAACAGTGTGACTTCTGACACTGTTGAAATGTACTCACCAGGGCTTTTTAGCACATCAGAAGGGTGTTTTGCAGTTTCCTGTGTACATTTCTAAATTCTGCTTGGAAAATGAGAACGCAAATGCAGTCAATCATGTTTCCAGTCTAAATGGATGCCCACCAGCCCTACTGAAAAATAGCAGCCATCCCTTCCATAATGGGATGAAAACCAGTCATGTCAGGACAGACAAAATCTATTACCTAGCTATTTGGTGCTAGACACAATTGCACAGAAATGTCTTTGCCAAACAAGTGAGTCCGATCCTCTGCTCCTGATCCAGAAAGCTGCGGTCAGTGACTACCATGTGCAGATTTCTAGGTTTGCTAGAGATGACTCTCTCCACAGGTAGGGGAAATAAGCTAATCGAGATGGGAGAGCAGTCCCACGCTATGTCAGTATGGGTGCCCTCTCCTGTGGGTGGGCCCATGCATATCATTTGCCCCCTGCCTTGCTTCCTTGTCTCAGTTTCTGGGGATGTCTTCTGTGATGACTCTTTCTGTGTTTGCAGCAGGTTTATTACACGCAATTTCTGCTTGCTTTCCTGACTTTCTACCCCACTGCTGTCCTTATTCATATTTTATTTTAGTCTGATTTCCTAGTTCCAGATTTTCTCCTAGTATCCTCGCCCTCTGGATACCCACTGCACAGTACGTACACTGGCACAGCCACTGTGATATATGTATGACACGCCTATCTCCAAATGACCCTATCAGCTAGCCTGTCTGCAAGTGACCTTATGGGCTGTGATCAATTGTGTTTTAAAGTCTTCACAGGAAAATGTTTTTAAAAGTCTCCTTCATTCTGAAAAGGTCTTGTTTTTGTTTGCCTTTCTCAGATCAAGTCAGAAAAAAAAAAAATCTACCATTTGCATTATACTCATCATTCTTTTTCAGTTTCCACCTTCATTTATTGTGGTTTAAGCTTAGTTTGTAAACAATTTGAAACTTAATTTTCCTTCTCCACTAGTTAGAGACATAGAATCATAATACTAGATCTTGTCTCAAACGTCAATAAGGAATTCTAAATGGAGGGTTGGGGGGGCAATTATGTTGCCCTCTAGGGGACATTTGGCAACGTCTGGGGACAGTTTTGGTTGTCACAACCTGGGAAAAGTTGCCACTGACATCTAGTGGGTAAATGCTGGATAGGCACTGTTGATTTTGCTAACTACCCAACAGGGTAACCCTCCACGTCGGGGAACTAGCTGGCCTCAAGTAGCAATAGTGCCAGTGCTGAGAAACCCAGATCTAGACTGAAGCAGGCTGATGTAGGACTTTCTTCATCAGCAGATTCCACATAAAGCTTGCTCTCATATTACAAATATATAGTTTATGGATATCTTGAGGAATAGAACATGGAAAAGCGTGTTTTTAATGAGGGCTTGTGCATGAGGAGAAAAATTTAAGAAAAATGGAAATATATGCAATATGTTGAAATATACATAAATGCAATAGTTGTATCATTGGTACATTAATGAATTTACAGTGTATTATATTTAATTTCAATTTTATAAATTAAGATGTTTCTTATAATCACTTGAAATAGATGGTCTTACTCACATGGTTATCAAATTGCTAACTACGTTTACCTTGAGGAATTTTAAAATTTTTGCTCTATATAGAATTTTAGCTCCTGCATAAAAGAAACTGTACTCTGTGGATAGAAAAGGGTCCACATACAAACCTGACAAGCTCAGTGGAGGCCAGCATGGCAGGCGCTACAAAAACTCAGACATCGAAATTAACCACATAGGGTGGTCTAAACATAAAACTTCCTAACTAAAAGCGGGTCATGGCGGGTAGTCATATCCTTGGCTTGTAGCTTCCTTGAGAAAGGTCAATCTGATGGAGGAATATTTTTCCTGTGAGTCCCCAAATAATGTTGGGTTGTTGTGGAAAAGCGGCAGAGACCGAGAGACTCAAGCAGCACGCAGAGATCAGGGAGAACACAGCTTTATTACACCGGCGGGCTCAGCGGGATTGTTCCCAAAGACTGAGCACTAACTGGGGTCGGGCGCTTTGTTTTATAGGGTTAGGCCTCCGGGTTTGGGGGGAATTCATGCTATTGCTATTGCGATGCTAGGGATTGGTTAAATCTGGCCTGGGTGCCGGGAGGTCCGTCCCTAACAGCTGTGATCGTTCAACATTGTTTTGACAGGGAGGCCTCTTAACTATGGTGCCCGCCGGAGACAGCTCCGATAATAAGGTATCAGAGGAGAGGGGATGGAGCTCATAGCTGTGCCCACAAGGAAAAACTGTCCCGACAGGGTCTGCCGGCAGTTTCTGGGTATAGGCCAGGATGATGTCTCGTGAGACCGAGGAATGGAAACACGGACCAGGGAGAGGCAAACAGTTTTAAAAAGAGGATAGTTTATTAGAGGTAGGAGAAGAGGTTGCAGCTCCCGAGCGGGAGGGGGTCCCAAATGGGGGTGCCCCGTGACTGAGGCAAAAGCTCTCGCTTTTATACCTTCCCTTGCCTGCTTGGGGAAGGGGAGCTGTTTGGAGAAGGGAACTTGTTTGAAGAAGGGAACTGGCACCTTCTAATGAAATTCGTCGACCAGGTTGGTTCTGCTTGCCCATCCTGAAGGAATTAGCAAAGTAACCCACTCTTATCTATCAGATTTGCTCTGTGTGTCAGGCCAAAAGGAATTTTATGATTAACCTCAAGGCCTTGTTACATTATGACCTGGAGTGAAGGAGTGATTTCAAAACCTGAAGTTTTAGGATATAGCTGTCTTTTGTTTATTCCACCTTCCTGTCTACCTAGGGACATGCTAACTATCCTGTCTCAAATCTTTTTCTTTTTTTTTTAATTTATTTTTTAAATTTATTGGGGTGACAATTGTTAATAACTGTCTCAAATCTTTACCTTAAGTGAGCCTGTCTAGTGTCTTTTTGCCTCTTAGATAACATACCCTTGAAATGTCAGAGTCATCCACTTTTTTCCGGACCCCTCAGGGCACAATCCACAGACACCAGAGCAGGAGACCACAGAACCCCTCATTGTTATCTTGGTCCCCGAATACCATCTTTATGTGCCGTAATGGTAATTATTAACTATCCTGTACCCACCAATGTAAAATAAGTCCATGTCTCTCCATTTTACTTTTTATCCAATCCCAAAGATTTCCCAGCTGTGCTTTCTCCCACCCCCTTAATCTACCACTCCTCCTTTGATTGTAATATATAAAATAAGCTGCAAAACTGCCATTCTCCAAAGCAATTTTCTCAATCCATTGAGATTTTGCTTGCCGGCAATTGTCATCAGTTTGGCTTAAATAACCTCACTAAACTCTACAGGTTTGGATGTTTCTTACATCAAGAACTATTTGAGTTCTGTTTGTCTTGTTTGTCAGTTTGTAAGATGGTCAGTGTTCTTTCCGTCATTTGGACAGCATTTTCACTTGATTTTTACTAATGAGAAATGGAGAATCCTTTGCTGAAGGGTGCTGGATACATTTGAAAAAATATTTTGAAGACAAAACTGTTAAGTATTCTCAAAATTACGTATTATGTAAAGACAAAATAGTGGTCCTTTATGCTTCTAATAATACTTTAAAATTAATTTAACTTCTATAAATAACAGTTACTATTGGGAAGCATGTGGGTTTTCATACCGATTTTTGCTTTCTTGTTGAGAAACAATGAAATCAAATATTCTGAATGACTGTTCCGTTTTTATTGGTTTCAAAACTCAGAGTAGTGGGTCTATTTGGTAAACTAAAGTAAAAATATTACTGGAAAAGTCAAGTTTGAAAGCCAGTACTCAAGAGACAAGTGTTGGGTGGAGAGTAAAGGTTTTATTCAGGAGACCGGCAGCCTGGGAAGATGGCAGACTAATGTCCAAAGACCAGAAGTTCTGGGCCAAGCAGAGAAGTTTTAAAGGGGAGGACGGGGAGGGGGAGTTCCAGGAAACTGAGAGAGAAGTCTGTTTCTTTAGTGGTAGATAACGCTTTTTCACATCAGACTCCTGGGACCAGCAGCTGGTCGCAGCTACCTTGGACACATTCCCTCCTTCTGCAAAACAGACTCATAAATTCTCAAGACCCTGGATTTACCTCCTCCTGCTTGACAAAGAAACAGCCCATCAGCAACACAAAATTATCCTGTGAGAACAAAAGGAGCTGAGCAAGAAGAGCTGTTAGCATGTGAACAATGGCCTAATTGAGAATTAAATTAGTTAATTCTAGCTGCCAAATACTAGGGACATTAAAATTATAAGGGGCTAGGCTACAAAAGTATTTGCAGTAGGAAAATACTTATCCAAACAATTTTGGCCTTAAGAAATGAGATGATTTAGCAATTTGTAGTCGTGGACATGGAAGGTATTATATGGAGAGAAAAGTAATTTTTTTCCAGGTTGTATTTCCAACAATTTTTAAAAGACTCAAGACAAAAACTCACATCTCCAAATTTTTCAAGAAACTATTAGAACTTGCTTATATAAATTCCATTTTATGGCATTTCTTCTTGCCTGAAGTATATTAGTTAGGTAGACAAGTAACAAAATCTATGTTATTAGGCTTAGTGGCACAGAGAAATATAAATGATTACTTATAGTTTGACATTTGCAAGAACTAAAAGGAAGTGCCAGCTGATTGCATGTTTTGACTTTATTCTGTCGACGATAAACATCCAGCCTAAGAGAAAGTTTGTAAGAGTTTAGTTGAGCCAAACTGACAATTGCCGAGAAGCAAAATCTCAACGGATTGAGAAAATCCTCCATGAAATAGCAGGTTTGCAGCTTATTTTATACATAGAATAAGGTTTGCAGCTTATTTTATACATAGAATCAAAGGAGGAGGGTTAACATATAATCCTTTGGTGATAGATTAAGGAGGTGGGAGAAAACAAAGTAGGGAAATCTCTGGGATTGGACAAAAAGCAAAATGGAGAGACAAGTACTTCTTTCACATAGGTGGGTACAGGATAGTTAATAGTTCACATAGAGATGTTTCCTGCTCTTGTCCGGAAAAAAGGATTACTGGCATTCCAAAGATGTCATCTTAGGTGCAAAAAGACAACAGACAGGCCCACTTAAAGGCACAGATTAACTTTATGAAGGAAGCTTTTGGCTAAAGATGTGACTTCCCGCCATGTTCCACTTAGTTATGAAAGTGTTTATGTTCATGCCCTCTTATTTGGTTATTTTGAGCTTGTCACGTTTAATATGTGGTCCCTTTTCTGTCCACAATTCCACTGTTTCATGGCAGCTAAAGTGATCCTCCAGTGCTAAGCACAGGGTCTGCAACTAAAGGTTTGGGGATGGAAGTCAGGATTACAGTTGAGAGATTTCGTGTCAGACAAACCTTGTTTCTGATCCCTGCTCCACTATTTACTAACCATGCTTGTATCAGTTTCTAAGTTTGTCATGTGGTGAAACAGACTGGGAAGTTAATAGTGTCTGAATCTCAATTCTCTTGTGAAAAATGGGATTGCTGTAGGAGTTAGGTTAGATTAATATTCTGTCCAGTACACAGCGAGAATTCAATATATGTTACATATTAGTAGTAGTAGTTGAAAGCATTTGCCACCCCAGAATATGTCTCTTTGGCATAAGGATTATTTTACACGGATTATTTTTAAGAAACAGCATAGGAAAATCTCTGGAAATTGAGAAGTTATCTTAAGAGCAATTTACATTTATAAGGGAAAGCAAGGACAAATAAAAATCTCTAGAAACACTGACCAGTGCAGAAGGCCAGGACTCAAATCTGCCTAACGATGCCCTTGTTTACTGAGCTATTCCTAGTCACCTCCCACAACTGACTCCCCTACCCCTACCCCCAACACTGTCTTTCTTATTTAGCTTGAGAGTGTATTTAAGGTGGTGGCTTGGGTCATTTCAGAGCTGATCAGTTTTCCTGAGTCTCTCCCAGGTATACAGGAGGTATCCATGTTATTAAACTTCTGTTTGTTTTTCTCCTGTTATTAAACAAACTTGTTTGTTCTTCTGTTCGTCTGTCTTTTATTGGGGGAGGGAACTGTCTCAATCAAGGACTCAGGAATGTTATTTTTCCTCCTTCAATAATAAAGGATCAAAATATGTAATACATGTATAAGAACCACTAATTTAAGAATCCGAACCTTCATTCAAAATGAAAAGGGCATGGGAGGGAGAATTACTTCGACCATATAACCTTACTATGATTTGATTTATTTTTGTCATGTGCAATTGAAACCGGAGGCCAACCGAGTCCGGGGCTTGAGCTGCCTGCACTGCTCAGCCAATAGACCGACACAGGAGTTGGGCTATAGAATAAGCATTTATTATCAGAGCACCAGTGGTCTGAGAAGGCAGCGGGTTAACACCTTAAAAAGCTGCCTTAACATTCTCAGACCAGCTTGGGGTTTTTAAGGGAAAATCTGGGCATTCCTCTAAAGGCTACTTGATGGTTAGTTCCGGGGACGGCATGGAGCCCTCCCTCTGTCATGTGGCTCTCCGGTGACATCACCAACCCAGGGACAATGATGGGAGTAGCCTGGAAAGAATGCTAGACCCTAGAGATGGTGATCAATAAGCCCAAGGGTATTAATGAAAAGTTTCAGGGTAATTTTCTAAAACAGGGAACGGCAGGACAGGGGACTTTCTGAGCTAAAACCCCAGGGGGATGTTTTATCCTTAAGCTATAGATCAAGGAAAGGTGAGGCCAGGGGATGTTTGAGAGGCCTCTATTATGGAGGTCCCAACTGGGCCCCGTTTCACAGTTACTACTTTTTAAAACCTACTGACTTTTTCAAAAAGGATCTTAACCTCCAGTGTTTTCTCTTGACGGTATCTCCCTAAGGATATTATACTCTTTCTTTTTATTTTCACCCTCTGTGGTGCTACATTCAGGTTTTGAAATTCCCCAGGGCATTTCCATAGTGGAGTGAGTAGCAATCAGAGGAAGACACCTTGGTAGTTGTGTATGCTTTCTGGCCACAAACATTACGCGCCCTGCTTCTTCACCAGACTACCACTGGCTGTGAATTCGATAGTTTTCTAGGCTTCATGTTGTTGTCACTCAGAAGAACATACTTACTTAGATGTGAGCCTGCCATTAGCCTTCCCTTAGAACTTCTTTCTTAATCATGACTTGAAAGAACTTGCACTTTGAAAGAGCTACACTCTCCATGCTTGCTGGACAGCTGCCCTGCCTACATTTGCGGCCATGGTGCCTGTTAGGAAGTTTTCCAAGTTGTGCAGATGGAAACTAGACTGAAGGGTATATATACCTGATCTTAGCCAAAAGCTCAGGCCACTGGAGACCAAACCCAAAGTGCTTATTTAATTCTTTCTGTTCTAAGTGTGCCTTTGCACTATTCACTATTCTAAGATACAGACTTTCACTGAAATTCTTGAGAGATCTCCCTCCTACCCCTCCTCATTACTCAAATGGGACCACAATGGTTTTGCAGATCTGTGTACGTTACCTTCAAAGTGGGACAGGACACCCAGGAATGATCCTTTCTGGTATCCGGGGACCAAAGGCTGCTAAACCAGAAAACTCTCGATCAGCAGTGCTTTTTTTTTAACCTTGTTTTTAATTATTTTTTCAATTACATTCAGTATTGTTTTATATTACTTTCAGATGTCCAGCATTGTAGTTAGACATTTACATAATTTATGTGGTGATTCCCTCCCCCCCCAATAAGATTAGTACCCACCTGGCACTGTACATAGTTATTACCATATTATTGACTATATTCCCTATGCTGTACTTTACATCCCCATTATTAATTTGTAATACCAATTTGTATTTCTTAATCTCTTCACTGTTTTCACCCTGTCTCCCAACCCCGCTCCCATCTGGCAACCATCAAAATGTTCTCTGTATTTTATGAGTTTGCTTCTGGATTTTGTTGTTGTTCTTCATTTATTTTCTTCTTTAGATTCCACATATAAGTGAGATCATATGGTATTTGTCCTTCTCTGTCTGACTTATTTCACTTAACATTATATCCTCTAGGTCCATCCATCTTGTCTCAAATGGTAAGATTTCTTTGTTTTGTTTTGTTTTTGTTGTTGTTTTTTTAAAGTGGGTTCAGGAAACTTTCTTTTTTTAAGATTTTATTGGGGAAGGGGAACAGGACTTTATTGGGAAACAGTGTGCACTTTCAGGACTTTTCTCCAAGTCAAGTTGTTGTCCTTTCGATCTCAGTTGTGGAGGGTTCTGTTCAGCTTCAAGTTGTTGTTCTTTCAGTCTTAGTTGTGGAGGGCGCAGCTCAGCTCCAGGTCCAGTTGCCGTTTTCTAGTTGCAGGGGGCGCAGCCCACCATCCCTTGTGGGAGTCGAACCAGCAACCTTGTGGTTGAGAGGACGCGCTCCAACCAACTGAGCCATCCGGGAGCTCAGCTCAAGGTGCCATGTTCAATTTTAGTTGCAGGGGGCGCTGCCCACCATCCCTTGCGGGACTCGAGGAATTGAACTGGCAACCTTGTGGTTGAGAGCCCGCGCTGCAACCAACAACTGAGCCGCTCTCCAACCAACAACTGAGCCATCTGGGAGGCAGCTCAGCTCAAGGTGTCGTGTTCAATCTTAGTTGCAGGGGGCAGAGCCCACCATCCCTTGCGGGACTCGAGGAATTGAACTGACAACCTCGTGGTTGAGAGCCCACTGGCCCATGTGGGAATTGAACCGGCAGCCTTCGGAGTTAGGAGCACGGAGCTCTAACCGCCTGAGCCACCGGGCCGGCCCCAAGATTTCTTTGTTTTTATGGCAGAGTAATATTCCAGTGTGTGTGTGTGTGTGTGTGTGTGTGTGTGTGTGTGTGTGTGTGACCTCTTCCTTATCCATTCATCTATTTATGGACTTGTAGGTTGATTCCATGTGTTGGCTAGTGTAAATAATTCTGCAACAAACATAGGGGTACATATGTCTTTTGAAATTAGGGTTTTGAATTTCTTCAGCTAAAACCCAGAATTTCAATTACTGGGTCATAAGGTAGTTCTATATTTTAAATTTTTTGAGGAGCCTCAATACTGTTCTCCATACTGTGTGCACCAGTCTGCATTCCCACCAACAGTGTATGAGGGTTCCTTTTTCACCACAGCCTCTCCAACACTTGTTACTATTTCTCCTGTTGATGATAACCATTCTAACTGGCATGAAGTGATATCTCATTGTGGTTTTTATTTGCATTTCTCTGATGATTAGTGATGTTGAGCATTTTTTCATATGTCTATTTGCCATTTGTATGTCCTCTTTGGAGAACTGTCTCTTCAGGTCGTCTGCCCATTTTTCAATTGGGTTGTTTGTTTTTTTGTTGTTGAGTTGTATGAGTTCCTTTTATATTTTGGATATTAACCCCTCATGGGATGTATCATTGGCCACTATCTTCTCCCATTCAGTAGGTTGTCCTTTCGTTTTGTTGATGGTTTCTTTTCCTGTGCAAAAAGTTTTTAGTTTGATGTAGTCCCATTTGTTTATTTTTTTCTTCCCCTTGCTCAAGGAGATAGATCAACGAAAATATTACTGAGAGTAATGTCAGAGAGTTTAGTGCCTATGTTTTCTTCTAGGAGTTTTATGGCTTTGGGTCTTACATTTAAGTGTTTAATCCATTTTGAGTTTATTCTTGCATATGAGGTCTGATAATTAAGTTCACCAACTTGTTGCAATGATGTTGGTAATTTTTTTCGTATAAGAGGGATTATTCATTATGAATGTGTACCAATTGGACAAACAGTTAACCAAGTTTACTATTTGGAAGTGCTGAAAAGGCTGCATGAAAAAGTTAGACGACCTGAACTTTTTACCAACAATTCATGGCTCTTGCATCACGATAATGTACCAGCTCACATGGCACTGTCTGTGAGGGAGTTTTTAGCCAGTAAACAAATTACTGTATTGGAACACCCTCCTTACTCACCTATCTGGCCCCCAATGACTTCTTTCTTTACCTGAAGATAAAGAAAATATTGAAAGGAAGACATTGTGATGACATTCAGGACATCAAGGGTAATACGACGTCAGTTCTGATGGCCATTCCAGAAAAAGAGTTCCAAAACTGCTTTGAAGGGTAGACTAGGTGCTGGCATTGGTGCATAGCTTCCCAAGGGGAGTGCCTCGAAGGTGACCGTAGTGATATTCAGCAGTGAGGTATGTAGCACTTTGTCTAGGATGAGTTCACAAATTTAATTGTCCGACCTCGTATGATGTTAGAAGGTGGTCTAGTTTCTTTTCTTTTCTTTTTTTTTTTCTTTTCTTTCTTTTTTTTTTTTTTTTTTTGCATATGTCTGTCCAGCTTTCTCAACAGTATTTAAGAGACTGCCTTTATCCCATTGTATATTCTTGTCTCCTTTATCATAGATTGGTTGACCATATAGGCGTGGGTTTATTTCTGGGCTCTCTGTTCTGTTCCATTGAACTGTATGTCTCTATATGTCTGTATCTGTGCAGACACCATACTGTTTTGATTATTAAAGCCTTGTGTATAGTTTGATATCAGGTTGCATGACACTTCTAACTTTGTTCTTCTTTCTCAAGATTGCTCTGGCTCTTCACGGTCTTTTCTGGTTCTATATAAATTTTAGGATTTTTGTTGTTGTTATTCTAGTTCTGTGAAAAATGCCATTGGTATTTTGATAGGGATTGCATTGAATCTATAGAATGCTTTGGATAGTATGGACATTTTCACAATTATAATCTTCCTATCCATGAGTACAGTATGTCCTTCCATTTATTTGTATCTTCAATTTCTTTCTTCAATGTCATAATTTTCTAAGCACAGGTCTTTTATCTCCTTGGTTAGATTTATTCCTGGGTAGTTTATATTTTTTGCTGCAATTGTAAATGGGATTGTTTTCTTAATTTCTCTTTCTGATACTTTCTTATTGGTGTATAAAAATGCGACCGATTTCTGAATATTAATTTTGTATCCTGCTACTTTACTGAATTCATTCATCAGTTCTAATAGTTTTTTGGTGGAATCTTTAGGGTTCTCTCTTTATAGGATCATGTCATTTGCAGATAATGACAGTTTTACTTCTTCCTTTATGGCTTGCATGGCTTTTATTTCTCTTTCTTGTCTGATTGCTGTGGATAGGATTTCCAGTACTATACCGAATAAAGGTGTTGAAAGTGGGCATCCTTGTCTTGTTTCTGATCTTAAGCAAAATGCTTTTAGCTTTTTACCTTTAAGCATGATGTTAGCTGTGGGTTTGACATATGTGGCCTTTACTATGTTGAGGTATATTCCCTCTACTCCCACTTTGCTGAGAGTTTTTATCATAAATGGATGCTGGATTTTGTCAAAGGCTTTTTCTTCATCTATTGATATGATCATGTGATTTTTATCCTTCATTTTGTTTATGTGGTGTATCACGTTCCATGATTTGGGAATATTGAACTAACCTTGTTTCCCAGGAATAAATCCAACTTGATCATGGTATATAATCTTTTTAATGTGTTGCTGAATTCATTTGCTTGTATTTTGTTGAGGATTTTTGCATTTATGTTCTTCAGGGATATTGGCCTATAATTCTTCTTTTGTAGTATCTTTGTTTGGTTTTGGAATTAGGATAATGGTGACCTTGTAAACTGAGCTTGGGAGCCCTTCCTCCTCTTGAATTTTTTGAATAGTTTGGAAGGATAGATGTTAATTTTTCTTTGAATGTTTGGTAAAATTCACCTTTTATTGATCAGCGATGCTGTCAGAAAAAGATCTTGATACAGATGGGAAAATGTGAAAAAAATTAGTAAACAGAAACAGCATTCAAAATTAAGTAGGAAGGCCAGAAGGGGGAGCTCTCAGGCCCTACCCCAATCACAAAGCACAACAGGAAGAACTCTTGGTAAAAGCCCCTCCCAACTTCCTCTTTTTTGTTTTAGCTGACTTGCACATGGCCTGCCGTGGTTGCATGTACCGGATTGCAATTTCTTGCCGTTCCCAAATGAAGCTATTTTGTTGGGGAAATATCTGGCTAGCTTTTTGTTTAAGATCAACACAGGCACTATGCCACAGACAGAAGAGACTAAGAGTGTCATTCCACATGTACCTGACATGAAGGAACTCACAATTTAGTCTATACTGGAATCACCTGGGAAGCTTGTAAAAATACAAGTTCTAAGTCTCCAACTGCGGGAGGTGTAAGTTGTTGGCTCAGGAATCTTCATGATTTATAAGCATTTCAGATGATTCTGATATAGGTGACCTTTGGATGACACTTTAAGAAACACTGCCTAGTAGGAAACACAGCATGAAGAAAAGCTTATAGTTGGGAGTGATGATGGTGTTGGTAGACAGTGAAGAGGTACCTTGACTGGAGAATTGGGTCCCTGTCATGGAATAGTAGGAAGAAAGTACAGAACATTGGCTACATCGAGCCAGAACATGCAAAACCTTGAATATCAGTCTATGTAGGTTGAACTAACTCCAGATGTCATACTATTTGAGCTACACCAAATAGGTCATTGAAGAACCACTGAATATTTTGGATAGAAAGGTGTTTTAGGGAGATTTATGTTTTAGGCAAGTTGTTCTGGCAGTGAACTCTGACATGAATTGGAACAAAAGGAAATTGAGAGTTTCAGGAAGCACCTGTTGTAATTGTCCAAGTGTGAGATGACAAGGATACAGATTAGGATGGTAGCAGTGAACAGATAGATATAAAAGGCGTGTGTTGGAAGGATTGCAAGGGACCAAAGGGTTGCAGAGGATGAGGGTGGAAAAAGATTCAGAAAGGGCTCCGAGATTTGGTACTGGGACTAATGAAAGATTGAAGATTACACTGGTTGACAGGAAGGTAGTAAGAGAGAACAGATTTCCTGGGAAGATGAAGAATAGACATTTGGACACACTTGATCTGAATTGAGAGGAGAAATATTCAAATAGAAATCTCCTGTTTGCAGTTAGAGATATTGACGACAGACTAAGGAAAATGTAGACCCCGGGCCCTTATAATGGTGACATGACCCCAAACTATATTTTCCCTGTTGGGTTTAGTAATAAAGAATTATTGTGAATATACCATGAATGATGTTTATCTATATATTTATTTTAAAATTGTATCGTTTATCTTTTTTAGTAGAGCAGAAACTACATTTTTTTTTTTCCCCTCTTAAGTTGTGCATTAGAAAGTCAATGTGGGTGTTCCTTTAAGGACCAGCATAATGCATTTGGGCTGACATTGCATGGATTTTATTTTAGTGCAGAAGATACTACAGGCACTCACCTAATGGCTGGTCAAATCAAAACCTCTATCACATCAAGGACTTGGAAGTGTTCAGAATTTCCAATGGCAGGAGCAGACTCTGAGGAGATAGGTAATAGTGAAAAATGGAGAGGCTGAAGTTGGTTGATTTATAAATCGCTAACATTGTTCAGTTGTGTTTTGGAACTTCATATGAGGGAAAAAACTAACGAAATTGTGGTTCTTTGTAACAAAGGAATCGAGAAGTTCCAGAAGAAGAAACAAACATACTGCATTAAATAACACATAGCTATTTAGCCAAAGTGTTTCTTTCTGCCACAGTTTATAAGATATATTAAATCACAATTTTTGAATTTTTCATGAAGTCTGTGATGACTCTTCTCAGATGATCACTATATCTGGAAAGGAGTTATGTACTAATTGGTGGTAGGTCTCCAGGGATCAATAAGTATGGTGTGGGCCACATATCATTTAATAGCCAATATATTAACCAGTATTCATTGACTACAGAGATCTAGAAAATGTTTTTCAGAGCAGCCTGTATTGGACATTTAAGCTAAGAATAACAGACATCACTTCTGCTAAACACATGTCATTTGGGATTTGCATTTATTTTCCAAAAACAAACAAAAAATAAATAACTTACAAATTTAAGGGCTACAATTCAAAGCCTCATCTCATAAACTATGAGAATTCTGCCAACACATAATATTAACAGTGATTATTTACGTAGGTTAAGAAAGGACCCTGTTAACGGGTGAATTTTCAACTTCAAATAGCCAAAAGCAAATGGAATTTGACATGGTTATTGATGAACTATGTGATTACTTTCTACCATATTAGGAATGTGTCCAAGGTGATGCTGGAAAATCCCCTAAAGGCTGTTATACTCCTGACTGGAAACTTTGTAATGTTTTCTGGTTGATAGTTTGGTAGATTTTTAACCTACCAAATATTGTAGTCAAGTCTTGGTAGACTTGACTACAATATTTTGAATAATTATTTAGTTGTGTGTTGGCAGAAATGAAATATTCAAATATAATGAGCTTAATTTTCACAAAATATTTGTGTTTTAATTCAATTTGTTGGGATGACATTGGTAATTAAAATGATATAGGTTTCAAGTGTACAATTCTACAAAACATCATCTATATATTCATATAGTGTGTTCACTACCCAGAGTCAGTTTGCCTTCCACCACCATATATTTGACTCTCTTTACCCTGTTCTACCATCCTCCTCCCCCCTTACCCTCTGGTAAACACCATACTGTTGTCTGTGTCTATGAGTTTTTGTTTCTTTATTTGTTTGTCTTGTTCCTTTGTTGCCTTCAGTTTTATAGACCACATATGAGTAACAGCATATGGTTTTCGACTATTTCCATCTGACTTATTTTGCTTAATATGATATTCTCCAGATCCATCCATGTTGTTGCAAAGGGCAGTATTTCATCAAAGTATTTCTTTAAAGATGATACAATAATAGCTAGTGTTGCATTTACTCTTTGAAGCATGAGCAGGTGAGGATATTTAAACTATATGGATTCTATTAGGCAGTAAGAAAGTGCATTTAAAATATATGAAAAGTGTTTGGCTTCCTTTGTGGCCTATTTGCAAAGCATTCCTTGCCTTTAAAAGCCCCCCCCCCCCCAATGAAGCCACCTGCCTCTGCCAAGGTGGGTTAGTCACTTTATGCCCCTCATTTAGGCTTGCTACAGGTTTCTATCTCTGAAGGAAGTTTTCCCACTGTTGTCAACTCCTCAGCTAGTTGGAAGCCAGTTATGCATTTCTGAAATCCCAGGATTACTCAAATTTCTCTTTCTCAGAAGAAACCTGATACAAGATACAGTTGGTAATGTAACCCTACATTCATTCTCCGTTCTTCTTCTAAGCCACATAGCCAGGCATAGCTTGGGGACCTAAGGGATATGGAAAGAAAACAGATGTGAGTAAAACTACCTGTTGGCTACTGCCTTTCTCTGTGTGGCAACCAGTGCTATTGTTATATAGAACCACAATTGAAAATAATATGGTGGCAGAGGGAGACATGCAAAACCTTTTTCTTCAGGTTGAACCCTCCCAAAACAAAAAGGTGAGTTGCATATCAAACCACATTCAGACATTTAATAAAATAAACTTGGTATAAATTCTGACACCTCTGTGAGCTGCATTATCTCTTTCCTATCCAGTATTCATTGACATATATTGCTAATTATTTACTCTTCCTTGAAATTCTAGAATAAGTCCCTGCAACTCCATTTAACAGTTAATACTGCTACGTTGGGTTTTTTGCTGTTTTACCAATAATAATGTGCGCTTTTGATTTTTGTACTACTAGGAAAAAAATATGTGTCATGAAAAGATACCTATTATAATGAAACTCCATAGAGCATGGATTTTGTGTCTTTTCTGCTCACTGATATACCCACAGTTTCTGGCCCTTAATACTATGAATGAATGAATGAATGAATGAATGAATGAAAAGTTATATGTTTAAAATATAAATAAAATGACAAGTCATATAGAAATGAATTTCCTTTAACAGCAAATTCGTTTCTCAAGCAAAGCCCAGTGTTATTCGCCGAGACTAATACTCCCACTTGGTATTGAGTTCTCTGTTGTTTACAAATTAGTACTATAATAGCTCCTCACATCCTGAACATTCTCCTTTCTAGAAATTGATCATTATTGTCAGTTCAGTAGCTCTGTAGCAGATACTCTAGTTTGCCACTTTTGTTTTCAGGGTTATGTAATGGGATCTTCAACCAGTATATTTTAAATTTTGAATATATCAGTATTCCCTTAGATTAAACAAAGGTTGCGGCATCTGGAATTCTCTGGTGAATCAACTTTTTGTGGTCAGGAACAGCTAAGCTTTTTTACTGAAAGATGTTCTCTTATGCAAGGGTAGCCAACAATCTTTCTTATTCGTGTGAATTCTGACTTCTGTCACGTTATTGAACAGGCAAGTACGTCTTTTAATGCCTGGTGTATTTTGGTCATATTTCCTACATAAAAGTCAAATTACATATGATTGTGAATTCCTTAGGTAAATATTGTTCAGCTACCTGATGAAAAGAAAGTAAAGCTGGAAAAGGTCTCAATTTATGGCAGTTTCCCCTACTTCTTAGAACCTTTAACACATGGCTCACATCTTTTGTTAACTATTTTACTGCCAGTTTTAACAAAATTTCTTTCCTCTTTATACATTTGAATTAAGAGTAAAAGGACAAACAGCATGAAGAATGTATTAAAAATTGCCTTCATTCCATCATCTGATAAAACCAAATCTACCTCTTGCCTTATAATCTATTACTGACA
Organism: Rhinolophus sinicus; assembly: GCF_036562045.2. Taxonomy (NCBI): domain Eukaryota; kingdom Metazoa; phylum Chordata; class Mammalia; order Chiroptera; family Rhinolophidae; genus Rhinolophus; species Rhinolophus sinicus. Next base: position 105,011,425 of record NC_133768.1, on the reverse strand, counting down.
TTAAATATACATACTTTGAAAATTCTAACATGTCTCAATTATCTCTCAGAGTTTGTAGCTTATACAACATAAATAGAACTTTAATGCCCTATTCTTTAAGAATTAATGCTCACAAAAAGAGTGATAATTATTAAATTAAACATTTAACATGCAATTTAGTATAAACCATATATATACACATATATATGCACATATATATGTATATATACACATATATACATACAAGTTGCATACATGTCATAATTTGCTCCATTGAGATGTAGCAATAGTCTTTTATTTTTATTTATTTATTTATTTATTTATTTATTTAATTTCATTTTATTTTTTTATTAGTTTCAGGTGCACAAGACAGCAATAGTCTTTTAAAATTCACTGTTCCTTTTATTCTTCTACAGTTCAATATATGTAAACTTTTCTACATAATCAACAATAATCTGTGTATAACTTAACCTTCATACTTTTTTGGCATATTCTTCACTCTTGTCTCAGGAAAATAATTTCAGGCATTGTAGGAATATTGGTATAAAAATACTACTGGCATTAAAAGAAAAATACTTTATCACTAGTGAGACTTTCTCATGTACGAACAAAGCAAAACCTATCATTATTTGTTTAAAATTCCATATAACTGCTATTACATTCTTCAGAAATTGTCCCAAGAAAATCATCTCCCATTCCCTAAGAAAAACATACACAAAAATGTTCATTACAGGTTTATAATGGTGACAAATGGGTCCAACATAAATGTCAATTCACAAAATTGTAGGGGAGGAAAATTTTTTCCTCTACTCTTTTCGGTTCTTTTGGCTCGTCTACTAATTCAATTCACAGAAGACAGATTAACAGAAGAAAAACTAATTTAATTTCATATGTGTGGGGGCCTCCATGACTGTCAAGCAAAAAAGGGTTATATGCCATCCTGAGCTAAGGAGAAGGTAGGGGCATGGGACTTCAAAGGGTGGGGGGAAGACAATTCACGGGAAGATGGAAAGAGCAAATGTTTGATAAACAATTGTATGCTGTGCCATGAAGAGACAATGGGACACAGAGAGGAATTTGAACACACAGGCCTTACCAAGCTCCTCCCAGCCACGGCACCTGAGCCCATACTCTTTGTAGCTATCACTAGTGATAGTTCTCTTCCTGGACCAAACCTTCTATCTAAATTCTTTTAGGCAGTTAATGGGGATGTAGGAAGCTCTTCCTTAGTCTTTTGGGCCTTGATTTTCTTAAATTCAAAATAATCCACATGCTAAAGTGGCACATTTTGGGGGAGACTCGTTCTGAACCCTTTCAGAGTAAAAAAAAATCATGTTGCATCCATGATACGAAGTACACTGGAGCCATGAAAATGACAATTATGACTATTGCATAGTTATCTGAAAAAATAAATATGTTAGTGTGTTAAAAGCCAAATGCATAATTGTATCTATATTATGATTACAGGTCTGTCAAAACAAGTTATGTATATACATGGGAATTGGGTGAATGCAGATAAGGTATTAGAGTGGCAAAATAGGAATTTTTTATCTTAAAAATGCTTTTCAGGGTGGCTGGTCAGCTCAGTTGGTTAGAGCACGGTGCTCTTAACAACAAGGTTGCCGGTTCGATCCCCACAGGGGCCACTGTGAGCTGCGCCCTTTACAACTAGATTGAGACAGCTACTTAACTTGGAGCTAATGGGTCCTGGAGAAACACACTTAAAATAAACTTTTTTTTATTTTTTAAGTTTTTTTTTAAATGCTTTTGCTGTTACTATTATGGAAGTGTTTTATTTTTAAATGTATTTTCAAGTTTCCATAAAACCACATTTCCCCTAACCAACTGCTGATGATAACAGACTGCAATTAATCCATTGTTTTATCCCATTTAGCCTTTGGTGTTGAATTCAGGCAGCATTCATGGGCTGCTAAGTTTTATGACTCAATAATGACGGAACAGCTTCTTAAAGCCTAAGTGACCTCTAAACAGCTAAAAGATATATTTAGAGTCTCTGTTATTAAAGAATAAATAATACAGCTTGTTCTTTCAGTAGGAGAATTTATTTGGGCAACTAAAACATGTAAAAGAAACGTGTTATTCATTGTTCTATATCACAGAGATGGAATGGGAGCTAAATGCCATACGTGAGCTTGACAAAATAAGTACACGATTACTTAGAATATGTATTGTTTTTGTCAGAAAATTCTAACTGGATTCAATTTATTCAAGTTTAATTCAGTAGAACTTAATTTTTTCAGCCTTCTGTCCTCTGACATTGGCATTATTCTATTAATAATCCTAGCTCATATACGAATATTACCAGTTGTTCCAACACTGCAGCTCCCCGCACAAGGACAGGGCAGAGAACTTTGTGAGTTAGTTTATTAGCATGCTTGTTTTTTCTAACTTCGTAGATAATAAAATGCCACTGTGTGTGGTAGGCAGAATGATGGCCTTAGAAAGATGTCTGCATCCTAATCTAAGGATGCTGTACCTATGTTACCCTTTCATGCCACAAGGGATTTAGCAGATGTGATTAAATTAAGGATCCTGATATGGGAAGATGATCCTGGATTATTTGGGTAGACTGAATGTAGACAAAAGCCCTTATAATAGAAAGGCAACAAGGTCTTAGAAGGAGATGTAAGGATGCAAGCATGGGTCGGTCAGAGGAGAGCAATTTGAAGATGCTACACTTCTGGCTTTGAAGAGGAAGAAGGAGCCAGGAGAAAAGGAATATAGATAGCTCCTAGAAGCTGAATAAGGCAAAAAAATGTATTATTCCCTAGAGCCTTCAGAAGGAATGCGTCCCGTTGACAAGTTGATTTTAGCCCGATGAGGCCCATTTGAAACTTCTGAACTCTAGAACTGTGGGAGAATACATTTGTGTGTTTTAAGTCACTAAGTTTGTGATAATTTATTATAACAACAATAGACTCTAATACAATTCATTTCACAATGTATTCCCAAAAAACTCATGCAAATCTAAGTTTTGAAGCTCAGATGGAGGAATTTGTGGCGAGTGAGTGCCAGGATCGTGTCTCGTGAAACCGAAGAATGGAAGCACAGACCAAGGAGAGGTGAGGAGTTGTAAAACAGGACGGTTTATTAAAAGTAAAGTGTAAAGAGTCACAGCTCTCGGAACCAAAGGGGGTCCCCAACTGGGTTGCCCAATGACTGAGGCAAAAGCTCTTACTTTCATACCTTCCCTTGCCTGCGTGGGGAAGGGGGCTGGCTCCTTCTAATGTAATTCATGTACCAGGTTTGTCCTGTTTACCTATCCTGAAGGGATTAATGAAATAACCCATTCCTATCTACCAGATCTGCTCCTTTGTTGGCCAAAAGGGATTTGAGATAATTTATTAACCTCAAGGCACATTCTCATATCTTTGTCTGGGAGTGAAGGAGACATTCCAGGACCTGGAGTTTCAGGATATGGCTGCCTTTTGTTTATTCCACCAGGGACCTTCCTGTCTGGCTAACAACATGCTAACTAACCTGTCTCAAAATGGTATTTTTGAAGCATGCTGGGAAATGTGCCATTTCTAGGAAGATGTTGGTGAGGGGGAGAATTCCCCAACTCTACCCTTCTGAAAATTTTATGGCTGGACTAATAATAAAATCAACACAAGACTAGATTAACAGGAGAAAAAAAATAATTTATTATGTACGCATAGGAGAATCACAAGTGATGCTCTGAGAAATGAACCAAACAGTATTTTATACTTTTTCGAAAAGGAAAAATAAATTTGTAGAAAGTTGACAGGACAAAAAGAAAAAAGTTAGTGCTCATTAGAAAGGAATCTAATCAAGTTTTCATTAGTGAGGAATCTAAACAAAATTTGGAGTTGGGTAGTTAATTAGCAAAAAGAGAACAAAGTTTGTTTATATAGGCACTTTGGTTCTGGTTCTGGATTCTTTAACTCTAGTGATAAGGGTGCCTCCAGGTGTAAGGAGGGCACCTTTCACAGGAGAGATTTATGTCCTGCTTTCAGAGGGACACACAGAGAGGTATCAGACTGTTCATCTTGCACTCATGTTTGTTTGTTGTTTGTTTTTTTGTTTTAAGGAGGGCACAGCTCACAGGCCCATGTGGGGATCGAACCGGCACCCTTGGTGTTATCAACACCACACTCTAACCAATGGAGCTAACAGGCCACCCCAAACTGGTGGTTTTTAAATTAACCTTTATGGAATATTTTGGGGCAGCTTGCCCTGGGCCCCAAACAGGTCACGAGTAGACCTAATTTTAAAGCAGAGGCAACTTTCCCATGAAAATCCACCCAATACTGATGTGTTTTATATGCTTACATTGTTCTTTGCCACATTTTTCTAACACAGAACATGTTATGATAGAAAGTCACAGATGTTGCCTAGATAGCACAGAAAAGTGTGAGTTTCCGGATTTTTAAGCCTAGAATGTGGGTTGGATATTTCCGAACTTCAGGAATCACTGGGATATGGATGGTGGTGGCTGCTGTTGTGTATTTCTTGTCTTTCTCCTTCATAAGGAAATCTTACCTTCTGTGTACAGAGAGACTTGCCTAGGTCTGACTCTGGGTCTTGAAGCTTGCCTCTGGCAGTGAGATTCCTAACAACCAGGCAAATCTGAATGAGATGGGACTCTCCGATGAATCAGTGTCATAGAGGAACTCACCCACTCACTGAACCAAAGGACCAGGGTCCCAGGGGGAGCAGAAGTGCTGATTAGAAAACCTGGGTGGCTCTTTCTAGCAGTAAGAATTGGACTCCCTTTTTCAATGTAGCCCGAGGACATTTTCAACTGTGACCTCCCCATGACCCTCTAAGGAAACCAAATAAAAATGTTTCCATAGCTCTAGGTCTCTACCCCACACTGTAGCAGAGGTCAAAGTTTACTACCACTCTAATTTTTTGAAAATAATCGTTGTTCATTGTATAAGAAGCAGATTCCGGTTTGTGCTGTTGCTGCACTGTAAGAGAAAATGCAGTGAGAAAACTCTTGGAACATTCAGCAAGTACTTTTTACGGACTCGGTTTTACTCAAAAATTGTCCAGCATGTGGAGTCAAAAAAGGAATATGTAAAAGTGGAAACCAAACCAAGCCAAGCTGAAAAACGTTGAAATATATAGCTATTTTGCAGTAGTCCTCTGTTTTTCCTACTGTGGTTTATTCACTGGGTTGTTAAACATATATCTGCAACTCTTCCCGAGTTAAATAAAATGGGTCACTTACGTAACACTTTCTTTTCTAGTATCTCAAAGGATACACAGCCTATCTCATGATTCTTCTTACGTTCCTTTTCAGTTAATTGGCAAGTGAGGAATTCTGCATCATTTGATGAATGTGTGCTGTGTGCCAGGGCAGGGTTCTGGAATAGGGACAGGATTGCTAAACACTGACCTCACGCTGATTTGAATGTGTGCAACTTGTGAGTGGAATTTGGGACTGTGAGCTAGAGGTGCCATATAAAGAGAAAGATTTGTCTGCTGCTCTATTGTAGATTCAGCCTCTATAATATAGTCCACTTGTTCATTTATTTCCACAAAGATTTTTTTGACCCATTGTTGGCTGCCGGTAAACCATATCTCAGACTATGATTATAATCATACATTCTGTCTTATTTTTAAGTTAATATCTTCTTATTTTAATTTTTATGTCATTTGTTACATTATAATTTATATGTAAAAAGTGTACCCATTTCAAGGGTGCAGTTTAATGAGTTTTGACAGTCATGCCACCATTAATGTAATCAAAATATAAAAAATTTCCATGACCCCAAAAAGTTTTATTCTGCCCCTTTGAAATCAATTGTTCCTCCCCACAGTGTTCAAGGCCTACAAATCTGCTTTGTGTCACCCTAGATTAGATTTAACTTTTCCAGAATGTCATATAAATGAAATCAGACAGGATGGGCTAGGGTTGTCTGGTTTCTTTTATTCACAACAATGCCTTTGAGACTTATCCATTTTGTGTGTGAATTACTATCTCATTTCTTCTTTAATGCTGAATAGTACTCCATTGTATGGATGGAGCACAGTTTGTTTATTCATTTGCCAGTTGAAGGACATTCGGGACGTGTCCAGATTTTGGCTGTTGTGAGTAAGGCTGCTATGAACATGCATGCACAGGTTTTTGTCTATATGTGTTTTTATTGCTCTTGGGTATGCCTTGCAGTGGAATTATTGGGTCGTATGGTAAATGTATATCTAACTTTGTAAGAAATTGCCAAATTGTTTTCCAAAGGAGATATACCATTTTGCAATCCACCAGCAGTCATGAGAATTCCAAGTTATTCCATATTGTTAACAACACTTTCTGTCATCATTCTTGTTCATTTTAGCTATTCTAGTGTGAATATAGTGGTGTCTTTTATGGTTTTAATTGGCATTCCCTGTTGACTACTGATGTTGAGTATTGTTTCACGTTCTTATTGGCCATTCCTATATCTTCATCGTGAAGAGTGTACAGATTATTGTGTGATTTTAGTTGAGTTATTTGCCTTTTTATTCAGTTGTAGATGTAGTTTATGTATTCTGGATAACAATCTTTATTAGATATATGTATTATAAATATTTTTTCCCCCAGCTGATAGCTTGCCTTTTCATTTTCTTAATGATGAAGAATAACTGATTTATTTAGGTATTTGTCTGCTACAAACATGTCTACATGAAGTGATCAATGTTGCTTTTCAATGTACTTATGTGACAAAAGACTCGAAAAGTCTAAGACTTTTACATTTTAGAGCAATAAATTCTAATTGAATGACAGTTTCAGGAACTCAGGAAAACAAAGGTAATATTAATATTTTTGACTTGACATAATGAACAAAATCTTTCCTGTTAAAATTCTCCATGTAGGGGTATAGAATCAGAGGTCTATACCTGGAGTACCATCCTGATACAATTATTTATTGTACTGTTTATTTAGAGATGTCCTTTAAAATTGATGAGGTATGTTGATTTCATAGTTTAAGTAAAAAGAATGGTTATTTTGTTGTTGTTGTTGTTGTTGTTCAGGGAGTCAGAATTCTATGCATTAACACAATCCCAAAATACAGATTATCAAAGCACTGTATCAGTTACTTAACATTTGAAATATTAAATGATGTTAATAATGTATTTTTTAACACATAGTTTGTGGGTACATTTATAAGGAAGGAAGTATTATAGAATTAAATGAGTTTCCACTAATAAATCCATGCAGATATCAGCAATAAAATACCTCATAACATCACTGACTACAAGACCAATGGAGCATGGAAAGAATCAATCAATCGGGCAAAGTAATAAAAGATGCTTTCATTAAGACACATCATGGTAAAATTTTAATTATAAAGATAAAAAATATATACATATAAAATCTATTAAAAATAAAATCACTTTGCCTACACATGTTAGACTGCCCTCAGACTTTTCCTCTTCAATACTAAATATAGGGAAACAACTGTTTGATATCTATATATTACAAGCACTGAGAAAACAATAACAGATATGGAGTCTGCTACCCTGGAGGATACATTTTGATCTGGCTTGCAGGGTTAAGTGACAAACACAAGGTTGGCCTTTTTGGTAAAAGCAAAGATTTAGAAGACCCTTGCCATATTAAGTAAGAAGGGTCTGGGGCACTGAAAGTATGATTGAACATTCTGCTAATCTGGACATGTGAAAGTTTGAATGTTAAATTTTCAGATATTCCTAGAGATGAGGGAAGCTTATTCATACCAGAGTGTTAAAAAGGGAACCCATGTTATCTAAAAAACTTAAACTGTTATTATTATTATTCAAATTTATTTATTTGTAGTATTAGGATACCATGTATATTTTTAAAATGGGAATTACATAGATAGAAAAATAAAAAACCACTATTCTATACAATTTTGTGGAAAAAGAGTTATGATCCAAGTATTTTAAATCTAGTCAAATCGTGTTCAAATTATGAAGGCAGGGACAATATCAGAAAGTATGCCACTCAAATTCTCATCTTGGAAAAATGTTTTAATAATATTCAGGAGTACTGAAAGATAAAACAAAATTAAAATATATGTGTAAGAAAATTGGTTTCAAGTACTAACAGTAAGCATTGAGTTCAGTTAAATACAGTGACGTCAGAATAATTGTTGTAAATATGATTACAAAACTCAGAGTAAATGTCAAAAAACAAAAGTTGACAATGGAAGCAATAGCAACTTAATAACAATAAATTTGCTAAAATTTTATAACTATTATCTGGATTTAAACATCAGATTTTTAACAAAACTGGAAAGAGAGGGGAAACAAAAGTGGGTTAATTCCTTCATATTTCATTGAAGACAGTAAAAAATATAATTTCACTTTACATTCTGATAAATAAAGAAGTACATGATAGAGATTTATAACTATTATACTAGCACAATTAAAATGGGGAAATATTTTCTAAACCACTGAAGAAGATGAAAGCAAACAAAAGACCAAAGGGTGATCAGGAAATAGAACACACAGAGGAAGCAAAATAACAGTGATAGTAAAATAAAATAAATGAGCAAAATGAGACCAAATGCATTTGATATGACAACAAAGATAAATGGTTTAAAATTCCATTTCAGACACTGCTGTTGACCTACCCAACTGTCAATCTTTTTGTTTCTCTCAAGCACAATTCATCTGGCATATGAAGCCTGGAAATGCATTGAGCTTTCTCTGATGGAATATCCTGGACAATGAAATGTGAGAAATGTAATGATTTTTTTTTTAAATCAATTATGTGTTCTGTACAATAGTTGGACCTAAAACAAAGTGACACTAATAGGTAGAACATAAATTGCAAACAAAACCAAACAAAAACCAAAACCAAATCTGTACAAGTCATATCCCACTGAGGCTACATTATTAGAGAAAAGGTTAGGAAAAATTCAGGATATTGTCATGTCTTATTTTCATATTGTGGCCTTCAGGAAGGTCTCGTGTGTGAGAGAGAGAAATGTAGGCTGAAGGTGATTTATTTGAAAGCACAGTGGTAAGAAGATAGGGCTTGACTAAGAGGGTTTCTTTCAAGACAGTTGGCTGGACATTTGTAGTTTAGCATTGCAGTGTAAGCAAAGTTCGATCTGAAGCATGTCTTGTAAGATCAGAGGAAAAGGAAGGATAAAGGATAGTAATAGGTAATGCATTCCAACTACTTAGGGCCAGAGCAATAATCCAGATAAGCTTTTCACCTATGATTTATTCTTGCCAAATTTTTTTTGCCTGAATCTAATGGAATAAACAGACTTACCTTCCGGTATAGAACAGAGGAACAATTTGTATTGTACCAAGAGAAAGCAATCAGATAAATTCGGAATGTGGGGAATTATACACAATAAATGACCTAATCTCTTTAAATGTCAGTGTCATGAAAAAGTCAATACTGTAGATTAAATGAGACTAAAAATATATAACAACCAAATTCAATGAATAAAACTTGATTGGATTTTGCTTTGGAAAAATATATAAAAGATATTTAGGATACAGTGGTGAAATTGTGAAAAGGATTATACATTAGAAGATTAGAAGGTATTCAAAAATGGTTAATTTTCTTAGGATGATAATGTTTTTGTGTTGTGTAGGAAAATTTTTGTAATTTCCTGAGAGACATGCTGGAGTTTTAGGGATTGAGAGTTGTGATTCTTAGGACTTAATTTGAAATGGTTGAAGAAAAAACAAACATATACACAAGCATGCATTCACATGTATGCATAGCTAGATAAATCAAATGAGACAAAATGTTACTAATTGTTGAATATCTATGGGGAGTTATGGGGAATCATTATTCTAGTAGTGGCTGCCTGGTTAAACATGTGACCTTTGCTGTGAAACTGAGACAGGTTAGTTAGCATGTTGTTAGGTAGACAGGGAAGTCCCTGGTGAAATAAACAAAAAAGCAGCCATATCCTGAAACTCCAGGTCCTGGAATGTCTCCTTCACTCCAGGACAAAGATATGAGAATACGCCTTGAGGTTAATAAATTATCTCAAATCCCTTTTGGCCGGACAAAGGAGCAGATCTGATAGATAGGAATGGGTTATTTCGGTAATCCCTTCAGGATGAGCAAACAGGACAAATCTGGTAGACAAATTCCATTAGAAGGCTCCAGTCCCCTTCCCCAAGCAGGAAGGGAAGGTATAAAAGGAAAAGCCTCTGCCTCAGTCACTGGGCACCCCCATTCGGGACCCCCTCCCGCTTGGGAGCTGCAACCTCTTCTGCCTCTAATAAACTATCCTCTTTTTAAACCTCTTTGCCTCTCCTGGGTCCGTGTTTCCATTCTTCGGTCTCATGAGACACGATCCCGGCTCACTCACTCAAGAGTCCCCTACGTCATTTAGGGACTCACAGAGAAATATGCCTACATCAAAACCCACTGCTTCTTTTGTGATACTCCAGCATCATGCCATTCTAGAATTATAAATTTTTTTAAAAAAAGCTTAATTTTGAAGATAAAAAAGGCAACTAAATTGCATAGCACTTTATTGAAGGGTTAAGTTGGAGGGCGCTGGGTAAGGAAAGGAAAGGACTAGAGAATTAAAACCAGGGTCTGGAATGTCACAGATGTGGGTTTCATTACGCATGCTGCTTTAGCTTATAAAAGTGAGCCAGGTTTGTTTTTATTTTATTTTGTTTTTGTTAGCATTTATCTGCTCCACTTATTCATTTTTAATTGCAGGAAACTGACACCTGAATCTCAATTTCTGAATATCTCACAGCCATTATACTTATATTCTAAAGGGTATGGACCTATTCCCAAACTGGCAATGGTTAGTACAACTCTCCCTGGTCTGCTAGACAGTTCACAAAGTTAATCAAGCTTGTTTCTAGTTTATTGCTTGGCAGATCTATTCATCACCCAAAGCACCTCCAAACAGGCAATTGGAACTTGGAGAAAGGGATATTTTGCTACCTGCATCTTATACCTGCAATTTCCATGCAAGTGAAATGCCCTGTTTCCTGGGTGGACATGTGTTTATATTACTACTACTAACGTGATTGACTTATAGATGGCTTTAAAGGAGTAAATTTTAGTGCCTGTCTATAAAATATTTCTTCTGAAAATACAAATTTATTATCACAGAACCTGATCTCTATTCAATTATAGCTAGAAGTAGAATCTGCTATTTTCCAATTTTGATGTTTCTTTTAAAGTATATTCAATAATCAAGTTTCAGTTTCCAATTTGATTTCTGTACAAGTCTTCCTTTTTCTTAAGTTCTTTATAATTAAAAGTCACTGTGTGTGTGTGTGTGTGAGAGAGAGAGAGAGAGACAGAGACAGAGAGAAAGAGAGAGACAGAGAGAGACAGAGAAGGAAAGAGCAATGGAAGAATGCGCAGATGATATTTATATGTTCATTCACTGACACACAGGTTATCAAAAATGTTGAGAGACCCAAGTTACTTTGGCTGTTCACTGATTCATTTAATCACTGTCCACCATAATCAAAAGTTGACTAGGTATTCCATCACCAAAAAGGATTTATTCAAGAAAAAGAAAGGATTTCAATCTGGCACATTCAGATATGATAGCAAGCCATATGCACAAAGAGAGAGCAGAAAGTAGAAGCTCTTTTTACAGAGGGGAAGAGAAGGTAAGGGGAGGTGCTATTGTAACCATAGGGCTCTGTTGTAATCACACAGTTCTTCCTGTAGGGTTTTCCCAACCAACATAGGGTGTGAGAGCTCCTCCCATAGTTCATCCCAATTCCTGTCTAGGTTAAGGTCTCTGCATTAATGTTGACATCACCTTTTCATTTACTTATTAAACATTTCTTGCATATCCATTCTGTGCCAGGCCCACCTGGGGACACAGAGGTGAATAAGACAAGCATCTCCTTTTAAGAAATTCCTGGTGTAGTATGGAAGACGGCACAAGCCAGAGGGTGACACAGGGTGCTGAGGGATAAGAGAAAAAGGATTCCTAACTCAGTATCTTGGAGGCCAGAGACGTGGGCTCTGTATTTACTGTTTTTTGGATCTCAGATTTTGGGCAGGTCACTTCCCTCCTTGGGGGTCTTGTTTCCTGCACATATAAAATGGGGGAAATGTTTTAATCTTAGGGGACAGTGGTGAAAATTTAGAGATAATGGGTGAAAGTATTCTAGAAGGCCAAGACACGTGGAGAATTACTGCTACTACCATGGTTGAGTCTATGTGAAAAGAAAGGCCACGGGAAAAGTTTCAACTATATCAGCCACTCCCTTGACTGGACTTGAAACCAAAGAATTAGGGTCAAAAGTAGAATATTTGGATGGCATAAGGTTCTAAAATTGTGCTTCTTACAAGATGCGTTTGTATCCAGTTAGTCCTTTGGGCATCCCAACCCTGAGAAAATGTACACTTTGTCCAATAAATCCCTAATCTAGAAGAATCGTTTAATTTGTCCCTGGTGCTCCATTCTCACGTCATTCTGCTGCTATTGACAAGGTCAATGGTCTGCCTAGATAATCACGTTGTACTTATTCTGCAGTTTTTACCATCTACAAGCACTTGGTAAGAAACAGGTACTATGGTTGACTTTTCTTTGTAACATACGCCTTTCTGTCTCCCAAACTAGTTTGTCACTCCTGGAAGGTCCCCTCTTAGTCCTCTCCACAGTATCTAGTATCTAGTATCACAGGCATTCATTTATTCATCCAATTAGCGCTTACTAAGCACTCATTGTAAGCTAAGGCATTAAGCTAAATGCTTAATTATCTCATTTATCTGTATAACAACCATTTAAGTAGGCACTATCATATCTCTATTTTACACTTGAAAAACTGGGGTTGAGTCTGGGAGGAAAAATTATTTTCCCTCAACTCTTTTAGGTTCTTGACTGAGAGTCAGTCCCTTGTAATAAAAGACAGGTTAACAGGAGAAAAACAAACACATTTAATAACGTGGATACCTCCTGTATACATGGGAGAGACCCAGGAAAATGGCGTAACATCCCCAAATGGTCCAAGCCACCACTTTACAGACCATCTTCAGCTAAAGGCAAAACAAAGATGTTGGATGAGGAGAAGAGACAGTTATGGGAGGTTTTCAGGAAAAGCAAAGTAAACAATGGTAAGGTTTTTATACAGATTTCAGTCCTTGCCTTCTTCATTGGTAAGAGTTTCTAGAGATTTAGAGTCATTCTCTTATTCCTGGTAGTGAGAGGTGGGCACCCTTACAAATGGAGATGTCTTCTACGAAAGAGTCACTTCTACTCAGTTTTCAGAGCTTCACCTGTGTATGCTGTTTCTGAAAAATAACCAGCTCAAAATTATATAGGTTTCAAATGTTCATTTCTATAATACATCATCTAAATATCACATTTTGTGTCACCACCCAGAGCCAGTTCTCCTTCCGTCACCATATATTTGATCCCCCTTTACCCTCATCGACCACCCCCCTCCTCCCCCCTTATCCTCTGGTAACCACTAAACTATTGTCTATGTCTATGAGTTTTTGTTTCTTTGTTTATCTTGTTCTTTTTGGTTTTATATCCCACATACTAGTGAAGTCATCCCCAATAAATTTAATAAATTAATAAAAAAAATAATAACCAGCTCAAGATAATCAATATGCCAAAGAGGCATATTTTGGGGTTACAAATTCTGCTTCATTTCAACCCCTTTCATCCAGCACAATTCTGCTAGTATTTTGGAAAGGTGAAAACAAAGTTTTAACATTTTTGTCACCCAGTACATCATTTTGTGAGTTGTCCTTTACATACGTTTTTTTTTTTTCTTTCCATAGAAATGAATAACCATGTTATGGCTATTTTTTGAAGGATATAAACATTAATATTATACAGTTTTAAGTTTGTGATAAATATTTCAAGTAGAAAACATTAAGCTTTACATTTTTGGTGAAGATCTATGTCCTATAAAAATCCAAATGCTCTAGATGGACAGACATGTTTCTATTTCTCCATTATTAATTTATCTTTCGTTTCCTGTCCAAAGGGAAAGGGAGGTGAAAAAGGAACAATGATCACCAACAGGTGTAACAATACTTCCCTCTTAATTTATTTTCATGGCTGATGTTGGAGAAAAAGAGAAGTGAACATTAAGACTCTTCCTTGTGTAAAAATTATTAATAAAGTAGCATTCCAATATCATAAGTTAAAAAAAGAAAAGTTTAATATCATCTTGTTTTCTGCATATATTTGTAAGTGAAAATGAAATATTGCTTGGAGAGTTGAAATTCTCAACGCTGCAGTATTCATAGTTCTGATCATTAATTTCTGAAGCAGAGCATCCATAATTTGGTATACATTTTGCCTAAAGAAGTTTTCCCAAAACCCCACAGAGAAAACCCAAAATGTAGCCAGATTCATCAAATACGACTACTGTTTTCCGTTCAGACCTTTCCATTTTATTTTTCAGTGACTCCTAAAGCAGTCTCTCAAATTCCAAAGCAACCTTAATGAATTCTTTGAACACTGGCACTAATTAACATTGACAGTAATGAGTTCATTTGTGTTTCAGTAGTGGACAACTTCATTTCAGTTATTAAAGATGCCCAGTACCGCTCTGAGGGTAAGAGAAAAACTTAAAGGGGTAATCAGAAAGCAGGACAAGCATTGGGGACCAAACATTTAGGCTCACCAGCAAACTTTCCCTGAGGCTACCTTTCTTTTCAAGTATCTCTACCTTCTACCCGATGTGATCAAAAATTATGGTGAATGTTTACATTTTTAAAAATGTATTACAGTAAAAGACACATTGCCCTTAATCCTTCTCAAAATACTCCCCCTCGATTTGAACACACTTATTCCATCATTCTTGCCACTTTCTGAAGCAGTTCTGGAAGTCCTCTTTCGTGAGTGTCTTTACTTCGTCCTCCATCATGACAGTGCTCCGTGTCACAGATCACTTCTGGGACAGCAATTTCTGTCAAATAAAATCATTATGGTGTGTCCTCATCCACCTTATTCACTGGATCTGACACCATGCGACTTCTCACTCTTCCTCAAAGTCACAATGACCATGAAAGGTAAAGGTTTTGAATCGATTCAAGACATCAAGGCAACCACAACAGCGCAACTAAAGACACTCGCAAAAGAGGACTTCCAGAACTGCTTCAAAAAGTGGCAAGAACAATGGGATACGTGTGTTCAAAGCAAGGGGGGGGGGAGGTATTTTAAGGGGGATTAATGGCAATGTGTCTTTTACTGTAATAATTTTTTTTTTAATTTAAACATTCACCGTATTATTAGATCACACCTCGTACATGAATTTCATGCAACTTCCTCTGGCATCTTGGACCTGTGTGAGATCATTTAAGTAGAACGTAATGGAGAGGTCCCTGAACTTGACTCAAACCCATCAAACCTGAACCTTGGCTCTGTGACTACTACCTTGCTGAGCTTCAATGCCCTGATCTGTAGGATGGAGATGGCAACATGTGATAATGTACGTGATGGTATCTAGCCAATAGCAGGGCCTTGTAATATTAGTTATATTTATATTTATATTTATAATAGTTATAAATTGAACATAAATTTTAATTCAACCATGAATGATTTAAATGAAGTGATAGAATTACTTCTTTTTTTGGCATTGCAGAGCTTCTTGACTTTGCTTCAAGTCAGAGTTGTAAAGGACCTCGTAAGTCATCTTGCTTAATCCTTACTTGAAATATGCGTTCTGGCAACAACCTCACAGACTGGTAGTAGATTATGATACCCCAGTTATGAGCAAGCGACTGCCCTGTGAGGCGTTTCATTCGTTAATAGCACGTCTTAGAAGCAATGCCTCCTTCGTTCATCCATTCCACAACTACTTAGTAAGCATCTAGATGCCGGCCATGGTGGATAAAAAGGTAAGACAATCACCTTTGCTCTTCTGCAGCACACGGCCTCATGAGGATGAGAGACATATAAATAGATAATTACGTAAGTATGATGAGGATTGTGATGGGAAACCATTGGGGGCTGTGCAAGTACGGAGAAGGGTCTTAACATGGCCTTGCATGGGTGTTGGATGGTAAGAAAAGGCTCCCTGGAACAGAGACTTGAAGGATGAGTAAGTTCGCTTTGTGAAGAACAAGGAAGTGGGTGGTCTGTCCCAAGCATTAGAGCATCATGAACAAAGGTGAGAGGGGAGAGAGAAGATGACTTGTGTGGGAAACGGCAGGTATGACTGGAAAGTGAATGTAAGGGACATCGTAACTTACAGGAGTCTGATCATGAAGGGGAATATTGGATGCACTTACAAGTTGGGGCTTTATCATGAGGGCACTAGGGAATCATTAGAGTGTTTTAAGCACAGGAGTAAGGTAGCCAGGTTTGTGAATCAACTATAAATGTGTCCCCCAACTCCTGTTGCAAGAAATGGAACAAAATTTAGTTTCAACTGAAATCAAAGGAAATCTAGCTTTGAGTAATCTCACTTTGCCAGGATGGCAAGAATTTCATATTGCTCATATTTTAAGAATTCTCTTTTGTAGGGATGCTTTACTTGAATATAGATTGCTGTCATATTTTAAGAATTCTTGCTTTTTTTTTTTTTTTTTTTTTTTAATTTGTTGTTCTTCCAAGGTGAATTCAGGGTGATTTCTTACCCTTGTTTTGTATTACGCTCATAGTATCAAATTGTGTTTTACTAATTAATACCGAAGTAAATGTTGATGTAAGAAACGTCCAAGCCAGGAGAGAATTTTTATGAGTTTATTTGAGCCAAACTGATGACGTATGATGGGGAGCAAGATCTCAAATGCTCCAGAGAATATGGTTTGCAGTTTCTTTTATGCATTTGAAATTAAGGAGAGAACTTAAGGAAGATTACGTGGGGGTGGGAGAAAGCAAGGAATTGCATTAAAGGATAGTTAACAAGATTATGTGCTCACTTGAGGGTTAATACCCCTTTCAAGGGGTATTTCAAAAGTATGTTAATTACTTCTGGTATTTCAAAAGTATGTTAATCTAGATGTGTAAGAACAATGGACAGGACTGGCTTAAAACCTTTCATTAAAGAAGTTATTAATATATTCCTGGGGCTGGACTACCCACCATGACCTGCCCAGTTAGGAATTTATGATCAGATCACACTGTGATGTTACTTTCCATAAACACACCCCCCCTTTTCTTTTTTTGGTCCATATGTTTTGTAGGAAAATATAGACCAACATAGGTCAAAATCTATTTTAAAAAACAATTGTAGAGTTTCCAGAAAGAAATAATTTTACCTGTAATTGATTTTAGATATCCATGTATATGGACTGCACCTTATTTAATATCCTCTACAAAGTACTTTGGAGTATGCTATACAAGAGGAAAAGGAAATAGTAACGTGCTTTTCTCCTCTGTGTAAAGCTCACCTCTTCTAGGTCAAGGGGCCTTGGTCCCCTTAACACCAGTTCTCCCTGAGTGGACGCACAACCAACAGGAAAGCCTGTAAATGTGAGTGCCTGCCAGGTATTCTATAACTGAATTTGCAATATGATGGACATGGCAATAAGATTGTCCTAAAATAAATAAGCTATAGGTGAATAAAAATAATACTCTTCGAAGTTCTTGGCTGAGACCCACCCATCCCCATTCTCATAACCAAAAGATTAACAGGAGAAAAACAAATAGAAGTTTAAAAATATGGAAACCTCCTGTATACATAGGAGAAAGCCAGGAAAACTGAGTAACTCTCCAAAATGCCCCAAGCTACCAGCTTAAATACCATCTCCAGCTAAAGACAAAAAAAGGTGTTAGGGTGAGGCGCCAGTTATGGGAGGTTTTTAAGCAAAGCTCAGTAAACTAGGGTATGGTTGCTATGCAGATTTAAGTCTTTGCTTTCTTCATTGATAAGAGTCTCTAGAGATTAGAATCATCCTCCTCTTCCTGGTATGGAGAGGGAGACACCCTTACAAATGGAGATTGCCCTTATAAATATTCCTTACAAACAAGTAACTTCTACTTGGTTTCCTGAGTTTTTCCTGTGTGTGCAGTTTCTCCATATAAGCAGCCCCAAATAATCCTTATGCCAAAGAGGCATACGTTGGGGTGGTAAATTCTGCTCCTCTTCAAAGCACATATCCAAAACACAAAGAATTTAACTGTTTTCTTGGGTTCAGAGGAAAGTGTATGTTTTTCCCTGAGGGGGAGCAGAATTAGTCATCTCCAAATGTGCCACTTGGGCACATGGATTGTTTTAAGCTGAAGGCATTTAAGACCCAGCAGACCCAGGGAAGACGGTTCACCTCTCCCTTAACTGCCTAAAAGAATTTAGATAGGGGGCCTGTACCAGGAAGAGAGCTTATATCAGAGATAAGCCCCAGACCCTACTGACTTCTGCTTGGCTCAGGATGGCACAGAAGCCTCAATTGCCTGCCAGCTTTTGAGTCTTCTGTCTTTGTGGGACTTCTGTATGTGCATAATTAAATTTGTTTTTCTCCTGTTAAGCTGCCTTATGTCAATTTATTAGACCAGCCAAAGAACCTAGAAGGAAAGAAGGGAAACGTTTGTGTCTCAACAGCCCACTCCTTCAAAAGTGCTTTAGCAACAACAACAAAACACAAAGCAATGTTCTAATAAGTAATTTAGGCACAGTTGCTTTGAAGAAAGCTCAGTGTCATATTCAAGTGCAGGATTGGGAGAGCGTGGTTTGAGACAGACTGGAAGCTTTATAAACTAATCAGGAAATTCAATCATTCATCCATTTCCTCGGTAAATATTTGCTATTCTGTGCCAAATACTGCTCTAAGCACTGAAGATACAGCAGTGAATAAGAGATATAGATCCTTGCCCTCATGGAACTCACATTATTTTTGAGGAAGAAAGCAAATTTTTGAGGACCAAAACAAATTAGTAAAACACATAGTATAGTAAGTTGTGATAAGTGCTATGGACAAAATGAAAGAAAGAAAGAAAAGGAGAGCCAATGGGAAAGATGGATTTTATATGGGCAGTCAGAAAAGGCCTCATTGAGAAAGTGACATGTGAGTAAAGGCCTGCGGAAGATGAGAGAATAAGCTGTGAAAATAACAAAGTGAAGTGGGCGTTTCAGGCAGGGGGAAAAGTATGTTACAAGTTTTGAAGTGAGGTGGAAGCTGGGTCTCTCTCTCTCTCTCCTCTCCAACCATACCACATTGCCTTAATATATCGCTTAATATTAAAGTATGTGTGTACACCCACCTTAATTTGCTTCTTCAGTAGGGTCTTCAATATTCTTTGTTGTTTGTTCTTTCATACATATTTTGGAATCAGATTTCCAATTTTCTTAAAAAGCTGCTTGTTGGGATTTTTCATTGGCATTTAATAGAATCTATAGCTCAATTTGGAGAGAATACCTTTATGATATTGAATCTTCTTTTCCATGAACATGGTACATGTTTAGCTTTCCTTATTAATGTATTTCAATGCCATTTTAAGATTTTTTTCTCTATACAAGTCTTGGCTATCTTTTGATAGATTAATTCCGAGGAAGTTTCTATTTTGTTGATATTATAGAATGCATCTTTTAAAAACATTTTCTAATTCTGCTTCAAGTATGTAAGAGTGTAATTGAATATAACACAGTGACTATGAACTTGGTCACTGGAGGTAGCCTATCTAGGTTTGAATCCTGGCTCTGTGACTATTGTTGTGTAAATATGTTTAAATTACTAAAATTCTGTGACTCAGTTTCCTAAAGTGTGAAATAGGATAATATCTTATTGAGTTGTTGTGATTATTGAAGTTAGTTAATGTAACTAAAGTGCTTATGATAACACCTGATTCAGAATAAATGCTAAATAAATGTGTGTACTTCTTCTTGTGGTTAATATTACATATTGATTTTATACACAGTCTCTATTTTAAATTCTCATTATTTCTTACAATTTTTGCTTTTCTTTGTAGACAGTAAGCCAAATCATCTGCAAATAATGACAGTTTTGTTTCTTCCAATTTTTACACCTCTGATTTTATTTTTTTCTTGTCTAACTGTACTGGCTAGACCCTACAGTACAAACCAGAATGGAAGTGGCAATGGTAAACCTCTTCGTCTCCTTCCAGATTTTAAGGAGAATGCTTTAGATGTTACATCATTAATAATGATGTTTAGTATAGATTTTTACTAGATAACCTTATTTCAGATTGGGACAGTTCCTTTCTATGTGTATGGATGCTATAGAAGACCTCGCTCTCTTGGTGGAAAATTGGCATAGAATGGACCAGTCCAACATTATGAATCTATTATTCAGTGTTTTCATGAACCAAGGGGAACTATTTAGATAACTTCTGAATTATTAATCTAGCTACTGCAATAGCTAGTTAAATCCTGGAGCTTCAAAATAATAAAATGAGAGTAACAAAATTCTTAGACGTGTGCAAGAGGGTTTAGTTAGTGGAGGCAGCAGAGGGTTCTCCTTACAACCCATGTTTTAGCAATGCTCCTGTGTGGTGTTTAAATGTGAGAATGCACTTGGCCTACTCAACGAGGCTGCATTATGAATCAATCATTTTCTTTGGTGACCAGGCTTTTCACTACATTTGTGCATAAACTAACGACTCATAATAGTGGCTCTGCCCAGAACTAAATGCCTTGAACAGTAAAAATAAGATCGGGAGGCATCATTTTAAAGACAGTTCATACACAGGAAATTGCTGTCATGCTTTCTTGCAATTTTTATTATCCAATTAGACTCAGAATTCTAACAACTGTTTACCTTTAAGAAAATAATGCAATTATGTTCAGAACAGTTATTTTACCAGACAATAAAACTATAGGAGTCTAGAAAGTTCTCTCTTGTGACTCACAGAAAACAAGGATGGGAGCATATATTGAAGGGAAAAAGAAAGAAGATAGACGTTAATGCGTTAAGGCTGCCAAGAGAGTCAAAACAGCATTAAATATCAGTGGGGAATAGACTCGACTTGTTTTCTTTCTAAATTACTTTTCAATTCCCATCCCAAATGTTGCATGTCAGTATTTTAGCTGGTGCCATTTTAAAATTCATCAAAGTACATACATATGGCACAGACCCAGTTCATCTGGAATCCACAAAGTTCAAAGGCTTGGTATTATCATCTTGAGAATGCTAGGATGAAGAGAGCAAAAAAATGTATTGTCTTTTGAAAATGTAGTCCTTTACATCAAGCACCCCAGGCTCAGCGATATGAGAAGAGCTCTTTTGAGTTGTTGTTACATATAAAATCTGTAAACTTTTTTTTTCATACGGATTATAACAGGACGAGGTTTTTCAGCAGACCCTCCTTTGATGAAGCTTTTAGTGAGCACCCATGTGTCAGGCTCTGTGGTGAATCAGTCAGAGTGACTGTCTGGTAGAACTCACAGTAGTCTAGGAATGAAAAATAATCAGAACATTACAGTGTGGTATGATAAGTGCTTATACAGGTAACCATTGAGGGCTGTGAAAATATTGAGAAAGTCACAGCTACCTCTGTCTGTAGGGCTTGGGATGGGGACAGGGAAGGCTGCAGAGAAGCACTGGCTTGTGAACAGGAAATTGAAGGAAGTAGCTTCTCTGATTATCAGAGGAGTACCAGCCTTATGGGTGTAACCTCTGTGTAGTCACGGATGATCTGAAGCATAGAAGGAACCCATGCTTGG
Organism: Rhinolophus sinicus; assembly: GCF_036562045.2. Classification (NCBI taxonomy): domain Eukaryota; kingdom Metazoa; phylum Chordata; class Mammalia; order Chiroptera; family Rhinolophidae; genus Rhinolophus; species Rhinolophus sinicus. The sequence goes on along the minus strand of NC_133768.1, from coordinate 104,989,942 downwards.
TATAAGTTCTGCCGTTGCCATCTTGAATTTCTTAATCTGCCCTACGTTTTCACGTTACATGGGGCCTTGCAAATTATGTAGCTAATCCTGAAGAGGAAATAGGGGAGTATTAAAAAAAATCTATGTATTCTCTGTTCTAAAGGGGTTACCAGACTGGGACGGGAATAAATGGCTCAGACTGAAAAAGAAAAGAGTATACTGCAACAAATTGCGTGCTGTGGAGATGTGGATGATAGATCAAAGCAAGTCAGATAACAGATCAATTAAGTTTTCCTGGGGTGGGGTGGGATGGAGAAGGGGGTACTGAGGTACCTTAAAAAAGAAGAAACAATTGAGTCAGGCCTTAAAAAATGTGTTGCCTGTTTCACAAAAGCTGAATAAACATTTTAGACTGAGAAATAACATATGCAAAGAAAGGAAAGCATTCATTCACTGAAAAAAATATGTATTGCCTGTTGTGTCCCAGGCACTATTCCAGGTACTTGGGGATGGAGCAGTGAACAGAATAAAATCCCTTCCCTGATAGAGCTTGCATTTTAATGAGAGATGGGGACAATAAACAAGCAAGTAAATGAACTTACAATGTTAGATAACAGTAAGTACTAAGAAGAAAAATAAAGCAAGAAAGGAGCATAGAGAACGGAGATGGGGCTTTAAAATGTGCTTTCTGAGGTGGTAACATTTGAGCCGACGCTTGAATGAAGAGAGCAGGCAATGCGTGAGAACAGCCAGCAAGTTCAAGGTCCTGAGGTAGAAATAGCACTAAGCTCTAGGAAAATATGGATGGCAGCATGAGCGGCGCTCAGTTTGGAAAGGGAAAGTGACAGGCAGTGATGTTGGAGATTTAGATCGGTCCATGGAAGACCTGGGGGGCCATGTTAAGAACTTGGGGTTTTATCGAAAGTGAAGATGGTGGCTACTAGAGATAGAGAGTTCAGAGCGAAGTGGTATTGTGAAATGTTCTCTTGGCTATTCTGTGGATAACAGACTGCAAAAGGGCAAGAGGAATGGAAGCTGATAAAAGACTATGGACGGTGGTGATGTCTAGAGTGCTCACAGTGGAGACATTTTGAGATGTAGTTAGATTTGGGTATATGTTGAAGGCAGAGGCAACATGATTTGTTAATAGATTCGATGCGGGGTGTGCAAAAAGATGCTACTAAGGCTTATGGATGGCCTGAGAAAATGGAAGAATGGAATTGCCATTTAATTTGTGAAAGTCCCGTACACATTACTTTGCTCAAGGGGGCTGGCTTAGGTCATGAGAAATGTAGTTTAAAACTTGTGTAAATAAGGGAAGGGAAATGGAGCTGAAGAGAGGTGGAAACTGTCTCAGGTTGGATCTTACAGATGAAGAGAAGGAGTTTGGCATTACCCTAAGGATCTGAAGTCACAGCATAGCCTAACAAAGTCTTCATTTCATTTTGACTTGTCACGGAGAAGCGCCTTTTGTGAGGAGAGAGAGGGATCAGCGAGGAGGCCACCATAACAGCCCGTGTGAGGTGGTGAATGTCCTGGCAGTTGATTTAGAGAAAAGGGGATGAATTTGAGAGAAAGTCATGGATTCTCTTATACATCGAATATTTTTTTTTTTTTTAAAGATTTTATTGGGGAAGGGGAACAGGACTTTATTGGGGAACAATGGTCAAATTGTTGTCCTTTCAATCTTAGTTGTGGGGGGTTCTGTTCAGCTTCAAGTTGTTGTTCTTTCAGTCTTAGTTGTGGAGGGCACAGCTCAGCTCCAGGTCCAGTTGCCGTTGCTAGTTGCAGGGGGCACAGCCCACCATCCCTTGCGGGAGTCGAACCGGCAACCTTGTGGTTGAGAGGACAGGCTCCACCCAACTGAGCCATCTGGGAGCTCAGCGGCATCTCAGCTCAAGGTGCCGTGTTCAATTTTAGTTGCAGGGGGCGCTGCCCACCATCCCTTGCGGGAGTCGAGGAATTGAACTGGCAACCTTGTGGTTGAGAGCCCGCGCTCCAACCAACAACTGAGCCATCCGGGAGGCAGCTCAGCTCAAGGTGCCGTGTTCAATCTTAGTTGCAGGGAGCAGAGCCCACCATCCCTTGCGGGACTCGAGGAATTGAACTGGCAACCTTGTGGTTGAGAGCCCACTGGCCCATGTGGGAATCGAACCGGCAGCCTTCGGAGTTAGGAGCATGGAGCTCTAACCGCTTGAGCACTGGGCCGGCCCCCGAATATTTTTTGAGCACCTGTGTTTTTGGCATCATTCTTGGGGCTTGATGATATGCCAATGAATAAAACAGATATTAATTGAAAGCCCTCATGGGACTTAGTCTGATGAGAGGAGAAAGACAATAACATAAACAAGTAATGTGTGAAGGAGTTAAGACCGTGGTAAGTTCTATGGAGAAAAATGTAGCTGAGAAGGAGGCTAGTGTATGAGAGGGGTTGCAATTCTAAATATGGAAACCACAGCAGGCCTCACCGAGAAAGTGACATTTGAGTACAGTAAAGATCAAAGGCTTTGATTTTGAATTTCTATAAATCCATTCATTCATTCCGCAAATATTTATTGAATGTACATTTTGTTAGGTCCTGACATTCAGTAGAGCTTAATTTTTATTTTTCCATAACATCTGGAAGCATAAACAATGCAAATTATGTTTTTAAAAGGCTTTTTGGTAATGTTTGCATTGCAACTGCCATGGCTCTTTAGAATCTTAAAAAGCTCCCAGATATCCTTTGTGGAATGCTCTCACAGACCAAATGCCACTATTAGAATAGCAGTGACAGGAAAGTCAGGGAGGAATTAAAATATTTGGTTATTGCAGTGAAGGACTAAATGGGAATATAAACTGAAGTTTAATTTGATAATAGTCCTCTTTGAAAATGCCTGTGTGATTGAAATAATGTATGCAAGGACTTTGTAAATTATAAAGCCACCTAACAGAAAGACCTTCCCTAAGGACATTATCTAAAACAGCAGGCATCCCCACAAACACCACTTCCTCCCCCACTTTCCTCACTTCATAATTCTCCATCACTTATTACCAGCTGATAGATTATTTATTTCACTAAGTTATTTGGGGTTTTTGGCCTGTTTCTTCATCCAGAATATAAGCTCCATGAGGTCAGAAATTTTCTATTGTGTTCACTGCTGAATTCTCAACATTTAGTACGATGCCTGGCACATACTATGAACTTTCTATTCTTTTCTTTTCTTTTATTTTATTGGGGAATATTGAGAAACAGTATGTTTCTCCAGGGTCCATCCAAGTCGTTGTCCTTCAATGTAGTTGTGGAGGGTGCAGCTCAGCTCCAAGTCCAGTTGCCGTTTTCAATCTTAGTTGCAGGGGGCGCAGCCCACCATCCCATGCAGGAATTGAACTGGCAACCTTGCTCATGCTCTAACCAACTCAGCCATCCTGCTGCCCCTCCAGAAGCTCGGCGGCAGCTTGTTGTCTTCAATCTAGTTGCGGAGGGTGCAGCTCACTGGCCCATGTGGGAGTCGAACCGGCAACCCTGTTGTTCAGAGCTCGCGCTCTAACCAACTGAGCCATCCAGCCGCCCCTGAACTTTTTATTCTCTAGCAATTTTAAAAAGTTGTGAAATATATACCGTGTTTCCCCGAAAATAAGACCTAGTCAGACCATCAGCTTTAATGTGTCTTTTGGAGCAAAAATTAATATAAGACCCAGTCTTATTTTAATATAAGACCAGATATAATATAATATAATATAATATAATATAATATAATATAATATAATATAATATAATATAATATAATATAATATAATATAATATAATATAAATATAGGAAGAGGAGGACAAGTAGGAGAATGATGTTACGAGCTCCTGACCCAAAAGTTGGCACCACTAATGAATTTAATAAATCTATCAGTATTAAACATCTGTAGAGTGTGGCCCATCCTCTTTGGTCTGTTGGCATGTATTTTTAGAATAGCTGGTCAGGTAGAGTGGCCAGCCATTCTAGTTTCCTTGGTACTGAGGCTTTTCCCAAACCACGGACTTTCAATGTTAAAACTGAGAAAGTTTCAGGCAGCCCAGGATGGTTGGTCACCCTCTGGTCAGAGGTATGAGGGCCACTTGAGAATGCAGACTGTGACCAAGTTAGCCCAAAGTGGGGTTCATATTCCTGCTCCTCTACTCACTCATCCTAGAGTTTGGCAATTCCTTACCCGCTATCAGGCCTCTATTTTCAACAGCGAGAGAACAAGGATTTGGACTACCTGGTTTGTAATGGTCCTTCCAGCTCTAACAATTGATACTTCTTATTGCTGTACGTAGGAATTGAACCCATTATATTGATCTACCACAGTGGCCTCAACAGCAACTGAGCTAGCTAGCCAACTGAATCTAAACACTAACGAGGTCGGACAATTAAGTTCTCAAACTCATCCTAGAAAAAGTGCTACATACCTCATTGCTGAATATCACTAAGGTCACCTTTGAAGTGCTCCCCTTGGGAAGCTATGCACTGATGCCAGTGCCTAGTCCCCCCTTCAAAGCAATTTTGGAACTCTTTTTCTGGAATGGCCATCAGAGCTGTCATTGTATTACCCTTGATGTCTTGAATGTCATAAAAATGTCTTCCTTTCAATGGTTCCTTTATCTTTGGGTAAAGACAGAAGTCATTGGGGGTCAGATCAGGTGAGTAGGGAGTGTGTTCCAATACAGTTACTTGTTTACTGGCTAAAAACTCCCTCACAGGCAGTGCCGTGTGAGCTGGTGCATTGTCGTGATGCAAGAGCCATGAATTGTTGACAAAAAGTTCAGGTCATCTAATTTTTTCACACAACCTTTTCAGCACTTCCAAATAGTAAACTTGGTTAACTGTTTGTCCAGTTGGTACCAATTCATAATAAGTAATTCCTCTGATATCAAGAAAAGGTTAGCAACATCGGTTGCAACAAATTCACGAACTTAATTGTCAGACCTCGTAATTTAATAATTGGAATAACAAAACTTGCCTTTGGGAAATGTCACCTATATATGTTTTTAAATTTTATTCCAGGAGACCTAGCACCCAATACTTGTTTTATTTTCCAAATTCAAGTGATTTATGCTGAAACCGACTCCAGTAAGATTTCTCCAGTGCTTTTGTTGTGGCCCTCGTTGCCTTTAGGTTGATTCTGGAAGTGAAGAGTACACTGGTATTATAGTGATCCAGCGGAGAGGCCTCTGTCTGCCCTAAATTGTTCATGCATTTGCCCCTGATGTCTTAAATCTGTTAATAATGGTATAAAGTTGATAAGGACAATGCTATATGTTTCTTAACACGTTCATATTCTCTCATTCAAAATGGAGTGTAAGCGGCTGATATTACAGTTGTTTCTCAGCATAGATGATCTGGGGATAACAGGAAGACACGGAGAACTAAATGGCCAAGAACGGGAAGTGGACATAGAGCTTACCTATGAATCAGAAAAGGCTATGGGATTAAACATCACCATTTTGCCTAAGACACCGTTATAGACCATATATCTCCAGACCCTTTTCAACCTCTCAGAGCTGGGTCCCCAGATGAATCAAGCAATATTTTTAGTGACAACCTTCTGTCGCATGCTCTTATTATTTTTTTCTCCCCCCGCCCCACACTGATTTACTACTTTAGCACTGATGACATAGACATTTATCTGACCTACAATCCTAATGAGTTCTCTTAACTCAAATCAATTCCCAGATTGTACACATCAAATGTGAGCTCATACATAACTGCAGTTAACATTAGATGTCGGAATGGAGATAAAATATTTGCTGTGGATGGTAAATTTCCATGGAAAGAGTGAAATTTTACCCATCTTGCTTTCTTGCCTGCATTTAGTCCAATTTCTTCATGTACTTGGTCATATTTACTTGTACCTGTACCTTTCTTTGTCTGGGTTTTGCCTCGATACCTCTTATTAAACCCATTTCCTCCCTTCGGTTTCAAATTGTATTGATAATAGCCTTTTCTTAAATAACCCTAGTCTCATATTTTTAACCGTGACTTAGAGATGCCATCGATTGGATACCGTCCTTTAGTTTGTCCTTATTTTTCCAAATGCAGTAGTTTCTTGTTGACCAGACTATAGAACTAAGGAAACGATATTCATATATTCATAGGATTTCTCAGTCTTGAAGGTATATGGTGATTGAATACCTTTTGGTCAGTTCTTGAATATTTCAACTGATAGGAGCTCAACACTTTGGGAAGCAGCTGAGTGTAACAAAGGACAGTTCCATCTGCTAGAAACATCTGCTTTACTTCAGACAGAAGTCTGTCTCCTTAGGTGGATGACCATGGTTTCTAGCTCTACTTCTTGACACTACCCAGAACAAATCTCTCTTGTCCAAGTAATAGCTCTTTACAGATTTGAAGAGAACAGTATCACTGCGTCCTAGCTAAATCTTACCTTCTCCAAATTATATGGTCTCATTCTGTCACAAGTTCCTCACATGATATGGTCGCATGTCCCTTCACCATCATTGATTCTCTTCTCTGGTCATACTCCTGGATATGACACTCATTCCATAGATGCCTATGAGGACGAATGGCGAATACTTACACTCTTACCTATTTCATTGGACAAATTTTGCGTGTGCCACTTAAACTTGCAGTAACTTTGTTTCAGCACTCCTAGTATACTAGTGGTTCTCAAACGGTTGTCCCCGGACTGGAAGCATCAGTTTCACCTGGGAACTTGTTAGAAATACAAATGCTCACACTGGGCCCCAGACCTAGTGAATCAGAAACTCTAGGGAGGAAGCCCAGCAAACTGTTTTAACAAGCTTGCCCGCTGCTTCTGATGCCTGTCCAAGTTTGAAAACAGCAGTACTCTGACTGATACTCAACTTCCTAAATATCTCTTCTACGCCAAACCTCCTGTACCCAAGTGCTTACATATTTGGCTTATGTTTACCCAATTATACTGCATTTCATTAGATTCATTCCACTGCCTCATGTTGTGAAATATTTCTTGGATTCTGATTCTGGGAGTGATGTTACCAAGGAGACATAGGTTGTTCTGACTTCACCCCCCCCTCACAAGAAGAATGACTGACACCTCCTCATGGGTGAGAGACCACTGAGAGAATCCTAGAACACGGAGGTGAGGCAGAAGCACCCCCTTGCATCACAGAGACCAAGACAGACTGAGATAGAAGGGAAAGAGGAGCGTCTACACCTGACTGCGTTGCCACTACCCCAGGCCTGCACCGAGGGTTCTGCTTCTGTTCTACCATATACTGGCTATCCCTCACAGGTTTGGCTTTATGTCAGCTGCCATTTTGATAAACTTGAGTCACATATTTATTTTTAAAAGGTATCGTTTTTCTGCAGAGAAAACTATGTTCATAATTTTCCTCAGAGGAAAAATTATGTTTCTAAATCACAGAAACTGACAGATTCTGAGAGGACTGTGTTCTAAGTAAGGTTTTTTAGTGTGTATTTTTTTTTTTTTTTTTTGGTATTGATTTACTCACCCAGAGAAGCCAGAGCTTGGGGCACGTACTGGAGAAAAATGTTAATGGTTCAGAAAGACGCAAGCCTTGGTCCAGAATGGGCGTGTAGTCTACAAAGTGAACAGGAAGCAGTTCATCAACTCTTCTTCTAGCTTCAGTGAGCTGAACCTCTGTGGTTCTCAATCAACCCTGACTTCACTTTGGAATCACCTGGGGAGATATGAAAAATTGCGCTCCTAAGGATTCTATTCTCTTGGTCTGGAGTGAGGCCCGGACATGGATTTTTGAAAAAATAGTTTCTGACCCGAATAATGAATAGTGGGGGGTGATTCAGAGACACCAAACTAGGGACTTCTAGGGTCCTTGGTGTTTACCTGAGTGACATGACAGCCGCAACACAGTTTTGAGCAATGGAGTGGCATGATCTGACTTACGGGTGAATAGAATAACGGGTTCCCCTGTTGAGAAGGAGATAAGATGTGTGACAGAAAAGAGATGCAGACAAAATGTTAGGGGCCTTCAAAGAAATGAGAGCTCACTGCTCAGGGATGATCGGGGGGCTTCACAGAGAAGTAGGCAGCATAAGAAATAGATATTGGAGCTGGGCAAAGTCAACATGAGAAGAATTCTAAGAATATGAAATGGCACTAACAGTGGAAGGGAATATTTTCAGAATGGCCAGGACTTGTGGCTAGGAACATTGTAAATTGGAAACAAGCAAAGATTGGTACTTGGAGGCTGTATCTTTGCAGGTGTTGAGTGTCAAGCTCAGCATTTTAAATTTATGACTACAAGCTGAAAAAAAGCAGTTGAGAGCTTTCCAGCAGGAAAATGACACACTGAAACTATGTTGGATTGTTTCTTGTCAACCATTTCCCCCATATCCAGTTGTTTATTAAAAATCACCGTTGTGGGGTGGCTGGTTAGCTCATTTGGTTAGAGCATGGTGCTAATAACACCAAGGTTGCCGGTTCGATCCCCACATGAGCCACGGTGAGCTGCGCCCTCCTTAAATAAATAAATAAATAAATAAATAAATAAATAAATAAATATAAAAATCACCATTGTATCTCTGACATTTTCCCAAAATTCATCCTCTCGCCTTCATGACTAGTATCACCCTGTCTTAGCTGACATCCCTATTCTCTAAGTGGTAGGTGCCAACAATCTTCTCACTGACATCCCTGCATATGCTATGGCTTCTCTCTAATCTATGCTGCCTCCAGTATCGTTTTAAGGCATAAATTGGAGCATGTTATTTGATTTCTTAAAATTTATCACTGGTTTTCTGCTCTGTGACTGTTGCATTTCTTAAATGGTGTACCTGTGACATTTCTCCCTATGGGAGGATATGAGCACATCCTTCCATGAGTTCAGTGGCTGAAAAGGCCTGCTCATCTAAGCATGAATTTCCTTGGATGTTTCAAGATTTATCTTTGCAATGCATGTGGATTCTATACTCTATTTATACGTCAATTAAATATAAGCATTTCCCTTATAATCCATATAAAATTGATATTTTTGGAAGATGTGCCAAATTTGCACATTAGCTTTAAATATAACTACACTGTCTTCCTTTTGCATCCCATTGCATTCAAGACCCTTTATAATGGGTTCTGACATTCTTCACCAGCTTTTCTCCTGCCCCCCAACACACACATACACACTGCTAACCTTCCTTCTCTCTTGACCTTACCAGCCACACGAATATTCTTAATTGTGTTGTATCATCAGAACTCCTCCATGTTGCTATACTTTTCAAAACCATTATTTTCAGTGGTTGTATAATATTCCATTGGCCATCATCTGCTGCTGAACTTTTCGATCTTTACAATTGTGAAAGATTGTAAATTATCTTCATGTATGTGTGTGTACATACCGAGGGTGCCCAAAAAATGTATACACATTTTAAGAAAGGAAAAAACTGTATTAAAATTGTAATACTCAATATATACTGATAACAAAAGATGAATACAAGTCACGTTTGACTTGTGCAATTACAAGGGGTTCTCAAAGTGGTTGCCATCAGCGTCCAGACACTTCTGATTATGGCGAACTACTGCTTGAATGAACGTTGACCAAAGTGTCCACTTGTATACATTTTTTTGGCACTCCCGCACACACACACACACACACACACACACACACATATAAATAAATGTATATACATATATACGTGTGTGTATTTCCCCCTTAGGATAGATTTCCAGAAATGGAATACAGTAGTACCTCGTTTTTCGAACGTCTCCGTTGATGAACATTTTGGTTTATGAACGCCGTAAAACCGGAAGTATATGCTTTGGTTTTTGAACACACCTCAGAAGTCGAACATGTCACGCCACTTCCGCTGAGTGCAAGATCCTGAGGCCTCGCTGTCGGCTGTTTTCCAACGTTTCAGAACTTGGTCTTCCGGAACAGATTACGTTCGAGAACCAAGGTACCACTGTTCTAGGTCAAAAGTAATGAACAGCTTTGTGATTATTCATACATATTTCCAAATTGCTTTCCAAAAGTGATGTACAAGATTACTGGCTTTTCTGCCCCTTACCCTTCTCAGAGTGCTTACCAGTGTTGGGGATTAAAGTTTAAATTAATGGGGGCCGGCCCGGTGGCTCAGGTGGTTAGAGCTCCATGCTCCTAACTCCGAAGGCTGCTGGTTCAATTCCCACATGGGCCAGTGGGCTCTCAACCACGAGGTTGCCAGTTCAATTCCTCAAGTCCCGCAAGGGATGGTGGGCAGCGTCCCCTGCAACTAAGATTGAACACGGCACCTTGAGCTGAGCTGCCGCTGAGCTTCCGAATGGCTCAGTTGGTTGGAGCGCATCCTTTCAACCACAAAGGTTGCCAGTTCGATTCCCGCAAGGGATGGTGGTCTGCGCCCCCTGCAACTAGCAACGGCAACTGGACCTGGAGCTGAGCTGCGCCCTCCACAACTAAGATTGAAAGGACAACTTGACTTGGAAAAAAGTCCTGGAAGTACACACTATTCCCCAATAAAGTCCTGTTCCCCTTCCCCAATAAAATCTTAAAAAAAAAAAAAAAAAAAAAAAAAGTTTAAATTAATGGACCATAACTTGTATCTCTTCTTTGTTTTAACGTATTTTGCCGATTCTTTGGGTCATGATGTATGTTTGTTTGGTATTTGTTTTTCACTTTCATAAGATTGTTTAATTTTTTTTATTATGTTTTCTTTTTTTGCCCACTTATCTACTTGGGTCTTTATTGATTTTGATAACCTCTCTATATATTTAGGATAGTAATCTTTTACTCTGATTTTATAGACGAGTGCATTTGACCAAAAGAAGTAACCAAGCTCTAGATTGTAGTTAGAAATGCCAAATGCTACAGTTTCCTAGAGAACAAACTGGTAGTAAGATACTGGTGGGAAATGGGTACTGTGTCGGTATAGCTGGCATATTTTCAGAAACTATAATATAATTTCACAAAAAAGGTATTTCTCACTAGAGCGTAGGTTGTGATACCAACATGTGAGCTTACCTTATGTTTAATTTATCATTTTATAAAGTATTTCTCCACTTTTCTCTATGCTATACACATTTACTCAGAATACTGTTTTCATGTCTTTGCTTTTAGCTTGGCTACTTTTCTCAAATGAATAACCTAACTCACCCAAACTTTTCAGGTATTTGTGAACACAGACCATGCGATGTATTATAGTATACGATTACTCATATGTGGTTTTCCCCGATTCATTAAGGTGATGATTATGAAGGATGGTTTTCCTTGAAATAGGGTTTTATAAAAAATCTTCAGAAAGTCGTCTTGTGTAATTATTTTATGGATTAATTTAAGCTATAAAATACAATTATAATATATTTGATTACTAAAGTCACAATAATATTCCCTTTGGAGCAAACACCAGAGCATCAGTAGACCTGTTGATGACTTTTCTGGACCCCACACAAAAATCTTGTCTCCAGGGAGCAGCAGGGTAGAGGTGGGAGATACCCAATTTTTTTCTCTAGTTGGGCATGTTCTTTTGCTTTGTAGTTCTCTGATGTGCAGTTATATCTCAAGTCCCCACCTCCACCTCCTAGACAGAATTGGAATGTGAATGAAAAAGACGGGCTATGTAGCAAACCTGACAAGCTCAGGGAGCTAGTTGGCAGGCCTGACAATTTCAATGACAGAGTAACCACACAGGGTGGTCGGATCATAAATTCCTAACTAGGCAGGTCATCCAGGCCTATAGATTGCTTAATCAAAGGTTAATCTGTGCCTTAAGTGAGCCCTGTCCATTGTTTTTGTGCATCTAAGATAACATACCCTTGGAATGTCAGTAACTATGTTTTCCAGACCACTCGGAGGCATAACCACCTATACCCACCAAAACGCCTCATTGTTATCTTGTTGCCCCATACCATCTCTATTTACTAAATGTTAAATATTAACTGCCGTGTACTCACCAATGTGAAGTGAGAGTGTATCTGTCCATTTTACTTTCCATCCAATCCGAGAGATTCCCCCCCTTTACTTTCTCCCGCCTCCTTCATCTACCGCTAATGCATGCCATTGAACCCTCCTTACATTTTCTCTTTTGATTCTAAATCTATAAAAAATTGCAGAACTGCTATTCTCCGGAGCATTTTCTCAGTCCTTTGAGATTTTTCTTCCAAGTTAATCCTTAGTTTTTTGGGCTCAAATACACTGTTATAAAATTTTTCTGTAGGTTTGGACTTTATTTCATCGACAGGAATAATGGTGGCTGTGGTTTCAATAGTGGTGGCTGGGCTTAAAAGAGGCTATTCATCGTCTGAGAGACAATCATGAGGGATCTTGACCTTTTCATGGACTCTATTATTTTAGAGCAGAATCTAAGGCTTTTCCTCTTGATATCTCTCGAATCTACTAAGGTTGTACTTTGCACGTGGTAGGTGCTTAGTAAATGTCTGGGATATAAGCATAAAGTTGATTAAACCATTATGGAATGTCAATAGTGTGAATTTTAAAATAAAGGGAAGCAGAACTTACCTCCCCAAAATGTGTCTCTTGGGCATAAGGATTATTTTAGGTAAGTTATTTTTAAGAAACAGCAAAGAGGGGAGAAGCTCTGAAGACATTACGTAGGTTGGTGCAAAAGTAATTGCGGTTTAGAAAGTTAATAATTGCAAAAACCGCAATTACTTTTGCACCAACCTAAAACTGTGTTTCCCCGAAAATAACACCCAGCCAGACCATCAGCTCTAATGCGTCTTTTGGAGCAAAAATGAATATAAGACCCAGTATTACATTATATTATATTATATTATATTATATTATATTATATTATATTATATTATGCCCCGTATTATGTTATATTATATTATTATTATATTACATAAGGACTGATATTATATTATATTATATTATATTATATTATATTATATTATATTATATTATATTATATTATATTGACCCGGTCTTACATTAAAATAAGACCAGGTCTTATATTAATTTTTGCTCCAAAAGACGTATTACAGATGATGGTCATGGTCCGGCTAGGTCTTATTTTTGGGGAAACATGGTAGTACGAGTTACCTTTTGTAAGAGACATTTACATTCATAAGGGAAATCTCCATTTGTAAGGGTGTCTCCCTCTCAGTACCAGGAATAGGAGGATGACTGTAAATCTCTAAAAGCTCTTACCAATGCAGAAGGCGAGGACCTAAATCTGCATAACAACAGTACCTTGTTTACTGAGCTTTGCCTACTGATTCTCCCACCCCCAACATCATCTTTTGTCTTTAGCTGGAGAGTAAGGTGGTGGCTTGGGCCATTTCAGAGCTTATCAGTTTTCCTGAGTCTCTCCCATGTATACAAGAGGTGTCCATGTTATTAAACTTCTGTTTGTTTGTCTCCTGTTAATCTGTCTTTTTATTACAGGAGGTGGTCTCATTCAAGAACCTGAAGGGTAGAGGGCAAGTTATTTTTCCACCTCCTCAAAAGTGAACCTGAAACTCTTCAGTAAAATGTATTTATGGAAACAAGCTGAAGAATAATTGGAAAACCTATGCAAATTTAATGTCAACTCTTGATCAGACATGTTTGTCAATTTTCTGTACCTCACCCATAGGCTTGGGAGAGCTAGTTGAGAATCAGCTTCCAGTTTGGTGGTATCTAGTGGTGATATTTGTGGGTAGCGGAAATGTGGCCTATTTCTAGGTAGCATACAGATTATACCTTGAGGGGGGGGGAGAGACAGACAGACAGACAGACAGACAAAGAACACGAATGAATGATGGTAATGTTTCAAACTTATGTGTTCCTAAAATAAGTGAAATCAGATGGGTGGGCCTTATATACAAAGCATTCAGAATATGCAGTCTCACTGTGCCTTTTGCCACCGTAGCTTAAGATTCCTGATTCAGTTTGATTTTGAGAAAAAAGGAGATGGCAGTCTATGTTAAAACCTTGTCTGAATGAAAAAAGGGGTCCTGTGGAAAGTTAAGACTCAGAGGGTGATGTGATCATAACTTACTACCTGGGCAGGTAGGTCATGGTGGGTAGTCATGCCCCAGGCATGTAACTTCTTTAGTAAAAGGCTTATCTTTGCCTTAAGCAGCCCTGTCCATTGTTTCTGTGCATCTAAGTTAACACACCTTTAAAGAGCGCAGGATCTAAACTACCCTGTAATCCGGTCCCCTAGTTGTGTCCTCCACCTTCACCTAATCTTGACCTTCTCTCCTGAATCCAAAATGCATAAAAAGAAACTGCAAAGTGTTATTCTCAGAAGCACTTGTCTCATTGTGTCGAGATCTTTCTTCCAGGTGTGTCCTCTGTTTGGCTCAAATGAATTTGTATAAAAACTCTGTACAGGTTTGGATGTTCTTATGTCAACCCTTAGCACCTTTGCCACAGTTTGCTGAGCGTTCTAGCTTTACCTAGGTGTTTATTCTTTGGAATGAAGATTAAGTGTGTTCTCCCACAGCGATTTCAGGAAAACCAGGTTGATGTGTCGTATTACTTTACGCGCTCTTCTGTTTCAGATCAGTTATTAAGAAGCAAAGTAATGCAGAGGCAGTCCTCTTGCTTTCCCTCAGACTGGGCTTTGTCATGCCATCTAAATTGGAGATACAATCATTTTGCTCCAGTTAAGTAATGGCTGTACCATCTGTCCACTTTATCTCTGCCATTCAGAATCTCAGATGATTTTTCATATCAAAAATCATTTCTCCAGGAGAATATTTTATGACGTTTAAAAAACTGCTTTTTTATACTGTAGGAAGTGCTCTGAATCACCACCATAAGTCAAGGCTTTTGTCAATATGAGAGTGAAGCATGGGTTCAGATAAGTGGAACTGAGTGAGGTTAAAGGAAAAAGTTTGGAAAGTACAGAGAAAGGTCCCCACTCTGTAAGATGAAGACCCTTCCAAGGGCTCAGTTCCCCACACCCAAGCAGTCTTAGCAGGGTTCCTTCCAGACAGGTGTGATGAGGCAGAAAAGGGTTAATAAAAGTGCACCTGAAGGGGGCCTGCCCAGGCCTGCATCCCCTCCCCAGGAACCGCCCACAGGAGACAAGACCCAACTGGTATTAACTGGTTCCTCACACATGCACAAACTATTAAAACCTGTCTGTTACTTGAACTTATTGTAGACTCATTATAATACAATTAAAATAAAATGAACATTAAGGCTCGGTGCCCCCTGTGGACTTTTCTGTATGCATTCCAGGTAAGAGCATGCGTAGAAAGTAACTAGTTATATAACTAACATGTCAATCAAATGACCTCAGTCTATATGTCACATCTCCTGCTGTAAGGAAATTTACCTACCCTTTCCTATATAAGAAAAAGCTAACCTAAAGTTAGGTGCAGTTGTCTACCCTGGCAGCTTCTGTGCCGGCATCTTTCTTGAATAAACTTACTTCCTTGCTCTTCTCATTTCAGGCTGTGTCTGTGAATTTCTTCACCTTTTGCGAATGACCAGGGGTTAATTCCAATGACACAACAAGGTGGGGCACTGAAAGCATGAAGGAGTAGAGTGTTTGGGCAACTGTTAACAGGGCTCTTGTAAATAAGATACTACCGAGGAATAAGCTACTACATTACCTGGTGTACAACAAGCATCATAAATAGCAGCTATTACATCCAGCATATCATAGAAAACACATCTGGGATCAAATGCCAGTTTAACCACTTCTTAGCTGTGTGGCCCTGGGCAAATCACCTAATTGATGTGAGTTTAGGCTTTTCTTTTACATAAAATGGAGACAATGATAATCCTTCAGCTCATAGAGTTGTGCAAATTATATCAGATCAAAGTATATCCAGCCCCTAGAACGAGAGAGAACCCAGAATAACTTTCGAGTGGCAGCTATAACTAAAATGACCATTGTTTGCCGCATCACTTGATTTCTTACGAGTGTCTGTGCTGCAGTATGTTTTCCTAGCTACCCCCAGCCTGTTTTGCCTACTGCATTCGTTTTTCACCATTCCCCACAAATGGGTCACTATGCCTGTTTTATGATAGCGATTGCACTTGATGGCTCCTGAATCCACCACATAAATAATTTACCCCTACTCATTTTGCATGAGAGGAAATAGGGTCTAAAGAGAAAAGGGATCACTGCAGCTCCTGCAGTTTTGCTACTAGCAAGACTGAGCTGGGACGTAGGTCTATGGACTCCTGATCTGGGCTTCTTTCCTCAGTTCCATCACTGCCTCGCAGAAGGGCCTGCCTTCCTCAGTCACTCAGGTCATTCCCAGAGCACATCCAGCCTTAGGAGGAGAAGCAACCCTATTCATTCTTTGAAAATTGATAGTTATGTCTTAAGTACTTCTGTGAAATAACCTTTATTGAGACTTTATTCTGGAACTGCATGCTTAACACTGAGCCACATGGAGGGGAATGAGACAGAGGGATGGGCCATGTTTGGTTGAGGGTTCGAGCGATAGGGTGATGCCCACCACTGACTGATTTGCAAAATTGGGGAGGAGACAGAGCAGTTTCCAGCTCTGATACAGATTTCTTCACCTTGTTTTGATATTCCTTAGATGATTTTACTTGGAAATCCAGTAGGGAGTGAAAGGGATTAGACTATCATCACAAATTCTCGTGGAAGTTTCATTTTAGAAGGATGTTTAATTTCCATAACATTTATGTGGGCAGAAACTGCCACATCCCAATAGATCCTATTTCTGAGGACAGTTTCCACTGGACTTAATAGTCCTGAACATTAGAATGTTGTTATTTTTTTTTAATTATGGAAGTGCTAAACGCTTATAGAAATTTTAGAAAATACTCAAAGATATAAAAAGGTATTTTAAAAGAACGTCCGTAACCTTGTGCTCCAAAAGAATATTAGTGACACCTTTGTACATTTGATTCTTGCCACACATATTTAATGCGCATGTGCCATGTGCCAGGAACTGAGGCAAGGGCGGTATATTAAGAACTCAAAAAGACAGAAGCTCCCCCTCATGGAGCTTACGTTTTAGAAGGGGAGAAAAACAGTAACATAAATGAATAAATACAATAATGTCAAGTACTGATAAATACTGTGAAGAAAAATGTAGCAGTGTAAGGGCAATAAAGAGTGATGAGGATACAATTATAAATAAACAGATTGGAGAATTTCGTATTTGGTATTGGAGCTGAGTGAAAAAAGGATCCAGCTACGTGAAGATCAGAGAGAAAAGCATTCTGGGGAAGAGGGAATAGCTCGCTCTAGTGCTGGAAGCCACTTGATATATTCAAGGGACTAATATAGTAGTCTTCCCTCTTTATCTGCAGTTTCACTCTTCTGCAGTTCAGTTACCCTCAGTCAGCCGCAGTCTGAAACTATTAAATGGAAAATTCCAGAAATAAACAAGTCATGAGTTTTTAAATAGTGTGCTGTTCTGAGTAGCATGATGAAATCTTGAGCCATCCCTCCAAGGATATGAATCACCCTTTGTCCAGCGTATCCAGTGTACGTACAGTACAATAAAATATTCTGAAATAGAGAGACCACATTCACATAACTTTTATTACAGTTATAATTGCTTTATTTTATTATTGTTAATCTCTTACTGTGCCTAATTTATAAATTAAACTTTATTATAGCTACATATGTATAGGAAAAACATAGTATATATAGAATTTCGTATCCGCGGTTTCAGGCATCCACTGGGGGTCTTGGAACACATCCCCCATGGATAAAGGGGGGACTGCTGTAAAAGGTCAATGTGGCTGCAGCATTAGAGACAGAAGGAGGGTACTACAAGTTGAAGTTGAAGAAATAGGCCAAAAAAAGTTTTTAACTTATTGTAAGTGTGATGGGAAGACATTCCAGTATATGAATCGGTAGAAAACTGACCTGATTTATGTTTAAAGAGATCACACTAAGTGATATACGAGTTGCCATCATGCTGTATCTCCTATTTGCTCGATCCCATCTTTTTCTCTTTCTTGTTTTTTTTCCCCTTATTTTGGTGTAGAAAATTTTCCATAGCCTTATTTTTAAAAGGGCAAGGAAGACAGATTCGTAGGCACTGCTTATCTAAAAATATGTTTATTTTCCTCACACTGTTGATTGATATTTTTTCTTGATATAGAATTCTAAGTTGAATATAATTTTCTCTCGCTTCAAAGGCATTGCTTCATTACCAAATTAGCTTCCAGTATTGCTGTCGAGAAGTTAGATGGCACTATAGTTCCAGATTCTTTGTATGTAACCTATTGTTCTAACCTTTCTGTATAGGTTACTGTTAGACTTTTCTCTTTTTTATTTTTTTCTTAAAAATTTTATTGGAGAAGGGGAACAGGACTTTTATTGGGGAACAGTGTGTACTTCCAGGACTTTTTTCCAAGTCAAGTTGTCCTTTCAATCTTAGTTGTGGAGGGCGCACCTCAGCACCAGGTCCAGTTGCCATTGCCAGTTGCAGGGGGCGCAGCCCACCATCCCTTGCGGGAGTCGAACTGGCAACCTTCTGGTTGAGAGGACGCTCTCCAAACAACAGCCATCCAGGAGCTCAGGGGCAGCTCAGCTCAAGGTGCCGTGTTCAATCTTAGTTGCAGGGGGCGGAGCCCACCATCCCTTGGTGGGACTTGAGGAATTGAACTGGCAACCCTGTGGTTGAGAGCCCACTGGCCCATTTGGAAATCGAACCGGCAGCCTTCAGAGTTAGGAGCACGGAGCTCTAACCGCCTGAGCCACCCGGCCGGCCCCAAGACTTTTCTTTTTATTCCTGGAGTTCTGAAATTTCATGATATGCCTTGGTGTGGTGCCATTCTCATTCAGTGTGCTGGAGAAATGGCAGAACTTTACAAATTATAACCTCTTGACCTTTAGTTCTAGGAATTGTTACTGCATTTTAAAAATGTGTCGACTCTATCTCTTCTTCATTGTTCTCTCCCTCCCCTTCCTCCTTTTCCTTCCTTTCTTCCTTCCTTTCTTCCTCCCTTCGCCCTCCCTTTCTCTTTCTCTTGTTTTCTCTCTCTGTATAACTCTTATTATAATATAATTTGTATATCTTAAATTAATTCTCTAATTTGCATATTTACTTATTTATGTCTATTGTGTGCCTGATGTTTCTTTTAACTTCCACTTTCTACATCATGTACTTACTGCCCATTTAAAAAAAATCAATTTCTGCCAAGATTTAAAAAAAATATTTGGAATCATATTTTTATTTTCTAAGACCATTTTTTTGGTGTGGTTGGGGAATGTTTCCTTTTAATATTATCCTGTCCTGTTTTATACATTTAATATTTTATGTTATTTATTTGAGATTGTTAATGATTATTAATGAGATTATTAATATAAGGTTTGCTCCTTAAATCATGTCTGTTTCTTCTTAGTTTTTTCTTATGTTTCTTTATTAAGGTCTCTATCTTTCCTTTGGAGAATTTTCTCAAATGCCTGCTGTCCCTTAGCTGTTGGTGCATTTAAGATGAGACAGTAAAAATACATTTGGAAATTCTGAGCAAATACACTGTCCTGTTGACTGGTGGACTCCAGTGTGGTAGATGCCCACATGTCAGTGCCTGTAAGTCATTCATCCAGAAATGGATATTCTAATCTTCCCTTTTGGGATCTAGCCTAGATTCAGAGAACTGTGCTGGTGGAGAAAAATCAGAAATATGTATTTACCTATGTTTTCTTACGTGCTTTGATGACTTGATGCTTTACGTATAACTCCTTAACCTATTTAGAATGCATAGTAAAATACAACTAACATCTGTATCATAACATAATATAACACAATATAATATAAATCAACTTCCATATATATAGTCCAGTGGCCTCAGCCAGAGAACCTAAGTTAGAATCCTGGCTCTACCACTCACCAATTGCATGACTTTTGACAAGTTATTTATTCTCTCTGTGTGTCAATCTCCTGTCTTTAAAATGAGGATAATAATAGAATCTATTCTATAGGGTTTTTGTGAGTGTTACAATGTGTTAATATATGTAAAACACTTAGAACAGTTCCTGGTATACAGTAAGCACTATCTAATGATGAGTTATTATTATTAATTACTCTATATCTGTATCAGAGTATTATAATACTGCAATTATAAACCTGTGGAAGAGGAATTCAACTTTTCACTGTGGCCTCATCTGATAAAACCAGGACTAATTAAAGGAAGCCTTGGGGAGATGATATGGTCATAATAAGAAAAAGAAGGGCTTTTCGAACCATTTTAAGTGTCCAGAGATTAACTAGATCACCTCAAGATTTAATGAGTTTCCTATCAATAGAAATGTTCAAGAAAATGTTTGTGAACCATTTTGTGGTACTGTTGGAGGGTGTTCCTAGTAGTATAGCACTATTTGCATTGAATAAACATTGAAGCACTTTTTAAAAATCTGATATTTTATAGTCCTAACACTGTAATCTAATCAGAGGACTTGAATGGGTCAGAAAGGCAGAAATCAGTGTCAACTTGACCATAGTTTTTAATGACTCCACAAATTTTTTTTTTTTTTTTTGAGAATTTTATAACAATGTATTTGAGCCAAATAGAGGATACACCTGGACGAAGATCTCAACAGACTGAGATAAGTGCTTCCATGACTACAATTTTGACCAGGCAAAAATAAAAGGTCTTTGTTAAACTATAATGCGCTGTCATAGAACAGAGATAAAATCACATGTATGTAAAGTAAGAATTATGGGAAAACAAGTTCAAATATGGAGAAAATATAACAATTTAGCTAAGTTTTGGGATGTCTAGGCAAAAATGGTTCATGACCAAAGGAAATTAATTCAGATTTCTTCTCCTCAATAAAATGAACAATCAATGTCATTATAGTTGGTATTAAATATAATGTTATGAGTGGGTGGCCAGTGGTTGTGAAGAAGAGAGGTCATTAAACATTACAGCAAAACATGTTTCCTGTGTTAATATGAGAAAGTGTGTTTGTTAATGCTCTGAAGTTCAGAATTTCTTTCCAGTCTTTCAAGTATTGAGTTATACTATTTCAAGACACTTTTATCTCCAATTTTATCTCTCTTGAAGTTCATTTTCCTTTCAAATAATCGCCGAGTTCTGCTAGCACTGTGGCAGTTCTGTGTATTTAAAAATCCTAAGCAAGTACTGAGGAAATTGAAAGCAAGTGGCCCCTGAACGTCCATGACATAACTGACTCACTGGGAGTGAGTCATAAACTTTGAATTGTTTCTCCAGTAGGGTGATCATGTGTGGATTCATTCCCAACTCTTTCTGTGTATCCAAAGTCACACATTTATGAAGTGCTTGGGTTAGGCACCAGCTGGAATCACAGAACCACAATATCTTTAGACAAGACCTGTAACCTAAGTGGGGAATGAAGGTAGAGGATAAAAGTTAAGAACAAAGCTTTTGGAATCAGCGCATCTTGATTGTACAGTCTTCAGTGTATGCCTAACC
Organism: Rhinolophus sinicus; assembly: GCF_036562045.2. NCBI lineage: Eukaryota > Metazoa > Chordata > Mammalia > Chiroptera > Rhinolophidae > Rhinolophus > Rhinolophus sinicus. The sequence continues at coordinate 104,968,680 of NC_133768.1, read as the reverse complement.
TTGCCAACCATCAGTTATCTTTATCTATACGCAGGAATAATAATACAATGCCATAGGGTTGATGTGAGGATGAATAGAGATGATGTATATAAAATCATTTGCATGGAGCATAGCCCATAGTAGGCTCCTAAATGCCGAATGATAGAAAGTGACCAACTCTCCCTGTGAGGTCTGAGGAGGCATTGTAGAGGAGAGGTGATATTGGAGCTAGGTCTTAGAGGATTAGGACAAAAGTAATAGCATTTGCCAGCCGATTTGATACATATGAGGTACTAGCCCTTTGAGGGAAATGAGTTGTGGTTTCAGTCCTATTTGGGTAGCACAGTGCTTAACTGGTTTCAGCAGTGGGTAGGGCACAGTGGAGGGGCTACTGTACTGAGAGCAGATATGTGTTTTATCTTTATCATGCCACGAACTGACTCGGTGACTTTGGGAAAGTCACTTCTTTGATCTGTGCCTCAATTTCCATATATATATATATATACATATATATATATATATATATATATATATATACACACACGTATATAATGTATATATAATATATGTATTTAATATAATATATATTATATATATATATTAAAGTTTGCACTATATTTCTAAGGGTTTCTTGCCAGTCTAAATGTCCTTAAATCGATGTTTTGACAATACTGGGTGAGTGAAAATTGAAAACCATTATATATACCTCTATGGACTGGTAAATTGCAAGTATTCATAAGGCAGACATAAGTGTTCATAAAAACTCAAATTAAAAATTAAAAATAAAACACAGTGTATTGCTATGAGAATGGATATCTGTGCATCTAATTCCATGTAAATATCTGCAATATCTGCACACTTACGCAACACTCAAACACTGAGAAGACTTACAGACATTTATTGCATTGTATTGTTTGCCCAATTCTCTACTATTAAAATATTTATATTAAATTAAAATTGACTCCTGGCCCGTATCTAAAGAATAGGATTATAGACACTGAATTGGGGTCCAAAGTAAAGAAGATAAACGAGAGCAAAAAAGGTTAGCACTGGATGAAAAATGGTTTTTAGTCTTCATGTTATGTCACAGTGATGGAGTGTAAGATGCAGAGGCAGGAATGGTTTAATCAACCCAACTTCCTAAAAATACTCTCTCCGATTCTTTGCTGAAGCCTTATTGAGAAGGTTAAGACTGTCCCCTAGGGTAGCAGGTAAGATGAAGCAACCTTTGCTCATGACAGCACTACAAATCACTGGCTGGACTGACTCATTGACTCAGAGGAGCAGGCAGGCAGATAGAAATTCAGAGGCCATTATCCAATTTCTCTTTCCTACTAATCTAAAGAGGAACCAGGCTCATAGTCCGTTTTCTTCCTGGCATTATGACCAGTCTTCCTCTTTCAGACCTCTGATGGCATTGCATCCAGTGGTGCATATCGGTATGTGAATCTGACGTCTTCTGTAGGGAAGACTTCCCCAAGGAAGTGCTCCAGGAGGAGCCACAGGTGAAGGGAGAATTGGGTGTTATGCAATGTGAGCTATCAGGCAAAGACAGCAATAAGAACAATGGGCCAGGTGCGAAACAACTTGTCAGGATGGAACTATACCTACTTTCGTATTGCTGGAACATCATCTATGGGGTAGACACTGGTGGAAAATTGAAGCTAGAGGGGCCACCAAAGGCCAGATCACACAACCTTTTGTATTTTTAGTCAAGATGCTTGGATTTGAAACTGTGAGGCAATGGAAAACCTTCAGAAGTAATGCTGACAGTGGATTCAGATGGACAAAACACCAGAGGGATATACGCAGCGAAGGAAACCATTTTGAATTCCATATGTAAGTAAGTGCAAGGCAGTTTACAAAGCTTGTAAGGGAAATTATAAAAGTACACATCAAGCAATTGTATAAAATGAGGGTTAGACCCATCGCTCTGATTTATGGCAGTGAGTTGAGGGTAGATTCAAGGGCCAGGATTTCTTCTGGGTAAGTTATTTCTGCCAGAAGATCTTGCAATTCAGAGTGGCCTGAAGACAGATTTCATTTGTCTTAAAGCATCCTGTCCTGAATTAAGGTGAAGTCCCCTAGTAGGACATTTTAAAAGTCTCCTTTTCTCTTTTCCTTTGGTCTTTCTTCCCTTAATTCCATTTTACACCCTGAGATCTGATTTCTCTTTGAAAACACAATTGTGACCGTGCCCTTGTTACCAAATCACCATTGACTCACATCCCCATTTAACTGCTTCAAAATACGATCTAGATTTTTCAGTCCTCAGCTCTCTGGTTCCAACTAAGATTCTTGCATTATCTCTCGTTATTCCCTTTCATGTACCACATACGAGGTGACAATTAAGTTCATGAACTTGTTGCAATAATGTTGCTAACCTTTTTTTGCTATCAGAGGGATTATTCATTATGAATTTGTACCAACTGGACAGTTAACCAAGTTTACTATTTGGAAGTGCTGAAAAGGCTGCGTGAAAAAGTTAGACGATCTGAACTTTTCGCCAACAATTCATGGCTCTTGCATCACGACAATGCACCAGCTCACACGGCACTGTCTGTGAGGGAGCTTTTAGTCAGTAAACACATAACTGTACTGTGACACCCTCCCTACTCACCTGATCTGACCCCCCCCCCCCAATGACTTCTTTCTTTACCCGAAGATAAAGGAAATATTGAAAGGAAGACATTTTGATGACATTCAGGACATCAAGGGTAATACAACGACAGCTCTGATGGCCATTCCAGAAAAAGAGTTCCAAAATTGCTTTGAAGGGTGGACTAGGCACTGGCATCAGTGCATAGCTTCCCAAGGGGAGTACTTCGAAGGTGACCATAGTGATATTCAGCAATGAGGTATGTGGCACTTTTTCTAGGATGAGTTCGCGAACTTAATTGTCTGACCTCATATTACATTCAAATTAACAACTCTCTGCTTCTAATATCCTATGTACTTTTGAGCATGGGTGTCCACGATGTCCTTGTCATCTGTGCACGTTCACCTTCTGTTATCTCGTAGGGCTCAGCTCAGGTATTTGCTCCTCCATGATGGTTTTCCTGATCCTCCAGCTGGATGCCTTCTCTCCTTCCTCCACTCTCTTCATGTTGTCTATGTCTGTGCTATTGTTCCTTGAATTTTCTACCTTGTGTTGTGTATCATAGTCTGTCAGCTAAGTTCATTGAGAGAGAGGCGAGAAGATCATATCTTGTTCATCACTATAAATTCCATTTTTATGTGGTTGTCTCTGCCTGGAATCCTTCTCTTTCATCTGGAGAAGACCTGTACACCTTTTAAAGCCTATTTCACTTATTGTGACGCTGATGTCTTTCCTTTCCCCACCCTGGAAGAATTTATCACCCACCCGTGGTGCCCCGATAGCATTTTGTTCATTCCATTATGACCCCCAAAATGCAAGTGTTAGTTAAATACTGGAGTTCAGTTCATGTAAGCATTACTCTTTTTCCCCCTCAAGTCGAATTCTGACAAAAAGGAACAATGGTATAGAGTTTGAAAGCATAGGCTCATTCCAGACGTGCAAAGATACCACAAGTGATATCTTTGTGAAAGTGTAATCACATCTATGAGTGGTGCAGGGGCTTTAAGCCTTGTCCATTTGATGCTTATTCCACATCTCTTTCTTCTGATTGGTCATGTAGAAGCTACCATACCTAAGATCAAGCGTTGCTGGAATTGATCCCCCTTCCCTTATCATTACTCCCCAGTCTCACAATTATTCTCTGAAACACAAAGATTTCAAACACATATAGAGTATTCCCAATTCATTTTCCTTGACTGATCAAAATATTGTTCTTCAGGAGTAATTTATTTCTCAGAATCTCTACAAATGTCATTTATTTTTTAAGAAAAACATTGTTACAAACTTACTCTGCAGCAATTTGAATAAAATTAGAATTCAACTAATTCTCATAGAGTACGTAGACATTTTATCAGGAAGGCTTTTTAATGAGTACATTATGCAGGTGCCATATCTACGTAGGTTAGTGTCAGATAAGGAGGGAGGTCTTGAGCTATTACCTCAAACTTCAGTTAGCATCACAGACTCAGGCATAATTTCAGGCATAATTTTAGGGCTGGAACCTGGGTGAGGTGAGTAAGACACTCATGTAAAGTGCAAATTTGAAGATGGTGCAGGATTGAATCGTGTCAGTATTTAAAACTGTAGGTATTTTTGTCATGTTTTTGGATGAGTTTTGATTTTTAAAATATATTAAAGTATTGTTTATCTTGCTCACTGAGTTTTGTGGCATCCACCTTCATTTTGTATTCGAGATGAGTACCTCACTCACCTCACAGTAGCCCTGAGCTTTGTTGGTTTTATAACATAGACACACTAAGGCTTACACTTTTTTTGTCTGCCTCAGCCCTGGACCTGCAAAACCAGGGGACTCATTCACCTGATGGCATGTCTGCGTGGTTTATCAAGATCAATGTATTTAGTGTACACTTTACTCAGGAATAACTCTTGATAAACTATGTCTTATTATGGGTCTCTGGGTACCATGTTAACTCTGCTGAGCTACCCAAACAGTCCAAATTGGTAGACCGCTTCATTTGTGAAATACAGAGTGTGTTTGAGCAAATAGTGGGAGCAAACGGATTGGCACATTTGTGAGAATTGTATAATTCCTCCGGATGAAGGGGACTCACTATAAGAAATTAAAATAATTTCTACTTTTGGTACAATAGGCTGTAAAACATTAGTTTTGCTTAAAATATTAATTCTTTGTAAGAAATTTATTACCCATTCCTATTTTTTGTTGTTGTTGTTGTTTTTTGGATTCATATGCATCTAACGGTATTAGGTAAGGAGCATTTTTAATCTCTAAAGACTGTTGCACGTGACGGTGGGCTTTTTCAATGACCTCTGCTATGCAGCACTGTACCTAGCTACTTAAGAATGAAAATTAATATTAAGCGCATGAATTCAAGGGCATCTGTCCAAATTCTCAGGTGGATTTCCCCAGTGCCTTTAAAATCTAATAATAGTTCATCCAGTACAAACGCTCATGGAGCTTTCCACTCCAGCTTATTAATCATCAGTGTCCTATGATTTTTCTTACAGAGCTTATAACCTAACTTTAATAATGCTGGGAAATGTCATAGCACTAATGTTTAATCTTCAAGTACTTTATTATTTGAATCAGATAAAAAATTTGCTTTTTTTGGAACTTTGAGCCTAACCAAAAAGTTACATTTTTATATACCGCATACAGGTCAGCCAAAAGATGCAAAATCAGAGATTCTGAGGATCCATGGAAATCATACTTTGCAAAGCTTTAATTTCACAGATGGGGAAACGGAGACCACAAATATAATATTGTTATTACAACCCATTCTTCCTCTCCTTAGATATAATTATGTGTGGTATGTGGCCTTATTTAATGAAAATGTATATGGATGTAAATATGTATTTGTCCACACTCATCTACCTGACTGGGGGGAGGGGCACATTTTATCTTTCTTCTTCTCTATTAAAAAATAGAAAGTGCCCTCAGGTGGTATTGGACTAAACACTATATACAATGAGTTAAATGGACAAGATTTTTCTGAGTTTTTTGCCCCCCTGTGTTTTTAAATCACTTTTCAAGTCTACTTCAGTAATTTTTTTTTTCCATTTCTTCTTTACATATAAATATTTCTCCTAACAGTTTGGATTAGTTCAGTTGTAGAACAAAATATGGATATTGCAAAGGAAGAAAGGAATATGATAAAACAGAACAGATGTTTTTCAGTTAGATTTTGGGAGACATGTAAAGTTATTTGAGTCAAACACATCAGATTTTTTGAACTGTATTCTTATTTCTATCTGATGTACTGTATAACACTAAGATCTGGGTGAAGGTGCTAGAATCATATCAGACTATCACTCCAGAATCTTCAGTCTTCTAGCCTGAATTTGTCTTGGTTGAGATTTTATTGTGCAAAAACCCCATGTCTTTGGAAGGGGACTTTTAGAATATTCCTGCTCTTTATGGAGGATTTTACATTAGGTAGACTGAATGAAAAATAATTTATTCAATACTATTTACTCAGGATTTGAGGTGCTGGTTATATAAAAGTGTGCATGACTCTTACAGAGTTACATTCTTGTGGAATAAGAAACAGTCTCTAAGAGGGACATTTAACCTATGACTCTTGATTTATGGATGGTATATCGGTACTATACTAACAAGGACCTATAACTAAGTGCTTCTCATGTAGACACCATGCGATTTAAGGGGCTGAAAGTATAGAAATGAGCTAACAGAAACACACTTCTACTAGTATCCATTTAACCCACGGGGACTGTCCAAAACAGAATGCAAAATGAAAACTTGGTGTTGCCTCCTCCAGACTGACAGGAAATCTCTCTGAGTTGGAACTTGATTTTTGCTTAGAACAAACGTATCCTTCAAACACCTATTATATTGACAACTGAAACCACAGTGAATGAAGGAAGTGATTAACAGTGGCTAGTGTAAGTGTAGCCTAAAAGTACTTGCAATCTTTAATATCATCACATGAATCTCCTTCATGGATACTATAAAAAGGCTTTGCGGCAGGGGTGTCCAAACTGCGGCCCGCGGGCCACCTGCAGCCCGCAATCCATTGTTAATTGGCCCGCAGCAAATTCCAAAAATATATTTAGTTTACTTAAATAAACCAGGTGAGACAATACGTACTTCACCTCGAGTGAGTGGCCCGGCTGTTTGTGTATTTTACCACATATGGCCCTTGGTAAAAAACGTTGAAAAAAGTTTGGACACCCCTGCTTTACGGCAACCATGATAAAGAGATGTAAACAAGGACAGTCAATGCTTTTGTATCATTCCCCTGTGAGCATACCTGACATGTGAATTAGAGTACAATAGATGCCTGCAGAACCTTCTTTCTCCCAGGCCCTGAGTAAGTAGAAGCATAGGATATGAGGTTTCTCTCTCTCTCTCTCTCTCTCTCTCTCTCTCTCTCTCTCTCTTTTGTTTCTTTTAACATTCTTTCGTTTGATCAGTTTGTTGTTGAGGTCTGCTAGGGCATAGTATTAACTTCACGCTCAGTGTTCTAGGAACTTAGCTGCCGGGAGAGTGACAGTATACTAATAAACTCCAGGAAACCTGACAAGATGAGAAAGTAGCAGTCTTCTGGCTCATTCCTACAAAATGCAGCTCAGATAGTCCATGAAAGGGAGGGGAAACACGTATTTTAACGGTGGTTGACAATCTGTTTTCTCTCATATCCATCAACAGAGTTTTGAAATATGATGCATTTTAAGTTGATAGTTTAAATTCATCATTATGAGTTCATACAGTTGTAAAGGGTTTCAATTCTTACTATATTACAAATACTTACAATGACACTGTTATCATGCTTTTAAATGGAATTCAGTAGGATTTAAACACCATTTATATGGGAGCCCAATATGCAATAAAGAAGGGGACCATGAATGATGTGTAAAGGAAGATTTGGTTAGTAAATGATACTAGGAATATGAGATATTAGGAATATGGAGACATTAGGAATATGAGATATTAGGAATATGGAGAAAAGTTGAACTGATTTCCTATCCATGGCCATATATAATGTGGTACTCCAGATGAATTAATGTCCTAAATGTGAGAGGTAGCACTATAATAGAACAATTTATAGATTGTTTTTATTATGTAGGTTTGAAGAAGAAATTTTCAATGAACTGAATGTGTGTGTCCCCTCAAAATTCAAATGTTGCTACCTAATCCCCAAAGTGATGGTATTCGGAGGTGGGGCCTTTGAGAGATGGTCAGGCAATGGGGGGGGGAACCTTCATGAATGGGATGAGCGCCCTTATAGAAGTGACCCCAGAGAGCTCTCTGTCCCCTGCTGCCGTGTGAGGACACAAAGAGAAGTCAGCAGTCTGCAACCCAGTAGAACCTGCCCATGCTGTCACCCTGATCTCAGACTTCCAGCCTCCAGAACTGTGAAAAACAAATTTATGTTGGTTATAACCCACCTGGTCTCTGGTATTGTGTTATAGCAGCCAGAACTAAGAGTTTTTAAACAAAACTCCAAGAGCACCAAATACATGGAAAAACATGGACAAATTTAATTATGCTAAAATTAAGGATTTTTCTTTAACGAAAGATAGCAGGGACAATAGTAACAGAAAGGTGACAGAATGAGAGAGGATATTTGCAATGTCTAAAGTGAAGAGGAACAGGTAGTTTATTCAGGGAACTCTTTCAAATCAGCAAGAACATAAAACGGTAACCTCAACTGAAAGATTGCCAAAGGATGTGAACTGCCATTCTACAGAAGTGAGAAACCCAAAAGGCTAACAGGACTGTGAATCAGAGAAATGAAAATTAAAAACACAATGAGATCATTTTCATCTGTTAGGCTGACAAGAGTTACATAACTGGATAATATCAAGTGTTTGTGGGAATGTAGGGAGAAGGGAACCCTCATGCTCTGCTGTGGGGTGTCTAGACTGGTGTAGTCATTCTGGAAAGCAAACTAGTGGCATTTAGTCAAAGTACAATAGAGATACACAGCTCGTGGACCCAGTGGTTTTGCTGAGTATCCCAAAGAGAATTACACACGGGTTCATGCATGGATATATACGAAGATATTTGTTGCAGTTTTTATTCTTTTTCTGTGGGAGAGATTTGGAAGCAATCTTGTCCATTACTAGGGAAGTGGTTAGGTAAATATGGTGGATGTGGTGGTTAGGCAGAATGGCAAAATTTTGCCATCCGTATATGGCAAAATTCTGAGTGAAAAAGTAAAAAAAAAAAAGAATGAGACCTATAATCCAATACCATTTAAAGAAATTTAAAAATATGTGTACAAGATTCACAGTTTATAGGACACGAATAAAAGGATACATGTTAAACCCATTACAGTGGTTATCTTTGGTGGGAGGAGAATGGGAGCGCAAATTAAAGATAAAAGGGAATAAATAAGTATATGAGAAGGAGCTTTAGAAAGACTAATAATTATAAAGTGCCCTGAGTTGAAGAATATGATCAATGCTACTCTTTTTTTTTTTTTTTTTTTTTTTTCAGTTGGGGAAGATTGGCGAACAGTGTTTTTCCAGGACCCATCAGCTCCATGTCAAGTCATTGTTTTTTCAATCTAGTTGTGGAGGGTGCAGCTCAGCTCCAAGTCAAGTCATTGTTTTCAGTCTAGTTGTGGAAGGCGCAGCTCCCTGGCCCATGTGGGAATCGAACCTGCAACCTTGGTGTTATGAGCACTGTGCTCTACCCAACTGAGCCAACCAGCCACACAATGCTACTCCTTCCTGAGATTCCACTAACAGGTATGGGGAAAAGGACTGAGGAATTTGGGACTTGAGTCTTGTCAATATGTTCTCTTTCAGTTGTGTTGCCTTAGTTGCCCAGGCTGCCATGCCACCGTGTGGGCACACAAGGTAGTGTCTCACTGCAGACCTCTGTGCATTGGGTCTTTTAAGGTGAGCATGATCAACTCATTTGAATAAAAATGTAATTCTGATGCTTCCATCCATTCTTCTAGCTTCAACTACTTTGGGTAGAAAACATGGCAGAATGGGAAGAGAACGGACTTCAGAACCAGCTACCCTTCTGTTGGAGCACAGCTCTGCCATTTATCCCAGTGTGGTTACAGGAAAGGCACTTCACTTCTCTGCATCTCATGTTTATTTTCATCTAGGATGAAGCCTATCTTGTTTCTAATGATACCTATCTTGTTCAGTTGCAAGGGTCGGTGATACTGTGTTTCTCCGAAAATAAGACCAGGTTTTATATTAATTTTTGCTCCAAAAGATGCATTAGGGCTTATTTTATATTACAAGCATCCTGAAAAATCATGCTAGTGCTTATTTTCTGGTTAGGTCTTCTTTTCGGGAAAACACAGTAAAGTTTATACAGTGTTTGGCCATCAATGAATGGGGGACGATATTATTGCCATCGCTGCTATTGTTAGCATAGATTATTCTGTAAGACACAGAAATGTGCCAGCAGTAGACTGGCCTGCTTTGTTCCATTTATTGCATGTTATGAACAGTAGTGCAAACATGAGCAAGTAAATATTAGGTTGGTGCAAAAGTAATTGCGGTTTTTGCAATTTTTTTTTTTCAACCTTGTAAACCGCAATCACTTTTGCACCAGCCTAATATATCTGATCCCAATAAAAGGGAAGTTCCACTTCATTCAACATGACATGCTTTCCTGAGAGTCTACTATGGCTTAAGCACAGCGCTAGGGGCTGGACTTGGGTACGAAGGGGAGGAGGGAAGTAACGGAGCAGCCAGGGTCTGGGTCTGTCTTTGTCTTAGCCTAGGAACACTGACAGATCCACAGGTAATGCAGAATAGACCCTGTAAATATTCATGGCTCTTCTTCCTTTTGCTGTTTTCTGTGATCTTTCTCAAACACTGCTTTGATACGTATGAGTGGCGGCATGGCTGCTGTAGGCAACTCATCCCTTCTCTAAACAAATGTTTTCATAGTGCCTATTCTGTACGTCACTAAGGTGGATTTAATGGTGAACCACCGTACACTCTACCAGAAACAGATACGGAATATCGTATTCAAGATCACGCTTTGGTGGGGCCGGTCTAGTGGCTCAGGCGGTTGGAACTCCGTGCTCCTAACGCCGAAGGCTGCTGGTTCGATTCCCACATGGGCCAGTGGGCTCTCAACCACAAGGTTGCCAGTTCAATTCCTCGAGTCCCGCAAGGGATGGTGGGCTCTGCCCCCTGCAACTAAGATTGAACACGGCACCTTGAGCTGAGCTGCCGCTGAGCTCCCAGATGGCTCAGTTGGTTGGAGCGCGTCCTCTCAACCACAAGGTGTCCAGTTCGCTTCCTTGACTCCCGCAAGGGATGGTGGGCTGCGCCCCCTGCAACTAACAATGGCAACTGGACCTGGAGCTGAGCTGTGCCCTCCACAACTGAGATTGAAAGGACAACAACTTGACCTGGAAAAAGTCCTGGAAGTACACACTGTTCCCCAATAAAGTCCTCTTCCATTCCCCAATAAAATCTTTAAAAAAAAAAAAAAAGATCACACTTTGGTGATCTGACACCATATTCTGAACTAATTAAAGAAACTTCATGTACCTTAAGTACTGAGAGTTTAATCAAGTGTGTTCCATTGTGGCATTACTGCATTTTGGGAGGAATCCTGTCAAATATTTTGTATGGTAATTCAGAGAGGAAGTGTCCAGTTCTCTGATCATTTATGGCAGCTGGAATCATCTCTCTCTCTCTCTCTCTCTCTCTCTCTCTCTCTCTCTCTCTCTCTCTCTCACTTTCTCTCTCTCATTCTCTCTCAATTTCTTATATCCTTTCTTCCTTACCTTTATAGATGACTTCCTCCTGCTTAAATACATTTATAAAATTTTTAAGATCGTCAGAAAAAAGTGTGGTTAATAAAAATATTTAATATTTACTGCATTGCAATTGCCAAAGCATATACCTGTTCTTTTTCTCATTTGGACCTCAAAGTCTTTCAGGTATGTAGCATCATGTTGTAGTAGGGGTCAAGATATGCATCAGATTTGGACTTGAACTCCAAATCCACTCTTACGGATACTTCTATTCCAAAATGACCCTTAAGTAGAGGGAAAAAGCCCACGTCACACTTTTTTTTTTTTTTAAAAGATTTTATTGGGGAAGGGGAACTGGACTTTATAGGGGAACAGTGTGTACTTCTAGGACTTTTTTCCAAGTCAAGTTGTTGTCCTTTCTATCTCAGTTGTGAAGGGCGCAGCTCAGCTCCCAGTTTAGTTGCCATTGCTACTTGCAGGGGGCGCAGCCCACCATCCCTTGCGGGAGTTGAACCGGCAACCTTGTGGTTGAAAGGACGCGCTCCAACCAACTGAGCCATCGGGGAGCTCAGCGGCAGCTCAGCTCAAGGTGCCTTGTTCAATCTTAGTTGCAGGGGGTGCTGCCCACCATCCCTTGTGTGACTCCAGGAATTGAACTGGCAACCTTGTGGCTGAGAGCCCACTGGCCCATTTGGGAATCAAACCGGCAGTCTTCGGAGTTAGGAGCATGGAAATCCAGCCGCCTGAGCCACCGGGCCTACCACATTTTTTACTTATGACTATTCATTAAATGATTAAAGTGAAAACAGGTTTAGTAGACAATTGAAAGCTCCATCAACTAAAGTTGAAATATCCTTTTGCCCTTTCTTTCCTCTTTTCTTTCTCTTGTATGATATCTTTACTCGTAGACAGCCCCGTGACAATATGCATTTGAGCCATACCTTCTGTCTTCTTTGGGCCCTTACCCCATACATATTGTCTTCTTTCTCTTTTGTACTTCCAATTTTCCTCCACTAGCTATTTCTTCATTGCCACCAAACATGCTCAAACATCTCCTTTCCTAAGCAGGAAAGATTTCTTGTCCCATATGCATCTTCATCTGTGTCCTTTATTCTTCAAATAGTCTAAGCCTCTTGAAATAAATAGCATGAGCATCTCAAAATAATCTAGTCTTGTTTTCTCAGCTTTTGTCCCTTCTTTCTCCTCAAATCTTCACAAACTGGTTCCTTTCCCCACCAGTTGACTGAAACCACTCTCTCTAAGGTTAACCTGTTCACCTGGCTGGTATATCTGTCTCATCAGGTCATGTGCTCATTACTACTCTTAAGACTTGTCCATGTAGATGATACAGTGGGTAGGTTGATAGCATCTAAACATTGTATTCTTTTAGTGACTCTTATTTTGGTGCCCTAATTCAGCAGCAGGTTTTCCAAATTAAATGAAATAAGCCCCCTAACAATGGAGAATCAACAAAGCAATGATTGTTATAGAGGAAAGATTCTAGTTGCCTAATGTTATCAAGCTGTTTAAGTGACCTTGAGCAAATAACGTTCACTCTCTGAATTTTGATTTCTTTCACAGCAAAACCTAGTCTACTTCATAGGGTTGTTATGTGCATTAAATGACAGAATGTGTGTGAAAACATCTGGTGACTTCTAAAGGATGGCATACACTTATGCTTGGATTCCCAGTCTGTTTAGCCTAATGCAGTGCCTAGCAATGGTTCTAAACTTGTATGATGAACTGTGCCAATGACCTATTAGAAGATTCTTTGCATGAGGAACTGAGGGGAAGTTAGAAACAGATATAACAAGCTTGACCCAGTGGCTTAGTCATAGTTGTCGAAGGAGAGGAGTGTATTTAAGGACGATTTAGAAGTTGTTACTCAGTGATTCCCTGGTCCAATCCCCTTTGGGTTGATGTCAGAGGCCTAAGTAGAGAGACGGATGTAGATATATTCGGACAATTAAGTTTGTGAACTCATCCTAGAAAAAGTGCTACATACCTCATTGCTGAATATCACTACAGTCACCTTCGAAGGACTCCCCTTGGGAAGCTATGCACTGACGCCAGCGCTTAGTCCACCCTTCAAAGCAATTTTGGAACTCTTTTTCTGGAATGGCCATCAGATCTGTTGTCGTATTACCCTTGATGTCCTGAATGTCATCAAAATGTCTTCCTTTCAATATTTCCTTTATCTTCGGGTAAAGAAAGAAGTCACTGGGGGTCAGATCAGGTGAGTAGGGAGGGTGTTCCAAAGCAGTTATTTGTTTACTGGCTAAAAACTCCCTCACAGACAGTGCCGTGTGAGCTGGTGCATTGTTGTGATGCAAGAGCCTTGAATTGTTGGCAAAAAGTTCAGCTCATCTCACATTTCCACGCAGCCTTTTTAGCACTTCCACATAGTAAACTTGGTTCACTGTTTGTCCAGTTGGTACAAATTCATAATGAATGATCCCTCTGATATCAAAAAAAGGTTAGCAACATCGTTGCAAAATGTTCGCGAACTTAATTGTCAGACACTGCAGTAAATGCAAAGGGCTGTTTCACCATTCAGATGTGTGTGCTCTCTAACAGTGTAGGATGAAGAGAAGTTGAACATTCTCTCCCATTCGCCACAGACAGTTTTGATGCTCTAAGGATTCTAGTGCACCAGTGCCAGAGCCCAGCAGGCGATGGTGGGCGTTTGTGAGATACTAGGGCCGGGCACAAGACTGCAGTGTCCAGCACGATAGAATGGTAGGGCCGGTCAGAGTCAGCAGTGCTCTGCAACTCTGACAGTAGTTAAGAGCAAATGCTGCTGGTGTACACACCTGCCTGGACTTGTTCATGAGAAAATGTGAGATCCCCTTTGAGAATTCCCACAAACGTTTGAAAATATGGGGATTGGACCCAGAGGGTGAGGTCCTCCTGAAGTGAGTGTGTAGGGCAAGAGGATAAGAAATTTGGGTTGGTGTTACTAATATCTAGCTCAGCTGGTCCTGACAACCTGTTGAGTCCTGGAGAAAATTGAGTTATAGATGTAAGTTGCTATTTTCTTATCAATCCATCCATTTACATTTCTTCAGATGCGTTTTTATTTGCTTGCACAGACGTAGGAAACATCATTCACATCGTGATCTATGCGAATGACACCCCTTTGAATCTTGCAGCCCCGGAGATAGTCTGTTCTCATTAGGTGATTGGATTTTTCTCTACTCCCTCGTCGCCACCCAGACCTTACCTTCTTTAGGACATGCATTACAATCATGAATATTTTATGTCCAATTCAGACATCTCCTCCAAAGAGGACTATCTTGGGAGACATGTATTTAAAATTATGTAATAAATATTCAGCCCAACATAGTCACATTTATAGCTAGAATGAAATCCAACCCTCCCAAGGTTTTGAATGTCAATAAATGACAATTACGCTACCTGGCCTCTTACTCTTCAGAGCTTTATCATAAGGGCAAATTGAGAAGGCAGTTCGTGGTGATATTTTAAGGTCCATACGGAGTCCTCCCCCTCGGCCCAAGTAAATCGAGTGAACATGATGCAATCACTTCTTTTTTAATATCTTGGTTTATCTATGTTAAAGACACCACTCTCAACTAGAGTTGGAAAATATCCCTGAATGCAATTCCCTGCTTATGAACGTTAGGCAGTCTTCCTTCTAATTCATGCTATAACCAAATAATTGGTACGACAAAACACTTAGGATGGCAAGTTAATAAAATTCAAATGAATCTAGGATATATTTCAAGAAACAAATCAGTCTTACACAGAAATTAAGCAGCCTACATGTAGTGGTACAGAAATTGATCTTATAAATGACCATTATAGCAATATTGTGAAGTCATGAGGCAGACTGCTTTCTGCCAACTCAAATGAACAAATAAATAAATAAAAATTACCATCCATTGCACAGTGATTTTCGTTGAATTCCTCAGTTAATGTATTGGAATTGTGTTTCAGTTTAAAATAAACATTTTTGGTTGTGGCAGCCTCCGAGAAAGTGTATCTATCTGCCCAGACTTGCGTGTAACCAAACTTGACAAGAAATTGTTAAGAATGAATTTACATGAAATTTAGAACTTTAAATAAATATTTCAAAAAGCCATCTGAGTTTATTTGTGAGGGTAAGTTTAATAACAGAGACATTTGAATTACATGTTAGAATGGTTCTGAAAAATATATAATCCCTTCAATAGCTAAGTATCCAAGAATTACTAAAGAAAAGTAAGTGCTATCTTTTAATCTATGGTAAGTAGTCACTTACTGAGTATGTGTAACATTCCTTTGTCAAGCCTATCTAGAATAATATTTTTAGAAATATACGAATGCCATAGTTAGCTAATTTTCATTAATAAAACATGAACCAAGTGGAAATTTTACCACACAAAATACAGCTTTTTTTTTTTTCTGTTTTGCATATCTTCTTGAAGAATATCATCATTTTTAATGTAATATTTCAGAGCCTGCTCAGGATATGTGATGGTAATATTAAAACAGCAGATCATTTATTGCTAATTACCTTTACTAGTTGATATCTTTACTGAGTTTTGGAGTACTTAAGTCTGTCACTCTAATTCTCTAATCTATTGCAGTGAATCTTGAATTTAGCTTCGGGGGGATTCTGTGCTCAGTGTAACACATATGTTCAGTTTCTGCTACTTCCTTTGTCTTGAAAATGCTTTATGCAAATGAACACATATCTGCTTTCTCATTCAGTACTTTCCAGAATTTCTCCCTTGTCTAGTCAGAAGATCGATGTTTTTAGTACCTCTTCTGTAATTTACTAGCTAAATGACAGCGTTTCTGGGGCACAGTTTTTAATTCTGTAAACTGAGACTGATTACAATGTTCTTTTAAGGGCCTCAGAGTCAAGGCAGGTAAGAGCACTTGTAAAAACTGTTAGATAAAGTGTGATAGAGCTTTGAATTTACAATACAATTGTTATTATTAATATATTGGCCAATTATTGAACGTAGCAGATCACTTTCATATAGAGCATCTATTTTTAAATTTTTCAGCCTTACTAAATCCAACAGGGGCCACATAGATTTTCATTCCTGCCCCGGCCATTTCACTGGGACCTCAGGAAGCTTACATGAGAAAATACTGTGCTGTAAACATGATGCATTATTGGTATTGTCCTGCTCCATAATATATTTTATGAACTGTTTCTTTGCAGCTTTAAAGAAGATGTTGTATTCCATTTTCTTTTAACAAAATTGGTATATGACTCTATTCATGGAAAATGTCAGAAATTGTTCCGCCATTCTTCTGAGAACAGTGATCTTCGAACAGAAACCTGTATCAACCTCTTCACTCCCTTCTTCCTATGCCAGGTGCCAACTGTAGAATGATTTACACGTTGTTTTTTTATCGACTAAGCCAATGTCATGGATAAGTCTGTTCCTTGTGAAGAAAGAGGTGGATCTCCTAGGTTATCCCTAGGCTCAAAGCAATATAATTCTGAAACCAAAACTCACAAGAGTGAGTAATGTTGAAAAAAAAGAAAGAACATGTAAGATTTCATTGTTTTAACTTTTCCAGACCCTGTGTCTTTGTCAAGAATACGGTATTTTTGCATTTTTAAGAATCTATATAAATGGGATTGTACTATAAGTAGCATGGTTTCAGATGTTTTCACTCAGTGCTATTTCCAAGGTCTACCCACGTGGCTGTAAAGAAATCTAGTTTATTGTTTCTGCTGCTGCAGAGTATTCCATAGCACATACCTACATTCATTTATTCAGTCTCTTGGTGATGAATAGCTTGGTTGACTCCAGCTTCCAGTACCACAAACAACTCTGTGATGAATTTGCTTGTGCATATATTCTTATGGTCCTGCGACGTGAGTTTCTTTGGAGTAATATTCCAGGAGTGTGGTTTGCTAGATCATATGGTAGATCTATATTTACTTTCACTAAGGACTACCAGATTGGTCTCCAGAATGGTCGGATTGGACTGCACTTCTTCGTACATGAGGGTACATGGTACCCGCCAACATTTGGTATCAGATTTTTGACAATAGTATGGAGGGCAAGTGTTTGTTTATTGTTTAATTTGCACTGCTTTGATTGCTAGTGTTATATATTCAGTTTCCTATTTCTGTGAATTGACTTTATATTTTTGTCGTTTTTACTATTGGTATCTCTGATTTTGTTTTTGCTGTTAATTTGAGTATTTTGTGTAGTCAAGATACAAATTTCTTATCAGAGTTTGACAATGAACATTTCATTTTCCAATCTGTCACGTATTTGTTAACTTGTGCATCTTGTGCTGAGTAGAAATCCTTGTTTTGAGCCATTTTATCAAACAAATGCATCATTAGGAAATGTTCAAAGCAGACTATAAAAGCCTGTAGAAATTTGATTGGCATTACACTGAAAGTACATATCAACTTGGAAGAATGTGTTATTGTTTTATCTTTCTGATAGTGAGTTTCCTTATGTAGAACAACACTGTCCTTTTTATTAGGTCTTCTTTTGTGCGTATTTAAGAACGTTTTACTATTTTTCCCATGAAAGTTTTGTACATATATTGTTAGTGCAAAACCCTGTATATAAGGCCGATTAGCCACTTCCCTCACCCACTTGTCTGCACTGTTGTCGCTGGACTGCACTTCTTTAGGCCCCTCAAGCACATCAAACACATTTCTAGGTGTCGTGAGCGGGACGTAACTATCAGAGTAGCAGTCTCACACACGTTTGTGTCTTTCCACAATGGCAGACTTTATTAGAATAAAGCCATGGATCTAGCCCTACTGTCTCAGTTTCCCATGGGCGTTAACCAAGGCTCCGGCCAGGGCACAGCCTCCAGTAGTTGAGGGAGAGCGGATTCACACAAGAGGGTCACATAGGTTCGCAAGCAATAGGGTTAGGCAGGCGAACAGAGTCTTAGGAAAGAAGGATGAGAGAGTCCGGTGTTCAGCCAGAGTCCCTACTGTACTGGGGTGCAGAGCGTCAGGCATCAGGCCGGGCTGGTGAGACGGTCAGGAGACCAGGCTTCAAAGGCTCCATCTGGGACGAGTGCGGGTGCAGCTGTCAGCTGTCAGTTGAGGCCTGAGCCAGGAGTCCTCAGAGAGCTCTGAGTTTATGCTTGAGACTGGGTGCGGTGCCCCCATCTGCAGTCTGATAAAGCTGTGCACATGGTCACACTCCAGCCTGTGTCTGGAGTGACCTGGTTAGGGCGTTCACTGGGTACACCTTTCACGTGGTGCTCTGGCATGACGGTCCCTTTGTGACTGACAGCTCTCAGAATTATCAATCCATTTTGTATTCATAATGAATGCTCTCTACACTATCTCAGGACATTTCCCTGTGCTGTGCCCTCTTCCTGGAATGCCCTTCCTCCAGACAACTGCATAGATCACGCCCTCCCCTCTCAGACGTTACTGAATTAGTGTGGCTTTCCCTGACCACCCAGTTTGAAATAGTCCCATCCCAGCATCGGCTCTCTCCCTTTCCTTTAATTTTATTTTCATGGTACTCATTACTCATATCCAGTTGCAATTTGTTTTGCCCCCAAGTTGTTTGTGACATAGATTTAACAATCTCCAGAAATTATCTGAGATGATTTGTGGGGTAAAGCCATTGCTAGCAGTAAGTGGAGATGGAAGAGCAAATAAATAGTCCACCAATCAAGGGGCTTCTAAGTCATTGCTCCCAAAAGAGTAAATATAACCAGCTCTTCCTTCTCTGTTTGGTTTGGAGACGCAAGCAGGTGCTTAGAGAACAGGGAGTCTGAAAATGAAATTTTCCACTGCTGCAAATGGAGTGTGCTTTATGGCTAATCCAAGTTCATAGATAATCACTTATCTGTGGTCAGGACTTTCATCACTAGCCTTAGAGTGCTGGCTCATCTAGTAAAGGACAAGTTCACATTAGTTGAGGATGTTACTACATTGTTATTCAAATATCTATTTAGGGGTTGCTTAGAAACTTCACCCTTAGTTTTTTGTTTATATATAAATTCACTGATGGGGCACCTATTTGCAATACTGCTCACTGAGATGTGTAAAAATTCCTTCTTATAAGAGGCAGTCAATGAAGAAAGGACCTGAAGCAGAGCAATCCGTGCCAAATGTAGAAAGGGTGAATTCTGCAGTATCTACTGATAAATATTAATATCAAAGCCAATCCTTCTGAGCAGATTCACCTTAGTTTGTGCTGAGCAGTAACCATTATGAAAACACCTGAGACAAAAATGCCCAGGGCTTGAATCTTGCCATTTAGAGCTGGAAGCATCATTGCCAAATGAGGATAATCCGTATCAATACTGATCACATTGCTACTTTTTGCGGACTGCCTCCTGTGTGCCAAGTATGGTGCTAGAAATTTAGAAGTACTACCTCATGCAATTGTCAAACAAGTCTGGGAAATAGGGACCATTTTTATTAATAAAGAACCTTATTAGTAAAGTACCATATTAATAAGTAAGTTGAAGCTCAGAAAGCTAAAGTGACAATCACATAACAGAAAGAGGCAGAGCTGGGATTCCAACCCAGGGATCTGGATCCACTTTCATGTACATCCTGTTGGAGGCTGTGCTGAGGGCTGAGGAAACTCAGACTATTTGTAAATATAAAAATATTATAGAATCAGTTTCACCTTAGAACACCACATGCTTCCTTGTAGGGCTTAACCATTCATTCAGTCAGTCGCTGAGGGGCATGTGGAAATGGGCCAGGAAAGTAAAATGATTTTTCATTGGTATTGATCTTTGAAATTTATGAAGAATTTTTTCACGTTATCTCATTGGATTCTTATTATAATGGCAGGTAGAAGTTCCATTTTCCAAATGGATGGGGTGAAGCTCAGAGAGAGTCAGTTATGTATCTGGAGTCATTTGGAAGCCAGGACTCAAACCCAAACCTTCTGGCTCTAACAGATTTATATGTTCCTACTACCTAGTGCTCACTTGTTCTTCCTCTAATATACACTCGGTGGTATCTATGTGGGAAAAACACTTTTACCCTTATTCTGAGTTATTTAAATGATTACATCATTTTAAAATATTAAATTGATTTGTGTATATATAAAACGAATTGCTGTTTGCCTTTCTCAATTAAAACTGTATACATGCGCGCGCGCGCACACACACACACGGTTGGACAATTAAGTTCCCGAATTTGTTGCTAACTGTCTTTGATATTAGAGGGATTATTCATTATGAATTTGTACCGACTGGACAAACAGTTCACCAAGTTTACTATTTGGAAGTGCTGAAATGGCTGCATGAAAAAGTGAGATGACTTGAACTTTTCACCAACAATTCATGGCTCTTGCATCACGACAATGCACCAGCTCACACAGCACTGCCTGTGAGGGAGTTTGTAGCCAGTCAACAAATAGCTATATTGGAACACCCTCCCTACTCACCTGATCTGGACCCCAATGACTTCTTTCTTTACCCAAAGATAAAGGAACTATTGAAAGGAAGACATTTTGATGACATTCAGGACATCAAGGGTAATAGGATGACAACTCTGATGACCATTCCAGAAAAAGAGTTCCAAAATTGCTTTGAAGGGTGGACTAGGCGCTGGTGTCAGTGCATAGCTTCCCAAGGGGAGTATGTCAAAGGTGACTGTAGTGATATTCAGCAGTGAGGTGTGTAGCACTTTTTCTAGGATGAGTTCACAAACTTAATTGTCAGAACTCATATGTAAATATAAATATGTATATGTATATATATATGTATGTATGTATCTATTTGGCAAAAAATTCTTGAATCAAAAGGAAAGTTTAGTTTTCTGGTTTAACCTTGTTAAGTTATAGTCATGGGGGCAGGAGGGAGCATTAGAGGAAAAAAACAACATGCCGGGCCGGCCCCGTGGCTCAGGCGGTTAGAGCTCCGTGCTCCTAACTCCGAAGGCTGCCGGTTCGATTCCCACATGAGCCAGTGGGCTCTCAACCACAAGGTTGCCAGTTCAGTTCCTCGACTCCGGCAAGGGATGGTGGGCTCCGCCCCCTGCAACTAAGATCGAACACAGCACCTTGAGCTGAGCTGCCGCTGAGCTCCCGAATGGCTCAGTTGGTTGGAGCACGTCCTCTCAACCACAAGGTTGCCGGTTCAACTCCTGCAGGGGATGGTGGGCTGTGCCCCCTGCAACTAGCAACGGCAACTGGACCTGGAGCTGAGCTGCGCCCTCCACAACTAAGACTGAGAGAACAACAACTTGAAGCTGAATAGAACCCTCCACAACTAAGATTGAAAGGACAACTTGACTTGGAGAAAAGTCCTGGGAGTGCACACTGTTCCCCAATAAAGTCCTGTTCCCCTTCCCCAAAAACAAAACAAAAAAAAACAAAAACAACATGCCTTCTCTTTGGCCATTCTGAAACACATCGCCTTATTTTTTAAATGTAGTTGTGAAAATCATAGCTTTAAATCTGCATATATGGCACACATTAGGGATAATACATGTTTGATGGTTAAAACAGTGCATTTTATTATTCCATTGTGATTTCTGTTCTATTTATTGTGTGTAGTTAGCAAAATGTTATCATTTTATCTCTAGGCAATTGTGCTTTGATTTATGAAGATGAGGTTGCTTTTTGCCATATTCATACATCTTTGGAATAGCTATTTTATATTCATTCCATCTTGACATTTAGATCCCAGTATGTATAATGCAGTATATTATCATTAGAAGCTCTTGAAATAAATGGTTTCTAAGAATATGAAAATATAAAACAAATAAAAGGTAAATAGGCAAGAGACCATGCTAGTGGCAGATTTCATTGACATACTACTTTTATCATACCTCTTGCCGTATTTCATGTTATAAAAATATGTGTTACCATTTCTCAAATTCTTGTTTTTCACTGCAATAGGCATAGCAAACAATGTGTTTAATGACGGTTAATGTGTCTTTTCAGATTAGATTATTTTCTACCTAATTCATCATCTTATCTTGCCCATTACTGCTTTCTGTTCACTTCAGACTGCAGGTGGAGAAAGTGTGAATTCTACGCTTTCCTCTTATAAATATTAATAGCCAAACAAATTCTTCCGAGCAGATTCACCTTAGGTTATTTTGAACTGTATTCATTATTTAAAACTATCTTGTTAACATGGTAATAACGACAAATTCTTCTTTGACTGTTATTTTATGACTAATTAAAACCAAAAACATAACTGACCTCAGCATGATTTAATGTTCTGCTATTTCCCTGGACTTATGACCATTTTCTCTAATGTAATTTTCTATAATTGGGGAAAAATAAGAATCGTATATTTTTCTTGTGTGTATGTATGTTCCAAGATAGAAAGATTGAATTGACATTTTCAGAAAGAATTTGTGGGGACAGAGTCCTACAGAGCATTTTCCAGGCTCTCGGCCTCACGTGGAAAGGTGCTGGCTTGGGTAGTAGATGGCCATCAGCTGTGACTAGTTGGCCATCAGCTGTAACCAGTTAGCCACGGACCACTGATAAAACTGCGTGGCTCAGCTAGCAAGCGTGGATTACAGTTAGCAAGGGGTTGGTTGGTTGGAAGAGAAGCGGACGGCAGATTGTGGATCGTGTGGCTCCTGCTTCCTGTATCTCCAACCCAGCCGCCAGCGAGAATATAATGGTATGAACCCCTATCCAAAGCTCTGTTGGTGTTCCTTTTTGGCCTCACCATATCCTGCGTTCTTGTGCGCGGAGCAGGAGCTGAGACCCTGCATGACAGAATTGAAATAAAATATATAAGCAAAGTAAAATTTGCTTATATTTATTTTTGCAAAATATAACTATACAGCCAAGCCAAAATGCTTTTCTTAAGCAAAAGGATATCCACTGTCAGTGACCGTGATAGTTTTTCAGAGGTATGTGTGTGTGTGTGTGTGAGAGAGAGAGAGAGAGAGAGAGAGAGAGAGAGAGAGAGACAACACGAACGAGTTCGGCATTCAGTTGTGTGGCTGTGAGCAAGCCACTGCGCTGTTCTAAGCCTGCTTTTTGTCCCCTGCAGTGTAAGGAATTTGGCTTTCCTAATTGCTAATGCTGTTTCCACTTGTGCATTTTATTTGGTAGCTTAATCTCAATTTCCATAGGTGGATTGGAATAGAAAAATAAGACACAGCTTTGACACACAATAGGTTCCAAAAAATATCTGTTGACTGAAATAGAAATAAATACTGAAAATGGAGTGGTCAGCCTAAGTACCCTGCTCGGAACAGATTTACCACTGGAGGCTTCCGGGTAGAGCAGGTAAACTCATGTGAACTTAACTACTGGTGATCAAGTCCTCATGACTTACCCTCTGACTCAGCCTGACCAAACTTTAGTCAGGTTTCTGACCTCCCCACAGACCCCTGAAATTTGACTCACCCAAAGCTTAAGCAGGCACCAAGGTAGAGAATCTTCATCCCTAACAGCTCAATCAAGAATTCGTTGACTACAGAGAGAACAATTTCCTGTTGAAGCACTCTGAGTTTCCCAAACTGCCCACCCCCACCACTTGCCCCGTTCCCCCATGAGGTTCCTGCCAGCCCTGCTCACTCCTCCTCATACAAGAAAAGCCTTTCTCTGTTCGATTTTGAGACTCTTGCAGATTCTGAGGTTGGAATGTTCTCCCCGTTGTAAAAGTCATTTTGAATTCTCCTTACTTAAGTCTGGGTTTGTTTTTCTTTGATGCTGGGCAGGAGAACTGATCTTTAGTTACACTTTACCTGATTCATACAATTAAGCATAAGGATAAATCTATGTAGGTTCTCTTCCTCTAGTGTTTGAATTTCTCTAGTGTGGCCTCCATTCTCTGACGTCGCTGAAACTGCTTGGACTGTCTTCCTTGTGGTCAGATACAGAATTGAGTCTATACTGTCTTTTCTCTTCAGTATTGCTAACACTGTGACTCTTCTGAAACATTCTTCTCACGTGATCCTTTTTTTTTTTTTTCCAGGATCTGTTTGCTCATTCTTTTCCCCTTCTATTGGTTCTTGTAATCTTCCCCCCCCCCCCCAAGTCAAGTTGTTGTTCTTTCAATCTTCAGTTGTGGAGGGCGCAGCTCAGCTCCAGGTCCAGTTGCCGTTTCTAGTTGCAGGGGGCACAGCCCACCATCCCTTGCGGGAGTCGAACCGGCAACCCTCTGGTTGAGAGGGCATGCTCCAACCAACTGAGCCATCCGGGAGCTCAGCGGCAGCTCAGCTCAAGGTGCCGTGTTCAATCTTAGTTACAGGGGGCAGAGCCCACCATCCCTTGCGGGAGTCGAGGAATTGAACTGGCAACCTTGTGGTTGAGAGCCCACTGGCCCATGTGGGAATCGAACCAGCAGCTTTCGGAATTAGGAGCATGGAGCTCTAACCGCCTGAGCCACTGGGCCGGCCCGGTTCTTGTAATCTGAACTTTATGTATCTAAGAGCTTTGTCTTAAACTTTTCTTTTTAAACTATTACTTTTTTTTTTTTTTTTTTTTTTAGTTACTCCCATGGCTTAAGGATGCTTACAATGATCTGTTTCCCATCCGCAAGCAGTATATTTGTTTTTGTTTTCCCTTCTGTTGGGACTTCTGTCTGGACACATGGGGAAAGGGTTGGGCCTGTTTGTGACCTAGATAGGGCTTGTAGGACAGTGAGACCCCGACAGTGAGATTAGCTGATTTTGTGAGGAAACAATGTGCCTAAAGTGAAATTGGTTGAGAACTTTGAATTGAGACTTCCTTAGCCCCTTGCAGCTTCCAGAAATTTCTGTAACCCATGGTATGATTGTCGACAATGAATGAGAGGCTCTCATTAGGCCCACCCCATTGTAAAACATACTGTGTTTCCCCGAAAATAAGATGTGGGGACAGAGCCCCAGAAAGCAGTTTCCAGGCTCTCGGCCTCACATAGACAGGTGCTGGCTCAGGTAGTAAATGGCCATCAATTGTGATTGCATGGCCATCAGCCGTGGCTAGTTGGCTGTCAGCTGTAACCAGTGAGCCATTGGCCACTAATATAACTGCTGCGGCTACGAAGGAGAGCAGAGGAGAGTGGAGGAGAGTGAAAGAGAGTCGTCGGTGGGTTGCAGACAAAAGGGAGAGCAGGTCGCACGTCCGGTGAACCCAGCCTCCAGTGAGACCGTAGTGGTATGACTCCCCTACCTATGGCTCCGTGGGTGTTCCTTTTTGGCCTCACCATATCCTGCGTTCTTGTATGGGGAGCGGGACCAGAGACCCCGAATGACACCCTGCATGACATAAGACCTAGCCAGACCATCAGCTCTAATGTGTCTTTTGGAGCAAAAATTAATATAAGACCCTGTCTTATATAAGACCCAGTATTTATTATATTATATTATACTACATTAATTATATTATTATATTAAAGACCCAGTCTTATATAAGACCCGGTATTATATTATATTGTATTAATTATATTATAAGACCCGGTCTTTTGGTTTACGAAGGCCGTAAACCCGGAAGTAAATGCTTCGTTTTTCGAACACGCCTCAGAAGTCGAACATGTCATGCAGCTTCCACTGAGTGCAAGATCCTGAGGCCCAGCTGTCGGCTGTTTTTGAACGTTTCAGAACTCGTGGATTACGTTCGAAAACCGAGGTACCACTGTATCAATTTTTGCTTCAAAAGACGCATTAGAGCTGATTGTCCAGCTACGTCTTATTTTCGGGGAAACACAGTAGTTATTGTCCCTGGGTAGGCTTGTCTTCACCATCATTTCTTCTGGGCTTGCACAGCCTTGGTGTCACCATTCACCTGCATTGACCATTAACCAGTAAGTTCATTCACCAGCTGACATCTGAATATTAGAGTAAACCTTTTCTTACTTAACTCTGTCAGACCTAACAATTACAGTGGACCCCTGAACCACTGTGGGGATGGGGGTGGGGAATGGTTACGGGCAATGACCCCACCCCCCACACAGTCAAAAATCTGAGTATAATTTAAGGAGGCCAACCGCACATCGAAAACAGGTATTTTTATAAAGGAGAGGGAGAACTATTGCAGAGGAACTATGAAAGTGTACGTGAGAGAAATGTGACAGATAATAACATGGGAGACAGTGAGAATACAGGAACATAATGAAAGAAATGAGAAAATAGAAAATAAAAGAATAGAGTATAATCTGTGATGCTGTAAAGAGAGTGAGTGAAAACAAGGAGACTGTGATAAAATAGAAATATATAAATATGAGAAGGGGAAAAGAGAATATGTGAATGAAAGAATATGAGAGTTTAATGTGGAAGGGATGAGACACTAAAATTGAGAATGAAAAACGTGAAAGAATAAGACAAATGTAGAGACTATGCTGAAAATATGAGATTTAACATGAGAATAATGTAAAATAAAGTACAAGAACATTTACGCAGAATAAATGAGGAAATGAGATGAAATAAACTAAGAGGCTTTGGTAATGAGAAAATAATAGTGTGAGATAAAAGAATGGGAGCAAGAATGAAAATAGAATGGAAGAGAAATGGGACGGAAACAAAAGGAGACACTTGAGGAAATGAGAGATGAAAAACAAGAATGAGAAAACAGACACGAGAACATTTGTTTGGAAGGTCCCACATGGGAGAATAGGAGGAAAGAAGGGCGGTCGAGGGGGATTTGGGAAAGAGCGCAGGCGCACACGCACGCATAGGCATCGGTACACAGCCAGTGCGTCAGTATAGCATGACTGACTCATGGCTGTTGCACAGCTATCATGTGGCTGCCAATTGAGGACGGGAACCAGTCACCGCTGGGCCTAAGGTCAAGCCTCCCGGAGTCAGGTGAGAGCCTGCAGGGCAGGACTCTGCAGAGACCCCAGAACCTTCAGAATGGAGTAGGCTAGGAGAGGCAGGGCAGGGTGAAATTTGCCACCTCCCTGGTGTCTGGCGCTTTTACCTTTGGGGGGCAGGGGAATGTCTAACCATTTTTATCCTTTAAAGTTTGCATTTGTTATAATTTGGCTAACCTCTAGAGTCTCGCAATTAGAGCTTTCAGAGTCCATGGTCATTTCTTTACCTTTACCTTGAGATTGGATTTTGTTTGCTGTTTTTTAGCTTAACTGTGAGAAAAGAGGCTTCTTCTCCTTTGTAAGCGCTCATGTGGCCTCATCACTGGCTGTACTGAAGTGGGAAGCACTGTAGGACATAGACAGGATTAACCCCCTGTCACTAGGAGAGGGTCCTTCTCATTAGCGCATAAGGGCTCCAGAAAGTCTCACAATTCGTTATCTGTTGTCCTGCACCACTCCCACCCCCCATGTGTTGCACTATTTCACTGTTTAATCAAAGTCTTTGTCACTGCTTTCTAAAAATTCCTTCTGTTGTTTGTTTTACAGATTTTCAACAGGTGTATTGTTAAAAATCACCTATAACCTACAATCGAACAAATGCCTTAGTGGTCGTTTAATTAAATTCTATTTTAATGACAAGCAATGCTGCTTTTTAGGGGAGGGAACAGAGTTGGTTTGTCTTTGCTGCACTAAATTAAACAGCTGATTTTGGATCTTGTGCCATGGATGAATCTTCTCTTCTAGGAAATGTCAGGAATCTTGTGATTTTTGGAAGTGAAACGGCTTACTACAATTTCATATAAGCCATTTTTCAAAGAATATTACATATTCTGTTTTTAGAAGCTTTATATGACTGAATGAAAGTGAATCAATAGATTTTAGGAATTAGACGGGCAGTTGAAGAAGCGAACAAAAGAAATTTTTTTTCCCCTAAGCAAATGTGTATTCATGGTACCATCTAAACTAGGAATTTACCCATGGAAAAAATGCCTCAGAATGAGTCAGTACACCCTTTCACCACGCAGATTTTTCTCCGTGAAAATTTCAGTTTCTTTAGAGGGAAAAAAAAGGTTACCTTGGTGAAGAATTTTTTTTCCTTGAAAGAATAGAAAATTCAATGTGTGGTTAATGAGGTCTGTCAGGAACCATTCCTTCTAGTCTGTGGGCTGGTACTTGGCATTGCTTAGAGCCTTGGATCAAAAGAGTTTACTTAGCAAGTTAAATTGATTTTTTCCCCACCAAGTGCATGCGTCTCCCATGTAAATTGTTCTTTCTTTTCTTTCTTTCTTTTTTCTTTCCCTATTAAGCATTTTTAAAAAGTCATTGTTAGTACATGGTGTGTTTTTAAAAACAAGTCACTTGCCTCATTCCATGTCTTGGTTGCTACTCTTTGGAAATGTTCTATTAAAAATTTTTAACATGTTACACGTGGAAATCTTTCAAGATCTTCGACTACTGTAAGAAATATACCGGGGTGCTAAAAAAATGTCTACAAGTGGACACTTTGGTCAACGTTGCTCAAGCAGTAGTTTGCCATAATCAGGAGTGTCTGGACGCTGCTGGTAACCACTTTGAGCACCTCTTGTAATTGCAGAAGTCAAACGTGACTTGTATTCATCTTTTGTTTTCAGTATATATTGTGTATTGCAATTTTAATACAGTTTTCCTTTCTTAAAATGTGTATACATTTTTTTGGCACCATGGCACCCCCTGTATATGAAATTCAAGAAAATGCCTATCCTCTGAATATCTCATGAGTAATTATTTTAATGTAATAATTCCCAATAGATATATCTCTAGATTATTATATTTAATAAGCTATGTTTATTTCTACATTTTTATCTCCTAATTTAACTTTTATATCTCTATTTATTTGTCTGTTGGTTCCTGTTTGTTTCATTTTTACTCTTTAGAGTTTTGGCATGTTTGAACCAGTATTTCTGTAAATTAATAGTAGGGGTTTTACAAACCACAGAATGCAGAGAGCAAAATAACCTTTAAATTGGACAATCCGAGGATTATTTAAAAGATGTTTCCCTCGCAAAAGGAATGAAATAATGTGGCAATTAGAATTGAACTATATAAATGTGTGCTCCAATTGGGAACACTAGAAAGGTGACAGTGTAATGAGATTTGACAGCATCTAGAAAGGTGAAAACTCGTTAACAAGCTAGGATCTGCATTAAAAAAAATTGATTAGCATTTTTTGTATTATATAAAAAGATTGCTTAGTATTTCAGGGGGAGAGCAGCAGTTCTGTAGCATTTAAATCTATTCGGAATTAAAAATGATCAGTTTCAAAAAATTACAGAAAATTCTTATGCAAATGAAATATAATCAAGCCATGCTTCAGACTCATTATGCATGATTGATACGCACTGTAACTTGCTTACTAATTCAGGGAGCAGAGGAATTCCAATTATCATATTGTTTATGCAAGTGCTGTGCCACACTGCTGGAAGTGATATTAAATTGATTACAATACACAGTGTAAACGAACAAGATGGGTTCTTATCCAACTTGACTTTTATTTTAGATGAAATGATGAGAATTTCCTACTATCCTGAAAACCTCAGCCTTCTTATGAATGTTGAAAACTTTGAGGTTCTCAAAGATACCAAACTCAAGAAGATGAGAGAGAATATAGATAAGAATGAACCACTACTGTGTAATGCCTTTAGTAGGAGACATTTGCTTGTTGACCTAAAGGTTTGTTTGTTTACTCGTGATCTGTAATGAGAGATTTCCCTAATGTATTTCTTTAGTGAGTTCATGTCTAGTTGTGAGACTACTTGGTAATGAAATTGCAAATTGGGCTAACCTTTGAAAACTGTGATATTAACATGCCCAAATTTCTCATAGCTTCCAGAGTTTTAATAATTCTGAGGTATATCACAACCTAAAAAATCCATACTGGTCTGTTTCAGCAATTCTTGGTCTGACTTTCGGATTCTGACAACATTGATTAGTTCAGGGTAAAAGCTGACGCTGAGATATCAAAAGTGTTTATGTTTTTAAGTTTTAAGAAGGCAGATTTTTAAGATGCCCTTTTTGATACTGCTTGCCAATTGAGCTAACCTTGGAAGTCCATAATGTCAACAGGCTCAAATTTTTCACAGCTTTCAGAGTTAAGAAATTAAAAAAAAAATTAAAAAAATTAATCAATATTTTTAGCCTTTTTTAAGTTAAGAAACAAAAACAACCAAAGAATTGTTGATTCAGGATAAAAGCCAATGTTGGCATATCAAAAGTGTTTCTTTTTTATTTTGTAAGTTTTATGTGAGAAATTTTAAGATGTCTTTTTCATACTGTGAGGGAGGAAGAAACTTTTCTTTAACCCTTCAAGGTTCTTCTGGCTGATCTAATAATTAAATCTATGTGTTATTAAACTTCTGTTTGTTTTTCTCCTGTTAATCTGTCTTTTATTACTGTTTCTCAGCCAAGAACTTAGAAGGGTAGAGAGAAAATTATTCCTCCTCCCGTACAATATTGTAGTTCAGAGTTTACCATGGTTAATATTTTGTTATACATCCTTCTAGTGTTTTCACTATGAAAATTCTCCAGTGTTCATTAAAATCCAGTAAAACATATTAATGTCTGAATATTATGAAACGTAACTGATATTTGTGACCTCAGTGTTTAAACCAATGGTATCTTATTTTATGTTTTTCAATTACAGTTGACATACAATATTATATTAGTTCAGGTATACTACTTAGAGATTA
Organism: Rhinolophus sinicus; assembly: GCF_036562045.2. NCBI lineage: Eukaryota > Metazoa > Chordata > Mammalia > Chiroptera > Rhinolophidae > Rhinolophus > Rhinolophus sinicus. The sequence continues at coordinate 104,937,994 of NC_133768.1, read as the reverse complement.
GACATTTATATACCTTACGAAGTGATTACCTCGATAAGTCTGGTACACATCTGACACCATACATAATTATTACAATATTACTGACTATCTTCCCTATGCTGCACATTACATCTCTGTGACTATTTTTATAACTGGCAATTTGTACTTAATCTCTTCCCCTTTCTCACCCAGCTCCCCAACCCCTCCCCTCTGGCAACCATCACTTTGTTCTCTGTATGTATAAGTCTGTTTCTGTTTTGTTTCTTATTTTGTTCTTTAGATTCCACATATAAGTGAGATCATATGGTATTTGTCTTTCTAGTCTGACTTATTTCACATAGCGTAATACCCTCTAGGTCCATCCATGTTGTAAATGGTAAGATTTCATTCTTTTCTTTTCTTCCCATTTAACACCAAAATCATCTTTATTACAGTATGAATAAATCCTGATATGTAAACAACTGTACATGTTGAGGTAAAAGATTACTGTTTTGTATTAATCCATGTTTCAGTGAATATGTTGAATCATATGAAATTGCTGATACTCAGCCATATTAGACCTTCAGAAAAGGTCAAACTAATGTCTTGGACTCTTCCAAGATATCTAGTTATTTCTCTACCAGTCATCAGTCTTTTTGTTCTTTTTTTCTATAACCCATACTTTATTTTTTCACTTTTTAAAAAAGTTAGCTTCAGGTGTACAGAACAATGTGATACTTAGATATTTACACCCTTCACCCAAGTGATAACCCTCTTCCCCCAATCTACTACCCCTCTGACATCGTATAGAGCTGTTACAATTCCATGGACTCTTTTCCCTATGCTGTACTCCACATCCCGTGACTACGTGTACATACATACACACACACACACACACACCTGTGCGTGTGTGTGTGGTGTGTGATCAATGGAACAGAATAGAGCCCAGAAATAAATCCATGCTTATATGGTCATTTAATCTATGACAATAGAAGCAAGAATTTACATTGAGGTAAAGACAGTCTATTCAATAAATGGTGCTGGGAAAACTGGGCAAACACATGCAAAAAAAAAAAAAATGAGGCTGGACCACCTCATTCGGCCATATACGAGAATAAATTGAAAATGGATTAAAGATTTAAATGTAAGATGTGAAACCATAGAAGTCCTAGAAGAAAATATAGGAAGATTTCTTTTTCTTTCTTTATGGTCGAGTAATAATCCATTGTATATATGTACCACCACTTCTTTATCCAATCGCCTATTGATGGGCACGTGGGTTGCTTCCATAGCTTGGCTATTGTAAATACAGCTGCAGTGAACATAGGGTGAATATATCTTTTTGAATTAGTGTTTTTTGGATTTCTTTGGATAAATACCCAGGAGTGGAATTGCTGGGTCATAAAGTAGTTCTATTTTTAAATTTTTTGAGGAACCTCCGTACTGATTTCCATAGTGGCTGCACCAATCTACATTCCCACCCACAGTGCACGAGGGTTCCCTTTTCTCTACATCCGCACCAACACATGGTATTTGCTGACTTTTTGATAATAGTCATTCTGACAGGTGTGAAGTGATGATATCACACACACCTGTGGTTTTGATTTGCATCTCACTGATGATTAGTGATGTTAACATCTTTTCATATGTCTGTTGGCCCTCTGTATGTCCTCTTTGGAGAACTGTCTATTCAGATCCTCCAGGGCTTCTTATTTTTTATTAGAAATGTATTGTAATACTCATTAAAACTTCTTTGCTCCTATTTTCTGTTGTTAGTGAATTCCTCAAGAAGACAAGAAAGTTGTTCCCTTTTTCCTGCTGGAGATTGTTGCAGCTATATGGAGTCAGAGAAGTTTAGGAGGAGGTCGCAGTCTCTAGAGCAGGGTTTCTCAAATCCATCACTATTGACATTGAGCTCCGGAATGTTGTTTGTTGTGGGGGGCTATCCTAATGCACTGTAGGTTATTGGATGCTCAGTAGCATCCTTAGTCTTGATGGAACAGGTGTCAGCACTACTGTGGCTAGTTGTGGCAATCAGAAATGTCTCTAGACCTCAAAATGTTTTCTGATGTGTGGGAGGCAAAAACACAGAGGTTGAGAACTGTTGGGATAGAGGGAGAATACTGGTAGGAACCAGGAAGGGAGATTGGAAGAAGAAAGTAGGGAGAAGGCAAGAAGGATGGAGAATATAGGAGGGAGGGAAGATGGGAGGGTGAGGAGGAAGCAAGCATGAGGAGGGAGATTGCTGGGAGGAAGGCAGGAGATGGCAGGGGAGAGCCTACAAGAATCAGACAACTGAACTGAAAGAGGAAAGCAGGCCTACCACCCACCCCGTTGAAGGAAGTGTGGGGGCTTGAGGTGAGCTAATTCCATGCTCCACTGAAGGGGCCACTGGTCTGCTGTTCCATCCCCGTTGTCCCTGTGTAGAAAGGAAGGCTTGGGATACTGGATCTCCAATTTTTTCTAAGGAGAGCAAAGATCTCTTTTGATTTAAAAATAAAAATATTTTAAGCAAAACCTCTACTTTTTAAATAACAAATAGTTGTTAGTCGCCCGCTAAGTGCTGAACACTGTCACAGGCAATTAGTCACATCCAGGCAGTGTTCCTTCTGTCATAGAGCCTCAGTTGAAGTGAGGTGAGACAGACAAGTAAATGTCAGGTTAGGAGTAGTTGGTTATTTGAATAAAAATAAAGCCAAGTAAGAGGGTTTTAGTCAATATGAGATGGTCCAGGAGGCGTCTCTGAGATGAAATAATCATTGAGCTGGTGCCTGAAGACAGTGAGGGGATGAGCTAGGTGAGTTAGGAGCATCGGAGCATTCTAGGCAGAAGAAACAGTAAGTGCAAAGGCCCTGTGGCAGGAGCAGCGTAGGAAGAGCACAGAGTTCACAGTGGCTGACGGTCGTAAGCAAGAAAACGTGGGCTGTGGCTGAGGATGGGATCAGCTAGGTCATGAAGAGCCTCGTGGGCCATGATGCCTCCTTTGGCCTTTAGAGAGTAAGGGGGGAGCCAGTTGGAAGGTTTTTAACACAGGAATGACTTGTGATGTCCCTTGTACTTCAGAAGTATGGGACTCCCCTGGGTGTTGCCAGATTGTAAACCCCTGAGTCCCACCCCAGAACTATGAAAGCAGAGGCTCTGGGGTGGAGCCCGGGAATCTGCATTACCTAATAGGGTTTATCAGGTGACTGATATAAATGGGCGCACAGTGTGAAACGCTGCTTTTGAGGGATTTGTCTGATTAGTGCAGAAAACACGGGAGGGGCAAAGGCAGAAGCAGCAAGGTTTGCTGGAAGGCTGTCATACTGTCCTGAGCCAGAAATGTGGGTGACCTGGATCAGGGGATCAGGGTGCTTGTGGCTGTTCACCCTTTAAAATTAGACTTCTTTCTGCTGAACTAGTTTCGCATCTCTAAAACACGCAATATAAGATGTTGGCAGGCTTTAAAGATTAGGAATGCATGTAAAATAATTTGGAAATATGTTTTTCAGAATGTGATTAAGTCCAATAAATCCGTGATCTGTAGGTTGAGTCCTGACTCCCTCCAGTCTGACATTGGCCTCTGATTTGGGGAGATTATACCCTCTCGCCCCATTCTCAAACACAGGTTGCCATCCATGTGTCGACCTTCCCACTCACACCCTGAGAAAGCACCATCTTGAAAGATAAGATAATTTCAAACAGGAAACAGTTTTGACTTTTGTACGTACACAGGCAGCCTCTCATTTCACTTCAGGCTCCAGGTGAGCATGCCGTGCCGTGACTGGACAGGCACCAAGGGCCTCCTTCATCGCATCAGCACCTCTGCCCTTCCTGCTAAGTCATAACACCTTAGTCTTGATGTGGTAGGTTTTCACTTTATAGATTGCTTCTATCTGTGTTATACTGTGTTTCCCCGAAAATAAGACCTAGCCGGACCATTAGCTCTAATGCATCTTTTGGAGCAAAAATTAATATAAGACTCGGTATTATATTATATTATGTTATATTATTACATTATATTACAAAGACCCGGTCTTATGTTATAGTAAAATAAGACTGGGTCTTATATTAATTTTTGCTCCAAAACACGAATTAGAACTGATGGTCCGGCTAGGTCTTATTTTCAGGGAAATACGGTAGTAGTAATTTTCACAGTGGCCCTGTCTAGGTATTAAAAACTCCATCTTTAGGCAAGTCAGCTGGACCTCAGCAAAGTGAAGTGACTTATGTATGGTTATTCTTGTCAAGATTTGGTGGAGCCAAAACCGGAATTCCCGTTTTTCGGATCCCATTTCACCATGTGGCGATGTGGGTGTAGGTGTGCTCGTTTGCAAGTGTGTGTTTGTGTTTTATTCCGTACCTGAACAGCAGTTAGATATTTTCCTGTTTATTTTTTTTTTTCTTTCTCAAATGCCCGTACACGTTTAGAATAGAGCATTCTTTATCCTTCAAATAATATTATCAATCAGTTAAGGATACAAAACTGGTGAAAAGCAGGATGCAGTGCTTACCTGTATACACATGACCCAGCTGAAGAAATAAAACATTACTGTACAGTTTAAGCCCTTTATGCGCCCTCTCTGGTCCCATAATCATCTCTGCCCCACAAGCTATACTGCATTGTTAAGTCCCACATATTTTTTAAATGAGTACTCGTATTCAAATATTTACAGTTTAGTTTGTATCTAAGAATAACGGCATACATAAATATGTCTGTTCTTATACTCGTATATGTATGTTTGTGCATGTAGACGTATATCTATAAATGTATGCTTGATATTTCAGAAATTGATTTACTGTAATCTTCATTAAGATCAATCATAATAGATCGCATTTCTATAGTAATTTATATTTACAAAACACTTTGAAACATTTCATCACATTTTACCTTTATGAATTGACACATGTGCCTTAGTCCTCTAGACCTGCAAAGTCTCCAAAAGTCAAATAGATAACACGTGTGTGAGCCTGGTTGGTGCAAGGTGATCGCTTTTGATATTCCCTTACCCTAACCATTGTACATCTGCTAGAGAACCATGTCGCAGAATTTTCTTTTTGGAATAGGCATAAATGTGAAGCCGTGGGGTATTATGCCGTTTCTGTGTTGTAAGCAAATGCACCATCTACATCTTAATTCATGACGCATTATTAGATATAAAAAGTTGCTATGCGGCTGACTAAGAGCAACACCTGCAGGTTTCTTGGAACTTCTTCACATTCCTTATTAACACTTCTCATATATTAGATTTTTTCCTATGGTTCCTTTCCTATTTCTGGTTAGATAGACCTGGATGAATTATCTTATCTCTTTCTGTTTCATTCCTTGGGTTTTCCAGAGCCACATTTTGCTCTGGAAAGGGGAAAGAAAAGCCAATTGCTTTTCTTCTTCAGACTCAGAATGGGTGCGATAAGTTTCTGTAATATATTTCAGGCCATTAATCTCATCTTCTTAAGCCATCTATGATCTTCAACCTGGTTTTTTCCCTAAAGCTAGATCGTCATTTTTACATTAGGGATAGTACAGCTGCTGGGGGAACAGATGAAGGACTGAGGAATAGTTGAATTGGGAGAGAAGTAAAGTTTACCCTTGACCAGCGAGTGTATGCTAAGCGATATAAGGAAATGAATGACGTAGGGCAGTTCCCCCAGACTCAGACAGGGAGGCAATCCAGCTATATTAGCAAAATCCTGTGTACCTCAATAGAGAATTCACTTTTGAGAATGGTGGGTAATGACGTATCCTGGGTGAAGGCTTACAAGTAATATGGTTTTGTTGCGTGGATTTCTTTCTTTACCAAATGCAATACTTATGGTAATTATTCTATTTTAAAGAACTGATGATATCCATGAACCTCAAACAGATGGATCTGTCAGTTAAGAAATACCAAACTGATAAAAGGAATAATAGAATGATTAGCTGTGTACACACCACCCAGCTGAAGAAATTAAACATTACTTAGAGTTCAAGGCTTTAGCTCACCGTTTCTGCGGTTTGGAAATCTGAACATATTTCATTTGGACTAAATGAACTCTCTCAGGCAGCTGGGACTATGAAAGAGACGATTTGTTCTACAGTCAGCGTGCTGCTTGGGAAGGTAGTGGTTAATATTCTGTGGATTACTAAAGTTCCAACGTAGAAGGCTTTCTGAAGAGGGGTGGGGAGCAGTATTTCAACCCAGGATGCTATGGTTCTGTAGTGCCAAACTTGGTCTCCATGAGCTCTCTAGCAAATTGTCAAATTTCAAATTGAGCTTTCCACTTTACGCTGAATATTGGGCTTAAAGCTAGCTGACATATTAACTCAAAAATTATTGCATTAATAGCTTCTCAGAATAAAGGGTAACTTGACCACCATATAAGATAAGGAAAGCATGTTAAGGAAAGATTATAAATGAAATTAGATGTCATGTCCGAATATAAAAAATGTCGTTTTCCCCCCAGTAATGTAGCCTGTTAACATGGAATCATTTTGGCATCATACTTGTAGAACAACAAAATACTTGATGACGTATCATTCTGCATGAACTTGGGCTTGGCTGAGTCTACTCTGACAACACGGTGGCTGGTATACGTGTACTTCAGCTGACTACTTAGCATTGAAAGCAAAAATAAACCTGTAATTCCTGAAAACAAGAGGTGGTTTATGAAATAAATATTTTCTGCTTTAGAAAAGAAAGCTTTATGAAATTCAAGAGGGTTTTGTTTTTAAAACATCACTTACTAATTGCATTTAAGCACAAAAATAACTCTTAAGGTTTCCCTCCGTCTGCTCCATACTGTTGCATATCCAATACTTAATTAGATGATTCATTAAATTTATGAATATTTTCAACTCGTGTTAACTATAACTTATTAAATTTTAATTTTAAATGACAGTGTAACAACCTCTTTTGGAGTCACCCTGCTTAGGCTGGCTGTGAGTACAGACATTTATGTACAGAGGGTGCCAAAAAAAATATATATACATTTTAAGAAAGGAAAAATCTGTGTTAAAATTGTAATACAATGAATGACACTAGCATTCATTTGATTAATGCCATCTTTTGAGTGAATGTCATACTACACATTGCTACCATAATTCAATTCAACTTTGAAAAGTAATACATAGATAATGTCTCTTAAAATATATACATTTTTTTTGTCACCTCCGCTATTTTGCCTGTGCAACTGGAGGTACGTACACGCATGGAACAACTGAAAAGCTTGTCTTCCTTTTCCTCTTTACCCATCTTCAGCCCAGGTATAACTTACCTACCAACTTAGCTTTTTTTTTTTTTTGGCAGTCTGCACATAGGAGGTATTCAGCAAATGCTAAGTGATGAATGTATTTCTATTTGAGCAGCCAGTGTAAGCACATGAATAGCTGCAAGATACTAAAAAGTCAGCTGTTTCAGCTCTGTCGATAAGAATCTGTGCAGTCTTGGGCCATCCCTTTTTTTCTTTTTTACCCACTCCCTGACCCTCTCCTCTTTGACAACCATCAGCTTGTTTCATCTGTGGGTCTGTTTCTGTTTTGTCTTGTGTGTTCATTTGTTTTGTTGTTTTGTTTTAGATTCCACATATAAGTGAAATCTATGGTATTTGTCTTTCTCGGTCTGATTTATTTCACTTAGCATAATATTCTCTAAGTCCATCCATATTGTTGCAAATGGTAAGATTTCTTTCTTTTTTATAGCTGAGTAATTGGGCCTCTCTCGGCCTCAGTTTGCTTACCTGTCATCTGAATGTCTTAGATCCAGTGGTTTCTGAAAACCAGCCCAGGATTAACCTTCTATAGTTCCATGACTCATTCCTTCTCATTCTGCCTACTGTCTCATTTCCATCTTTAACTCCAGTGGAGATACTATCACATAAGTTACCTTCATGCCGTTCAGCTGAGTATTTGCTATACTTTCAGTTTTTTAGATTCATCAATAACTTCTATATTGACATTTGGTAAAAAATAAATGCTTTTTCCTGTAAACTGAGAACATTGCTGCATATTTGAAATCTGGATTGTCAAGCTAAACACACTTCTGGTTAGGAATGGTCCTTGCCTTCCTGGCCCTCAAATTTTCCCTATAAACATTTCCTGGCTTCTCCCATTTAGAACGTTGATGGTGAGTAAGGACTGGCTGCCAGATCTCCACCTGCTACAAAATCCTTGTGTCACTGAGGGCCACTCAGTTCCCATGTGGCACCTGAGTTTCACCAACTGTCAAATCAGGGAGCTTTATTTGAGATATCTAGAATCCGTTATATTCTGATTCTCTATGAATCTATGTTTGGGGATACTCATGATTTAAAGACAAGGAAAGACAAAATAACTTTTAATAAGCATGTACTATGCACCAAAATGGTAAATATACTTTAGAGGTAAGGAAACTGAGGACCAGAGAGGTTAGAAAGCAAATGCGGAATCATTAAACTAGCAAAGCTACAAGTGGCAGAGTCAGGACTTGATTTTCTCTGTCTGTCTGCTTCCGTAAGCATAGTAGCTGGACATGTAAATTGGATCCATTTTATTCTAGGTGATGGGGAACAAGTTTTTGAGCAAGGGTTAGTGTGATAAAAGGCATAACTGAAAGAGGTCTGTGTAATGGTGTTTCTGGAAGACAGCAGTCGTATTTCAATCATTCCTTTGCTTTCAACATCCAACACAGTGTTTAGCAAATGGTAGATACACAATTGATGTTTACTGAATGAATGGATGGTTGGATAGATAAATGAATGTTGATGGTGAATGAGTCATGAAATCAGAGAGAGGAGATGTGCTAGTAATAATGCTACTGCGATAATCTGGACAGGAAGTAATAAAACTTTGAACTAGAGGGATGGTGGTGGATAAGGACACAGAGAAAGAGGAAAAATTGCCTGGACCTGGAAAGCAATTAGATGTGGGCATGAGAGAAGCCAAAAATGACCCCAAAGTTTTGAAGCCTTGTTGTTTGCCATTGATACTTCTGGTGGTCACCTTGTAGTCCGGCATCTATAACCAAGTGCAGCGGAGGTCTGCAAACAATAGAAAACAAATGGAACACAGTACCACCTGAGTGAGTTATCACACTGAATCCATTTATATTTGACTTTGACTCAGGTAAGGACCAAAATACAGTGAAAGGGAGGTGGTGGAGAAAATAGAGCACATAGGCCTCATGTATTGGTGAACAAGTGGCTGTTGACGCTGATTTCTTTTAAACTCTTTTCTGCCATATTTCCCCCCTTTTCTTTTCTTTTTTTTTAATATTTTATTTATTTATTTATTTATTTATTCCCCCCCCCCCCTTTTCTTTCTTTAATCAAGATGTCTGCCGATTGGTATTGGATTGGGTACCACATATTCGTGTGTAGGTGTTTTCCAGCACAGAAAAGTAGAGATTATTGCCAATTAACAAAGCAACTGTACCAGTCCGAGTTATGCAGCTTTCGCAAAGCGAACACCTCATCGATGAGGTTCCTGACAACCAAGAGGTGATCGAACCTGACCAGTACCATCTTTGATGCCAGGAGGCCGATTGGTCACGAGTTTGATGATGCTACAGTTCAGTCAGAATGAAGCACTTGGTCTTTCCAAGTGATTTGTTAAAAGGGAAAGCCCAAAGGAATTGTAGAATATAAAGGGACTAATGTTTTTCCCCCAAAGATCTCTTCCATGGTTCTAAGCAAGATGAAAGAGTTTGCCGGAGCCTATTTAGGGGGGAAAAAGTAGAAAAGGCAGTAATTACTATTCCAGCCTACTTAAATGATTCACAGTGCCAGGCCACCAAGGATGCAGGGACCATCGCTGACCTTAATATCCTAAGAATCATGAATGAGCCTACTGCAGCAGCCATCATCCATGGCCTGGATTTGGGGGGGGGGGAGAAAAAGTTTAAAAAAGAGAAACACATGTTGATCTGCGGCGTGGGTAGAGTCTCCTTTGATGTAGCTGTCATAAACATCCAGGATGACATCTTTGAAGTAAAATCCACAGCTGATAATACCCACCTGCATGGGGAAAACTTTGATAAACGTGTCGTGAATTACCCAGTTGGAGAGTTCCAATGCAAACCCAAGAAGGGTACAGCCTCCGACAAGCAGGCAGCGTTCTGCCTCCAGATGGCCTGTGAGAAGACAAAATGTATCTTGTTTCTTTGCTCATGCCAGGATTGACATTGATTCATTCTAGAGGGATGTGGATTTCTACACTTCCATTTCCTGAGCCCACTTTAGCAGCTCAATGCTTTTCTCTTCCGTGGTACCTTGAAGCTAGTAGAGAAATCACTGAAGGTGGCCGAACTTGACAAAAGCCAGATTAATGAAATTATGCTAGTGCGTGGTTCCACTTGTATCCTAGAGTTCAAACAATTGCTGCAAGATTTCTTGAATGGAAAGAAGCTCAACGAGACCATCACCGGTGAGGAGGCAGTGACCTATGGCACAACTGCACCAGCAGCTATTCTCCTGGGTGACAAATCAGAGAATGTGCGAGATCTCCTGCTCGTTGAGGTTCCCCCTTTCTCTCTGAGCATTGAATCAGCAGGGGACATGTGACATTCCTTGTCAAGAGAAACACCACCATTCCTAGAAAGGAAACCCAGATGTTCACGACTTACTTTGACAACGAGACCACTGTCTCAGTGAAAGTGTAGGAGGGAGAAAGAGCTTTTAACTAAAAGAAAGAAACTGCTTGGCAAGTTCTGTTCCAGGGATCCTCTAGCTTACTAAGCTGCCATTTGTAAGATGCAGGTGACCTTTGCCATAGACACCACTATTACCAGTGTGAGCGCTGCAGACAAAAGTACTGGCAGGAAGAGCCAAATCAACATTACTAACAACAAAGGCTGTTTCAGTAAAGATGATATTGATCAGACTGTAAAAGAAGCAGAAAAATAGAAATGAGAAGACGAAGTCAATAGAGATAGGGGAGCAGCCAGAAATAGTATAGAATCCCATGCATGCAAACAGTTCCAAATCATTCTCTGAGACTTAAGTAGGGAAGCTACAAAAGGAAAGTTCTTGACAAGTGCCAGGACGTATTAAGCTGCCTTGATGGTACCTAAGTTGCTGGAAGTGATGTGTGTGAGGGTAAGCAGAAAGAGTCTTCAGTCTGAGTGTCATCAGACTTCATTACCCTCGCAGCTCATAGAAACCTAAGTCTAGAATGGATGAAGTAGACTGAACAGTCATTCTTTGGGAAACCTTTCCTGTTCTCTGCAGCCATTTATGCAGTTTCTGTTTCAATAGTTCATGCTTAGTTTGGAGCATCCATGTGTATGAAAAAGGAGAGTCAAAACCTAGTTGAATGATAAGAATTTGTCAGTGTAATTCAATGTTTTAATATTAATGCTTCTACATCTTGTGGGTTTACGAACTTCAACACATTGTTAAACACCTGAAGTTTATGTATGGTGACTTATTTGGGAATTAGCACTTATAAAATATTTATCACACTTAACATTGGTAACAAGAACGAGGTTGTATTACCATCCCACAGTCTCACCACTTTAATAACAGTGAGTACTTGTGAACAAATATCGTGGCTGCAAACTTGTATAAATATTTAGTTCTACTCATCTGTATACTACATTAGAGTTTACCCCTTTTAGTCACATTTCTGTATATCTCTTTAAAAAGTCTTCATCACCCATTGATGTCTGCAACTCTCAACTTATAGAAAAATTACAATCCTTCCCAGGTCCAAGTTGATGTTTGTGATTTTATGTCTCCTCATTCTATGTTGCTTAACAAGGGTCAGAACATTTTTTTCTTACCACTGATTGATTTCTCAGCTATATATGTAAAAACGTCTGTTGATTTAAGGAAGAAAAGATCTGTTTCTTGATCTTCTTAAACTCAACACAATTTCCATGAAAATATGGTTATAATGACAACTTATCGATAAATTCTATGGCTTTTATGAGTTATGGAAAAGAAATATTTATATATCAGAATTATGGTACCATAGTTTTACTGTCATTCTTAAGGGTAGGAGTATATTTAATGAACTTAAGACAGAAAAGCACATTAAAGTGGGGGTGAGGGGGATCCTGACATTAGGAGACATTAGAACAGAGTTGAAGGGAAACAATAAAGGAATGTATTAATTTTGGGTTAGGTAAGATACCTGACTTTCTGAAGTAGCTCAGGGCTTCCTTCCTTCTATGGGTTTAGAATATTGAAAGCAGAACTGATCATAGGTTGGAATCCAAGACCAGAACAGTGAGCGTGTGGCTTCTTGGGTCAGTGGATGGCAATGAACCTGTACGTAAATCAAGGGCAGAGACATCCTAAACTTAGTTTTCTGATATTTTAATTGTATATATTAATTTCAAATATTGAATTAACAATCCAATATCTGAATGAGATCAGTTCCCTTCAGCTCAGTTATCAAACCTTTATTGATCATTCTATATTGAAATACCTGAAATAAAGCACTTTGTTGACTCATAGGAGCCCACATTCCAGTGAAGCAGTAATGAAAAAATCAGAGAGCTGAACATGTGAAGGTTACAAGATGGTCCAGAATGGCCAAGGGTATCATACTGGTTTCGGAGGCGTAGATAAGGGGAACGTGGTAGACCTGGGAGAATGCCTCCCGGTAGGAGTTGTGCTCTGCTCATAGTAGTTACCTTTCTCCTCCTCCTTCCCAAGGATGGGGATGGGTCTGGATGCTGAGGGCCTTAAAACAGAGTATTTCAAGAACAGGAAGTTGGGAGAAGTGGTGGGTCAAGGGCCAAATAAACAATGGTATTGTGGGGGTAAAGACCACAGGGCGAAATTCAGGTGGGATTTTTAAAGTTCATGCAAACAGCAACTAAAGAGTTTCTGTGAGAGGAAAGGCAAGGCAAGGCTTATGTTAGCTGACTAGGCCAAAGTTTGGAGGAAGCCCACTGAAACTGAGGGAACAGGAAATACCACCAGCCACAGGAAGTGCTGTGTGAGTCTGCTAGGAATGCCGTAACAAAGGACCACAGACTGGATACCCTAAACAACAGCATTGTATTTGCTCACAGTTCTGGAGGCTAGTCATTTATGATCAAGTTGCCAACAGAGTTGTTTTTTTCTGAGGACCAGGAGGAAAGATCTGTTCCAGGCCTCTTTCCTTGGCTCATAGATGGTCTACTGCTCCCTACGTTGTCATGTGGTCTTCCTTCTGAATGTATCTGTCGTGATCTTCTCTTCTTATAATGACACTAGCCATATTGTATTAGCACCCACCCTAATAACCTCATTTTAACTTATTTCTGTAAAGAGCCTGTCTCCAAATGTGGTCTCATTCTAAGATAGTTGGGTTAGGACTTCAACATATAGATTTTGGGGGGAAGACACAATCCAGCTATAATAAGTACCTTGGTTTTAATAAACATCATCTTCTCTAAGTAACGGCTAGACTCTGAGCCCAATAAAAACATGAACAAGACAGCTCTTGCTCTTAGAATGTTCACTATCTATTAGAGTAGGTGTTTGGGTATTCATTCTCCCTCGGCATCTGAGTAAAGATTCACAGGACTTGGCAATTGGAATGAGCCTAGAAAAATAAACGAGGAGGATTTGGGGAGAGTATACTGAGACATCTCAAGCAGGAAAATGAGATGGGTGAGGAAAGACGCAAAATTTTCTCTGTACGTGACAATTTAAATAACATTAGTGGTAGAATCATACAAGCCTAAGAAGTATTAATATGGAGATGTGTCAAATATATATATAAATATATATGTTTGTATCACTTTCAATGAAAATGAGTCTTTGTTTGACTTTAGTTGTTGCTAAACATAGGACACACTTCCTTGATGACAGCTTTTTGGGTATATGAGATATAAACAAAACTGACAGGATACTAGTGTTTATCCATCTGCCTGATGTGAATTTAGTGGTATTTAGAACTAAATGATTTTCCAGAATATCACAATAGGAATACAGTATTCGCTAAATTTTGTTCAAGTGGCAGGAATGAGTAACCTCTGTAGTGTTCACAAAACAAGGCCTAAGCCAATGTTTTGAAGCTATTGGCAGTTACTTCTGCATTGAGGAAAAAGATACTATGCTGGACACAGTGATTGCTCAATAAAATCGCTCATTGACTAATACATTCTTGGGTTTTGTCACCTTAAAAATTAAAAAATGCGTACTACTGTTGGGTTTCCAGCAGTGTTAATGATAGTGTAAAAGCCAGTACTTATAAAAGATCATTAGATTTAGTTAATCAAATGTAGGTTACTTTTCTAATATAAATTATATGTGTGTACGTAACACATGTTTTTACTCTTTCGTATAGCAGTACAATGGTGATTTATCATACAGGGGGTGCCAAAAAAATGTATACACATTTTAAGAAAGGAAAACTATTAAAATTGTAATACTCAATATATACTGATAACAAAAGATGAATACAAGTCACGTTTGACTTCTGCAATTACAAGAGGTGCTCAAAGTGGTTACCATCAGCGTCCAGACACTTCTGATTATGGCGAACTACTGCTTGAGCAACGTTGACCAAAGTGTCCACTTGTGTACATTTTTTTGGCACCCCTGGTATATAAAATTGATGTGTCAAATAAGGCCCAGATAAAACTGTTTTTACTGGGGGAGCCAGTTACCTCAGTTGGTTGGAGCTTGGTGCTCTTAACAACAAGGTTGCTGGTTCAATCCCCACATGGGCCACTGTGAGCTGTGCCCTCCACAACTGGATTGAAACAACTACTTGGAGCTGATGGGGCCTGGAAAAACACAAATAAATAAAAGTTAAAAAAAAAAAAGAACTTTACTATTTGATCATTCTATTAACATAACGAAAGATTCAACAAACACAACAGACCTGGAAAAGTTTGTACCTGGCAATGATGCCTCCGACCTCTGTAATTCCTCCTGAGCTCAGTCTGTACTTTGAGCTTGCCTCAAAGAAATCAGAGAGAGCGAGTCCTAGAGGAAAAGAATTGCTTTTAACATTCAGGTAAATTCTTCAGGAAAATTGTGCTACATTCAATTTGGGGTAGATTATTTTGATTGTGACTTACCTGTGGTACAGATTCTGCTTTAGTATGTAAGTACACACACACACACACACACACACACACACCCCAATTTGATCCTCACTAAAGCTCTATGAGATAAATACATTTATTCTCCATTTTACAGATGAGGAAACTGAGGCACAGAGAGGTTATGTACGTTGCCCAAAGTTTTATAACTATTAGGTGTTACAGCTGGGATTTGAACCCAGACAGTGTCTCCTAGAAAATAGTTTGGTCACTCAGTCATTGCACACATACCCCCATACACACTCTTAGAAGCACACATATAGGGCTAGAGACCTATCTCTGTAATTCAGCCCCAGCACTGACCTCCATGCCCCGTTCATGCATTTAGATGGGGGATCTCCGATAGCGTGTGTACTTCTCATTGATTTGGGCTTTTGTTTTTTTAAAATTGTTCTCCACATACCTCCCAGGAAACACTGCTCACCTCTTCCTGGACTGCCCTGTTGCCAAACTCCCGTTGCTAAGTCTCCTTCTCTGTGGTGGTTACACTTTCACTAAGTGACTGCTTCTCATCCCCCCACCCACCACCACACACACACACAGATACACACGTTATCATCTGGATCAAGTTAGTGATGCCTTAGTCACCTACAGAAATCCAGCTGCTTTCTCGTGCCTCTCAGTTGGCGCCATGTCGCAAGACTTAACATCTATTGTTCTCGGACTTAGATGATATATGAGAGGTATGTGGTGACTCGTTTTTTGCAAGGTGTAACCCAGGAAGTGGGGGGGGACGATGTGGACGACGAGGTCCACAAAGAGCAGCAGAGGCAAAGGCTGATACTGTAAAGTGACTCACTTGGAATATTATTCCCATATCAGGAGCTGAATTCCTTTCTCACTTCTTAAGCACTACTTTATTTCCATCCATCAAGTGAAATAGTAATAAAATAATAAAATGTAACATTTCCACTTCACTGTCCTTAGCGATGGCTTTAAAATTTTATGGTTGGTTATATTCCAGTAGCTTCCCTTAAATTCTGGGAATGTAGCTATCATGGTCCATATGACGGTGGTTAAGTCCTATCTTACTTACGGATATTGGTCATAAAATTGGTCTTACTAAAATATTTGACCACTTTATGTCTTCACAGTCTCTCTGTGCATCTTGAGGGGTGTGGTATTGCTAAATGAGCCACAGCAAGTCAGGATGGCTAATATGACTCAGTTTTGATGTTTATTTTTGGTTGGGGAATATTGGGGAACAGTGTGTTTCTCCAGGGCCCATCAGCTCCAAGTCGTTGTCCTTCAATCTAGTTGTGGAGGGCGCAGCTCACTGGCCCATGTGGGAATCGAACCAGCAACCCTGTTGTTAAGAGCTTGCACTCTAACCAACTGAGCCATCTGGCAGCCCTATGACCCAGTTTTAAGACAAGGAAGGAACAACAGTCTGTATTGTCTTCTTCTGACAGTTGGTTGAGAACAATGGCTCCTATGAGGAAGTGTGGTGAAATGGAAAATGGTGCTCAGAGGACCTGGTCCAGCTCTCAGCCCTCCCATTATCTGGATGTTTGACTTCATGCAAGCCACTCAGTATATCCTGCAAAGAGAACTCACTATAAAAAGTGGGTTTTGGAACAGTTCTCTTGAATAATGACTTGCTTCACCTAACCTAGTAAAACTAAAATCCGACGTTTACAGAGGTGTGCAGAAGCAGGTATTTATTACTGACGGTGTTAAAATTGACCCACTTAGTGCAGTTTGGCACCTTTTGGCCTAGACATTGGATTCCTCACATTTAAATGTACGGTAAGAAAAGTAACCCAGACTGAGAAAGACTATCTCTCCCTCAAATGCTATTTATAATAGCACATTAATTATTTGAACCCCCATCCACAGAAAGAAAACTAAGTGCTCAGTGATAGTTAATACCGTGTTTCCCTGAAAATAAGACCTAGCCGGACCATCAGATCTAATGCGTGTTTTGGAACAAAATTTAGTATAAGACCCAGTATGTTATGTTATATTACATTACATTATATTATATTATATTATATTATATTATATTATATTATATTATATTATATTATATTATATTATATTATGTCAAACCTGGTCTTATTTTAATATAATTATATTAATTTTTGCTCCAAAAGACGCATTACAGCTGATAGTCCGGCTAGGTCTTATTTTTGGGGAAACATGGTAGTTAAGTAAGTTAGTGTCCCCACTAGATAGAATGTTATGTAACTATTAAAAATGGTGACTATGGAGCCTGTTTTGCTACAGGAGTCAGCAAATTATGACTGAGTTGGACCAAATCCATCTCACTGCCTATTTTTGTCAGTAAGTTTCTATTGGAAGACAGCAATGCCATTCCGTTCTGTATCTTGTATGACTGCTCTTATGCTACACGGCAAAGGTAAGTCGCTGCAGCAGAGACTATATGATTGCAAAGCCTAAAGTATTTATGGACCCTTGCAGAAAGACTCTGCAAACCCCTGACTCAGAAGATACTTATAACGAAAGGAAAATAAAACCCTAAATTGCATATTCAGTGGATTATAACCGTAAAATTGATTCTGTATGCCCACCAGATATACACGTACAGACAACATGCAAATAAATGGAACAGACACTGATATGGCAGGATTATAGAGGTAAAATAAGGTGATTTATTTTTCCAAATCCTTTTGACGGTTCTGTTCCAAATTAATACACCGACACTTTAAAACTTAAACGTGTCCTTCTAGGCCAGCATGCTGTGGCACAAGAAATGTCAGTGTGTTGGCCTGTGCTGGGTGCACAGGGAATGGTCATCGCAGTTGGCTCCAAGGATGGAGCAGGCAGCCCTCCTAGGGCTGGGTGCTGGTGCCAGTAATCCTGACGCCACATATTATTCATGTGCGATACCCTCCCGTTGACACTGTTGCTTATCTGCTTTCAATGGACAATTCTTTCCGTGCTGCATCCCGAGACGCGAAGCAATTAAGGGGTTGAGTCGAGCACTCATGGCAGAAATCGCACGCTGTTATTCTGACAGCCCAGCGGTACTGACAGTAGTAAGATAATTTATTTGACTCTCCATTCCACTGGTGCTTAAAAAAGTGGCACTTGCTCTTGGAACCTCTCAAGGTCTGAGCCAGTGTAAAACTGGAGAAACCGAACTCATAGGGGGGTCTGTTCATCTTTAAAGGGGATGGAGCAGAAGCAAGTCAGCACAGGAGTGACCCCCAGTGACATGAGCAAGGATCCTCCTTTGAGCCTCAGAATAATGTCATGCTCTCGATTGCAAAGAATTGTAAGGTTCCAAAGTGAGGCGAGACCTGGGCCAAAGCAGTTAATTCCTAGACATCACTTTCCCATCTGGAAAATGAGGCCTGAATCAGATGAATGCTTCTTAACTGTGGCCACAGTAGAATCGTTTGGTAGTCAGGATGGGCGCAAAGGGATAGAAGAAAGGAAAGAGGACCTGGGGCACCTGGAATCATATAGTCTTTAAAACCCATCTGGATGGTTCTAATGTGCATACATACATGTGTATACACATGTGGCAGGGGTATCTTTTTGTCATCAAATGGTAATCACAAGCTAAGAAAACAAATTATTATTTGAGTTGTATTGAGCTCCTGGATGTGCCAGGTATTTGCTAAAATGTCTTATTTTTTAAAGTAAAAATTGTCTGCAAATCAGAACCGCAATGAGATAGCACCTCACACTTGTTAGGCTGTCTATTAAAAAGGCAAGCGACAACAAATGCTGGCGAGGATGTAGGGGAAAGGGAACCCCCGTGCACTGTTGGTGGGAATGTAAATTGGTGCAGCCACTATGGAAAACAGTATGGAGGTTCCTCAAGAAACTAAAAATAGAACTACTTTATGACCCAGCAATTCCACTCCCAGGTATTTATCCAAAGAAATGAAATCACTGTCTCAAAGAAATATTTGTATTTCCATGTTCACTGCCACATTATTCATAATAGCTAAAATATGGAAACAATCTAAACTTCTTCAACAAATGAATGGATAAATAACATGTGAGACATACATGTGTCTATATATAGATATGGAGATATAGATATAACCACAGTTATAAAATACCTCCATACACACACACGCACACACACACACATATACATGTGTGTGTGTAATGGAATATTATTCTGCTTTAAGAAATAAGGAAATCCTGCCATGTGTCACAATATGAATAGACCTAGAGAGTATTGTGCTAAGTGAGATAAGTCAGACAGAGAAAGACAAATATTGTGTGATCTCACTTATATGTGGACTCTAAAAACATTGAGCTCATAGAAAGAGAGTAGCATGGTGGTGGCCAGTGGCTGGGAGATGGGGGAAACGGAGATACTGCTGAAAGGGTAAAAATAATAAAAGTAAAAATTGTCAAGTTTATCCCTCCTAACAAATCTCTGAAGTTGATACTATTATCATCATTCCAACTGAAGCTGAAGAAACTTTATCAGAGATTAACTATTTTGTCAAAGGTGATGAAGCTAGTAAAAGGCAAAACTGGAATTTTAACTGAGGTTTAAGTCCAAGGTCTGATGCACTGTACTTTTTTGGTTGTGGCTGCTCGCTCACAGGTCGTGAAAGCATTCACGAGGCAGGTAGAAATATAGAAGGAAGATTTATTAAAGAGGAGAGTTGGCTGGGCAGAATCTGCTGGAAACTACTGCAAACTACAGCGTTGAGTCTTTGTTTGGTCTCAAGTTTTATATTTTCTAACCAAGATATAAATTGCTTCGGCCTGTAGTGCAATTTACTATTGAGTTCGGCTCTGTTCATTGGGGTGGGGGGAGGTACGGATAAGCTGTTTATCGCAACCTTTGCGTATGTTGTACAGATTTAAGTTGGAGCCAGGAGTGGATCCCATACAGATGCAAAACCTCTCCCAAGTCACAGGGCCAGCACTGGGCGGAAGTAAATAGAAACATTGAAACTGGTATGTATTGTAAATGTATAGGAAGCAGAATCATTAAGGCCTGGCAGAAAGGAAGCGGAGAAAGAAAAGCTTTCAAAAAGTCCCAAGCTAAATATCACTGGTTAAATCAAATTATACCAGAGAGCCAAATCTCAAAAATAGAAGATTTAGTGCCATCATTATAATTCCCCTGTCTTAATACTTTTTTAAAAGGTAATTTTCTTCAAGCTACCAAATTATTTTGTACATTCATTGCTAGGGTGTAATACCAGCCACTCAACTTAAAGATCCCTGGATCAAAGCTTTCAGGCATTTGTCTTGTGGGGGAGGAAGAATAATTTTCCCTCTACCCTTCTAGGTTCTTGGCTGAGACCCCCTCTGTAATAAAAAGACATCAACAGGAGAAAAAACAAGTTTAATAACATGGATACCTCCTGTATACATGGGAGATACCAAGGAAAACTGAGTAACTCCTGAAATGGCCCAAGCCACCAGATTAAATATCATCTCCAGTTAAAGACAAAAGATGTTGGGGGTGGGTGGGTCAGTTATGGAAGGTTTTCTAGCAAAGCTCAGTAAACAAGGGTAAGTTTGTTATTGCAGATTTAAGTTCTTGCTTCCATTGATAAGAATTTCTAGAGATTTAGAATCATCCTCTTCTTCCTGGTAGAGAGAGAGAGAGAGAGAGAGAGAGAGAGCCTTACAAATGGAGATTTCCCTTATAAATGTGTCTGTTACAAAAGGGTTACTAACTTCTACTTTGTTTTCAGAGCTTCTCTCAGGTGTGCTGTTTTGTTGTTTTTTAATCAGGCTAAAATAATCCTTATGCTAAAGAAGCATATTTTGGGGGTGACAAATTCTGTACCCCTTTAGCCTTGCAGTTATTTAGACAAAATATTGGTATATGTCTACTGTATGGCTGTTAGGTTTCTATTTGTATCAGTCAGGATTTTGCAGAGAAACAGAATCAGTAACACACAGAGACGTATACATGTGCATTTATTTATTTCAAGGAATTAGCTTATGCAATTGTGGGGGCTGGCAAATCTGAAACTTGGGCGGGAGTCTTCAGGCAGAATGTCTCCTTTTTAAGGGGAGCCTCAGTTTTACCCTTAAGGCTGTTCAACTTGTTAGATGAGGCCCACCTCCATTATCAAGGATAGTCTCCTTTATTTAAAGTCTACTGATTATAAAACACCTTCACAGCAACACCTAGATTAGTGTGACTAGATAAGTGGGTACTTATAAAACTAACCATCACAACACTGATTGTAGCCTGTCTGCACACTCCAGTGGGGGAACTCCAAGGGACTATTCCCCGCTGTGACCTCTCAAAGCATTATGTTTTCACCTCTTACGTATTAGAATGAAGTACCAGGCACTGCATAGATGTTGAAGAATCAGAAAGGAAGAAGATAACAAACACTCCTTGCTGTTAAGGAAAGAGATTGCTTCGCAGCTCTTAACATCATGTTTTGCATGTATGGGGTACTCTAGTATTGGAGTCCATAAAGAACACTTCGGTACTGAAAAGTGTCACTAATAGTCAGGCCCAAATCATCAATACTTATATTATCATCCTCTTTTACTTTTCGAGTAGATTTCCTGACAGATATATTCTGAATATAAGCCTACAATCAATATATTATTTCAGTCCAAACATACTTTGAGTTGGTGGAATCAACATGATTTCAGAAAAAGGATTCACTTCAGCCCCAAATCAGTATGTTTGCGGCAATTCAATGAAACATTGTCAAATCTAGATAGTGTCCATAATAAATATAGGCTGTGGTCACAACTTTCCAAAAAAACTGATTGGTTCAGTGAATTTAATGGTGAGAGAAAGAGAAAGTATACCTAGTTCGTTAGCATCTAAAGGTTAATATCCAGTCAATAGATCTGTGTGTCCAGTTACTCTTTTACTGGTGGTTGTGCTGTTGTGAAATGAAACAAACAAACAAAAATTATAATGAGCTTAATTATTCCATTATCACTCTCTTCTTTCACTAAGAACACCTAGAGGACTATTGAAAATACCCTGAGTTACTATATTAAAAACAATCGGTGAGAATTTTTAAACTTTGGTTTAACTGTAAAAATGTATCCGTACAATACTTTGTGTTTTTGAAAACCAATAAAATAATATAATAGGTATTCATTGTATCCTTTCTATATGCTAGACTCTTCATAAATTTCATTTATTCTCAGCAACCCTGTTTGGTAGGTGCTATTACTCCGTATTTATAGATGAGGAAGCCAGGGCCCAGAGGCTACATAGGTAGCGAGTGGCAGAACTGAAATGTAAACCTACTTCTGCGTGACTCTAAGGATGCATTCTTTTCATTGCGCCACATTGCGTCTCAGTAACGTCATTCATTTCTTTGTTGTGCAAAACAAGTGTCCTCATTGATAGCCAAGCTAATATGCTTATCATTTAAAACTACATAACTATAGATTATTTCGCAGTTGTCAAACACTGTCACTTGTCACATATTTGGCTAATTGGTTTACTATGGAGCTCTTTTTAGCTGATAAAATAATCATTCTCATGCTTGCTTGTACCATGTTTCCCTGAAAATAAGACTTAGCCAGTCAGCTCTGATGCATCTTTTGGAGCAAAAAGTAATATAAGACCCAGCCTTATATTATATTATATTATATTATATTATATTATATTATATTATATTATACCCAGTCTTATAGTAAAATAAGACCGGGTATTATATTAATTTTTGCTCCAAAAGACACATTAGAGCTGATTGTCCGGCTGGGTCTTATTTTCAGGGAAACATCGTAGCAATCTATATTAAAAATGAATGGTTGGCCCGGTCCCCTTCTAAATGTCAGGTACTAGAGTATTGAGTCAGGGATTTTCCTCCTCACAAAAGCTTGCTTTTTATTTGCATGTCTGCTGCAGTTGTCCAAGCATGTGCTTGGATTGATCTCTTCTGTGAGACCTCTTCCTCCTGTGGCTCATCTTTTCACACTAAGAAAGCAAGTGAGAAACAGTTTTAAAAATATGAGGATGGCCTGTGTAGCTTGTCTACTTGAATCCGACGTGCATCAGATGACATCCAGCTGAGTACATGATGGGGCCAGTGAGGGAAAGTGAAAACCAGAGGCACCATTTGGCCAGATCTTACTGTAAGTGAACCTGGGCTAATGATGAAGCAGCCATATGTTACCCTTCTAGATAAGATCCTTTTGAGAGTGACAGTGGGACCTGTTAATGTTATGCAGGGAAAGCAGAAATTAACCTGAACATAGGCTCACACCATCTCATGAACAGCATCATGAAAATAGTGCTTGTTCCATTGGAATTTTAATGCTGAATTAACATCGACCTAAAGTTGTCCTCTTAGTTCAGCCTGCATTTATTAACTATCTGTTATGTGCTGAGTTCTGTAATGGATGTTTGTACAGTGTTGGAGGTTGGGTATAGTACTGGAGGGTAAGCTGGATGGAGAGGGACATAAATGACCACTCCTAATGTAATTTGGATGGTAGGAAAGATATGACAGTTCCCAGGGAGTGGAGCGCTGGTGACAAGTTGTGATTCATATTTGGGATGGAGGAAGAATTGAATTTAAATGTTTGAGCTAAACCTGGAATGAAGTTTTCTTTTGGGGGGTGGTGAGGGGAACAGACTTTTATTGAGGAACAATGTGTATTTCCGGGGCTTTTCCAAGTCAGGTTGTTGTCCTCTCAATCTTAGTTGTGGAGGGTGCCGTTCAGCTTCAAGTTGTTGTCCTTTCAGTCTTAGTTGTGGAGGGCGCAGCTCAGCTCCAGGTTCAGTTGCCGTTGCTAGTTGCAGGGGGCGCAGCCCACCATCCCTTGCGGGAGTCAAGGAGTCGAACCAGCAACCTTGTGGTTGAGAGCCCGAGCACCCAACTGAGCCATTTGGCTACCTGGAGGCTGAGCGGTAGTTCATTGACTTCATTCTAGTAGCAGAGGGCGCAGCTCGCTGGCCCACGTGGGAATCGAACTGGCAGCCCTGTTGCCCAGAGCTCGCACTCTAACCAACTGAGCCACCTGTCCGCCCCTAAACCTTGAATGAAGTTTTGATTGAAAGTAAGACATTCAGACAGAGGGCAAAGCATATGTAATGGTACTTGGGTGCGGAACTGCATGTGAGTGAGGTGACAGTAGAGTAGATTGGTGTGGCTGGAGTATGAAGATCGTAGACCAAAGTGACAAATGAGGCCTGATTGTGAGGGCTTGATCACCTTCGGGGCCTCTTCAAAGAACTAAAAACAGACCACTCTTTATATAAATCACTCAAAAAGAGAATCAGATAATAACAAGCAAATTTCAGTGCTTTCCCCAAGCAACATATCTTCACATACATTTTTTTCGTTCATTAAACCAGTTCTACTCATAGTGTAGTCCTCAGACCAGCCCTATGGGCTGCACTTGTGAACTGATTAGAAATGCAAATTCATGGCCCCCACCTGAACCTTGAATCCAAAATCTCTTGTGATGGCAGCCAAGAAACTATTGTAACTAGCTCTCCAAGGGGATTGTTATGCTCATTAAAGCTTGAGAACTGCTGCATTAAACATTTATTGGGTGTCTCTGTGCTGTCAGCTGCTGTGTTGGACCCTGGAGATACAGAGTTGACTTGAATTAGATAAAGTCTCAACACTTGATGTTCGGACAATAACACTGAAATGAAAAGTTCCTCTATGAGAAACAAGCCACAAACTGATGCGATTGTTAGCAAGGATATAATGCTTTACTGCTCAGCGTTCCGTGACCCTAATACTAAGAATTTAAGATACATTCCAGAATTTTCCGGGGAAATATGGGAATCTTTCCTTAGTATCTAATATAGCTGAATTGGTCTTCAGAGGTAGTTCAAATGCTAGTGAGGAATTGGAAGAAAGCTATACTTTTTAGGTTTTATCATTTTAATAACTTCTTTTATATTTTCTGCTTTTATGATATGCTCATCCATTCAGAAACGTTTAAGCACTTGATAATCCTTAGCCATGGGCAGTTATTATTTTTTATTATCAAATTGTTCAAATATACTGAAATACCCACATACCTATCATGCAGATTTAACCTGTTGTCATTTTGTTATATGAAATAAATATTCTGTATATCAAATCAGAGACCAAGAAGTGTAGGCTAAAGAAGAGTAATTTTTGAAGATATAAGGCCTCATTAGTTTTCCAGATCTGATGAAAGTCATGAATCCTTGTATACAGGAGACAAGAGGTAAACATGGCAGGAGACACAAAAAGAAATACACACATTCTTGTGAGACTATAGAAAACCACAGACAGAGATCTCAGAATCAACTACCAAGAAGACGAGATGGGATAATATTTCTCAGGGAGTTGAGAGAAAATAATCATCAATATACAATTGTGTACATCTAGCCAAACCATCTTTAAAAAGTGTGGGGAAAATAAAGACATGTAAGATAAACAAAACTGAGAGAGCACACTTAGAAATGACCTTCATTGAAGAAACTTCTAAAGAGTTTATCCAGGCAGAAGAAAGACTCCAGAAGGAAGATCTGAGATGCAAACAAAATATAGTGCTTTTATTACAATTCAGTTATAAGTTGCATTGTGAGATCTACTTAATCTCATTAGTTATTTAGGAGTTTTGTAGTGTAAGCCCTGACATTTTTTTTTTTTTCTTTTTTATAATGCAGGTGCCTGACTTGAGTTTTGATTGTCCAGGCATGCACTTCAAAGAGGCATCTACTTCAAAGATGGCTATCTGGATGTCATGAACCACAGTATGTGAGTCCATCTGCCTCAGGGCACTAGCCAAAAAAAAAAAAAAAGAATGAGCAAGGGTTTGCAGTGGAGACAGGAAGTAATTTATTATTACAGGATTGGCCATTCCAGAGCACCAGCGAGCTCATGCTCTGAAAGACCTGACACCCCCATGGCGTGTAGGTTACAGATTTGATGGGACAAAAGCACAAGGCACCATGGGTTAGGAGTTCGGGGTCGTGTTAGGAGCTCACTGGCTGGAGGTGAGGTAAGGGTAATGAATCATTTCTTCAGGTCTCGAGGACAGCTCTGAGGTCTGCTCTTGTGTCACCTCTGTCTGGTTTCATGGAAAAGTAGCCAGTGCATCACAGTTCCATTTTAGGGTTCAGGAGCTTAAGCATAACTTAGGTCAACGTGTTATCTTTAGTACAGAGAACAAACTGATGGTTGCCAGATGGGGGATGTTTGGGGGCTGGATGAAAAAGGTGAAGGGATTAAGAAGGACAAATTGGTAGTTACAAAATAGTCCCGGGGATGTAAACTACAGCATAGAGAATATAGTCAATAATATTGTAATAACTATGTACAGTGTCAGGCGGGTGCCAGACTTATCAGGGGGATCACTTTGTAAATTATATAAATGTCTCACCACTGTGCTGTACTTCTGAAACTTACATAATATTGAATGTCAACTGTAATTGAAACAAAAAAGTTATCGTTAGCCTGCTGGAGGTCCAGACCTTGTGACCTCAGGTCATGACTTGTCTTCTGCTGTTTCAGGGGTTAATGATTATCAGGGGGAAAGGCTAGGGCTATGAGATGTGTAGAGAGATTTAAAAAAAAAAGATTTCTAAAGTTATAGTCACAAACCAAATCAAAATTATGAGGACCCTTAGTTTCACAAATACACTGCCAGCCTAGATAGACCCAGGCTGCTTCCCAGCACTGAGGCTCCTTTGTTTTAGAGATCTTGCTTGATTTTAGTAACTGACCTTTTTTTTCAAGTTACTTGTTTTTCTTCTCTTCCCTGCTTTAAAAAATTCCCACTTTTGGATGCGGCCGGTTAGCTCAGTTGGTTAGAGCGCGGTGCTCTTAACAACAAGGTCGCCAGTTCGACCCCCACATGGGCCACTGTGAGCTGCGCCCTCCACAACTAGATTGAAACAACTACTTGGAGCTGATGGGTCCTGGAAAAACACACTTAATAAATAAAAGTTTAAAAATTCATGCTTTTATGCTTTAAATTAACCAATAAACAGTGAACCCATGAAATGCTAGGCCCCACCCCTCGACCCTAATAAAAGCTGAACCCCAGGCTTGTGCTTGCTGCCCACCCCCACCCCCATGTCACTGTGTGGCTCCAGGTATGATGTGTAACCTCCAGGTGCTGTAAGTAATCTGTATCTTTTCAAAGATTGCTGATGGTTATTGCTGAAGGGCATCTTGCGATATTTTGTGTTATTATTACTAAATTTATTGGGGTGACATTGGCTAGTAAAATTATAGGTTTAAAGTGTACATTACCATAATACATCACCACATATTTGACCCCGTTTTCCCTCTTCTACCACCCCCCTCCCCTTACCCTCTGGTAACCACTAAACTGTTGCCTGTCTATACGAGTATTTGTTTCTTTGTTTTGTTCCTTTGTTGCTTTCAGTTGTATATCCCACACGTCAGTGAAATCATACGGTTCTCTGCTTTTTCTGTCTGGCTTATTTTGCATAGCATAATAATCTTGAGATCCAAACTTGTTGCCGCAAATGGCACTATTTCATCTATTCTTATGGCAGAATAGTATTCCATTGTGTATATATACCACAACTTCTTTATCCATTCATCTATCGAAGGACACTTTGGTGGTTCCCATGTCTTGGCCACCATAAATAAAGCTGCAATGAACATGGGAGCATATATATCTTTAGGGATAAATGTTTTCAGATTTTTGGGGTAGATACCCAGGAGAGGGATTGCTGGGTCATATGGTAACATTGTTCTTATTTTGTTTGTTTGTTTGTTCTTAATTTTTGAGGAATCTCCACACTGCCTTCCATAGCAGCTGCACCAATCTGCATTCCCACCAACAGTGTATAAGGGTTCCTTTTTCTCCATAGCCTCTCCAACACTTGTTACTATTTGTCTTGTTGATGATAGCCATTCTGACTGGAGTGAGGTGATATCTCATTGTGGCTTTTATTTGCATTTCTCTGATGATTAGTGATGTTGAGCATCTTTTTATATGTCTATTGGCCATTCATATGTCCTCTTTGGAGAAATGTCTATTCAGGTCCTCTGCCCATTTTTTAATTGGATTGTTTGTTTTTTTTTTGCTGTTGAGTTATATGAGTTCCTTATATATTTTGGATATTAGCCCCTTATTGGAGGCATTATTTGCAAAAATATTCTCCGATTTTTCTCTTGGTTGGTTGCCTCTTTATTTTATCGATGGTTTCTTTTGTTGTGCAGAAGCTTTTAAGTTTCATATAGTCCCATTCATTTATTTTAGCTTTTATTTCCCTTGCCTTTGAAGTTAAATACATAAAATCCTCCTTGAACCCAAGGTCCATGCGTTTAGTACCTATGTTTTCTCCATGCAGTTTATTGTTTCAGGTCTTATGTTTAGGTCTTTGATCTATTTTGAGTTAATTTTGGTACAAGGTGACAGCAGTCTAGTTTCATTCTTTTGCACGTGGCTATCCAGTTCTCCCAGCACCATTTATTGAAGAGGCCGTCTTTTCTCTATTGTATGTTTTTGGCTTCTTTGTCAAAAATTATCTGTCCATATTTATGTGGTTTTATTTCTGGGTTCTCAATTCTATTCCATTGGTCTATGTGTCTGTTTTTCTGCCAATACCATGCTGTTTTGATTATTGTAGCCCTGTAGTACAAGCTAAAGTCAGGGAGTGTGATACCTCCAGTATTGTTCTTTTTTCTTAAGATTGCTTTGGATATTCAGTGTCTTTTGTGGTTCCGTACAAATCTGATGATTTTTCGTTCTATTTCTTTAAAAAATGCCATTGGGATTCTGATGGGGATTGCATTAAATCTGTGTATTGCTTTGGGTAATATGGCCATTTTAACTATGTTGATTCTTCCAATCCATGAGCACGGAATGTCTTTCCATTTCTTTGCATCTTCTTCAATTTCTTTTAGAAATACAGTTTTCTTATAGCTTTCAGTGTATAGGTCTTTCACATTCTTGATTAAGTTTATTCCTAGATATTTTATTCTTTTTGTTGCAATTGCAAAAGGAATTATTATTATTTTTTAATTTCCTTTTCTGAGATTTCATTGTTAGTGTATAGGAATGCAACGGACTTTTGTACATTGATTTTGTAGCCGGCGACTTTACTGTATTCATTTATCATTTCTAATAGTTTTTTGTAGGAGTCTTTAGGGTTTTCTATATATAGCATCATGTCATCTGCAAAGAGTGACAATTTAACTTCTTCATTCCCAATTCGGATGCATTTTATTTCTTTCTCTTGCCTGATTGCTCTGGCTAGGACTTCCAACACGATGTTGTAAAGCAGAGGTGATAGGGGACATCCCTGTCGTGTTCCTGAACGTAGAGCAAAGGGCTTCAGTTTTTCTCCATTAATTATGAGATTAGCAGAGGGCTTGTCATATATGGCCTTTATTATGTTAAGGTATTTTCCCTCTGTACCAATTTTATTAACTGTTTTAATCATAAATGGATGTTGTATCTTGTCAAATGCTTTTTCTGTATCTATTGATACAATCATATGATTTTTGTCCTTTATTTTGTTTATGTGCTGTATCACATTGATCGATTTGCGAATGGTGAACCATCCTTGTGCCCCTGGGATGAACCTCACCTCACTTGGTCATGATGTATAATCTTTTTTGTTTGTTTGTTTGTTTTTGTTTTGTTTGTTTTTTTCAATTTATTGGGGTGACAATTGTTAGTAAAATTACATAGATTTCAGGTGTACAATTCTGTGTTACATCATCTATAAATCCCATTGGATGTATAATCTTTTTAATGTATTGTTGTATTCAATTTGCTAGTATTTTTGTTTAGGATTTCTGCATCTGTATTCATCAGAGATCTTGGTCAGTAGTTTTCTTTTTTTGTGTTATTTTTACCGGGTTTTGGTATCATAGTAATGTTGGCCTCATAAAATGAGTTTGGAAGTATTGCCTCTTCAATTTTTTAGAAGAGTTTGAGGAGGACAGGTATTAAATCCTCTTTGAATGTTTGGTAGAATTCACTAGTTAAGCCATCTGGTCCTGGACTTTTGCTTTTTGGGAAGGTTTTAGATGATTGTTTTACTTTCCTTACTTTCGATTGGTTTGTTTAGATTTTCCAGTTCTTCATGATTCAGCCTAGGAAGGTATATGTTTCTAAGAACTTATCCATTTCTTCTATGTTATTGAATTTGGTGGTGTATAGTCCTTCATAGTATTCTTGTATGATCCTTTGTATTTCTTTGGTATCCGTCATGACTTCTCCTCTTTCATCTCTGCTTTTATTTGTGTCTTTTCTCTTTTTACCTCAGGGTTTAGCCAAGGTTTGTCAATTTTATTAATCTTTTCAAAGAACCAGGTCTTTGTTGCATTAATTTTTTCTATTGTGTTTTTGTTCTCTATTTCATTTGGTTCTGTTCTAATTTTGTTTCCTTCCTTCTGCTGACTTTGGGTTTCATTTGTTTTTCTTTTTCTAGTTCTTTAAGATGTAATGTTAGGTTGTTTATTTGGGAGTTTTCTTGTTTCTTGAGATAGGTGTCTAAGGATATAAATTTCCCTCTTACTACTGCTTTCATGACAATAATTTTGATATGACAGATTTTCATTGTCATTTGTTTCTGTGTATCTTTTATCTCTTATTTCTTCATTGGCCCTGTCATTCTTTAATAGCATGTTGTTTAATCTCCATATATTTGTGGTTTCTCTTGCTTTCTTTTTGCAGTTGATATCCAATTTCAAAGCCTTGTGGTCAGAGAATATTCTTCGTATGATTTCAATCTTCTTAAATTTGCCGAGGCTAGTTCTGTGTCCCAACATATGGTCTATCCTTGAAAATATTCCATATATTCTAGAAAAGAGTGTATAGTCGGATGTTCTAGGATGAAGTCCTCTATAAATGTCAATTAGGTGCATTTGGTCTAATGTGTCATTTAAGACTCATATTTCCTTATTGATTTTCTGTTTGGATGATCTAGCCATAGCCGTCAATGATGTATTTAGGTCCCCTACTATCGTTATGTTTTGGTCAATTTCTCTCTTGAGTTCTGTTAGTAGTTGCTTTATATATTTTGGTGCTCCCTGATTCTGGCAATATATATTGATAGGTGTTATGTCTTCTTGTATTGTCCCCTTTATCATTATGAAATGTCCATCTTTGTCTCTTGTTACCTTTTATATCCTGAAGTCTGTTTTGTCGGATGTAAGTATGGATACACCTGATTTTCTCTGGATTCCATTTGATGGGAGTACCGTTTTCCACTATTTCACTTTGAGTCTGTATTTGTCCTTGTAGCTGAAATGTATCTCTTGGAGGCAGTATATGGTTGGGTTTTGTTTTTTCATCCAGTCTGCCACTCTGTACCATTTTATTGGTGAGTTCAGTCTGTTTACATTTAGGGTGATTATTGACATATGAGGATTTCCTATAGCCATTTTATTTTGCTTTCTGTTAGCTCAGTGTCTCCATTGTTTTTTTGCCTGTTTGCTTCTATCTGTTATTTTAGTTTGGTGGTGTTCTATGATTTTTACTTCTGTTATCTTTTTGTTTTGTTTTGTTATGTGTCTCAGTTCTGGATTTTTGTGTGTGTTTGGTTACCATTAAGTTATGTAAAAGAAAGTTTCATATGTACAGTAGTCCTTTTTGTTCAGCATGCTTCTTATCTCCATTCCCCTTTGCAAATTCAGAAATATGGAACCCTTCACGAATTTGCATGTCATTCTTGTGCTGGGGCCATGCTAATCTTCTCTGTATCGTTTTAATTTTATTAGGTTGGTACAAAAGTAATTGAGGTTTTTGCAATTATTTTTAACCGTTCAAACCACAATTAGTTTTGCACCAACCTAATAGTATATGTATTGCGGAAGCGAGCACCCTTTTTTTTCTTTTTCTTGTTTCACAACTTTAATAGAATATTCTATTCTGTCCAAATTAAAAGCACTGTATTCAGTTACAAATGTATCATAAGTAAGGCTGAGCATTCTTCAGGCCAGGTCACAGTGTGGACCTGGCATCCCCCAGCTGCCAGGGACCATGGTCACATACTTGCGAACCCCACACACCAGCCAAGGAAACATCACTCTGAATGCAGAGCTTTTAAGACAAGATGAATGTGGGGCTGAGAAATGGGTGATACTGAGAGAGTGAGAGAGGACATTTATACACTGAGAGAGCTGTGCCTCCAAGCCCAAGCTCCTCACCACAGAAGATGGGCACATTCGGGCTCTGCCCCCAACCCCCACCCTTAAAGCAGAGTGTAGTAGTGTAGTCTGCATGTCATGGAACCATTCTCCTGCCATCAGCAACTGGTGGCAGGAGTGGATGCGGTTTCTTCCACACAGGCCTCCCTCCCAGAAGAGATGCCACCACGTCTACCTGGCCAAGTCACCAGGTCTCCCGTCACAAACATGGTTTCAGAAACTCCAAGGACAAGCGACAGCATGCGTCCCAAGCACTCACAGCATGAAAGAACAAATAAATACAAGGGTGAACCACGTAAGTCACTCCTCTGGGTCGTGTGATCTACAAACGCCATCCCCACCCCCACCCCAAGGAAAATAAAACCAAAGAAAGAACACTCTAAGAACAGGACCCTCCTCTACAGGGTCTAATGGGCCTTCCGGAAGGCAGGGCCTGGGAAAATCTACGGAGCTGCTCCAAAGTCCATCGAGCACACTGGAATTAAATCGGCTATTTCTGAAATGCATTTAAGTTGCCACTATACAGATTACGCAAAATAATAAGGACAACGGAAAAGTTGAAGTGAAAATCATGCACTTGTAAACAAGTCAGATGTAAGCACTATCAGTATGATGGTGCTGCAGCCCTGACGAGTCCTGACAGACGTGCGGGCAACAGCCACACCAGCGGAGGCAAACTTGCTTCTCACTGTTTGCATTCAGCGAATTTTGGCATCGTCCTCATCTGCTCCCTCCTCATCACCTCCTGACACCTCCTCTTCTCCTTCCTCACCTTCTTCAAATTGTCATTCTCTATGGCCTCCCTGTGAAGTACAGCACAGCCCATGGGACTGTCTGCTCATGAAGGAAGTGTCCACTCTCAAAGTCAGAGGCTAATGTAAATTCGGTGTCTTCATCCAGTGATTCTCCATTCCCCAATGTTTTCAGGGGATTGAAGAAGTTGAAAAACGAATTGTTGGAACTTGTTTGGTAATTGTTCTGCCCGTGCCTCGACCCTTATGTTCCTGCTTTTTCTTGATTGTTTTGACCGTAACATTTTGTTACTTTCTTCCAGTCAGTAGTGCACCCAACACAGTCAACTATTTCAGTACCTTCAAAGGAAAAGGAGTCAGCCTTATCTGGCTCCGAGTTCATCTTGTACGTTTTTGTCAGCGCTAAATTGGTGAAGTAGTCATTGGGTTCAAAGTAAAACTCTAATACAAGAGACACAGGCTGTGCAGGGTCTGAAAATGTCACTTTAATATCCCACAGGTGTTTGCAAGATTGGTTCATTACATTCCTGGACTAACTCACTTAGCATATCCATGATTCTGAAGCTGGTGAACCAGAATATGGGAATCCCTCTGGGGCCTGGCTCTTCTGCTGTTGTTTTTTCTGCTATGACTACTTTATTTTTCACATCTCCAGACAATTGCTCCTCCTCAGCATTCCGATTCTGCATCTGTCAGCACAACATCAACAGTGACAAATTCCCTTCTCTTGTCAAGGAGAGGCTGGTACAGGGGTGCGTACTTGCTCTTCATATCATGGACCTCATCATAGAACTTGGCTTCTGTGTGAGCACACTTTACTTGAACTTGTGTCAGCGCATTGACTCTTTTCTCCTGCTTTAGGTAAAGTCTTGATGGAGCTTGAAGGAGTATGGGAGACAATGTCAAGTCATTTCTGTAAGGCTGTCAAAACGTGAGGATTCTGTATCATGTGATCTGCGAGCTTTTCTGCAGTACTTGCAGTTTTCAGCAGCTCCCAAGGAATCTGAAGGAACCCCATCTGAAGAACTGTTATTATGGGCCTTCTGATCGTTTTTATCTCCTCACACCTCCAGCAGTAGTGGTGGCTTCGCTGCTCTTGAATCTGTGCCATCATGGCCCAGGGATCTTATAGTCTTCATAAGAACCACAAGAGCTGGTCCAGTCACTAGATAAGTTATTGGTTGGCTGACACCAGTGCAAAACAAGTGTATGTATACTTAACTTTGATTGTTGATTTCTAATCTAATTGTGTTGTGAGATACTTTCATCGGTGATATCAGTTCTTTGAAAATTGGTTAAGCGTCCTTTATGTATCACTTATGCTTCAGCAGCACCCAGGGTCTAGGAAACAGATGGCACAACTCAACGGGGATTTTGACGAAATTTTACTTACAATTATGTTGAGGGAGGTCATGGCACCTGGGGACTATCAACAGTGAGAAGGGACTATTACGGTTGCAAGGTTTTAAGGCACAAAGGAAGGAAAGTGCTGGAGCCCGGTGAGAGGTGGAGCAGTGGGAGCAGGATGTTCTCTATGAAGGTGAAGTTAACAAAAGGGCACTGCTCCTGTCAGAACTATGGCAGCCACTTAGGCAGGGAGGGAACAGGGGAAAATTGCCCTAATCTCTCTTTCTTCATGTTCTCTAATACCTCCCAGTAGCTAGACGTGACTGGAAGCCAGAGTCCAAGGAGTCCAGGGAATGCAGCTCACAGGGGTTACCACCTAGGGCATAGAACAAAGGCGAGAAGGACAGAGACTGACTGGTGGAGGGGGGCAAATGGAAAAGAACCAGCAGTTTTTATGACCTGTGACACCACGTGATTTGAATAGGTTTTATTTTTGCTCAAAAAATACGTATTTTTGTATCGGTCATGATCCAAGTAGGAAAACAGAAATCACTCAAAGTGTTTTTTCAAAGAGCAAATTTCATACAGCGAATTGGTTACCAGGTAACATTAATGCAAGGAAACCAAATGGGAAGGTGAAACAAGTGAGAGAGTAGCAGGAGCTACATGTCCTTTCAGTCTGGAGATCCACAGAAAGTAGGTGACGTCAGAAATCAGAAATCAGGCCATACTGCTGTTTTGTCAGAGACATAAAAATCCCTGATTTTAATCATTCTTGGGGAGCTGTGCCTTTATTATGCTGTATCTCTGTTTCTATGAATGATGTAAATTATTTGTATTTGGTATTTACATTTTCTGTTAGTATTTCCCTGTCATTTTTTTATCTTCAAACTTTGTGTTGTTTTACTTATAATGTGTCTCTTTAAGTAGTCTGTATAACTGTACATTGTGTTATATTAATCTGTTGTGATACTCGCTCTCTTTCAATGAGTGAATCCAATTGATTACATTTATTTTGATTGCTATCATTTTCAGGATTTTTTCTTATCACAAACTATACATCATCACGTGCAATGATCAAATGCTTTGCGTCTACTTCCTGGAAGCTAAGTGAAGAAGTTTATTTCTTGGGGTGGCCGGTTAGCTCAGTTGGTTAGAGCGTGTGCTGATAACACCAAGGTTGCCAGTTCGATCCCCACATGGGCCACTGTGAGCTGCACCCTCCTTAAAAAAAGAAGTTTAATAGAAAAGGGAAGAGGGTGTCTATTATATTCAGTGCTGCCTATAGGTCAACTAAGATGAGGATTGAAAATTGACCCTGGGATTTATATCGTGAAGGTCATTATTAAGCAGGACAAGATCAACTTTAGTGGAGGTGGGGGGTGAAAACCTGATTGTAGCATGTGTAAGAGGGGAAATCAGGAGATAAATTAGAGGCAGGATGTATAAAGAATGGTTCCCAAGGGTTTTGCTGCAGATGGAAGCATAGAAATGAGATAGCTGGCAGACGAATTAAAGTCAAAGGAAGTTTGTGTTGTGAAATCAGAGAAATGACAGTATGTTCGTTTATGAGCTGATGGGGATAGTTGAATAGAAAGGGGGAAATACCAGAATAAGAGGGGGGAACTGCTGGAGTGATGCCCTTCAGTAAGTAGGAAGGGATGAGATCTAAGGTACAGGTGGAGGTACTGGTCTTATTTAAGGACATGGATATTTCATTTGGCGTAACAAGTTGTTTTCCATATGCTAAATCCATAAGTTAATTATAACATTAGAAAGTTCTCACCTCAGGTAAGCAGCCTGAGGTGACCTCTGAAAATGGTTCGCTAGTCACTTGACCCAGAAAATCCCACAAAATCATGTAAATCGAGAGGTTCAAATCTTCGTGTTCATTTTTAGAACACTTGTGAAACTGCCCAGGCCATCAAGGGTATGCTTATCTGAACAGCCACCACGTGTCTGAAGGACGTCACAGGAGCAATGAGTGCCATTTCGTCAGTACAGTAATGGGGCTGGTAGGTGTGCCAGGCCAAACAGTGGGGCTGGACGCAGGGTCGGTGGCCCGAAAAGCTGCAGAATTTTGGTGCAAATGCTTAAAAATGCAGAGAAGAATACTGCACTTAAGGGTTTCGATGTAGATGCTCCGGTCGCTGAGCACATCCAGGTGAACAAAGCTCCCGAGATTCAGCGCGGAACTTACCAGGCTCATGGGCTAATGAACCCAAACGTGAGCTCCCCCTGCCACACTGAGGGATCCTTACTGCAAAAGAGCAGATTGTTCCAAACCAGAGAGGAGGTTGCGCGGAAGAAAAGGTATCTCAGAAGAAATTGAAGAGACAAAAACTTATGGCCTGGGAGTAGGGTTTCCAGGTGGAATTCCCACCCATTCTCGGGAATTTTTTCGCTTTCTCATTCCTGAATCCTGAGAAAAGTTGGTTGGGAAGTCGGGAAAATCGGCTCCTTGAACCCAATAATACCCACAATGGGAAATAAATGTACTACTGACAATGTATCTCTTAGACATTTTTCCTGTTTATCTCTAGGATTTCCGGGTGGGAATTCCCGCCCATTCTCGGGAATTTTTTTCACTTTTCCGTACCCGAATCCCAACAAAAGTTGGTCAGGAAACCGGGAAAATCGACTCCTTGAGCCCAGGTGGTTGGTAGTATTGGCCGTCACTTTGTGGAAACGATTCATCGTGGAGAACAGAAAACAGTTTCTATCTTGGCATTCGGGAACGGGAAAGCGGAAAAAAAATTCCTTAGAACGGGCGGAAATTCCTGCCTGAAAACTTTACCTGGGAGTAAATTCAGCATCAAATAAATGCTAATAAAATTTTTTTTTAAAGTTCTCAAATGTTTCACCCCATGGTCTGTTCTGAAATCCCCCATGGCTGCAATTGATTGGGGAGAGTCTAGATTTTAGAGAAGGTAGCCAGAGGCCTAATTAGCTCCTAAGAACACAATGGGTACATGATGAGCAGATCACTAATTATAAGTGAGTCGGAGTGGAGGAGTAACCCCCACAACACTGCTTTCAGTCTTAGAATTTCAACTCCTTCTATCCCAGGCAGGAGCGACAGTGCAGTTTTTAGAGCATGAATCACTTCAATTAAAATGTATTTAATGTTACATTTAAGAAAATCATTTTAAAACCAGTGCTTGCATTTTCAGACTAAAGCCAGCAAAGTATTTTGTGATTTTTTTTTATAGCAAAACTATACTCCTTATTCGTAGTTAATGAATGAAATTGCAGGCACATTTTATTTTCATCTGTTTTTATATTTTCTGTCACAGTATTCACTCATTTAATTATTCACAAATATAACAACATAGCTATTTTAAACCTTGTAAATTAAACATATGAATGGCCTATGAGTTACGATCTGACATAACCATTCTTCTTAGTATAATTTATAATTTGACAGTAATGAAATTCATAAATAAGAATAGCAGTCCTAAAACTGGCAGAAAAAAACCCTAACTTATAATGACCAGTTACAATAAGAAAATAGCTTTTTGAATTGTTAAAGTTGATAACAACTTAATTACAAGCTATTAAACCTGAGAAATAATCTTTCAGTCTTCTTAACTTTCAAATTAAATATTCCTAGTACCAATTCTTGCCCGCCTACAGTCGTTTTATAAGAATTCCAATTATTTTATCATAATAATCCATCTCTACAGTAATTGTTTCAGATAACCATTGTTAAAAATTTTGGGGAAAACCAGCAATTCCACTCCTAGGAATATTACCGAAGAGAAATGGAATCAAATATCTGCACAGAAACTTGTACATGAATGTTTGTAGAAATGTTATTCGTAATAACCAGAAAGTAGAAACAACCCATCAACTGACGAATGGATAAGCAAATACAGTTTGTCCACAGTGGACTATTATGATGATAAAAAGAAATAAAGTACTGAAACAGATTACAAAATGGATGAACCTTGAAAATATGCTAAATGAAAGAAGCCAGACACAAAAGGCCACATATTACATGATTCTATTTATGTGCAATGTCCAAAATAGGCAAATCTATAGAGACTGAAAGTAGATTTGTGGTTGCCTGTGGTGGAAGGAAGAGAGGGGGTTAGGAGTGGGCAGTGACTGTCAGTGGGGAGGAAGTTTCTTTTGGGGGTGAATAAGATGTTCTAACATTAGATATTGGTGATGGTTGCACAGCTCTATGAATATATTAAAAACCACTGACTTGTACACTTTAAAGGAGTGAATTTTATGGTATGTGAATTACATAAAGTTGTTAAAAAAAATAGCTTAAAAAAGACAGTATGGAAGTTACTTTAATCACTTAAAATCACCTTCTAAGTAAGTTCAGAAGTTTTATTTTCATTCTACTGTTTAAAAAAATACAGCCAATCTGTGATTCACTGTGGGAAAAAAAAAATGAGTTAAAAGAATAAGCATTTTTCATCATTTTTCTGTTACAGCAAGTAACTATTGAAAGGTTGATTAAAGGTCCAAGGGGTGCTGTATTTCTAGAAATATTTTTTAAACTGCTTGAAATCCCAGACAATAAAGTGTTGATTGTACAAGCGGCCAGCACAGATGGATATGAAAAAGTGCCATCGCAATGCCAACTCAATATTTGGAAATTTCTATCTAGAATAGAGTGATTTTCTTTTGTTTAGTCTTTTCCCCAACTAGAAACAACTGAGAGCCATACAGCAAGGTCACAGCTGAGACCTTTACCATAAGTTCGTAAGTTCTGTCGTAGGTGGGGCTGTGAGGGCCACCGTGGAATGGCAAACACTGATGTAATGACATACAGATCCATCCAGCTGCTGCTGATCCAGGCTAGTGTTTCTGGCCAGACATTCAACCAAGGCATTCAAAAATGTCATCTCTATATTTCTCCCTGGAGAACTCGCATTTCTTCTGCTCTTCTGAGGAATCCTGGTATCGAAAGGAAAAAAGAATTCTGCCATCGACTGAGTACAGCAGCAGATATGGCAACAGCTCAGAAAGCCTGCTTTCACTTCTTAGTTTGCACAGCACTCTTTTTTTTTTTTTTAAAGATTTTATTGGGGAAGGGGAACAGGACTTTATTGGGGAACAGTGTGCACTTCCAGGCCTTTTTTCCAAGTCAAGTTGTTGTCCTTTCAATCTTAGTTGTGGAGGGTGCCGTTCAGCTTCAAGTTGTGTCCTTTCAGTCTTAGTTTTGGAGGGCGCAGCTCAGCTCCAGGTCCAGTTGCCGTTGCTAGTTGCAGGGGGTGCAGCCCACCATCCTTTGTGGGAGTCGAACCGGCAACCTTGTGGTTGAGAGGACGCATTCCAAACCAACTGAGCCATCCGGGAGCTCAGCCGCAGCTCAGCTCAAGGTGCCGTGTTCAGTCTTAGTTGCAGGGGGCGCTGCTCACCATCCCGTGTGGGACTCAAGGAATTGAACTAACAACCTTGTGGTTGAGAGCCCACTGGCCCATGTGGGAATCGAACCGGCAGCCTTCGGAGTTAGGAGCATGCAGCTCTAACCGCCTGAG
Source organism: Rhinolophus sinicus (assembly GCF_036562045.2). NCBI lineage: Eukaryota > Metazoa > Chordata > Mammalia > Chiroptera > Rhinolophidae > Rhinolophus > Rhinolophus sinicus. The sequence goes on along the minus strand of NC_133768.1, from coordinate 104,898,434 downwards.
CCACAGGGCCGGCCCTGCACAGCACTCTGGACAAACCTTGATTCAGGTCGAATTTGTGCCCTTATCTCTATTGCGCAGATGAGGAAATAATCTCAGTGGTTGGAAGTCACCTATGGTCCCATGTCTAATAGGTGTCTGCCAGAAATTGAACCTTTATTAGAGTTGTACACTGCTGCACCATCTATCTGGTGCTGTATGAATAAGCTTTCCAGTACCACTTTGGTGAGGAAGCTGGTTATGGTCTTCTATGAACATTTGGTCACAGGTCCTGATAGAGCATTCATGCCATCAAGCTCAAAGGACGCCAATTCCAACTTTGATCTCTTTGCATAGCACATCATTTCTTCAAATATTTATTGTATTTTACACGATCACTTCTATTAGTACCTCATATATACTTGTACTTGTATCTTATGTCATCTTGTCTCCATGGGAGACATTAAAGCAGAGTAGTCAAAAGCATTGACTTTGGAGTTAGATAGGGTTTTATGACCCGCTTTTGTCACTTACTAACTTTGTGAACTTGTCCAAATTACTTAACCGAGTTGGGACTCAATTTTCTTCATATGTAACATAGACATAGGAACAGAATCCCCTTCAAATTTATAATAGGGTGGCAATATAATGCATCCTCCAAATGTTCACGGAGGGCCGTAGGTCCAAGTGGGATTGCTGCAGACAGCCAGGCCACATGACACTCTACTTAGATGAAACAGTGCATGGAACGGGGCTAGCACACTCCCAGGCTCGCAGCAGAGCCTTCACACGTGCTGTTCTCCTCAACTCAAACACTCTTTCCTCTCTCCCCCCACACACCCTTCCCTGGCTGGCTCTTCCTCAGTGTTCAGGTCTCAGTTTAAATGCCACCTCTTCAGACAAGCCGTCCCTGACCACCCTATCCAGGTCTGTCTTTTCTGTCATAGAACTTGCTGCACTTTGAACGTACGCCTGTGTTGGTGCATTTGGTGATTGGTTGTCTTCCCTTTTCTACTGGAAGTTCTGTTAGGGCAGAGACCACACCTTTTTCATTCAGTGTATTGCCACGGGCTAGCCTAATGGACGGTAGGCATTCAAATAATTTATAGACTGGGTGAATGAATGCATGAATATTAATTTCTTTTCCCTATACTAGTGGGTCTCAGGATGATTTGCCCTCGCCCCCGGCACATTTCGCAATGTCTGGAGATATATTTGGGTGTCACAACTGGGATGGGGTTGCTAGTGGCATCTAGTGGGTAGAGGCCGGGAATGCTGCTAAACACCCTACAGTGAGTGCACAGGGCAGCTTCCCACAACAAAACGTCAGTAGTACTGAGGTTGAGGAGTCCTGCCCGGTAACTAGTGATGTAAGGGATTTTATTACCTTGAATTGGTGCCAAAATAATAGCTGTACTGGAAAAGTTACTCATGCTTTAATCTTAAGGATGCATGCCATTAAAACTGTGAAAGATTATTAGGCTCATTTTGTATCTCAAGAATTAAGCAGTAGATGGCACTAGAAGATGCCATAATTTACTCTTAAATTTCATTGTAAGTGAGTATTGATGATTTACAGTTTATCATAGTTGATTTCACCCCCTTTCTACACATAGGTATGTTTCTACTAAACTAGATGTGTGACGGTTACGTAGCAATATTTCTACCATTCAGCTCCACAGACCTAATATAGGCAAAGCCCTCTCCTGTGGATGGAGATAAGTGACTCACTCACAGGTTTTGTCCTCAACAAGCTTACACTCCCTGACTGGTCCCATAGGATAAGCATCTCATTCTGGCAGCCTCAGACCATCACTTGGAGTAGTTCATCATTTTTCAGGATTTCCTAGGTCCTAGGTAGATATGTCACTAGAGTGTGAGGTACTCATATGCACGAATGACGACAGAGTCCTCCTGTTCAGCCTCCTAGAACATTACCAAGACTTACCAGATATCTAGAGTTTTTAATTCCACAGGGGAAAAAAACCCACATTCTTTCCATGGTTCTATGTTTCGGTCCAGTTAAAGCACAAAGAATTACAGAAGACACTTCAAATGTTATGGATGATTTTTTAATTATTATTTTTAAATTATATTTATTGGGGTAACTGGTTAGTAAAATTATATAGATTTCATTTCAAATGTTATGGATAATGTTTTAATTATTATTTTTAAATAAAATTTATTGGGGTAACATTGGTTAGTAAAATTATATAGGTCTCACGTGCACAATTCTATAATATATCATCTATATATTGCATTGTGTGCTCACCACCCAGAGTCAGTTCTCCTTCCATCACCATATATTTGACCCCTTTACCCTCTTCTACCTTCTCTTTCCCCCTTACCCCCTGGTAACCACTAAACTGTTGTCTGTGTATCTGAGTTTTTGTTTTTTTGTCTTGTTCCCTGTTACTTTCAGTTTTATATCCCATATATGTGTGAAGTCATACAGTTCTTGACTGTTTCTGACTTATTTCACTTAGCATGAAAATCTCAAGATCCATCCATGTTGTCACAAATGGCAGTATTTCATCTTATGGCCGCATAATATTCCATTGTGTATATATACCACATCTTTTTTACTCTATCATGTATCAAAGGACACTTTGGTTGTTTCCCTGACTTAGCCACTGTAAATAATGCTGCAGGGAATATAAGGGCACATATATCTTTACAGATAAATGTTTTCTGAATTTTCAGGTAGATACCCAGGAGAGGGATTGTTGGATCATATGGTAATTCTATTCTAAATTTTTGAGGAACCTCAATACTGTTTTCCACAGTGGCTGTGCCAGTTTACTTACACCAGCAGTGTACGAGGGTTCTTTTTTCACAGCCTCTCCAACACTTATTACTTATCTTGTTGATAATAGCCATTCTAACAGGTGTGAGGTGATAGCTCATTGTGGTTTTGATTTGCATTTCCCTAATAGTTAGTGAAGTTGAGCATTTTTCATATAGAGAGGGTGCCAAAAAAACTGTATACACATTTTAAGAAAGAAAAACTGTATTAAAATTGTAATACTCAATATATACCGATAACAAAAGATGAATACAAGTCACGTTTGACTTCTGCAGTTACAAGAGGTGCTCAAAGTGGTTACCATCAGCATCCAGACACTTCTGATTACGGCAAACAACTGCTTGAGCAACTTTGACCAAAATGTCCACTTGTATACGTTTTTTTTGTCACCCCCAGTATCTGTTGGCCATTTGTATATCTTTTTGGGAGAACTATCTGTTCAGGTCCTCTGCCAATTTTTGTTTGTTTTTTGTTGTTGTGGAGTTGTATGAATTCTTTATATATTTTGGATATTAGCCCTTTATTAGAGGTGTTTGCAAATACCTTCTCCCATTAGGTTGGTTGCCTCTTTGTTTTGTTGATGGTTTCTTTTCATGTACAGAAGCTTTTTAGTTTGATATGGTCCCATTCATTTATTTTTGTTTTCACTTCCGTTGCCTTTGAGGTCAAATTCATAAAATCCTCTCTAAACCCAAGGTCCATAAGTTTAGTCCCTATGATTTCTTCTATGTATTTTATTGTTTGAGGTCTTATGTTTAGGTCTTTGATCCATTTTGAGTTAATTTTGTACAGGGCGACAGCAGTCTAGTTTCATTCTTTTTCATGTGACTTTCTAATTTTCCTTGCACCATTTTTTTTTCTCCATTGTATGTTTCTGGCTCCTTTGTCAACAATTATCTGCTCATATATATGTGGGTTTATTTCTGGGTTCTCACTTCTAGTCCATTGGTCTGTGTATCTGTTTTTCTGCCAATACCATGCTGTTTTGATTATTGTCTCTTTGTAGTATAAATTGAAGTCAGGGAGTGTGATACCTCCAGCATTGTTCTTTTTTCCTAGGATTGTTTTGGCTGTTAGGGATCTTTCGTGGTTCCATACAAAACTGATGATTTTTTGTTCTATTTCTTGAAAACATGCCATTGGGATTCTGATGGGGATTGCGTTAAGTCTACGAATTGCTTTGGGTAACATGGCCATTTTAACTATGTTGAGTCTTCCAATCCATGAGCACGGAATGTCTTTCCATGTCTTTGTGTCTTCTTCAATTTCTTTTAAGAATATCTTATATTAATAGCTTTCAGTGTATAGGTCCTTCACATCCTTTGTTAATTTAAGTTTATTCCTAGGTATTTTATTATTTTTGTTGCAATTGCAAAAGGAATTGTTTTTCTCATTTCTTTTTCTGAAATTTCATCATTAATATATAGGAATGCAGTGGGTTTTTGTACATTGATTTTGTATCTACCTACTTTACTGTATTTGTTTGTTGTTTCTAATAGCTTTTTGGTGTCTTTAGGATTTTCTATATATAGCATCATGTCATCTATAAAAAATGACAATTTAACTTCTTCATTCCCAATTCAGATGTCTTTTATTTCTTTCTCTTGCCTGATTGCTCTGGCGAGGACTTCCAATACTGTATTGAAAAGCAGAGGTGATAGGGGACAGCTCTGTCATGTTCCTGAACGTAGAGCAAAGGGCTTCAGTTTTTCACCGTTAATTATGAGAGGGTTTGTCATATGTGGCCTTTATTATGTTAAGGTATGTTCCTTCTATACTTATTTTATTAAGTGTTTTAATCATAAATGGATGTTGTATCTTGTCAAATGGTTTTTCTGCATCTATTGATATAATCATATGATTTTTATCTCTTTTTGTTTATGTGATATATCACATTGATCAATTTGCATATGTTGAACCATCCTTGTGCCCCTGGGATGAACCCCACTTGATTGTGGTATATAACCTTTTTAGTGTATTGTTGTATTCAATTTGCTAGTATTTTGTTTAGGATTTCTGTATCTATTCATCAGAGATATTGGTTTTCCTTTTTTGTGCTATCCTTATCAGATTTTGGTATCAGGGTAATTTTGGCCTCATAAAATAAGTTAGGAAGTATTGCCTCTTCTTCAATTTTTTGGAAGAGTTTGAGGAGGACAGGTATTAAATCCTCTTTGAATGTTTGATAGAATTCACTAGTGAAGCCATCTGCTCCTGGACTATGGCTTTTGGGGAGGTTTTAAATGACTGCTTCAATTTCATTACTTACTATTGATCGGTCTATTTAGATTTTCCAGCTCTTCGTTACACTGTCTTGGAAGATTACATATTTCTAAGAACTTGTCCATTTCTTCTAGGTTATTGAATTTGTTGGCATATAGTCCTTCATAGTATTCTTGTATGATCCTCTGTAATTCTTTGGTAACTGTCATAACTTTTCTTTCATTTCTGATTTTGTTCATTTGTATCTTTTTTTTTCAGTAGTGAGACTAGACTGGGGGTTGTCCATTTTATTAATCTTTTCAAAGAACCAGCTCTTTGTTGCATTAATTTTTTTCTATTGTCTTTTTGTTCTCTATTTCATTTAATTCTGCTCTACTTTTTATTATTTCCTTCCTTCTGCTGTCTTTGGGCTTCATTTGTTCTATTTTTTCTAGTTTTTAAGATGTAACGTTAGGTTGTTTATTTGGGATTTTTCTTGTTTCTTGAGATTGGCTTCTATAATAGAAATTTTCCTCTTAATGCTGCTTTTTCTCCATCCCAATAATTTTGATATGATGCATTTTTATTCTCATTTGTTTCTATGTATCTTTTAATCTCTCCTTTTATTTCTTCTTTGACCCATTTTTTTAGTAGCATGTTGTTTAATCTCCATGTATTTGTGGTTTTTCCTGCTTTCTTTTTGCAGTTGATCTCAAATTTCAAAGCATTGTGGTCAGAGAATATGCTTTTTATATTATGTTTAAGTATATAGTACCCTATTCTGTATAGGGGTTGCCATTTCCTGCTTCTGTCTGTCTGTTAGTTATCTTACTCATAGTTTTGTATCCTTTTGTCTTTTTGTTTCAGGTAAAATAGCCTATTTCAGTATTTCTTGTAATGCAGGACTTGTAGTAGCAAATTCCCTCAGCTTCTGTATGTCTGGAAAAGTCTTTATTGCTCCTTCATATCTAAAGGATAACTTTGGAGGATATATTATTCTTGGCTGGTAATTTCTCTCTTTCAATAGTTTGAATATTTGATTCCACTCCTTCCTGGTTTGTAGAATTTCTGCTGAAAAAATGGATGATAATCTAATGGGTCTTCCTTTGTAGGTTAACATCTTCTTTTTCTTGGCTGCCTTGAGAATTCTTTCTTTGGCATTAATTTTTGACAGCTTCAATATAATGTGTCTTGGAGAAGGCCTGTTAGGATTGAGATAATTAGATGTTCTGTTTGCTTCTTGGATTCGAGGGTCCAGTTCTTTCTATAGGTTTGGAAGTTCTCAGCGACTATTTGTTTGAATAGGCTCTCTGTGCCCTTCTCCCTGTCTTCTCCTTCATTATTCTTATACCACTCTTTCTGATGGAGTCAGAGAGTTCTTGTAGAATTCTTTCATTTGTTTTAACCCTCAGTTCTCTATTTTTCCATTTGCGTCATTTCCAGATTTCTATCTTTGATATCACTAATTCTTTCCTCTATCTGGTGGACTCTATTTCCTAAGCTGGCTCTTTCGTTCTTCATCTCTTTTACTGAGTTCTTCAGCTCCAGAATATTTGGTTCTTTTTTAAAAATTTCATTCTCTTTGGTAAAATATTCATTTTGTTTGTTGATTTTATTTCTGAATTCATTAAATTGCCTATGTGAGTTTTCTTATATCTCATTGAATATTCCAGGATTTCATTTAACATTGCAAAAATCCATGTTGGAAATTATTAAATTTTAATTGGGGTATTTCATTGGTAATTTGATGAGTTAATGGCTTATTTGTAGTTTTCTTAAGAAATTAACTACCGTGTTTCCCCGAAAATTAGACCTAGCTGGACAATAAGCTCTAATGCGTCTTTTGGAGCAAAGATTAATATAAGACCCGGTCTTATTTTACTATAGTATAAGACCGGGTCTTATATAATATAATACAATACAATAATATACAATATAATATAACACCAGGTCTTATAGTAATTTTTGCTCCAAAAGATGCATTAGAGCTGATTGTCCGGCTAGGTCTTATTTTCGGGAAAACAGGGTATGATTATTAAAGCAAGAGGTTGTTTGCTGAATTGGCAGCAGCAGTTAAGGGATTTGGGTTCCTTATCTGTGCTCTGAAAGATGTATGACCTCGAGCAAGTCACTTAACTTTTCTCAGTTTGTTTCCTCATCTGAAAAAATGAGTGAATAATTCTCACCTTGTCTATCTCATGGAGATTTAGTGCTCAAATCATATAGTCCTTGAGACTATCCTGGCTCATATGTTTAAGTGTGGATTTCAGTATGTATTCCTGTTTGGGGAAAATAGAGGGTCTTTCAATTCAGTTGATTGTACTTTTTCATAATATTAAAAGCCAACCAAAAACTGCAGTGTGGTTATATTTCGGCACAGCTTTGCTTTTTTGAAATCTCCCATAGTGATTAAGTGATATAGCAAAACAACTGAGAAAAAAAGAAGAATGATATTATTGAACCAACAAAGTAGAACATGTTTGTTCAACAATGGGATTAGTTGCTCATGTGTAATTTCAAGATGATACACTTTTCATTTTCTGCTGAATGAGATACCTCAACAACTGCCTCATAAAAATGAAAAGGTTCTGGTTTATGTGAGATTTGCAAAGTCTGAAAATTGTGTGTTTTGAAAAGCGACTGATTATTTAAGTATTTGTCAATATCTTAACATACACAGTTGTTAGATTGTAGACTAATACATTTCTACATATCATTTAAAATATGCTGCCTGATGATCTTTCCCACTGAACAGTTGGATTCTTTAGGAACTGTGTATAATGTATAGTCCACATAATGTTTACCTTGATTCTCACAGTGGATATTTGTAGCATCTTTTTTTTTTTTAGCAAGTATGCAAAGAATTTTTTTTATTTTATTTTATTGGGGAATATTGGGGAACAGCGTGTTTCTCCAGGGCCCATCAGCTCCAAGTCATTCTTCAATCTAGTTGTAGAGGGCACCACTCAGCTCCAAGTCTAGTCACCATTTTCAATCGTTAGTTACAGGTGGTGCAGCCCACCAACCCATGCGGGAATTGAACCAGCAACCTTGTTGTTGAGAGCTTGCGCTGTAACCAACTGAGCCATCCGGCCGCCCCTCTGGAAGCTCAGCAGCAGCTCATTCTCTTCAATCTAGTTGTGGAGGGCGCAGCTCACTGGCCCATGTGGGAATCGCACCGGCAACCCTGTTGTTCAGAGCTTGTGCTCTAAACAATGGAGCCATTTGGCCGCCCCATGTAGCATCTTTTTAGATAAGAAAATTATTCAAGATTAAGTGACTTGTTGCGGGGAGTTTCTCAGAGAGCATTTTCCAGGCTCTCGGCCTCACGTGGATAGGTGCTGGCTCAGGTAGTAAATGGCCATCAACTGTGATTGGATGGCCATCAGCTGTGGCTAGTTGGCCGTCAGCTGTAACCAGTGAGCCATTGGCCACTGATATAACTGCTGTGGCTCCGCTAGCAGAAAATGGGGGCTAGCAAGAAGATGGTGGCTGGCAAGCACGGACTGCAGTTAGCACGGCGGAATGCGGGTTGCAGATTGCAGAGAAGTGGACGGCAGGTTGCAGATAGTGTGGCTTCTGCTTCCTGTGTCTCCAACCCAGCCGCCAGTGACACAATAGTGGTGTGACTCCCCTACCTATGGCTCCGTGGGTGTTCCTTTTTGGCCTCACCATGTCCTGCGTTCTTATGTGAGGAGCTAGACTAGAGACCCCACATGACACCCTGCACGACAGATGGATAAATTAACTTGAATATGAACAGAAGTAAAATGAAGGATGACACATGAAGGCTTCATGATGTTTCCCAGGGCTGTGACGTAGAGATGTATTGTGCAGGCAAATGGCAAGGGTTGCAAAGAGTTAATGAGCATCTTTCAACATGTGCATGACTGTTCCTTTCCAGCAAAATAAAGGAAAGTTATCTCAAATGTGTCTCCTGTGTGTGCCTTGTATCAGGCACTATTCTAGTTTCTTTATGTACATTATCTCACTTGATTCTTGCAGCACTGATGTAGCATCTGTGATGGACTCCCTTTGGAAAACACAGAAAACTGAGGCATAAAGAGGTTCCATTACATGCCAAACATACAGTAAGTAAGTGGAAGAATTGATATTTGAGTCTAGGTCTCTGCTTCCGAAATCCTTTTTTTTTTTTCCCCACTAAGACACGCTACCTCCTTATTATGGTATTAAACTGTTAAATAATACATTTTTGCCCAAGCAGTATCACTAGTCATGTGGTGAAATCTCACGGATGACTAGGTAAATTGAAACTACTACTTTTTGCAAACTTTGTGGATATGTGTTTGAACCAAGTCAAGTTTACTCAAAGAATGTGTTTGTTTTGCCTCAGTGACTCTTTGCAAAATCAGTTTGTACCAATACAAATGTATTTGGTCTGTTAAGACTATCCCAAATGAATTGTTCATTTTCCTAAACATAAATTTTGTTTGGAAAACACTTGCAAGTGCAGAGACAGCTTCAGTATGAATTATGGCGCTTGGAGTGTTCAAGTAAGATTGATAGTGGCTGGACTCGGGATTAATGTCATATTTTTCTGCAAAAGAGCTTTAGTAAGTTCAGTTATGGCACCATTTGAAGTCAGCTTAGTCAGTTGGGAATTTTAATTAAGTTCTGGGCAGCCACTAAGTATAACATATTCTGAGGCCAAGTTTTTCCAAGTAGCCATAGAAAATTGGGCATGTGTACACTAGCACCATTCGTGGACATAAATCATAGCCAGCAGGAAAGTTTAGACGGTAGAAAGTTGGTTCCAAGTGACGTTTGCAGAAAGTTCAAGCCAACTTAACCATCAGAGGTGCACTTTGGTCTGTACTTCTTTTAAAATAATCTTTGAAATTTTTATTTTGGTTCTGAAACATTACCCTATCACTTGTAATCGTGTCTAGCCCATGAATTCATTGATCAGAGCATCCAGGGAGAGTTCCAAATGCGCAAAGCTTGTGAACATCACCCAATTTCCTTTCTTTTTTTTTTTAAATTAAATTTATTGGGGTGACAATTGTTAGTAAAGTTACATAGATTTCAGGTGTACAATTCTGTAATACATCATCCATAAATCCCACTGTGTGCTCACCACCATCCAGAGTTAGTTCTCTTTCCATCACCATATACTTGACCCCCTTTACCCTCTTCTACCACCCCCTCCCCCCTTACCCTCTGGTAACCACTAAACTATTGTCTGTGTCTGTGAGTTTTTGTTTCTTTATTTGTTTGTCTCATTCTTTTGTTGTTTTCAGTTTTATAACCCACATACCAGTGAAATCATATGCTTCTTGACTTTTTCTGTCTGACTTAACCTAAGACCCGAAACAATATAAACTGCATAGAAGAAAACATAGGTACTAAACTTATGGACCTTGGGTTCAAAGAGGATTTTATGAATTTGACCTCAAAGTCAAGGGAAGTAAAAGCTGAAATAAATGAATGGGACTATATCAAACTGAAAAGCTTCTTCACAGCAAAAGAAACCATCAACAAAATAAAAAGGCCACCAACTGCATGAGAGAAGATTTTTGCAAACAACGCCTCTGATAAGGGGCTAATATCCAACTTTCTCTGATGGGTACAATTATGTACTTCAACTTCGGTTTCTGTTAAGTATATTTCTCTCTACATGAAATCTTTCCCATTTAAATATATTTACCAACCTCTGGGTAGGGTAGACTAGGATAGAGGTGCCGATGAAGCTGTGCACAGAGTGGGTGGGCTGAGACTGCTGCCTCTGTTCCGTGTTTATTTATAGTCCTGTCTATCCTTATGACACTATTGATGAAACTGCTTATTTGGAAAATTGCTGTTCTCAAGTTGAAACTTCAAAATTTTCTTTTGTGAACAAGACTTAAAACTGTGCTTCCTGAGCACTGCATAAAACACACACACACGCACACACACAAAAACAGGCTTTAAGTTTCAGGAGACGGTTGTGACAAGTAAGAAGGAAAATCTATGTTTTTCCTTCTTTCCCTCTTCTCTTAGAATCTTTACTTTGGATACTGACAGTGCCATCCTTACAATCATCCAGCCTTCAAAGCTCAGTCATCGTTTCATTTCTGCCTCTTCCTCAAACCCTTATCAGGTGCCAAGCCTTATATATAAGTTCTGCTTCTAAAATGTTTCTCAACGGCCCTTTCCTTTCTTTTGCCACTGTTATCACTGTCTTTCATCCAAAAATCACAGTGACATCCTACACTCAGCCTTTCTGTCATCCCCAAAAGTGCTATAGCTTTTTCCATTTAAGCATCTCTCCGAGTCTCATAGTGTGTTGCCTAAATAATTAGGAGGGTCTCCTAGTTGGTCTGCTTGGCTGTATGCTTGCCTCCATTGCAATGATGTTTCCATCTCTGTCTTCCTTTTCTAGACCATTAGCTACTTGAAAACAATCCTATCTTACTCGATGCAATCTCTTCAGTTCTATTGTAATGCCTGCCATACAGTTGTAGATCACTTACATTTATTCAACAAATCTTAATAAAACACCTACTCTGTGCTAAGCACTGGGACTGTAGAAGTGAATAAAACAGATGTAGCTCTGCCCTTATGCCGCCTATGATCTAATGGGAAGAGACAGACCAGGAACAAGTAAGAAACAAACAAAAATTAAATTGTGTTAAAATGGAATGATTCCAAAAAAACTAAGGGAATGAATAGAGAATAACAAAGTGGTTCCAACTTTAGGTAGGGTTCACAGAAGCCTGACAGAAGAAAGTTAGCAATCCAGATAGTGAATGGGCAAAGAGCATAGCAGACAAAGGAAGCAGCATGTGCAAAGGTCCTGAGGTGGAAAGAGCTTGATCTATTTGAGGAACCAAAAGGCTTCAGTGTGGCTGAAGCCTAGTGTTCTGAAGTGTGGTAGGATACCTCGCCCGGGACTAGTCAGATCAGGGCCACATCATGAAATTTTCATGCAAGGGCAAGGGGCTTTAAGGATGAAGGGAAGGGCATCAGATGAGCACTTCTAAAGGATCAGTTTTCCTGTATTGGGAGCCAAAGAGGAGGGCAGAAAGACCAGTAGGTGCTGTTGTAGAGATCCAGGTAAGGGTTGTTCTTGCATGAATAAATTGCATCTTGTGTAGATTGCTGTAATTGCCTTATACCGTATTTCCCCAAAAATAAGACCAGGCCTTATATTAATTTTTGCTCCAAAAGATGCATTAGGGCTGATTTTCAGGGGATGTCTTATTTTTTCATGTACAACAACCTACATTTATTCATGTACAACAATCTTCATTTATTCATTTATTCATGTACAAAAATCTACATTTATTTAAATACAGTCATGTCATCTTCTTCTGGAACATCGTCATAACTCTCCAAACCCCGAATTTCAGCTTGAATTTCTTGTGACTCCATTTCCTGTAGAAACATGGGCCCCGATCTCACACGTCCAGCAATAGAGCTCTCCTTAAATGAGCATTTCTCGTCCATGTCGCCTGCTCGTAGTGCACTGGCAATACAGCTGTCAGTGATTTTATCCCAGGAATTCTTCACCCAAGTCACGACCTCTTGCAGGCTAGGCTTCACAAAGTTTCCATGCTGATTTCTCTCCATTCTATTTTCAATGTAGTCATTGATTTCCATGCGCAAATAGTCCTTGAATGGCTTGTTTATTGCAATATCAAGAATCTGGAAATAGGCAGTCATTCCTGCGGGAATCATTATTTGATCTATTCTTCTCTCTGCAAGGAGGTTCTTCATGTCTTTAGCGTGGTGAGTACTGGCTGAATCCCAGACTAGCAGACCTCTTTGGCCACCTCACAAAACAAGTGGCAGCATTAAATCGACCCACTTCCTTATAACTGCTTGTGTGCACCAGGCTTTTTTGGTTTCAAGAACATAAATGCCTGAAACATATTCAACCTTATCTTTCTTGATGATTAGAAGTGGGGCTTTCTTTCCATCCAGACGTATGGCCAAAATACAGGTGACACATGTACTTTCATAACCAGTGGAGGGAATGTAGATGGATGAGGCACCCCTCTGATCAATTGTCGTTTGAGATCCTTGGCTCATAAACACTGCAGTTTCATCCATAACAATCATGTTGGAGAGTTGGTATTTAGAAAAGTCGATGCCATCAACAAAGGACTTGAATGCAAGTGCACATTTAATAACTTCAGTATCTTCCAGCTTGAACAGTGTTGTCAATCTTCTTAGAGACAGTTCATATTGCTGAAGGAAGCCATCCAGCCTGTGTTGTGATGCTTTGAATTCTTCTGGGGATATTTCTAACTCTGGTGCCATGGCAAGGGCAAATGCTTGAGTATCACCCCTGGGCACAACCAAAGCGTCTGTTCTGTCAGCAATCCATTCACAGATGATGTCTTCCAACTCAGGAAATAATGGTTGCCGACCTGATCGACACTTGGGCTTCTTAGCATTTCCCTCCTCCACCTGTTGACTGAGGTTATCATACTCTGCTCACCATTTTCACACCATTCAGAGATCCAACTTCTCTTTGCACACAGCTGTAAGATTCTTGCCCTGGGAATCCTCCACGATTCCTTTCATGTACTTGATGGACTAGCTTTCTTTTTGCACTCATCTTGTCTGGGGGTCTAAATATTACTCCCTTCAAATATACCATTAAACCAAGTGTTAATTGAAGACTTACAAGACAGGGGTGGCAACAAAAATGATGACAGTTAAGAATGATGGTCCACACGAAAGTGATGCAAAATTGTAGGCACCAAAATTGAATAAAGTTCCTTTATTTCACATGAGTGCATTAAGTACGTCCATTACAACACACAACATATTGAATTAGGAAGATTCATATTACACACAACCATGTCCATTTGTTATCAAGGGCGCACGTTATTCGTGCTTTGTGTTTGTATTCCTATTGGTCATTCGGCAATAAGTCTCGAGTTCATCTGTTTACATAGGTGTTTACCTCTTGTCCAAAGGTGCCCAGTTGGGTATTTACAAATACTTAATTATAATTTATATTATCATTTATTTTAAGTATTAAAGTCAATAATATTTACTTATGTTTAAATATATATTGATATTATTATTTTATAATTCAGTACATCCATCGTGTTGCAAAGGACGTACTAACTGCATCTGTCTAGCTGACGATCTTAACTGGGGCTTATTTTTGGCGTAGGGTTTATTTGCGAGCATTCTGAAAAAAATCATGCTAGGGCTTATTTTCTGGGTAGGTCTTATTTTGGGGGAAATACGGTATCTCTACTTCATCCTAATTCACTTTCCATTCCAGATTTATTTTTCTAGTGAAGCTTTAATCACACTTATTTATTCTACATTTCTCAATACGTAAAAATTACAGTTAAAACTCCTGGGTATGTGATTTAAGACTTCCTTTGAAACTCGTCCCTTTAGGCTTCTTTTCCATTTCTTTCCTAGATATATTCTGTGCTCAAGCCACCCCCCAGAGGTTCCCCTCACTTTCCCACCGCTATGTATTTAACCAGGTGATTCTGCTTGGAATGTTTTCTTCCTCATTTCTTTCTAAGAAGTGTTTGTGCTTTTTGGGGGAGGCTGGTTCAGGTACTGAAGTTTATATGAAACATTTTCTGATATCAGTAACCCGGAGTAGTATCTCCCTCCTTTGATCTGTATTTACAGCACGTTTTTCTCTTTTTTCTACCTTACTCTGTGTTATCTTAGATTCCTCTATGTCATTCCTTTTTGAATCTAGTAGAACCTTGAACATAGCATGAGCTCAGTTAAGTTTTTATTGAAATCAGTGCAGTATATTGTAGTATCTAACAAAATTGTGTGTGTGCGTGTACGCATGCGTGCGCGTATTTTGTGCCCCAAACTTAATAGTTCCAGCTTAATTTTAAGATTTTTAAAAAATAGGTTCGCTTTAGAGCCTTGTGTTCTTGGATATATAATCAGTTTGAATCTTTGAACATCTGGTTCTCAGATATAACAGTTTCATGTGCACATGTTTGTTCCAGAAAAATCCCCCTACTTCATAAGAATAGTAAGAGCTTGGCACATACTTCTAAATCATAATTTTGTATTAAATATTGAAATTGCAGAAGTTAATGTGACTGAGGGGATAGTAAGAATATAGTAGCTGTAATAAAGAAACAGTGCAAAGGAGGAAATTATGTTGGGGTTGGCATTAGCTCAACCAGATATGCCAGGAAAAAGCTGAGGCAGGATTAGAATCCCAAATGTCAAAAGAAATGAAGGCCATTGATAGTATGAGGTAGGTCGTCCTGTAAGAGAAGCCGATGTTTATTTGTCAGATGGTTGAATGGCTCAGGAGAGACATTCTAATGAGCCATATTTCAGGATCTACAACATGGCTGCTGTTGCGGATGAAGCATTAGCCTTAGCCTTGGACAGATGTAGGACCTTGTGCCCCTCTGAGATAGTTTTCTAGAATTACAGAACTGTCTTCAGTGGGCTTATAGTAAGGTCAGGTATGTAGTCTCTAGATCCAGGCAGAAGCAGATTCAGATCAGGGTATTTCCACATTTTAGATTGATGGCTATGGGTAACTTTCTCTCTGAGCAGGATTGCCTTGTATGGTAGGGTAGCTATAGGTATAAAACAAAGGCATCTTCCCCAGTGCATAAAAGTGGAGGGAGGACCAGGAAGGGGAAATAAGGTCATATAATTTCCTAATATGTAGCAGTGGTATTTCTGATGGGCAGCCATCAATTTACTAATTACACTTGGTATAATTACAAATTCTAGTAATTATTATATGTACATAAAAATTTGATTTTCCACACACAATTTTGGTTCCTAAAACCTCTACTTCCCTAGAATGTATGAAATTTGGAAGAGAAGGGAGCATTTCAAGCCAAATCTAGGACCCAAGGAAACAAAAAACAATTGGGCTCCCAAACAAACAAATAGGTAACGGATAGGGTTTTAATAAAAGTGTTCTAGGAGCAAAGGAAGCAAATAGAAAGGGAACGGTTGCAGAGTTAAGGCAGTATTTCAAAAAGTGAAGAATTATGATTCAAAGGTATTCCCCAGCTCCAGGAGTTATTCTTAAAATGCTTCCATGGGGGAAGGAGCTGGGGGTTCACTACTGATTGGTACAAGCTTTTAGAGATGACCCTTTTCTCTTTCATTTTCAATGGCTAAGGCTGGAAATAACCTTTGCAGAGAAACTGGAGAAGGAGTTACTGAGACAAAGTGAATGTCACAGGGCAAGTCAACAAGGGAAACCCAGCACAATGTGGGAGTGAAGGCTGGGCCCCAGGAACACTTGACATGCCCTTTGGGGGAAAGGAAGACAGAGAGCTTGGGAATGACAATTAGAATATCAGAAAATAGAGCGGAAAAATGTCATCTGGCAGAGGTGAAGACTTACAGTATCTGGTGCCAGAGTCCCTTTTTAGGATATATCCCCATCTCTGTGGCCTAGAAACAGCTTTGCTGCTGAGGCTGGAGTACGAAGTAGGATCAGTGTCACTTGACAGTGAATTTTGTCTCATACGAGGTCTGACAGTTAGTTCACAAACGCATCCTAGAAAAAGTGCCACATACCTCATTGCTAAATATCACTATAGTCACCTTCGAAGTACTCCCCTGGGAAAGCTATGCACTGATGCCAGTGCCTAGTCCACCCTTCAAAGCAATTTGGAACTCTTTTTCTGGAATGGCCATCAGAGCTGTCATCATATTACCCTTGATGTCCTGAATGTCATCCAAATGTCTTCCTTTCAATAGTTCCTTTATCTTTGGGTAAAGAAAGAAGTCATTAGGGGCCAGATCAGGTGAGTAGGGAGGGTGTTCCAATACAGTTATTTGTTTACTGGCTAAAAACTCCCTCACAGACAGTGCTGTGTGAGCTGGTGCATTGTCGTGATGCAAGAGCCATGAATTGTTGACAAAACGTTCAGATCATTTTTATCTAACGTTTTCTTTTTTTTTTTTTTTAATTTATTGTTTAAATTTATTGGGGTGACAATTGTTAGTAAAATTACACAGATTTCAGGTGTACAATTCTGTATTACATCATCTATAAATCCCGTTGTGTGTTCACCACCCAGAGTCATCATGTAACTTTTTCACACAGCCTTTTCAGCACTTCCAAATAGTAAACTTGGTTAATTGTCCAGTTGGTAAAAACTCATAATGAATAACCCCTCTGATATCAAGAAAAGGTTAGCAGCCTCTTTGCAACATGTTCGCAAACTTAATTGTCAGACCTCGTATGTTTGAGAGAGGCAGAGATAAATATTGAAATTCTTGTTTGGGATGTGTTTCTATTAACTAAAAACATTGCTCCAAATAAGAGCTACCGAGGTCACAGTTTCATCATGTGCTCGTCAAGGCTGGGATTGTATGAGATACTAAAGGGGACTGATAGTCTCTAGAACACTGAAATTGAGTTCCCAGGCTGATTGTCTAAGAGGCTGAAATGGGATGGTCAAGTTCACTCAGAGAGAAACTGAGAGGGGGCTATAAAATCAGTTGTGGAAAACCAAGAACTTTGCAGGGCAGTCTCTCTGTGGTTTCCGCAGTGAGAACACTGTTTTGTTTGACAAGCATCTCACGTATCTCAGATGGCTGGCTTGAGACTTAGGGAAACAGATCTTTGAGGACGCCTTACTTCAGAGGAGAGGTGCACAGCTTGGGGCGACAGTGTTTTACTGATATTGGACTTGCTAGTTTTTTTCCAGTTGCTAGTAATCCAGCCATGCATCCTTGGAATAAGTGATGAACTTTGTAATGAAGAATGAATAACATGGTTCTGTGCTACTGTTACAGGAAAAGAGTGTCCTTGCCTTCACACAGGCAAGAATTCAAACGTGAGCCGATAGAGAGTTTAAAGTAAAAGTAAGTTTATTTAGCAGAGAATAAGTAAGAAAACAAAGGCCAGCCCATAGAGAGGTGGTCTCCAATCCCTAGTGGAAGAGAGACCCCCTTCATCCCCCGGGCTAGGGTTTCTCTGTATTTTCTGCTTCCACAGAAAATTCATTGGTATGGGAGTGGGAGACGGGAAAAGAAGAACAATGAGAAGTTTAACTTTGTAAGTGGCAAGAAGCATACAGGCAGATTTGTCTTTAACTCTTGTCAAGCACAACCTGTATTTTATCTGCCGTGGGCTTAGCTACAGGGAGGGTCCTAATGGAATCTCTAGTCTTCCAAAGAGCTTGCTCTGTGTCATTGATTAACGTCTGCCTGAGTTCTGTGTCTCGGAGCACACAGGCAGCGTGCTTGGACTCCAAACTCCTAGTTCCTTCGTCTGCAAAAATAGTCCTCATGCCTCTTCCCTGTGTTACCGTGGACCGAGATAGCTTTTCCTCCCTCTAAACCCAGCTATTATCAGCAGTGGACCACAGGGAGTCACATCATGATGTCCTCATAGCTTAACACGAGAGGAAGCAAGTGAGATCAAGGTCTCAGCTTGCTATTTGAAGACATGACATAGAAGAGAAGAAAAAGAGGTTGAGGTGGCTGTCGATTCCCCTGGGATGCAGGCCCAGCTCAGTTTACCAGTCCCGGAGGATGGAGGATGGAGGAGTGTGAAGAAAGAGAACCACATCTACGTATGTGACTTTGTAACACAGTGACGCAGGTCACTATTAAACATGGCCTCATCAGTGGCCCAAATCTTGACCCAATCTGATTAGAGACTCAGTTTTGTGTGGAGAATGTAGAAGCAAGTGGACAGATGTTTTCTTTACTTGGTCTAGGCGAAGACTCAACTTTCACTTTCTGGTGACAGTCGAAGAGTTTCAGAGTCATTTCTTTCTTTCTTCTGCAAAAAGTTGTATTGTTTCAGTTTGGTTCATGGCATGGGAGAGGGCTCCAGGGTGGTTAGAAGGCTGCCTCGTGGTTACAGGGAGAGGCTCAGGCAGAAGCCCAACACCAGGGGACGCAGAGGGGCCCCTCAAAGGCCTCTGGGCTCCAAAGGCTTCTAGTCGTGCTTGAGGGTGAGCCTTTCAAAGAGATACTCGCCCAGCCCAGCCTGGGGACCGGCCAGCCTGGGGAGGTTAGTCAGATGGTCACCCATCTTCTTGATGAGTTTCACCTCCTCATCCAGAAAGTGGCTCTCCAAGAAGTCACAGAGATGTGGGATCCGTGCGGGCAGAACCCAGGATGTGCAGGCAGAACCCAGGATGTGCAGACAAAAGGCCTGTTTCATGTTCTTCTCCAGGGCCATGGTGGCTTCCATGGCTTCCTGAGTTTTACCCCACTCATCTTGGGAAGGCTTCTGCAGATCCTGGAAGAAGACTTGGCCGCCATGCTGGTTTTGCATCTTAAAGAGATGTTCAGCGCCCTCACGCTTCTCCTCAGCCAACTCGAGGTAGAAGTGGCTCACGCCCTGTAGAGCCACATTGTCGCGATTGAAATAGAAGCCCAGAGAGAAGTAGGTGTAGGAGGCCCCGCAGATGCAGGCTGATGGTGGCCTCCACCTTGGTAGGATAATTCTGACAAACTTGAGAGCTCATGGCTGCTTGGCGATAAGTAGTTAAGCTCAAAAACTGGTGTTGGCTGGTCTTGGAGACTGAGGATGGCTGAGATGATTCTGAAGGTTGTGACTGGAAAAGTGGTCGGAGGGTGGTTGGAGGCTGGAAGAAGGGGCATCCCTGGGTCTGTTCCGTCCAAACACTGTTGAAGCAAGAGACAGATCCCGGGGACCATTGAGGGCACTGCCTAAGAGACCTATTTTTTAAATAAAAATTCGAATGGCATGAATGTCCTCAAAATTGGTTATGAATTAACTCTTAAAATAAGTCCTCCTGATATGTTGAGGAGTCCCTAGAGTGACACTTCACGTGAGTCTGCAAACCAGGGTAGCAGCTGCAGTCACCATGTCTTGTGTTGGCCTGCTTTGTTGTTCCTCTCCTGCTCTGGTCCCCATGTCAGAGGCACGTTGGACAAGCTTCCCCTTAATCACTGTCTATCATGAGAACACTAATACTCCCGCCAAATTCACGTTTTTCCGGTTGTTCCAAAGCTTCAAGTTTGTAGGGTGCCAGGGCATTGTGAGGGGCAAGACCTCTGAGGGCTCCGATTCTGTGCCACCTTTTGGCCTTTGGATGGTGAAATGGCTCAGCCTCTGAACTGTATCAGTGAGTCTCCCTGAAGAGTTCTGTCAGCGTCTGTCCAGAACCTGGCACATGCGCCCATGAAAAGCCGATAAGTATGACCTAACTACAACCAACCACAGAAGCATTAATAAGGACAGAAGTGACTGGGGGGAATTTTGTCACAACTTTGTTCCTCAAGGACCGATGTGAGGGTTTTTGAGTAATGGTGTGGCAGGTAGAATGAACTCAAGAGTGTTGCACTTCCAAAAGGTTCAAGCCTGCAAACATTGCAGATCTGTGACGCTTTCAGTAATCCAAGTGGTGATTTTTTGGGCTCTGCTTCAGAGGTGGGGGAAATGGACAAGAGATGGATTTAAGGAAAAATGTAGAAGTCAAGGGACCTCAGGCAGATTACATGTGGTGAGCCAGGCACGCAGGGAGCGAAAGAGAGCTCACTTTTATTCAAGAACGATGGGGAATGATGGCCCCAAGAAGTTCCAGTCTTCATCTGCCATTTCCTTTAAGTTCTTATGTCTTATACATGACAATTTTTCACATACGCGTATCCCATGAGGTATGACAACTAAGTTCGTGATCTCATCCTAGAAAAAGTGTTATATACCTCATTGCTAAATGTCACTATGGGCACCTTCGAAGTCCTCCCCTTGGGAAGCTATGCACCGACGCCAGTGCCTAGTCCACCCTTCAAAGCAATTTTGGATCTCTTTTTCTGGAATGGCCATCAGAGCTGTCATCGTATTACCCTTGATGTCCTGAATGTCATCAAAATGTCTTCCTTTCAATATTTCCTTTATCTTCAGACAAAGAAGAAGTCTGTGAGGACCAGATCAGGTGAGGAGGGAGGGTGTTCCAATACAGTTATGTGTTTACTGGCTAAAAACTCCCTCACAGACAGTGCTGTGTGAGCTGGTGCATTGTCGTGATGCAAGAGCCATGAATTGTTGGCGAAAAGTTCAGCTCGTTTTCATCTAACTTTTTCACGCAGCCTTTTCAGCACTTCCAAATAGTAAACTTGGTGAACTGTTTGTCCAGTTGGTACAAATTCATAATGAATAATCCCTCTGATATCAAAAAAGGTTAGCAACATCGTTGCAACAAGTTCATGAACTTAATTGTCAGACCTCATATTCCAGTCAAACTCCTCTCTGCCTCATGTGACCCCACACTTTCCCTCTTATACGCTTTTGCTAATATTAAAACTTCCACTTTGAATCTCTTTCTACCAACCATGTATTCCAAATCCTACCATTAAGGCCAAACTCATGTATTTATTATGTTTACAGAGGCAGGATTGGAGAATTATTGAAAATTCAAACTTGGATAAAAGACTGCCTGAGTTCATGTCTTGACTGATACTTAGCTGTGTGACCTTGAAGACATTACACAACGCATCTGTGGTTTAGTTTCCTAGTCTCTAAAATGGAGATATTGTGTTTCCCCGAAAATAAGACGTACCCTGAAAATAAGCCCCAGTTAAGATCGTCAGCCAGACAGACGCATTTAGTACGGTATGATGATGTTCCAGAAGAAGATGACACGACTGTGTTTGAATAACTGTAGACTGTTGTACATGAAAAATAAGACATCCCCTGAAAATATGCCCTAATGTGTCTTTTGGAGCAAAAATTAATATAACACCCAGTCTTATTTTCGGGGAAATACGGTAGGAAGGGTCTCAATCTCACTGTGTCGCAGAGTACATTCAATGAGAATGTCTGTGTAAGGCATCTGGAACAGCACCGTTATTCAATTCAGTATTTACTGAGCAATCATTATGCATCAAACATTGTGCTGGGGGTTGGGGATACAGCAGTCAATAAGGTATGGTCTTTGCTCTTATGGGGTGCAAGAAATTATATGGAGGCACCCATGTCAACAAATAATTTGAATATACATTACAATATGCAAGATATGCAGAAGGTAAAGTGTCTGAAGATTGGGTGCGGTCTGCAAGGGAGAAATTTGCACTCTGGGAAGAAATAATGGAATAGCACATGCAACGGGAAATATTCTCTGATGCTTCTTCCACCTCCATAAAATGTTCCAAATTCCTCTGAATTCAAAGGACATTTTCCTTCTGAACAGTACAATAAGGAGCCTCTACATGTTTACCTTGTATTAGAGTTATTTATCTAAATTTCTTCCCACCCCAACTAAACTGTAAAGTCCTTGAGAGTAGACACTGTGTTTGATTATATTTTAAGTTTTCCTAAGCAATAGGCAGGGGACCCTGGCTACAGTGGGTGTTCTCATTAAAGGCCAGGGTAAGGTGAGTATGGAGTGTTCCAATACTCTCAGTGGGTGGTGGGCAGGTCATGTAAAACTCGGAAACGGATGCAGATGACCACAGTTTACATTGATGCACCATGGGGTCACTAAGCAGAAGACCTACCCCAGAAGGCAGTGCCATGTGGTTACTTCTGTAGTAAACCCTGCAGCAAGGGCATGACCTGACTTCTGTTTCCACACTGAGAAGATGGTGGTAGATTTTAGAGAAACAAATTTCTTCTCCACAATTCAGAAACCCCTTGAGACTGAGGGGGTGCTGAACCTAGGTGTGTGCTGATAAAAGTGAACTGGCATCTTAAGATGATTTTAACCACAGAGCTGGGAGGACTATGGGTGGAGATGGGCCCCTTGTCAACTCTCTAGTCCTGACTTCCTGTTAAACTTTGTGGTAACTTCTGGGGGGAGAGGGATCCAAATAAATATAGAGGCCATCTTGGGAACATACGTTTTGCAGGTGGTGGCCAATTGGAGCCGCGGCCAGAGGTGGTATGCATTCACACACTGCTGGGGTTGTCTCCTTTCTTTTTCTTTTCCCAAATAAACTGCTCTTTTGGTGAATTTTCTTGAGAGTTATTTTGGCCAGTGGACAATGCACAGGATCCAGTTCTGAAAGCTCAGAGAGCAGAGTGGCCCTGGTATGCTTTGCCCAAGTCTCTGTTCAGAAATCTTTCAAACCCACCAAGTAAATGGTGGCTGACGTCTTTTAGGATTTCTCTCACAGGGGCACCAGAGTGCCTATTTACAATCAACAAACAAAGGCTACTTGTGGTGGACAAGGTTAGTAAACAGGGCTTCTAGTGTACTTAGGGACAGGAAACAGAGTGGTTGTATTAGAACATTTTTGCTGGTGCACGTCTGATACAGACCAGCTGTAGATGCATATGCCTGCCAATTACATGCCAGAGGGTTTTGGTCTTCAAAGGGATTTTTTTTTCATACCACGCTTTTTTTTTTTTTTTTTTTAAAGAGAAACACATTCTTTGTACAAAGAATCTGTCGGAGTAAGAAACATCCAAACCTGTAGAGAATTTTTGTGAGTTTATTTGAGCCAAACTGGTAACAATTGCCGGGAAGCAAAATCTGAATGGATTAAGAAAATGCTCTGGAGAATGGTAGTTTCACACCTTATTTCATACTTAGAATCAAAGGAGGAGACATAAGGAGGGTTACATGAAATCCATGGGTGGTAGATCCTTAAGGGGGTGGGAGAAAGCACAGCTGGGAAATCTCTGGGATTGGATAAAAAGTAAAATGGAGAGACATGGACTTATTTTACATTGGTGGGTACAGGATAGTTAATGATTACCATTACAGCACATAGAGTTGGTATTCGGGGAACAAGATAACAATGAGGGGTTCTGTGGTCTCCTGCTCTGGTGTCTGTGGATTGTGCCCTCAGGGGTCCGCAAAAAGGGGATGACTCTGACATTTCAAGGGTATGTTATCTAAGAGGCAAAAAGACACTAGACAGGCTCATTTAAGGTAAAGACTGACCTTTGTCAAGGAAGCTACAGGCCTAGGATGTCACTACCCGCCATGACCCGCTTTTAGTTGGGAATTTTTATGTTCAGACCACCCTGTGTGGTTAATTTCGGTGTAGGGCCTGCCATGCTGACCTCCCTTGAGCTTGTCAGGTTTAGTATGTGGCCCCTTTCTCGTCCATAAATCCAATGGGAGTCATACATTAAATAGGTATAGGTTATGCATTCTTTGACATATAAAATATTTTATCTCTGAAATATTTTTTCTTAATAAAGAATATGGTGCCGGTTTCACTAATGCTTTCTTTTTCTTATTCTGTGTGTTAAGGAATTCTGGTGGAAAAAAAAATTAAGCTTGCAGTAAAACCTGACTTAGAATGTCATTTAAAGATGGGAAAGCCCTGCTTACTGCATTATTAAATCTTTTCCTGCCTAATACTGGGAACTGACAGAAACAATATTCTGTTTGTTCAAATTTTGAGAGAAAAGAGGTAGAAATTCAAATACTGTTTTATATCTTCTGAAGCTCCACATTTTCTGTATATTTCCATTGTGAGGTACATATGCTTAAAAATGAGGGGAGATGCAGTAATAGCAGAGTATGTATACTCATCTGTTATCACTTAATGTTTTATCCAGTGTTGATTTATGATTTTGAAACCTTCAACTTAATATAAAAATATTTTCTTCTGCGTTAATTTTCTCCCATGTTTGATTATGAAGGGGAGCAGATTTGGCCACCCCAAAATATGTCTTTTTGACATAAGAATTATCTTGAGCTGGTTATTTTTAAGAAACAGCAGACATAGGGAAAACTGTGAAAACAGAATAGAAATTACCCTTTTGTAAGAGACATTTACATTCCTAAGGGAAATCTCCATTTGTAAGGGTGCCCCCACTCTCAGTACCAGGAAGAGGAGGAAGACTCTAAATGTCTAGAAGCTCTTACCAATGCAGAAGGAAAAGACCTAAATCTGCATAACAACAGTACCGTTGTTTACTGAGCTTTGCCTGGTAACCTACTTTGACTGAGGCTCCACCCCCACCATCATCTTTTGTCTTTAGCTGGAGATGTAAATTAAGCTGATGGCTTGGGCCTTTTCAAGGAGATATCCAATTTTCCTGAGTCTCTCCCCTGTATACAGGAGGTATTAATGTCATTAAACTGTTTGTTTTTCTCCTATTAACATGTTTTTTATTGTAGGGTGGTTTTAGCCAAGAACCTTAGAAAGGTAGAGGGAAATTATTTTTCTCCCCCCACAATTATTTAGGAACATAGGGAAAAATAATACACCAAAAAACAGGTCTTAGAAAATTAACGTCACACTGTTTTGTTGGTCCAGTTTTTCCTAACTTTAAATTACTTCTTTAAAGGAAACTCTATGTTTCTCATTAACGTAAAGATGGTATTATTTGTAACTTTCCCCTTGAATACGTAAGATGGCCACCGAGGAAAAGCCCAATCCTGTTTTTGTTTCCCCCCCCTCTCTGTGTTAGATTGCATCCTGCACTTTGCAGCATCTTGCCCTCCTCCCAAGGTGGTAGCTGACCTGTACTGTAAGTCAGGCCACTTGCATGTGTGAGGCTTTATTTCTGGAGGGCATGAGGACATGTCTCTGGACTGACCAGATTTTGCAAAACTTAAATAAAAAATGTGTGAATGGATTAAGGCAGGATTTTGTGTCCCACTGAAACCCAGGGTCCTGATTTTTGTGTGATTTTGATTTAATACGTATCCCCTGCACTCTCTCATTTGTTCACAGTGGGCCCTGTGAGCTTTAGCCCTTTTCCTTCCGGTCATTAATGCCCTGGGGCAGCCAGAAACAGTGGCCATGCCTGGACTAAGGGCCATAGGTATGGGTTTCTGTTAAGCTAAGGATAACATCATGGCCTCAGTTGTGTTCCAGCTCCTGAGCCCTAAAGCAGACCCACCCCCTGGCCACATCCTCATGAAACCAGACAGAAATGATATAGGATTCTGGTGTCTGGTGCCCGGAGATCATGGTCTCACGTCCCCGAAGAATGAGAACACGGACTCGGAAGGAGAGGTAGAGGAGCAAAGACTTTTATTAAAGCGAAAGTACAGCTCTCTTATGAGAGGGGATACCTGAAACTTGGATGCCCACTTGCTAAGGCAAAAAGCTCTTATTTTATACTTTTTCTTGTATGCTTTGGGAAGGGAGCTGGCACCTTTTGATGCATTCGCTCTAACAGATTTGCTCTGTTTGTCCAACCTAGAGATTTACAAAATAACCCATTTATCCCTAGAGGAATGTTACAGTGTTACCCTGGAGTGAATGAGTCATTCCAGAACCTGGAGTTCCAAGATATGGCTGCCTTTATTTATTCTACCAGCGACTTCCCTGTTTACCTAAAAACATGCTAACTAACCTGTCTCAGAAGGACACAGAAGCCAACCTCAAGTCCTGAAATAATGATTTACTGCCCTTACCTCACTCTTCACCAATCAGCAAGACCCAGAACCCCCAACCCCTTACTCATGACCATTTCTGCTCTATAAAAACCCCTTGTCCGTAAACATCTAGTAGTTCGGGTTTTTTCAGCGCAAGCTGCCCGTTCTCCATTGTGTAGCAACATACAATTAATGCCATTTTCTTTCGCTGTATCCCAATGTCAATGTAATTGGCTGTCTGCAGCGCTGGGTGGACAAACCCTTTCCATTCGGTAAAACCATTGGCCCCCTTTGTTCCTGTCTTTCCCCACATCTCTTGGGAAGGATTTGTGTTTTAAGCATAATAACATTGTAAAATGAGATATGAGAGGCAGTCACTATTTGCATGAAATAGGTTGATCATGTAATGTTCCATTCTGTGTCTTAACAGGCAGCACGAACCTTGACTCTAAAAGTGGACTGCAAACAGAGCTTTGAATCTTAGTATCACAGTTTCCTAGCTATGTAACCTTGGATAAATCATTTAATCTCTCTGTGCCTCAGTTATTTTTTAATCTGTAAAATGAGGGTGGTAATAATTGCATTTAACTCAGAGGGTTGTGAGGAACAAATGTACATAAAAAGTGATTGGACAGTGCCCAGCATGTAGTGGGTTTTAACTGCAATTCATTGTTTTTCTGAAAGTCCTCAGCTGACCCTGGAGTGGGCAATAAGGATAAATGTAAGGAGTCAAATCTCCCATGAGGAAGCTGGGAAACAAAGGTCCCCTGATTTTGACCTTCCTGGGATGGAATCCAGGAAAGAAGGAGGTGGGTAAAAAAGAGGAGATGGGGCGAAACATGGAGGAAAGAAAACTTCTTATGCTCACTGAAAATGTCTCTTTTTTCAATACAAGGCAACCAGATGGGAAAGGAAACTTTTGCATATCCTTTGGACTATGAGTATGGTTATGATCTAATAGTATTCTCTCTCTAGTAATAGACCACATCTGAATATGCTTCCAGATGTGGTGGGATCTAACAGAGTGGTGACACGAAAGATCTGTGTTTTACTTTTTTACAAGACACGTGCTGGTAGAAGCAGTTTGAATACTAGACTGTTGGAATATTCAAGATATTCTGTTCATTTATGGAGACCCTGGAAAATTTTTTGAAATAGCGGTTATATCACAAAATCTAGTCTGTGGTTTTTGTCGTATCCCCGTAAGAAGAGTTCAGCAGACACCTAGATACATAGCTTGTCCCAGTATTGTAGGAAGCTCCCCGTGGAGATGTATAAAAATGCCTCTGTTTTTTTGCTAAGCTACTTGATATGTAGGCACAGAAATGTCACTCTTCACTCACTTGGCTCCATCATGGGTTGAAGACAAGTTTTATCGCTCAGTATGTACCTATGTGGAAGGCTTATGTAAGTTATGTGAATTACTCTCTTTTAGCCAAGTGGAGTGCTTTGGTGAGTTATTAGTGAAGACTTGTCTTGTTGGAGGAAAGATAGCAGGTTTTTAAGAGGATGAAACCTGAGAGAATAGTCTGGAAAGCAGATTAATTGAAGAGTCTCCAGATGCCTTGATATGTTGCTCATTAATGCCTGTTTGTGTCTTTTGTTTCCCACATGACCGTGAGCTTCGGAGTGCAGTATAGAATAGTCAAACACAAAATAAACGAGTTTAATATTACGTTCATCTTTGTAAATGTCAAAATAGGACATTGAACATTTTGATTCATTAAAAAGTCTATGTCTTCTAAATGAATATTAAAAGCTGTTTATCAATCAAAGAGTAATTCCTGGGAGCCACAGAAGTATTAGGTTGGTGCAAAAGTAATTGCAGTTTAAAAGGTTGAAAATCATCGCAAAAACCGCAACTACTTTTGCACCAACCTACTATGTATGACACGTGGAGAAGGGACAGGAAAAAAAAATTACTTGTTAATCATAGAATGTTCGAGCCACAAGGAGCATTGAAGACTCTCCAGTCTAGACTTCTCAAATTATAGATGAAGAAACTGAGGCCCAGACACTTCAAGTGTGTTCTTCACATTCAACATAGCTAATTACTGTCACTAGTCAGGACTGGAAACCCTATCTTCCAGTTTTCAGGTGAAAACATTCTTTCTAATTCACTGCTAGTTGGGTACGTCTATGAAAAGCAGGAAGAAGCTGACCTTTTCTGGTCCTCTTGTAAAATCACCCTCAGCTCAAATTGCTTCAAGAAATCTCATGTATGATTTTAGAATAAAGATTGGATTTGATGGTTTTCTGGAAGTTTCTTTGTGTTAGAGTTTCACACATGGAGGCTAGCTTTGCTTGGAGGTACTTTTAATCTCCCAGCAGTCATGAGAGGGAAGATGGGGGGTTCATGGTGACTCAGTTTCTGGCTATACTCAAGGGTGTTGAGGGCAGGATGGCAAAGTTTGGCAACTGTGGAAGCAAAAGTTGATGCTTTAAAACAGACTTTGGGACTTTAGTCACTGGAGAAATGTCGTATTCCCCACCAAGGAGTTTCTTTGGGGACTTTGTCCCAAAAGAATAACACTCTGTATTACATTCCACCTTGTAGGTGTGATACCACAAAATTCATCTAGGATTATTAAAAATGTATCCAAGATAGTCAGACATACTCGTACAGTGACTGCTCAGTAGATGTTGGTTGTTAGCCGTTTGTGGGTTCTGCCAGGGTGATACAACACATCCCTGCTGTGATTTCTTCCTAGGGCATTAAACACCTTGTTTTCAAAATAATAGGAGACCCTAAGTGTGTAAACTGAAGTTGAGAATATCAATAAGCACCTCGTGGGCCCTCTCATATTGTGCAGCCCAACACCCTCCTTTACAGAAGTGAAAATGGAGGCTACGGAGGGAGAGAGACCGACTCCAGGTCACTCTGGGAGTTAGTTGTGTTGAGCCCTGAGTCATCTGTAATTGTGATCATATTTCCCAATACTAACAAAGAAGGGCCAGAGTTAAAATGCAGACTTCATCTTGAAATAGAAAAGTACATTTTGGCAAAGGATAATGAAGATTCTTGAACTGTGGCTGATGGATTCTGAGAGCAGAAGCAATGTCAACAGGTCTTGAGATGAGCTCCACCAGCTGTTGTGATTCTAGAGTCGGGTGGGGAGGCAAATGCAAAAAGTCTATCATCTACATATTGGAGGAGAGCCCCGTTTTGGAGGGAGACCTCCCTAAATTTGTTAGCCAAAGCGTTGCCAAAAGATGGGGGCTGTCTCTAAATCCCTGGAGCAGTACAGTTCTGATAAGCTGTTGGGACAGACCAGAGTCAGGGTCCATCCATTCAAAAGCAAACAGGTATTGAGAATCTGGGTGTAAGGGGATACAAAAGAATGTATCTTTCAGGTCCAAGGCAGAAAAGCAGCTGGAGTCCCCTGGCACCTGAGTTAGAGTTGCATATGAGTTTGGCACAAGTGAGTGAATAGGTCCAACGGCCTCATTAATAATTCCCAAATCCTGGACTAGACGGTATTCTTTATTCGGCTTCAAAACTGGTAGGATAGGAGTATTACAATGAGATTAACAGGATACTAAAAGTCCATTAGTTATAAATTTCTGTATCACAGCTCAGGCTTGCTAGGGTACTGTTTTTTCTGGGGATATGACAGTGGGTCCTTCAGAAAGACCTCAACAGGATCCACCTTAACGGTTGTTCCCAAGATTCCCTGATCCAAAACCTCAGGATGGGCGCTGTTTCATATGTCCTAGGATATCCCTGAGGGGGTTTCTGAGGCAGGGGAACTTAAAAATGCTAGGAAGGATCCTCAGGACTCCGGGAGGCCTAATATAGTCCCTAAAGCTACGTTGAGATCTCTTCCCAGCAATAGAGTGGGGCACTCAGGCATAACTAAGAATTTATGAGTACTAAATGTTACCCCATTGGCAAGAGACAGGCTGAGTAAGAGCATGGAACCTAGGGATTCTATCTGTTCCTATAACCAAGCAGGTTTCAGAGGAAATAGGTCCAGAGTGAGTGGTCAAGACAGCGTCAGTGGCTCCTGTATCAATCAGGAGACTAACAGGCTTACCTGCCATGTCCAGGGTCACCTGCGATTCCTCCCTTGTGATGATGATGGTCTTCTTAGGAGCCGATGGGAAGCTCGGGCCCCGTCAGTCAATCACAGCCATTTGCAGGGAAGCAGTTGGTCTCCGCTCCCTTTGGAGCAGGGACAATTTGTCTTCTAGTGCCCTTTTTGTTTGCACAGGGGCACGGCTGTTTTGGAGGATTTGGGCACTCCTTACTCCAGTAGTCTGGACTTCCACATTTAAACAAGGCTCCCTTACCTGGTGTTCCTTTTCTGGAATTTCCAGGGTGGTCCTGAGGTGGCTTCGGCCTTGGTCCATCTACAACTGTAGCCAAAAGACTGGCCTGTCTCTGGTCTCGTCTTCAGGCTCATTGTTTCTTTCTTTCCTGTTTTCCCTGTCTTGGTTGTTAAAGACAGGGAAAGTAATGTCTATGAGGTGATTAGTAGGGGTTTGGGGCCCCATAGTTAACTTCTGTAGTTTCCTGCAGACGTCAAGTGCAGACCGGCTAATAAAATGCATCCTATTACAATGTGTCCCTCCTGGGTGGTGGGATCTGCATTAGTATATTTGTATAGGGCATTTACAAAGCAAGCGGGGGAAAAGGGCAGGGTTTTCATATGGCTCCTGTGTAACTTCCTTAATCTTATCAGAGTTCACAGACTTGCTTGTACATCTCCTCTTCCCCTCCAGGAGGCACAGAACCATGTGGCCTCTGGGAATAGTTCCCTTCTGCCCTGTCTGATAATTCCAGTTGGGATCTTGAGTGGGAATCGTCATCATTCCCACAGGGTATTGGTTAGATTTCAATACATATAGGGAGTCAGCATAAGCCTGTGCTTTCCCCTAAATGCTAGTCTTTTCTTCTGGGGTACAGCAATGAGAGAGAATAACATTTAAGTCCCTCCAGGTGATATCAAAAGACAGACTTTTAAACTTGTCAGTGAACTTGCCTGCATGCTCTGAGAACCATTCTAAATGGGCTCTGCAATGATTAAGGTCGAACATAGAAAAAGGAACAGGGACCTGGGTGCTGCTCTGAGATCTCCCTGCCACCTCCTAGAGCAGGCAGAAATTCCCCCAGGGGTTTAGGACTGGGTAGCTGGGAGTAGATGGGCTAGTATGGGGGTACAGTGGCTGCAGTCTCTGGAGGACACTTGGGGAGAGAGACTGGTGACTCCATTGGGCCCACGGGATCTTTAGGGCCGGAGCTGGGAGTCGGGTCAGGGGATGTCTCTTAAGTACATAAATGCCTGGTCATATGGGTCCTCTGACCACTTTTCCTGTCTTTTACAGAAGAGATCTAACTGTCAGATGGTGTTATAATTTAGGTTTCCATTTATAGGCCAGGCTTCCCCATCTTCTTGTTTATAGTGGGGCCAGGCAGTGTTACAAAAGGAAATAAGCTCTCTCTTTCTAATACTGTCTAGTCTTAACGTGTCCCAGTTCTGAAGAAGACAACCGAGAGGGGAGTCTCTAGGAATTGAAGAAATATTACCCACTTCAAGTCCTTAGGAGGTAGCCTGGAAAAAGGGGAAAGGCGGGATAAGGGGCTCTTCTGGAGAGGGCCACGGATGACTCTCTTTGAGAGTCTAGCCAACCGGGGGGAGGTCACGAGCGGCCTCAGCCTCTCCCTGCCAGCATCTGGTCACCATGGCTATAGCCAGTTGTCGTGTGACTCTGACTGGCTCTGGCATCCCAGAGCTTATAGTTCCATCCAGGCATTTGCAGCTCTGGGAGCCAGGATCCCTGCCTCGGTGTCTGCAAACCTGAGGGCAAGGGTACTGTGAAGTCCTGAAGAGCTTTGTAGATTTTATGCCCTGTAATGGGGCATCCAGCACTGGGGTGAATTCTCCGTGATCTGATATCGTTCAAGTTTCAGGACCTCAGTAGGTCCCATTTCCCTGTGGCCAGAATGGAGCCTATGAGTTTCAAATAGGCCAAAGTGGCTAGTGGCAGAAAGGAGAAATAATCCCTGTGGAGAAAAGCCTCTCTTTTCTCCTGGAGGAAATGTCTCATCTCATTTAGCTTACAGGTGGTCCAGGTGAGGCTTAATTTTATTGATTCCTTAGGGAATCAAATAGTGTGGATCTCGTGACAGCTAAGTAAATGATCGATTAAACCAGCCCATAGTCCGAATTCGCTTTCCTTAGGATGCCTGGCTTGATGGTGGAAAGGTAGGATTTGGTATCCTACCTTAATACGAAATCTGACAATTAAGTTCCTGGACTTGTTGCAATGATGTTGCTAACCTTTTTTAGATATCAGAGGGATTATTCATTATGAATTTGTACCAACTGAACAGTTAACCAAGTTTACTATTTGGAAGTGCTGAAAAGGCTGCATGAAAAAGTTAGATGACCTGAACTTTTCGCCAACAATTCATGGCTCTTGCATCACGACAACGCACCAGCTCACACGGCACCATCTGTGAGGGAGTTTTTAGCCGGTAAACACATCACTGCATTGGAACACCCTCCCTACTCACCTGATCTGGCCCCGAATGCCTTCTTTCTTTACCTGACAATAAAGAAAATATTGAAAGGAAGACATTTTGATGACATTCCAGACATCAAGGGTAATATGATAACAGCGCTGATGGCCATTCCAGAAAAAGAATTCCAAAATTGCTTTGAAGGGTGGACTAGGCGCTGGCATTGGTGCATAGCTTCCCAAGGGGAGTACTTGGAAGGCCACCATAGTGATATTCAGCAATGAGGTAGGTAGTACTTTTTCTAGGATGAGTTCGCGACCTTAATTGTCTGACGTCGTGTGTCCCCAGCAGAGGCAGCATGAAGGGTAGAGAGCCTACAGAAAAGTGAGATAGATTGAATCCCCTACCAGTAGGAGAGAAGACTAGCAAAGTAAGTGATTTTTAGCTAGACAAGGTATCAGTCAGTTGTTCATGACTTATCTGAGATCTACTTGTCTGCCGAGAGCAATATAGGTGCAGGAAGGCAAAAACGATTTGGACAAGAGGCTAAAAAGGCACCTGCTTACAGAAGTGAAGGTGGAGATAAAGTTGAGAGGACCAGCTCCCCGGAGGCCGTACTAATCCTGATACTGGAATTGCCACAGGAGGGGGTATTGTATGATTGTGGAACGGTGGACCTTATTGCACGGATAGTGTCTTGAGGTTGGCAGGGACACCTAATGCCAATCTACCCTGATGCATGACCAACTCATCCTGTCATGGGAGTCTTCAAGTGGCGAGCATCCTACTGGTTCTTAAGTGCTCAAGCCATGCCCACAGTGTGGCTAAGGCCTTCCCAGAGCCGTCTCAGTAACAGAAAGAAAGCAGAGAGAAAAAGTGACTTTGTTCTTTCTGCGGAAAACTCAGTCTAGAGGTCGGTGAAGAACCATCCCGGCAGAGTCACCACAGATGTCGCCAGAGCAACAACAGGTTCTGGGTGTTCTTCACAGGAAGGAATTCAAAGATACACCGGATAAGCCAAGCAAACGGTAGATGTATTAAAAGGAGGACAGTACACTCTCAAGGTGAGATCGGGCAGGCCTGGAGAAGAGCAGCTGCCCTGAGAATAAAGAGGCTTAGGAATTTATTACACTTAAAATGAAGGTGTGAAATAGTCAAGACTTAAGGGTGGTGTTACAGGCATACCTAGGTGGGTCCTTGCTGACCACTCCTTCCTGTTGGGAGAAGGGATTGTTGTCCTTATTTGGCTCTTGTCAGAACTGTCATGGCTACACGAGGTGGAGATTTTCCCTAACTGCAATGCTAATAATATAATCCATTATAATTAGCTAAACTTCTCCTCAAGTGACGAGATGGCCTCCTGAATCCACTCTCGGCCCCTGAGATCTAGTTCTGGCTGGTCTGGAACTTTTCTTAAGGATGACGTCATCTCCCCCTCCTTTGCCTCCCCTCACCTCCTTTTTCACTTCCTCCCCCTCTCTCCCTCTGGCCCTATTCTTTCTGCCTAAGGTAACATTTTAGAGTTACTGGCATTAAATATGGTGTCTTTTGTTTAACCCAGGTTTATAAAAAAATTAGTTCGAAAGGAACCGAAATTTAGCCACCCTGAAGCTGCCTGTTGGGATACTGACTTGAAGCTGTTTATTAAGAAGCAAGACTCAGAAAGAACCTTTGAGCCTCCCACCACCCTTTCTGCCAAGAAGATTCAGACCGAGAAACCTGCTTTTTAGGACAGGAGCCTGGGCTAATCACCTTAAGAATTTAACCGTAGCATTAGTCGGGAAGAGCGCAAGCTTCTTAGCTAGATACCCCTGTGCCCCACTGTTTCTGAGTTGCCCAGCAAGAATTCGCCTGCCATGTATATTCTGCTATTCCTCAAGTACCTGTAAATTGCACATTCTCGCTTCTGAAATCTAAGACCCTGTCCCCCCTTTTCTCCTTTGTCCAAAATGTCTTATATACCCAACGTTGCCACACTGTCTTTGGAATTTTCATGCTTATGTGAATTCCGCAGGCACATGTATTAAAATTTTGATTTTCTCCTGTCAATCTCTCTTTGCTTATTAGCCCAGCAAGAACTTAGAAGGTGGCAGGGAAAGTATTAATTTTTCTTTTAGCCCTCACAAGTCCATGTTATCTTTGTTACAAAATTTGTCAAGAAAATAGCTTGGGTAATAATTGCCTTTGAGGGGCTGGCCTGGTGGCTCAGGCAGTTGGAGCTCCGTGCTCCTAATGCTGAAGGCTGCCAGTTCAATTCCCACGTGGGCCAGTGGACTCTCAACCACAGGGTTGCCGGTTCAATTCCTAGACTTCCACAAGGGATGGTGGGCAGCGCCCC
This sequence comes from Rhinolophus sinicus, assembly GCF_036562045.2. NCBI lineage: Eukaryota > Metazoa > Chordata > Mammalia > Chiroptera > Rhinolophidae > Rhinolophus > Rhinolophus sinicus. The sequence continues at coordinate 104,863,437 of NC_133768.1, read as the reverse complement.
CTGCAACTAGCAATGGCAACAGGACCTGGCGCTGAGGTGCGCCCTCCACAACTAAGATTGAAAGGACAACAACTTGACTTGGAAAAAAGTCCTGGAAGTACACACTGTTCCCCAATAAAGTCTTGTTCCCCTTCCCCAGTAAAATCTTTAAAAATAATGATAATAGTAATTGAATTTGAAATATCATAGAGGTATTAAGAACTAATAAATGGATGTAACTAAAATAAAAGGTTGATAAAACTTTTCAGTAATAATTGTGTGACATATACATGTTTAAACATGTTTTTTTCCCAAATTTTTTTGTAACTTGAAACCTTAGAGTTTTTTACTTAAGTTAAATGATGAAAAATTATTGAGTATCTAAGTATTTTGAAATGACACGAAATTCTCAAACACTGTTAGATTAATCTAAGTTTATCTTCTTTTGGCTTCTTATTACAGAGAAGCTAACAGATATAGTTGCCTCTGTTAATGAATATGTCTTTTGTTTTATTAAAAGTATGCCTCTTAAAAATAGTGAATATAGGGGAGGCTAGATGGCTCAGTTGGTTACAGTGCGAGCTCTGAACAACAGGGTTGCTGGTTCAATTCCCACATGGGCCAGTAAGCTGCGCCCTCCACAACTAGATTGAAGACAACAACTTGAACTGAGCTGCCGCTAAGCTTCCAGAGGGACAGCTGGATGGCTCAGTTGCTCTGAGCGGAGCTCTCAACAACAAGGTTGCCAGTTCAATTCCCGCATGGCATGGTGGACAGCGCCCCCTGCAGCTAAAGATTGAAAACGGCGACTGGACTTGGAGCTGAGCTGCACCCTCCACAACTAGATTGAAGAACAACGACTTGGAGCTGATGGGTCCTGGAGAAATACACTGTTCCCCAATATTCCCCATATTAAAAACAAAAAATTTTTTTAAAAATAGTGAATACATTTGCCAATGATAGAGCCTATGTTTCTAAGGGTCATGAAATACATTCATAAATTTGCCAATCTAAAGAATACTAATTATTTACTTTTAGTTGTCATTAGAAGTTGAGGTTTCTAAGGGTTAAGAATTTTAAAGAAGTTAGAAAGAAACTATATTTTTGGTAATAGAAGGAATACGATATAGAGATACACTTTTGGAGGGAATTAAAGGAAAGCGATTTGTCCTAAGATTGGTTATTTCTGAATGAGTAAGAGATAAACGGAAGGGGATGAGGAAAGTTGTAGAAGGTCTGTAAAGAAAAATTTTGGAGAAGTTTTATATATGGTTAAGCCGAATAAGATTTGAGTAAGTTTAATTAAGTAAATGAATTTAAATATCAAAAGTAAGCTGGTGCAAGATTAGACTTGGGTTTTGTCTCCCTGCTAAATAGTGTAGGGTTTCTTGGACTATTGGTTTGCTCCTGATAGTATGTAAAAGTTTTTTGTCTAGAAAGCAAAGATTTTATGTTTTATTAAAGTAGTTCTATGTTTTCTATTGTCTTAATCAGGTCCTCAATTACTTAAGAAGAATCTTCTCAATCCTGAGGACTAAAGTTTGGCTAACCATAGCTAACGTGTATTTTTGTCTGATACCTTTTATTGTTGCTTTGGGTAAATGAATAATTCAATATTGTTTTGTAATGATATATGATCTTTTTGATCAAATATGGTTGACAAACTTGCCAGGGTTCAAATTTAAAAAGAAGAGAGAGAGAGAGACACTTTTTCTTTTTTTATTAATTTTTTTTTTTTTTACAGGACTTTATTGGGGAACAGTGTGTACTTCCAGGCCTTTTTTCCAAGTCAAGTTGTTGTCCTTTCAATCTTAGCTGTGGAGGGTGCTGTTCAGCTTCAAGTTGTTGTTCTTTCAGTTTTAGTTGTGAAGGGCGCAGCTCAGCTCCAGGTCCAGTTGCCGTTGCTAGTTGCAGGGGGCACAGCCCACCATCCCTTGCAGGAGTCGAACCGGCAACCTTGTGGTTGAGAGGATGCACTCCAACCAACTGAGCCATCTGGGAGCTCAGCGGCAGCTCAGCTCAAGGTGCCGGGGCGCTGCCCCACCATCCCTTGTGGGAGTCGAGGAATTGAACTGGCAACCTTGTGGTTGAGAGCCGGCGCTCCAACCAACTGAGCCATCCGGGAGGCAGCTCAGCTCAAGGTGCCGTGTTCAATCTTAGTTGCAGGGGGCGGAGTCCACCATCCCTTGCGGGACTCGAGGAATTGAACTGGCAACCTTGTGGTTGAGAGCCCACTGGCCCATGTGGGAATCGAACTGGCAGCCTTCGGAGTTAGGAGCGTGGAGCTCTAACCGCCTGAGCCACCGGGCCGGCCCCGAGACACTTTTTCTTAACCTGGAAATGGCTTTGGGTTGTTCCAGTGGGCCCCTAGAACACCTCAAAAATGTGTTTTCTCTCCTTCCAAAGAGATATATTAAGCTAATTAAGCTTAATTTGGTGTGTTGAAATTACATGGGAGGCTTTGTCAAATGAAATAATAATTATGTTGTATTTGTATACATATGTTAATAGTAAAATGGATGTTCTAGAGATTATATGAAAATCACCAAGAGTCTGCAGAGTAGAAGTTGTGCATGTGTGTGCTTCCCATGAAACTTCTCCAGTGCTTTGGCATGAATGACATTTTACTGCTGACATGAATCAGATTTTACTGCTTCCCATTTTATTCATTGTATTCTTGCCCAACACATTGATATGTGTGTCAGAATCGATCACAATGGAAAGGGAACTGACTCTGGGTAGTGAGCACACAATGTGATATATAGATGATGTAATACAGCATGGTACACCTGAAATCTATGTAACTTTACTAACAACTGTTGCCCCAATAAACTTTAAGGAAAGAAAAAAAAAGACTCGATCACAAAGGTTTTATGGGTATGGTGGTGAGTTAGAGGAAGTGGATGCTGTTGGGTATATTTTCTGGTCTGCACCTGTGAAAATAATAGCAAAAACAAAACTACTTGACAATGTGATTTTTAGATTGTGTTAGAACTTAAGCTGTCTTAGAAAGTATAAAAGGAAGCGTTTGGCTGCCTTTTGAAATATTTGATGCCTTTACCCTACAGGAGACTGCAGAGGACATGGCTGTTTTAAAATTGTATAAATAAGTCACTTAAATGCCAGTTGTCTGAAGAATCTTTTCAGGTTTTCCCCTTGATATGAAGACAGCGAACTTATACGGGGAGGGAGTGTTTGATGGGCAACAGTGTAGCTTAGGATGGAGATTGAGACAGAGACTTCAAAGGAACTCAGATTGGTGGTGCTGGGTACCAAACTGAATACTCAATGAGGTGGTAACCTTCCCTGGGTAAGGATGATACAGAAAAGCAAAGTGCTTTGTTGATTGCATTACAATCAGATCTGTAACTGTGTCATTTTAAGCTTTTTTCATCTACCGACAGTCAATGTTTGACTCTGATGCTTTTCCCAAGTATGTTTCATCTCCAGAAAGATCCATGGAGAGGACTTGCTTATTCCAGCATACAAGTTTCTGAGTGAATTTTCACATCATGCCTTTGAACTGGGTGAAAATTTATCGAACTCTGAGAAATAACTGGATTCATGGACATACTGGTAATAAGATATCAAGATAAGTAAGAATTAGTTGTGAGGGACTGAATGAACTGAAGATGATAATTTTCATAACTTTTTTTGGGAAATATTGCTGATTTTTAAGTCTTGTTTTCCAGATATGAGGGATCTTGTTTCTCTTAAGCTACCTGTAACTTAGAGCAATTCGTTAAATTATTAATTTGTAAACAATATTAGCATATTTACTTTTTTCTCCCTACCTGATCCCTCCAGAATCTGGAAACGCCTAATAAGTGAGCATGATTATTTTCATGGCAATGTGGTTGTTTGCATAAATTCAATAAGAATCTGATCTCTTTATAATAAGACACAATTGGAAACTCCTCAGAAGGCTTTGAGTGGAATGTCGTGTTTGAAAGCGACACACATAGACTCTGGATGTCACCAGAATGCTCTAAGGAATGAAGATTGACTTTGGAAGCCAATGAAAGCTCCTTGGAAAAACAGCCTGGTACCTCGACTTGCATGGTTCACAGCAGTCTTTTCAGGTAAGGAACAAAGGTTGCTTTTTCTAGGAGACGGCGAAAGAAGAACCGCAAGACATTTTGGGGCACCTCAGAACCTAAAGAACTCACCCAATTCTATAGGTATTACAGGCAAGGTCTGGCTTTGCTTCTTAGCCCTGAGAGGCTAATTGAAGTTTAATCTGCAGATTCCTTATGAATCCAGCAAAACAGATTTCAAGGAGCCTGTATGATCGGTTGCTAATCTTGTACGTATGCAAATAACAGGCTAGTTTTTTGAGGCTAGACTTATGTAATGAATTAGTTTCCATTTGGCTATCTTTGATAAAAATGAGGGTGATTTTAGAGAGAAAAATTGTTTTACTAGAGACCATAATGCACAATTGTGGATATTAGATTCTACTTCGGTCATTTGTCTTTGAAGTTTTATTTTTCACCTGTGGACTGGACTGGATCCTGGAATTTTCTGGTGTGTTTAGCTGCAACCCTCTGAACTAGTGCTTCCTTTTTTTCTCCCACCCTTGGAATTGCCTTGGAATTATTGACAATTAAAACTGGTTCTTTCTGAGCCTTATAATTGTAGACTATAGCAGGACGACACGATGTAAACAAACTTTGGAGAAATTGTCAATAGCTCATGCTTGGACGGTCTCGGTGACAGATGCTGTTCAAGAAACATAGAGGGTTCATCTGATACCTGATGATGATATTATCAGAGACATTCGGACTAAGGACCATTAGGATCTGTCAGTTGTCACTACCTGACTTCATTACTTTTGATTCTTGGTCTCATTAGGGTACAGGTATCCTGACCTCCTGCTCCTTCCACCAATGCTGTGGTCTCTGCTTGTAAATCGAACACCCAGAACGACCCCTGTAAGGCTCAAGGAGGTAATTGTAACGGGGAAATGCTTCTGCCTCTCTCCCTGATTCCACCTTAATTCCAGCCTGCATTTCTGTAGATATGCTCATTGACTGGGAGAGTTCTGCCTTGAGACTTGAGTAACTTTTGGTCTGACCAGCTGGGAACAAAGAGATTTGGAGGTTTCCCTGCTCTTCCTTGGATCCCACCTCTTGCCCCACCTCTTCTCCCTTCCCTGGACATATGGGGCACTGGAACTTGGGGTGCTCTTAAGATGGACTTGAGGATACTAGAAATCTACCTTCTCGTCATCGCGCCACTTCGATAAATAAAACCTTTTCTTATTCCAGACTCTGTTCTATTAAATGTTTGATGCGTCAAACCCACGGGCCTTGGGACTGCAACGTTTTGTTCTCCATGAAGATTGACCTGAGATTAATAGGAGCTACTAGTTTTTTAGTACCCTCTCTGTTCCAGGCATTTGCTAAGTGATTTTTGTTGTTTAAATCTCATTACTATCCCCTTTCTACTGATGAGAGACTTGAGGCTCAGAAAAGCTTCTTTTCTAATAGCACATAGTTTCTAAGTGGGGAAGTCGGAAGTCAAACCAAGTTCTGATTCCAAAGCTCATGGTTTTGATCACTGTACCGACTACGTATACACACAGACTGCTGTGTCCTGTAGCCGGAGTGAACGATTTTCCTCCTGTGTGTGTACAGCCCTTTAGTCGTTCCGTTTTTATGCCACTTCTCTGTTTGGGTTGTTTACATAGCTGTCTGATCCTGCCAATCTGTGAATTCCTGAAAAGCAAAGATGGCATCATATTCATTATGTAGCATGAGAACCTGAAACTGCCTGGCACTGACTAGATGCTCAGTAAACATTTGATACTCTGAGCGTTACAAATGCTGTAGCGTAGAATATCTCTATGCAGAGGAACTTATCATCATCTATTCAGAGAGACTAAACATACTCATGTGGAAAAAAACTTTTTTTTTTCTTTTTTTATTGGGGAAGGGGAACAGGACTTTATTGGGGAACAGTGTGTATTTCCAGGACTTTTTTCCAAGTCAAGTTGGCCTTTCAATCTTAGTTGTGAAGGGTGCCGTTCAGCTTCAAGTTGTCCTCACAGTCTTAGTTGTGGAGGGCGCAGCTCAGCTCCAGGTCCAGTTGCCATTACTAGTTGCAGGGGGTGCAGCCCACCATCCCTTGCAGAAGTCGAACCGGCAACCTTGTGGTTGAGAGCCCACTGGCCCATGTGGGAATCGAACCGGCAGCCTTCGGAGTTAGAAGCATGGAGCTCCAACTTCCTGAGCCACCGGGCCGTCCCCTGGAAAAAAACTTTAAAGAGAGAAATTCATGCTCTGTCACTATCTGTCACTATGTGGATACAAAGCTCGACAGGGCGTCGGTGTGTCTGTGTGTATATCTGCTCTTTCTCCTGTCTTGGGATGAAACAAGCCAAAAGCTCATTAAAGTGGCCTGACATTCAAGGGACGGCAGGTGAGCAGGGTCAGTTATGAAAACCGTGGGTATCGTTGCTCCTAAGTACAGTATGGCTACAGCTCACGTGACTGCTTGTGGCTCTGCCCTGAAGGAGGAGACTGTCACCACTGAGCACCTGACACGACATCTGCAGGTACTTGAAAGGAACCTGTGCAAACTGGCCTGGCCAGAGGTGCCATGAAGTAAATAGGAACAGGGACTCTGGAATCAGCCTGCCTCAGTTTCAATCCTAGCTCTGACTCTTGCCAGTTTTGTTACCTTGTAATTTTCACTTTGTGTCTCAGTTTCCTTACCAGTAAAGTGGGGATAATACTACAACTTAGTTCACAGACTTGTTGAAAAGGTTAAATAGGTAAATAGATGTAAAACACATAAAACAGTTGCCTGGCACAGGGTAATTGCTAAGCATCCATTTGCTTTTTATCACTGAGCTTGATTTTATGCTCCTACCTCTACTCTCAGGGATAGTTGGATATGTCAAAGGCATATAATGAAGTCAGGTTTGCCAAGGGTCAGTAATGCTGCGTTACTACTTTTGTTTTCTTTAATCCTAGTTTTCCTTAAATTGGTACTGACTAAAACATGAGCAAGTGACACCCACCACAGTGAAATCCCAATGTGAATAATTGACATGAATACCAATAGACGTTAGAGCTAGAAAGGGCTTAACAGCTCATTTAATAAAATCCCTTCTCTTTGCCGTCATGGAGGAAAACAAGGTCCAGAGAAGTCAAATGGTTTGCCCGAAATCACACATGAAATTAATGGTGGAATTAGGACTAGATATAATCTCTCATTTACTCAAAGATAGAGAAAATATATGCAAAAGAAATTTTATATCCACAAAGTGACAGTAATTTAGACATAGTTATAGTAGTCAGGGCAGCTATTTGTGGTCATAAGAATGAAGCGGGACATGCCATTTTGCTAGAGCCAGCCTTTCTTAGGAGAAATGTTCAGATTTCATGGTGATTAAGCAGCTTCCTTGGTTGGTGGTTCAAAATGGGACTATTGTGTCTTGATAGGGGAAGAATCCTTATCAAACAATGTAATTATTGTGAGTTGTTCTAAATTGCTGATTTTGTTATTGTTGCTACAGCAGGTCTCAGGATTATTTATGCAAAGTAGTTTGGAGTGAGTGATATACTTAGAGTAAAAAAGAGACATTTTAGAAAGTTCTAGATAGAAGAGTAAGAACATATGCATGTATGTTTGAAAGGTCATTTGCTTGTAAAACAGTCAAGTGCTACTGGAAGAAGGGACTTGAATTTGATATTACTCACCCCTTAAGATATTATTCAGAAGCTTATCATAATAATGCTAAATTCAATATTAAGATATTGCAGCTTTCGTTGTCATGGAGATCATCAGACTCCAACAGAGGCTAAAGTGACTGTTGCTATCAATAGGGGAAATGCACACTTACATGCATATTATTTGATGATGTAAATTGGTTTTTGTAATTATAAAATGATATATGCTTATGGTGTAAAATTTAGAAAATGCATACTAATTGTACAGAAAATCAAATTCATCTAGAATCTCACCACGCAAAGGCGACTGTTGGGATGTTTTGGTGTACTTTTCAACAAACATTTTTTAGTACCTCCCGTGTATCAGGCAGGTGCTGTTTTAGGCACTGGGGATACAGCCACAAACAAAGCAAAGGTCCTGCCTCATTGGAGCTTACATTCTGAGTGATAAAAGACAGACAAAAAAAGATGGATATTTAAGACAAATTTAGATTATTACAAGTGCTCTGAATAAAATAAAACAAGACAACGGAATAGAGCAGTGGTTCTCAAAACGAAGGGTGCATCAGAACACTTGAAGGTTTGTTAAAACATATTGCTGGGGCCCACCCCTCAGTCTCTTGAAATTCAGTAGCTTTGGGGTGGTCCTGAGGATTTGCATTTCTAACAAGTTGCCAGATGATTCATGCTGCTGATCTGTGGACACATTTTCAGAATCACTAGGCTAGGGGAAAATGGTGGTGGTAGGATGGCTATTTTAGAGAATGGTCAAGAAAGGATTCTGAAGAGATAAGCTGAGACGTGATAAGATGAGAAAGAAGCCAAACAACAAAGAGGAAGAAGAGGCTTTGATAGAGGGATGGGAAAGTAAAAAGTTGTGAACAGTGGAGTGGGCTTGTGTGTTCTTGACGAAAAGAAAGAAGGAAAGAAGGTCACCAGTATGACTGAAGTATAGCATATGAATGAATGACGGAATGAATGAGTAGTTTGGTCTGTCTCAGGGTCATCTATTCTGTTCTCTTTAATCACTCTCAATTTTTTATCAAATACAACAGTGTTTTGTCTCTTTGGTTAAGTCACTAATTGTTTTTACAAATACATGAGTAAGACTTGTGAAGCCTGTACTAACTAGTATTCATTTTAAGCGTTTTTCAATTGATTTTCTAATTATGATCCTAAAATTCATAAAGTAATGTATATTTTTTTCTAATTGTTATACTTTTTTTTTAACCATTTCATGTGTGAATGCCTTCATTGTATGTTCAAATCAATACTTTCCTTGTTCCCAATTTTTTTCACCATGATCATGTTCAAATCCAAGGAGAATATTCTTCTATATCTTGTTCTCTCAAACCATGCAAAATGAACGTAATAAAAAATGTTTAACCTCACAAATAAAGTAATGCAAATTAAAACAATAACAAGCACAGTTTTTCACCTATCAATTAGCAAAGGTAAAAAAATTGTTATACCTAATTACTGATGTAGTTATGAAAGAACAGATACTCATATTCTCCTGTATTTTAAATATTCTGAAAGTTTAATTTTGTTTTTTTTCTTTATCTCAATATTTATTCATTAGGGAGTGTTTTTTTTTTTCCCAAACACGTAGGTGGGTTCTGTTTTAAAGGTCCTGTTTTCATTTTGACCACATGATGGTCAAATAATTTGGCCTATCCATTTTTCCATTTTTCAAAGTTACTGATTTTTTTTTTTTGGTGGGGCCTATTAAGTAATTTCTCATTTCATTATATCAAAGATGCTTTTATAAAATGCATATTTATATTTCACAAAATAGGTTGACAATGTTTGCACTGTTCTAGTTCATATTAATTGTATTATTTAGATGTTCTGTATCAAAGGTCAGCAAATTATGGCCCACAAGGTAAATCTGGACAGCCACCAGTATTGTAAATAAAGTTTCGTGGGAGCTGAGCCATGCCCATTCATTTATGCATTATGTTACTGACTTCTTTCAGCTTCAATGGCAGAGTTGCATAGTGCCTGCAAAGCCTAAAATGTTTATTATGGGCCCTTTACAGAAAAAGATTGCTGACCCTTGTTCTGCATCTTTCTTGTTCCCTTTGGTCTGATTATTTTCCAGAGTAGAGGTGTTTAAAAAATGCTCTAGTAATTATATTTTTGTCAATATCTTCTCATTTTGAAACAGATGCTAATTTTACATTATTTGCCACATAAAAGCCACGGGGAGCCTATAAAATGACCCTAGCTGCCACTTAATACTTTTTGTCTTGCAAATAGTTTTGTTACTCCTCTATGTAGTTTATATTGGCTTGGTTTAATCTTTGCCAGGCTTCTTATTTTTAATCTCTCTCCACGGGCATTGGGAGCAGGGGTGGGATGAAAAGGAAAGCCTCTGAGTGGCTCAGAAAGCAACTGCCAAGAACAAGGAAAGCAAAATTCCATGCTCATGGCCCTTAGTTCAGGCTTCCAACTCTCTGATAGTGGAATATGAGGTGGGGCTAGGTGGAAGCTTCTTTTCCCCCTTTTGTCTGTGGTCACGTTTCAGAGGGGTAGGCATGAATTGGCTTCTAATTATTTTGGTGGGGACCATCTGTTCTAAGGGTAATTCTTTTTGGAGATTAGTATTTATTGATGTCAGTTTATAGAGCTGTTTCAACTTTGTAGCTTTTCATGTGTTATTTTGAATTTAATATTTTAAGGGGTAGGATGGGTGAAAAAGGTAAATTAGGTACAGTAAGTGGATGGCTCCATCACAACTCACAATCCCACATGAATTTTTAGAAACACCTAAATGTTAAATAATTTTGATTAAATCACTTCAACACTTTTAAACTGGTATAACATTTATATAGCACCGAATGTGGCATCCATGCATTCTTTAAGTATGTGTTGAACTCCTACTGTGCCCGTTCTTGGTGTTAGAGCAAGCACTGTGAACAAGGTTGGATCACTTCTGAGACACTGAGCGTTTGATATGGAGACAGACAAGAAAATGACAATTTCAGCAGTGTGATTTTAGAGGTGAGAACGTGGTTGCAGTATTCACTTATTTACCTGGACTTTTTAAAAAGGTATATTTTTAATTGAAATATTAAATATATGTAATTGTCTACAGAAAGGATAGCCATTGCAACAAATGATGCTGTAATAACTGCACATCTACATGGAAAAAATTGATTTAGACACATTAATTCTTTCACAAAAATTAATTCAAAATGGATCACAACCCTAAATGTAAGAGGCAAAACTATAAAACTTCTAAAAGATAACATAGAAAATCTAAGTGACCTTGGGTTTGGTGATGACTTTTTAGATATGATACCAAAGGCATCATCCATGAAAGAAAAATTGATAAGTTGGACTTCACTAAAATTAAAAACCAAAAAATATCTCCTCTCTTAGTTCAGATTTTTATACTTCAGCTAGTAAACATTTCAAATCATGGCATGGTGATATCTCCAGCCAACAATTCAATTTCTTCAGGGCCATCATCTGCTCTGCAGTGTTTGTGTAATTATTTTTTAAAATATTTCTTTATACTTATTTTGTTAAAAATAGAAATGAAGAAAATAGAAGTCTTGACAAGTAAAGGACGCCTAAATCTCATCATTTAATAAAATTAATAAAATCATCAGGCCTGCTGAAAGCTGTGATTCTTAAGTTTTAGATAGATGTTCATTGTGTTAATTTGAAAAAAAGCAAATTTATAACATGAAAAAATATACACAAAAGATAATACAGAATAAATCATAGACTTAAGTGTAAAATGCAAAACTACAACTAGAATAAAACGAGAGAAAAATCAAAGTGACCTTGGATTGGATGATGAGTTTTTAGATACAACAAAAGCATGATTTATGAAAGAAAAATTAAATTAAAAAATTGAATTTCATTAAAAGAACTCTCCTGTGAGAAAAACATTTGTTAAGAGAATGAAAAAGGCAGGTCACAGACGGGGAGAAAACATTGGCAAAACACATATCTGATAATGGATTTGTATTAAATTTTATAAACAAAACTACAATAGGAAAACAAACAGCTCAGTTTTAAAAAGGGCAAAGGTCTGAACAGATACCTCTCTGAAGAAGACATACAGATGTCAAATAAGCATATGAAAATATGCTCAATATCATTGGTCATTAGAGAAATGCACATTAAAACAACAATAAGATATGACTGCACACCTATTAGAATGGCTAAACTTCAAAAAACTGACTATACCAATTGCTATAGAGTTTGTGGAACAACTGAAACTCCCATTTATTGCTCATGGGAATGTGAAATGGAATTGCCACTTTGGAAGACAGTTTGGCAGATTCTTAAAAAAGCTAAATATCGTCTTACCGTATAATCCAGCTCTTGCACTCCTAGGTATTTACCCAAATGAGTTGAAAACTTACGTCCACACAAAAGCATGCCCACAGATGTTTATAGCAGCTTTATTCATAATTGCCAAAAGTTGGCAGTAATGAAGATGTCCTTCAGTAGGTGAATAGATAAACAAACTGTGGTCCATCCAGACAGTGGAATATTATTCAGTGATAAAAAGAAATGAGCTATCAAACCAGGCAAAGACATGGAGGAAACTTAAAAGAACATTACCAAGTGAAAGGAGCAAGTCTGAAAAGGCTACACACACTATGTGATTTCAACTATATGACATTATGGAAAAGGCAAAACTATACAAGGACAGTAGAAAGGTCAGTGATGGACAGAGGTTGGGGTGTAGTGGGGGAATGGATGAACAAGTGCGGGGAGCACAGGATTTTAAGGGTAGTGAAACCGTTCTGTATGATACCCTAATGGTGGATACATGATAGCATGCATTTGGCAAAACACTTAGAACTGTACAACACAAAGAGTGAACCCTAATGTAAACTATGGACTTTAGTTAATATATATTGGTTTGTCTTACATTGGTACAGTACATTGTAACAAATGCCCTATAACAATGTAAGATGCTAATAATAGGGACAATTGTGGGGGATGGAGTAGGTGGAAAGCAAATACATGGGAACACTACTTTCTGTTCAATTTTTCTGTAAACCTAAAACTTAAGTCTTTTAATAAAAAAATTACTATCTGTCAATAACTATGTAACTGTCAATCAACAACTTTCACTTTAAAAAACTAAATATTATGGCCACAGAGAAGATATTGCTTTATATGCATTAATTATTTCTATTAGGCCTAAGTTTCATACCTGGTTGACATTGATTTACAGAGATGGGGAAACTGGACTGGAAAGGAGAAAACCTGGGTTCAAGTTGGGGTTCTGCCATTTGGGTGATCTTTTTCCTGGGTTACGCCAAGATACAAGGTCTGACAAGTTCGTGAATTTGTTGCACCAATGTTGCTAACCTTTTTTGACTTCAGAGGGATTATTCATTATGAATTTCTACCAACTGGACAGTGAACCAAGTTTACTATTGGGAAGTGCTGAAAAGGCTGCATGAAAAAGTGAGACAACCTGAACTTTTCACCAACAATTCATGCATGGCTCTTGCATCACAACAATGCACCAGCTCACACGGCACTGTCTGTGAGGGAGTTTTTAGCCAGTAAACAAATAACTGTATCGGAACACCCTCCCTACTCACCTGATCTGGCCCCCAATGACTTCTTTCTTTACCCGAAGATAAAGGAAATATTGAAAGGAAGACATTTGGATGACATTCAGGACATCAAGGGTAATACGACGACAGCACTGATGACCATTCCAGAAAAAGAGTTCCAAAATTGCTTTGAAGGGTGGACTAGGCGCTGGTGTCAGTGCATAGCTTCCCAAGGGGAGTACTTCGAAGGTGACCATAGTGATATTCAGCAATGAGGTATGCAGCATTTTTTCTAGGATGAGTTCGCGAACCTAATTGTCAGACCTCATAGGTAGCTGGAGAGGAGAGGTACCACTCTCAACATGTAAGAAAGCCCACAAAATAGGATACATCCCTCAAACTATGGTTAAGTTACTTTTTATTACAGAAATAACACGTGTTGATTTCAAAGAATTTCATGAAGGAAGGAAATTCCAAAGCTGAAAATAAAAATTACCTGTTTTTGTATAGCCCGGAAATTACCAGTATACAATTTTTGGTTTAGCCTTTAATATTTTTGTTTATCCTTCAATATTCATGGATATAATTTCAAGATAAAATTGGGATCATACTATACATACTTGTACCTTTTCACTTATGAACATTTTCAAATATGATATTTTTACAGTAACATTTATAATTAACTGAAAATCGCGTAGTGCATGGATACAGTCGATTACCTTCTTACTGTGATATATCCAGATTGGGTCCAGTATTTTGGCAGTTGTAAATAATGCTGTGATAAATATCTTCATGTCTGCATGCTGTTTGGAATTTAGAATTATATTTTTCAGATTAATTCCTAGAAATAGAAATATGATAGATTTATGTATGGAACAACATGATTCTTAGGAACACAGTGCCTTCCCATTGAGGACCGTTGGTTATATTTTCTCCAGAGAAACCAGTTTTTATTTGGTGGACACTGAGACTATTGGACATAATCACATCCCTTCTTCACATTGGCTATTGGGAATCTTACACACATCTAGTTATGGATTTCAGAATATTTTGTGTGTTACCCTCATTCTAAGCTTGGCCTCAACTTGCTTCCTTATACAGTTAACTTTGTCTCAATTTTACATGTATTTGATATTGCTATACTATGCTATTCTTAAATGTCCTTAATTCTCTCAGAATCATAGAAATAAATACATAAAAAATGAATGACAATCTCTATAATTGTAAATCAGTGCAGATTTCATCAGAAGGAATGAGGATCTAATTAGTAATATGATTTTCTTTACAACACTTTACAATACTGTCTTATTTAGTCTAAATTTTGCTGGCTAATTATCAGCATTGTTTCCAGTTTGCCTTATCATCTTTATATCCTTCACATTTTCAGGCAGGCCAAGTGATATTAATATCTTGTTCTACTAGGATTTATGGGACTAAATGGCATGCAGTTGAGAATGTGCTCCAGAAATGTAAATAGCCAAACGTGTTCATTTCTCTTTCTTTTGTTTGACTGTAATAAAATATTGAAAAATGTACAAATTTAAGCAGAGAAAAATGTTAACTGTCCAAATGTTAGTAGTTACTGATGAAATTGCATGTGTAATGGTGTCTGTCAGGAGGGTGATTCTGTAAAGGACAATTAGTCTCACCACAAAACATTTAAATTGAAATTTATTTGTAGTGAAATGAACCCGAAAGCATCACATGAGTTGTATTTGACGATTAATTTTGATTGGAAGCTGCTGATCTGAAGAACAGGCAGATTATAGCTGTACACTTAGCAGTACTGATCAAATGTTCACTGTCTGGTACTTTCTGGTAACTAAACTCCCTCTGGATAAGAAGTACCATATTTATCAAATTTAACAAATGTACAGAGCAAATGAATTAACTTGAACATCTCATGTACCATATGTATATCTACTGCTAGAGTCATCAGCAAATATGTTTCATGTTTTGAAAGCTGACATTTGTTTCACTGACTTCCTTCATCGAAGGACTCAGGATTAAGACTTTTGCCTCATTCCTCCAACCTTGAGCATCGGCCTCCTTGACAATAAAATAGGAACTTAACTGATCAACTTTGCTCATTTCTCCAAGTAGTTATGAAGGCAACAGTTTGAGAAAGAATTCAATTCATAAATGTGAGAAGTCAGCTTATCATTAGGCACTCGGAAAAACATAAATTCACAAAATGGAATATAAACCCGATAAATACGTGAATAATATCAGGCTTTATTTGAGCTGAGAGAAAACAATTTAATGGATAAAGTACATGGGCTCTGGGTTAACGTGTCAGCTCTGCCACTTTTTCTCTGAGAGACCTTGGGAAAATTACTTAACCTTCTGAGTTTGAAGTTTCTTAGCTCTAAAAAGAGTTGTGGATGGAAAAGGGGCCACATGTTAAACCTGACAAGCTGAAAATTACCACATAAGATGGTGTGAGCATAAAAAATTTCATAACTGGGCCATGGCCGGAAGTCACATCTTTAGCTTCCTTCATAAAGTTAATCTGTGCCTGTACGTGGGCCTGTTTATTGTCTTTTTGCACCTAAAATGACATCCTTGGAATGTCAGTAATCCCTTTTTCTGGGACCAGAGCTAGAAACTGCAAAATCCCTCATTATTATGCTTGTCTCCTGATTACCATCTCTATGTGCTGTAAAAAGCGGACTGTTAACTATCCCGCACCCACCTATGTAAAATAAGTACTTGTCTCTCCAATTTACTTTTACCCAATTTACTTTTTATCCAATCCCAGAGACTTCCCTGCTTTGTTTTCTCCCACCCCCTTAATCTATCACCAATGAATTTCATGTAACCCTCTTCCTTTGATTCTATGTATAAAATAAGCTGCAACCAACATTTCGTGGAGTGTTTTCTCAATCCATTGAGATTTTGCTTCCTGGCAATTGTCGTCAGTTTGGCTCAAACTCTTAGAAGCTTTCTCTTAGGCTGGATGTTTTTCGTCAACAGAGTATAAGAACATTTGCCTATAGGAGGAATGCCAGGATTAAAAGAGCTGATATTAGGGTTCTGCTTGTATGCATAAAGCATAACTGAAAACTTTCTGTGTGTGGGTGGATGGGTGGGTATTGTCAGAAAGTTCTATCTATCATTGATCTAGCATCATCTATCTATCTATCTATCTATCTATCTATCTATCTATCTATCTATCTATCTATCATCAATTATACCTTTCTTGAAGTGCAGAGTTGTTTCAGTCCTCACTTCAGGGTACAGGATCAAGCAAAGCCCTTCTCTTGTTCTCATTTTTTTTTCCTTTTTTCCTCTGATCCCCTCATCCATTCCTTTCTTCCACATAAGTACTCATTTTTTAATCATTGGATATCTTTGTTTATATTTTCTAAATTTTATATCAATAGTGTGATAGTTAAATTTTTCTTTGTTAACTGGACTAGGCTAATGGATGCCCATATATAGCTAGTAAAGTGTTATTAACATAACCGTGTTTTCCTGAAAATAAGACCTAGCCGGACCATCAGCCCTAATGCATCTTTTGGAGCAAAAATTAATATAAGACCCGGTCTTATTTTACTATAATGTAAGACCGGGTCTTATATAATGTAAGACCGGGTCTTATATTAATTTTTGCTCCAAAAGACGCTTTAGAGCTGATGGTCTGGCTAGGTTTTACTTTCGGGGAAACAGGATATTTCTGGGTGTGTCTATGAGGGTGTGCCCAGAAGAGATTAGCATTTGAATCAGAGTCTAGAAGATTGCCTAAGCCAATGTGGGTGGGAATGATCCAGTGTCCTGTGGGTTTGATTAGAACTAACCAGCAGACAAAAGGTAAACAAACACCCTGTGTGCTCAAGCTGTGACATCCGTCTCCTGCTCTCCGATACAGTTACTCCTGGCTCTCAGGCCTATGGACTCAGACTGAGATTTACACCACTGGCCCCCCGAGTCTCACATCTTCAGACTCGAACTGAATTACCCCACTGGCTTTCCTGGTTCTCCAGTTTGCAGACGGCAGGATGTGGGACTTCTCAGCCTCCACCATCATGTGAGTCGATTTCTATAGTAAGTCTCTTCCTATGTGCATATCTCCTGTTGGTTCTGGTTCTCTGGAGAACCTGGATTAATGCAAATGGTACTGTGCTATGTATTGTCTCTGGCTTCTGTTTTTTCATTGGACACTATATTTTTGAGATCCATCCATGCTTTGTGTACAGTAAGTCGTTGCTTCAAAGTGCTGCATGCATCCTCACACTTCCTTCCTCTGTCCCCAGGTGATAGACACTTAGATTCCTCAATACTCCAACCACCACAACCAACAGTGATAAGCTCATACATGTCCCATAATGAACAGATGTGAAAGGCACGAAGGGGTCTTCAGGACATATAACCGAGGATGGGACGGCTGGGGAATTTGGAATATGCACATTTAATGTCACCAAACCCTGCCCGATTGCTCTCCAGCATGGCTGCTCAGGCTTATGTTCTCTCAGCAATGCACGATGGTTTGCATTTTCACACACCAAACCACCTGATGTTATCCCACTTTTCATTTTTGCTGTTTTGATATGTCAGTCAAGTGGTGTCTCATGGTGATGGTTTTCCCTGAGGTTGAGTGCTTCTCCACATATCTGTTCCCATCTGTGAATTGTTCCTTGTATTTCTTTTCTCAGTTTGCTATTCGACATGATATCTTTTTCTTGTTAATTTTCACAAGTTCCTTGTATACTTTAAATATTAATCTCTTGTCAGATTTATATGCTACAAACATCTTATTTCAGTCTCTCACCCATCTGGTAAATTTGTCTTTGGTTCCCTTCATTGACCACAAATCCTTCATTTTCATGTACTTAACTCAAGGTTTCATTGGTAAACATTATGGTTACTGTTTTTAGGGTCTTGTTAAAGAAGACTTTGTAATATTAAGGTCAAAAAAGAAAATCTCTTTCATTTGTTTATTTCTATTAACTTCCCTTTCAAATTTGTCATTAATGCATGTTATGGGTCAGTTTTCTCAATCCCCTATGTGTTAGTATGCCACAGTGGTCGTTACAGTAGTTGATAGTAATAATGGTTGATAGTATGTGCCAGGCAACATTCCAAGTACTTTAGGTACATAAATCATTTAATTCTCAGGACAATCTATGAAGTACTGTTACTCGAATGACGTTTTACCTCGGTTCTTTTCCTCTTGAAGAAACGAATTCTGTCAAGAGGCAGAATTAAGCAAGTTGCTGAAAAGTAAGGTTTATTAATAAGCAAGTACACTCCGAGACTGGAGCAGGCTGACCCGCGGGTGGGTAGCAACCTTCCTTATATTATGTGAGGGTTTTTATCCTTATGGGTAGAATTGTCTCCCTCCCCCTCCCTCTCTTTTTTTCTTCCTTTATTTTTTTTCTTTTTCTTTTTTTTCTGACTTGTCCTATCCTCCCTTCTTGTTTCCCAGGGTGTAAGCGTGAGCTTGTCAATTTCCCATAATTTATTTGGAAACCCCACTAAAGGCGGCAAAAATTACAATGTGCGGTCCTGGGAAGCAGGATGTACATTCTGATAAGCGGGATGTTTGTGCAAGTTGGGATAAAGGCAAGGGACCACATCCAGAGAAGCAGGATGCTTGAGACACAAATTGTGGCTAGGCAGAGGTCTCTGGGGGGTCGCTATGGGGTGGGGAGGGGTCTGGCCTGGGGCTAGCCCCCCCTCCTCATTTCTATCTTCCTGCCCACTCTATCAGTATGTACTGTTAGCATCCCCATAAAATGGGCTGGAAATCAGGCACAGAGAGGTTAAGTAACTCATAGAATCACACAACTAGGTACTGGTAGAACACAGATTTGAACCCAGGTAGTCTTGTTCAAGAGCCACTGCTTGTAACCATTAATAGCACTTCTCAGGTACATCCTAATACCTACTGGGTATTATGTAGTACAGTATTAGTATTGTATAGTAAATAAGTGCAATATTGTGATTTACGAGAAATATGTATATGAAAATATAGGTATGCTTGATTAAATCATTGGCCATTGGTGACTGATTCAACCTCCAGTCCGTCTCCCTCCCCATAAATCAGGAACTGTGTATATTTGTACACAGTTCCTGGCTCACAGCTCCCCAAACCCTTGGAATTTACTGAACTTTAAGAGCAATGGGAGCATATTTTGTCATAATATTTGGCCCCTTTCCAGCACCACTGGGGTTATGTTAATGAGGTGACTTTTGGAAAGCACCTGGGAATGGGGGCTGGTTACCAGGGGAACCAAACTTTCAGTCCCACCCCCTGATTTATGGGGAGGGGAGAGGGACTGGAGGTTGAGTCAGTCACCAATGGCCAATGATTTAATCAAGCATACCTATGTAATGAAGCCTCCATAAACACCCAAAAGGTGGGGGGGTTTGGAGAGCTTCCAGGTGCGACCGACCCTGCAGAGCCCCAAACTCCCGAGGACAGAAGCTCCTCCTATAGCACCTCACCCTAAGCATCTCTTTATCTGTCTGTGGATTCATATCCTTTAATATCCTTTGTAATCAATTCTTAATCTAAAGAGTAAACAGGTTTCCTGAGTTCTGTGAGCCACTCTAGCCAATTAACTGAACCCAAGGAGGGGTAGTGGGAACATTTGATTTATAGCCAGTATGTCAGAAGCACAGGTGACAACCTGGTCTTGCAGTTGGCATCTGAAGCGGAGGGCAGTCTTGGGGGACTGAGCCCTTTATCTGTGGAATCTAATATTATTTCAGTGTAGACAGTGTCAGAATTGAGTTGAATTTTCGGACACCCCACTGGTGTCTCAGAATTGCTTGTTGGTGTGGGGAATACCCACCCCCACACACACACCTTAGAATTGCCTCCAGGAGCCCATCTAATAAGATTAACAAACTATGGGAATAGTAAAGGGGAATGAGTTTGTTGATTCCTCTGTAAATTCTGCTGCAAGTCTTATTTGAACTGTACCAAATTCATAGATTATTTGGGGGTAGAATTATCATAATTACAATGTTAAGTCATCAAATCCGTGAACATTGCGTATGTCTCCATTTGTTCATATCATTTTAAAGGTATTTTTAGAGTTTCACAACTTTCTGAAAATGAGTCTTTATGAAGTTGCTGGGTTAATTCTTAGATGCATTATAACTTATGTTACTATTATGAATGACACCTTAATTACTTATTATAATTTGTTTATTATTGCTGCTGTAAAGGAAAATGATTCATTTGTTTAAGTTAATATTGTATCTTGTAACCTTGCTGAATGCTCTATTAGTTTTGAGAAATCGTGAACTTAGTTTCTATGTGGACCATCCTACCCTGACAAATTATGACAATTGTGCTCCTTCACTTAAAATCCATAAACATCTCATTTCTTTCATTTCTCATACTGCGATGGCTAGGAACAACAGCGGTATGGTCAAAAGGAGCATTGACATTGAGCTTTTTTCCTTATTTTAGATCGTCAAGTTAATGACTAGTAGTAGTTGCTCTATTAAATAAAATGTCTACAGAACAAAGAAGGCGACACTGACC
This sequence comes from Rhinolophus sinicus, assembly GCF_036562045.2. Classification (NCBI taxonomy): domain Eukaryota; kingdom Metazoa; phylum Chordata; class Mammalia; order Chiroptera; family Rhinolophidae; genus Rhinolophus; species Rhinolophus sinicus. Next base: position 104,842,738 of record NC_133768.1, on the reverse strand, counting down.
AAAGGTTGTTGACTGGGTGTTGATACTACTGTGCTATGGCTTGAAATGTTAATTCAGTAGCTGAAATATGAAAATCTGAGCTAAGAGTGGAGACATCATTTGGTGATTTCATTGCGTAATGTCAGAAGTAGGGCTTCTCATTCTCCTGGCCCCCTGATGGTGAAATACGGGCGAGCGCCTTCTATGGGCTTTCTTGGAACCCAGAGTCCTATAGTCCCGGGGAAAGAACTAGAACTATCATGGGTCACTGTGAAGTTGACTACATCCCTGAGCAAACTGACAATGTGTAAACTTGTGTAAGACCTAGAATATATGACTTGAATAAGGAGCAGTTTTAACAAATTATTTGAAGAATGGTTCTAACATAAAATATCTCATAGTTCAAAAATGAATCTCAAAACGTTATTTTCTGGATCTTAAAAGCCATCTTTAGATATCTGTGATCCATTTCTTTTCTTAGTTTTGGTTGGCAAGTTAGAATACTTTAAAGTAGGGATTTGATTGTATTGCACTTGACAATTATGTTACTATATGTGGGTTGTTTTAAGATGTGTGCTATCCTTTTCATTTAATGAATGTTTATCGTCCTCAGTTTTGTCGCTCTTTTGATGCTTTGTCTTTGGTACGTTATCTTTCCCATTCTGCTTCTATGAAATTATGCTAAGAGTTTTCCTGTATATCAACTGCTGTGACTCCAATGCAATGATTTGTTGTTTCAATTGTGAAAGTTTGTGCATTTATTCTGATCACTTGCATCCAATCGTAAGTCTATGCTGCCAGTATTGTTTCTTTAAGCATTCACTTGAACTTGAGGTTAAATTTTATTTTTATAACTATACAGACTAATTGCCTTTTACCTTGGAGAACCTTTGTGATCCTTGACCATGGTCATCCCAATAAATTTTAATAAAAAAAATGCAGTGCGCAATTTCCCAGCAGTATATTTTGTCTTATGGAGTGTAGCATTACGCATAACAGACCACAAGTAGCCCCAAGGTTGTAGCTACATCAGCAGAAATGTCTTCACTTCTCTGCCCATGGTATTCATTTATGTACTGAACTGGAGACACACTGGCTGGCTTAATTTATTGTGTCAATAATTGTTTATGTCTAATAAGTTTAAATGATGGAATTCAAAACCAAATCCTATATACACCCATTTGACAAAAAAAAAAAAAAAGAAAGAAAAAGAAAACCTTTGTGATCCAATAAATGAGCTCAAATAAGAATGAGTACAGAGAAGTTAGACTTCCCACCACAGTTATTATATAATTGGGTTATTCATCACAGTTAAATTGTCTTATTCTTTCCATATTTTAATTATATGTATTTTTCTTAACATTTTCCATTAAAGTCACTACAAAAGTGAGGAAATAATGATGTTAAAAATTTTTAGATTTTCTATGAGGATCTTATTACCTAAATTATAGGAGCCTTTTTTTTTTTAACTGATAAAAGGATGATCATTTTACAATGTATTATTACAATGAATCAAATCTGGTAATGAAACAGCTGTCAAACTTAATTGAAATTCTATAAAAATTTTCAGTTCTAAATTTCCTCTTTCATTTAAGAAGTTTTCAACATTTGAAGTTATATGATTTTACTTTATTTTGGGTTTTATTGGAGTCTGCTGTCATTCATTTAAAATTTTACTAAATCCATGCCTGTGGTGTACTGTTTCCTCAGATGAAATGAACACATTTAGACTCAGAGAAACTGAGACAATAGGACATTTAGATTGTAGAAAACTCCTTTGCTTTGAGTATTAATTCCTATACTTTGATAATGTCCCTGCATTTTCCTAAATGTTCCACTTGCTTGTATCCACCTAATATATCAGCGATCAAAATAATTGATAATGAGCCTAGAAGTCAGGTGACCAAAAGTGTAGTCTTTTTTGTTGCTTTCGAAGACTGAGACCTTGTGCTCGTTTCGGCAGCACATATACGAAGACTGAGACCTTGGGCAAGTCACTTCCCTTCTCTGAGCTATAGTTTTCTAATAGGAAAAATGAATAGGATTTACTAGGTGATTTCTAAGGTTCTATTCGGGTTTTAAATTCTATTTGAATTTATTTCCATCTTAAGGAGAAGTTCTCTTTTTCACAGAATTGTTTTATATATTTGATAATAATAAAAATTGATTCCCTAAAGTATTCTTAAAACACAGTTTAAATAACTATTACTACATTATCAAAATGTTTCCCAGTATTGCAATAAATAGTCTGGGTTGGGAGCCATTAGTAGACCCAGCACTGTTCAGGCTCCAGGGAAATGTTTCTTCATATGTCTTTTTATTTTAATTAAATTTATTTACATAGTTGTCTTTGCTATTTGGCTGACTTTCACTCAAAAAAATCATTGCTGTACACATATGTTTCTATTTTGATTTTGTTAACATTCGTTTGTCAAGGGAGGATGATAAGACATTTTTTAACATGCTAATTTATACATTTTAAATATTTAGGCATCTGGTATGTAGCTTCTTCCATTTTCACCCTTGGCCTGGGCCACACTAATATTGGGGGTGGGCCTAAAAAAACCAGCAGTTGATTTATAGGTGAGGAAATTGAGCCCAGAAAGAAGAATTGATTTGGTCAAGGTCACGATAGCAGGTTATAATCAAGTGAAAAGTATTCCTAGTACTTAATAAGTTTTCCATTGCTGCCATAACAAGTTATCATAAATTTAGGAGTTTAAAACACCATCTAGTTATTATCTCACAGTTTTTGTAGGTCAGAAGTTTCATTCAGGTCTCAGTAAGCTAAAATCGAGGTGTCAGCAGATCTGTGTTCCTTACGTGGGGGCTGTGGGGAAAACTCTGCTTTCAAGCTCATTGAGGCTGTTGGTGGAACCCAGTTCCTTACATTGTACTTATAGAACTGAGGCCCCCAATTCAAGACTGGCTGTTGGCCCGGGGTCATTCTTCTACCGTGTTTCCCCGAAAATAAGACCTAGCTGGACAATCAGCTCTAATGCGTCTTTTGGAGTAAAAATTAATATAAGACCCGTATTATATTATATTATACCCGGTATTATATTATACCCAGTCTTATATAAGACCCAGTCTTATATTCTATTAAAATAAGACCGGGTCTTGTATTAATTTTTGCTCCAAAAGACACATTAGAGCTGATTGTCCGGCTAGGTCTTATTTTCAGGGAAACACGGTACCACCTTCAAAGTGGATCAAGCCCTCATACTTTGAATCTCGCTGACTTTTCTTCTGCCCCACCTCTTCTGCCACCAGTGGGAGACAGTTCTCTGCCTTTAAGTATTTGTATGATTAAATTGGGTCCACGTGGATCATCTAGCATAATCCCCTTATTTTACGATCCATACCTTAATTATGCCTGCAAACTCTCTTTTGCCATGGAAGGCACTTTATTTGCGAGTTCCAGGGATTAGAGCCTGAACACCTTTGGGGAGCCATTCTAACAGGCGAGATGACTAGTAGAAGTAGAGTTGCATAGCTACCGGGGATAAACAGTTTTAGGCTGCTTCTTCTTTTTTCTCTGTATACAAGGTTCATAACAAACACTGCATCTTTCACAATTCTTTGTGAATAACTCAATTACATAGATGAGGAGGAATGTTTTAAAATAGAATAACCTCATAATCTATTAAATTTGAGGCTATTCATTGCTTTACATTTATGCATAATTCTTGTCAAGTTCCTATACTACATCAATTCCCATACTGCAACACAATGCAAGATTATATCTTAACTGACTTAATTATTATATATATTTTCTTTATGTTATTAAATATTATTATTTGGTATTCTTTTATGCCTTGGTCTATTTCTTACCGATATTATTTTGTAAGTCATAACTACATATATGTCAAATTGAGTGTTTCTTGTGAAAAAAAAATCTGAGTACATATAAGATAACTTGAGTGAGAACTCAAGATCCTGCAAAAGAAAGGAATGAATCCATAATATTCTCTTCCCGTGAGCAACTCTCCTGAGATTCGATTTATGCCATTCCATTTTCAACTTAATAGCTATTTTGATCAGAAGAATGGATGAATACTGTGTCTTTTTCAGTCTTCATGACAACTTTTTAGTGTAGTGCAAGACGATGAACTTGGGAGTTAGAGAAGATGGTCTCGAATCCAGGGTCCATCAAGGTTGGAGTTCCATGACACAGAGAATGGATCTAGTTTTAGGCTTCTTCGTAACTGTTAGGAAAAGAGTAGTATAATGCGTAATCCTACTTGCAGTGTATGGGAGAGCATGTTTCACCGCTTGCTTACCACCGTCCACTATTCCCATGTTTTAACCAGTACTGATTTGATGGTGGAAAAAGGCCATATCTTTTCTTTAATTTGCTTATTCAACTTCTGGAGCAGGGTGAAGATGTTTCCGTATATTTCATAGATCTTTACCTACTGTCATTTGTGAGTTGTCTTCTCATTTACTTTGTCCATTTATTGATTGGGCTGTCTTTTTTTCTACATTTATATATAAACTTAAACAGTCATAACACAGTCAGTTTGAGAAATACAGAGAAATAATTCAGAAATTAAAATTTACTTGTGATCCCATTGCCTAGGGGTGTTTGGTATATGTACACGCAGGCTTTATATCTACATTTTTCACATGGTTGATTTCGCACTATATATGTAAATTAGCATCTGCAAGTGAAATTATAACAATAGTTTCCTATGGGAAATTTTATTCATAAATATATCTGTTGCTTAATACTCTATCGTGTGAGTATGTTATAAATTGCAATATTAACCATTTGCCATATATGAGGCAAATTTTTCACTAGTTTTCAGTTTTCCCTTTGGATTTTAGCTAGCCTTTCTTTTTTACAGTCAGATGTCTTAAGTTCATCCATTTTTAAAGTTCCTATTTTATCACTTTGCAGTTTCTTGCATTGCATCTAAGCAAAGTAAATTCCCCCAAATATAAGCTAAATATTCACCATTGCTTTCTAAATATATATGATTTAAAATATTTCACACTTAAATTCCCCTATTTGCGTATATTGTTAGGTGGAGTTTTTAATGTGTTTCTGTTCTCTCAACTCCTTTTCAATAACTAGAGTCTCATTACCATTTGAAAAGGATTTTTGCTGTGTGTTATTTTACGATACTTTTATCATGTAGTAAACTGACATATTTATTAGAGTGTATTTTTTGGCTATATGTTCTATCCCATAAAGCTGTTGATTCTTGTGCCATTTCTATACTATTTTATTGATCTTTTATAGTATCCTTTAATATCTGAAAACACATACAATTATGTATTTTTGACCTGTGATTGGGAATCAGCATATGCGGATGGACTACTTAAAGTACACAGGGATTTTCAACTGTGCGGGTGGTAGGCACCCGTCTCCTGTGTTGTTCGTGTCAACTGTATAAAAAATATTAGCAATTTCTGTCAAATTCTTTCCAGTTTATCTTCAGAATTATTTTTAAACTTCTTTAAATAAATTATGTAGCTATTTTGACTGAGTTTGTATCAAATACATAAATCTACAGAGGGTGCCAAAAAATGTGTGCACATTTTAAGAAAGGAAAAAACTGTATTAAAATTTTAATACTCAATATATACTGATAACAAAAGATGAATACAAGTTATGTGTATACATTTTTTTTGGCACCCCGCTAGTTGGGGGTAATTGATTTATGATATTTATATTCTTGCACGAATTCACGATGTGCAGATTTTTAAAAATTTGCTCATTCAAGTTTATATTTTGTTTATGTAGATCCTACACTTGTTAATATCATTCTTAGGTGCTTTATTTTTTAGCTGATACAATGAATGGGATATTTCCCCCTATTATTTATAACTTGGCTATTGCTATACATAGAAGCAGTATTAAGTTTTGAGCTTTTAATTTAATGTCCAATTGAAAACTTCTCTTATTTCTGGTAGCTTTTCAGTCAATTTTTAAATTTCTATCTCTATAACCATATAACTAATAATGATACAATTTTTCATTTTTCTACTGGTACTTTTTATTTCTGTTTTAATAGATTGGCTAGAACATCCAAGGTAATGTTAATGTTAAATAGTAATGGTGATAATATTTTTGCTTTCTTCCTGATCTTAAGTGGTAGAACTCTACTGTTTCACTATTAACAGTGATGTTCCTTTTATCTGAAATAACTCCTTTAATTTTCATTCCCTTTATGAAATGTGGAATTTATTACATTTGTTTTCTTCTTTCAGAGTCTTTGTAAATATAACCTGGGGTTGTGGAATCCATTTTTTAAATTTACTTATATTTTTGTTTGTTTTTTCACAATATCACTTTTATTGATACAAAATTTGTGTAGTATTAACACTAAAAGCAATTCTTTGAGTATATATTTACAGTTATTTAGAGTATATAGGTATTTATACCTCAGCCTGTCGCTTCAAATTTTTCCAAGACTGCCTTGAATTTTAATTGTTTAGCTCTTGGTATTTTCTGTCTTTCCTTCTTTTTTTTCTAGCATCCATTTTCAAGTAGTTAAATTCAGAAGGACCTTCAAATATTTTATTCATGAAGAGTACCAGTTTGGCATAATTCCTGAATGATAGCATGCTTGCAAATGTATTCACACACGAACAACAATTTTTGAGTAAAATTGCCACAGATTTTGCTCCCATATCCTTCAGGGGTTTAGTATTGCTGAGGAGTGTGGAGCCAACCTGTGTCTGAGTCTTTTGTAGGTTAGCTTTTCTTCTTCCTCTTCCTCCTTTCCATTATTTGAAGGGATATTCATGGGTTTCTTTCTTTATAATTAAAACCTAGAAATTCCACCAAGAAAAAAAATAATACACTAAGATAAGTGTAGGTGTGGAATTTGTTTTGCTCATTTTTCCTTAATACATTTTGAGCACTTGCAATTGTCTATAGATGGAAAGCTTTCTATCATATCTTTGCGTATTAACTTTATTCTTTCTGTTTTATTGTCTTTTTCAAGATCACCAATTAACTGTAGGTTGCATCCCTGGAATATGTCTTCTGTGTTGATCATGCATTTATCATAGAATTTTTATGTTTTTTTTTAAATCTTTTTCCTTTGTGATCTGGAAAAACTTGATTAAGTTTTTCCTATTTGGGATTAGTTTTCAGTGTTAGAAGTCACATTTAGTACATATTGACTATGTGTTGTATTCTACATACACTGTCTTACTTAATTCTCCCAACCACCCTCTCAGTGAAGTTCAACTATCATTTCTCTTTTGACAAATGAGACAACTGATGCTTTGAGAATTTAAGTAATTTGCAGTTCATATAGATGGAAAATTTCAGCCCCAGAGTCCATGTTCTTAAGCATTTCATCATATGGTTTCTCCAGAGTGAGTCAGTTGTTCATTTTCTCCATTGTAGTTTATCATTTTGCAATTGTGATTTCTATCTTTGCCTTATTCCTAATGTTTGATCTACTTCACTAGAGGCATTCTTCTGAGTCTTGTGAAGAATATGAATTAGATTATTTTTAGAAACAATAGCATTGGTATGTCCTCTGCTTTGAATAACGAACAGTAGTTTTCAAAAGCTTTATATAAAGTCATGAGTGACAGGACCCAAACGGGGAGAAACTATGGTTGTATTGCCAGAGGCAGGAGCTTAGAGGGTCTTGCCGGAAGCCATCCAGAGAACACACTGCCTGAGTGAAAGAGTTCATTATGAAGGTCAGTGGTTAGTGCTCTGAAGAATGACTAATGAGCCCACCAAAAAGCCAGCATGTGGACACTTATTAGGAAATGGAACCCTAAAGGTGGATTTATAAATACAGCAGCCAATGCAAGACTTGCCTCTTTTTCTCCAATTACCTTTTCCTTTCCAACCCTGAAGGAGCCTGGTAGTTATTGATTGCTATGTAACAAATGATCCCCAAACCTAGTGTCTTAAATACAATAAAATTTCATTTTTTCAGTTTTTCTGGGTCAGAAATCCAGAAGTGGCTTAGCTAGATACTTCTGGCGTAAGATCTTTCATGAGGTTGCAGTCCAGATGTTGGCTGGGATTGCAACCATCTGAAGACTTGACTGAAGCTAGAGGATTCACTTCTAAGATGGCACACTTCCTTGGCTACTACTGGAAGGTGGCCTCATTTCCTTTCCGTGTGAACTTTGTCATAGGGCTCCTTGAGTGTCCTCGCAACGTGGCAGCTGGTTTTCTGAAAAGCAAGTTATCACATAGAACAGAGAAGAGACCAAGCACTACCTATTCACCTCCTCTTCTCCATGGCAGACCCCAGAGCCTAATTCAGGAGAGAGGGAGAAGCTTTGAATCAAACTTAAGATACAGTGAGTCATAGTTACCAACTGAAAAGTATTTAAAAATCCCGGTTTGCCTGGGAGGGTCCCTGTTCACTCCAGTACTCCTGGCATCCAGTCTGATTTTGCATTTTTCCTGGGTATTTAATTTTTAATAAAGGATTAATAGTAAGAGTTGCATTGAAATAGGTCACCGTGGCTTTGGCCAATCTGCAACTTATATTTCCATTTTCTGACTTAGTCTCGTCTAGTAATGCGTGAGATGCTTCCTCCAAACTTTGTGTTTAAAGACAGCATGCAGGATGTTTGCAGATAAAATGAAGTGTGTGACACATGGTGCTGGGGTTGACTACTTCCTTCTAGTCTCACCTGGTGGTGGGAGAACTAATTGACTCTGCTGCTCTGTATGAGACAGTGCAGCCACGGTGTATGCCAAGAACTGCAAAGTGCACGAAGATTCCAGGTCACGACCTGTCAGGGTCAGTGGGGAACATGGGAAATTATAGGTTGTGTCTAAGAAATAGAGGGTGGAAATTGGGGCTGAGCGGCGGCGATGCCATAGGCTGGATAGAGAGTAACCCAAATATCCTTTGTATTGTGGCTTCTCATTTTCACAAGGTACAATTTGACAGTTAGTTTACTGTTTATTTTAAATGTTTTGCCATACACCTATTCTGTGGCTGTGCGCTCCAAAATATGAAAGTGCATGTTCAAGGAACAATTAAATGCTCAATTTTTCTGTCTCTGTAAAATGGATATAAAAACAAAGGCTTCATTGTTATTTCCCACTCCTCATTGGGGGTCATAGTGGTGTCATCGATCATGCAAAACCCTGACATCACAGATCTGCTGAAGAAGAATCAGCAGTCCCTTCAAATGTTAACTGTCTGAATTTAAGAAGGTCGCTCCAGAGCGTCCCTACGAACACATGCAGCTGCAAAAAGTGTGTTTTCATGCTTCTCTGTGAAACATGACTTGCCTTTGAGAAGGAAATTGCTGTTCCAAATGAATGTTGCTCATTTTCAATTCCAAAATATTGGTGCATACAGGAAAAACTATAAGATAGCTCCTAATATATTGGTAGAAGGGCATCTTTGCAGACAATTTAAAGCATTGATTTTCATATTAGTATTATCAGATACTTCAGATACAAAGATAAGTTTATTCCAGTAATAGAACCATTTTTTTTTTAAATAAACGACTTTTTTTTTTTTTTTTTTAAGTTGGGCAATATTAGTGAACAGTGTAGTTTGTTTTTCCAGGACGCACCAGCTCCAAATCAAGTCGTTGTTTGCAATCTAGTTGTGGAGGGTGCAGCTCACTGGCCTATGTGGGGATCGAACTGGCGACCCTGGTGTTACGAGAACTGCACTCTAACCAACTGAGCCAACTGGCTGCCCTGTTCCAGTAATAGTACCATTTATTTGTAATTCACCAAACTTATGGAACCAAGGCAAGGCTTTGGGAAGATCATCATGTTAAAGATGAAATACCTGACATTGTTGTGAAGGCTCCTGGAAATTCACTTTCAAAGTTCAAAACTGAAGAAAAAACATTTTATTTTGTAATTTACATTTTTACACAAGTGTTTTTACATTAAAATCAATTTAAAATACAAATGTAATTTGTTTTGTGGTAAAATACAAATGTGATAATAAAAAATTTTGGTAGAGCCCAGCAGCATGGTAAAAACAATGTTCCTACTGAAATAAGAGATATAAGCAGATACTACAAGCTTAGAATTGCTGGTAGTACATACATAATTCATAATTACATCCATAAAAGCAGCAGCATTCTACCAATTCAAATAGAAGCTATGGTTTCAGAATTTAAAAATAGCATTACATAGACACCATGTATTTTGATTATGTTTTTGTGAAAAACTGGTATATTGTGTAATAAAAACAAAGGACATCAGCATGAATATTTGACACGTTTACTGCCCACAGTCCATCTGATTTTAGAAATAATTGGAGAACTCTGAAGAATTGATAAATCTATCCAGGTGACCCGTTATTTATTTTTTTCTTCATGGAAGTCTTCTAAAATTTGACTACATTTTGTTCGAAATCAATAGATAAATTTATATTCTATACCAGGATTTCATCAATTGGGAGAATGTGGTGGTTCCAGAATATGTCAACATGGGTGGACTGAACGACGTTTTACAGAATTCCCTTCCCTGTATGTTTTTGTTTAGTGTGGGCAGTAAGAGACCTTTTGCATGCGTTAATGTTGGCTAGAAGAACAGCAGTCGTGACTGAGGTTTTTCACCTGTTACAGGTCAAAACCCGTGCTTTTATAGGCTCACACGCTTTTACACTTACCTGCTGATTCATCTTGTGGATATGGAACAGCAGCCAGGCCTCCCACAGCTCCATCTTCCCTGGGATCCTGCTTCAGCAACCTTCACTCCTAAATCTGGTGAGTGTTAAGTTTCCTGCCAAAGGGCACCAATTTTTCCTGCAGGACACCCAGTTGGTCAAGTTTGGAGGCAATGATGGCTGACACAATTCCAGTCCCTCTTTGTGGGTTCCTGGTCAAGCTCATGAGCTACAGCTCATGTGTGCAGGTTCCAGCTTGTTCTTCCTCTCCCCCACTTTACATCCATTTTCCCTTCCTGACTGCCTTCCGTGTAAATGTCACGTTCCAAATTCAGTCAGACGCGAAGACAACATCATTACAAAGACTGCTTGAGTCGTGCCTGTATTTGCCTAACGTAAGCTCCCTGTAACAAGTCATATGGATGTGTACTTACATGTTGTTACTGTAGCTAAAAAAAATCACAAAACTAGGACCTTATGACTATATTGGAAATAATAGTTGCAGTACCTGATGTTGGGGAAGTCTGATGTTATAGGGACTAAAGGAAGATTAGTCTGGTTGGCTCACAGTAAATGAAGGGACAGCCGTAAGAAAGAGGTTGGAGAAACAGGAGCTAGATTTTGGAGTTTAGATTTAATTCTCAGGGCATTGACAAGCCATTGGGAAATTTAAGCAGAAGGGTGATATGATTTGATTTACATTCAACAAGATTCCTCTGAGAAGTGGTTGAAGGGGTGAAAAATGGAAATAAAGAGACAAATTAGGAGGCTGTTAGTATAGACCAGGCAGGAAATGATGGAATCTTGGACTAGGGGAGATGACAGAGGAGATGGATCAAAGAAGATGGATTTCAGATATATTTTTCTTTTATAATCGACAAGATTTGCTAGTAATAGGTTCACTGTGGGGTGGGTAAGAGAATGAAAGGAACAAGGATACTCCTTAGGTTTTAGACATTTGAATAATTGGACACACATAGATGATGGTGTTATTAATATTACTGAGATGTAGCAAGGGTGTGTGTGGGTGTCCGTTTTGTATGTTTATGAGGAGACAAGTTTGCAGGATATGAAAAATTCAATTTATGTATGTTAAGTCAGTGTCTCTCCATCTGTGACTGTTTCTGACTCTCTCTCTCCTACACTTCCCTCTTTCCTTTGGCTACCAGAAAGCTCAAGAGAAAATGTTTGAGGCCCAACAACATCAGACTTTTTAGTCCTTATTATCTTCATGTCTCTATCCCTCTCATTTTCCACTGGTTTTGGATTTTTATTCATATATATATGTATATATATAATTTCCTTGGCAGTGATGCTTGATTCTTATTTATATTTTATTGTGTGTGTTTTTGTAAGCTATTTTGAAATCTTCACGAAATAGTATATATCTGTGGTTCTCAACTGGGGGCAGTTTTGCTCCCCAGGGACAATTGACAATGTCTGGAGACATTGGTTGTCATAACTGATAGGAGGGATGCTACTGGCATCGAGTGGGTACAGATCAGCTGTGCTGTGAAACAGCCTACAATGCACAGGACAGCAGCCGTGCAACAAAGAATTTTCTGGTGTAACATGCACATAGTACTGAGGTTGAGAACCCTCATGCAGAATATAGATAATTAACAAATACACGTTATGAAATTTACGAGTTATGAAATGTACTTGGTGATGTTGGTTACCACTGAAACAGTGTTTGTCCAAACGTTCTTGTTACCTTATTATCTGTTTTCAGCCTGTAAGTCATTTGGGGTTGTATTCTTGAAGCTTGCAAGTAATTCTTCAAACTAAACTTAGAACTACAGAAAACATAGAAAACTAACTACAGGCACACCTCATTTTATTGCCCTTGCTTTATTGTGTTTCACCGAAGTTGTGTTTTTTTACAAATTGCAGGCAAGATCCTCCACCAGCAAAAAGATTACTACTCACTTTATTGCGGTGGTCTGGAACCAAACCCACAGTACCTCCGGTGTATGCCTGTAATTAGTTTCCACCCAGGAAGGTCCATGGATGAGTTGTTTCCTTTTGAGTCATAGTTGTAACCAGGTAAAAACATAACTTCCTAGCACAGATTCTATTCAGAGCCAAAAAGCTCTTGTTGAATTCGGTTTACTTTATAATATACTTCTAGAATTGCAGTGTTCTTGCCTACTTGCATGGTTTATTGTTGACCACACTCGGTTGGATAAGGGAAGTAAGTATTCCTTATCTTCTTAAGTACAATTAATATAGTGATTAAAAGGAAGAAAAAAGAAAGGGAGAGAGAGAGAAAGGAAAGAAAGAAGGAAAAAATCAGTACGGTATAACTTGTTCTTTCAAATGAGTTCTTTTCAATTTCTAGGGGGATTCCCTCAAACACGCAGCCATTTATTTCTTTGGTTTCAGTTGTACTCAAAGCAGGTGTAAAGTATTCTGTAATCACACCTCTTACTGATAGCAGTTATATTTCAAAGTAAGTGTGACCCAGATGCCTGGTGGCGTCTCCCTAATCTTTAAGCTACATACTCTGTGAGAATTCAGTGGCCTCTGGAAGTCTCCCACATTTCCCCCTAGAGGCCTTGGCTTTATTATTCTCCCCATGGTCACCTCTGGCTCTGAGACCCTTTTTCCACTGAATTGTTCTGTTCATGGATATTTCCTCACCCTTCCTCTGGTGGCCCACCTCTGCAATCGATCTATATTCCTGTGTGCAACTCAGACCCTTTTCTCAGTGCTCGCCCCCCCACCCCCATATATACGTGCGTGCGCACACACATGCATGTTGTGGGGACAGAGCCCCCGAGAGCAGTTTCCAGGCTCTCGGCCCCATGTGGAAAGGTGCTGGCTCTGGTAGTAGATGGTCGTCGGCTGTGGCTATAGTTGGCCGTCAGCTGTAGCGGGTTAGCCAATTGGCCACTGATATAACTGCCGCGGCTGTGGTGGAGAGGGAGAGTCAGTCGGTTGGCAGAAAAGCAGACAGCAGGTCGCACGTGGTGTGAATCCAGCCTCCAGTGAGACTATAGTGGTATGACTCCCCGACCTATGGCTCCATGGGTGTTCCTTTTTGGCCTAGCCATATCCTGCGTTCTTATGTGGGGATCGGGAGCTGAGACCCCGCAGGCTGCCCCGCATGACACAGGTAAAACACAAATGGTATTTACAGTGTTTTTCTGAGTGTACAGCTCTATACAGAGAAAGAAGAAGAGAGGTGACAGTGCAGCAATGTGCTGGTTAGGGAGATTTTTCAAGGGCCCCAGGTGATTCGAATATACAGCCAAGGTTGAGAATCACAGCTTAAATGTAATTCTGGTATTGCCTCTTTAAGTATTTTTCTTTACCTGGGCACGTAACACTGTGAGCAGCTTAATGCATTTCAGTGTGTAAACTTCATGAGAGCTGGGTCTCTATCTGTGTTGTTCACTGCTCCCCAGCACCTAAAACACCCTGATTAATAGTAGGTGCTAAAAAACGTTTGTCAAATAAGTGAATGAAAGAGTCCATCAATTGGTATAGCCAAAGCAACAGTTTCAAGGCTACTTTCAACCTGGTAGTAGATGTAATGGGACATTACTTTTGCTTCAAGCTCTAATACCTCTCAAAAGTGATGAGTTACCTCAGAAATTCTTTCTAAAATACGAGATGTTGGGGGGAAGGGGTTTGAACTTCCTAAAATTGTATGCAAAGTTCTGCTTATCTGTCCTGTTTTTTTACCCCCCTTGGCAAGGAGTCCCATAACTTCCTGTTTAATTCTCAGAGTGGACCAGTGATCCAGAAGGGTTAAGAATCACCAAGTCAGAGATTGTACAGTTCTTTCGTTGACCTTTTCTTCTTAGAGAAGTTTTCCCTTCCTTTAAAAGGTTTCCCTTCCTGTAAAAAGTCAACTTGCCTTGCACATTTAAAATAAGATTTAGCAGGTGAAAATCTACACATTTCACACACATTATCAGTAACCCACTCATTGAACAATATGATACTTGCAGTGCTTACAAAATGGGGGTTGAAAATTGTAAATGTGAATACATTAAGGAACCATTTCCGTAGCCTGAATATTGAGTAGTTTCATACCTGCTTCCCTGGACTCCACATAGATTTGGCCAATTATAGGAGCCGGGGTGTAAAAGGCTTCTGACTGCCCATAGGTGTGATTCATTCTGCAAGTGTGCCAATTCCCCTGTGCTCTCCAATTACCTGTTTGAAAGTACTAGTTGCTCGGAAGTGCTAAGCAAACAGCCTGTTGTTTGCTAGGAGCTGCAGCTGGTAAAGGGATATGGCGCTGGTAAAGGTGTGTAGTGTCCCCTGCATTGTTTCTTACAGCTTTGGGAAAGAGGCGAGGTGTTCTGTTGTTTTGTGAATTGGTTAAGTCCTATTTTCAGATTGGATTTTCCTCTTTGTTAAAATAAACAGTGTTTAGCTTTGTGTGCTCATTATTCAATGCATCAAAATGACCCATCTAACGTATTTATTGAGTGGTGACAGTTGGCAAATTACTGCAAAGTGTCTCCATTTAATAAAAATACTTCAATCCCTTAAAGAAAAGAAATGGTTAAAAATCATTATGGAAACTGGCAAAGACACTGAAAATATTTGTATGTTTACATAATTAGCACGCAATTAAATTTTGGATGATACTAAGTTATGTAAAACAGTATGTTAGTCATAATACTTTTTGGTTTTTTACATAAGCTGAAGTATTCTACAAGAACAGTTTTGAGCTTGCCTATAATTTCAGGTGGAATTTGAAGTATATGAGAATACTGGAAATAATTTATAAGGTTTTTTTTTTAAGATAAAATTTGTCCCCTTATGCATACCATGTTTCCCTGAAAATAAGACCTAGCCAGACCATTAGCTCTAATGTGTCTTTTGGAACAAAAGGGTCTTACATTAATTTTTGCTCCAAAATAAGCATTAGAGCTGATTGTCCATCTAGGTCTTATTTTCGGGGAAACAGTACACAGAGGGTGCCAAAAAACGTGTACACATTTTAAGAAAAGAAAAAAACTATTGTAATACTCAAGATGGACCGAGAACAAAAGATGAATGCAAGTCATGTATGTGTATACTTTTTTTTGTCACCCCCTGGTATGTGACTAATGTAGATTTTAGGATATCTCTAACTGTCAGGTTCTTCTCACTGTGAATTTAAATCTGATGAGCACACTCCAACTTTTAAATAGGGCCCTAAAGTGTTTTATTTTAATAGCAGTTTTGCATCCATAGCTATTTATGCTAATATTGCATGAATTGGGGTATTCTTTCCAGATTTACCGACCCAGAGGTCTTGAGTATAATCTCACGTCAAACACAATTTGTCATCCATTGCCACCGGTTTTGTGTGAAAATAAATGCTTTTCTATTTGAGAGGTAATGATATATTCTTCTAGCAAACATTGTTATTACTCTGGTTTCAGGTTTTCAGAGTGAGATGCATAGCTTAAAAATTCTACAGTCCCAACATTTTCAAAGAAAATGTTAATTGGATATAATAAGTTTGTCTCATAGAATAATGCAATATTTGATATGTCACATAAAATGGGTTACTGAAATGAAATCCTTTCTTATGCAGTATTTTTCTTCTGCTTAAAAAATAATTCTTCCCAAACAACAAGTGCTGGCGAGGATGTGGAGAAAAGGGAACCCTTGTGCACTGTTGGTGGGATTGCAAATTGGTGCAGCCACTATGGAAAGCAGTCTGGAGGTTCCTCAAAAAATGAACAATAGAACTACCTTATGATCCAGCAATTCCACTTCTGGGTATTTATCTAAAGAAATCCCAAATACTAATTCATAAAGATATATGCACCCTTGTATTTACTGCAGTGCTATTCACAATAGCCAAGATATGAAAACAATCAAAATGCCCATCAATAGACAGTTGGATAAAGAAATTGTAGTACATATATACAGTGGAGTCTTACTCTGCCACAAAAAAGAATGCGATCTTACATTTGCAACAACATGGATGGTCCTAAAGGGTGTTATGCTAAGTGAAATAAGTTAGACAGAAAGACAAATACCATATGATCTCACTTGTATGTGGAATCTAAAGAACAGAATGAAAGACCACATTATAGAACAGAGATAGATTCATGGATGCAGGGAACAGACTGATGGTTGCTGGGGGGTAGGGGGTTGTGGGAATGGATGAGAAAGGTGAAGAGATTGGGAAGTACAAATTGGTGGTTGTGGAGTGGTCATGGAGATGTGAAGTGCAGTATGGGAAGTGTAGTCAATAGTGTTTTAAGAACTCTGTGTAGTGTCAGATGGGTGCTGGACTTACCACGGACATCACTTCATAAATTGTATAGATGCTTGTCCTGTGCTGTGCACCTGAAGCTAATATAGAATAATGTTGAGTGTCAACTATAATTAAAAAATATATATAGTCATGGAATTTAAAATACAATATAGGGAATATAGTCGATGGTATTGTAATAACTATATATAGTGTCAGAGGGGTAGTAGACTTGTTGGGGTTATCACTTTGTGAGGGGTGTAAATGTCTGATCACTGTGTTGTTTTGTACACCTAAAACTACCGTAACAATAAAAATTTTTCTCTACAAACAAAAAGGAAACATAATATGGAATCAAGTCATTTCTAACTGGTTAGAGGCATATTAGTGATCAGTCTCACTAATATATAAAAAACAAACCGTTCATAGCTGACGAACACACTGCCAAATGCTGTGGGAACAGAACATGGATTTGAAAGCAAGCAGAAGATGTGGGTGCCCATTGCCCCTTTCACGTGATAGCTGTAGCCTTGAACAATTGACTTCTTTGGACCTCATTTTTCCTATCTAGGTTAAAAACACTCAAGCAACGTCCAAGGTCAAATTCAGGTCTTTTTGTCTTAAAAGCCCTTTTCAGGATCCACCGCCCTGGGTTGTGATCTAGACATCTGCATTCTTAAAACTCCTCAAGTGATCCTTTTGTGTATTGTAGGCAGGGTTAAGAAACTATCATAGAGCAGTTGTTAGCACACTATTGCCTAAGGGTCAAAGCTGGTCAACCACCTGTTTTGGTAAATAAAGTTATATTGTAATATAGTGGTGCTCATTCATTTCTGTATTGTTTATGGTTGCTTTTGTGCTACAGTGGTGGAGTTGAGTAGTTGTGCCAGAGACCATATAACCCATAAAACCAGAAATCCTTGCTATCTAACCCTTTATGGAAAAGATTTGATGACCCTTGACATAGAGGGAAGAATGCATATTCTCAAGTCAGATAGAACTGGATTTAAATTCTGATTCTGCCTCTTATTCACTGTGTGACATTAAATCATTGAAGTCTCTGAGCTCATATATACGACAGGTATACCAAAGGTGCCTACTTTGTAGGGTGATTGTGAGGATTATATGAGGTAATCAGAACGCTTCAATTGAGCCAAGCACGTAATAAATGTTCATTGAATGTTTGATCTTCTCCTCCCTCCCGTGCCTGCGAGTGCACGTGCACACAGGACACACACACATATGGTATCCAGAAAAGGAGACTAGCTGCCGAAAGATAGGTTCCTTTATATTCTGAATCCTGCAGCACTCTAGGTTTAGCACACTAAGGTTTAGACTTAACCTGGCAACTCCAGCAAGATGGGCCCTCAGAGATGGGGAGCAGAGTTGCTACAAAGGACCAGTAAATAAAGGAGAGGAAAAGCACTTTCTAGAATCTGAAATATCTTCTTGTTGTGGTGTTTAAATGAGTGAAATTGCAAGCCAACAATGGGTCTTCATTTAATAAACATGTATTGAATAAGGACCATACATTAGGTACTAGGCTAGGTGCTCTGAATGTGATCATGAACAAGACAAGGTCATTCCCTCAAAAAGCCATAGACCATAATGGGAAAGACAAATAAGGAGACAGTCGATTTCAAAACAGTATGATCAGTGCTAAGACAGGTAGTGGTAAAAAAAAAAGTGCTATGGGACCAAGGGTTGGGCAGCCAACTAAGTCTTTGGGGGTCTGGCAAGACTTCCTGTAGGAAATAATATCTAAGCTGGGTGTTCCAGGATGAAGAGGGACTCAGGCTCACAGCAGTGGGGTTGCAGGGAGAATAAAAAGCTTATGCAAGGAAAGGCCCAGAGGTAAAAGCGAGTAAAGTTTGTTGAGGATCTGAAACAATTTCAGATGGGGCAGCCAGAGAGTCATGGGTGGTAGTGGTAGTGGGGGTGCGATATCTGCCATTTTGGGGCTGTGATTTATTTCTAACAGTCACGAAGGTTAAAATTCTAATTAATAATTACTGGCAAAACATGAGCTATTACTTGAAAGTCTTCTCTTTAGGTAATTCCAGACCAATTTGGCTAATCTATAGGATTTACTCTAAGGTCTTGGAACAATGTACTTAATCAGATAAAGTGCAGCCCATGATTTTCTCTCTGTCATCAATGTCATTTGCAAGTATCTTTCCCAAACTTATACTTTTCAGTTTTCTATATCAGTGAAACTCTCATTTATCCAGTTGCTCACATCAGAAACTCAGGACCTCTCCTGTCTCACCCTGAACATCTATCTATTCAGTTATTGGTAGCCAAGCCCTATGGCTTTTACCCACTTTTCATCTTTCCAGTTTTCCCAGTCCCTCCATCTCTAATGCTACTACTTTAAATTAGATATTTATCATCCTCCATGATTACTGCAACAACCCCTTTATTTCCAGGACACCTGAAGACCCACACTTTTAGTTTTACCTCTCACCAATCCCCATTCTCTGGAATTGGAAGGAAACCAGAGCAGGAGCAGGCAGATTATTTAGGAGGCTCAGAGTCATCAAGATATGAGGGTAAGTTGGGCAAAGGTGTCAGTGGAGATGGAGAAAAGTGGGCTGATTCAAGAGTGATTTTGAAGGTAAAAGTAGTGGGAGTTTCCCTTGAATAGTACATGGGAGATGATTGGGAAGCTAGTGTTGAGGATAAGTGCCAGAATCATGGTTGGTAGTGGTGATGACTGAGATAGAATACTCTGGAAGAGGTCTGTGTTTGGTGGATGTGCTAGATATTTTCCATTTACCTTTCTTGATTCGCTCTTTATGTTTCGTCATCCTGCTCTCTACTTTGGGAGGTTGACCTCTATGGAATGCATCAACTCAGCTCTCTCACTGTCTGTCTTCTGGTTGTGTTTGGTCAGTGAGAGAGTATGGCGGGAGGGAGGGAGGGAGGGGAGGGAGGGAGAGAGACAGAGAGACAGAGAGAGACAGAGACAGACAGGGACATTCTTCTCTGAGAGAGAGAGAGACAGAGACAGAGAGAGACAGAGACAGGGACATTCTTCTCTGAGAGAGAGACAGAGACAGAGACAGACTGGGACATTCTTCTCTGAGGACTTTGTTTTTGTCCAGCTTGTTGGTGACTTTATTTCTAACCTAAAACTACTGTTCTTCTAGGGTAGTTCACTCTTAAGCTATAGTTCTCTCAAGATTACAGCTATGGCTTTTTCTCCTGTCCCCTTTAGGCCGAACAGTGGCACCATCTCACAGTTGCTGTTCTGGGTTGCTTCAAGATCCCTTGTTGGTTTCCATAACCCTGAATGCAGTATTTGTAAATAGAATTTCTAGTCATCCCTTTCTAAGAGACCATCTCTAACTGCTGGGGCTCGGATAGAGTAGGGAATATTATAATTGGGTATCCACTGTGGAGTCTGAGGACCCTTTCAAGTACCTAGGAGTAGAGATCAACGGTGCAGTGAAATATGTGTTTGGAGCTCATATGAGCTGGGATAAGGTGTACTATCAGCAAGGTTACCTCCTTATAGCCTGCCAACCCTGTGATGTACTCATATTGTATTAGGGTGACCAACCTTCGTTTTCTTGAAACAGGCAGTTCCTGGGATGTGGGACTGTTAGTGCTAAATCAGGAAACTCTTGCGTAAACCACGATGAGTAGCCACCCCATCTTTTGCATATTTGAAATCTGAAGCTCAGACGAGTTGAAAGTCACCCGGTAACTATACACAGAGTTGGGATTTTTGTCTGGTTCTAAATACTGAATTCTTTCTACCACACATTGTTTATTCCCAAAGGTGAATGGTCCTGAGCATAAACTGAGGTCTTCATTAAAAAGGGAGAAAAAAACCCAAACCCAATAAAAATAGTCTCCCCCAAAGGCCCCCTCCCCCCAAACAACAACAATTTCTGAGCCACAGCAACAGAGATGTTGATTCTGTGGATCTGGGCTAGGGCTCAGGGATCTGTGTTTTTATGAAGTGCCCCCAAGCGTTTCTGATGCAGACTTGAATTTAGGAACTACTGCACTCTACCCCACCACTCCTTATGCAATAACAAAAATGCAGATACACCCTGTGTTGAACCAAAATCTTCATTACGCTCAACACCCATTCCAAGTCCTGGTGATAGATCAGAGAGATTTTGGGTAGAATTCAACTTGATCACCTTCAGCAAGTTTCTTAACCTCTCTGTCTTCCTAATCTATGAGACAATATGTACAAATAATACCCACTGCCCAGTATTGTGAGGGAGGATGCAATGAAATAGCAGCATGTGTAAACTATCTGGCTCACAAGTGTTAGCTATTATTACTGTTACCAACTGCCTGGTAGAAGTTTTAGACAGTGTTCTTCTTTATACTTGTTAATAGCCTGAGTTATTTTTTTCCCCTCATTTTTTCCTGCTCTATTTTCCCACCACATTTTCCTTAGAGAAATTCAGCTTAGAATGACCACTGGCCGTTCATAAAGAGTTAAATTGTTGGAGGGTGATAACCTGGAGAAGAATAAGTTTACTCAAAAATTGATTTTAGGGGTGGCCAGGTGGCACAGTTGGTTAGAGTGCAAGCTCTGGACAACAGGGTTGCTGGTTCGATTCCCATATGGGCCAGTGAGCTGTGCCCCCTGCAACTAAAGATTGAATATGGCGACTTGACTTGGAGCTGAGCTGCGCCCTCCACTAGTTGTGGAGGGATTGAAGGACAATGACTTGGAGCTGATGGGCCCTGGAGAAATACACTGTTCCCCAATATTCACCAATTAAGAAAAAAAAAGGTTTTGGTGAAGGCAGATCATTCTACAATGCCCTTTGAACCAAAATGGAGAAGAAAGGTAACAAATGTTGTAATTGCTGTCTTAAAGCAATTATACAGCGGGTGATATTGTTCAGTGATTTGGGGAAGGTGAGACATGTAGAAAGCAGCAGGGCAGAAGCTGAAAGCCAGATCTTTCTGATTATCAAGGTTGTACTACTGTGTTTCCCCGAAAATAAGACCTAGCCAGACCATCAGCTCTAATGCGTGTTTTGGAACACAAAATTAATGTAAGACCCGGTCTTATTTTAATATAAGACCCGGTCTTATATAAGACTGGGTATAATATAATATAATATAATATAATATAATATAATAATATAATATAATACCAGGTGGTATGTTAATTTTTGCTCCAAAAGACGCATTAGAGCTGATGGTTCGGCTAGGTCTTATTTTTGGGGAAACAAGGTATAGCCCATGGAAAGTGCTATAGCAGAAAGGGTTCTAATGGGAGGACCAGTACAGTAATCATTAAAATGTCTTATTTTTATACAGTGCTTGTTACACTGCTTTTGTACTAGCTTTTCATTAAGTACCATTTCATGGAACTCGGATTTGTAAGTCACCATGATAACCTTTAAAGGGGAATAACCTTTAAAGGGACAAATAATACGTCCTCTCTGCCCTGAAGGAGTTTATAGTCAAGTGGAAAGTTGGACATGTAATAAACTCAGTGTGAAATGGCCCAGGTAATGAGTGACAGAGTGAGAATCTGAAGCCATGACTGCCTTGCTTCAAAATGCTTTAAAAGAAGCTAAAGCAGAGTGTTCTGAAACACAGAGTGAATGAATGAATGATTGAATGAAGGATTCATCCCTCATGAAACCCTGAGGGGATTCACTTATTCAGTAAACCTATACTGATTGCCTACCTGTGCCAGACATTACACTATGTGTGAGAGACTTAAATATACCCACGTTCATGAGGAAGTTGCAATCGTGGTATTAGGTAAGTGTACAAAGAAACATTTTGATGGTAAGCGAAGGGACAGGGATCTATTTAAGTGGGTCGTCTACGGTCACATGACTAGTAAAGAGCAGAACTGGGCTTCGAACCCAGATCTGACTCAGAAACCATCAGAGTTAATGAAAATACCCAGGGCAAAAGAGAGAAGTTAAGTAAAGACGACTTGGGGAACGTGGAACCAAGGATTAAAGGGAAGGTGGTAGAAGCATCACAGAAGTACTTAATACTCTGCGAAAGTGGAGCATGTAGGCGACTTACAGATGAAAGTGAAAGGTGTTAGGTATTGGGATCCCAATGAGGTGTGTGTATTTATCAGATTTACCTCATGATTCACAATATATTCTATTTGAAGCAAATCCTTATGTAGCACAGCAGCTCCCCCTATTCCTAGTTTACAAAGTGCAGGAGAAAGAAATGTAGGTCTCTGTCTGTGAAGGATTTTTGGTCTAATGAGTGATAAAAGAAAACCTACAAAGGGCAGTTGCTGTGGGAAAGTCAGAAATGGCTTCGGGTGGAAAGAGAAACATAAATGTCCTAGTGTAAGAAGGAAAGAAGGCCGATCCAGGCAGAGAAAAATAGTGACCCAAAAGCCAGAGGCTTGGAAGTCTGTGAGTTGTTGGGGCACTAGCTCATAATTCAGCCATCTTGTCATGTAGCTTGCTGACTGGAATCCTTGATGGTACTTATCCAGGCAGGATAATTTGAAATAGTGCAAAAAAACCTTAGTTTTATAGAGGTCAGAGGAGAAGAGGAGATGAACAGAATTAAATTAGGCAGAAGATTAAGGTTGAGACTATGGTACACTAATGAAGAGTGGAGTTTAAAATTAGATCACGTCCTGTGGGGGCATTTATAGAATAGGTCAGGCTCCCTAATTGAAAGTGCTATGTATAGAGGCCCATAGACAGCAAACCAGATTCCACAATGGAGATGTTCAAATAGTTTGGCTCATCCTAGGTGGAGATTGCCCCAAACCATCTGGGGATATAGTTCACAGGTTCTACCTGTTTAAAAAATAATTGAATAAGACTTTGAACACCCTCATGCAAACATTAGAAGAGCTATTTAAAAAGTAACTTTGATCCAGACTAACTTTTTAACAGCACGTAGTCCTTTGATAAATTGTATTATGGGATGATTTGATCTGTGTAGACTGCAATTAGGTTTGTTTTCTCATCTCTGAAGGTCAGTAAAATAGAGGTAGCATATTTCTAATCTGAAGTAAGTAGTTAGGGATGGCTGAGCTGCAGGCTGGGTGGGATAGAGCATCAGAATGTGAAATGCTTCACAGTCGACCAAGAGAGGTTTGTGATTGGAAATCATTAGTAGAAAGGGAGGTTTTGCTGATTGAATGCTTTTAAAATGAGCGAAGTCTTGCGATTTAACTACTAGTAATGGGAGTGTGGCCTTCACCAGCTTTTGCTCTGGAATTGTAATGAGAATGAATAATGCTGTCTTGTAATCACTGCATTATTTAGAACTCTATTACCACACTACTCTCGGGTGAAGACTACTTCTAAACCATGTGGGGAATCCTAACAATACCAGATTTTAAGATGTCAATGAAATGTACTTGGATTCCTCTGTTCATTCCCTTCACTGAGTCTTCTAAAGAATGAAACTTGCCTTCTAAACATATTTAGATTGCAAATAAGTCATGATAAATAAAATTAATGAAAGAAATCACTCCTGTTATTACAGTATATTGGTGTAATTGTTCTGTTTTATTTTTAGTTATTGTTCTTAATCTCTTATTGCGCCTAATTTATAAATTAAATTTTATCATAGGTACATATGCATAGAAAAAACATAGTATTATATGTAAGGTTCAGTATGATGTCAAGTTTCAGGCATCCACTGGGGTCTAGGGACACATCCCCTGTGGATAAGGGGGGCACTCCTGTATATGTAGAAAAAGCTTTGGTTACAATTTCAATTTCAGGAGTTTCATAATTCATGATGAAAAATTTTAGCGAACCGGAAATAGAAAGGAACTCCTTTACTTGATAGAGGATACTGACAAAAATGAAGCAAATGTCATACTAAAATATTATTCCCTTTAAAATCGGAAATAAGACAAGAAAGAGTACTACCACTACCAGTTAAACAGTGCAGTTATTGGAGGCCTGAGCCAGACAATAAGACAATAAAAAGAAATGGAAAGAAATGAAATGTATATAGTTTCGGCTGGAAAAAACAAAGCCATTATATGCTGAGTCACTATAGGGTAGTGTTTTAACAGCATGAGTTTTGGTGCCAAACTGCCTGGGTCCAAATCCTGGTTGTGGCACCTAGTGTCTTTACGTCCTAGATCCACTCTGCCTCATTTTCCCATGTGGAGAATATGGCTAATAATAATACTGTGCCAAATAGGATCTGGCTGCTTGTACACTAGTCCAAAAATCAGGAGACAAGGGTGGCGGAAAGAAAAGCAGGTTTATTCCAAAAAGCCAGCATTAAGGGAAGGCAGTGAACTCCTTGTGACGAAGATTGCCTTCCCGTTCTTAATACCACCAAAAGGCTTTATAGGCAAGTAAGAAGAGGCAGAATAAAGAAAAGGAGAAGTTGGTCAGGCAATTTCTGGAAACAGATGCTTCCCAGAGGCTGGCTTGTGTCAGGGATAGGAGTGGATCTTAGGCAGAGGTCAAAACTTCTTCCAAGTCAGTGTCCTGGAGGTTTCCTTGAGGAAATGGGCCATTGAGCCTGGTATGCATACAGTCTGCAGTAAACAGAACCATTGAGACTGGTCTGGAGTAAACAGAACCACTGAAACTGATATGAAGAGTCATTAAGGTTTGGCGGGAGGGGAGGGAAGAAAAGACAAAAACTTTCAAAAAGTCCCAAGCTAAACTATACTGTTAAATCGAATTACACTAGAGGTTTAAATCTCAAAATAGAAGAGATTTAAACCCTTACAATAATAGTATGAGGATTAAATTAGCAAATATTTATAAAGTGCTCAGAGTAAGCCTAGTTTACCAGTGCCATGAAAATGGTACATTCTTAAAAAATGACAGGTGATACGATTTTCCGAAGTTACCGCTGGCCTCAAGCAGTCATACATCTACCCCAGTGTGATTGTGTGTGTGTGTGTGTGTGTGTGTGTGTATATATATATATATATATAATGTAAAAGTAAACTGGCATCTTAAGATGACTAACCATAGAGCTGGGAGGACTATGGGCAGAGCCGGGCCCCTTGTTAACTCTCTAGTCCTGACTTCCTGTTAAACTTTGTGGTAACTTCCGGGACAGGGATTGATATATATATATATATATATATAGAGGTCGTCTTGGGAAGGCTCTCTCTTTTCCACTTGGATGGCTGGTTTGGAGCCTTGCCAGAGGAGTGCGTTCTTACACTGCTGTGGTGGTTTCTTTTTTTTTTCTTGTCCGAATAAACCACTCTTTTGGTGGATTGCCTGGAGAGTTATTTTGCCCAGTTGACTATATATATATTATTCTATTTGTACCATGATGGGGAAATGGTAAGAAAACATTTTTTATTCCTGTGAGAAGATGATGTTTGATCTGTGATATGTACAAAAATCTATTCGAGTTGGATTAAAGACAATTCTGAAAGGCAAAATGTTAAAACTTTTAGATAAAAACATAGGACTACATTGTTCAGTGTGGTAGCCATGAGCCACATCTAGCAATTTAAATTTAAATTAGTGAAATAAAACTGAAAATTTTGTTCCCCAATCCATTAAGCACATTTCAAGGACTCAATAGCCACATATGGCCAGTAGCTATTGTATTGGGTAGCATAGATTATAGGATATGTCAACCATTATAGAAAGTTTTACTGGATGGAGCTAATATGAAAGATTATCTTTATGGCCTTAGAGTAGGGGTCAGCAAACTTGACATAAAGAACCAGAGAATAAATACTTCAGGCTTTGCACATCATATGCTGTCTCTGTTGCATATTAGTCCTTGTTTATTTTTACAACCTTTAACACTGTAAAATACATTCTTAGCAGACCATAAAAATACAACATCCCAAATTTGGCCAATGGGCTGTATATAGTTTGCTTCCTCTTGCTCTTGGTTCATGGAAGATTCTTAAGACAGGAAGCTCAAATGTTTGGTAAATTTGGTTGCATTTAAATAAGAATTTCTTTTTATCAAAAGCCACCATAAAGGAAATGGAGAGACAAACCACAAACTTGGAAAGATATGCACAATCCCAAACTGACAAAGCATAAATGTTCAGAACAGATAAAGACCTCCAATGTATCAATGACGGAAAGACAAGATGTAGAGCATCATAAAACTCAAATGGCTGGCAAGAATATAAATTGGTACAACAACTTTGGAAAATCCTTTGGGATTACATGTTAAAGGTGAAGATGAGTACATCCTATTTCATGTATACAGAGGGTGTCAAAAAAATGTATACACATTTTCAGAAAGGAAAACTATTAAGATTGTAATGCTCAATATATACTGATAACAAAAGATGAATACAAGTCACGTTTGACTCCTGCAAATACGAGAGGTGCTCAAAGTGGTTGCCATCAGCATAATTTTAATATTTTTTCTTTTCTAAAATCTGTATACATTTTTTGGGCACCCTCTATATATCTTTGCACACGTACACATATGTAATGCATATGTGGTGTTCAAAAGTATATAAGTATAGTAGTTTCTACTTCATAAATACGGAATTCTTATGCTGGGACTCACATTTTCCCCCTTCAATACTGTGTTGCCAATCTGCAGTACTGTTTTGCTAAGGTTCTCCATATTGTTGGATATAGTTATACTTCATTCATTCTTGACTGCTCTGTAACATTCCATTTTTGGATTACACTGCAATTTATTTTCCTGTAGGGCACATATGTGTTTTCCCAGTTTTTTTCTTTCTTCACTATTATTCTTTAAACTCTACGTATATGTTACATATGCTTATATATGTATTTAGTAATATTAAAAGCATGTCTCATAATTTTAATGACATTGTAAGGTGTACTGCATAGTATGTGCAAAGTTTCAGGGTACTTAAAATGTGTGTACTGATTCATTTTGGGAAAATAGTAAATGAAGAAGTTACACATAGAAAATAATACACAGAGGGCTAGTGGATATACACTACTAATAGGATTTGAGAATCCTATGGGATTCTTAAAGGTATCTCCTGGGTAGTTGGATTGTTTTAAGAGTCAACATGTGTGTTATCATTGAAACCATGGGACTGGATGAGAGCACACCTGGACAGTGTAGAGTGAGAAGAGAAAAGGTCCTGGTGAGAAACTCTGGACAGACTAGCATTTAAGGACTTGATTAGAGGAGTGAATCTGGCAAGAAAGATGAGAATTCCCAGAGAAGTTGGATGCAAATCAAGAGTATATGTTACTGTGGATAACAAGGGAAGAAAGTATGTCTAGAAGCAATCTGCAGTCCATCAGACTAAATGTAGCTGAGTGGTCAAGGAAGACGCGCCTGAGAAGTGCTCACTGATTTACTAATGAGAAAGTCACTAATCTTGGTAAGAGCTTTTCAAGCCAGTGGTGGGTCGGGTGGGAAAACAACTCGATTAAAACTGGGGACTTGGAGATAGCCAATGCAGACAACAGTTTCAAGAAAATTGGAAATGGAGTGAAATGGCTATGGGAGAAGGAAATAAGGTTGAAAGAAGTTTTTCACTTGTTTGTTTTTGGTTTGTTGTTAGAATGAAAAAAATTCACATCTATAAATGTTAAGCAACAGCTAGCAGAGTAAATAGTAAACAGTAGTGGAGAAGCAGCCCGAGGCAACAAGATATGCAATTTAAAGTTCAAGTATTCATGTAAAATAAGTAAAAGGATACTATTTTCACTGTGTCTGGAAGGATTGAGAAGGATGGTTAAGTGGATCAAAGTGGATGTGGGTAGTAAGTTGAGAGACTGTCTGAAGGGCCCTATTTTCTCTTAAGATACAGTGAGGAAAGAGGTAATGAGGGGGGCCTCAGAGTTGAAATGATTGCTTTGGCTCCTAAAATAACGGAATAATTTTTATACCTTTAATATTTGATGCATTCGAGTTGCTGGTATTATATTTAAGATTTTAATATATATTTAATATATTTTTGTTATTGATGGTAGGGGAGAGTGGTTAATATGTATAAATACATGCATTATCAGATTCTAAGTTAATAAGCTTGGAGCCAGCCTTATTTATTGGTTGATTTGTTTTTGTTTTTTTCCGACTAGATGATTGGTAGATTCATTATACTTAAAATTCAAAAATTCAACCAGGGTATGTGTAGGTTTGCTTCTGTTTTCTTTAATTTTGCCCTTTCAGTTTGTAAAGCTGAAGTCTTCCTTTGTTCAAGAAAGGTGTCTCTTAATGTATTTTTGCATATTACTTTTGTTAATGGTTGTTCTGGTATCTTCTACAGGAATACCAGTTGAGAAGCCTCATGCAGATTGATATATGGTGGATTCAGTTTCTGCAGTAATTGTTTGTTCTTTATTAGTTCCAGTACTATTTAAGACTATGTGCTGTTATTTTCCTGTAAAGTTTATTTGCTTTTATTTGATGAAAGGTGTTAGATAGTGACTAAAATGTGGTCTTGTTTCCTGGAATAAATATTTTTCACAATTATCCTTCTATTCCTCTTCAGTGCGAGAGCAATCAACTTATTTTAGGCAGCATTATTTTTTTACAATCCTTTAATGGTGAATATCTTCAAAGCTTGTTCCTAGGTTCCTTTCTCTTCTTACTTCATTCGTTCTTTCCCCAAGCAATCCCAGCCATGCTTGAGGTCTCAGTGTACCAACTATCTGCTCTTTTAGGGTTTCCAGTTACACATTTTGTGATTATTTGAATTTTGTCAGTTGCACTTTTAAAGTGGTCGTATGTGAATTTCACTTAGTGAGAATTGTTCAGTTCATGGCAGGTAGACTGTACCTTTTTATTTTTTTTTCCCAGTGCTGGAGTAGGTTTCTCTTATTTCTATATGCCTTTCCCCAGTTCACTAGATATTGGAATAGGAGTGGAGGCCGCCCCACAGACATTAGCTTAAGTCACCTTATTGCTTCAGAGTTCTCTTATTGTATTTTTTCCACATGCTTCTGATTCTCTTTCCAAATATATTTACTTTATGAAGCATAAATGATTGTTTAAGATTTGCCACTCATTTCGTTTTGAGCCTTTCATTTCCTATTTCATTCTTGTATAGATGATACATTGAGCCCTCACGCGATCACTGAGTCTCATCTCCTGTGGCCTGTGAGAGGGTTCATTCGTTTTACGGCTTTTATAGGAAAGGGAAACCTTAGAGCCGATGAGCAGTCTGTTTTGAAGAGTGAGCTGTGAACTTGGAAAAAGGCAAAAGATCTCCTCTCAACAGGTGAAGTGAACTGAGTAAGGATTAAAATAAATTCAGCTACAAATTAATAATAATCCGATATGGTTGACTGGGGGGGAGGGAGGGGCACACGAAATACTATTAAAATGGTATTAATGAAGAAGAAATTTATGAGTAATGAAATATTTTTCTGTCTTTTACTCCTCGTGACCTATGACTTGAGGGAAATCTTCGTTCGTTAAACCATTACACCGTTCATCTTTGATGACTTGGGATGTAACGCATGGGAGAAGGTTTCTATAAATTAGTGTGTCTAAATGGGCTCTCACTTACCTGTCTGACATTTAGGAGAAAAATTGTTTCACCAACGCTGCTTGAGCACACCTTCTTTCATTTCTAGAGCTCCTAAATCAAAATAGGATCAACATGTCTTATTTCATTATACTGTATTAATGTTAACTGCCTGTAACAGGCAAGGGAGTTCAGGCTGCATTTTCCCTACCCTACTGTCACACACAAATGGAGATATCATAAACCACTGTGGACTTCTTAATTTGCAAAATATTAGGTAATAGAATCATGGGGTTACAAAGCAGAAAGGACCATATAGAGAGCATCTGCTCCAGCCACGTCTCTCTGGGCAGGTTACAGGGGACTCTGTCCAGATTTTGCTTGAAGAGCTTCAGGGGTAGACACTTCACGGGGTCCCTTTCCCCAAGGCTCTTGCCCTCAGATAGTAGATCTGTGGGTAGTAAGTCTTATTAGAGCTTAAAGTGTTTCGTTCCCCCTCCTCCCTGGCCCCATGTACCTTAAAATAATGTCTTCTGTTTTAGTTACTGGGAATATATACCGTGTTTCCCCTAAAATAAGACCAGGTCTTATATTATGTTTTGCTCCAAAAGATGCATTAGGGCTTATGTTCAGGGGGTGTCATCCTGAAAAATCATGCTAGGGCTTATTTTCCGGTTAGGTCTTATTTTCGGGGAAACACGGTAGAAGTGTCCATTATTTGTTCTATAGTAACTTTTCTTAGTCAAGAAGAAACCCTCGTGAAACCCATTACCCATCATTCTTTCAGTTAATTTTATTACCATCTTTGGGACATGTTCCTATTTTTTTTAGAGAATATATTGGCAAAGGGGACGTGAACTTTGGGATTGAACACAGGTTTCAATGAAAGTTCTGATCTTCACATGAGCTGTGTAACATTAGGAAAGATTCTTATCCTGAACTGCACTCTTGGTATGTTTAAAATGGGCATAATCTTATTAAACTTCGAATATTAAACATTATTCAACCCACTTAAAGCACTGAACTCCTGGAATGAAACTCTTGTGTTTATTTTAGAGGCAATACAAAGAGTTCATATCTCTCAACTCATAATAGTCTCCAAGTGAAATGTCTAAGTCTCAGTATAGCTCTCTCTGAGGAAGGAATACAAACGATGGAAGACCTAGTGTTATTTCTAATCTGCAGGCTTCTGTTTACTTCATTGCTATTTTTAGCAGCATTTTGCTCATAACGTACCGATAGGCTACAAAGAGAGATAGTTGGCATCCTGACAATTTGGTACTTTAATACAGACGATCCATCAAAATATAAAGGAATATTTCTTTCTGAAGAAACACAACAAATCATTATTTTTTAACATTCGAGGCAAGTACTTGGTGCACATATCCCTAATTATAGCTTGCGATTTCAGAAAGCTGTTCAAATAACTTTCTAAAGTTACAGCAGGACCAGTGTACATTCACCTTTGGAATTAATGCTCCCTGTTGCTAAACTGGAGTTTCCTGCATGTTTTCCTTTGAGTTGCGCCAACTTTGGCTTTTTCGGGGGCACTGAGTGCCAAGAGCGTCTGCCCTGGTAGACGTGCTCTTTAAGTTTTTCCTTTCACTGCTTGAATGTCTGCTCCCTGCTAGGCTGCAGTAGATGCATTAATTTGTACTTTTTCAGCTCCCACACTCGCCTTGCTTTTCCGTGTTTTCTGTGGCTGCTCATTTTAATGAATATGAATAGCACCAAAAGCAACCTCTCTTCCCTAGAACTAATTATTATCAAGGATCGGAGAAGCGGAAAGACTCAGATAAAGGAGAGAGGAGAAAATTTTGTCTGATACAGTGCTGGTACAAAGAGTAAAAGAGATAGCATATATTTTTTGTTTTTTTGAGGTAAATAGAGATCCTAAGGAGAACAAATCAAAGGTACCCAAGAGAAGTAAGTTCTTCCTTTAGCAAGTATTCTGTTGGTTAATCTTTTTTTTTTTAATGGTTCTTTTTCTTTTTTTTTTTCTTAATAAGATTTTTTTTTTTTTTTAATTGGGGAAGGAGAACAGGACTTTATTGGGGAACAGTGTATACTTCCAGGCCTTTTTCCCAAGTCAAGTTGTTATCCTTGCAATCTTAGTTGTGGAGGGTGCCGTTCAGCTTCAAGTTGTTGTCCTTTCAGTCTTAGTTGTGGAGGGCGCAGCTCAGCTCCAGGTCCAGTTGCCGTTGCTAGTGGCAGGGGGCACAGCCCACCATCCCTTGCGGGACTTGAGGAATTGAACTGGCAACCTTGTGGTTGAGAGCCCACTGGGCCATGTGGGAATCAAACCGGCAACCTTTGGAGTTAGGAGCATGGAGCTCCAACTGCCTGAGCCACCGGGCCGGCTCCTCTGTTGGTTAATCTTGACACATGTTGAGAACTTTAAATTTCTTTGAGCACTTTTATAGTCATAATCTGACTTCCAACTAGTAATCTTCCTGTAGGTAGAAGATATTTTTGTGTTGCTATTTCAGAGATTTATAGGCTGAGATGAAAAGAGAGGTGAGATTCCGAATGTTTTGAAACTAGCTACTATCCATATTATCTGATTAACCTGGAAACTTTGATAAGCAGAACATGAGTACATTTATTATACATGAAAAATACTGATCAAACAAAGGACTTCTTTCTATAATTTGACTCTCAGTACCCAAATGGCTAGGACGGGGTTTGGAGAGCAACCAGTAACATGTCAAAATTTACAAGGGAAAATGTTGAGCTGAAGTGAAACTTTAGAGATCGACAGAGGACAAGTTTTTTTCACGTATAAAATGCAGTTTATAATAATACTTCACATAGTTGTTGTTAATAGGTGTGCCTAGAAGACTGTCTGGCTATAGGAAATTTTCATCAGATACAGTGTTATTACTGCTATTGTCTGGCATATGCGATTAGACAATTAACTTTGTGAACTTATACTAGAAAGTGCTACATTCCTCGTTGCTGAGTATAACTACGGTCACCTTCGAAGTACTCCCCTTGGAAAACTATGTACCGATGTCAGTGTCTGGTCCACCCTACAAAGCAATTTTGGAACTCTTTCTGGAATGGCCATCAGAGCTGTCGTCGTATTACCCTTGATGTCCTGAATGTCATCAAAATGTCTTCCTTTCAATATTTCCTTTATCTTCTGGTAAAGAAAGAAGTCATTCGGGGCCAGATGAGGTGAGGAGGGAAGGGTGTTCCAATGCAGTTATTTGTTTAATGGCTAAAGTGTCCCTCACAGACAGTGCCGTGTGAGCTGGTGCATTGTCATGATGCAAGAGCCATGCATTGTTGGCTAAAAGTTCAGGTCATCTCACTTTTTCACGCAACCTTTTTGGCACTTCCAAATAGTAAACGTGTTTCACTGTTTGTCTACTTGGTACAAATTCTTAATGAATAATCCCTCTGATATAAAAAAAGGTTAGCAACAGCATTGCAACAGGTTCGCAAACTTAATTGTCAGGCCTCGTATATGACTACGCGAATAAGGCGTAGCACCTGGAGGGAGGCTTCATGTTTCTTAATCTTTAGGATACTGTCTATTCTCTCACATTCATACCTCTGCCATGTCAACACACACCTCATTTCAAATCACTGGGGTTTAATGAGTCAGGGCTGCCGCTCTCTGTGTTGGTGTGGTTCAAAGACCTATGAGTTGTATGGTCCGATTTTTGTGCTCATAGTTTTAGATAAATCAACAAAAAGACAATATGTATTACATTTCACCAGCAGAAGCAGCCTTAATGCGTGTAGCAGTGGGACTTGATTCTGGAGTTGGGCTAACCAAGCACATGGTGTTGGTGAGTGTTAAATACTGAAACGAGTGAACACACGTAGCATAATGCCAGGAATGTACTAGAAAGAACAGTAGTGTCATTTCCTGCTGTAAACCACGGTCCCTGCTCGGCCAGTAGCCTGGCCTCTCATTGAAAGTCACAATTTGTCCACTTGAGAGTTCCCTGATGATGCAAGGTACTATGTCTTCAGTGTGATAAATGATGGTAGATATTCCAGGAGTTTGTAAATGTTTGGGGACGCATCTGGTATGAGGTAAGTCTTGAGTAGATTAGTGGTAAATGAGAGGCTGTGAGGGCTTGAGGGCATTCAGTTGTGTCCTTTCTAATATGGGAGGTAAGTTTAGCCTTGAATTTGATGTTCTTAATTAAAATACAGAGTCTTCATTATGACAAATCATCACTTTGTTTACTGAATAATTAATAGCAAGAAATATATCTACATGAATAGGTGTTCACAGGTTAATGCAGTACATCAAAGCCACCCGTATTCTAGTATCACCTTTCCTGTCCTGCCTCACCTCGTTCCCTTCCTGAACAGCTGCCTATCTACCAGTCATAAGGTTTAATTCGCAGCAGAGACCAGCCTTGGCCATTCCTTTTTCTTGGCACTTGAAAGAACTGTTCCATTCATTTGTAACTTCCCACTCCCACTTTTGTCTAGAAACAAATCCTTTCTTTTTCCTTTTTCTTTTTTTCTCTCTCTCTCCCTCCCTTCCTTCCTTCCTTCCTTCCTTCCTTCCTTCCTTCCTTCCTTCCTTCCTTCCTTCCTTCCTTCCTTCCTTTCCTCCCTCCTTTCCTTCCTTCCACAGAGAAGAAACGCTCCACTCCTGCCCTTGAGAAACTTATGCTACCCATTCATTAAAACAGATTCGTGGTTTGGCTCTTCTAGAAGTTCCCAGATTCTCTGGACTTAGCCGTAGCACATGCCACTTAATTATATGTTGCTTAATGAAGTATCCGTGATCGCTTTTTTGCTATTTTCCTGTGAATCACTTATTTTCTCAATAATCTTCTTGGGGATTAAATGTTATATTATACTCTTTGTATAACCCAGAGCACCGAACATGAATACAGTACTATGTATTATCATAGTAATGATAACGAACATTCATCCTGTGCTTATTATGGCCTTTACTTAACTTATTTAATCCTCACCATACCCGAGGATAATATATTTCAGAACATCTATTTAATAAGGTTACTGTGAGAATTAAATGAGTTCATTCATGTTAAAGTGCTGTGAAAGAGTGTGGGACATAGAAAGTGCTCAGTAAGTTTAAGAATGTAATAGCATCATCCAAATTTTGCAGATGTAAACTTGAGACTCAGGCTAAGTAGCCGGCCAAAAGTTTCATAGCTTGTAAACAGTAAAGCCAATATTCAAACTCCGGCATTCTAGCTCCAGAGAGCATTCTCATACACATCGTGAAATACTACTACTCTTGATAGTATGTTTAAGCCTGGTCATTTTAAGTTCAGTACAGAAAGAGCTCTAGGCAATTTATGGCTAATTTCTGCTAGAGCTGTGAGCTCTCTGTTACTGTTTTGTGAGCAGCATTTGATATTGTTGACTGTTTGTTTAAAATTGTTTTAAACATCAAGGCAAAACGAGTGCAAATTAATTGCAAATTAAAATAATGATTAATACGTGAAAATTTTGTAAAAAGTAAAACAAATGAGATATCTAGTATGGTAAATGAACTTCAAGGTGACATCCAGTGACTCTTACCTCCTAGTGGCCACGCCATTGTAGAAAACCCTCCACTGGAGTTTGAGTGGGACACGTGCCTTGCTTCTAACCAATAGATCACAGTAATAGTGATGGGATGTTACTCACGTGATGACATGTTTTATGACTCTCTTGTGAGCTGACTCCATCTTACACTGGTGTTGACCTTGACAAAGTAAGATGCCATGTTGTTAACTACTTATGCAAAGGCCCACATAGTAGGGAACAGTTGGGAAACCTCTAAGGGCTGAGGGAGGTTTCCGGCTGAAAGAAAGGCAGCTGTCAGTCCTCTAATCATGTGGATATGATTTCTGCCACCAATCTGAGTGAGCTTGCAGTGGATCCTTCTCCAGTTGCACCTCCAGATAAGAACGCAGCCCCGCTGACATCTTGATTGCAGCTAGTGAGACTGAAGCAGAGAACACAGCTTTAGCACGTTAAGACTCCTGACAGAAACACTGTCAGCTAATAAACGTGTATTGTTTTAAGCCATTATGTTTGTGGTAATTTATTCTGTAGCAACACATAACTGATACATCTAGTGATGGTGAAGATTTCAGGAAGCTGACCCTTCTACTCCTTTCACAGGAATATACATCAGTAAAGCAATTGAGCAGTACAAACATCTTAAGAGTCTTATGAATGCCAACTATAATTTTATATATATGTGTATATATATGTATGTATATGGTTACAGGAAGCGGAGTACAGCATTAGGAATAGAGACAGTGGAAATGTAATGGCTCTGCGATGTCAGAGGGGTAGTGGATGGGGGGAGGGGGTTCACACAGTGTGAGGGATATAAATGATAAACGTCTAAGTAAAAAAACAAAACAAAACAAAAAACCAAAAAAACATCTTAAGAGTCATAAAATTGTCTCCACCCTCTGACCCAAGAATTTTCCTTCCAAATGTTTGTTGTAAAGAATCAAGTGTGGGCAGAGCTCTTTATAATAGGATGCAGTTGTTTCAAAAAAAAAAAAAAAAGTTTCCCCAAATAGGGATTGGTTAAATGATAGTGTCTACAGTCAATAGAATTTTATGCAGCTATCAAAAATAATTTGGTAGAATGTTCATGGTAAATGGTAGATAAAGTAGTTGACAAAACAATATGTGTAGTGGCATTCCATTATTTTTGTAGTGTGTGTGTGTGGGGGAGGGCAGCTATTCTCGCTTGATCTTCTGATCTTTATGCTACTACTAATGTCAATATTCTGCCCTCAATGGGACTCTGGGACAACCAGTGTCGAGAGTTGGCTATGTGGACTTCTGATGGCAGCCGGGCAGAGGGCATGTGCCCATGAACCACATGTGTCTGATGACGGTGATCTCCTCCCATAATAAGGTCTCTCCGTAGACTGTTCATATGGTTTTCTGAAGCAGCATTCATCTTTGCTTCAGATCCTTACAGAGAGGATTGCCAGAGGGGCAGCTGTGTCTCTCTGGAGCCCTGGTCCTCACCTTACGTGTGTTGTATCGCCCTCTGGGTGTATGCTCCATCAGTCAGCTTCGGGCCTAACTGGTTGGCATGACAACCTTTTCCTTGAACTGACCCTTGTGTTCTATTTTAGACTCATGGACCAGGAACCCTTTGCTTCCCACAAAATCCATTAAAACTGTTTGTAGGCAACCAAGAACTTAAAGAAAAAAGGCGTTTTGAAATCTATAGAGATGCTGTCATAACTTTAAGTCTTCAACGTGAACATTAATTTTTATTGTATCTTATGTCAGATATCAGTTCACTACGTATTATTTATTTATTTATTTATTTATTTATTTATTTATTTATTTTCTTTTTTCTCCTTCTTGGGCCTCCCTCCCATCCCCACTCCGGTTCAAGCCATTGTTTCTCAGTCTAGTTGTGTAGGACACAGCTCACTGGCCCATGGGGGAATCCAGCCCATGGCCTCAGCCAGGCGCTCCAACCACCTGAGCCACCGGGCTGGCCCGCGTATTATTTTTATATTCAACTTTGGCTTAAATGTGCTGTTAAATGTGAATACAGACATCTTCATTGTTTTGTTAATAATTGTTATTGTTCCAGACATTTTATTCAATTTTGTAAATTATGTTCAAAAAAGAGAAAAGATGCATGTAAGTCTCCCCACCTTTCCTCTCCAGACAAATACTCCCTCATGCCTTGCAGTTGCCAGGAAGTTCACCAAATCAGCTGCCTTCAGAAAAATATAAGCAGACGCAGGCACTAATTACCGATTCTCTTGCTGAATTTATCTAACTGGTGTTTCTCTATTTCAAATTATGCGTCCTCTGTTTATAACCTTAAATTTTGCTGTCCTTGGCTCTTCTAAATGGTAAGGAGGTGGAAAGTGATGGTATCAGAATCTCAGGGCCAGAGGTTGGTAGCGTGTATAACTATATAGCGTGTATAGCAAATGTTCATTCAGCAGTAACGTAATATTGTATATTGAAAGACTTAAATGCCACTTTTGTGACAGAAACTACTTAAAGTTCATTTGTGGGTACGAATCTCCGTTTACCAATTTGAGTGTACTAGAAACATCACTGACTTTTCCCTTTAATCAACTTGATTGTGATTCTGAACTCTTATCCCACTGATTTGGTGGGATATTCTATCACTGCCATTATTGGCGGGACGTTACAAAACACATGACGAGGCTCCAAACTCTGCCCCCACGTGGTTAGAACCAACAGGCCCTTTTTCAAGGCCACACAAGTTCCATGTGGTCGAGGGTTCTCTGCGGTATTGCTGCCATGTTTTTGGAGCCCCAGATCTAGGATCCGGCTTCCTTTATCATGTGACTGTTATTTCTGAGGTCCTGCCATGAGAGTAGAGAACATTACTCAGTTTTAGCTGACACACTGATTTTTCTCCTTCCTCCGTCTCACTCTCTCTAGCCTGGGGGAAGCCCCTCTGTCCCAGCTTCTTATAATCACTATTTCCTTCAAGCCAGGGAGTCCTACAGTCTGCCTGGTCTTAGCAGAGGCATGTCTGTTTCTCAAGAAGATGAAACAGCATGTGATCTGTTTGAATGGAGGTTAGTGAGAAGGGGGAATATAGGAAGAAAATCTTATAAATTAATATCTTAAAAATTTCTAGTGAGAAATACAAAGTATTAATCATTTTAAAAGAACCCACTTTGATTCAGCCTTGGTTAAAAGCAAAAGGAAATATAGGTCACAATGATATTCGACAAGAAACCTTGAGATGAAATAATCTTTTTGATACTAAATACTTTGAGAATTCCAAGTCCTGTGTGGTTGCTGCCCTTCTCAGCAACCTAAGGGAAAGAAAAGGGGGACCACAGAATGTTTAGAGTCTAATAACTAACCATCAGGGGATCACACTGAACACAGAAGGCCATTGGAGACTAACCAGGTTTGGGGCAAAGGTCTAATTCAAGTGTAAACCTCTCTGTTTTGAGTGCAAAGGTTATTAGATATAGAAAAAGAATAACTTCTAGAAATAAAACCTTTAACCTCAAGACTTGGGTTACTTCAAAACCTGTACAATGTATTGATCACAAGAAATTACAGTTTTTTCCATTTAAGATATGAAGGATCTTGCCAGTCTTATTTGTAATAATACTTCCGCTCTGTATGTGAACTCATGTCCCTTAAAGTATTTAAGTTATCTGAGCAAGTTCCGGGCAAAAGTTCCTCTAGCACATTCAAATCCAAACCCAATGTAAACGTTCAGCCCCTCCACCTCCCCCACCTCCCTGGTCAGCCAGTCTTCTAAATTTTTTTTTTAAAGATGAAGCAGATAAGTACAAAATAAACTACCACAGAAGGCAGGATATGGCTATTGATGAGAAGTTGAAATAAGTACAGGAGGCAGTAAATGGAGAGCAGTGGATAAGTATGTCTGTTACAAAGGGCCATTGATTTAAAAGAAAAAGTTGAAATATTACTTTATATGCTTTCCTTAGGCCTTATTATCTACTTCTGTAGTCCTAACAATTACCTATTAGGATATCCCTCCCCCTCCCCAAATATCTGCCAGCTCTAGACGTTTCCACTTGGATGTCTCACAGGCACCTTTAACTTAAGATCCGTACCACTGACATTTGCTCCTCTTCAAAATCACTGCTTTTCCTATTTTCTAATCTCAAGAAATGGCTCTGCCATGCAGCCAATTGTCTAAGGTGTGTGAGTCACCCTTCATTCCTTCCTTGGTCACCTCCCAATTCCAATCTTGAACAAATGCTATGTCCATATCCTTACCTCCATGAAATAATTTAATCACGATAATTATCAAGATTCAATTATACATCGATAGTCAAGATAATGAGGTACTACTCTGATTTTCATCTTCCAGATGAGGAATTGAAGGTTAGATCATGTAAATGATTTGATCAGGGTGACATGGTTAGCATGTAAACCTAGATCTGCCCGAATCCAAAGTTCATCTTCTCAGCCACTCTGGTATACTTCGCAGTTGAAGATACTTACAAAATAGTTCTCAAGTCCGTGCTCGCCTTTTCTCCATTGCCATTGCTTCGGTCTGTGTTCTTATATTTCTCATGGATTAGTGCTAAAATGTTCAATTAATTTTTCTGTCTCTAGTCTTCACTACTTCTAATTGATTTTCAACTACACTGTCAATGGAACCTTCCTGAAACATTGCTATGCTAACATGTCTATCCTGTTTAAAAGGGAGAGAGAAAGGTGGCAGCCTTCTACTGAATTCCTATCGCATGCCAGAGGCTCTGCTAGATGCTTTACCTGTGAAAATTAAGAGAAAACAAAGAGGATGTGTGATGACTTCAGCTGTGACTTGATGGGAAATGGCGGCCCTAATCAATGGCTCACATTTACTTATGCCTCTTTACAATATGACTTTGCAGTTCCAACTGTAGGGGGAAGAAAAATTATTTTTCTTATGCCTTTCTAAATTCTTGGCTGAAATCCTTCTGTAATAAAAGACAGACTAACAGGAGAAAAACACAACAAAAGTTTAGGAAGATGGATACCTCCTGTATACATGGGAGAGATCTAGGAAAACTAAGTAACTCCCCAAAAGGGCCCAAGCCATCATTTATATACCGTGTTTTCCTGAAAATAAGACTTAGCCGGAGAATCAGCTTTAATGCATCTTTTGGAGCAAAAATTATATAAGACCCGGTCTTATTTTACTATAATATAAGACCGGGTCTTATATATGCGATATGATATGATATCATTATAATATATAATACTGGGTATTTAATATAATACCTGGAGAGAGCCAGGTTTTCAGTCAAAGCACAGGAAACAATGGTAAGGTTGTTAAGCAGATTTCAGTCCATGCCTTCTCCACTGCTAAGAGTTTTTAGAGATTTAGAGTCTTCCTCCTCTTCCAGGTACTGAGAGGGGGCACCCTTACAAATGGAGATTTTCCTTATAAATGTAAATGTCTCTTACCAAAAGGTAACTTCTACTGTTTCTACAGCTTTGCCTGTGTCTGCTATTTCTTAAAAATAACCAGCTCAAGATAATTCTTCTGTTGAAGAGGCTTATTTTGGAGAGGCAAATTCTACTCCCCTTCACTCTCAT
Organism: Rhinolophus sinicus; assembly: GCF_036562045.2. Classification (NCBI taxonomy): domain Eukaryota; kingdom Metazoa; phylum Chordata; class Mammalia; order Chiroptera; family Rhinolophidae; genus Rhinolophus; species Rhinolophus sinicus. The sequence continues at coordinate 104,801,556 of NC_133768.1, read as the reverse complement.
CAAGAGTTAAGTTACTTCACCCCTTAAACTGGGGGTGGACTTGTGGCTTATTTTTAATAGAATGGAGTAAATTTAATGCTGTATCAGTTACAAACCTAGGTTTCAAGAGCCCTTGAGTGCTTCCACTCTCTTTTGGAATCTCATCCCTTGTCACGTGAACAAGCCTGGGGTAGCCTTCTAGAAGATGAGAGACCACACAGAACAGAGGTGAGTCAGACCAGGTGTCCTTGGTGCACCAGAGACTAGATCAGCTGGCACTGTCCAGCAGAGCTGCTTATCTGACCCACATCTGGCCACAGATGCAAGAGAGAGCCTAGCCAAGATGAGAAGAAACCTCCAGCTGAGCTATTCTGCAGATTTGTGAATGAAAGAACTGGTTGTCATTTTAAACCGCTGTGTGTTTGGTAACTTACCATTGTTTACAACATAAAGACCAAATTCCTTAGAGTGAAACATGAAATCTTCCATATTTTTCCTTGATCTAGGTTTTATAGCCTCAGGCTCGATTCAAGCATCCTCCACCCCCGCCCTCAACCCCAACACTCTAAGCCAGCATCTCTGATCTGGTCCAGGAACCAATCTAGATCTACTGAATTGAAAATATTGGGCATCACAGTCAGCTTAGGAGAGTTTAGAGACTTTCTTGAGCCACGTCCCAGTTTTACCGAAACAGAATCTTTGGAAAGAGGGCCTAAGAATCTTTTATTTTCCTTCACTCCACAGGAAATTCTGGTGGGACTGATTCTTCTAACTCCAATTTGAGAATCAATGTCCTAATCTGCCATGCTCTTCTCCAAGCACTCCTATGTCTTTGATCATGAAGTCATACTCTTAGAATGCCATTTGCATGCTTCCCTCCCTCCTTAACTCATTTGTGAAGTCTGAGCTCAGGTGTTTTTTCTCTGTAGATTCCCATGTTGAGTTAATTCATTCCTCATCTGTGCCCTCACAGTACTACGTGCATAGGGGAGTAGAGCACTCATCACCTTTTCTGAAAGGACTTCTTTACACATCTGACTTCCTTTTAAGACTTCCGTTCATTCTCAGGGGCCGAAACCTTCATTTTATAGTTCTTTATGCCTCCAGAACCTTCTTAGCTCCTCGTAGGCATTCAATAAGTGTTTGCTAAATTGAATTAAATTGACATTCATCCTAAAGGTTTTCTTTAAGTTATAGTTCACTATTTCACTTGAAAAGCTGTGAATTCCCAGAATATAAGTGTGAATTATTTTTGGACTAGTTGCAATTTTAAAGGACTCTACTGGATATACTTTCCCTCCGTGTACTATACAGGTGATTGGGGTCAGAATGAAGTATTTTCATAGTATTAAAAAGTCTCTTATCTCTCTGCTCTGCATACCTTATTCAGTCATCTGAGATTTCCACTGCATTATTGATATATTTTAGCTTCATAACCATGTTCTTCCCTTAATTAGAATTTTTAGAAAATGATTACAAATAAGTTTATATTTTATGCTATCTCCAAGTTGGTATAATGTTAGATCTCCAAATAGAACACATTTTTAAGAGTTGAAATGTTATTACATTTTAATTATATGGTCTATGTATAATTACTATAAACCAAATTTATCACTTTCAACTTAACAAGGAATTTATTTCCAAAGTGTCAAATGATATATACAATTGAGCCAGATCCTTGTGGAATATGTTTGCTGCAAGCACTATTTTACCATTCTATCAGATTGTATGTCACTGGGAATTTAATTAGTTTATGTAATGATATAAATCTCTATCCAAATAATTTATACCATGTCTATTAAGCTGGTCTATTTTTTTGTATTAATGAAATGCTTTACTTCAAAAGACTTGAAATGAAAACAGTGCAAAAATATGGATAGTTCTTACATTAACTAGCTCATTGAAGCAGGTATTCTTGAGTTTCATGTAGCTTACATTAGACTAAGAAACAGTAATTTATATGCTTTGCCTCTAAATTCAGTTTATTGTTAGCTTGGTGCATAAGTAATTGCAGATTAAAAGGTTAAAAATAATTGCAAAAACCGCAATTACTTTTGCACCAACCGAATAGTCATCAAAGCCAAGGCCGCATTTCTCCTGGAAAGAATCTGTTTGGTGTAACCCTACAGAGCTTTGGTGAGGATTCTGCTACCTCAGTTATTTTTCTGGCCACCAGTATTTTGATCATTACATGCTTAAGGCTCTTTCATGTAATGTCTGCTTGAGCATACAATATTCCAAGTCAACTTTTCTCAACAGCGTCAAGAAATGCTTACCGAATATCTGCTCATCAGCCCAGTGGAAAGTTCCTGAATTGCTTACATTGGAAAAGTTTTTGCACCTTACAGTTTTGTTCGGATAGTCATTAACTAGGTCAAATATTTGCCAGGGAAAAGAAAATTCCCTACAAAACATACATGGGCTGTGATCCACGTGCGAGAGGCTTAGGTTTCCATGAGTTACACATGACGATGCTGCAAAAAAGATAAGAGGGTCCTTGCTCTCCAGGGCTGTATAAAGTAGCAGTTCTTCAAGTTCCTAACTTGGATTCCTTGGGAGCATAATATACTTTTTCTACTTGGTTGGCCACTTCACTAGCTCTTCCTTTTCAAGTTGCTCTCCAACTGGGGATGTACCGAAGGATAAAACTCAGATTTTCTCTCTCTCTCTGTAACAGCTCTTTTAGTTACCACCTCAGTAACTACTGTATTTAGATAACATTTTATTTTATTTTATTTTTTACATCTTAACTGATGTTGAATTTTGTTTCTTGTGGTTTTTTTTAATTAATTTTATTAGTTTCAGGTGCACAAGACAAAGCAATACTTAGACGTTTATCATTTATATCCCTCACACTGTGTGAACCCCCCTCCCCCCATCCACTATCCCTCTGACATCGCAGAGCCATTACATTTCCACTGTCTCTATTCCTAATGCTGTACTCCGCTTTCTGTAACCATATACATACATACATATATATATATATATATATAATTATAGTAGGCATTTATTATTGTTCAGCTTCAGCTTCAGGTGTACAGTGCAGAGATCAGGCATCTACATCATCCCTGAGGTGGTCTCCCTAATGGGACAAGTGTTCATCAGATACCCTACAAAATCTTTACATTATTGATTATATTCCCCAAATTAATTTTCAAAACCCCGTGGCCATCTTCTGGTTACCGACTATTTTCTAATCCCCTCACCTTCCCCCTTATCCCCACTGCCCCCCGCCCCTCTAGCAACCCTCAGTTTTTCCTTTTTGTCTCCAAAACTGTTTCTGATTAGTTCATTCACTTACTCTTTTCTTTAGATTCCGCATATAAGTGAGATCATATGGTATTTGTCTTTCTCTGTCTACTTATTTCACTTAACATAATGTTCTCTAGGTCCATCCATGTTGTTGCAAATGATAAGATTTCTTTCTTCTTTATGGCTGCGTAATACTACATTGCATAAATGTACCACAGCTTCTTAATCCAGTTGTCTACCGATGGGCATTTCGGTTGTTTCCATGTCTTGGCTATTGTGTTTAGATAACATTTTAGCAAATGTCTGCTTTGTCACCCTCACTGTACCATTTATGCAAAAATCATTAAAACCAGGTGGCTGCCTTTACGGTGCATAGAAGTTTGTGCATGATTAAAATTTGTTAGAAATACACTTAATGTGTGTGTTGTTATGCCAGTACTGTGCAGGGTCGGACAATTAATAAGTTCGCGAACTCATCCTAGAGAAAGTGCTACATGCCTCACTGCTGAATATCACTATGGTCACCTTCGAAGTACTCCCCTTGGGAAGCTATGCACTGACGCCAGCACCTAGTCCACCCTTCAAAGCGGTTTTGGAACTCTTTTTCTGGAATGGCCATCAGAGCTGTCATCATATTACACTTGATGTCCTGAATGTCATCAAAATATCTTCCTTTCAGTATTTATTTTATCTTCGGGTAAAGAAAGAAGTCATTGGGGGCCAGATCAGGTGAGTAGGGAGGGTGTTCCAATACAGTTATTTGTTTGCTGGCTAAAAACTCCCTCACAGACAGTGCCGTGTGAGCTGGTGCATTGTTGTGATGCAAGAGCCATGAATTGTTGGTGAAAAGTTCAGGTCGTCTCACTTTTCTTGCTGCCTTTTCAGCACTTCCAAATAGTAAACTTGGTTAACTCTTTGTCTAGTTGGTACAAATTCATAATGAATAATCCCTCTGATATCTGAAAAGGTTAGTAACATTGCTGCAACAAGTTCGCGAACTTAATTGTTTTAATTACTATAGCTTTATATGTCTTGAGAATTTAATTCATTGAAAGTAATTATTGGACAGATAAGGACTTAAAAGTGCCTCTTTGGAAATTGTTGTCTGTTTTGTATATTCTCTTTTCCTTTCTTCTCTTGGCTCCCTGTTTGATTTGATGACTTCTTCTGGTTATTTACTCCTTTGTTGTAATCTTCTGTGTTAAAATTCTGTAGATATAACCCTGGAAATTGAGTTATAGGGTCAAAGTATATGCAAATTTTAAATAATTGAATATAGAAAATTGCCCTCCCCAAATGGTCATACCAATTTACCCCCCACCCCACACACACGCACTTACCTTCTGTTAGTCAGTTTCTTTACTCTTTGCTAAACTGGTGGGTGAAAACGTGCCTTGTTTTATATGGCAGCTTAGAGAATCATTGCAAACCTCTTCCTGCTCTTAAAAAACCCTAGCTCTGTTTTGAGATACAGAAACACATACTCAGCAGGGAGTTTTGTTATTCAAGACTTCTCATGCATTCCCTGTGAACAGTTTAGACTCCTGATTATAAGGGCAATGTCTCATTGCACTTATTTATTCCTATTTTTATCTTAAACCTGAAATGATGATTGGCTTTAAAAGCAGAAATTGTTTTCTGGATCAAGGATGTTTAGACAATGACATTGCATGTTGTCATTACACTTCCTTGTTTTCATAGGTTTAAATAATTATATGTATAAATATATATCTGATGCTTCAATAAATGTAGACGTACTTCAGATTTGATCTTTACTACAACTTCTATTACCTCTCGGTATTTACCATTGACTATATGATAGTTTCTAACATTTAAAGAGCTATATGACCCAATAATGTAAATGCATTAAGAATTTAATATCATAATAACCTTTAAATGAAATTTTACTAACAAAACACTAATCCAAATGCAAGGTTTCTCTTATTGCACACAAGCCAGAATTAAAAAGTCAAATACATTTTACAACAAAGGGAGGGTATTTATCAGCATCATTCTATGTCCTTACTCTTTCTGCTTCCTAGTGATGTCCTGTTGATCATTTTTCTATTGGGGTACTAGCATATTGGTTTTTTTTTTTTTTTTTAAAGAAGCGTATTCTTTTTTTTAAGATTTTATTGGGGAAGGGGAACAGAACTTTATTGGGGAACAGTGTGTACTTCCATGCCTTTTTTTTTTCCAAGTCAAGTTTTTGTCCTTTCAATCTTAGTTGTGGAGGGTTCTGTTCAGTTTCAAGTTGTTGTCCTTTCAGTCTTAGTTGTGGAGGGTGCAGCTCAGCTCAAGGTCCAGTTGCCGTTGTTAGTTGCAGGGGGCGCAGCCCACCATCCCTTGCGGGAGTGGAACTGGCAACCTTGTTGTTGAGAGGACGCGCTCCAACCAACTGAGCCATCCGGGAGCTCAGTGACAGCTCAGCTCAAGGTGCCGTGTTCAATTTTTAGTTGCAGGGGGCGCTGCCCACCATCCCTTGCGGGAGTCGAGGAATTGAACTGGCAACCTTGTGGTTGAGAGCCCGCGCTCCAACCAACAAATGAGCCATCCAGGAGGCAGCTCAGCTCAAGGTGCCGTGTTCAATCTTAGTTGCAGGGGGCAGAGCCCACCATCCCTTGCGGGACTCGAGGAATTGAACTGGCAGCCTTGTGGTTGAGAGCCCACTGGCCCAAGTGGGAATCGAACTGGCAGCCTTCGGAGTTAGGCGCACGGAGCTCTAACCGCCTGACCCACCGGGCCGGCCCCCTACCATATTCTTTGGATGACATTGCTCACTGTGAAATCTGAATTGAACTCCAGCCCATACTTTGAAAGACAAGCTGAAGGAAACATTTGGACAAGTTGGAATTCTCAAGAATGAGTGAAACACACCAAAGCTGTTCAGCTGGAAGCCATGCTTGTACCAGTGCTGGTGAGGGAGGGAGAAGAACCAACTAGCTATTGGAAATAAGATCAAGACACCAACTGGCAGATAGCAGGAGTCAGACCAGGAAACACAATTTTAAATTTATCCAACATTTCAAAAACTTAACAATTGAAATAAATGCCAGCATTTACAATTTTATTTCCTTGTAGATAATTGTCCTGACCTTTTTTCAGGGGAATTCCATCCTCAGTGGAGAGGGAAGTAGTATAAGTGACATATAATCACATGACTTAGAAATGTTTGTTTATAGACAAAATATTTTAAATTAATGAACTATAAACTCTGATAGACAAGGCCTCAAAGCTTGTGACTGTTCCATTTCTTTCTATCCTCAGCACTTAGAAAAGTACCTCCTACATAGTGGGTATTCAAGAATTATTTGTATGAATGACAACCCTGTTTATTCCAATTAATAGCTCAAGGTTAGAGAATGGAAATGGCAGATATGTGGTATAGTAGGCTCTAAAAATGCCCTGTACTCCTCATATATCATTTCTGTATTCTACCTTTTAAGAAATTATGTTGGCAATTAGAAATTCCTAAGACTATGTGCTCCTATGAAATATTCATGAATGTTTCCAGTACCTTCTTAAGCAGAACAGTCATGACAAGACCTTGCCACTCTGCTTGCATTTTCTGAGCATATATTTTGTTGGGTAAAACAGCAGAAAATCATTGACACTCTTTAAATAAGACAAACATTTTTATCTAAACTTCGTATTGTTATGACAGCTTGCTTAAAATATGTAACTAATCATTGAGGTAATATTAATTTGGGGGAGCTAATCATTATTGACTGTAATTTTTTTTACATTACCTAAACTTGGAAATAAAAGTGCAGGAAAGACCTACTCATACTTTAATCCTAAAACTTATAATGACATATCTGAATGCTCATGTGTGTAAGAATTAGGACCAATGAAGACCAAATCTTGGTGTTAAACATGGTGGTTAGTTAAATTTTCATATGGGGCATTTAACCTTGCGCTGGGTGAAACTTCAGTCTGGAGCCAAGAAGAGAACATTTGAGTCAGGTTTTTTTCAAAAATACTTTCCATAAAAGGGTTCATGCAATAACCCCTGGATTTCTCTGTGTAAACTAATTTCCATCCTTGGGAAAACAGCTCTGAGCTGATATATTTCTGAGAATGGATAAGCAGTGTGAGTTTCATACGCTAAGCTGATAATTATGAATATGGTCATAAAAATATAATTTTACTTTCTCAATGTTCAAGTATAAAATGTTTTTTATATACAATACGGAATTGAGGACACACACACACATTTATATATGTCCACACATAGACACATTTTTTGGGGAAGAGCAGTGTACCATTCCAGTGACCTCAAATACGTGGTATAATATATGAAGGTTAGGCCTCATTCTAATGTCACTCTCGAAATCTTTCTCTCAATGCGATTTTGAATGTTTACAATGACATGTATGATATTCAAATAATGAGAAACCATAGCCTCTTAAGAACAATTAAAATCCCCAAAGGCAAATTTAAAATGAATACTATTAGAGGTCATTGCTAAGAAATAAGGGCTTGTTAATGATCTCATTCCTTGACCTTGGTTGTAGTCAAATTTTTAAAAATGCACATTTCAAAAATTTATAATTTCTAGTTAGGTTCTCATTATCTTACTAGTGTTGCTAAAATATTTAGAGGATAGCAAGTTGGTTGCAAGTGGATTATTCTGATATCCAGTGTTATAAAAGGATTAGTAGTTTTCAGAGGCAGACACATTTTGGTTTGTCCTTATAAAATGGGTTTTACATATATATCAACATTACCAAAAGGAAAAAAAGAAAGAAAAGATACTTTGCACATATGAACAATTGGCCATTTCTTTTATTGTCAGTCATGTATTCTGAAGATTCAACTTTGTATTTGTCCAGTTTTACTTGTTAAAAAAAGAATTTTGGAATGGGCAAATCAGGAGTTGTATTTATTAAAATGCAGCCGTACCAATAAATAAATATGCGTATAAAAGCCACCAGTCTAAAAGTTTGGTTTTGAATAAGGATATTTATCAAACATTCTAAACTGTGTCCTTTTGAATTTCCTTTTATTTTAAAATGAATCAAAATAACAAATAGTGATAATCTATAATAAAAATATTAACAATAATACTGGGATCTGATAGTTACTGGGTGCCTACTACTTAAGGTTGTGTGGGAATTCATTTATATTGATGATTTTTAGACATGACTGTAAGACAGTAGCTTTATTCCTGGTTCTTTGTTTTTTTTTTAGATCTTAAATTTATTAAGACAAAAAGTTATCACACAGTTTATAGTGTAACCTTCTGTTGTAACCAGTAGTAGAGTATAGAAAGAAGGAACTTCTGTGGGAGGGGACGGTGCCTGTTTTTAAAGACCTTTCCCAGTGGTAAGCCACACATTTCTTTATTTTAGTTCAGTAAAGGGATTATCTCACCACCCAATGTACCAGTGTCCCTCTTGTATGCCGTGTTACCAGAGATAGGGAAAATCTGTTTCTTTTTTTTTAAACTTGATTTCCACAGACAGAGAGTTCAAAATATATGCTCTCTTGGGATTTATAGATGATGTAATACAGAATTGTACACCTGAAATCTATGTAATTTTACTAACAATTGTCACCCCAATAAATTTAATTAAAAAAAAAAAATATATGCTCTCCATTGTTGGGGATTATCATGACTGGAAAGCTTTGGATAACTAGCTACTCACAGCCAAACTTACGTTCCTCTTGTACGTCAACTTTATTTTTTGGGGTATTTCTTTCTCCCTGGGCTCTGGTGGAGGAACAGTGATGGGGAGGTGGATGCTTTGGAGCCATATCGAGAAAGACTGAGATGTGTGGCTGCAGGGTGAGAAATAGAGGAACAGTTGACATTTTCCCTGTGAAGGAGCCTTGCTCCCTTGTAGCTGACAGGCGAGCTGACAGGCGGGCGCCATCTTTCCTGTGCATTATTCCTGTTTTATAGTTGATAAAGCTTAGGTTTTAGGTTTGTGGAGTAACTTTCCCAAGGACATACAGGTAATTGTTAGTTGAGTCAGAATTCAAACTCGGGTTGTCCTAATTTGAAACCACTGAGTGAATATGAATAACGACATTTGTTCTAACGTGTCTTATGTTCTAATTAGTCTTTCTACCTATATATCCTGTCCGTTATTTGCAGTAACTTATTCAACCCTCTAAGTTCATTTCACAGTGAGGAAACAGTCACAGAAAGATTCAGTAGTTTCTCAAGGTCACACATCTAGTAATTGGTATAGATATGATCCAAACTTGGGTCTATATGATTCCAGAGCATGGACTCTTAAAACATGCACTCTACTATAAACCTCTAATGTGACATGGGAAGATAAAGGTTACATCTTTTCTTTGTTAAAAGAGGGGACATATATTTCCACTAAGGTCAAGTGTACAGAAGGTGCCAGTGGGGGCACTTAGAAATGCCCATGCATGACAATAAGAAAATGATTTTAAAAGAAGGAAAATATTTGGTGGTAGGTTATCCTACTTGTAAATATAGAATTATGAAACATTTATTGGGGATTAGGTAAGGGGTTAGGTAAGGTAGTGATAGGATTTGGTTGACCCAGGAAAGTTCCAATTTCTATCTGTTGTCCCAATGTTGTTCACCTTTTCCTCTCTCAATTTTGTACCAGTTTGGACAATAAATGATATGGTCAACCTAGGATGATGAGAAGACCGAGTTGTGGATATGCCCAGAGGACAAGTGACTGTGGACAAGACACTTTCTGGGTCTCAGGTTTCGCATGTGTAAAATGAAGTTTCATGATACACCAGAAGATTATACCAAGTTATTTTTCAGCTATGTAAGGGCTAATAGTTGATCCAGTGCTCTGGTATTTTATGAATTTGACATTAACTTATAGGGTTTATACTTTATTCTACATCAAAATCACTTGAGACCTTATCAATGTGTAAATGCAGATTCTTGAGGCCCATCCTTAGAGATCCTGATTCTGTGTGTCTGGGTGAGGTCCAGTGTCCTACATTTTAACAAGTACTTTAACTATGATGTTGGTAATCCTTAAATCATATAGACTGCCCTAGACTATATGCTGTGACTCAGTATTGTAAGTGCAGTGTAGGTGCTTCATTATTTGTTGAGTGAATAAATGAATGAATGAGGGTTAATAGTTACTACACAGTAACCAAAACAATACTGACTTAAAGTTTATTTTGAAATACAAAGATTGTATGCCATGTAAGAGATTTATGGCTTTGTACAACATAGCGCATATTGTTGATATGAGCAAGAAAATCAATGTCTGTAAAACCTAATTTCTCCAATAAGGAGGCGTTCAATAACAAGGATTGTTGGGATTTGTGAACTCATTTTAGAAAAACAACAGACATTGAAGGCTTCAGGGTACAGGATTACGAGGAGACAGAGTGAAGTACGTCCAGTTCCCATCCCTGCAGCCTCAGGGGTTTCCCTGGGTTTGGAGGCAAGAAAAACTGCCCTGTGTGTTTATGACCAAGTGCTATACCTCACAACTGCGGGAATGCAGGGCTTGCAAATTTGGCCATAAAAAATGTGTGACAGTCAGTTGGAGAATTATAAACATTAGATTATGTTCCAAGTAAAAGTACTGAACAGTAGGACATCAGTGAAGGCTAGCAAGGGGTTTGTAGTCAAGCGGATCTATATTCAAATTTCACCTTTGCCAAATGTGAGCTGTTTAAGTAGGTACATCACCGTTTTGAACTTGTCACATCTGTCAAATAAGCATATGAATCTGTTATAGAAGTATTAGGATACACTGAGATTAAATAAGATGATACGTGTGCCAATATCTTGTACGTAGTAATAACAGCAGCAAGAATTTATTGAGCATTTACTACATCTCAGGTATTTTTCTAAGTATATCATATATACTATTTAAATTAAAACTCACAATGGCCCTAAAAAGGTAGGTATTATTTTTATAATCCCCATTTTGCAAAATTAAGGATTGGGTGTACAGAAAGGGTAAAGTTAAACAGTTTACCTATAGGTTTTAAAAAATAACTTGACTGAAGTATAATTAACATAACTGCAATAATTATAATATACACTTTGATGAGTGTTGACATATGTATAATACACACCACACACGTGAAATCGTCACCACAATTAAGATAACCGATATTTGCATTCTCCTGAGTTTTCTAAAGTCTGTTTGTATTTCAACCTACACCCACTTGCATCCCTAGGCAGCCACTGATTTGCTGTCACTCTAGATTACTGTGCATTTTCTAGAAATTTATATATATTGAATCATATAGTACATACTCATTTTTGTCTTGTTTTGTAGTTGTTTAAGCGAGAGAGTAAGTTAAGGCTGGTCCCCATTACTCCGCTATGGCCAAAGCAGAAGTTCCTATTTCTTCAAGTTGATTTTTGCCCTTGTCTTAAAGTTTATATTTAATCAAAGTAATACAATAACAAATCAAATAGTGCAAAGGACATAGAAAACCCTTCTTGATTCCTCATTCTGTTTCCTAAAAATGGCATTTTAACTTTAAAAATATGTTTTGAAATGATTGAAGCAATAAAAAAATAGTATTATAAAGCAGAATACTCCCTTGTCTACCTTCTCTTTCCCATTTCCCATACTTCCATGATGTGTCTATGTAATCCATGTTATTAAGCATATATTATGCATTTATAGGCAATTATAGTATTATATTTTTATTTATATGTGTCATGTTAGAATCATCAAACTTGCTAAGAGACTAGTTATTACAATCACTAAAAATCATAGTACAATGGGTAAATGAATCAAACCAACATGTGTACATCTTTAATTTTTTCATATTTCACATATAAGCATTTCAATAAAAAAGAAAATAAACCCACATATATACTTATATTTACATATGTATCGGAGAGAGATTAACTTTTTTTTTTTAATTGGGGAAGGGGAACAGGACTTTATTGGGGAACAGTGTGTACTTCCAGGATTTTTTCCCAAGTCAAGTTGTGGAGGGTGCCGTTCAGCTTCAAGTTGTTGTCCTTTCAATCTTAGTTGTGGAGGGCACAGCTCAGCTCCAGGTCCAGTTGCCATTTCTAGTTGGAGGGGGCGCAGACAACCATCCCTTGTGGGAGTCGAGAAATCAAACAGGCAACCTTGTGGTTGAGAGGACGCGCTCCAACCAACTGAGCCATCCGGGAGGCAGCTCAGCTCAAGGTGCCGTGTTCAATCTTAGTTGCAGGGGGCGCTGCCCACCATCCCTTGTGGGACTTGAGGAGTTGAACCCGCAACCTTGTGGTTGAGAGCCTACTGTCCCATGTGGGAATTGAACCGGCAGCCTTCGGAGTTAGGAGCACAGAGCTTCAACCTCCTGAGCCACCGGGCTGGCCTGAGATTAACATTATAACTGCTGTGTAATTTTAAACTGTAAGCGTATACCACAGATTATTCAATGTCTTACTGAAAGTCATCTATATTGTTTTAAGTATTCCTCTTTAAAAAATAAAACCCACTAGTGTCGTATGAGTTTTGTCATTCGTTTACATCTTTGAAAAGCTGCCTTTAAGACCCGTCAATTTATCAAAGAGCCAGCACATTGCAAACAAAATATAGAAATATAGAACGTGTGAAATAGTATACTGATGTTTGTCATTTCCATGTTTGTGAGTTGTATGAATTGCATGTCCACATGCTTTACTCATTTGCCTATTGGGTTGGTTATCTTTTTCTATGTGATTGGTAGACAATTTTCATAACATTTTGAGTCCTTATATTTCCTAGGTTATATGAATATTATTTCCAAGACTATTGCTTTTTAAAAACTTTGTTGTGGTGTTGATTTTCATACATAACCATGGTTATATCAGACTTAAATTTCATCAATGTATTTTGTGCTTTTTGCATTTTACTTAAGAATTCCATTCCTATCAAGAAGTCCTGTTTGTTATTCTGTTATTTTAAAGCTTTGTTTTTAATACTTAAATCTTTAATCCATCTGGATTTGACTTCTAATTTATGGAAAGCTAATTGTTGCAGGAGCATTAGTTGAATAATCCATTCTGATTCCGCTGGTTTGTAATAAGAGAATTAATAAAATCAGTAGTCATAATGGATATGATATTGATAACATTTACTAAGCCCTTATGTGCCAAGCACTGTTTTAACTGTTTTATGTTTGTATTAGCAATGATCCATGAGATAGATATTGCCATTGTCTTCATTATGTAGTTGAGTAAAACTACAGCACGGAAGATAAACTAAATAGCACAAAACTCCGTTGTTAATAAATGGCAGAGCTGAGATTGAAAACAAAGCAGTTTTTCCGTATCTTTTTCAGTCTTTATCTCTTGTCTTTTTGATTACGGCCATTCTAATAGGTATAAAGTGACACCTCATTGTGATTTTGATTTGCATTTCCCTCATGATTAGTGATGGTCAGCATTTTTTCTTGTACTTTTTGACCATTGTATATCTTCTTTGGAAAAATGTCTGTTCAGATCCTTTGTCCGTTTAAAAATTGGATTATTTGGCTTTTTGCTATTGTGTTGTATGAATTCCTTATGTTTTGGGATATTAATCATTTATTTTCTCCCATTCCATAGGTTGCCTTTTCATGTTTTTGATTGTTTCTGTTGCTGTATAGAAGCTTTTTAGTTTGATGTAGTCCCCCACTTGTTAATTTTTTTCTTTTGTTGCTTGCACTTTTGGTGTCACATCCAAAAAGCCATTGTCAAGACCAATGTCAAGGAGCTTTTTCACTTTTCTCCTTATGAGTTACACAGTTTCAGGTCTTTAAGCCTTTAATCCATTTTGAGTTAATTGTAGTGAGTGGTGTAAGACAGGTCCAGTTTCATTCTTTTGCAAGTAGATATCCAATTTTCTCAGCATCATTTAGTGAAGAGACTATCATTTCCCCACTGAGTATTTTTTGCTCCCTTGTCAAATATTAGTGGACCGTGTATGTGAGGGTTTATTTCTGGGCTCTTGTTCTGTTCCATTAGTCTATGTGTTTTGCAATATATTAGTGTATCAAACCATCATGTACACTTTAAACTTGCACAATGTTTATATGTCAATTATATCGCAATAAAACTAGAACAATTTTTTTTAAAAGAAAACAAAGCAGTTTAATTGTGGTCTTATGTTTAGCATCTATGTCATGTGTTCTCTATTAAGATCCCATATGTATATGTGTATATATATATATATATATATATATATATATATATATGTATACATATAATGTATATCGTTACAAGAAGTGGAGTGCAGCATTTGGAATAGAGACAGTGGAAATGTAATGACTGTGTGCGATGTCAGGGATAGTGGATGGGGGGAGGGGGGTTGACACAGTGTGAGGGATATAAATGATAAATGTCTAACTATTACATTGTTTTGTGCACCTGAAACTAATAAAAAAAGTAATTAAAAGATCCCATATATGGTTAGGTCTATTTCTAGTTTATCTTTTTTGTTTCTATTGATCTTTTTCTTTGTCTATGTGCCAATACTATTCTGTTTTCATTATTATAATTGTATAATATTGTATCAATTGCCCAGTAGGGCAATTGGATAGGAATAATCTCTTCAATTTGTTTTTTTAAAATAGCTTCAGCTATTCTTGAGTCTTCTTTTTTTTCTTTTCTTTTCTCCTTTCCTAGGCCCCCCGCCCCCTTAACTCTCCTTTATTTAGGTCTTCTTTAATGTATGTCAACAAAATTCATGATTTTTTCCCTAGATTTTTGCACATATTTTGTTAGATTTATTCCTAGGCACTTCATGTTTTTCATGCCTTTTTAAAGTTCTCTTTTACAAATTGTTTTTCTGTTTGTGGCTGGTATGCAAACATAAATTGATTTTCTAAATTGACATGTCCACTAAACTTGCTATGTGTACTTGTTAAACACACAAATATAGATGTAGATACTTTTAAACTTTTTCTGTGTAGACAATGCCATTTGTAAATAGCAATTTTTTTTTTTTTAATTTTTAATTTTTTTTTTTCTGGCTTTAACTGTACTGGCTAAGAACTCTAAGACAATGGTGAATAGAAATAATTGTGGTGAGCGTGCTTGTCTTCTTCCTGATCTCCGAGGGAAAGCTTTCAACATTGCACCGTTGAATATATTTGCGTTAAGGTTTTTATAGATACTCTGTCGTATTTGGGCAGTTCTCTTTCATTCCTATGTTAAAAGTTGTTTTTATTTGAATTACAAATGGGCTAAAGTTTTCATTTTTTCATAATTTTAGGTAATTATTGTTTTTCTATTTTAATCTATTAGCATAGTGAATGAAATTGATTATCTAATGTTAAACCAAATTTGCATTCCTGGAATTAACCCAGCTAGGTCATGACATAGTTTATACCGAGGGTGCCAAAAACTGTACACATAAGAATAAAAGATGATGAACTACACCTAACAATTTAAAAATGACATTACTCAAAGGCAGCGTTAAGAAATTGAAAAGGCATGTCAAAGATGGGGATAAAATAATCTCAATATATGTTCTACAAAACATCAAGAATATATTTTTAAAACTCTTTCAAATACATATCAATAGTATATGAAAAACATACAAATAAGAAGAGTAAGGGAGAAGATCAGAGTTAGTAAGAGATATGAAGAAGTGATACAAGGAAGGGGCCATGAACCGAAGACTGCGGGAGTCTTCTAGAAGTTGGAAAAGGCAAGGAAAGGATTCTCTCTTGGAGCTTCCAGAAGGTCATCCCTGCTGACATCTAGATTTTAGCCTTCTTACAACTCCTTTTAAACTTCTCTCCTTTAGAATTGTAAGATAATACATTTGTGTTGTTCAGGACACCACATTTTTGGTAGTACTTGCCAGGACTAGGTTTATCAAACTTTATTTTTGTGAAATCTCAAAGAAGAAAAGATCTTGTTTCAGTTTTAATTTCTCTAAGCATGAGTGAGGTTGACCATGTTTTCATGTTTGTAAGTACTTAAGCTTCCTGGGATTTATTTTCTATTTGCTGTATGAATAGAACTAAACTGCTAATGAATTTTGTGAGAACAATTTATATGCAAAGGTACTTAATATGTTTTTCTAAATATTGATTAAATGCTTAATTATTTAGTCATTATTTTTTTCTGCTAATAATCTCTGATGCAGGTCAGTTTTATAACTATCAGCTCAAAAGAGACATAGCATGTCGTTTTGATATGACCTGTGTCATTTTCAGGAGACAGTAATACAATCAATGTTAGTTTCTTATTGCCAGTGTAACAAGTTACCACAAATTGAGTGGCTTAAAACAATACAAATATATTATTTCATAATTTTTCAGGTCGGAAGTCTGAAATGGATTTCAGTGGGCTAAAATCAAAGTGTCATTAGGGCTGCATTCTTTCCAAGTTTACTACTGGAGTATCTGTCTCCTTGCCTTTCCTAGCTTCTAGAGGTTTCCTTCATTCCTTGCCTTGTATGTAGCCTCCTTCCATTTTCAAAACTAGCAATGGCCAGCTGAGTCTTGATACCTTCACTCTGGTTCCCCCCTTTTTTTGCTTCCTCCTTTGTGCTTACATTAGGCCATTTCAGATAATCCAGGATAATCTCCCTATCTAAAGGTCACTTGATTAACGATCTTAATTTCATCTATAACCTTAACCTCCTTCTGCCATGTAAAGAAACATACACATAGGGTCTGGGGATTAGGATGTGGACATTTAGGGGTAGGGGGGGCCGTTCTGCCTACCAGCTGTTATATTTTCCTTGATGTTTTGCACTGGGTACAGTGAGCGTTGTTGAGACTGTTGTGGGGGCGACAGGGTGTATTTGAAAGATATCATGTCTCCCCGAAAATAAGACCTAGCCGGACCATCAGCTCTAATGTGTCTTTTAGAGCAAAAATTAATATAAGACCCGGTGTTATTTGACTATATGACCAAATCTTATATAGTATAACATAGTATAAGACCGGGTCTTGTATTAATTTTTGCTCCAAAAGATGCATTAGAGCTGATGGTCTGGCTCTGTCTTATTTTTGGGGAAACAGGGTAATTGGCATCAGATAGGCCTGGAGTTTGCCGTTCACGAGCTGTAATACTTGGATATGTCACTTAAGCTCTTTGAGCCCCCACAGTTTACCTATCTCAAAATGACTATGATAATGATAGCTGTTCTCTGCAGTGTGATTGTAAGGACTGAAAGAGATAGTAAAGGTAATGAAGTATTAATAACCATTGAACCGATACAGAATAGGTCCCAAACGAATGTTTCCTTTCTTTCCTTCCTCATGATGAGGGTCATGATGAAAAGCCTTTACAGAAGTGGCCATTCAAGTAATTAACAGTTACGTCTGTTTTTGGCTCTTTCACAGCTGTAGTTTATTCCTCTGCTCGTTGATAACTGTAGTTCCGAAGGTTTACTGTCGCTAAAGCAGGTATATGTGCCTTGCCTACATCTAAAATAAGATGGGGTAAAATAAGAAGGGAATGTCAGTGGGACCCTGTTGTAAGTTCATTGAGAAGTACCTTGGCCTTTGTAGCTCCTACTACAGCATCCTCAATTTGCATACTATTTAAAGGAGCAGCCACACTGGCATGTTAATTGATATGGCCTGAAGTAATACTATCGTTAACAAACCAGAGGTCTGAGGCACAGAAGCCAAGATATAAAGTACTCGGTTCAGTCAAAGATGGTACATTTCATAAATAATTGACAGATTGACTTGTGGTCTTTGAAAAGACTCTTCTAAGGAAATTTGGGTGCCTAACATGGAACACTTGCTGTTCTGTAACCTCCATCAGGGGACTTCATTAGCTGATTCATTGTGCCTTGCTCTGAAAAGTGAGTTTCTTTGGGGTTGGGGCGGAAAAGGATTCACTGGCCACATTGCTTGATAAAGCTGGTAAATGTATACCTGGATTATTTCTCTGCATTTTCAGGTCTGTAAATGGCTGAAAGCAACAGTGGACCACAGGTGCCTGCTTTCCCCGTCATATCCTCCCTCATATGTTGACTACTAGCATAATTAGATGACTCTTTCTTTTCAGACTGATCACCCTTACTCTTGCCTGTAGTATTGTTTACTCTCCATTGCCTTTGAACAAAATAATGAATTCCATTTCCTTTTAGTCATATTCTGTTTGATCCATTTAGCCCTTTGAAGACTGTCTGGAGCTATGTAGAAAAGTGGTCTGAGGGAATACGTTGAGGTTTTTTGACATTAATCTTGTAGGCATATTCATCTTTAACAAATGAGACCTTTTCATATTTCTCGTCTCTTCGTATCTGTTTTTAACACTGGTCAGTTTTCAGTCCTTAGCTGTGTTCCACTGTCGTGTACAGAGGGGGCCAAAAATATGTATACACATTTTAAAACAGGAAACAACTGTATTAAAATTGTAATACTCAATATATACCGATAACAAAAGATGGATAAAAGTCACGTTTGACTTCTGCAATGACAAGAGGTGCTCAAAGTGTTACCACCAGCATAATTTTAATAGTTTTTTTCCTTTCTTAAAATGTGTACACATGTGTTTTTTTTTGGCACCCTCTGTATGTGGGTGCTTCTGTTAGTATTGCATTTCTAAGTGTGTGTGTGCTAGATGTAAATGAAGTTTTTTCATGCCGATATTTTAAATATAAGATTTGATTAAAAAGTATATTTTAGATAAGTGAGTTGAAAACTGAGCAACAGTAACAAGACTTTTATGTAGTTTTATTATATTTTACTTATAACATAAGATGGAAGGGGGGGTAGCAGTGGTATCCTATATATAAACTTCCACTGGAAAACATTTTACAGTTTAAAAAGTTGTTCTTTTGTTAACTGGGTTACTCATTCTCCTTGGCTTGATATATGCCATGTACACCTGGAGGAAAACATATTGGTCTGTACTTTTTTTTGCTAATTATAACATCTTAATTCGTTAATCTTAATTCACTAGGTTGAGTTTTATTTAAAATATCTAAAAATAAAATGAATCGATAACTTTGTTCAGTCTTTCTTGCTCAGCCTCCTAGGCTTGCAGCCCAGGCCCATGCTAGCCTCTTGCCCCACGGAGGCAAGCATTTCTGCCAGCCCCCTGACCCCCATTTTCTTGTGCAGAAGTTTGGTGGCACATTCGCTGATTTCAGTGCCCTCTGGAGCAGTGGGTCGACCAGAGTGTGAGTCTGAGAGAGGTCTGTAATTGGCTAACTGATGCTGCTATGAGACTATTCAAATGCAACAAATTTGAATGGCTCAGCCCTCCTTGGCAGGTAGCCAGATTCTGGATGGCATAAAAAAGCCCCTTATTTAGGATAGTGGCCTTGGTTGTCGTGTCAGGAGCAGAATGCTGAAGACAGTGGTGTCAACTTGCTGCCACTTCGTGGTTGGAAGGCAGATATTCACTCATATTTCTTTCTCAGATGTCTCTCTGTAAATGTCGCCAGTATAGGAAGAGGGTAGTTTGATATCTGTGGAAATTTCCTGTTTCAAAGCTTCTTGACATACCTAAACTCATAAGACCTTTTACTTATCATGTTGGCCAACTATCTGTCAATTGTACTAGAGGTTGTTGAGTCACACAACAGTAGATTAATAGCAGAATGATTTTTTTCCATGATGAAGCTTGAAAGTATTCCATGGATTTAACATGGGTGGGAAATGATGTATTTGTGCCGAGTTGAATTCTGCACATTACTGAAACTTGCCCTTTTAAGTATCAGGAGTTTGTTTAAACTACTTTCTTCTGTACATGCTAGTGAAGTCATGTAGTAAGGAACCTAATTTCTTCTTATGGGCTATAATCTTCATAGTAATAACCCACAGTCCGACAAGATATTGAGCTGGGAGTGAAGGGAAACCCCATGTATATTAGAAAGAGGAAAAGGCTAGATAGCGTGAGCCCTCGGTTTACTTCCATCTCTTCCATGAATCTTCAGAGGAACATGGGAAAAATCATTTACTCTCTATGTGTGTAAGTTTTGTCATCTCAACAGTGGGGGTGATAGACCCAGTATTCCATGGGATATATACAAAGCCCTTTTGAAACTATGAAAGCTAATACTTTTGAAGTACTTTGAATGTGGAAATAACTTTTCACGTAAGACCCATAACAACCGTAGGCAATAGTGTCTCAGAGATGGAGACACTGGTAGAGAGAGGTAAAGTAGTTTGCCCCCTTTGGCACGCTAGTAAAATTCAAAGCCAGAATTTGAACCCGGACAGTCTGGTGCTCGAGTCTACACTCATAACCACTACTATATGAACACAGAAAGAATGATTTCTTGCATTTCCCATGAAGATTTTTCCCTAGTCTCCTCCCATAGTCAAAATGAATATGACACTTCAGACTTAAGCTTTGAGTGGGCTTGTCAACAGTAAGGATCTCCCATGCAAGATCCCTCTAGCCAACCACAAACATTTAGGGATCTACTCTTTGAAAACTAGGGATTAGTCTGAATATAGGAGCATTGACTAGTGGAGTGCTTTGTAAATATATGGATTCCCAGGCCCTTCCACTGGAGATACTAGGTCAAGGGTGAGGTATGGGAATATATTTCTCAAAAGCTCCCAGGTGATTTGGTGAGATATTTGTGATGCTAGTGAAGTTAACTGAGCTTTAGAAGGGCTGTACCCAGTGTGCAGGTCTCACTTGTACATTAGTTTAGCTAGCTGCTGGGCTAAATGCCTACATGAAATTATTGTTCAATACAAGTTCAGGAAAAAATCTTATCCTGCTTCTCTAAAATTAGACAGAGTTCTAGCCATGCCTGTTGAGGGATTACTGTGCAAATTCACTCCAAAACTTGGCATGATCACAACATTTTTCTATAGATTAGGCTATGTCGTGCCACCAAATGTTGACCAATACGTTTTGCGGAAAAACAATGAGTTGGCATGCTCTAAATGGAGATGTCAGAATCTGGAAAAAAACTGTTTTTTTCTTTGGAATTTTTTCAGTACCTTGAAATAGGCACAGTGATCCTCTGGTTGCAACTCTGCTGTTATTAAAGATTGGAAATGCATCTTTGGAGACTGAGCTGAGGGCAACGCGTCAAAGCGATGGCTGTCACTGGCACACAGAATGGCCTCAGGCAAGGCACTAAACCTGTTTCTGTCTGTCTCGTCATTTGTTATCGGAGACCACAGCGTTTACCTTATGGTAAGGGAATGGGGTCATTAATTAATCAATACATGTGATACATCGTGTCCTTTTAAATAAAAATTTAGCTCTTATGATTGTCTGCTGAAATGAAAAAATAATGTGGCCTTATTTTCTTGTTGCTTAACTGTCTCTTGGCAACTGAGGCAGTAAGAACATGAACTTCAAGCCCCAGCTTCCATTACAAAGTGTGTCTAACAATAGACAGAAAGTGCCAAAAAAAATGTATACACATTTTAAGGAAGGAAAACGATTAAAATTGTAATCCTCAATATACACCGATAGCAAAAGATGGATACAAGTCATGTTTGACTTCTGCAATGTCAAGAGGTGCTCAAAGTGGTTACCATCAGCGTCTGGACACTTCTGATTATGACGAACTACTGCTTGAGCCACGTTGACCAAAGTGTCCACTTGTATATATTGTTTTGGCACCCCCAGTATTATGCCAGGACCCAGAAGAGTGAGCTGTGATAAAAGGGCCAGTGAGGGGCTCTCTACAGTCTCTACAGCAAGTACTGATTGATACTTATTGAATATCAGGATGATAGGTTCCATTTTCTGAGGAAAGAACAAATTCTAAAAGGGGCAAGGCTTTACTTGGGTTTGTTCCCTCTCTGGCATCTGACTTCACTCCTTAGGCATGGCTGTCCCTCTCACCCTCCATTTGAGTAATTTATACTTGACATAATTTCAGTGTCCTTTTGAAGTTGGGTCATTATAAGAATGACCCATTCTTATAGAATGACCCATTATAAGAAGGACCCATTCCTTCTCCAAAGGAAAAAAAAAAAAAACTAATGTGAAGGAGTATAACCCCGTTGTAGACTATAATGAGAATTCCATTCAGTTTAAAATTTATACTCTATGACACCCACTCTACACAGGGTAAATAAGTTCTCCTTGACATCTGTAATTCATTCTCATTAAGGGATCCCTGATAATCCTTAAGAAGTATGGCCTCGCAAAGACTTCCTGTTAGTGTCTGTTCTCTTGTTTATGCGTGTTCCATTGGACTTAACTTCCCTTGGTTTGGTCTTGCTCTTGTGCCTTTTAAGGGAGGAAAGCTCATAGTGTTTAACTTCTGAGTTTTTAGCAATATTTAACTTATATAAACAGCATTTCTCCCTTCAGACATTCCCTTTGTAGCACTGGAAGTAGCCATGTATTACTGCAGATTTGTTTCTCCAATCTCAGCACTGTATATTTTTTCTCTGTCAAGATCATTATCTGGTGGATGCCATGGCAATGAATGGGTATCTTATACCACCATTTTGGGGTCGAGTCACTTCTTGCATTGAGTCCAAACTGATGCAGGGTTTCTATGTAAGTAAGGGAATGTTAGACATTAAAATGTAATCACTCTACACACCAAACTGTATGTATTATAATAACACTTTGCTATGCGCTATGGGAGGTAAAAAAAATAAAATCTAAAACCTCAAAGTTTTGAGTATAGTTGAGGAAACATGGGAGATATGTGTTTTTGTAATATTTTTTTTTATTTTTCAATTACAGTTGACATACAATATTATATTAGTTTCGGGTATACAACATAGTGATTAGACATTTATATACCCTGTTTCCCCGAAAATAAGACCTAGCTGGACCATCAGCTCCAATGTGTCTTTTGGAGCAAAAATTAGTATAAGACCCGGTATTATGTTATTAATTTATGTTATATTATATTATATTATATTATATTATATTATATTATATTATATTATATTATATTATATTATATTATATTATATTATATTATATTATATTATATTATATTATATTATATTATATTATATTATATTTATTATATTATGTTATGTTATGTTAAGACCTGGTCTTATATTATAGTAAAATAAGACTGGGTCTTATATTAATTATATCCAAAAGACGCATTAGAGCTGATGGCCCAGCTAGTTCTTATTTTTGGGGAAACACGGTAGTTTATGAGGTGATCATCCCAATAAATCCAGCTCTCATTGGACACCATACATAGTTATTATAATATTATTGACTATATTCCCTATGCTGTACTTAACATGCCCATGACTGTTTTGTAGCTAGCATTCTGCACTTCTCAATCCCTTCCCCTTTCTCACCCATCCCCCCAAATCCCCTCCCATGTGGCAACCATCAGTTTGTTCTCTGTATCCATGAGTTTGTATCTGTTTTGTTTGTTGATTTATTTTGTTCTATAGATTCCATATATAAGTGAAATCACAGGACATTTGTCTTTCTCTGTCCGACTTACCCCACTTAGCATGATACCTTTTTTTTTTTTTTAAAGATTTTATTGGGGAAGGGGAACAGGACTTTATTGGGGAACAATGGTCAAATTGTTGTCCTTTCAATCTTAGTTGTGGAGGGTTCTGTTCAGCTTCAAGTTGTTGTTCTTGCAGTCTTAGTTGTGGAGGGCACAGCTCAGCTCCAGGTCCAGTTGCCGTTGCTAGTTGCAGGGGGCACAGCCCACCATTCCTTGCGGGAGTCGAACCGGCAACCTTGTGGTTGAGAGGACACACTCCAACCAACTGAGCCATCCGGGAGCTCAGTGGCAGCTCAGCTCAAGGTGCCGTGTTCAATCTTAGTTGCAGGGGGCAGAGCCCACCATCCCTTGTGGGACTCGAGGAACCCACTGGCCCATGTGGAAATCGAACTGGCAGCCTTCGGAGTTAGGAGCACGGAGCTCTAACCGCCTGAGCCACCGGGCCGGCCCCAGCATGATACCTTTTAGGTCCCTCCATACTGTTGCAGGTGGCAACATTTCATTCCTTTTTATGGCTGAGTAATATTCCATTGTATATATGTACCACCTCTTCTTTTTCCATTCATCCACTGAGGGACAACAGGCTGCCTCCATGTCTTGGCTACTGTAAATAATGCTGCAATGAATATATATATATATATATATATATATATATATATATATATATATATATATATATGCATGCACATGTCCCTTTAAAGTAGTGTTTTGGGTTTCTTCAGAGAAATATCCCGAACTGGGATTTCTGAAGGGTCCTTTTTTGTCTCTTGTTATAGCCTTTGTTTTAAAAGCTATTTTGTCTGGTATAAGTATTACCACCCCAGCTCTTTTCATTTCCATTTTCATGAAATAGCTTTCTCTATCCCTTTACTTTCAGTATGTGTGTGTGTCTTTCAATCTGAAGTGAGTCTCTTATAAGGCAGCATAAGAAGGGTCTTGTTTTCTTATCCATTCTGCCACCCTATATCTTTTGAGTGGAGCATTTAATCCATTTACATTTAAAGTAATTGTTAATGGATATGCAGTCATTGCCATTTTATTATTCATATTTTTTACTCCTCACCCCCTTCTTAAAGAAGTTCCTTTAACCAGAAGCTGTGGGACTTCTCTTCCCGGCACTGGAACCCTGGGCTGGGGAGCCTGGTGTGGCGCTGGGACCCCTCACTTATCAGGGGCTACCTCTGTGACCTAGATATCCTCAATTTTTAACTGCCACACATGATATGGGACCAGTCTATTCCTTATCTCTGCCTCTCCTACCAGTCTCAAGTTGACTTCTTCTGTACATCATTAGTTATAGGACTTCTGTTCAGCTAGACCTCAGATGATTCTCAATGATGGTTCTTCTGTAATTTAGTTGTAATTTTGATGTGGTCATGGGAGGAGGCAAGCACAGTATTTACCTACTCCACCATCTTGACTGGAAATCGAGACATGCATCTTAAAGGGAAGGAAAAAAAAACTAGCACAAAAAGAAAAATAAGAAGAGCTGACACTAATTAATGGACAGTTTGTGATAGTATTTTAAACTCCATCTCTTCCATTTACTAACTGTGGCCTTCAACAATGTAGTTCATCTCTCCATGCCTTAGTTCTCTTCATCTGCAAAGCAGGAATACAATTACTATCCTTTGCATACCATCATTGTGAGAAATAAATGAGTTATTGTATCTTCTATTGTATAAGTGTAAAGCTCTTATAACAGTGCCTGGCCAGAAGTTCTTTATGAATATTACGTATTTTTATTAGTTATTAGGAGTTTAAAGGAAAGAAAAGCCTGATGCTCCTTTTGGGTATATCTGTGGGACATAGTAAATGGGATATTTCTAAGTATTTCCCTCACTTCAAATTAAGATTTAGCTTCCCTGCATATAAAGAAGGGGCTATTGTTCCTATATAATCTCTTAAAAAAATTAAAATAGTAATTGTATATATTTAAGGTGTACCACATGATGATTTGATATACATATGCACAGTGAATATGCCAGACACAGAAAAAAAATGGCATTTTCTCACTGAAATGTGGAATGTAAAAAAGTTGAATGGATACATAGAAGCAGAGAGTACAATGGCGGTTACTGGCAGTGGGAAGGTGGTGGAAATTGGGAGATGGTGTTCCTACATAGTCTCTTTGATTTCCTCTAGTCTATCTTTCTAGCTCAGTGCATTCAGGCCACTGGCCATGAGAAAGATGAAGAAAAGGAAAATTCAGTTTCTTTCTTTCCATTTCCAGTGTGGAAATGGAATCTTACCTTCCTTAACCCTAAATCAAGTCCACCTGGCCCATGTCTTGATTTGCTAAAGAGATAAAGGAATTTCAGAAATCTCCCTCTTTCAAGACAAAGCCTGATTTTCTAGCCGATTGCCTTGGTATGGACTCTAAAAAGCTTTTTTCCCTTATTATTATTTTTTTTTAATCTTAGTAAACACCCTGTAAAAAATCCTGATGTTGTACCCACATCTACTCCAAAGCATATGGAGGCCTTGGGTTGAATCCATCAAAGGCTCACTCCTTCCCAGTTGGATTACTGATCTAAGCTTAGTTATTTAGGAATAGAAACCATATACGAGTACATTGGAAGCCCTTTGACTTATATCAGTCTTCTTGATCTGAGAAAAAATTCACTGTTACCTCAAATTGTTCCTTCCTTGAATTATTGTTATGGTATTAATACACTTCATCAACCCAAGGCCTCATGTGCTTTGGAATAGATGGGAGTGCAGTGGGCCAAGTTCTATATTATTTATGTGGAATAAGAATATTTTCGTATTTCTGGGGAGTAACTATAAAGTAAGAAGCATATTTGCTTATATAGCCTATGAACAGTGTCCCCTCATTTTATCATGATGGATGTGATGGTAAAATGGTTCAAAGTTCAATTATATTGCCTCCATTTATTGAGCACTGACAGTGTGTTTGGCAAGGTGCTAAAGGTTATGTGTGTATCCTCCCCAAGGTGGCCCCAGTGTGACTGGAAATAGAAACACATGTGATGAAAGAATTAGCATCTTCTAATGAGTACAAATAGAGGGGAATACTTAGCAAATAAGTGGTCTTATTTTGTAATTCAAAGGCTCTTTTAATATTTTAAATGTCTTGATGAGACACATTGCTGTTTGTTCTTACTGCTCTTGGTTACAACAGAAGATGAGGGAATCGCAAATATCTTCTGGTGAATGGTAACTGCCAGTTTCTTGAGATAATAATTACGGATGGTGAATGATGAGCTCGGAAACTGCCCAAGGGATAGAGAGTGCTCAGTGTTCCTGGGCACGGTGTACCTTGCGTCATCTTCCTCAGGTCTTCTCACACTATACTGTCATTGCGTAATGACTCATTTCTCTGGACTACCCTGCTGAACTTTCTTTTTTTTTTTTTTTTTTTTTAAGATTTTATTGGGGAAGGGGAACAGGACTTTATTGGGGAACAGTGTGTACTTCCAGGACTTTTTTTTGTTTCCCAAGTCAAGTTGTTGTCCTTTCAATCTTACCTGTGGAGGGTTCCTTTCAGCTTTAAGTTGTTGTCCTTTCAGTCTCAGTTGTGGAGGGCACAGCTCAGCTCCAGGTCCAGTTGCCATTGCTAGTTGCAGGGGGCGCTGCCCACCATCCCTTGCAGGAATCAAACCGGCAACCTTGTGGTTGAGAGGACGCGCTCCAACCAACTGAGCCATCCGGGAGCTCAGCTGCAGCTCAGCTCAAGGTGCCATATTCAATCTTGGTTGCAGGGGGCACTGCCCACCATCCCTTGCGGGAGTCGAGGAATCGCACTGGCAGCCTTGTGGTTGAGAGCCTGCGCTCCAACCAACAACTGAGCCATCCGGGAGGCAGCTCAGCTCAAGGTGCCGTATTCAATCTTAGTTGCAGGGGGCAGAGCCCACCATCCCTTGCGGGACTCGAGGAATTGAACTGGCAACCTTGTGGTTGAGAGCCCACTGGCCCATGTGGGAACCGAACCGGCAGCCTTCGGAGCCAGGAGCACGGAGCTCTAACTGCCTGAGCCACCGGGCTGGCCGAACCCTGCTAAACTTTGGGGGCCATCAAGGCAGAGACTGTGTGTGTGCCATTTTAGCTAGCATGGGGTCTAAAGCCAACTGCAGTAAATACTTGATTATCACCTGCTCGTGACCATCGGTTGAAAGTAGAGTACAGGACAGGGTCTAGAATGCCTGTTTTTATGAAATGTGCAACAACACTGCACATTTCATACTAGGCAGCCTTATTTTACTAAATGTTAACTTTTTTGAATATCTGTAGCACTTTTTTACTTGCCATTTTCTGTCCTCCTATATTCAGCTTTGTTTATATGGCGTGCGGCACCTCAACCACTGTTCATCTTAACATTTCATTTCAACTTTCTTAAACAGTAATGTGGTTTTGTTTTTGTTTGTTACATGAAAATGAACCAAGTTAAACCATGAAAGTGTCACTTACATAAAATACATATTACCAGAAAGAAGAACAGAAAATGGAACTATGCATGTTTCTCATGCTTGAAATATGCGGGTAACAGAATGTAGAAGTTGATTTAAGGGGTATATGTTATACCAAAGCTGATAGTCCTAAAATGATGGTATTTAGACAGTAATGTGAAGGAAATGGGATTTAGACAATGAAACTCCCTGAGAACAATCTAAGAGGTTTGTCGGGAAGCACTACAGCTGTTCTTTTGCATCATTTTCAGCTTCCAACTTCCGCCATGTCATTGGGAATTGAATCAGGAACCAGTCCAACAGGGGACTTTCATTTGCAGTCACAGGTTCTTTCCACCTCCTGAAAACAGATTTCTTAAAAAAATAGGCTATAAATAGAAGCCTTTTCCTTCCACAGAGAGTACACCTGGACTGTGATATTTAATTCGGGAGCATTCCCTGCAAAATATATTTCAGTATCATACTCATGACAAATATAAAATCAGGGCCTACAGTATTCTGGTTTGTTAAATATCAGTTTGTCTTAATCTTTTAATGAAGCAGCTCTGAAAAAGGATGGCATGTGTGTCCCTGAGTTAAATAAAATGAAATTTACCTTTCTGAAATACCTTTAAACATGTGTGTTAATTTTTAGCTCATTTAAATTTATTGTTTTTTTGAGTCAATGGTAAATATAAGTGGCATATGGAATCCCAGAATTCTGTCAACATTGCTTCGCTTGATCAAGTAAAAATGGCAGGACTGATTTTTCTTTTTAAGAGATTATGCAATGGAAATGTCTGTTCTCCTTTAACTGTGGGGAAAATGGTATATCAACTTCCTGTCTTCTGCTGTGAATGATTAACAGTGAGTCTTAAGGAGACCCTTCTCTCTTCTGAACGGGTGCTATTTTGTATGTTAACACTTTTAACCCTCTACTTTTGTACTCCCAGCTGGTGAGCTTGTGCCTCAAACCAACTCAAGTTTTGTAGTCCTGAGGCTTATGTTTTCACATTCTAATTTATTTTTTAAAATTTATTTTATTTTTATTTGAGGAAGGGGAACAGGACTTTATTGGGGAACAGTGTGTACTTCCAGGACTTTTTCCAAGTCAAGTTGTCCTTTCAATCTTAGTTGTGGAGAGTGCCATTCAGCTTCAAGTTGTTGTCCTTTCAGTCTGAGTTGTGGGCACAGCTCAGCTCCAGGTCCAGTTGCCATTGCTAGTTGCAGGGGCACAACCCACCATCCCTTGAGGGACTCGAGGAATTGAACTGGCAACCTTGTGGTTGAGAGCCCACGCTCCAACCAACTGAGCCATCTGGGAGGCAGCTCAGCTGAAGGTGCCGTGTTCAATCTTATTTGCAGGGGTCCGAGCCCACCATCCCTTGTGGGATTCGAGGAGTTGAACTGGCAACCTTGTGGTTGAGAGCCCACTGGCCCATGTGGGAATCGAACCGGCAGCCTTCGGAGTTAGGAGCATGGAGCTTTAACTGCCTGAGCCACTGGGCTGGCGAACCCTGCTAAACTTTGGGGCCATCAAGGCAGAGACTGTGTGTGTGCCATTTTAGCTAGCATGGGGTCTAAAGCCAACTGCAGTAAATACTTGATTATCACCTGCTCGTGACCATCGGTTGAAAGTAGAGTACAGGACAGGGTCTAGAATGCCTGTTTTTATGAAATGTGCAACAACACTGCACATTTCATACTAGGCAACCTTATTTTACTAAATGTTAACTTTTTTGAATATCTGTAGCACTTTTTTACTTGCCATTTTCTGTCCTCCTATATTCAGCTTTGTTTATATGGCGTGCGGCACCTCAACCACTGTTCATCTTAACATTTCATTTCAACTTTCTTAAACAGTAATGTGGTTTTGTTTTTGTTTGTTACATGAAAATGAACCAAGTTAAACCATGAAAGTGTCACTTACATAAAATACATATTACCAGAAAGAAGAACAGAAAATGGAACTATGCATGTTTCTCATGCTTGAAATATGCGGGTAACAGAATGTAGAAGTTGATTTAAGGGGTATATGTTATACCAAAGCTGATAGTCCTAAAATGATGGTATTTAGACAGTAATGTGAAGGAAATGGGATTTAGACAATGAAACTCCCTGAGAACAATCTAAGAGGTTTGTCGGGAAGCACTACAGCTGTTCTTTTGCATCATTTTCAGCTTCCAACTTCCGCCATGTCATTGGGAATTGAATCAGGAACCAGTCCAACAGGGGACTTTCATTTGCAGTCACAGGTTCTTTCCACCTCCTGAAAACAGATTTCTTAAAAAAATAGGCTATAAATAGAAGCCTTTTCCCTTCCACAGAGAGTACACCTGGACTGTGATATTTAATTCGGGAGCATTCCCTGCAAAATATATTTCAGTATCATACTCATGACAAATATAAAATCAGGGCCTACAGTATTCTGGTTTGTTAAATATCAGTTTGTCTTAATCTTTTAATGAAGCAGCTCTGAAAAAGGATGGCATGTGTGTCCCTGAGTTAAATAAAATGAAATTTACCTTTCTGAAATACCTTTAAACATGTGTGTTAATTTTTAGCTCATTTAAATTTATTGTTTTTTTGAGTCAATGGTAAATATAAGTGGCATATGGAATCCCAGAATTCTGTCAACATTGCTTCGCTTGATCAAGTAAAAATGGCAGGACTGATTTTTCTTTTTAAGAGATTATGCAATGGAAATGTCTGTTCTCCTTTAACTGTGGGGAAAATGGTATATCAACTTCCTGTCTTCTGCTGTGAATGATTAACAGTGAGTCTTAAGGAGACCCTTCTCTCTTCTGAACGGGTGCTATTTTGTATGTTAACACTTTTAACCCTCTACTTTTGTACTCCCAGCTGGTGAGCTTGTGCCTCAAACCAACTCAAGTTTTGTAGTCCTGAGGCTTATGTTTTTCACATTCTAATTTATTTTTTTAAAAATTTATTTTATTTTTATTTGAGGAAGGGGAACAGGACTTTATTGGGGAACAGTGTGTACTTCCAGGACTTTTTCCAAGTCAAGTTGTCCTTTCAATCTTAGTTGTGGAGAGTGCCATTCAGCTTCAAGTTGTTGTCCTTTCAGTCTGAGTTGTGGAGGGCGCAGCTCAGCTCCAGGTCCAGTTGCCATTGCTAGTTGCAGGGGGCACAACCCACCATCCCTTGCGGGACTCGAGGAATCAAACTGGCAACCTTGTGGTTGAGAGCCCACGCTCCAACCAACTGAGCCATCTGGGAGGCAGCTCAGCTCAACGTGCCGTGTTCAATCTTAGTTGCAGGGGGCGCAGCCCACCATCCCTTGCGGGAGAACTGGCAACCTTGTGGTTCAGCGCCTGCACTCCAACCAATTGAGCCATCTGGCACTGACCCATGTGGGAATCGAACTGGCAGCCTTCGGCATTAGGAGCCTGGAGCTCCAACCGCCTGAGCCACTGGGCTGGCCCTCACATTCTTATATTCAGCTAAGGCAGACGGGGATGCAGCACAGGTTATCGTCAAAGTCATACATCATGGTAGGCATCTTACCTAAATGGGGATTGAATGCAGAAAAGACTGGAATTGATGCTAGCAAGAGGTTCTTAGAGGTCAACATTAGAAGGACAAAGTTCAAGGCAGAGACACACGAGGTAATGCCTAAAGACTTAAGAATGTGGTCCACTTGTTCAAGGAAGATGTTTGGCACCAAAGATACTGAATACAAACAAATTCCTCTAAGAGATTCTGAGAGCGTGTGAGGATTTTCATTCACAAAACCCTTTAGGTCGACTTCCTACTCTAACTTGCTGCAGCAGTATAAGTGGTCTTCAAAATCCCACTTGTGCTGCGCTAAGCCTTTTGATTAGTTAGTGAATTAAGCTTCTCTAAATAGTCTCCCTGTCCTCAGTGTTGATCCAGCTTTTTCACTGAATCCCAACTCTGCAGAACAGTTAAACACACACACACACACACACACACACACACACACACACACACACAGCAAATAAAAACAAAACAACAAAACAAAAACCCCGAAAAACAAACAAAAAAAACTTTTCACAAGCAATCAGATTGTCTCACCTTCCTGAATAGAAGTCTTGAATGTCTCCCTCTTTGTACTCAGGCGATCCTTCAGAAGCTTCTCAAGGCACACATGGCCTTTATGACCTCAGGCTGCCAACTTCTCCAGCCTTATTTTTGCCACTTCCTGTCCTTGCTTTCTATGCTTCCGTCAGAAGGAAGGGACCAGTTGTGTTGTGCACCATTAGCTCCACGCATGTCCATAACCTCAAGCCTCTGTGATGCTCTTTGCTTAGAAGGAAGTTTTCCCATCCTCCTCGCCTACAGAATTCCAATTCATCTTCCAGGTCCAGGTATTCTCTGAGAAGATTTCCTGGATGTCTCCAGTCTGGATTAAACACTCGTTTTTTTTTTTTTTTTTTTTTTTTTAATGAGCTCCCATCATACTTTGTAGTTCACCTACATGAGTGCTCTTCACTTCCAATTTTAATTATTTACTTACAAGTCTGCTTACTAACTTGACATTTCCCTCAGAAGTGGTTCATCGAATATATCTCCTTCTCTCCACCATGCAGCACTGGAATTGGTACATAACAAGTAGCCTACACAATTCCTGAATAAATGAATGAAAAAATGAAATAAATGAAGACTCCCTGGGAGTTTTTGATCTTTTGTTGAGTTACAGTATATTCATAGTGGCTAGTGTGATTTAGAATCCCCCTAAGATACCCGTCTTTTTCAAGAGTTTCCATTGCAGTGTTATCTGGCAGGGTTTTCTGTTTTCTAGGATGGGAAGGGGAGATCTTCCTCCCTTGTAGCTCATTGGTTTTGTTTTCGTTCTAGTCAGTCTACAATAGGGCTCAGGGATACACAAGACCCCGATGAACTCTACAGGCTAAGCCCAGCCCATAAGGACCATTTGCATGCTTAAGTCAGGGACAAGGGACTTGGCAAGAAGAGAAGGTGTGTTACAGTGCAGAAGAAAGAATAATAACGCTTATATGTTGAAGATACCATGGCGAATACCATCAAGTTTTGCCCTAGAAGCTACTCCTGGGACAGTGGTTAAATTTTCCATCTCTGTTGGTTGCAGTAGTTGGTTTTAGGTACCACTGAGTGGCCTCATTAATAAGACATGGCACTTTCTTTGTTTCAAGTAATAGTCTGTTGTTAGCAAATCTCAGATTCAGAGGAAAGGTACTGAGAAAGGAATTTGCGTGCTGGAAGCAGAGGCTATGGTGGTTAATTCTAGAAGAAGCATCTGTTCCTCTGCTTTATAGAATGTACTGTGTTATGGAACTTTCTACTTGAAGACCGAGTGAGGGAAAAGGAAGGACACAGCACATCTCTCAAAGCTGTACTGAATATTTTAAGATAATTTTTTATTGATATGTAACTTTTATTGAGATGTAATTTAGATACCATAAAACTCACCCTTTTAAACTATATAATTCAGTGACATTTAGCATATTCACATAAGTGCAACCATCCTATCTAATTTAATAACCTTTTCACCACCCCCCAATTATTCCTCATGGCAATTTGCAGTCACTCCCTGTCCACACCCTCCAGACCTTGACAAGCACGAATCAAGTTTCAGTCTCCATGGATTTTCCCATTCTGGACATTTTATATAAATGGAATCATACAATATGTGTGCGTTTGTGCCTGGCTTCTTACACTTAGCGTTTTTGTAAGTTTCGTCCATGCTGTAGCATATATCAGTACTTCAGTCTTTTTTTTTTTTTAAACACTTTATTGAGGTATGATTGACATTACAGAAAGCTATAAATATTGATGTATACAATTTGATGAGTTTGGAGATATATACCCATGAAACCATCATCACATTCTATGCCATCACCATATTTTTGCCTCCAAAACTTTCTTCCTTCTTTTATGTGATATTATAAAATAATTATCATTGATAAGAATACTTAACATAAGATCTGCCCTCCTGGCAATTTTTTTATATAGTACAACATATTGTGAACTATAGGTACTCTGCTGTACAGTTGACCTCTAGCATTTATTCATCTTGTATAACCAAAACTTGTACCCTTTGACTAATACATCCTTGTTTCTCCCTCCCCTCAGCCCCTGGTAACCACCATTCCATGTGGCTTCTCTAAGTTTGACCATTTTAGATTCATCATGTTAGTGATACAACGTAGTATTTATTCTTCTCTGTCAGGCTTATTTCACTTATCATAATGTCCTCCAGGTTCCTCCATGCTGTAGCAAATGGCAGGATTTCCTTCATTTTTAAGGTTTTTAAGACCCAGTGTGAGTATATATCACATGTTGTTTATCCGTTAATCTGATGACAAACTTCTACGTTGTTTCCATATTTTGATCATTGGGAATAGTGCTGCAGTGAACATACGGGTGCAGGTATCCCTCCAAGATCCTCATTGGAAAACCTTTAGATAAATACCCAGAAGTGGGATCACTTGATCATATGGTAGTTCTAGTTTTCATGTTCTGAGGAACTGTCATGGTGCTTTCCATATGGCTGCACCAATTTACATTACCATCAGCAGTGTACAAAGGTTTCCTTTCTTTATATCCTTGCCAACATTCGGGTTTTTTTGTGTGTGTGTGTTTTTTTTTATAATAGCAGTCCTAACAAGTGTGAGTTGATATCTCATTGTGATTTTTTTCCTTTATTTTTCAATTACAGTTGACATTCAATATTATATTAGTGGCAGGTGTACAGCATAGTGATTAGACATTTATATAATTTACAGAGTGATCCCCCAAGAAGTCTACTACCCATCTGATACTATACATAGTTATTATAATATTACTATTTTCCTTATGCTGTACTTTACAACCCCATGACTATTTTGTAACTACCAATTTGTACTTCTTAATCCCTTCACCTTTTTCACCCTGCCCCCAACCCTCCTCCCCTCTGACAACCATCAAAATGTTTTCTGTATCTATCAGTTTGCTTCTGTTTTGGTTCATTTATTTTGCTTTTTAGATTCCACATATAATTGAAATCATATGGTATTTGTCTTTGTCTTTCTCTGTCTGACTAGTTTCACTTAGCATAATACCCTCTAGGTCCATCTATGTTGTCACAAATGGTAAGATTTCATTTTTATGGCCGAGTAGTATTCTATATATATATATATATATATAGTCTCTTCTTTATCCAGTCGTCTATTGATGGGCACTTGGGTTGCTTCCATATCTTGGCTATTGTAAATAATGCTACAATGAACATAGGAGTGCATATATGTTTTCAAATTAGTGTTTGGGATTTCTTCAGATACATACCCAAAATTGGAATTGCTGGGTCATGTGGTAGTTCTGTTTCAAATTTTCTGAGGAACCTCCATACTATTTTCCCTAGTGGCTGCACCAATTTACATTCCCACCAGCAGTATATGAGAGTTCCTTTTTTGCCACATCCTCGCCAACACTTGTTTGTTGATTTATCAATGACAGCCATTCTGACAGTTGTGAGGTGATATCTCATTGTGGTTTTAATTTGCATTTCTCTGATGATTAATGATGGTGAGCACGTTTTCACATACCTTTTCTTAATTCGTATGTCTGGAGAAATGTCTGTTTAGTTCCTCTGCCCAATTTTTAATTGGGTTATCTATCTATCTATCTATCTATCTATCTATCTATCTATCTATCTATCTATCTATCTATCTATCTATATCTAACAAAGCCACTATAAACGTTTTTCATGTGTACATGTAAATTTTCAACTCATTTGGATAAATGGCAAGGAGCACAATTACTGTATCATGTGATAAGACTGTGTTTAGTTTTGTACGAAAGTACAAAGCTGTCTTCCAAAGTGGCTGTATTAGTTTGTATTCCCAGCAACAATGGACAAGAAATCCTGTTATTCTGTGTCCTTGTCAGCATTTGGTATTGTCGATGTTTGGAACTGTGACCATTCTAATAGATGTATGGTGGTATCTCATTTGTAATTTTCTATTGGCCTGATGTGGAGCATCTTTTCCTATGTTTATTTTCCATTTACTCATATATATCTTCTTTGTTGAGGTGCCTATTCAGATGTTTTGCCCATTTTTTTAGTAGAATTGTTTACTTTTGTCTTGTTGAGTTTTCAGAATTCTTTTCTCTTTTGGATACCAGTCTTTTATCAGAAAAGTGTTTTGAAGATGTTTTTCTCCCAGTCTTAATCTTGTCTTTTCATTCTTTTTAGCAGTGTTCTTTGTGGGGCTTTTTTTCTTTTTTTCTTTTTTCACTTTAATGAATTCCCACATCATTTTTTTCTTCCTTGGATCATGCTTTTGATGTTGTATCGAAAAACTCAATGTCAAACACAAGGTCATCTAGATTGGGTCCTTTGTAATCTTCTGGGAGTTTTATAGTTTTGCCTTTTACATTTAGTTCTATGATCCATTTTGAATTAATTTTTTGTGAAAGGTGTAATTTCTGTGTTCCTAGATTCATTATTTGCATGTAGGTGTCCAGCTTTACCGGCACCGTTTGTTGAAGAGACTATCCTTTCTCCATTAAATTGCCTTTTCTCCTTTGTCCAAGATCAGTTGACTATATTAGACTTATTTTTGTATTAAAAGGATATTCATTATTCATCATAAAACTGAAAACTTTGAATAAATTCCCAGCATCATAGAAGCAGTCTTGTGCACTGGTGCTTGGCCATAATCTCAGTGTTCCTTTTTATAATATGTCAACTTTAAAAAAATAGCCTGGTTTACCTTCAGA
Source organism: Rhinolophus sinicus (assembly GCF_036562045.2). Taxonomy (NCBI): domain Eukaryota; kingdom Metazoa; phylum Chordata; class Mammalia; order Chiroptera; family Rhinolophidae; genus Rhinolophus; species Rhinolophus sinicus. Next base: position 104,764,898 of record NC_133768.1, on the reverse strand, counting down.
TTCAAGATTATTTTCAATATAATCCTCAAGCCTAGCTTTCCAGCTTTATCCTGTATTATTCCCCTGCTTGTACCAGTGCTTCCATCAAATGGACTACTTACTCTTTGTACCCCAAACGTACTCTATACTTCCCTACGTACATGATTTAGCTTATATCATTTTTTTTTTTAATTGGGGAAGGGGAACAGGACTTTATTGGGGAACAGTGTGTTTTTCCCAGGACCCATCAGTTCCAAGTCAAGTTGTTGTCCTTTCAGTCTTAGTTGTGGAGGGCACAGCTCAGCTTCAAGTCCAGTTGCTGTTGTTTAGTCTTAGTTGCAGGGGGCGCAGCCCACCATCCCATGTGGTACTTGAACTGATAATCTTGTTGTTGAGAGCTCGCGCTCTAACCAACTGAGCCATCTGGCCACCCCACCGGCAGCTCAGTGGCAGCTTGTTGTCTTCAATCTAGTTGCAGGGGGTACAGCTCACTGGCCCATGTGGGAATCGAACCAGCAACCCTGTTGTCCAGAGCTCGCGCTCTAACCAACTGAGCCACCTGGCCGCCCTAGCTTATATCATTTTGATAGAAACCTCTGTTCTTCCCAAATTCTGCTGGAAGTATTCTATCTATTTTTGAATCCTAATTCTTTTATGGAATTCTTCTAGGAAACCTTTACTAATTATGATGTTTTTTCTTGTCTGCCTTTGAACCCTCTTTAGAGAGATGTTTTTACTTTCTCCAACATATATTTATGTCATGCATATATAATTTATTTAAATGCCATTTTATGCTCTCCTGCATTTAGTGTTTCTTGTATCTTTTTCTTTTTTTACTGTCAAGTAAAATTCATGAGTGATTTATTTCTTCATAGCCAGAGATGTCCACATGTCCTGTTTCTGTAGCTTCTCTGGAGCTGTCTCATTGTCGAAATTATCATATTCATTTTTAATTTATCCTGTCACTTGCTCCCATTTAATTACAACGCAAGCTTATCAGTTCCACCTTTTTATGATTGTATATTTCATTAAAAAAAAAAAGGGAAACTGTGACCATTAAAGTAACTAGCCAGTTAGGAGCAAAGTGTAGGGAGACAAATGAGTTAAATTAGGAATCCTAGCGGCGACACCACCTAAAACAACATTATGTAGTACAATTAATAAACTTCCCTTTTGTGAAGGACCCAGATGGTTTTATTTTTTATCCTCTAATATTTTCTTATATATGATATGAATAATATCTTCTATCCCATCTGGTCAATCACAGGCATATTTTAGGTACTCAGAACATTAATTATACTCATCAAACTATTTGACTGTTATAGTAAAACAATGTTTTAGGATCCTGACTTTGAGTTAAATGATTTGTCCCCTTCAGTATTGCCTGTATTAACCAGATAACCTTTGTCTATTTTGTCCACTCTTTTGATTCTATTATATGTCTGACACTTTAGTAGGCATTAGATCAACATTTGTTGAATGAGGTAATTAGTTCATCAAACCTAATACAGTAATATTTCCTCGAATATTGTTAATGATTTAAAAACTAAATTTGCTCCTGTCTCTCTGATGTTAAACATTTGAAATTGTTTCCTTGGCATTTGATGTATTTGAGCATGCTCCGTATGTCCAGAATAGAAAAACAGGATCCACAGAGAAGAAAAGTACCAGAAAGGAGGTCAGTCTATGACCACAAATATCTATATCAATTTTAAAGTCACTCAAAGAGCTGTTTTCTTCAAATAAACCCTCACAGAGAGAATCATTTTTATTTAGGATTCAGGTGATGTACTTAATCTTAACAATCACACTGGTCCCCCAGTGCAGTTGTGATAAGAGAGAGCCTCATCAAGATTGGAGCCTGATTTCTGAGTCAAAATAAGGAGAAGGGGATAGATAGACTTTGTAGACCTTGACGTTTAGGTATGTGAATTGAGTATGCCAGTCATTTTATTGTCATCCCTTTAAGGAATACTGTTACCTGTTCACAGTTAATGAATATTTCCTGGCAACTTGGGATGCGACTGCCTGCAAGCACCGGTGTCTCTAAGGATTTCCTCCATTGCAAGTGGGACTTAGTGCCAAATTGATTTCTGTGACCCCTTCAGTGATCCCTTGTGACATGAGTACCTTTGTTAGAAGAATTACACAGAAGGACAAAGAGAGCGAGAGACAGAGAATGCAAGTGCACGAAAGACTGACTTACCTGATTAGTGTGACACTGCTTTTGTTTTGTAGAATGAATGATGATGAAGCTTATTTTGACCCTGTTAACTATGATTGATGAAAATGCTGGAATCTGATCCCCGACTCATAATAGAAACTATGAATATCAGTTGTTAATTATTCAAGGTTTCATGTTACTGGAAACAAAAAGTAATGCAACTGCACTGAGATGTGTATGTTGCTATAATTTCAGCATTTTTGTTGTGAGATCTTTGGAACAGCAGTAGTGCATAGATTACCTTAGCTTATCTGTATTTATATAATACCCAAATAAGGAAATGTCATTCCAAGTATTTAGATAAATGATAATATATTTTCTTTTGTAAGTGGGCTTGGTCATTTCAAGGTTTTACTGCCAGGTAACCAATAAGAGTAAAAACTATTTCAATGGACCTCTTTCATAGCTCTTTCTACTTCTCTCCACCTATTGTCTAAACGATCTTCTGTATTTTTTTTCTGTATGCAACACGTATACAGGCCATGACCAAAGACAAAGCCATCTTATTTTGTGATCCCCAAACCACAGTCGCTTAGAGACCCAAAATAGAAAGTCATTTCTAGTGAGCTCATCCAAGCTTTAGCCTACGCAGTTTCTTTTTTGCACAGAATGACTTGGCTAACATTCCAACCAAGGACCATAAACCAGCAGTGCGCATAGACACTGAGAAGAACGATATATTTAGATAGATTGCATGGATTAAAGAGGCCTAAACCATCTGTCTTTAACACAGGCGAATGTCATTTTCTTCAGTCAAGGGCCTGAGTCTTCCAGCAATATCCCAGCATTTAAAGATTCAAAGAGGTACCTTAACAATTAGATGTGCATATCATTCACAGAAAACTCAGATGCATCTGTTTCTCTTATTATTACAGACTTCTGTAAACTCAGAAAATCTTAGTTATGGTTTCAGAAATAATTCGTTATGTATTACTTTTTTTTTCTTCCGTGCTTCCACAGAATCTGTTAATGCTGCTATTCTGAGCACACTGTTTTGTAAGTGTCTGTTTACATGTCTCCCTCCTCCTTTGGAGGGTGAGCTCCTCCAGGATGTGGGGAGTGGGCTTTATTTTTCCTGGGTTCCTAGTACCCAGCACTTAGTAAGGGATCTCCACATTCTTGTAAATGTATGTTGAGTGAACGGCATCCTTACAGAACCCTTGGGGGATTGGGGATTGTGTGCCTCATGGAAGTGATATGAGGGATAACTGAGGTAGTCTGGCAGGCTCTAGTGGACTATCATAGAATGTGATTCTTTAATAGATGCCACATTCTCTAGTAATAGGGTTGCTAGGTAAAATAAAGGATACTTAGTTAAATTTGAATATCAGGTAAGTAACAATTTTTTTGGTTTGTTTAGTAAAAGTGTATGTCAAATATCGTATTCATTTATTGCATGTCCCAATATTTGATGTTTCTCTGAAAGTCACATTTAGCTGGGCATCGTGTATTTTTATTTCCTCAATCTGACAACTCTATCAGTAAGGACTCAGTAAGGACGGGTTGCCCAGGAGAGCATGGGACCAGAGATACTGTCCTCCCTCAAATGAGTTGATGTATCTTACTGTGAGTAGAGCCCAATAATTCGAAGACTTGATACCTATGATCTTGGCTGCATTGACTGTGACTGAACCTTTCCTTAAAGTGGTAAGAAGACAAGGAGCAAGGTTTTGAAGTACCCCTGATCTGATCTAGTTCTCTAAAGTGAACTGTACCCACTGCTGAAAGAACCAGCTATTGGCTAGCGTAGGGAGGTCCTAAGAGATATAAAATGTTACAGGGTCGAGTTATAATGCAAGGCCTTGTCAACAAGAGTCTTATGTAGAGTCACGGGATGTAAGTGTCTTTGTACAAAACAGACTTATATAACGCCCAGTCAGTTCATGATTTTGTCATAAAACCCCTTAAAACCATATATTTTTTTTTCAGATGAGTTTTTTTCAGGGTGGATGGTGAAGTGAGGCCAGCAAGGCGTTTCACTAAAAACACATTAAATAAATACATTATAAGAAATGCTCTTTTGCCCTTAAATTTTCAGGTAAAGACATGTATCTCCTTTACTCAACCCAGTAGTTTCTAGTCAGAAAATATGGAACACATTTGAGTCAAGTGCCGTATTTGGAAAAACGCCGAAAGTTTTTCTTGGAGTCGGTACGCACTATGAATGGGATAAAGAAACAGCGTCTTTTACGGCTCTTTAGTCTGCTGCACACATTAGCTCTTTCCATGGAATTAAAAGTGCTCTCATTTCAACCTTTATTTTGCCCTAAGGTGTTTTTCTATGCTATAATTTTGTTTTTTAATGCAATTTAAGTGCAAGAGTACTACAAACTCCCAAATGGTTGAAAAGTTGGCCAAGAAAATAGTGCAGAAAAAAGAAAGAATGAGGACAGGTCTAGGCATTAAGTCAAACATGTGTAGAACAAAGACACTTGAAAAGATGGGGAAACAAAATTTTACATTGACTTTTCCTTAGCGTTGACTCATCCTACTTGGTATAAGATATTGAATGGCTGCCTGAAAGTTGTTCACCTGACCTTTCTCCACTTTGCAAAGAATCACTGTCTCTCTCCTCCAACAACCACCATCCACTGTCAAGTCCTTGTTCCCTTGGTGAGTACAACAAAACGTCACTGCATTGCACTTATGTATAAACACAGTAATCTAAATTCAAATTTGTATGTGTTGCTTATTTAAACGTCATTTTCATTGTTTACCTTATTTTTTCTTTCTGCGATGGTTAGATATTGTCGGCTGACATGGAATTCATAATTATTTGGTATTAACATTCATGTTCTTTAAAAATTTAGTGGCTTGTCACATAGAAGCAAGGTTTCCAGGAATATATTAATGTCATTAAACATGTTCATACAAGACCCGTTAGAATAGGGAGATAGCAGTAGAGAGGGTGAAAGGTGACTGGATTATAGATGTATTTTGAATGTAGAGATACCCAGTATATTTTTCAGAGCTGCTGTAACAGAGTAGTACAAACTAGGAGGCTTAAAATGATAGAATTTATGTTCTCACCGTTCTGGAGGCTAGAAGTTCAAACTGAAGGTGTCAGCAAGGCCGCACTCTCTCTGAAACCAGCAGGGGATTCTTTCTTGCCTCATCCTAGCTTCCGGTGGTTTGCTGGAAATCTTTGGCTTTCCCTGACCTGTAGCTATATAACTCCAATTTCAGCCTTCATTCTCACATATCATTGTCCTTGTATGTCTCTGTCTTTACATGGGCTTCTTTTTTATGCGGAAATCAGCCATTTTGGATTGGCAGCCCTATTCCAATATGGCCTCATCTTAACTAATTACAGCTGCAATGAATTATTTCCAAATAATGTCACTTTCTTAGGTACTGGGAGTTAGGATTGCAACATATCTTTTTTGGGTTGGACACAATTCAACCCATAACACCAGAATTCACTGAGAAGCTGACATGGAGAGGGAGAAAAGTAGGCAAATCAAAGATGACTCTGAGCTTTATAGCTGTAGCAATTAAAAAGGACAACATTACCATAAACTGAGGTGAGGAAGACTGGCTGTAGCAGGTTTGACCGGAAGATCAGCAGTTCACTTTTGTACGTGTTAAGACTTCTGCACTGAAGTCATGATTTTGTTGGGGGTGTGTAGGTGTAGAGTTACGGAGACCTTTCTGAGGGAGATATATGCGTAGGGATTCATGGAAGAGAAGAGTGCTAGAGAAAATGTTGGTTAAGAAGTGATTTTTTTTATTTTGTATGATAGAATATATAGGCACAGATATAGGCAGGTGGTGGGGGTTTGTGGAATCTCTCTCCTATTTTTTTTATAAGCATTTTATCTAACTTTTTATTTTTTGAAATTTCTGACCACTTCATCATTATTAGTGTAATAGGAAGAAGCAGTTATCTGGGAGTCAGGGTGGGAAAGGTGTCATTGGGAGTTTTGAAGAGAGAAAAATTACAGTCTTCTCAGAGAGTTGGAAGAAAATGGAGTAGGAAATATAGTAGAATTAATTGACAACATTAAAGACTTACCTGAGATTAATGAACATGAATTTAAAGTGAGGCCAGTCAGCATAGATCTGTCTCCAACCATATTCTCCTGCACTTTTGTAAGAAGAGAGTTTGACTTAACTAGTTTTGTAGTTTTACTGTGGAGGACTATGATTAAAGAGAGGGGCATGTAGGGAGGGTGTGAGGTAGTCATTTTGTGATTTACCATAAGATTGAATGAACAAAGCTGGGTAAAGAGAGGGGCAATAAACGTAAAAAAAAGTCATATGAAAAAATGGAGTTTGAAATTTGTTGGAATCAAGGTACTAACGGAAATAACCTGGAAAGATACGAAATGGTAGCAAGTGAAATCGGATTATAGTGAAATTGCAATTGTTGGTTTTGACAACGTTTCGGATACATGGGAGTGAGTGAGTGAGGTTGTGTGGAAAACTAGATCATTGGGTGAGAGCAAGTCAAGGAATTGAGAAATTTTAGGATATTGGAAGAATCGTATATTGCAGTTGTCCAGATTTAAGATAAAGGTTGTGTAGGAGAAACTTGAAGCCTAGTTGTTTCTGTAGAGGCACCGTGATACAGAAATCCCTCATAGAAGAATATGCATGTAATAATCTTTGGATGAAACTTTCCATTTTGCTGTTGTAAGAATGCGTTGTATGATTGTTATGCTAACTCCTGTCTTATGTGCACATTGTTAGGTAGACCTCTGTGGCGAGCATTTAAACTGTTCCAACACCACAGCAGGAGAAGCAGGACATGTTGCTGTGCGAGGCCTCCCATATCTTCCCTTGTGCACATCACACATGGTACCGTGCATCTCAAACTTATCACAAATTCATGCAGTTGTTAGGCGTGTTGGAAATGTTGTTGCATATATTGTCGTTGTACTTCCACGACATTCTCAAATTTCAAATACCACTTCAAAATGGTCTTGCACTCCTCGAACGACAACCATGCTTTCACCATTTTCTTTGACTGTCCTGCCTGTCCCATGGTGACACTAGCATTCATTTCATTAGCGCCATCTTTTGAGCGAACGTCGTACTACACATTGCTACCATAGTTCAATTCAACTTTGAAAAAGTAATACTTGGATAACAGCTCTTAAAATGTGTGTATATTTTTTGGCACTCTTGGGATGAATCATATAAAGGAAGAAACTTACCCTGCCAAGCAAAGCCTAATGGATTCCTCGTTTCGATTCCACCGTTATTGAAGAGTTTTGTGACTTTGTGTGTATGGAGTGGGGATTTGATTGTGTTCTCAGCTTGGGCATCCCACAGAAATGCTCTTTGTATTAATACAGTATCATTGGCAATGTTGATTGGTTGGATTTGTAACATCATCAGTAGAATTATTACTCACAAGAAAAGAGATTGAGAGGAAGCAAATATGATCCCTTTGAAGAATCCATGTGTTCCAGAATAATCCCGTTCAGTGTGGTCAGGAGTCCCTCTCACCCATCTGGGTGTGTTATAAAAATTATAATCCTTAGCTGAACATAAAGTTGCATATCTATGGTATACCTTCCAGCACATAGTTTTTTAAAGTATGAAGGAACACAAGAGAAAAAGATGAAGTTACATTAAGTGAAAAAATTAGACTATTAAAATTATGGTCAGTATCGTACATATGATTGCATGTTTATATTTATTTTTATTAAAAATTCATACAAGGAAAGACCGACAGGAAATACACGAACATGTTAATAATGGTGTAAACCCTGGATGGCAGAATTATGGATGCTTCTTATAAGAAAAATTTGCGATCTACTGCCAAGGACTCTGTTAGGGGAATCTTGAACCACTTCCGTATTGGTACCCATGTGAAAATACACAGTTATTCTCTCCCTTCTGGGTTCAGAACCCCACTGCATTCACATCTATCAAAAGGAAACTTAGAAGGAAACTGTCCCTGGGTCTTCCTCCCCGCACTTGTCTCATTCAGACACATCAGCTGGTGTAAATGCTAATCACTGATTTTCTCTGGGGCCTTAGGCACATCTCACATTAGCATTTGCAAGCTCATTATTTGAATAATTAAATGTTAATTATAATTGTTAGTTTATTCAATATAACATGGGGTAATTTGACTTCTTTTTCATTAATTGACCCCATAATTTTGATGTATGTCCTTCAACCAAAGTTCACTGCCAGATAAATGTTTAGTAGTTATGTCATTCTGAGATATTGATGCTTATAAATATTGCAGCCATTTCCATCAGGAAAATAAAATGCAGTCTATGCTTTCAGCATGTGCCAAAGAAAAGTAAAACACTAGGCCCTTTACCTGGGCATCTCCAAGTGCCCCTATTCTTGGGCTGCAGAGGAATAACATTATAGATTCACTGAATGGATATAATTTAATAAATATCCATTTATTTAGAACCCATCCAGTTATTCAACAAATATTTATTGAGCCCCTACTCTGTGCCAGGCAGTGTTGTAGGCTTGCAGATATAAATGAACAAAACAGACAAAGCTGTTTCACCTCAGGGAGTGGACATTCAGGGGGAGGATAGAAAATAAATAATTACATACAGGGGTTCCAAAAAATGTATACAAGTGGACACTTTGGTCAACATTGCTCAAGCAGTAGTTCACCGTAATCAGAAGTGTCTGGGTGCTGATGGTAAGTAACCACTTTGAGCACCTCTTGTCATTGCAGAAGTCACACGTGACTTGTATTCATCTTTTGATCGGTATATATTGAGTATTACAATTTTAATACAGTTTTTTTTCTTTCTTAAAATGTGTAAACATTTTTTTGGCACCCTCTGTATATGTCTAGAGGGGGAAAGGGCTAAGGAAATAAGTGGGGAAAAGGGATAAGAAGTATTGACGTTGAAATTTTAAATACGTTGTTCAAGGAAAAACAATAGAGGTTGACTTGAGTGAGGTTTAACTTACAAGTCATAAAATGTATAGTTTGTAAGTTTTTGGTAGTTAGGAAGTTTGACAGTTGTACAAGTATATGCTCAATGCTACCAGTACCTGAAAAGAGATATAGAACATTTCCAAGTACCCATAAAATGTGTGTTGTCTAGTGCCAGTAAATCCTTTCCCGCAAGCCCCATAAGCTACCACTCTTCCGATTTCTATCACTCTAGCTGAGATTTGCCTGTTTTTGACTTCATCTTGGTGAAATTGTACAGCCTTTATTTGTGGTGTGTGTGTGCGTGCGTGCAAACACATGCATGTGTGTTTGCCTGGCTCTTTTTGCTCAATATAACGTTGGTAGGATTCATCCAAGTTGTGCAAGTATCAGTAGTTTACTTCATATGGCGGGATAGCCTCCAACATTAGTTTTTCATAATTTTTTAAATTCACTATCCTGTTGGTAATTTGGATTGTTTGAATTTTAGGCTTTATATATAAGACTGCCTTGGCCATGGTGAATAATTTTGTTTTGTAGACACTTACTTTCATTTCTCTTGGGAAAATACTTACAAGTGAAATTGCCGTGTCATAGGGGTATATGTGTATTTAACTTCTTAAAAGAAACTATTGAATAGTTTTCCAAAATTATCCTTTTACACCTTCACCAGCAATGCATGAGAGTTCCATTGGTTCCATATGCTCACAAATATTTGGTACTGCGTGTAATTTTTATTATACTCATATTAGTGAGTATCCAGTGACATTTCCTTGTGGTTTTAGTTTATTATTGCTCTTATGACTAATGAAGTTGAATGCCTTTACATGTGCTTATTTGTCCATTTGTTTAAAAAACGTATCCGTTCATCATTTGCTTGTTTTATATTGTATTTTGTTTTTTACTATTGATTTTTGGAAGTTCTTTATATATTTAAATAATTTTTTCAAATATACCAGGGGTGCCATAAAATGTATATAAGTGGACACTTTGGTCAATGTTGCTCAAGCAGTAGTTCGCCGTAATCAGAAGTGCCTGGGTGCTGATGGGAACCACTTTGAGCACCTCTTGTCATTGCAGAAGTCACACGTGACTTGGATTCATCTTTTGTTATCTGCATATATTTAGCATTACAATTTTAATACAGCTTTCCTTTCTTAAAATGGGTATACATTTCTCGGCACCCGCTGTATATATAGCAGTCCCCCCCTTACCTGTGGGAGCATACGTTCCAAGACTGCCAGTGGATGCCTGAAACTGGATAGTACTGAATCCTATGTATACTATGTTTTTTCCTATACATACATACCTGTGATAGAGTTTAATTCATAAATGAGGCACAGTAAGAGATTAGCAATAGTAACTAATAAATAAAACAGTACAACTATAACAAGATACTGTAATAAAAGTTATATGAATGTGGTTTCTCTCTCAAAATATCTTATTTTGATGTATGTACGGTGTGGATATGCTGGACAAAGGAATGATTCGCATCCTGGGTGGGCCAGAGTGGGATGGCATGAGATTTCATCATGCTACTCTGAGTGATGCATAATATAAAATTTATGAATTATTTCTTTCTGGAATTTTTCATTTAGTATTTTTGAACTGTGGTTGACTCTGGGTAACTGAAACCATGGAAAGCAAAACCACAGATGGGTGGGGGTACTGCTGTACTATCTTTCTCAGCCCAGGGTTTGCCTATTCATTTTTTGTGTTTTTTTGTTGAATAGAAAATTTAAATTTGATGAAGCCCGTTTATATAAATATTTTCTTACGTCTAGTGCATTTTCAACTTGTCAAGCAGTCTTACCTACATGAAGGCCAAAAAGGTGTTTTATGCTTTCTTTTAGAAGCTTTATGATTCTTAAATTTATATTTAGGGCTGTGATGTAATGGTGTAATGTCAAGGTTTACTTTTTCACAAAGATAATCATTTGTTCCAGGAAAATTTGCTAAAAAGATTTTCCTCTCATTGAAATGACTTAGCACATTGATTGCGCATGCGTTGGTCATGTGGATCTCTTTCTATTTTTCTATTCCCTCTGTTCTGTTCCATTGACCTGTATTTCTGTCCTTGCACCAGTACTGTAATGTCTTGATTACTGTAGTTTATAGTAAGTCTTGAAATCAGGTGATTTCCTTATTTTGTTCTTTTTCAAATTATTTTGGTTATTCTAGGTCCTTTGTATTTCTAAGGAAAGGTTGAATCACCTTTTCAATTTATTCAAAAATCTCTGCTGGAACTTTTATAGGGATTATATTGAATCTATGGATACATTCAGGGAGATGGATATTTCAATAATGTTGAATTTTTCTATCCATGAATATGGTTTATTTCTCTTTGTGCTTTCCAGACTGGGGGAGATCTTTCTTGTCTCTCCAACATGGCTGCCAGCATTTAGGGTAACTGCAGAGCTCTCTTTGCTTTCTATTTCCGCTCCAGGCATTCTGCATCTTAGGATATCACTCTCTGCTCTGTTGCCTGGCCAGCAGTCTTCAGGAAGGCAATTGCCTTACATACAAATTATGAAGAAGTAGAATACCTAGAAGGGATATCTCTCCCTAGCTTTTGTAAAAGTACTCTTGTGCAGTAAATGAAGACTCTTGGGAAAGATTTGGCAGATGGATGCAATCTTACTCTGTATTGAGAGCTCCTGGGCATTCTAATCTATCACTTCATCCAATGTGTAGGCATTGCGAGGTAATTAATTTTTTGGATTTTTTTTTTTTTTTTTTTCAATCCCAGTCAATGGCAAATGGTTTCCCCCCACCACTTCACCTTGGATAAAAACATTCATGGATCTCTTCTCTTCCATGAATGGCTTTTCCTTTTCTGGAATTTAGTTCATTTAGGTTTCTTGTATCCTCAGCTTTCTGATATTTTGTTTGCTTTCTTGCTTACATGTGTTTCTTCTTTTTACCTATGATTTTGCAGCTTATCTGTATTTTTACAGTTGTTAGATTATTGCCACAGTTTTAAATACAAATTTCTATATCCCAACGAGAAGCAAGACTACCTGAGCAGGTGACCTTTGAATACAGAACTGAATGAAGTGAGAGAGATTGCCATACAGATATCCGGGGGAAGAAAATTATATGAAAGGGAATAAAAAGTGTGAGAACACTTAGGTGTGGACCTCCTCAGTGCAGTGGGTGAAAGAATAGTCAGAATGTGAGTATGGATGAAGACTGGTGAGGGATGGCAAAAGTTGTTGGAGATGAGGTTGGAGAGGTAAATGGAGACCAATAGGCTCTTGTAGAATTTAGTAGATTACATTATGGGAAATCAGATACTTTTGCAGGATTTTGATTTGAGAGATAACATATTCTGCCTTACAATGAACAGGATTACTCTAGCTATTGTGTTCAGTACAAAGTGAAAGATTCAAGGACAAAGGCAAGAAGATAAATTTGGAGGCTATTGCAGTAATCCAAGTAAGAAATGATGTTTGTTCCCTTGAACTAATGTGGTTCAGTTACAGGTGGTGATGAATGATTGTATCTTAGATATATTCTGAAGTTAAAGTCAACAAAATTTCCTGCAAGACGTGAGAAAGGGAGTGAAGTCATGGATGGCTGAACAGGTTTTCGGCCTGAACAACTTGATGATTTGCCACTATTTGAATTGAAGAACACAGCAAAGGATTTCATTGGAGAGGAATATCAGGGACTTTGTTTGGGGTATATTAAGTTTAAATGGTCTATTAGACATCCAAGTGGCGATATTAAGGATATAGTTTGATATATGTCAGTCTACAGAACAGGAGAGGGCACTGGAGGTAATATTTGGAAGTTATTAGCTTTTGCACGGTAAAAACACAACATTCAAGAGATCATCTAGTAAGTGAGTGGATGAAAATGCCCAACTGGAGTGGGTTCTAAAGAGTATAAGAGGGAAGAGATTGAGCATACATTCTACATAATATTTTTAAATTGTTTTGCTGTGAATAAAAAAGGAGAAGAGATGTAAATAGAAGACAAATGGGCTTACAAAGGGCTTATTTTTATTTTGGAGAAATGGGCTGTTTCTTTTAATGCTGATTAGAATGGTCCATTAGAGAGAGCAAATTGCTTCTGTAGAAGAAAGAGGGAACAATTGCTGGAGAGATTTGGCACAGACTGTATAGGCACAGATGTAGGTAGGTGGTGAGATGTGGATGGTGGGAGCATTTGGAAATTCTTTTCTAATTCTTCAACATCCTTGGTGAAATAGGAAGCAGAATTATCAGCTGAGAGTGAGAACTGGAGAGGAGGTGTTGGAATTTTGAAGAGGGGGGCAAAGTTTGGAATAGTGCTCTAGAACAGTGGGAGAAAGAACTGACTGAAAAAAGACTAATAGGATTACTTGAAAGCATTAAGGCCCAATCTAAAATTATTGCTCATAATTTCTAAGTGATAATTGCCAGTGGAGTTGTTTGTAATCTTCCATGTTCATTTGAGGCATGGGGTACACAGATAGCTGGGGTTCGGCCAGCACGATGGAGAGGCTGAGCGGCAAAGAGTGGTATCTATACCGGGAAGATTGGTCAGGATTTTGATACAGTAGTATCATCTCAGAATTTTTAAAGGCACTCAATGTCCTAATTATTGAAAGAGCTTGGCATCATTTAATGTGCTGATCACCTAAGAGAATATCTGAATTTGTGTGTGTGTGTGTTTTTTGTTTTTGTTTTTTAACACTATCATCGGGGTGAAATTAAAAGCTCTTAATATGGACCCTTGGTTCTTTATGATACAGTCCCTGCCTTGAATCAAATGCCTCCCCTTTCACCCTAAATTCTGTGATATGTATGTCTTAGTCTGTTTGGGATGCTGTAACAAATATAGCATAGAATGAGGGGGCTTACAAACAAAAGAAATGTATTTCTCACAGTCTTGGAGGCTGGAAGTCTTGGTGAGAACCCTCTTCTTTCAGACTGCTGACTTCTTGTATTCTTACATGGTGGAGAGCAGAGCCAAGGAAGAAAGAACGCTCATGACTATTGAAAGGGAAATTCCATTCATGAGGGGTCCACCTTTATGACCTCATCGCATTCTAATGACCTCCCATAGGCTCCACCATCTAATAGTGTCACATTGGTGAGTAGGTTTTCAACATGTTAATTTTGAGAGAACACAGTCATATACTACTTGTATTTTATGGCTGTAACAGACTCTTGAACAACTTAATGCCTCAATGTAGGTGGATCTTTCTTTCCTTAGTTCCTGAATTGGCTTATCCTCCCACTCTTCCTTTAAGTACTCCCGTTGAGTCACCTACTCTGGGAATCTTTCCCTGCTCACCTATTCCTGAGCTATTCCTGTGTTTTATTTACTCTTCGCACAAAGACAGGGAGTACACCATGGTGGTAAGAATATGGTCTCTGAAGCCAGAGAGATGAAAGCAGGCTCTGCAATTTGTCTATTCATGCCGCAGCTATTCGATTTTGAGGAAGTCACTGAAGTGCTCTCTGAATTTCCATATTCACACACTTGTGATAATAAAACCTACCTCAATAGGTTGTTGTGGGAATTAAGTAATATTAACATGCATAAAGATGGTGGTACATTAGAAGAACTCAACAAATATTGTTTAAATGAATGAATGCATCTCTCTATTAATTTTCCTTATAAATATAATTGCTTGCTAAGCATAAATATTCAGAACAATAAGAAAATCCTAATTTTATGGCTTGAGTTATTGGGACTTGTATAAGGATACAAACTGTATATTCCACTTAGGTTATTTACATATCTTGGCTATTGTGAATAATGCTGCAGTGAACGTGGGAGGGTAGTTAACTCTTCGAGATACTGATTCCATTTCCTTTGGATATATTCCCAGAAGTGGGATTGATGGCTCATATGGTAGTTCTATTTTTAATTTTTGGAGGGATTCCATGCTGTTTTTCGTAATGGCTGTAGCATTCTTCACTTTTTAAATAAACAATGCAATTCAAAATTATGTTTTAATTTAAAAATTATCATTTCTATGTAACCTGTGTTTGTCATAACATAGAATAATCCGGCGCTCTTTATTAATATGGGATGGAGAGGGTAAAAGGTATTGTGATCCTCAGTGTTAGAAAAAACTTTAATTGTTGTTAGTCTTCAATGGGGGAACACTCTCACTAATGCCATTTATCAGAGCAATGTTTGAAATTTGGAAATATATCTCAGGGGTCTTTTGAGATACACTTCCAAAAAAAGGAAAAACAAAACCTTACAACCAGTAGACATTCTCCCCTTGGATCTCCTGAATTTTTCTACAAACTAGTCTTTATGTAAGAATTTGTGAGGCACATATAAGAATCCACACTGGTAATATGCCCATCAAAGTCTCCCTGTATTATCTGCTGCATGACTGAGATCAAGAAATAGAATATTACCAGAACCCTGTAAGATCCCTTCCTACCTTTCTTAGCCAATAGTTTCCAACCTTCCCTCAAAGAAACTTGGTGGTTAACATCACAGACTACTTTTGACATATATGTATATATATTTACATATTCATACAATATTTACTGCTTTCTTACCTTTCTTTGCTCACTTTTACATTCTAAGATTCACCCATATTTTCCATGTAGCATGTATTCATTTATTTTTCATTGCTCTATAGTAGTCCATGGATTACTATACCATAACTTATTTCCCCATTTGGGTTGTATCCAGATTGGAGCCAGTATGAACAATAATGCTTTCACTGTTCATGTGCTGTTAAGTCTTCTTTATGGTGAAGCCAATGATCTAATACGGATTTCAGGTGCTCAAAAAAAAATATTGATTAGTGCAAACTGTTGTGTATATCTTGGTACACATGTACACCCATTCCTCTTGGCTATACACTTAGGAAAACAATTGCCAGATCATAGTATATCTTCAAGAGATACTAAGAAAGTTTTCCAAACTTCTTATGCCGATTAACATACTTCAGCAGTGCATGAGAATTCTAATTGCTTTATATTGTTGCTAACAGTTTATATTGCCTGTCTTTTTAATTGTAACCATTCTAATGAGTGTATAATCATATCTCATTGTCATTTTAATTTGCATTTTATTGGTAACACGATGTTGAGTAGCTTTCCATATGTTTATTGTCAATCTGAATATTGTTTCTTATATAATGCCTGCTCAATTCATTTGCCCATTTTTCTGTTGTTTAATTTGTATTGATTTGTAAGAGTTCTTTGTGTATTCTGTACATGAAGCCATTGTCAGATATATTTGTTGCAGATATCATTTCCAATGCTATAGTTTTCATTTTTATACTCTTATTGATAATTTTTGATAGAGTTCAATTTATGAATATTATCTTTTATTGGTAGTATCTCTACTATTGATAAAGAAATCGTGCACACCTCAAGGTCACAAAGATAACTTCCTAGAGGTTTTTATTTTTCTTAGAAGACTTATTGTTTTACTTTTGAAACTGGAAACTATATGGAATTGCTGTTTGTGTACGATCTTAGGTAAGGCTAACGGTATATTTTTTTGAACGTACATATCAAATTGGCCCAGAACTATTATTTGGAAAACCAATACCTTTCCCACTGATTTGCAGTGATATCTTTGTCATAAATCAAGTGACTGTGTGTGTGTGTGTGTGTGTGTGTGTGTGTGTGTCTGGTTTCTCCTTTTCTATTTGCCTAAGCCAAATGCATACTCTATTAGTTACTCTAGTTTTAAAATATATCTTTATAAACAATAATATGAGTCCTTTTATAGTCTTTTAAGATCATCTTGGCTATCTTTGTCCCATTGTATTTCCATATAAATTGTAGAATTAGCTTGTCAATTTTGCCGTCATTTTCAAGGGGACTTTGATTCAAATTGCACTGCATCCGTAGATCGATTTGTAGAAATGACATTTTGAGTCTTCCAATTTATAAACATGATATACCTTGATACTTATTTAGGCTTTTGAAAGTATTCTCTTAGTACTGTTTCATTGTTTTCTGTATAGAGGTCATCATATCTTTTGTTAAATTTATTCCTAGATATTTGTTTTTTATGCTATTTTTAATGGTATTTTAAAAATTCTGGTTTTTGGTTCCAGTATAAAGAAACAAAAAATATTTTTATGTTAACCTTACATCCAGTAATTTAGCAAAATTTACCTATTATTTTTAGTAATTTGTTGATTCATTTGACTTTTCAATTCCACAGTCATGACCTCTGACAATAATGACAGCTTTGTTCTATTCCAGATTTCTTTTTCTCTTTTTTTTCATATTGCACTGTCTAGAATTTCTGGTATAATGCTGAGTAGATGTGGCAAGTGTGGACATCCTTGTCTCATTCCTGACCTCATGAGGAAACACTTTTAATATTTCACTATAATGTATGACTTTTGCTAAAGGACTTTGTAGGTATTTTATAATTTTAAAGATTCTTAAAAGTTCTTAGTTTGTTAAGAGTAGTTTTTCATGAATGAATGTTGAATTCTAATATTTTTTTCTGCATATAGTGGTATGATCATATAATTTTCCTCTTTTTTATGTTAATGTCGTTTTCATTGATTGATATTCAAATATTAAATCGATTAACCTTCCTACAGTAACTCTACTTTGGACAAAATGCATTTTATCTCTTTTATAACACTGTATTTCATATGCTACTATTTTATTTAGGATTTTTGCATCTATGTTGATGAGAGGGACTGCCCTGTAATTTTCTTTTTTGTCATATCCTTATAAAATGTTGTATCAGAGTAATTGTGACTTCATTAAATGAGTTGGATAACGTTTCTATTCTCTGGAATAGTGTATGTAATTTCCATGTTATTACTTCTGTAACAGATTAGAAAATTCACTGGTGAAGTCATCTTAGCCTGGCATTTTCGATGTCTTTTTCGGTTAGTTTTGGTTTGTTGTGTTTTTCTAGGAATATAGTTTTTAAATATAAATTTTCAAATTTATTTTCATACAGGTACTAATAGAATATAGTTTTATTTTTATTGTCTATAGAAACTGTAATGCTTTTTATTTTCTTATTTTTATTACTGACATTGGTGATTCTTGCCTTCTCCGTTTTTCTTAAGCATTCTTATGAAGGGTTTATCAATTGTGTTGGTCTTTCCTAAGAATTAACTTTTGGTGTTGCCGATTTTCTTTTGTGCACATTTTTGCCTACTTTATTGATTCCCCCCCCCCCCTTTATTATCTCTTTTCTTCTACTTCATTTGGTTTTATTTTCTTCTTCATTGTCTGTCTTCTTAAGGATGATACTTAGATTATTCAACATAAGACTTGTTTTCTGTTCTAATACATGTTTTTTTTTTGTTTGTTTTTGCATTCTGTTTGATTTTGCAGTTGAGTTTTCTTTCATTTTAGAAAAATGAAAAAATTTTTAATTATAGTTGACATACAATATTATTAACAGGTGTTCATAAGGTACTAAAAAGGAAAGAAAGTCTCCACTACAATAAAACAGGTTATCAACTGTCACTTGCGTGGAGGGCAAGCACAGTGACCCTCATTGGCTGAGAGCTCCTTCTGTAATATAGGCTGTCTAGTAATTATAATACATAATACATAATTGCTGTTGGAGAAATTCCAATAACTCTGTGAGCACTGAGGAACCATTAAAGATTTTGAGAGGAGAGAAATATGATCTGAGACATATTGTGGGGAAATGAATCTAGCCCCCCTTGGGAAAGGTGAATATGTAAGGAGAGAAACAAAGAGATACAACTAATTTAAGACATTATTCAATTATTCAAGGAGAGAGATGATGAGTTAGAGGGACAGTGATATGGACAGGTAGGTGGGGAAAATTAAGAGAAACATTTTAGAGGATACTACAAATAAGAAGTTTGGATGCAGGGCAGAGACTATATCAGGATTTGTTTTTAAAGCCAGCAATTTGATTGATCGGGCTAGATTTTTTTTCTTCAAAATTTGAAGGAAACTAAGAAAAGGATTATTTAATGAACAGAGCATTCAGTGTGCAATATAATCGTCAATCCATTGAAGAATTTCAAGTAAGTAGGCTGGATTTTATTTCTTTAAAATATCCACTTTTTCCTGCCTAGAAATGTAATCAGGTATGATAAAATTATCTATTAATCTTGAGAGTACAGAATCTGAATGACTTATCAAAAAGATTCATGCTGATTATGCGTATAAAATATTAAAAACAACTTATTGCTGTGAACAGTTTTGTCACATAACAAATCGCTTAGTGGAATAATAATCATCAGAGAAGTTTAGGTAACTGAACCAGCACAGTCTGCATACATTATATTTGTCATTTTTTTCATGAAATCTTTTCCTTTACAAATAAAAAACCATGAAAAATCATAAATTAAAATCAATTATGAAAAGAATATTAAAATTACCTAGGCCCTCCATCATTATCTATACCTGTACTCTGACTTACTTTGCTTTCTTGTGCTTTATTATAATCTGACATAATACTAATTTATTCATTTTCTGTTTCTTTTCTTCTGGAAGGTATGAGGAAAGGGGATTGGTTTGGATTGTCTTTCCGCCACCTCATAGAATAGTAACTGACACAGTACCTTCAAAATAAATACTGGATGAATGAATGATTGAATGAATGAATGTATTCGTAAATTGTGTGTCACATTATCATTTAAATGTCCAAGGAGAGGAAATGAATGATTCAGACTCCCAAGGGCAAGAATTTTTTTTATGAAGAGTTGTGCTACCTTTAATTTTAAACCTTTCTTCCAATCTTGAAGAGGACGAAAGAATCCTCCTCATTATTTATCCTCTTGTATATTCAGGAACAAATTCTAAAATTTATTTTGACCTGGTTGAAATACACAAAGAAACTGAAAATTTCCCAAATTAGCAACAATTCAATTTCTTCTACCTTTTCCTTCCTTAATAACTAAATACATGATAAATAAATAGAAAAATAAATGATTATTGATAAATAAATACATAAAGAGCAAAAATAACTTAGAATTGATGGAAATTCATTTATGATTAGGTAACAAGATAGTCAGTACACATATACAAGTTCTGATAATTAAGTTCGTGAACTCATCCTAGAAAAAGTGCTATATACCTCACTGCTAAATATCACTATTCCCTTTGGGAGGCTATGCACCGACACCAGCACCTAGTCCACCCTTCAAAGCAATTTTGGAACTCTTTTTCTGGAATGGCCATCAGAGCTGTCGTCATATTACCCTTGAGGTCCTGAATGTCATCCAAAAGTCTTCCTTTCAGTATTTTCTTTATCTTCGTGTAAAGGAAGAAGTCTTTGGGGGCCAGATCACGTGATTAGGGAGGGTGTTCCAATACAGTTATTTGTTTACTGATTAAAAATTCCCTCACAGGTTTTGGGAACGTACGGGGGGATGGTGGATGGGGGGAGGGGTTTCACGCGGTGTGGGGGATATAGATGATGAATGTCTAAGTTTTGCTTTGTCTTGTGCACCTGAAACTAATTAAATAAAAAAAAAAAAAAAAAATTCCCTCACAGATAGTGGCGTGAGAGCTGGTGTATTGTCGTGATGCAAGAGCCATGGATTGTTGGCGAAAAGTTCAGGTCATTTTCGTCTTTTTCACACAGTCTTTTCAGCACTTCCAAGTAGTAAATTTGGTTAATTGTCTGCCCAATTGGTACAAATTCATAATGAATAATCCTTCTGATATCTGAAAAGGTTAGCAACATCATTTTGACTCTTGATTTAGACTGATGGAACTCTTTTTGGTGGTGGAGAATTAATTGGCTGACTTCCATTGTGCACTGTGATGCTTTGTTTTACGGTCTTATTTGTACACCCATGTTTCATCACCAGTGATAACTCGGCCCAAAACATCATCTTGCCTCTCCAAAAGGTCGTGGCAAACTTCAGCTCTCCTTTGCTTTTGTTCATTGGTGAGCTCCTTCACGACCATTTTTGCACACACCTGTCTTATGCCAAGATTTTCAGTTAAGATTTTTCTAACTGTTTCTCTATTGATGTTTATTTGGTCTGCTACTGTGTTTCCCCGAAAATACGACCCAGCCAGACATTCAGCTCTAATGCGTCTTTTGGAGCAAAAATTAATATAAGACCCGGTATTGTATTTATATTATTGTATTGTATTATATTATATTACATTACATTACGTTACATTACATTACATTACATTATATTATAGACCTGGTCTTATAGGAAAATAAGACCCAGTCTTATATTAATTTTTGCCCCAAAAGATGCATTAGAGCAGATTGTCCAGCTAGGTCTTATTTTCGAGGAAACATGGTATGCTTCTCACAGTCAGCTGATGATTTTGATACACAATTCAATGAATTTTTGCAATGTTTTCATCAGTTCTGCTCGTTATTAGCTGCTCTGACCTCTCTTCATCAGTGACGCATTGTCTCCCCTCAGATAAACGTTTAATCCATTTGTATACTGCCATTTTCTTCATGGCATTATCCCAAGAAACTTGGACTAATAGTTCCCTGATTTCATTTCCATTCTTGCCAAGTTTAACAAGAAATTTAATGTTTGTTCATTGCTCTAATTTAAGCTCAGACATTCTCACAATGGCAAACATGCAACAATAATGAACACCACTCAGCAACACACCACCACATGTTGAGACGAACACAGCTGCGAGACACTGATATACCAAGGTTATGACACCGAGCTGTTTGTACAGTGCTGCCAATGTAAGTGCACGGAGGCAAGTTCTCGAACTTAATTGGCAGACCTCATACATATTGTCATGGGCGTAGAATGCTAAAATGAATGGGATTGGAATCGAGCTTTGGTTTCATTCATTATATTAAGGACTTTTACTTGTTTGTGTATCAACTAAGCAGTCCTCTGTTGTACTATTTATATTACACATTATTCCTAAAAATGACACTTTCATAAAGGCAGACATCTGGGAACAGAGTCAAAGCAAGTATATTGCCATTCTGTTGCTGTAACCTGATTCCTTGTTTAGCATCTTCCTGCCATGGGGCCGGTGGGCCCGAAAAGCATATGGTTCTCTTATCTCTTGGTTAACACATAGACTAGGTTTTCTTTTGTTGTTGTGGTAAAATTTAATTTTCATTCACAAATCAATCTTCAATGCTCCTTCATATTAACTCTGATTTACAGTGTAATTACTTCTCTCTAGCTGGTCTTCTCGTTGATAATGACCATCCTCGATTTTGGCAGCTATCATTGGGGAGATGGGTTTGATTATTTTCTTGAATCATTTGTCATTTGTTAAAGGTATGAGGCAGTGACCAAACATTTAGGGTTTATCTAAATCTTAAGTACAGGCTGCCATGAGCCCTTGATGAGTGGACTAGGTCTTAGGATTTTCATCACATGTGTTTCTTCAGAAGATACCTTATCCACAACGTTTGTCCTTTTCATTCAAATGAGTTTCTTTTCCAACTTTGTTAAAGGAGTCTTCATTCCCCAACTCACCCTGACACAGACCTCTGTGGTTCATTTGTTTTTTAATTTATTAATTAATTTACTCATTTACAAGTATTGATTGAATATGCACTATGCGTCAGTCACTATCCTGGGAACAGAAGACACAAAATTGTGCAAGACAGATGAAGTACCCGCTCTTGTCACCTTTGACTTCTGTAGTAATCATCCTCATTCTGGCACTCATTGACTTACAGTTTGGCTATTACAGTTGTCTATTGTTTGCTCTCTTTTTCTTTTTTTCTTTTTCATTTTATTGGGGAATATTGGGGAACAGTGTGTTTCTCCAGGGCCCATCATCTCCAAGTCATTGTCCTTCAATCTAGTGGAGGGCGCAGCTCACTGGCCCATGTGGGAATCAAACCAGCAATCCTGTTGTTCAGAGCTCACACTCTAACCAACTGAGCCATCCAGCTGCCCCGTTTGCTTTCTTTGCCTCATGTATTTCTCTAAGCCCGAATTCTCTATGTCTGGCACATAGTAGGCACTTGGTAAAAATTTGGTTAACTTAATCTAATTAGAGCTATTCTTCACAAATTGCTGTATTCACAGCTCAGAGATCATATTTCTGCTATTTATTATCTGACCCATGTTTCCTACTTCCAGCCTTATTTACCTCACTCTTCTTAAGACTTTAATTAAAGTGAATTACATTCTATTCCATGTACATTTTCCTGCAATTTTGCCCCCTTTTATATCCAAACACTAGACATCATCAAAGACAAGCTAAGTGCTACTTTTTTGTGTGTGTGGAAGCCTTCTCTTAGCTACCTAGCTGGCAGTATCTTTGCCCAAATCTGACTTCCACTGTATTGTATTTGTGTCTCCATGATGCCCTGTAATGTAGGTATTGGTGGACAAATCTGGTTTACATATTAGACTGTAAGCCTCCTGCGGGCAGCGCCCACATTTGACACCATCTTCTAGTCCCTGGAGTGCCTATCACTGAACTTTGAAGAATTCTTTGATAATTGAATAAAATGGCCTATTATGATATGAGACACGAATCTTCTCAGAAGCTTATTTCTCATACGTATTTTTCTTCTGACTGGTTGTGTCTAATTCAGAGCTAAGTAGGCCAACTTATTAAATTCTAATCACTTGGTTGAACAAAAGCCGACTTCATAAATCATAGCTTAATAGCCTGTCTACAGTTTCTGTAGGGTTTTGCAGCTGTGTGGTAATGCTTGTTTAGCCAGCCAGTTCAGTTGTTGAAATTATACGGCTGGTAGTAAGGGAAGGCAAATAGCCTGTTAACTTTGGGTCACAAAGCCTTATTTCAGGAATTTCTGTGTGGAAATGTCTGGGAGACCACCATCTAATGCTTTCCTCCATGTACCCTGATATCAAAGAAATCATTTGGGAATTTCCTAATCTTTAATTGTAAACCCATGCTGATGCTTTGTTGTGCATGTAAAGGGAAGGCGTATGGACATGTTTTTTTTTTTTTTAATGGGTGTATATGTTTTAGATGTACAGTCATATTTCAGACCTTTCTAACCTGTTTATCATGAATTCACTCAGTTGTCAGAATTTCTGAGTCTTCTAAATAACGTGTACCTATTTCTTTATCACAATCTGAGATTTTCATTTTAAAGAATGCTTTAAAATGATAGAGTAGATAGAAAAAAATGAAACTATAGGATTTTAAAATAACTTTATTAAAAAATAAGGGTTTATTTTATAACCTCATTTTTATTGATAACTTTGAAAAGGGCAGAGGTAGTTACCTTTTTTCACCACTCTCTGAGCCTTCTTGTTGTAAACTCTTGGTAAGTTACCTCTGAGAAAAACCCCCGTTCGTAGTTTAAGTCAAGGCCTCTGCAGGTGAAACAAACAAAAAATGGAGGCAAATCTTTCATTCTTTGGTTACTAGGTCACTGGAATGTTTCCTAGAGTAGTTAAATAATCATCTTAAATATAAAATTGTTAAATGCAATTTATTCTAATCAAGCAGTTTGAGTTCAGGGTATAATACTATGTCTCAAATGTGTGTGGTTGGAATCTAGCTTTGAGTTTTTTAGAGTATTGGTGAGCTGATTTTGCTTATTGTGTCCCAATTCCTGGGTATCTGGCCATCGGGATGTGCTTGGGAAATAGAACCACTAACATCTAGTCATAATTTGCCTGGTCTTGCCCCTGTGTTTGGATATAAAGGAGGGCAGAATTGCACAAAAATGTACATGGAATAGAGTGGAATTCATTTTGATTAAAGTCTTAAGAAGAGTGCAGTAAATAAGGCTGGAAGTTTAGTGATTTATTATGAAAAGTTATTGGGTTTTGTCAGATATTTTTTCCTGCATCTATTGAGATATGGTTGTTGTTCTTTTTTAAATTAAATTTATTGGGGTGACATTCATTCAATGTGCTATATCACCCTGCTTTATTTATGGATGTTAAAACAACCTTGTGTTTAGGGTTAAATCACACTTGGTCATGGTATATAATCATTGTAAATTTTTACTGAATTTGGTTTGCTACTATTTAGTATATGATTTTTTTTTTTTTTTAAACAAATATTCAAAGGGGATATTTGTTTGTAGTTTTCTTGTGATGTCTTCATCTGGCTTTTGGATAAGGATGTTATGGACTAAATGTTGCGCCCCCAAACTCACATGTTGAAGCACTACCCCATTGTGTGATGGTATTATGAGGTGGAGCCTTTGGGAGATAATTAGGAGTAGATGAAGTCAGGAGAGTGGAGCCCACATGAATGGGATTAGTGCCCTTCGTAAGAGTCACTAGAGAGCTTGCTTCCTTTCTCTGCTTTCTGCCCTGTGAGGATACAATGAGAAATGGGTGGTGTGTAAGTTGAAAGCAGGATATCAGGAGAACCCAACGAAGCTGGCACTCTGACCTGGGACTTCCAGCCTCCAGAACTGTGAGAAATGAACTTCTGTTGTTTATAATCCACCACGTCTAGGGTATTTTGTTACAGCAGCCAGAGTTGACTAAGACACAGAGTAAGACTGGCCGCATAATATGAGTTAAGAAGGACATCATACTCTTACTTTCGGAAAGTTTTTAAAGGATCACGATTAATTCTTTTACTGTTTGGTAGAATTTACCAGTGTTACCTCCTGGGCCTGGAGCTTTCTTGTTGTTGTTGCCATATGCCTGATTTTAGATTTTAATTTGCATATCACTTTTATCTCGCTGATGATACTGTTCCTTCTGGTAACAACTATTGTCCCTTTTACTGACATGCCACTTGTATGGGCACAAACCATTGTCTCAATTTCCCACTATTTAAGATAAGTCCAAATTACACTATTTAATAAGATTGACTGTAGACTTAGGTATAATACATATATATTTCTATGTATGAAACAGTCTTAAAACTTGAAATTAGATATATCTGAACACAGAATCTAGCCATATTCTTTTGTTTTCCTCTTCTCAGATTATAACCTGGGCTGCCAACATTTCCCCCTAGGTCTTATATAAAATTTGTCTACTGTAGTACTATGGTCTCTATCCGAAACATTAGATAAAATAAATTTAGTTTTACTATTTGCAGAGATGTTCTTCTGCTATTACTTTATTATCCAGACTCTTTAGCTTTGCTCGTTTCAAGCTTTCCATTTTAGATTGGGATCTAGTTTACTTTTGCAAAACCAAAACTGTAATCAATCTACTCCTCCAATCCAAGAACACAGGCGTTGCTCTCTCGTAAAGGTGAATCTATACCACTGTTTCTAGAGAAAGAGGAAAAAAGCAATAAACAAATATACTGCTTTTTTTAACATGGCAAATCTATTCATCTAAATTACAAAAGGGATCCATTGTGTCATTCCAGGACAACTTGTGCTATATATTTAAATCAAATAATCGTGGAAGATTTAGAAAAAAGAAATCTTAGAAATATTTAGATGAGTAGTAATAATTAGATTAACTAATCGTATAATTGAATCACTTGAGAGAGAAAGAAAGTCAGTCAAGCAGCTTGCCCAAAATCTTGTTATTAGTATCAGGGACTACAACTCAGGATATATATATATATATATATATATATATATATATATATATATATGTGTGTGTGTGTGTGTGTGTGTGTCTGTGTCTGTGTCTGTATATATATATATATATATATATATATATATATATATAGAGAGAGAGAGAGAGAGAGAGAGAGAGAGAGAGAGAGAATGTATTTTAAGGAACGAAAAAATTATTAAAATCGTAATACTCAATATATATAAATAACAACAGATGAATGCAAGTCACGTTTGCCTTCTGCAATTACAAGAGGTGCTCAAAGTGGTTACCATCAGCATCCAGATCCTTCTGACTACGTCAGACTACGGCTTGAGCAACGTTGATCAAAGTGTCCACTTGTATACATTTTTTGGCACCCTCAGTATAAACAAGTTTTGACAATCAAGTTCGCGAACGCACCACCGTGCGCTTACATTGGCAGCACTGTACAGACAGCTCAGTAAGGTGTCATAACCTTGGTATATCAGTGTCTCACAGCTGTGTTCCTCTCAACGTGTGGCGGTGTCTTGCTGAGTGGCGTTCATTATTGTTGTGTGTGTTTGCCTTCGTGAGAATGTCTGAACTTGAATTAGAGCAATGAACAAACATTAAATTTCTTGTTAAACTTGGCAAGAATGGGAGTGAAATCAGGGACTTGTTAGTCCAAGTTTATGGGGATAATGCCATGAAGAAAACGGGAGTGTGCAAATGGATTAAACGTTTTTCTGAGGGGAGAGAACACATCACTGATGAACAGAGGTCAGGACGTCCAGTAATAAGCAGAACTGATGAAAACATAGCAAAAATTCATCGAATTTTGTGTCAAAATTGACGGCCGACTGTGAGAAGCATAGCAGACCAAGTAAACATCGATAGAGAAACAGTTAGGAAAATCATAACTGAAAATCTTGGCATGAGAAAGGTGTGTGCAAAAATGGTCCCGAAGGAGCTCTTGCATCACAACAAGCCACCAGCTCACACGGCACTGTCTGTGAGGGAGTTTTAGCCAGGAAACAACTGTATTGGAACACCCTCCCTACTCACCTGATCTGGCCCCCAATGACTTCTTTCTTTACCCGAAGTAAATAAAATATTGACAGGAAGACATTTTGATGACATTCAGGACATCAAGGGTAATACGATGACAGCTCTGATGGCCATTCCAGAAAAAGAGTTCCAAAATTGCTTTGAAGGGTGGACTAGGCACTGGCACCAGTGCATAGCTTCCCAAAGGGAGTACTTTGAAAGTGACCATAGTGATAATTAATAATGAGCTATGTAGCACTTTTTCCTAGGATGAGTTCGCGAACTTAATTGTCAGACCTTCATATTGTAGGTGCCCTGAAGATTTCTTGTTTAAAGCTATAGCAGATCTGGGCATATAAGCTTGCTTTTGCTTGCAGTTGGTTCCTCGGTTCAAATACAGTGCCTAGGAAATAGTAAGCCTTCAGTAAATGTTTAGTGAATGAAAGAATGGAGGTAGAATGAACAACGTGAATGAAAACTCTAATCAAAGTCAGCTACTAAGAGCCAGACTTGATCCACACATCTATCCAGCATTCACAAAGCATTTCCTGGGTGCCTGTATGCCAGGTACCCTTCATGGTACTAGGTGTATAGTGGCAAATAAGACTGATACGTTCCCTGCCTTCAGAGGACTTACATTGTTGAGGAGACAGACAAAGCAATGAGCCAGTAATCAAATAAAATGATTTCAGATAAAGTCTTATGCCCAAGGAGGAAATAGAGCAGGGTGATTATCTTAATGTGATAAAAATTTACATGGGCACTACTCACTAACTAGTTTCCTTTGCAAAGAAGTAAATGTGTGAAACACAGCAATGGTCTTAAAATCCACTCCTAGGCCTTCCAAAAAAAAAAAAAAAAAATGCTATACAAATCCATGACCCAAGAGTCTTCTCTGTAATAATTTGAGCTAGCTGCTTGTAGTGGGTTGAATAATGTCCTTCAAAAATTCATTCATCTGAAATGTCATAATGTAACCTTATTTTGAAATAAGATCTTTGCAGATGTATTCAGTTAAATTAAAAGGAGGTCATACTGGATCAGCATGGGCCCTAACTCAATGACTGGTGTCTTCATAAGAAGAGGGATATTTGGGCCCAGCCACATGGGAACTCCACATAAAGACACATAGACTATATGACAACTAATGCAGAAACTGGAATAATGTAGCTGCAAGCCAAGGAATGCAAAGGATTGGTAGCCATCACAAGGGCCAGGAAGAGGCAGGACTAATTTTTCCCTAGAGCCTTCAGAGGGAGCATGACCCTGCCCACACCTTGATTTCTGACTTTCAGCCTTCAAAAGTGTAAGAAGATGATTTTCTATTATTTTAAACCACCTGGTTGGTGGTGCTTTGTTATGGCAGCCCTAGGAGACCCCCGTTTAGGAAGTGTCTTCTTTTGCATTATGAATATACTTCTGTCATGTTAATTACTAGGCAGGTCTTTGGTTTAGAGAACTAGGGAGAGTGGCTGTTATTTGTATGTTTCCCTGTTTTGGAAGGAAGTGGTTCTCATAGGAAAAATCTGTGAGTCAGGCTTTTCATGAATTCAGTTGAAAGAACTTCCGTGAATAGAAGTTAGGGACTTCACATAAACCTAGGTTAAATCTTAGAGCCTAAAGCATTAAAGGACATAATAACATCATGTTGCCACTCATCATTTATACCTTTACAGTCAAGAAGGGCTAAGGATTTTAGCATAAATTAACTCAGTTCAGAATCATCTCAAATGCACTGAGTTAAGGAAGAAGCAACATGATTCCAGTGTCTTTGGAGCTAAGAAACCTGGCTTGAATCTTGAATTTCAGTTTCTCTGTCTTCTCATTGCGTGATCTAGGTCAAGGAACTTAAAATCTCTGAGCCTCAATTTACTCAGCTATGGAACAGTCATAGTGACAGTTGCTCTTCAGGGATTTTATGAAGAGTACAGCTAATGTAACAAATCATGTAGTAAAGTGCCTGACAAATATACCCTCGATAAACGGTAGCTGTTATGAAGCCCGGTTAAACAAAAATTTAGAAGGCTAGACATATCTCTTTCAGAAAGATGAAATCAATTTGGGAAGTTATTTGGGCTGTAAAGGGCAAAGGAAAAGCTAATTATGATCATTCTTCAGTTAATTCCATCCACAAAGTTAAACTTCGGAGAGGTTTGCCCCTCCAGTCTTTAAATTTCTTATAACATTAATTGCTTAAATTTCTCCCAATAGCTCGGTTGAGTGTTTAATATACAAAGTTTTTATGTTCACTTTATCCAGTTGTGTTTTAAATCCAGTATACCCACCAAGCCCCTTCTCATAATGAATTGCTCATTTTCAATTCCCTCGCTTCGGTATTAGCCAAAGTCGAAGGCAAATTTCCCCAGCTCAGTGCTGAGCATTTCTTGCACAGTTTGAGACAGAATCTATTGCTAAGCTCAAAGTGGGGATTAATTCAAATCTACACTCTTCATTTTGAATGTCAAAGCTTTCTCTTCCACTTTGTCCCAAGGCAGGATGCAAGAACAACATAGGCGAAAGGTGGGGGAAGGGACCTCAGAGGGTGGAGAAGTCCCTACTGACAGCTCTGCTCACTGCGGTGCTCCAGTTTTGCTTTTCAGTGACACCATGTCCCAGCGCATACGTGTCTTGGCATTTTACAAAAACGTTTCAAGTCCATGGTTCTTTAGTTGCCACGTTCCCTTTGCTATCTTCTCCCCACAGATGCTCTCCTCACACAGTGTTCCCTTTGAAGTAAGGCAGCCAGAAATCTTTAGCAGAGAGGAAGCAAGCATATTGCGGCAATTGGAACAGTTTGTTTTGCTTACTGTGTGCTCATTTGGGAGCTTTTAGATCTGTGAGGCTACCAAAGGAGTTCTGCATTCCAACACTTCACCATGAACTTGGGGTGTAGCTTTGTAATACTGTCCTTGGAGCTGAAAAGGAATTATTAGCACAATTAATATTAAAGCGGCATCAAACATTCATATCAAGAGGCAGTGTATTATTATAGGGCATTGATTTTCAAATTGTGGTCTAGAGACCATGGGCGGGGGATGGTCCCTAAGATCTTTTTAGGGTATCAGTGAAGTAACACATTTTCATAACACTAAAATCTTTGTTGCCTTTTGCACTCTTTCTTTCACAAGAATAGTGGAATATACCAAAGGCTACAACGTGTGATATTGTGATAGTTTAAATTTAGAAGCAAAGATGAAAGTCCCACATTCTATTAAACTAGGCATTAAAGACGTTTGTGATAAGGTAAAGCTGTGCCACCCTCCTCACTGAGTTGTTTTTGGAAAATAATTATTTTATGAAAATGTTATTCATATTTGTATAATGGTTTTATTACTGCTATTTTAATTATGCTTTGTTCCCCCCTTCTTCTGCCCCCCCACCCCCAACACACACGCACACACACACACACACACACACACACACATACACATATTCTGGTTCAAGCCGTTGTTTCTCAGTCTTGTTGTAGGACACAGCTCCCTGGCCCCTGCTGGTATTATGAGCTGTGTGCTCCCCCCGGCTGATGCAGTCAGTTGCCGGTCGCTGCTGACAGCAGCTCACAGCTGCTCACAGCTGCTCTTGCCGGATGCTGGCCACTGGCTGCTCCTGGCAGCATACGGTAGCCCACGGCAGCACAGCAGCCTGCAGCAGCCCATGGCAGCTCAGGCCGACCTCTGGCTGCCCATGGCAGCCCAGCTCCAGGGAGAGCTGTTGTTCACAATCTTAGCTGTAGAGGGCGCAGCTCACTGACCCATGTGGGAATCGAACTGTTGACCTTGGCGTTAGGAGCACAGCGCTCCAATCACCTGAGCCACCAGGCTGGCCCTTAATTATGCTTTTTATTTTTAGATAATTTATTAGAGATTCACTTGCACTTGTTAGAAACAGTACGGAGAGATTGTGTATAATCTTTACCTAGTTCACCCCAATGGTAACATCTTGAAAAACCATGGTATATCACACCCAGGATATTGACTTTGATTCAATCAAGATATAAAACATATGGAACAATTCTATCACCACGAGGATATTACCCTTTATTAGCCATGCCTTCTTTCTTCCCTTGCCATAGCCCTTGGCAACCAGTAATCTGTTCTCAATTCTTGTAATTTTGTTGGTTAAGTGAATTAAGTTAATTTTTCTCAGCATTCAATTTTTCTCAGTTTTGATTCCTCATATGGAAAATTTTGATACATATAACTCAAAATAACAAAAGTCTTGGAGACATTTAATCATTTTTAAGAGTAGAAAGAGATCCTAAAACCGAAAGTTTCTAGAAATATCAGGGTAGTGAAGAGCATAGAATTTGAAGCCAGACTGTGTGGATTTTCCTCCTGGCTCTACCACTTTCCAGTTGTAAGTTGGGAGAGTACTAAAGCTCTTGGTCTATCAGTTTTTTCATCTGTAAAGTGGGGAAATCCTCAAAGAACATGAGGACTCACTGAGTTCATGCATATAAAGCACCTAGAAAAATGCCTTGTAGCAATTACTATATGACAGTTATTTTTATTGGATTCCCAAGGTCTAGCCTGGGTTAGGTGGAAGGGCCAACTCAGGACACAGAAGTAGCTCTGCCCTTAACCCCACATGTTTTCCGTACCATCTCTTCCTGTCTGAATCCCACCTGTCATAAATGACAGGTCAAATTCTACCTCTTCCACTCGGTGTTTCTTGAACTCCTTTGCACTGTCTGAAAACCCAGGTCACTCACTGTGGCCCTTCCTCATGCTTGCATTTAATCACGTGCTATATTAGTTGAGTCTTTAATTGTTTTAGTGTGAGTGTGTCTTGACAGCACATACAGATTGTAAGAAACTGAGACTTGTATCTTATAGGGTCTTTTCTATTTGTAATGCTCTACACATAAGGGGTGGGTAGGATGTGTCTTTTGAATGAATGAACTATGTCAAAATATAAGAGGTATATTCATCCCAAACCTGTACTTTAAATTTGATAAAATGTTTCTAGACTGACCAGTCTACTAAACTCTCTGTACATTTTAAGGTAATGTTTGAAACTATTTACCAAGCAAGGCCTAAGAATTAGAAATTGATGAAAAAATGACAGGTTCGTATTGATGTTAACTCATTTCTCGGGATCAATTGGAAATAAGGATATTCTGTATGCATGTATTTATGTATTATGTATATGTATATGTATATATATGTGTGTGTGTATATATGTATATATACACATACATACAATTATATATATAGGGTCTCTCATGTATATAATTGTAAAGACAAGGTTATGTTATTAAGTTACCAAATTCAAGAATCTGTAGGCTTAGTTCTGGGTTTTTTCATGCATAACTATAGCCATATAAAGCTACCTATTCACAAATCACAAATAAAGGCTAAATGTGAGGCTAAACCGTATGCTGATTCTTGGCTAAATCTCACAGTTAAGGGACAGACTTCTTGCAAAGTGCATTTACCTTATTTTTTTTATTAAAAAAATTTTTTTCATTGGGGAACTATTAGGGAACAGTGTGTTTTTCCAGGGCCCATCAGCTCCAAGTCATTGTCCTTCAATCTAGTTGTGGAGGGCGCAGCTCACTGGCCCATGTGGGAATTGAACTGGCAACCCTGTTGTTAGAGCTCGCGCTCTGACCAGCTGAGCCGTCTGACCCCCCCCCCCCCCCATTTTTATATTTGGCAATTTTTTACATATGAAACATGGACATTTGAAACAATTATGTAGAACACAAGGGTAAAATAAATATGTAATGAGCAAAAATGTCTGGTGCAGCATCAACCCTAAATAGTAATGGGCTGGCGTGTGTTGAGTTATCAGAGGCATCTGGACCTGGTGCCAGGTGAAACCTCATACCAAAGTGCGCATAGGGTCCCGTAGCTCGTTTTGGTCAGTCTGTAATACCACAGGCCTCCCGACTCCAACGTTTCCAAAGGTACAGTAACCCCACAATCGTCTGTGAAGGTCAATTATATTTAGAAAATCAGGATCAGATGACATGGCTAGGTCTGTGTTGCCCTGCTATCTAAACCATAAGAACAAAATCCTTGGAAACTTTTTAAAAGGGCAGAGTTGAGCGATCTGTTGGTAGGATAATATTCTCTTTTTCTGTTTTCTCTTTTTGTACTCATTCAGTAATACTTGGGTGTTTTCTTGTCCTCTCTCATATAGCACCTGCCATAAATCTTTATTATAGCATGTGTCACCTTCCTATACTTAATTAGTTCTTATGTTTTCTTCGCCCAAGCCTTGAGTTCTTAACCTTATTTTATGACACTTAAGACTTTAAAAATTTGGCTAAAGCTCTGGGTTCGAGCCAGAGGAAGTGTAGCAGCGTGTAGCAATTGTTTATGCATAAAGACTCTGCTGATACACTATCTGGGTTTGAATCATAGCTCTGCCACTTTGGGACTGTGTGACCTTGGGAAAGTTGCTTAATTTCTCTGTTTGTCACTTTCCTCATCTGCGATAGGTGCAGGATGAGAATTGCACGTACTTGGTAAAGTTTTTTGTCAGGATGAAATGAGTTAATATACATAAAGCATTTAGAACAGGGCCTAGCCCATAATATGAATGAATGAATGAATGAGTGAGTGAATGAATGATTGGATAGACATGCACAAAGGCTTTTCCCTACAATTTCAGAGTGTTGGTGGACCTCCTGTGTTCATCTATGGATCCCAGTTAAGTCTCTCTCCATTTATGAGCACCTTAAGGAAAGGAAGTATGCCTTATTCGTATATGTTTTCTTCACCTAGCACAGAGCTTGACACACAGGAGACTTTTTATAAATTTCAACTATAAATGCCACATACTCTCTTCCCTCCTTCAAAACCTCCTAGTTCAGGGGACCTATTAATGGAGCTAGCTATCATAGGAAAGTCTTGTCAAGTGCTGAAGGTGTACTACCTTGTTTTCTCGAAAATAAGACCTACCCGGACCATCAGCTCTAATGTGTCTTTTGGAGGAAAAATTAATATAAGACCTGGTCTTATTTTACTATAATATAAGACCAAGTCTTATATAAGTTCGGGTCTTATATTAATTTTTGCTCCAAAAGAAACATTAGAGGTGATGGTCCGGCTGGGTCTTATTTTCGGGGAAACGGTAGCACTTTTCAAGGCAAGAAGATAAGTCTATAGAAATATAATGCTCTACAGGAAGGTAAGCCCCGATCTACTGTTTCTTATTACTACTAGTAGGAGAATAACGATTGGTAGTAATTGGATTAATAATTATAATGGCTGAATAGTACCTGCTTGCGTCATTCCATACTTGTGGTAGGAAGTGTAACGGACGTGCATTTTAATAACCTTACATTCTAATAAGCGGCCTTTTTTGAACACTTACATTGTGCTTGGGTTATATCACTTAATTTACAACAGGCACGTGTCATGGGCATCCCATTTGGAGCGTTTGCAACATCTTATTGCTGTTGTAAGTTGATCCACAACATATTAAAGGGGAACTCAGGCTGGAAGATGCCCAACTAACTTGCCTGAAGTCACAGCATGGAGCCAATATCGGGTCTCACTGAGTACAAAGGCTCTTAAAGGCTCTGCAGTGCTCAGGCTGATAAATAGAGGGAAATCCCAGGCACCACATTTGCCTGACGGTTAAAAGCTACGACAAATTTCACTTTCGCCAGCTTTAGAGTTTTCAGGTGGCTCCAAGAGCCATTGGTTGTTGTTCAAAGGGGGTACAAATGTTTAGGAACCTTAGCATCTCTGCCTAACTTCAAAAATAAGAGTCAGGGAAGAGTATGAAAATAAATATTTGGCTGTGGTTAGCGTATTATTTTGGTCTCGATTGCCTATTGGCTAACTCAGATGAAGCTCCAAACGTATTTATTTGCCCTTTTCAAGTGAAAAATTATTCATATTTACAGTGAAACTACAATATGCTTAGATGGTATATGTCTATAGCTTCATTCTTGCATTCCCATATGTACTAATAAAAGGACTGAAAACCCCACCAAGGTTCACAGTGAATTTGTGTGAATTAAGTTCCATCATTAGAATCATAATAACTATCAAACTTACTTATAAATGCCAGTGTGACTCTTAGAGTCTGTCTTTAGGAATGCAGTATACTGAAAATAAGGGGAGCTCTTGCCCTTAATTTTTTCACCATTCCACCCACTGCTCACCCTGTTTCCTCCCCACTCCCGTGTTACCATGGTAACCTTTCTAAAACACAAATTAGACTTTTACCTCCTTGCTTAGAAATCACCAGTGCCTCCCCTCGTTGTTCTCCAGCTTTATTGTGTTTTGGAATCACTTCGGATGCTTTATAATCAGATAGAAAGATGCTGAGTCTGGGGACAGAGAGTGAAACCTAGGCATCTGCATTTTAAATAAGTACCCTGCTGTTTTGAGATGCTGGTAGTTTAAAAACTGCACTTTCAGAAATACTGATCTTCAGGATAAATGTTCAACTCTTTAATTTGGCTTTCAAAGCCGTGCTTGATTTGGCTTTGCATACCAATTATACAAAGGCACTTTTAAATTATTAATGGATATTGGGTTTTATTGAGTACCTTCTTGGCATTTAGAATTTAGAATCCTTTTTTGGCATTTAGATGTGATTTGTTAATAGACTTCCTAACATCTCTCAGGTAGCCTTCCTAATATCTCTCAAAGCCATCTACCACTTCTTCCTTCTTCCCAGTAAATATCTTTATTTAGTCATCACCGTCTCTGTCTTGGACTGTTGCCCCAGACTGCGAACTGGTCTTCCAGCCTCTGGCCATATACACTTTTGATCTTTCCTACTGCAGTCAAATAAGTCTTTCTAAAATGCTACCATTTATTTAGCTACCATTTTTGTGAGCCTTTGCTAAATTCCAGATATTAACAGTTTTATTTACAGTCACAATCAATTATCCCAATAACCCTGTGAGGTATATATTATTATTACCTCTATGTTAAACATGAAAAATGTTAAGCAAGAGAAGGTAGTGGAGCCAGGATGAAAAGTTGATCATTTTGGCACCCGGCTTAAAATCCCTTAATGGGACCCCTTCACCTATATTGTAAAAATCTGTGCTTCACATATGACCCCTACTTGGCCATCTTTGTCTTCTTTCCTTCTTTCTTATACACTATGCTTTGCTCTACCAATCTAAAGCTATTCCTGGAGTACACTGTACTTTCAATACCACTGGAGTATTATGCATTATATATAACACATTTTGTGAATAAGAAAAATGCATGCTTCCTGGTCTGACAAATGAGGAAAAAAATGTCACATGCTGGGCAGATACAGCCCCAAAGGAGCATCCACTCTGAGCAGAGCACAGGCTGGATTTCAGCTGTCCCTCCCCATACCTCAGCTGGGTTCCTTTGTGTGATTTGCCGTGGTCCTCAATGCCAATGGCAATGTCATTGCGTGTGCTGATTCTGGGGATGGAATGCCTTTTGGCTCTGGGTGGTGAACCAACCTTTAATACTTGGCTCAAATCCACCAATCTCCCTTCCTCCCTCCCTGCCTCCCTCCCTCCCTCCTTCCCTCCTTCCCTCCCTCCCTTCCATTTCAACAAGATAATTACTGATTCCTACTATATGAAGTGATATAGTAGTGAGCATGATAAACATGGTCCCATCCTTTATTGGGTCAGCAGACTGACAGAAGAATCGTTATCATTCTAGAAGCCTTCCAGAGGCCCCCAGGCAAGGTAATCACTACACCATTCCTGCTTTTATGGCATCATGTGCACATGACCAATCTGATCTACGCAACTCAGCCTCCTCAACTGAAATGACAGTAATGAAAAGATATCATTAGGATACCGTGTTTCCCCGAAAATAAGACCTAGCCAGACCATCAACTCTAATGTGTCTTTTGGAGCAAAAATTAATATAAGACCCAGTATTATATTATTGTATTGTATTGTATTATATTATATTACATTACATTATATTACATTATATTATATTAATTTTTGCTCCAAAACCCGCATTAGAGCTGATGGTCCGGCTAGGTCTTATTTCTGGGGAAACACGGTAGTATATCAATGTACTGGTTTTTAAGTCATCTAAAGTAGCTGTCAGTGCAGAGAGTCTTGAATACTTAATATTAGATGGTCAATGAGCTACCTCTGACAATCTTCTAGAGAGATTATTAATTAGAATTACCTTGCTCTTTGGTGAGATTTCAATAATGGGGAATGGGGGCAGGAGGGAACAGGGAGAATGGGGCTGAGATTGAAAGGTGGAGAAAGTTTTCTAGGAGTCTCCATGGATATCTGTTCTGTGGACTTGCTGTTTTTCCATGCAGTTATTTTTAGTATACTCTGCGTGTACAGCAGTCTTCCCCCCGGCCCCCCATCTGAGGGAATATGATCCAAGACCCCCAGTGAATACCTGAAACTTCAGATAGTACTGAATCCTTTGTATACTGTTTTTCCTATACATATACATACCTATGAAAAAGTTTAATTTATAAATGAGGCATGATAAGAGATTAATAATAATAATAAAATAGAACAGTTAATAACGATATAATGCAATAAGTTATGTGAATGT
Source organism: Rhinolophus sinicus (assembly GCF_036562045.2). Lineage (NCBI taxonomy): Eukaryota > Metazoa > Chordata > Mammalia > Chiroptera > Rhinolophidae > Rhinolophus > Rhinolophus sinicus. The sequence goes on along the minus strand of NC_133768.1, from coordinate 104,726,934 downwards.
GGTCTCTCAATTTATCTTATTTTACTGTACTCACCTTTCTTGTGATGTGAGATATACTATAATGCCTGTGTAATGTGATGGAGTGAAAATGAGGTAGACAATACAACATAGCATTATGCTATTATTTATAACCTTCTGATAGTATGTCTCAAGGAGGATCACGTGATCCTGGATTATTGAGGCATGACAGTATCACTGTTTGGATGTCAGGAGCAGACAATGTCATGGTTGGGGATATTCAGTCTTTTTGGACTGCTGTTAACTGTGGGTAACCGAAACCACAAAAAGTAAAACCACGGAAAAAGAGGGACTGCTGGATTGGAAAATAAACTCCCTTTGGAGATTTTACATACAAATAACAGGAGTCTTTGCAGATTGAATCAGGAGATAATGAACTGTGTTTTCACATATATCTTAAGTAAATGTGGTTTAATAGTGCACATTGGTAATTTGATCAACAATTTTCAGTAGAATCCACAGGGAAATGCTAAATATTGTCAGAGCAACATGCTAAAATATGATCCACCATTATTTTAATATTCAACAAATCCAAAACATGGCATGGTTTAAAACTTGTATATACCATGACACTGAAGGAAAGAATCTAGGGAAAAATGAAGTTATAACACGTAATCATAAAAGGTATTTTCAAACTTGAGTTCTACTATGATTGTCTCATTGGCTATTCCTGTCACTGTTCCTCCCAATGTTTTTTTGTGTTCATTATACCTACAATTATAGTTTTGTCTGTCTCTGAACAAGTGAAATGAAAGTTAGTGCCTTATCTAGTTACTCACAGCTCTTCTGTAAGTTTCTGTGACATTTCCATAACCACCGGAAGAAGAAAATATTGGTATGTGAATGCAATTTAAGTCATTGCCCCTTTGAAAGGCATTATAATTATTCAGAGCATAGGGGAGTGCTGTACTGTTTCACTATGTACCTGTAGCAATCTGCTAGTTACTCCCCTCACCTCCCAAAGTTTGTTCTCCCCTTCTTTCTATATAAATCATATCCCGTCTAGTTACATTTCCTGGCCTTCCTTGAAGCCAGGTGTAGATTTCCTGGGTTGACTTTCTTGCCTTTTCCCCTGGGCCAGAATACAGAATGGTGACTACCTAGCTTCAACCGGGCAGAAAAAGACATTACTTGAGGGCAGTGTTTCTCAATCAGAGCCCATTTCCCATCTAGGGGACCTTTTGCAATATCTGCAGACGTTTTGGGTTGTCACAACTGAGGGGTGGTAAGCTATTGACATCTAGTGGATAGAGACCAGGGATGCAACTAAACATCCTACAGTGCACATGACAACCCCCTACCCCTCACGACAAAGAATTACCCCAGGCCAATTTGTTAGTATCCTTGAGAATGAGAAACACTGGGCTAGTAGACATTAGAAAGAGTTCTGGGGAATGTGGTTTCTTGAATAGTTTTGTGGAGCAGAGCTACTCTGTCAACCTTGGATGGCCACAGAAATAAACATGAGAGAGAAATATTCTTTTGTTTTACTTAAGCCACTGTATTTTTTTTCTTTGTCCTTTCAAACAGCCAGTAATAGTCCTGATTTTATAGGATTAAGAAGCTAAGATTTACGGAGAGCAAATGTCTTGCGCAAGATCGCATAGAGCTAGTAGATGACAAACCTGATGTTCAAAGGCAGACGTGTCTGATTCCAAACTCTGTCATCTTTATACTCGGCCACCCCACCCCACTTGACAGTGTATTCTCAGGCTCTAGCCTTGACTTACTGAATGAGACTCTCTAAGGGTTGGATATGAGCATCTGTCTGTATTTTTAAAATCCTCACAGAGTGTTCTGATGAGCAGTTGCCATCAGTGTTAAAAACAAACAAACAAACAAACAAACAAACAAACAAAGACAAAAACAATCGAGAGAATTAAATAATATTTAAAAATAATTATTTACATCCGCATGACTATTTTGTAACTCAATTTGTACTTCTTAACCTCTTCACCTTTTTCATCCAGCTCCCCAAAGCCCCTTCTATAGCAGAGGGAATGTAGTCAATAATATAATAACTGTGTATAGTGCCAGGTGGGTACTAGGCTTATTGGGGGGGATCATTTCATAAATTATATAAGTGTCTAACCACTACACTGTACACCTGAAGCTAATGTAAAATAATAAATAAACAAACAAATAAATAAATAAGAAAGGAGCACTAATTAAAACATTTCCACTCTGTACTCATGGTTGAAAAGAAAACTCATTCTGTTCTCTTAAACAAAAAAAAATCATTATTATTATTGAATCAATAAAACTCCTAGGTGATTTTTTTTCTTTTGCTCTCTCTACCTTCTAATAATTTTTCAATTTTCAGTTATTAGAGTTACTAGCATATCAAACCTATCTTTCCCCCCTTTCATCTCCTTGTCTAGTGTAGCTTGCTAGAGCATGTGTTGTTATTGTAGTGGAGGTTGGAAGTAGTTTCTCTGTTGCCTTTTGGGTTTTGGCTTTTCTCTTCATGGAGCTGGCAGATTATGGTTCAGACACGTGTGAGGAACCCACCGGAGGTGATAGCCTAAAGTTAGAGGCCAAAGGAATTAGTGGCTGATCCAATTCAAGAGACATTTCTGAGGCAGACTGGTGTTGTGGTCACAGAAGCAGGATTCAAGACAGAAGTACGCAGAACAGAAAGATGGGAACTTTAGCAACAGCTAGGCAAGTCCCTAGAGAGTGTGCAAATTTAAAAGTAGATGTTTGAAAAAAAAATAAAAATAGATGCTTGATATTGTCAGTTGCTCAGGAATTCTCTAGTCTATCTAAGGGCCATGCAGTACGCTCCTGATCCCTAGCACAGGAAGATGACACATATTATAGCTAAAGCACTTGGAGACTGTGCTCGGAGGCTCATGTCTTCCATCTGGCTTCCAGATGGAATATTTTGGAACCTTGGTGAATTTGGCAGTGTTTGAGGCTCTTCCTCATTAGAGCAAACACACAGGGGTCCTGGCATCAGAGAGTGATAATTGTTCTTTCCATTGAGACTTGATGTAAAGGAGGTCCTCATGATGAGATCACGTTATGGGACGCGTTCTTTAACATAAAAACATATTTATGGCATCATTCTGTGCATAATACTGTCTCTATGAAAATAAGCGTCAGTGCTGCAGATGTTTGAGTAAAAGCGAATTCAATTGCAAACTGGATTTAAGTTCAAGAGCGTAGGGATTTCAAATTAAGAGTATAGGTCTGGAAACAGAATGCATTGGAAATCAGGTAAACAGATAAGAGGACAAAATAAAGTGAGAATTTAAAAATCTAGACCATCATGAATATTAACATCCATAGAAGCTGAAGCAGCAGAGAAATATCCAGTCAAATATTCAGGAATGTGGAGGAAAGAGCTGCAGACTAAGTATTAGTCAGTGAGAGAAAACCAAGTACTCAGATCAAGAGCATTTGTGTGCTTCGTGTATAGGAAGAAATCCATTCCATTGTAGGCTCCCCAGACTCTGGAGAGAAAATGTAGGTAATTGAGAGCATCTGATTTATGTAAAAAGTTATGCTACTAAATGGAAGATATTAAAATTACAATTTATTTATATATTTAGGTTGGCATTTATTGAGCCCCTCTTCTGGGTAGGTCTCATTCTAATTGTTGGGGAAAGAGATATGACTAAGTCATGGACCCTATTCTCCAGAAATTAAAGAGATGGAGAAGTTTGTCATCAACAGATGAACTACAATACAGTGTGAGAAATAACAGGAGAATAAATACGTACAGGTTGTTGTGGGAGACTAGAGAAGGATGGAGAAATCAGAGAAGACTTCCTGGAAGAGGTGGGACTTTGGCCAAAGATTAAAAAGTAAGAATTAGGTGAAGATGTCTATGGAGTTTAAGCATAATATAGGCTGAGGGAACACTACAAAGGCATGGAAATATGAGAGATCTTGGTGTTTTGGGATTCATTCAATGAATATTTATTGAGCACGGAAATTGTGTCATGAATGGATCTAGGGTGGGGATGTAGTTATGGTTGAGACAGATAAGATCCTTAACTTCATGAATCTTGCAGTCTATTGAGAGAGACAAACACCTAAATGGAAATTTAATAGCGTGTGATAAGTGCTTTGAAAGGGGCAATAGCAGAGCCCTGAAGAGAGAGCCCAGAAGGAGGACATTTATCCCAGCATGGGGGAGAGAAGGAAAAGGGGGTAGGATGTCTGAGAAAGCATCCCTTAGGATGCAGTTGAGTCTTGAAGAATGTGTATGAATTAACCAGGCAAGGAATTTGGGAAAGTCCCAGCAGTGAAAGTAGCCAACAAAGGAAATGAGGCAAAGGAAAACCTGGAATCTTCAGGAAACTGTGAGTATATCTGGAAGTTAAAGATATTGGTAAGCTATTTGTTTGGGTGATTGGTCATGGATCCTAGGTTGGATAGAGAAAGGAGTACATTCAGGTGTGATCTATAGACCAAGAGTAAATGGGAATGAAAGACGACAGGAAGTTTCTCAGAAATCAAGTGGCAAACAGAGGGCTAAAAAGAGAGTGGAAGAGCTGGAAGGATGGGTGGTTGGGATCAGCATGTGGAGAATATATTTGTGATATGAAAGGTGGAGGAGTTCTGGTTGGTGACAAGCTTCTGGCTGTGACAATGTAAGTGTAGAGGAGGCATAAGTTTCTGGCAATGAAGTAAGTGAGGCCAATGCATTGGATATGTTATGCATATAGATGGGGAGTCACCCAAGACAGTGACAGGATTTGGGGTAGGGAGGAAGTCAGGTACCCATGTCTTATGTCCGTGGGCAGGGGTGGCCATGGGGTTCCTAGACGAGAGCCACACAGAAGAGAAAGTGGTGTGTTGAGATGATAGGAGATTTTCACAGTAGTTGCGATAGCATCGGAAATGGAGTCAGATGCAGATCTCAGCTGCTATCCTGTGGCTTCTGATGCTGTAGAACAGGCACTTGGACTCAATGGATGGCTGAGTTTCAGTTAAGGCAGAAAAGAACGGAAATGCACAATTAAGAGGTTCAACGTGTAAAGCGATCTAACTAACAAGAGTCCAAAGAAAGGGCTTTGGAGAGAAGGGAGCTAAGGTCAGTCAGAGGGGACTGAAGAGCACAGCAGGGTGGGGAGAAGAGGCTGGGATAATAGGGGCGGGACTTGCCTTTTGGGCAGGGGATGGCTTGGCAAAGATGAGAGGCTTGGTGGGTTGAGTTAGGATTCAAGTTCTGAGGGAAAGACTGCGTGCATCTGGGTCAGAACCTATACAGATGGGGGTGGGGGGGGTCATTGCTTCGGCAGCATTAGACACCTGTTGGCAAGTTCAGGTAGGGGCTTTTTCTCAACCTTATTGCTTCTGGAAGGTACCTCTGACTGCCTTTAGGCAGCTTCTCAAAGCACCTACTGCAAATCCTTTTCAGTGTAGATTCTATGAACAATCCATAGCCCAAACTGTTTCACAACTTTCAGTCCTTCTCGCAGCTGAGGCCAGAGCGACTTAGAACACATCTGTCTTCCCCACATTTCTGTGTCTCAGGGGAACTTTGTGTCAAGTGGGACAGCTGTCTTGCAGGGAAGCCCACAAAAACCCAGTGCAAAACTGTGTGCATCCTTCACTTTCAAATGGCTATTTACCCCTGTTTGTTTACATGCACATTTCTCAAGTCCCTTATCTTTCGTCATGAACTTCGGATACCTTTATATGTATTATATAGAGTTAATTTTTAATTTTCAGCATGGATTTACTGAACAATGCCCAATAGTGGTGTTTGTACGCATTTTTCATGTTTCAGTTTGTAGTGATCCTACATTTATAGAGCATTTTTACTCTTAAAAGCTTAAAGCACTTAACAAGAAACTATTTAACAACTCCCTAGCATCCTTGGAAGATAGACGTATGCTACATAACTGGTGCAACCTTAAAAATGCATTTTCCCCGAGAACAACTTTTATTGAAAACAGTATCTGAGAAGGTATCAGCGGAACTTTCTGGATTTATTTACAGTAATTTAGCCCCTATCTCTGAAACATCAGCACACGTTCTATGTCCAATGAAGTTATTTATGAGTTTGGAGCTTGGTTGAGACCATCTTTTTAAATTAAAGAATCTTATCCTTTATCCTTTACATATCCGAGGTCGATAACAGAATCAGAGAACGTGTTCAAAACCAGAAGTGACAGAGCATAGAGACTTTAGGTTTTGTGATTTTTAGGAGATATGTTAGAAAAAAGATCATTGTGGTATGATAGAAAGTACGTGGCCCCATGTGCCAAAACACTGGCCAAGTAATTGAATAACTATTTAGTTGGTGTCTGTATCGATAAGGATGAGCTTGACTGTAAGGAATAGGAAAACGCATGGGACCAGTGGGATAAATGCTATAGTTTTATTTCTTTACACATAAAATTCTATTGGGCTACCTAGCAGTACTGACTTCATCTGGCAGCTCTACTCCCTGGGGTTCTCTGGAACTTGGTCTTCTTCCGGTTGCACACTCGGCCTGTATCTTTGTAGGTCAAAATGATAGCTTTTACATTCCAGGCAGCAGGATGAAGAGTAATGGCAAAATGGGTGTCCCAGGTATCTCTTACAGGAAGTTCTTAGAAGTAGCCACAATACAGGACTTTTCTTTATACTTTCTTTTGTCCAGAACTTCATCACGTGGTCACATTTAACTGTCAGAGTGGTTGGACAAGTTCGTCTCTATCTCCGTGACCATGTTCTCAGTTAAAAAATCTATTACTTTTGAAAAAGAGAGAATGGATACCAGGGGAAAACTAACAGTAGCTCTTTGCAGTAGCAATTATCTGTAAGTCACAGCTGTTTGGGTACTTACTGCCTTTTTCACTAAGTTGCGCTATGACCTTGGGCAAGCCAATTTTAGTTTTGGATTTAATTTCCCTATCTTTAAATGAGGGAATTGTACTGGATAGTCTTGAATGGCCCTCCCATTTCTAATAGTCCGAGGATAGATGAATGACTGCCAGATGAATACATGGTGGGAAGATGTCTTAGGTATGTTCATAAGAGTCTAGGAAGTGCAACCAAGGCACTAACTACTAGATCCATGCTCTGGGACCTTGAATGAAGGACAATGAATGTGTGCAGATCGTAAGTATATGGGTAGAGCCTTTTCTGATCCACAAATGTTTATTATTTACATCTTTAATTATATAATACACATTCAGGAGCATGCATAAACATAAATGTATACATAATGAACAGCTATTAAATACCCATATAGTCTTAGTTCAGGACAGAATCATTGCACATTCCCAGCAGCTCAAAGGGCACTCATAGTTTCTTAGCAAATCACAAGCCCCTCTATCCCCTTAGGATTCTAAATCATACAGATAATTTTATCATGACTTTTGTGATGATTCCTTTTCCCGTTGCGGTTCTACATACGCATGTATCCCTAAATACTGATTTAGTGTTTCCTGCTTTTGGATTTAAATCATTCTGTATGTACTATCTTGTGATATGGATCTGATTTTAAAATTATGTGTATGAGGTTTATCCCCATTGTTGTGTATAGATTTCCTTTGGTTATTTGGATTGCTAAGTAGTATTTCATTGTATGTTGGTTCCCACAGTTGATGTATCCCTTCAACTGTTGATGACATTGGCATTGTTTCTAATTTTTGACTCATATGAGCAACTACCTATGCATGTCTCATGGTCTGCGTATGCACACATTTCTCTTGAGTAGGCCTTCTTAATCTGGAGTCATTGGACACCCCACAGAGTTGCTTGGTCATAGGATCATAAAACAGTCACACAGTTTTGAAAGCACTTTTACCAATTTCCATTCCAGTCAGCAATATATGAGTTTTTTGTGGCTCTCCTTTCTTAACATTTGATATTGACAGATTTCTTAATGTAGGTTTTGCTTCTGTTAGGTCGGTGCAAAAGTAATTGCAGTTTTTACAATTATTTTTAACCTATTAAACCACAATTACTTTTGCACCAACTTAATAAATAAAGCTGGGTTTATGAATGAGGACAGGCCTGAATTTAGGACAGACATTACTAGGGTAAGTAGTCTTAATGAATATGGAAGAAAAGAGAAGAAAATAGCATTTCTGCAGTAGCGATGCTCAAACTTAGCGTGCATCAAATGATGTCATCAATATATTCATTCATTCATGTAATCAACAAATATTTATTGAGCACTTACTATGTATCAGGTCTTTGTCAGCTGTCATGGAACTGAGAGCCTTCATGAAGAGAGAGACAATCAAATAATGACATAAATCGGTGATAAGTGCTTGAAAGAATGTCGTTCTAGAAAAGTAGGTAATAAAGGGACCGAGTTACACTAGGAGATGTGGGAAGAGGCTATAGCTGAGAACTGGAGGAAGAAGCTGAGTTAACAGGCAAATACTGGAGCCTTGTAGATAGGGATAAGAGCACAGGCAAACAACTTTGTCAGGAGTCCATTGTGCCTTAGAAGCACTGAAGGAAAATCAGTTTGCCTAACTGAAGAATGTGGGTGAAGGATGGAGGTAGAAGTATAGGCGGGGATCAGGTCATACAGATCACTGAAGGCCTTGTTAAGAAGTTTAGTCTAAATTATAACCTCATTTTGAAGCCTTGCAGTGTTTTAGGCAGGGGTCACATTATCAGATTTTCATTTTCAAAAGCAATCTGTAGTAGTGTGGAAAAGAGGCAATAGGAGTTCGCTCTAGAATTGTGGTGGAAGATGGAAAAAGGTAGTTGATAGATGATTGATTGATAGATAGGAAAATAGGCAGACAGATAATAGATTCTGTAGCAATTTGGAAGGTGACATCTAAAGGCTTTGGTGTTAGGTTAGTTATATTGAACGAGAGTGAAAACCTCAAAGTTGACAGCTCCATTTCTGGCTTTCACAACTGGATAAATGGAGGCAAAATTTATAGATATAAGGAACAATGGAAAAGGACAGGGGGTGGAGAGGAGAGACGATGTTTGATTTTTGACAGGTTGAATTTAAAATACCTTTGAGCTACTTGACTGGGGCTCTACAACAGACTGCCAGAATTTGAATCCTGCAGCAGCCACTTCTGGGACCCAAGGCAAATTATTTAATATTGTTGTGTCTTAGGTTCCTCATCTGTAAAACTTAAATAATAATAGTAACCACCTTGTATAGTTCTTGTGAGGAATAAACACAAGATGCTTAGAACAGAAATGGCACTTGTTAAGTAGTCATTGTAAGCCATTTTTTATTTCTGCTTGCTATTATCCAAGGGAAGATGTGAATTAAGCAGTTGGGTATAGAGGTGTTGAGCTGAGAAAAGCATTATAAGCTAGAGACAATTGTTTTCTTATGAAAATTTCCAAAAATCTATAAAAGTTGAGAGACTGGTATAATCAAATCCTATGTTTATATGCTGCAGCTTTGACAATGATCAGCTCATGCTCAATCTTATTTCATTTATAGCTTCCATATACACACGCTGTGCATATCTTAGATTATTCTGAAGGAAATCACAGACATAATATCATCTGATCTATGAATATACTAGTGAATATGGAGATACACGTTGAAAGTCATCTTCTGGGTGGGGGGTGGGAGATGAGGGTAAGGGGGACCAAATATATGGTGATGGAAGGAGAACTGACTCTGGGTGATGAACACACAATGGGATTTATAGATGATGTAATACAGAATTGTACACCTGAAATCTATGTAACTTTATTAACCATTGTCACCCCAATAAATTAAAAAACATAAATAAATAAATATTTTTTGCTTTAAAAAAAAAGTCATGTTCTATAGGCGGTAACTGAAATCCAGCATGTGCCTATATTTGCCTGGGTAAAAAGTATAGGGTGAGAATAATATCAAACCTTAAAGACACCCCAACATTGGATAGCTGAATAGAAGAGGAGGTGAGGCGTACAAAAGAGCCAGAGAAACAGTGATCAGAGAGGTAAGACAAAAAGCAAGAGTTTCTAGTATCATCAAAACCCAGGGAAGAGAGTGTTTTAACGAGAGTATTTCATCTTTTCTTATGGCTGAGTAATATTTCATTGTATCCCATTGTAATATATAGGTACACTTGAAACCTGTAGAATTTTATTAACCAATGTCACCCCAACAAATTTAATTAAAAAATTTCTTAAAGTAAGAAAAAACAAATAGTGCCAAATACTGCCAAGAGGTCAAGCAAGATGGAATGGAAAAGTGTCATTGGCTTAAACAACCTGAATGGCATTCGTCTTTCGGTAGAATAATGGGGGGGAGAAACCAAATTATCGTGGGTGGAAGTGGGAGAAGCATGAGAGGAAAAGGAGACATGGGAAGGGAATGAGACTAGTCCATAACTGGAGAGGGACATGGGTACAAACAAAGACCTTTTTTTTCTTTTCTTTTCTTTCTTTTTTTACATTCTTAATTATATTTAAGTCCTCATGGGAAAAATCTAGTTGAGACAAAGACATTTATGACCGAGGAGAAAGAAGGCATAGTTGACAGGGGCCGGTTCCCAAGAAGGTGGAAGAGATTCTGAGCACAGATGGAGTGATTAGCCCTGGAAAGGACAAAGGATCCCTCATATAACATTTATTTAAAATACAGATTCCTGAGCTTGACATCTAGAGGTTCTGATTCGGTAGTTCTTGGTTGGAATCCAGGAGTGTTTCAGATACAAGTGGTTCAAGGACTATGGTTAAACATCGGCCTCAAAGCTTAAACTAAAATGATTGCTCTGTAGGCACTAGTTTAACATCTTCAAGTAGTTGTCACAAGTCTTTGAGAGTGTTTTGATTTGTTTTTTTAAAATCTATTTTTATTTATTTAAATTTCACAAGTAAATAAAGTCAGTATAGCACAGCGTAAGGGAAAATACCTATACCCCTCACACCCCAAAATAGTCACTGATTGTATTTGGGCATATTCCCTTGAAAACTTTTATTCTTCTGCTTTCTCCCCACATTTAAGCTCATGTAGCCTATGTGATTTTGTATCTTCCTCTTTCCATTGGCATTAGAGCGTTAATGTTTTCCATGTTATTATGAACGTTTTAGAAACATTTTATTCACTGCCCATTTGCACAGCCCGTTTTCTCAATTATCTTTTTTTTCTCTGTACCCAGAGAAACAGTACTGTTCTCCCACACACCGCACCGTCCAGAGGTATACCCCGGATTATACACAATTCTGGCTGATTAGCTCTAAATTCACACCTTTCTCTCTTATTAAGAAAGCAGTCATACTGTACTTCCCTAGTCAATTCATTCGCGCCCCCCTCCCCCGAACCCCCTTTAGATCACATTTTCATACCTTTTCCTCTCGCACCTCAAAAACCTGCTCCTTCTCTGGCTTCAGGCTCAGCTGATGACTTGACTTCATACCTCACTGAGAAAACTAAAGCAGTCAGAAGAGAACTTCTGTGGACTGGCTCCGTCATATCTAGCCATCTGTCCTCAAAGTCTGCCTTCTTGTCCATCGACTATGAGGAAAATTCCGTGGTACTATCTATCCTGCTGCCACTTGGGTACTAGATGCCCAATATTTCACTCTACCGTGTTTCCCCGAAAATAAGACCTAACCGGAAAATAAGCCCTAGCATGATTTTTCAGGATGACATGTCCTGAACATAAGCCCTAATGTGTCTTGGAGCAATAATTAATATAAGACTCGGTCTTATTTTCAGGGAAACAAAGTAGCACACACTGTTCATATTTTTGACAGGTTCATTCACAGTACAGGAACATGTTTGTTTATTTTAAAGCTATTTTTTGTTTTAATATTTTAACTATAGTTGACATACAAGTTCTGACAATTAAGTTCGTGAACTTGTTGCAGCGATGTTACTCACCCTTTTTGATATCAGAGGGATATCATTATGAATTTGTACCAACTGGGCAAACAGTTCACCAAGTTTACTATGTGGAAGTGCTGAAAAGGCTGCATGAAAAAGTTAGACGACCTGAACTTTTTGCCAAGAATTCGTGACTCTTGCATCACAACAATGCACCAGCTCACATGGCACTGTCTGTGAGGGAGCTTTTAGCCAGTAAACAAATAACAGTGTTGGAACACCCTCCCTACTCACCTGACCTGGCCCCCAGTGACTTCTTTCTTTACCCCAAAATAAAGGAAATATTGAAAACAAGACATTTGGATGACATTCAGGACGTCAAGGGTGATACGACGACAGTTCTGACGGCCATTCCAGAAAAAGAGTTCCAAAATTGCTTTGAAAGGGTGGACTAGGCACTGACATCAGTGCATAGCTTCCCAAGGGGAGTACTTCGAAGGTGACCGTAGTGATATTCAGCAATGAGGTATATAGCACTTTGTCTAGGATGAGTTCATGAACATAATTGTCAGACCTCGTCCAATATTACATTAGTTCCAGGTGTACAACAGTGATCCTGCATTTATAGACTTACGAAGTGATTACCACGATAAGTAGTAATCATTTGTCACTGTACAGAGTTATAACTTTATATTTTTATTTTTCAAAACTTTGTCCATTGTAATCTGCCAAAGATCAAATACCGTACTTGTGTTTTGATCGCCTTGTTGTTACTCACCCATGTCTTTCACATCCTTTGCGGCAAAACTTCTGCAAGAAGTATCTGTATTCCCTATCTCTAATTCTTAAGCTTACATTCTTTCAAAACCTCCCTGCTATCAGACCCTTGCCCCCACAATTCTACCGAAACTAATCTCACCAAAATCACCAGTGACGTCTACATTTCAATGACGCCATAATTTCTCAACTTGACCTTACTTGGTCTATCAGCATTTGAGTCAGTTTATCACTCCCTCATTTTTTGGTACCCTGTCTTCATTGAGATCCCAGGATGCCACACATTCTTCATTTTCCTCTTACATTACTATATGCTCTTTCTCAGCCTCTTATGTTGGGGCTTCTACCTGTTTTCTGCTTTTTTTTTTTTTTTTAATTGGGGAATATTGGGGGAACAGTGTGTTTCTCCAACGCCCATCAGCTCCAAGTTGTCCTTCAGTCTCGTTGTGGAGGGCGCAGCTCAGCTCCAAGTCCAGTCGCCATTTTCAATCTTAGTTGCAGGGGGCACAGCCCACCATCCCATGCGGGAATTGAATCGGCAATCTTATTGCTGAGAGCTCGCGCTCTAACCAACTGAGCCATCCGGCCGTCCCGCCGGCAGCTCAGTGGCAGCTTGTTGTCTTCAATCTAGTTGTGGAGGGCACAGCTCACTGGCCCATGTGGGAATTGAACCGGCAATCCTGTTGTTAAAAGCTCACCATCCAGCCGCCCCTGTCTTCAGCTTTTTAATGTAACATTGTTTCAGGGCTCAGTCCTTGGTTCTTCTCTTCCTGTGATGCCCCACTTCCAATCCATTAGTAAATTGAGTGGCTCTACCTTAAAATACATCCAAAATCCTACCACTTCTTACCGTCTCCATTGTTACTTTCCTGATCCAAGCAACCATTACTTCTCAGCTTAATCACTGTTTATGGGAATATTATTTGAGAGTTAGAGAGGCGTGCACCTCTTCTGACCTCCAGCCCATACTCTAGGTGTGGGGTAAGTCAGTCTTGATATGAGGATTGCATTTGAGTAAAAATCAAATTTAAAGAACACGGTGTTGCAGGTTCCAATTGTGCACTTAGGGTAGAGACTGCTACTGGAAGGGCTGTTGTTTGTAGTCACCAATAACAGATACAGACATCTAGTGCTTGACTGATTCAGGCAGGGAATTCCAAGTGCTTAGTAATAGACGCGGCTGGAGTGAAAGCCCATGATAAATGACAAGAATGGGGCCTGAGAAAGAGGTGCCCTATTTAGGAGTAGGGAGCATGCAGGCTTGAGGGGTTCCTGTACAGAAATGAGTAAGTGTAATGTGTGGCTTTGACAGGGGCTGGTGAAGAGGGCAAGGCAGGAGTAAATACTCTCCTGCGTATAATTGGTGGAGTGACAGGCATGTTAAGATGGGACAAGAATTGGGTCCTTTAGAGCCAGCTGTGGAATGCTCCCTTTGAGGTTGCATCTGTCTTTTCAACTGGCTCCCAGGATCACACTCTGAGATCTTTCATCTGAAATCCTGATAATATCTTTAAACATGATCTCAAGAGGACACAAAGACTAAAGAAAGGAGGTTCAATGCATTTTGGGGTAATTCATTTTCGTTATTTAGACTACCATCTCTTTACAGAATTACTAATGCAGCACCCTTTGTCCTGCATTGATGCTTTTTCCTAAGTAGAGTCTCCTATGACAGCTTTCTCCATTACATTATGGCTGGAGGCACAGAACAATGCCTGCTGTGCAGGAATGTTCCAGGAGAGCCCTCTGAGAGCACTATTCATGAACAAGCAATGGTATTTGGGCCAGTTCTTTTGCACTCTATAGACAATCACAGCGATAAAGTTGTCTTGTTGGCATTTTGAATGAGTGTAGGGAGTGAGTCATAGTATTTTCTTACAATTCATATTCACAAAAACGCATCATCACTTTAAATGTCCTCTCTAATAGCCAAAGCAAATCAAAGTGAGCCTTTTCCTTTATATTATGGAGTAGTCATCCAAAGCAAGTTCATGACGCTGTCTGTGACATTTCCAGACAATTCTATCAGGAGTGAGAAAAAAATAAAAGTGTTCTTCAAAATGTGGAAGGAAACAAATTTGAGTCACAAGTGTTAGAGTGCTCCTATTTTTCATTTTTCTGAAATATTTCTTACAGGATGTGGAGTTTTCCGAGAAATATTGAGTTTGACTGTCCAACAAGTATATTTCATTTATGTGCTAAACATAATCATCTTCATTTCTTCATTTCTTTTTTTCGTTTTTTACAAAAATATGGTTATCACTATAGTCGTTTCATAAAATCAATAAATTATGATGAATAAGGGAAGAAAGAGAAAAGGAAAATTCATATACCAGTTAATGAAGCCTTACAGGCAATGTGTTCCTTCTTATGAAATTGGTTTTGTTGTAATATGCTTTCTCATAATTAAAGGATTAATTAGATTCATAATACCCTTTGGAGACAGTCATCATTAAACCCATTTTATACCTAGGAGAATTGAGAAATGAGGAAACTCATTTTTGTCAAGGTCAGAACAAATTTGAAGTTACGTCTTCAAGAAATGAACCTCAAGATACTGATGTCTTACTTCCACGTAGCAATGTACTAGTGTGTGTGTGTGTGTGTGTGTGTGTGTGTGTGTGTGTGTGTGTGTCTGTCTTGAGGGGTTATTTCCTTATATTATGTAAGCCTTATAACTGAAGTTACCCTCCAGGGAAGAGAAAGATAATGTCCCAGTGCAATTTAAATTCTGTGCCCCAGTGTGTGCTAAGAATAGGTTGCCCCATGAGAAGACCCTGGGAAATCGTTGTTGCAAGAATTTCCTTAAGGACAAGGTCCAGCACTTCCTCAAGAGAGCAGGGTGTGCACATACATTTCACTGGACAGTTTATCTTCAGTCTTCGTCCCAGAGATCATATCCCAGCTGTGTCAATAACTTGCTGTGTGACTTTGAGTAACTTACTGAATCTCTCGGGTTCCTTTTAGCACTAAAATCAGAGAACGCTCAGATTCTGTGCACTGCAAAATGGCATGACACAGTGCTGGCTTGAAGGTTACTGACAGTTAATCTGGATAATTAGTTTTATTCTAATTGCTCTGGGAACGTAAGGCAACACCCTTCCCCTGTCTGCCTTGCTGCTTCCCCTCAGATAAGTTTATGTAGAGACCCTCCGAGTTCTTGACCCTAACTTTCCTGATAAATCCAGAAATATTTACTCAGATTGCTTCAGGAGTGGTATTTACCTTTTTAGACACCTTACAACGAGTAGTGCTTCCTCTCGCAGTTGATAATATTGCCACAGATATTAGGAGCAATGACAGATAGTTGGAAGAGAGCCCAGGGATTTAGTCCACTTGAATTCATTATCAAGGGTTTTTAGGGGTTATATAACCCAGTTCCTCCTTGTTATATTCTCCTGTTACAAATTAACCATCTGGCTCGGTAGAAGCTGCCTTCTAACTGTTTTTCATAATAGTGGCCCCTTGTGGCAAATGTTGGTTCCCATGGAAATGACTTAAAACATGCATTACAATCTGAGAATGGCTGTGTTTATCTTATGGCTTCCATCGTCTTCTATAGCACCGAAGTTTCTATTTCATTGACAGTTAAGAATCGTCACCTGTTGGAGACACTGCCAGAAAAGGGTCTGGGATTTGGAGACGTGGATCTACTATCTGTCTTGCAGGGTTATAAATGTTGTATAATTATAGAGTAAACACATAGACCCAAATAGCTTAAGTCTGGTAAATAAATGAGTAAAAATATCCATAACTGTTAACAAAAACCATGTTTTATTAAAAATGCCTTAAGGTAAATTCTAAAGGCATAAAATCCCTCTACTCTTGGAAAAATTATTTGACTAGAGCTATTTAAAGGTTAAAGAAACTGTTTCTTTTGTAGACCAAAATATACTTTTCAAACTGTCACGCTATGCCACTCTTTGTCCCCTTAGCTTTCCAAGTACGAGGTTTTAGTACTCTAGTACTCTAACCCTTTCCGCAAAAAGCTTTCTGGGCAAAGTGTATGTGAATCCTTACTTATGGCAGCCATCAGAGTCTTTTCCAATGTTGACATATGAAGAACTTCTCAAACTCAGCTGGTAGAAGTACCTGGTAAGCTAGGACTAGCAGGTCAATTCTACTATAATACCGATATCCAGTTTCAGGACTGTTACTGCAATGAAAAGGCAAACATTAAATTTAATAGAAGATGAAATAAGATTGCCTTTATTGCAATTAAATAATCTATAAATGAAGAGTAAAAGGAGAAAAAGTGAAAGTGTACAGAGGGGTAAACATGGCTTATGATGAGAATTAGACCTGTTTCAGGTAATTTCCTATATGCCTCTGAGTGAGAGCCCCTCGTTTGTGCAGAATTTGGGGAATAAGAACTAGCTTATACATTCCTTTTCCATTAAAGTGGAAGCATTTCCTTAATAATAGAACAATATTAAGCATTGTGGTCTCTTACCCTGTTTGAAGTAGTGTGGTTAAACATCTTCCATGCATTGGATTATTTAACCCTTATAACAGACCTGTGATATAGGTAAGCTCACTATCCCCATTTTACAAATGAGGAAACTTGAAGCACAGAGTGTTTAGGTCTCTTGTCTAACGGTTCCTGCCCAGCTACTACCATTTCCCCCCAAATATAAGACCTAGCCGGACCATCAGCTCTAATGCGTCTTTTGGAGCAAAAATTAAGGTAAGACCCGGTCTATTTTACTATAATATAAGACCGGGTCTTATATCATATAATAGGTCCCAGAGATGAATCTAGAGTCCAGCTCTTTTCTGTGCCATGCTGCCTCTCTTTGAGCTGATATCTCTCTATGTGTGACCTTTTTGGGATGCACCCAGGACATGTTTCTTCACCTTCCCTAAGTGTGTACACCAGACATAATTTAACTTGTCTTTGATGGCTGAGAAATGACTTCCTATAAGAGACCAAATCCCATCAACTCCTAATTTCTGTTTATC
Source organism: Rhinolophus sinicus (assembly GCF_036562045.2). Taxonomy (NCBI): domain Eukaryota; kingdom Metazoa; phylum Chordata; class Mammalia; order Chiroptera; family Rhinolophidae; genus Rhinolophus; species Rhinolophus sinicus. The sequence goes on along the minus strand of NC_133768.1, from coordinate 104,709,470 downwards.
TCACTTTATCAGCAGATCCCTAAATCTTCCGTCTTACCACCAATGACCTTAAACTGTTCTTTTTCACTCCACGGAGATCACATCTATCAGAGTAACCAACAACCTCCATCTTTCTCAATTGCCTTTCCTTACATTATTTGTTCTTTTCAGCACCAGTTGACATACTTGGCCACTCCCTCATTCGGAAAATGTCTTCCTACACTTTGAGGCCCCAGTCTCACCTTGTCTACCATTCACCTTACAGGTCGTTTCACCTCATTCTCTCTATCTTTCTTTCTCCAATCTCTATACATTGGAATGTATTGAGTAAACCATCCTCTGCCCTCTTCTTTTCTCTCTACATACACTTTCTCTCAATAATCTCATCCTCTGTCATGGTTTCTTATACAATTTGTATTCTGGTTCTTCCTGAGATCCAGATTCACACATCCAACTGCACATACAATAACTCCACTTGGAAATCTGAGAAAAACCTTGCTTTTAACATGTCCAGAAGAGAACTATACCCATCAGCCAGTTCTACTCTTCTCCCCATATCTTATCTATCTTTGTCATTGACCATTCTACGAGGACTTCATGCCAATATGTGTTTCTCACTTCATATTCTGGAAGTTCTGCCGGTTCTTCCTTCAGTATATATATATATTATTCGATTTTGTCACAGCGTAACTTCTCTTCCACACAACTGCCAAAGAAAGGTATCTTGTTAAAAGTTAAGGTAGATATTAAAAGTTAAGATACATATGAGTAAAAGCAAACTACAAATAAGGCCCTATAATTATCTGCTTGCCTCCTTTAGCCTCTGCAAACAGCACTCCTGCTATTCTTCCCTTAGCTCCTTACGTTGGGCGACCTGCTGTTCCTCAAACAAGCCTCAGGGCCTTTGCACTTACTCTTTTCCTCTGCTATGGATGCTGTCTGTGGCCTTCCTCCAGATATCTTGACAACTCGCTCTTTACCTCCTTCAAGTCTGTTCAAATCACCTTCTCAGAGAGTACTCCTCCCAGTACATCCAAGAAAGGAGCCCCCCTTTGCCTCCTCTAGATACAATTTCCTTACCAGCTTCTTTGTTTTCCTAATACTTAACTATATATGAAATTGTACTTAAAAAAATTTTTGTTTATTTTTTTATTTTCCCCCCTCTAATACTAGAATATAAGCCCAAAGAGGACAGAAAACATACCTGTTTTGTTCATCTCTGCATATCCAGGAACTGAAACCTCGACACCCAGAAGTTGTTCAGTCAATATCTATAGAATGAAATATCCTCTCGTTTTTGTGTTTTGCTCAGATACTCCTTTGTCCCAGACTCTCTCCGCCTGAGAGGAGTTGAATAGAAAATTGACAACGCAATTCCTGTAATCTATCTTCAAAGTGTTTTATTCAGCTTGTAATCAACCAGGTACACTTAAATGACTAAAGGACTCTTTATAATTATGGGCAGGTTTTAGGAGGAAAGGAATCCCAGACATCCCAAATATTATGCTCACCGACTCTTCATTGCTCAACTGTTTTTATAATGAGAATAAAAATCATTTTATACAAATTCAACAGATTCACTTTTATGTACCTAACTTGATTTGGAACTCAGAGTCACTCTAGGCGCGAGGTAGTATTTTTCTTTTACAGGTGAGAAACTAGAACTCCGTGATAGCATAACTTGCCTAAGTTCTGTATCATAAGTGATGGAGACAGAACTTAAATCCGTATCTTGCATACTAGGTTAGAGTGGAATGGTTTGTCTTTTTGTTTTATTTTGTTAGTGTTTTATGTATTGAACATAAGCTGAACAAAGCAAAAGCTGGGAGAGTTAATACAGCGGCCTGAATGAGTTGCAAAATATGTGATACCGGAACTGATTACTGCCAGGGTGAGAGGAAGTTAAATAACAGGAGCGCACAAGGGCACTAAGGGCAAACTGTGATGGGAGAGGGAAAACGCTGCAACCATCTTGGCTTATTTTATGATTATAATAAAACGTGTGTGTGCGTGTGTATTTGCTGGAGACTAGCCTACTATAAATCTGTGCAGAGATAAAACTGAGCATAAAATTATTTTATGAAGCCATAATCATTATTATGAACATCAGTGAATATCAACAATATTATAATATCCGCAGACTGAGTTTTACTGGCCTATTTGTTCATATGTTAAATAGCCTCACACTATCATTTTTTCCCCATAGTTCTTGTGTTTTCTTTTTAAAAAATTGCTTTTTGTTAAAATCTCTACCTCTACTTCTCCCATTTCATTTATGAAATTTTTTGTTCCAGATATTCTCATACTTACACAGAAAGATATACATGTATGCATATGTATACACATGCACATTATATAATATATATGCACATATATATAAATACTATTTTGCAATTTGTTATTTTCCCTTAATATATCATAATTATAATTCTAGGCTATATATATAAAGATCTAACTTGTACTTGTTTTTGAACACTTCCATAGTATCTAATTATTATACAATATTTTATCTAATTTTCTATTGGTGAACATTCATGTCTTTTCCTTGTATTTTTACTTTCTTTTTCGCTCTTGCAAACAGTGCCGTAGTATTATTGTAATGATATTTTTAAGTACTCAAAATTTTATTTCTGAAAGATTGGTTCCTAGAATTTGAAATGTTGGGTTATAAAATATTCACATTTCCATTTTTAAGAGATACTGAAAAATTGCCTTCCAAAACTTTGTGCCAATTTACATTCCAAAAAAATATGAACATGCTTGCTTCCTTATACTTTGAGACAAAATTGGATGTTCCAAATCTTTCAGGAAAAATTTGTCAAGTGTACAGTGATCTTTCACTGTATTAATTATTTTTCTCAAATTATTAGTGAGGTTTACTAGCAATTATATCTCTTCCAATATCCAGTGTATCACTCAGGGTCCTGGCTAGTCATGTATGACATACTCAACGGAGGCAAATTTAAAAGGGTTAAATAAAAGGGTCCATTTATATATGTGAATGCATTGTTTTAGGTTGTGGTTATCAGACTTTTTGGACTCCATACCACTTTATACTCTTAAAAATTGTAAGGACCTCAGTGAGCTTTTATTCATGTGAGTTATCTATGTAAATTTAACATATTAAACTTAAAAAGTAAGTATTTTAATAATGCTCATTTCATTTAAAGCTTTCATAAGCGCATATGTTAATATGTAAACATAATTTATGAAAAATAACTATTTTCCAAAACAATTAGTGAGAAGAGTCCCATTGTTTTACAGTTTTACAAATCTCTTTAATGTCTGGTTTAATACACTATAGCTGTATATTTACTTATGCATTCAATCTGTTGTGGAAAATGTAAGTAACATCTTCATGTCATCTTGAATATAAATTTGACCATATATGTATGTGTGTGTGTGTGTGTGTGTGTGTGTGTGTGTGTGTGTGTGTGTGTGTATAGTCTGTGAAAGTGTTGCAGGGTCACAGGAAGTTTCTGAACTACACTTGGAGAGCCTTTGGTTTAAGAAAACCAATAAGGGGTAGCACAGTAGCCCAGAGGTAGTAATGGCAGGTAGCTCTTATCCCCACTAGGGCTGAAAGGTCCAGAGTGGCTGAGCTGATCCGGAGTGCCTGACAGTGGCTGTGTTCTTTGATAGAGAGACACAACCAACCCATACTAACTTGGCAAGAAGATAACTGGGGAGAAAATAACCCTCCCTCATTCTTCTCCCACCCTCATCCCCTATAGGACCTCCCACTGGCCAAATCCCACCAGGAGCTAAGGGACAATGGAGTCAATGGATGTCATCCCTCTGGGTGGACATGTCTGGATACAGAGTCATAAGAAGAGCAGGGAGGGGATAAGGGAGGGTAAACAGAAGATACCTAGCACAGCCATTTATATTGTCTTTTTATCGGATTATGGCACCTTTATTATGTTGGGATGGATCAGTCTTTTGTTAAATATGTGGCCTTTTCTCCAGGTTGACAACTTGCTCTTGAACTTTGTTTACAGTGTCTTTCATAACATTAATTTGTTTTATATTTTCTGTGTTTAAAAACTTCTTTTTATTTTTCTTTTGGTTCAGTGTCCTCCTTTCCAAATATATGTATGTGGAATTTTGGGAAATAACCCTTCGGGTAATCCATATTTTATCCTAAGTCTTTGGAATACATTTATTTATATAGGAATAAACATTAAGAGTTTCATTTTATTTCAAAAATGTTTCAAGGTAATTTAATTAAAATTCATCTTTCCTACTGATTTGAAATGTTACCGTTATGATATATTCAATTTATAGATAGACTTGAGCCTATTTCTTAGTGTTTTATTTCATCCCTGATCTATTTGTTGTTCCTTGTTCCAGATGCCATTTTAGTTAACTTTATATATATGTTATTTAATATATTGTATAATAGAATATACAGAGGGTGCCAAAAAGTGTATACACATTTTGTTTTTGCACGAATGGCTCCTTTATTTATTTTTCAAAATATTTTTTAAATGAAAGTTTATTGGGGTGACAATTGTTAGTAAAGTTACATAGATTTCAAGGGTACGATTCTGTAATACATAAGCTACCCTGTTTCCCGTAAAATAAGACCTAGCCAATCAGTGCTAATGCATCTTTTGGAGCAAAAATTAATATAAGACCCATTATATTATATTATATTATATTATATTATATTATATTATATTATATTATATTATATTATATTACATTACATTACATTACATTACATTACATTACATTATATTAAGATCTGGTCTTATATTATGGTAAAATAAGACAGGGTCATATATTAATTTTTGCTCCAAAAGATGCATTAGAGCTGATTGTCTGGCTAGGTCTTATTTTCAGGGAAACATGGTATATATCATGTGTGTTCACCACCCAGAAACAGTTCTCCTTCTATCACCATGTATTTGATCCCTTTTATCCTTATCTACCACCCCCGCCCCCCTTAACCTCTGGTAACCACTAAACTCTTGTCTGTGTTTCTGAGTTTTTGTTTCTTCATTTTAAGAAAGGAAAAACTGTATTAAAATTGTAATATTCAACATGTACCAATAACAAAAGATGATACAAGTCACAATTGACTTCTGCAATTACAAGAGGTGCTCAAAGTGGTTACTTACCATCAGCATCCAGACACTTCTGATTACGGCAGAATACTGCTTGAGCAACGTTGACCAGTGTCCCCTTGTATATGTTTTCTTGGCACCCCCGGTATAATTTATAACATACATAACATATAAATCATTTCACACATATACACATACATTGTTCAGCTTCTTAACTGTTGCAATCGTAAAGTGCAACTTGTGGAGAAGAACCAGGTATCTACTCCTGTGGTAGGGAGGGGAATGTATGTCCTTTAACGTATGAACTTTGTGATCTATAGCTGCAAGGCCTTGTTTTGCTGACCTCTAGGTCATCAATTGGATTTCAGGAAGTTCAAGTTGACACAGATAAATCACCTTCACAAGAAATCTGTATGTGTCAGGAAATATCTATCTATATATCTATATATAGATATCTATATAGATATCTCTATATATATCTACATATACATATCTATCTATATCTATATATCTATATCTATATCTATATATAGATATATAATAGAAGCATTTAACATACTTAGATATATAACATACATAGATATATATAGATATATCTACATGTCATACTTATATAGCTATATATAACATACATATATAGATATATATAGCTATATATATCTATCTATATATATATACACACATATACATAATAGTATTAGCATTTAACATACTCACCTTTTAAGGAGGAAGAAACTTTTTGCTTCCTAATTACCCCTATTTGTGTCTAGCAGCATCATTTTTTTTGAGTTGCAGAGTTGAAAAATCTTAGAGAAGGGCACAAGAATGTTCAAAATAAAATGTATATGGAGACACAGATTGAGAAAAATAAAAGCTTCAGGAAGCAAGATGAAGTGAGAAACACCAAAGGGAGGAATAAATCCAGAAAGACCAAGTAAACAGAGTTTTGAGGTGAGAGAAAGAGATCAGAGTAGCTTTGGTTGACTGTGGAATTTAGAGTCTAGAATAAAGGAATGAGTGAAACAAAATTTAGGAAGTTTGGCTGTGTGATCACTGCTAATTCCCTTCATTGTATCCTCATGAAATCATCTATAAAGATGTACATTGCTCCTAAGGGAGGTTTGGAGTCCAATTTGAGTTTCATTTCCATGTGTCACCATGCTGGAACAGGCTTTAAACTGGGGATGACAGTGCCCAGTTTTATCTGGAGTATGCCCATGGCCCTTGGCTATTTTCAGAGACTTCCAGAACTTCCTGCCAAGAGCTATGTTACTATAGCTTAGGAGGACTTCAATTAACATTAAAGGAGGACATATTTGATGTGAGATATTAATCTGACAGGTTTGCTACTTGTGTACTGTTCCAGTAAAATTTTCCAGGTGTAAATGTCTGAACATTGTTGAGTTTTTCATGGATTTCCTTATTAGGCTTATCTTCATCTCTCATCATTGACTGCAGTCATGGCTTAGAGTTTACAAAGCACTTGTCCATACATTGTTTCATTTCCTTTTCACAGTATTTCTGTGAGGTAAAGAACTCTGTGTATGTGTGTTTAATCATCATTTTACTGATGACAAATTGGAGGTAAGAATTTAGTGGTTTGACTCTAAAAGTGTATTTAGAATGACCTGTATGTGTGTTTGTGAGAGACTTGTCATATAAACTTTGTCTCTGCCAATTGAGCTGATTACAGGTTTAGGACATCCACATTTTCTGGTTTAATCAAATTTTCACCTTCGTAAAACATACAATCATAAAATAGGTTTTTATACACTGAGGCAACCAATAATTGTGTTAGATTTTTCCTAACTAGTTCCATTTTATTTCTTACACCTTTGTGTTTTACAAAGCTCTAAGCAATATGCTTTCTACTTCCTATTGGTTACCACAGTGATAATTTTTGGAATTCAATTTTCATGGGCAGATTAATTCACTGATTTTAAATGGTGGATGGCTGTGATAATAAAAATGAATCCTGTAATTGCTTGTTGAGTCTAACTGATGAAACCATTTCCAATACAAAATTTTGAATGATGTAAAAACTATGACTAAATGTACAAAGGTTACATAGTAAACGTTGGACTGGTATCATTACCTATATGTATGCAACATCAGACGTGTATATTCATTTTCTGTACTATGTCATCATTGCTCTAGGTCAGGGGTGTCCAAACTGCGCCCTGCAATCCATTTTTTACTGGCCCGCAGCAAATTCCAAAAATATATTTAGTTTACTTAAATAAACCAGGTGAGGCAATACGTACTTCACCTCGAGTGAGTGGCTCGGCTGTTTGTGTATTTTACCACATATGGCCCTTGGTAAAAAACGTTGAAAAAAGTTTGGACACCCCTGCTCTAGGGTTTCAAGTTTGCATTTTTGTACCATTTTGCCTAATGGTGCTTACCAAGTGACTAATACTTGAAAGAGGAGAATTTGCTTTCTCTGATTTATATAAAATCATATACAGTAGTACCTCGGTTTTCGAACATCTCCGTTGACGAACATTTTGGTTTTCGAACACGCCTCAGAAGTCGAACATGTCACGCGGCTTCCGCTGAGTGCAAGATCCTGAGACCTAGCAGTTGGCTGTTTTAGAACATTTCAGACCTCGAACAGTCTTGCGGAACATATTACGGTCGAAAACCGAGGTACCACTGTCGTTGGAACTTGATATATTCTCCAATTTACATAGAACATTTGAACTCTTAAATGAGAACATAGTAAATGTTGGAACTTTTATAGCAGACACGCTAGATAGAACTTTTCTACCATGGATGTCAGGTGGTTGGCTGGCAAAAAAGGCAGGATATTCTCCTTGGCATGGTCCATTGTATATTTTATTTCCACGTCTATCATAGAGTTCATATGAGATTATGAATTCCTGGTGGATAGAATCTGCATTTTGTTTATATTTTCACCCCCCCCCCCCATTACTATACACATACCGTATTAGTTTTCTAGGGCTGTGTGGGGACAGAGCCCCAGAGAGCAGTTTCTAGGCTCTCGGCCTCATGTGGAAAGGTGCTGGCTTTGGTAGTAAATGGCCATCAACTGTGATTGGATGGCCATCAGTGTGACTGGTTGGTTGGTCGTCAGCTGTAACCAGTGAGCCATTGGCCACTAATATAACTGCTGTGGCTACGCCAGCAGAAAAATGGGGGCTAGCAAGAAGATGGTGGCTGCGCTAGCAATCGCGGATTGCAGCTAGCGAGGGGAGTTGGTCAGTTGGCAGAAAAGAGGACAGCAGGTCGCATGTGTGAATCCAGCCTCCAGTGAGACTATAGTGGTATGACTCCCCTACCTATGGCTCTGTGGGTGTTCCTTTTTGGCCTCACCATATCCTGCATTCTTATGTGGGGAGCGGGACCAGAGACCCCCGCCTGATACCCCGCACGACAGGCTGCCATAAAAAATTACCATGAATTTGGTAGCTTAAAGCAGTAGAATTTGATTCTCTCAGTTTTGAAGTCTAAAATTAAGGTGTCAGCAGTGCCATACACCCTCTGGAGGCTCTAGAGGAGAATCTTTCCATGCTTCTTTAAGCTTCTTGTGGCCCCAGGTGTTCCTTGTCTACTGGGCTCATCACTTCAATCTCTGCTTCCATCTCCACATGGTCATCCCCTCCCTGTGTCTCTGTGTCTCAAATTTCCCTCCTGTCTCGTAACGATACCAGTCATTGGATTTAGAGTCCATCCTAAATGCAGGGTGATCTCATTCAAGATCCTTAATTAAATGATACCTATAAAGATCCTTTTTTTTCCCCCAAAGAAGAGCACATTCACAGATTCCGGGGGTAGGATATTTTGAGGGTCACTGTTTGACTCGCTACATATCATAAGCACTCAATGTATCAATATAGATATAGATATAGATATAGATAGATACACGAGATCTAACAATTCGGTTTGTGAAATCATCCTAGAAAAGTGCTACATACCTCACTGCTGAATATCACTACAGTCACCTTCAAAGTACTCCCCTTGGGAAGCTATGCACTGATGCCAGTGCCTAGTCCATCCTTCAAAGCAACTTTGGAACTCTTTTTCTGGAATGGCCATCAGAGCTGTCGTCATATTACCCTTGATGTCCTGAATGTCATCAAAATGTCTTCCTTTATCTTCGGGTAAAGAAAGAAATCATTAGGGGCTAGATCAGGTGAACAGGGAGGGTGTTCCGATACAGTTATTTGTTTACTGGCTAAAAACTCCCTCACAGACAGTGCTGTGTGAGCTGGTGCATTGCCGTGATGCAAGAGCCATGAATTTTTGGTGAAAAGTTCAGGTTGTCTAACTTTTTCAGGCTGCCTTTTCAGCAGTTCCAAATAGTAAACCTGGTTAACTATTTGTCCAGTTGGTACAAATTCATAATGAATAATCCCTCTGATAACAAGAAAAGGTTAGCAACATCATTGCTGCATGTTCACAAACTTAACTGTGAGACCTCGTACACACACATGTATTTACTGTTGGGAAAAGAACACCAAACATTTTCCCTGAGGAATATTGTTCTCTGCTTAACAAATCAGCCCGAACTATATGACTCAATACAACACTCATTTATTTTTTCATAGTGTCCATGGATCACAAATGTGGACACAACTTAGCTGTAGTATTTTCAACCAAGGTGTTGGCTAGGGCTGGGGTGTCATCTGAGGCTCAGGATTCTCTCCCAAGCTCACATGTTAGCACAGTTCACTTCCTTACAGCTGTAGAACTCGTGGTGGTGTGGGGCTATAGGGCCAGCAAGAGAGCTTCTATAACCTGAAGGGAAGTCCTGGGCCCTTCTTTAAAGGGCTTCCACCCAATATCTCCTTTTTGATTAACTTAAACACAACCGATTTGGGTTCTTAATTATATCATAAAATCTCTTCACCCTTGCTACATTCTATAAACTAATTAGGGGGTAACACTGGGAGGTGGAGATCATGGGGACATTCATAGAATTTTACCTACCATAAGTATGTGTGGGGACAGAGCCAGGAGTGCAGTTTCCAGGCTCTCGGCCTCATATGGAGGGGTGCTGGCTCGGGTGGTAGATGGCCATCAGCTGTGGCTAGTTGGCCGTCAGCTGTAACCATGGAGCCATTGGCCACTAATATAACTGCTGCGGCTACGGAGGAGAGTTGAGGAGAGTAGAGGAGCAGAGTCGAGGAGAGTGGAGGAGAGTCGTTGGTCGGTTGGCAGAAAAGCGGACAGCAGGTCGCACGTCCGGTGAATCCAGCCTCCAGTGAGAATATAGTGGTATGACTCCCCTACCTATGGCTCCGTGTGTGTTCCTTTTGGGCCTGGCCATATCCTGTGTTCTTGTGTGGGGAGCGGGAGCTGAGACCCCACAGGCCGCCCTGCACGACAGTATATGTTCTTTTTATTTTACCAAGGTGTTGTCCCGATTTAATGTGAAATAATTTAAAATTCCATACACTGGCTACTTCCAGAGATTCTTATATGTATTTGACTGTTATTTTATGCTAAGGTGAAGTGAGGCAATCAGGTAGGCTTGGATGATAAACATGGACGCTGCCTGGACTGTGGGATAGAATTGCAAGCTGGCCCTCATCATGCAGTATCCATGAAAGAAACCACAAGGGGGTCATCCAATACCGAAAGAGGAAGTTGCATATGCCAAAATTAGAAAGGGTATTGGGGGCATTAATGTCAGTAGCATTAGGGTAAAAGATAGGAAATGGGAAGAAGTTATCAGTCTCTTGGCTTCTGGAATTTAGTGCTCTTTTCCCCCAACCGGGTTATTTCACGTTGATTCCGTTCCTGTGTACAACAACAGGATGTCAGTAGGTTTTATCTTGAAGACAATGATGATCAACGGGGGATAGGGTCATGTACGGTCCTAGTTTGAGAAGAACTCTGAGATCATGCCTGAGCTCAGCTCAAAACAAGATCCGTTAGTAATGACTCATTTCGGTGCTGAAGGGAGAAGTGGAAGCAGCAATTAGACCACATTTTTACCGTCTCCTCCAGATATCCTGACTTCACCTTGATTGTCAGTGCAGGACCATGGGTAACTACCTTGTTCACCTGTCTCTCATATCCTGAATTCTTTCACGGATAACCTGCTAAATGCTCTGGCGCATCTCAACTTGATTTTTTCTTGTGAAGTTCTCCTACATGTTTCTTGCCTCCTCCATTTGAACCCTGCCCCTCTCATTTTGTGCAGGACTCAGAGATTGGGTTTGATTTAAAAAGATGTTCATTGACACTAGGTTCCATTAAAGTTCAGTTAATGGACTCCATTCTGGGACAAACCTGTGTCAGTTTTGATTAGGTGCAAGTAAGAGACAACAGAAATAAATGGCGCAAGTAAGGTCAATGTTAATATAATGGTTCTAAACTCCTTAGAGACTCAGATTCCTTCAATGTTTATCTTTTTTTTTTTTTTTGGTAGACTCCATTTGTATGAAGGACTTGAAGTGGGGAGAATTTAGTGATTATGAAGAATGTATGGCTGAATTACAGAGAGTGGTAAAGAGTTAAAAGAGTTGAGATTGTTGGAGGTTTCTAAAAGGGGGGGTGGTAACATAATTGCTGTATTTTGCCGTGTATAATGTGCACCCACATTTTTGGCCCAAACTTTCACGGAAAAAATCTTTCATTTTCATTCAAATTTTTATTTGTTTTCATTTAGGTACCTGTTTTTTGTATTATAAAGGAATTTTAGCATTTATTTTGTATCATATTACGGTACAAGAAATTTTTGTACCAAATAATTACAAAACATAAGAAGAGATACAAGGTACAAGAAAATTTATGTACCGGTGACAAATTTACGATACTTACGCATCATAGGAGGTCAAGAACTCTTTGTTGTTGCTTGTTCATTCTAACTTCAACAAAACTGAATATTGCATTCTAGGATATTATTCTTCATACAGGTATCGTTATTGATTTCTAGAGTTACACTTTTAACTCATAAACATGAATAAAATAATTAAAAACATTTATATAGATGCAGAATTAATACTACCGATGTATAATGTGCATCCTTATTTTTCCGTCCTAAATTTGGACAAAAAAAATGCACATTATACATGGCAAAATATGATATATTGATTTTTTTTAAAGACTGCTATGGTTACTGCAGCATAAGGGATAAAGTAGGGAGCAGGGAAACCATTTAAAAATACATTGCAACAATACTGGCCAGAGAGATATGTTCTATTTTGCTAGGGTATGTACTGTGTTTCCCCCCAAATAATACCTAGCCGGACCTTCAGCTCTAATGCGTCTTTTGGAGCAAAAATTAATATAAGACCCGGTCTTACATAAGACCGGGTCTTTTATTTAGTAAAATAAGACCTGGTTGTATTATATTATGCTATGTTATGTTATGTTATGTTATGTTATGTTATGTGTTATGTTATGTTATGTTATGTTGTTATGTTATGTTATGTTATGTTATACCCGGTCTTATATTGTAGTAAAATAAGACCGGGTCTTATATTAATTTTTGCTCCAAAAGACGCGTTAGAGCTGATGGTCTGGCTAGGTCTTATTTTTGAGGAAACACGGTAAGTATTGCTACAACAAAGTACAATACAAGTTCTCTAATACAGTCCTTATAATGTTGATGAGATGCCCTAGGAACTTAACTCTTGTGTAATCAGTTAACCTGTGCTAAAATTGCTTTTCTTATACATCATTTCACTTAAAATTGCAGAACCTAATGAAGACATTAGGTGAGGACTTACTATATTGTATTATGAACTTGAATAAAGTGCATATGTAATGGAACAAAGGCCAGAAAATATATGGTTCTTGTAGTGTAATGTAACTGTTTATTGAGGCTGGAACAATAATATTATGTGGAGAGTTGCAATAGAAGAGAAGCCTAGAAAGGGAGATGGGTATCAGACTGTAAAAGGTCTTGCATACAATGGCAAGACATTTCGACTTTATTTTGAAAGCAGTAGTGAGCTATCTTAAAGTTGTGTGCTCATCTAATTTAATATGCACAATATTTTATATTTCACACTTACCTATATTAATGGTGTTAAACTGGCATCAGATACTTAAAATTTTTATATACTACTAAGTGCTATTTAAATGTAAGGTGCTATCGTTAACAGTTTTTTATTAGTAGAAATAGTAAGTCATAATAAGGTTTTAGTTACTGTGGTTGTTCTCAATAGATGAAACATTTAGTTACCAATGAGTCCTTAATAAAGTACAGAGGGTGCCAAAAAATGTATGTACATATTAAGAAAGGAGAAAACTGTATTAAAATTATGCTGATGGTAACCACTTTGATCACCTCTTGTCATTGCAGAAGTCAAACGTGACTAGTATTCATCTTTTGTTATCCGTATATATTTTGTATTATAATTTTAGTAAAGTGTTTTCCTTTCTTAATATGTGTATACATTTTTTTGGCACCCTCTGTATAGTTAAGGATTCTCTTACACATATCACTGTCCTGTATCGTTGTCTAGTACAGTTTAAAAACATTTTGGTGGGGGAAAAATAAGGGTAGTTTTAGTTTGAGTGAGTTTAATTTGAAAGCAAACAAAGAAGATGATGCATAATAGTGATTTACTCAAAATGAAAAAGAGAAAAGCCATTGTATAGTCTCAAAGCAATTCTAATTACTAGAAAACACAGATTATTTCTTATTAGCTTAATAGGCCAAAAATATGTGTTTGTGATAGCTCCATTCATTTTAGAAATTGTATAATAAGATTTTCTCTCTATCGCCGACATGAATAATGATTAATGATTGTGCTGTGCTTTAAATCAAATTCCTATTTGAAGAACAGTTTCTTCTAAAGACAGATGACTTGTTCCTCAATGCTTGTGATGTATTTGAGGTCTTCAAAAAGTTTGCTGTGTTCTTTTTTTACAATTGAATTATATGACATACCGGGGTCAGGAATGGTTAGTCTAGCATGAAAAATATGGCTGCAGTCATGCTGCTGAGGAGAAAATTGAGACGACTGCATATATAAAGATGCTTACAAAACCAATAATCAAAAAAGACCATGAAAACACATAAAGACAAAGTCTATTATATTTTCCAGGAAGGCTGTGTATTTTGTAGGAGATACTTAAAGTCTAGCAGGATTTAAGAGATCATCTCAAGATCTGTTGCGTGAACCATTTAACACTTAACCATCCATAGAAAAGGAGAAAGGGATAAAGGAAATTAGCACCTTGTTCTAATCCTACTAGGTGCTAAACACTGTGCTAGATTATTTTCATGCTTTATCTTATATAATCATATTAATAAGATGTTCTCGTTTTACATATATAGGCCCTGAAATTCATAGACATCAAGTTAAGATGTCTGATGTTTCAGAGCTGGTAAGTTGTAAACCTGTAGGTAGAACCTACATATAGTCAACTTCAAATTTCATGCTTTTTTTTTTTTTTCTTTCCATTATGCCAGCCTTTCTCTTCCCAGAAAGAATGGCCTGTCTTTCCCTATGACAGAAAAAAACACACAAAAAACAGCTTCATTTTATCAATGAGCCTTTTGACATGTTACTGTTTTATTTAAATTGTATTTATTTTTAAAAAATTTTCCTCACTTTGAAATTCTCAAACTACAGTGTGTCTTCTGTAATTCTCCCCTCTCTGGAATGACAGAGGAAATGATTTCTCATCAATTTGCCTCTTTGGGCCTAAGTTTTTATAACAGGCTGCCTCACACGTATCAAATTTACATGGTACCCTGAAGGATTAATATTTGTATTTTACTTGCCCAAGCACTAGAATCTTTATGTATTCCATGCCTAAGAGCCAGTACAATAGACCCTTGAAATTAGGTTGCCCCCAAATTTTTGCTCTTATATTTATATCTAGTTTTGTGGATTTGGTAGGTGTATTTTTTGTGGTTAACTGTTAATTCATAAAATCTTTATCTCCTTTGTGAATTAAATCACTAAAAATATTTTTAAAATCTCAAACTTTTATTTTAAACCTAGTCTTGGTAATAAGTAAGTAGGTAGGGGAGGTAATAGACTTTAATCTAGGTAGCAAATTATTGCTTTTGATAATAAACTTTTATGTTTATTTAAATTATAAATTGAGAAAGACATATCTGTGTATGTCTAAGTGTGTATTTGGCTTCTGCAAAATATATTTAAATTTTCTTTCTTAAACCGTAGTAGATATTTTAAGCAGAATAGTTGAGAAGACATCTGATTGACAGGTGATGATCAAAATAATCCTAACTAAAAATGATCTAATCAATACTTTATCACAGAACTAGAAAAGGTTAGGCCAAGATCTAACTAATTTCAATCCAGAGTAATGAATGGCTTTACTTATTTATATTTTTATTTTAGGTTTCATTGATTTTGTTTCATATTATAATTTTAATTTTGTGAATTATATGGAACATCAGGTATAAATATTTAAATTATGTATGTTAATTATTCTCATATGGTCCTTGGGATTGAATATATTAGCTACTAAAATGTCTTGGTTGGTGCCGGCCCGGTGGCTCAGGTGGTTAGAGCACTGTGCTCCCTAACTCCAAAGGCTGCTGGTTCGATTCCCACATGGGCCAGTGGGCTCTCAACCACAAGGTTGCCAGTTCAATTCCTTGAGTCCTGCAAGGGATGGTGGGCTCCGCCCCCTGCAACTAAGATTGAACACGGCACCTTGAGTGGAGCTGCCTCCGGATGGCTCCATTGGTTGGAGCGTGTCCTCTCAACCACAAAGTTGCCGGTTTGACTCCCGCAAGGGATGGTGGGCTGCGCCCCCTGCAACTAGCAATGGCAACTAGACCTGGAGCTGAGCTGCGCCCTCCACAACTAAGACTGAAAGGACAACAACTTGAAGCTGAAAGTCACCCTCCACAACTAAGATTGAAAGGACAACAACTTGACTTGGAAAAAAGTCCTAGAAGTACACACTGTTCCCCAAAAAAGTCCTGTTCCCCTTCCCCAATAAAATCTTTAAAATAAATAAATAAATAAATAAATAAATAAATAAATAAAATGTCTTGGTTAGTACTCAATTATTGCCAGCGTTTAATAAGGTACCTCCTTTATTTTTCAGTATTAGATTACCTTGTTGAATGGGTGCAGTTTATACAAAGGTACCAAAGTATATACACTGAACAAAATATCACGTGAAATTAAAGATGCCTTTTTAGGATTGTTGAATTTTCTACAACTAAGTAATTTAGTGCTAGTTCTAGTATTTGCTTGGTCCATGAGATCACCAGCTATAACTCTGTAGTTAGAATTCACTACATAATAACACCTGTGACCACAGATAGTGTGCGTAATGCAAAAATAGAGCACCGTGATAAGATAGAGTAATGGTATGGATTAAGAACTTAATTTTCAAAGGCAAAGACCAGTCATAGTGGAGGACGCCTTAGTCTTAATTCAATACAGTGAACAGTTATTCTGTACTTATCAAATATAATAATACACTGTGTTAGGAACCAAGAGATTAAAAAATTGAGTTTGATTTCAAAAATATTTCATTAGGAGTTATGGAAATTTTGAGAATGAAGAAAATATCTATTATCCATATTACTGTTGCAAACTCCCCCAAACTAAAAACAATCATAGAAGAAACAACTGAAATAATATCTTTAAATAATACGTGCAAACTTAAAAAGATAGATCAGTATTTATTGCATTTTAAAACAAATGCCCACAGTTAAACAAAGATTTTCAGCCAAACTGCTTTTTTTTTTAGGTATCAGTCTTTCTAAGTCATTGCAATTGAATAGAAATCAATACTTCAGTAACAATTTTAGTCTACACGCTAATATAATACACAACTGTAAGTCAGTGTTATACAGGAGTTGTAATTTATAGAATTCTACTCCGGGTCATTGTTTCATTGCCCCTTACCTCCCAACCCCATTCAAGATTTATGTAGACATACTGTTTCTCCTGCTGTCTGGCTCTGTATCCTTCATTAAAATTTACTAGGGATTTCAAAGGGTGTCACATGAAATTCATAGTGTGGTATATGAAGGATATTTCAGATTATGAGTATGGAATTGCAAAATGAGTGACTATGAAAATTGTTCAGAGTAATGGACTGACAAATTTAGATTTCCATGATAAATATATCCTAGTCAAACTAGCTAAACAATTTTAGCTTAAACCTCGTAAGTTATTATATTAAATGTGGCAATGGTGAACTATAAATTGTCTATCCAGAAGCTACCTTGTAAATCATAACACCATAAGGAAGATATTAGAGTTATAAGAGACTTTAGATTGATAATTTCAGCTATTATTTCTGTCATTTCAATGAGAAAGTTCTGGAACAGAGTTATACATTCCCTTAAATGTAAAGTCTAATCGTTGTTTTCAGATCAGGTACCATAAAGTTTAAGGTTATAGCCAAACATATTTGGATTTAAAAATCACTATTAAATTAGGTGAAAGAGCTGATGTTTGTAGAAGCTTGTAGCTTCCAAACAATCATGCGTCCTAATTATTTTTAAGCACGTCATAGTATTATTAGTTTACCATTAGCAGTTCATTAAAAAAAAAGATATATATATATATATATATATATCTTTGCCAATATCACTAATTGGTTTCTGCGAATGGTTTCATACTGAATGTTGTAAATCATAGATACAAGCGTTCATTTTTCCACCTCATATTTTATCTGATGCTTTCTGGATGAATCTAAGTATCAACTAAGCCTAAAGAGCCAAGATATTTTAAAATTTAAGCCCAAGACATAGCCAAATTCAAACCTTATCTGTGTCTGCCTATGAATGCAGTTTAAGTGAAGGAAGTTATTAGTAATTTCTGTATTTGAAGAGAAGCCACATTGAGAGGTAGGCATTTTAAAGCTATTAAATGTAATTTCTGTATTTTCTGTATCAAAAGAAAACATTAGATCTTACATTTTTAGAGGTTGCAGTTAAGAACCATGATTAAGATCATTTGGCTACATTATAAATGCTAATGCCACTACTAATGTACTACCCTGACATAGAATATATCACTGTCTTAGGCATACTGATACATTTTAGAATTACCACCATAGGTCCAAGAGATAGATGGTATTATTCTCATTTTGCAGATGAAGCAATTGGGATTATATAAAGTACGCCAAATCACATAGCAATAAAATGGCAGAACCAGTCTTCAAACCTAAATCACTCTGACCCCAACATCTACACCAAAGAAGACATACAGATGTTAATAGGCATATGAAAAGATATTCCACATCATACGAGGTGTGATCAAAAGATATGATGAATGTTTAAATAAAAATATTACAGTAAAAGACTAAAAGATTAATGTTGCCATTAATCTCCCTCAAAAAACTCCCCCTTGCTTCGAACACACTTATCCCATCGTTCTTGCCACTTTCTGAAGCAGTTCTGGAAGTCCATTTTCGTGAGGGTCTTTACTTAATCCTCCATCATGACAACGTTCCATGTCACACATCACTTCTGGTATATGGCAATTTCTGTCAAATAAAAACGTTATGGTGTGTCCTCATCCAGCTTTTTCACCAGACCTGGCACCGTGTGACTTATGGCTCTTCCCTAAAGTCAAAATGACTGTGAAAGGAAACCGTTGTGAATCGATTCAGGACATTGAGGCAATGACAGTGCAACCAAAGTTACGAAAGAGGTCTTCCAGAATTGCTTCAGAAAGTGGCAAAACGATGGGGTAAGTGTGTTTGAAGTGGGGAGGACTATTTTGAGGGGGATTAATGGCAACGTGTCTTTTACTGTAATAAATTTTTTATATGTAAACATTCACCATAATTTTTGATGACACCTTGTAATTTATCGGGAAATGCAAATTAAAACAAAATGAGATACTACTACTCACCTATTAGAATGTCCAAAATCTGGAACACTGACAACACCAAATGCTGGCCAGGATGTGGAGCAACATGAAATCTCATTCATTTTTGGTGGGAATACAAAATGGTACAGGAACTTTGTAAGATAGTTTGAAGGTTTCTTACAAAATGAAGCATAGTCTTACCATAAAATTAAGCAATCACGCTCTGTGGTATTTACCCAAACGAGTTCAAACTTGACTCCCACACAAAAACCTGCAAATGTTAATAGCAGTTTCATTCATAATTGTTCCAACTTGAGAGCAAACAAGATGTCCTTCAGTAGGTGAATGGATACATACATTGTGATACATCCAGACAATGGGATCTTATTCAGAGATTAAACAAAAGACAGAGCTATCAAGCAATGAAACATGGGAGAACCTCATATGCATATTACTAAGTGAAAGAAACCAATCTGAAAACACTACATATTATATGATTCCAATTATATGACATTCTGGAAAAGGCAAAAGTATGGACACAGTAAATAGATCAGTGGTTGCTGGGCGAGGGGGATGAATAGATACAGCACAGGAATTTTAGGGCAGTGAAATACTCTGCATGATATTATAACAATGGACACACATCATTATACATTTGTCCAAGCTCACAGAATGTACACCACCAAGAATAAACCGTTCTGTAAACTATGAACTTGAAGTGATTATGATGTGTCACTCACTGTTGATTCATCTTTGGTGAAAATATACCATTTGGTGAGTGATGTGATTAAAGGAGGAGGTTATGCGTGTGTGCGGGTTGTATATGGGAAATGTCTGTACTTCCCTCTTGATTTTGTTTGAAATCTAAAGCTGCTCTAGAAAACAAAATCATTAATATAAAAAATTAAAAACTAAGTAAAAAATAAAGATTTACAATTTTATAAACATGATATTCTTAGAGTAAATTTTATAAATGTAATATCTTTAATGGTAATATATTGAAACTTAATAGAGCAAAATTAAAGAGGGCCTAAATAAGTGGAGAGAAAAAAAACCTCATTGTGAAGACTCAATATTGTTAAGATCTCAATCTCTTCAAATTAATATATAGTCAGTGTGATTACAATGGAATGCCCACGTTTGTTTTGGAGAATGTAATTATAAGATTTATATTGACATTCAAAGGTCTACTAATAATCAAGACACTCTTAAAGGAGAAAAACAAGGTAGGATGATTTGTTTTACTGGATATAAGATTTATTAAAATCTGGTAATAATTTAGACAATGTGCACAGAGATAAACCAATGGAATGAAATAGCCCAGAAAAATACCAATGCAGATTTGCACGTTTGGATTTTAATTGCAGAACCATGTGAAACAATGCTCATTTCAATGAATTGAGCTGGGATGGTTAGATATCAACTTGGAAAAATACCAGATTATACCCCTTCTTCACTCAATATGTAAATATCAAATCCACTGAAGTTGTAAACCGAAATGTCAAAGTCCAAACTAAAAAGCTTTCAGAAGAAAATAAACAATGATATTCATGACTATTGAATAGTTTCTGTAATAGAACTCAAAAAAAAAAAAGACAAAAGATGATGACTACACTGAAAAGATTTACATCTATCAAAACGTACCATATGGATTACCAGGAAAAAAAATGGAATGAAATACTTGCTGAACATACAACAAAGACCTCTTATCCAGAACATATAAAGAAAATATACAATTCAGTAATCAAAATACAATCCAATAAAAACCATGGCTAAAAATTTTGAGTGGACATGATATAAACAAGGATCCAAAAAGGTCACAAACACAGGTATGGGTTCTCCACTTCATTAATAAGCAGAGAAACTGCAATTAAATCACTAAATTTCCATTGGGTAAACAAGTTAAAATGATATTAAAATCATCCAGGATATGGAGCAAAAGGAAATCTCATATACTGTTGGTAGGAAGGTAAATTGCTACAAACACTTTAGAAGATTATTTAGCATTATTTCTTAAAATTGAATTTACACACACACTATTACCAAAAATTCCACTGTGAGGTATAGGGCTTGCATAATACATATATACATCAGTATACATGTACAAAGTGTTTATATCAGTATTGTTTTTAATAGTTGCAAACTGGAAAACAAATGTCCACAAACAGTAGAGCAGACTGGGTATATTTATATAATGGAATATTATATGGCAATGCAAAGAAATGACCTATAGCTACGTAGATTAGCATGAGGGATCTCCCAAGCATGTTAAATGAAAAAAAAAAAAAGCCACTTAAATTTTTTATGGTATAATTCCGATAGTTTCAGTTTTACAAAGCTCAAAACAAACAATATAAAACATTGATATGTTTTAGGGATTCACACATTTTTAGACATGTAAGGGATATACAGAGGGTGCCAAAAAAATGTATGCACATTTTAAGAAAGGAAGAAAACTATTAAAATTGTAATACTCAGCATATACCGATAACAAAAGATGAATGCAAGTCACATTTGACTTTTACAATTATAAGAGGTGCTAAGTGGTTACCATCCGCGTAATTTTGATACCGGTTTTTCCTTTCTTAAAATGTGTATACATTTTTTAGGCACCCTCTGTACGTTTTGGATGTCTGGGTCCCGTCAATATCTCTTGACTCAGGTGGCACTCACATGTGTGGTCTTTATATGCATTATATTCTATGTATTTATATACTTTATGTGCTCATGTTCTATGATAAAAATTTTTCATATTTAGTGTGTACCAATTAGCCTGTTTTAAAACCAAGGAATGTTTTGAGACATCAGTCTCATTTTATTCCAAGTCCCCCATAAGCATTTGCTTACAGAAAAATAGATGCAGTGTTAAGGTCAAATGAATGTCAGGTTAACATATTTGACAAACAAGTACAGTTTGGGTTTCTCAGTCGTGACTGTTAACAATAATCAAACCTATCAATTACCTCCTACAGTTAACTAAATGCAAATTGTTTGACATCCAAGGTAACCAAAAGTAAGACCAGTAGCTGCAATTACCAGTCAGACTGCAGAGGGTACAGGTAGTGGAAACTTCATTTTCTTAATAATGCGTGCCAGTGTGTCTCAAGGAAGCCTTGTTTTTAAGCTACTGGCCTTTAGATAATAGTTTCAGGAAATATGTCTGGGGTTTTGAATAGTGAAACATTATAGATCTACCGTAAAGAAAAAAAATAAGTGTCAACACACACACACACACACACACACACACACACACACACACAAAAGTAACCATTGGATTCAGATTTTCTTGGCCGATAGAAAAGCACCCTGCATGCTCTTTTGGCACACTAGCAGAGATTTAAGCCTCTGACTACTTTAAGACTTATGCAGCTGTGGGGATAACACTGACAACAGAACAGAAACTGTATTTTGTAGGCGAAAAGTGGCATTCAGTTAAAAATGTTCACACAGATGTGCTTTTTTTTTTTTTAATAAAGAAGGCGCAGCCCACAGTGGCTCCTTGCAGGGATCGAACCGGTAACCTTGGTGTTATCAACAGCATGCTCTAACCGACTAAGCTAACCTGCTGCCCCCTACACAGATGTGTTTTGATGAGAATGAACGCACTGTCTGGTGTACAGGCTTTGAAATCAGTTACTTAGCAATGGGCTGGTATCAGCATCCATCAAACCTCTTCTCATGTTTAGAGTGAATGAAAGGTAAATGAGAGTGAAAGCACAGGACGGACCGTCTCTTCCTATTTCACAGATGCGACACTGTGCTTTCAAGACTTTCAATGACATTGCAAAGACAAAATCTACCTCCAGGAAAAATAAAGACAATAATGTCCTTTTGAAAATTCTCTCATGACCATGGAATAGGAGACCAGAGAGACAGAGAGTGACAGCAGCCTACAGCTCTAAGGTAGAAAACTAGTTTTAGCAGAAAGCAGAACTAGATATTGCTGCTTTGGCCATTGAGAATGAGCAGCATGCTGGTATATAACCCAGGTTAAATCGAGTTTCGG
This sequence comes from Rhinolophus sinicus, assembly GCF_036562045.2. Lineage (NCBI taxonomy): Eukaryota > Metazoa > Chordata > Mammalia > Chiroptera > Rhinolophidae > Rhinolophus > Rhinolophus sinicus. The sequence goes on along the minus strand of NC_133768.1, from coordinate 104,686,665 downwards.
TTCCTGATGCATGTGAACTTGCATGGTGGTCCTTGAAAAGAAAGTTGCCCTTTCGTAATTCCTGGTAGTAGGGAGAATGCCTCTGGGGCTGCTCTCTCTGAAAAGATTGATGACATTTAAAAAGAACTGAGTATTTTAAAGCATGAACATTTTATGTAATAGAAGCAATCTTTAATTTCAAAACAGTCACCTGCTTGCTAAAAATAGGGACTCCTAGCATGAGAGCGTCTCATTGAATATAATTTCTGTTGCTGTATTTTTAGTACACTGTATGATAAGTTGACTAATGGGGAGTTTTAAAGGTGTATTTTAATGATGGGAAAATTTCAGGAGTCTTTAATTCTGATAAGAATTCCCAAGTATTATGCTATTAGGTGAGCAAAATGAAAGTATAACTCTCACCCTAAAAAAAGAAGCTTTTGAAAGATTTCATTCAACGTATCTTAACCTTTTGTTGAACCAAGAATTAATGGTTTTATTATTTCTATATCTGGAGTTTGGAAGACACATTAAAGAAAAAGGGGAGAAAGTTAAGCTGTCAATTTTCTATTTTTAGCATTAGGTACATAGGTAGTATAAGTTCAATACCATCTTTGCCACAAAGGTATTTTAGGTGCATTTGGGAAATTGCTTAAGGTAATTAATTCAAGTTCAAATTAGAAAATGAACCCATCAGGGACATTATTTCTCAGGAAAGGATGCCTTTAGAGTACAGCTTGTCTGAGAGTGGGTATTTTGGGATTGCACTTGATTGAATACTCTTAGAAATATAAAGTAATAAAAGTTTACGTATCTTTTTGGATAAAACTATCCCTTTCTCATTTGTCAAAGAAATGTCTTCTTTCTGCCTACTGCCTTCCCTCATTTTTTTCTCACTTTTGCCTGTCCTAACAGCTGTTGAGCTCACTGGACTTCCTCCTCCGATTACTCTGCAGGTATCCTTCCTCCTCTTATAAATACTGACGAGTGCCTAAGGCATACACTGAGACCTACCACTGCATCCTCAGGTGACTATGCCCATCAGTCTGCCGCAGCTAAGTTAAATTTTTTCCATGATGTAGCTATGCATTTCTGAACCAGATTATACCGCTTCTACGTGGCATTACAATTAGCCAATTTAATTAAATAGTATGTATATTGATGAAAAATGAATTTAAAAAAATGTATTAAAAACAAGTTGAATATCTTGAAAAGACCATTCAAGTGAGTTACTAAAAAAAAAACCCACATCGCTGTCAAATTCAATTTGGGAAGAGAAAAATACACAATATTGGGGAAAATGGCAAAACCATGTAAGTATTTTATCCACCTTGCTACACGAGTCTCTAGGTTTCCTTTAAAGAAGCGGAAAGTGAAAATGGTGGTCTTTGTGTTATGGCTGAGATTTATGCAATAAAGGCCCGAGTCTTGATCACATATTGAAAAAAACCCGTAGCGTACATCACATGTTTGGCAAATTAATGTGCATTTTATGTTTTGTTTTTAAAATGTTTATGTACATATCCTAAGGGAAAAACGAAACAACAATGCTGTTTCAACCAACTTTCAATTAACCAAGTAATGTAGTAAAACTGTTCATCCTTTTCCGTCATTCATTCACCACTTAGTTATTCTCAATTCATTTGTATAATGCAGTTTAGTTTTTAGGAATGTAATTAATTTGTAGGAATATAATATACTCATGTGACAGAGGAGATGTGTAGTGAATCCTGTTTAGAAGAGGGATAAAGTGTAGAAAACGACAGAAACAGCCCGCCCATTGTTGTCTGGTAATCAAATTTGGTGCTTCTCTAAGGCACTGATGTGCATAGAATTATGTTAAGAAATATACTGAAATTTCTCTCCTCAAGGATGAGACTGGAAAAAATAATAACAGTTCTGTCTTTGATTTGGTACATGAGTTTTGTCACATCTCTTCCTTTCCTAGAGATCATTTGTGAAACCTTTTCTAACATTCAGTAGGTGTAGAAAAAGCACACACACAAATATAACAGCACACATATAGAAAAACTGAATTATACATAAATGGGCGAACTAATATTTGATTTGTCAAAACCAAATAGTTTGGGGAGGTGAGGCTAGAAAGAATATAATTGGCAGGAAGTGTGTGGGAGCTCAGACAGAGACAGCAAAATGTTTTTTGATCAATCCACAAATGCTACATAATGAAGATGAGAAGTACTGCGCAATGGAGTATGGGACTAATCAGTCTGGGTAAGAGACGAGAGGTACAGTAGGTTTTTGCTATTCAGTAAAGAAAGATGTTTTGTTTTGTTTTAAATTAAGATAATAAACCACTACACTTGTTCCTTCTCAGCAAGGATAGGCAAAATGCAAAAAGATTCATGGAAAAATTGGATCATTAAACAAAGAATATGTTTCCGTGGAATATTCCTTTGAAGACTTGTTTTTCCCACAGTGGCAATCTATTTATAAAGAAAAACTGGTATGTTAGAAGAGGATTCTAAAAAGAGAGAAAAAAATATTTTTGCTTGTAATTCCAGATACTTCTAAAAGTTGACCAATTCCTAATCCTGAAACAGAATGTAAAATAGTCATTATAGATGGGATCTTCCCTTTCCTTAGAAAAGAAATGAGTTTAAGTCATGTCTGATGTGGATTTTCCATGAATTCACAGAACTTGGATTCCTCAACAAATTTAACATTTGTGGGTTTCTAATGCAATGGGCCCCTGGAAGTGGACTGATTCTGGGATAAAAACAATCATGTTCCTACTTTTGAAGTTTACCACTGAATTCTTATTTTCTAATGAACTAATCTATATTGTTATGGCTAGCTGAAACATATTGCTATGACCTCAAAGGTATACTTCCACAAACTATTTAAACCCTCTCAATTATATAACTCCACAAAGACATCATGGATTCCCTTTGGAACAAGAAAATGGGAAGCAGACTTTAGGTCCCCCCAAAGACAGTCCTGCTTGTACATTTTCTTATCAATCCTGATGTCACTGGTGAGCAAATGTCCACACAAAACATGATTTTTGTCCCTGTCATATATGACCTAATATATACTCATACATATGCTGATTTATGCCTCGTCTTTGCACTCCATTATCTTATAATAATGTTGTTCAACTGCAAAATTGCCTCAGTTATATGAGCCTCTGCTGCCTCAGAGAACGGATGAGAAGCAACATGGTATTGTGGAAAGATTCCCAGGATTATAGCCAATAAAATTGGGTCTGAATGTTAAAGCTGTATTTACTGGATGTGGAAAATCACATCCCTGTTATGACAGTCAGTTCCCTCTATAAAAATATGTTTATGGCTAAAATGTGCTACCGTATGAGAAAAAGCTTTGTAAACTATTGTGGCAGGATAATTTACTGAAATATTTATTTTTATCCTGCTACTGTGGAAGATTGGGGGGAAATGGGAGATAACCTTACCTTGCCTATCTTTAAAAGCTTTTGTTTTAAAAATCTGCACCTTTGATGCCTCTAGAGGACTTTGATTTTGTTTTCCTTTCTGAACCCAAACCAAATTAATGCAAGGTGGTATCCTGGATTGGGTCCTGGAACAGAAAAAGGATATTAGTTGAAAATTTGATGAAATCTGAATAAAGTCTGGAGTTTACTTAATAATAGTAAACAAATGTTGGTTGCTTAAATTTGACAAATGTATGGAGGTAATATATATTAACATTAGGGTAAATTGGCTTAGAGGTGTACAGAAATGATTATTTTCAAAAATTTCCTGTAAATGTATAATTGCTTCAAAAATGTAAAGTTATTGTAAGTTAGCAACATACTCCTCTGTAAGTTACCTATAAAGGCTCTTGTGAGGGGAGGCTTGAGGGTCAGAAACGTTTCTAATTTTGAACAAAAAGAGATTTACAAGGCTGGGGAAAATCAGGTTGAGTTCTGTAAGTGCTGGGGACATACATCCCACTACCATATAGCATCCTAAGAATTGACTGCAGCTCTCATTTATAGGTAAGGGGGGAATACTGAATACTGATACCTAATAAAGAGGCCTTGGAATTTGTGGTAAAAGAACACTGTACCCTCACTTAGCACGGAGGGAGGGAACGGAGCGTCCAACAGATTTTAACAATATGCATCTCAGCAGTTTTTGTGACATGTTAAAGATGAGAGACCCTTCCCCGGATTTTGCTTGCCAAGTGCTCCTCACTATTCTTGAAAACCCTGGTGAGGTGGGGCCCTCATCACGAGACTGAATGTATCACCATCCTGGTAAGGAACAGTCTTGTGACATTTTTGTCTCCCCACCAAGTTTGGTGAACTGTATGCATGTGTACTACATTCTATGTCATTAAATACTGGGGTGCCAAAAAAATGTATACATTTTTTGGCCCCTCTGTATACATAAGAATCATTATTCAAGAAGGGGTAGGATTTCTGCTTGGAACAGCCCTCCTTAACCCACAGGATGCAAAAGCACTTCTTGTGGAAACCCACGTCACAGGCTGATGAAACACAGATATTGGCACTTACAGACTGGACAACAAAGATTATATTACACAATATAAGATATGAAGTAAAGCATATTCTAAACATATAAAATTGAGTGGGATTAAAATTCTTTTATTGGATACATGAATTATTTTCCAATATAATTTAGAATGTAGAAATATAATGAGTTTTAATAAACTATTTTGTCAATGGGTAAGAATTTTAATTTTATATAATACAACAGTGAAAATGAGTGCAAGCCTTCAACCTGATTCTATAACAACCACTTTAAAGAAGAAAATCGTTGATTTCTTTTAACCTTCTTCACGCATGTAAATCAATATCTAAGTGACAACTTACTTCAAATTACACCTTGCATACAACAGCTGGACGTTAAATGAATCTTTCTAAATAAAACAATAAGTTGGATGCCACCAGGAACATAAATTTTGATAGTATAAAACGTTTTTATTTCATAGTGTAAAATTGGTAACTTTGGTGATTCACTGTTCATGGAACAGCTTGAGATCAGTGCTAAAATGTCGATTATTTTAATAGTCTAAGCTTTCTAAACCACTACAGATGTTTCATTCTAAGTATAATGGGAGGGCAAAAAAGAACCTAAATGAATTTTTTAAAGAACTGAAGCTCCATTTGCATCATCCTACAGAAATTGAGGCTAATTCATGAAAAAGTAATTCATCTTGGTTGCATATATTTGATTAATTTAAATATTTTTTTTAAGATTTTTTTTTTTTTTAAATTGGGGAAGGGGTACAGGACTGTATTGGGGAACAGTGTGTATTTCCAGGACATTTTTCCAAGTCAAGTTGTTGTCCTTTCAATTTTACTTGTGGAGGGTGCCATTCAGTTTCAAGTTGTTGTCCTTTCAGTCTTAGTTGTGGAGGGTGCAGCTCAGCTCCAGGTCCAGTTGCCATTGCTAGTTGCAGGGGGCGCTACCCACCATCCCTTGCAGGAGTCGAACTGGCAACCTTGTGGTTGAGAGGACGCGCTCCAACCAACTGAGCCATCGGGGAGGCAGCTCAGCTCAAGGTGCCCTGTTCAATCTTAGTTTCAGGGGGCGGAGCCCACCATCTCTTGCGGGACTCGAGGAACTGAACTGGAAACCTTGTGGCTGAGAGCCCACTGGCCCATGTGGGAATTGAACCGGCTGCCTTCGGAGTTAGGAACATGGAGCTCTAAACTCCTGGGCCACCTGGCTGGCCCTAATTTAAATATTTTTAATGTCATCCATTTCATAGAGCTGTTATGCTTGAAGAGATCTCAAGACAAGTGGACTGTTATTAAGTGGGTAGTGGATGAAGAAGAAATATATTTGAAGACGTTTCTGAGGATATCATATATGTTAGGTGATTAATGGAGAATAAATTGTACTCCAGCTCTGTGGAGGTAGTCACAATGGACTCTCATTTAAAAGAGGTAAAGTGTGTAATTACAAAGCCCATCTAAGTATGGAAATAATGATTGAGTTTTGAGGAAATTTTCCCAATATTGCTCCCTACTCTACATGAGTTTGCAGATGTAGACGGTCTTCAGTTTTAGTTTCTTGAATGATTTGAAGATTTGCATTTTTCATTCAACAGACATTTACGTAGATTTAAATATTACTCTCATTTAGTCTTCATAACAATGCTATGACATGGGAACTTTTCTGTGGTGGTGTAACAGATTACCATCATTTAGTGGATTGATGTAACTCAAATTTGGTATTACATGGTTTCTATAGGTCAGGAGTCCAGACACAGCTTAGTAGGATTTTCTGTTCAAGATCTCATGGCCAGCTATGTTTTCTACTGAAGGCTTGAGTAGGAAAGATGTATTTCCAAGTTCCTTCAGGTTGTTGGCAGTTTTCATTTCCATAAGTGTATAGGACTGAAATCTCGATTTTCTTGGTAGCAGTAGACCAGGGAGAGCCATCACCTTCTAGAGTCGTCTCATGACCATCTATGGCCCCCTCTATAGGCACTTCACATTATGGTTGTTTGCTTTTCCAAAGATAGTACGAGAATTTCTCAATTGAAATCTGTCTTGAATCTGCTGAGACAGAATCTCATATAACGTCATATAAATTATTGGAGTGTCTTTTACAGACCCCACTCACTGAGGCATGAAAGGGTTTATTGAAATGTTCAAAGTCATATAACTCATTGAAGCAAGGCCAAGATTTGAACCCAGGAGATCTACTACCAGTGTCTGTGTGGTCAACTGTACACTATACGACTCGTTTTCTGACTTTCCTGAGCTCTTTGGTAATACTTTTCCAGGGCATCATTTCTAATTAGACATCAAAATAATGAAGGGAGGTCACATTTAATTTCTGAACGTGACAAAAATCTTGGACTAGTTCATGAAGATCAGGTGTAGCCTCACACACTTGTAGAATGTAGTGTGCTGCTGTTTTTGTTGTTTTTCTAATTTAGAATGTAGAAATAGCAATTAGCTTAACCACGCAACCTCCAGGAATAATTATATATACCTTTCCATATGCAGGGCATTGGATAGGCATGCTGTCTGCCAGATCACTTTGGCACCAATTAGAGGAAACATGACGCTCATTAATTCCATCCCTGTTTTATGGGAAGTAAAACAATACATTTTCTAAAGCACATTGACTAGGTAGCCAAAATTCATTTGGGTACAGCAAAAAATATGCTAGAGATTAATAGATAACAATCTCTATTCGAACAGGGATGGACAAATAACTTTTGATGTAGGAGGAAATAATTTATAAAATCCATACTATTATGTTTTTTAAAAGTGCAACAAAATAGGCTTATTTTCAAATTAATAAGCAATTACTCAACATATAACAGACATTCTCATATTCACTTTGTATTTATAAATCAATAAGAAAATGTCCTACCTTTAAGGAGTTCACTATCTAGCAGAAAATATGAGTGTTGAAAGTAAACTGACATCTTAAGATGCTTAACCATAGAGCTGGGAGGACTATGGGTGGAGCTGGGCCCCTTGTTAACTCTCTAGTCTTGACTTCCTGTTGAACTCTATGGTAACCTCTGTGTGGAGGGATGCGAATAAAGGGGGGAGCCATGTTGGGCTCCTCTCTTCCCCTGTGTGTGGCCAGTGGGCAATAGTGGCCTGAGAGTGTACATGCACTCTTTGGTTCTGTTTTTTTTCCTTTTTTTTTTTTTCCCTTTTCCCAAATAAACCGTTTTCTTCTGGTGGATTATCTGGAGATTTGGCCAGTCGACATTATAATAGACTAAATGGTTACCATGTACTCTGGCATTTGTTTTATTAAAAGTATATATATATATATATATATATATAGCAGTAGCACCACACAAGCACAAAGATTTCAGCTGTAGCTTAATGAAAGACTTTATAGATAAATATTGCAGCTGAATATCAAAAGGTGGAGGAGATCCAAGGGTGGAAAAGATAGGATGAGGGTAAGACGGGCATGTCAGGTCAAAGAAACATGTTTAATGTGACAGAAATGTCGACGAAAAACATCCAGCCTTAAGAGAAAGCTTCTAAGAATTTATTTGAGCCAAACTGACAACAATTACCGGGAAGCAAAATCTGAATCAATTGAGAAAATGCTCTGAAAAATGGCAGTTTGCAGCTTATTTTATACATAGAAGCAAAGGAGGAGGGTTACATGTAATCCACGGGTGGTAGATTAAGGAGGTGGAAGAAAGCAAAGTGAGGAAATCTCAGGGATTGGATAAAAGTAAATTGGAGGCCAGCCCGGTGGCTCAGGTGGTTAGAGCTCCATGCTCCTAACTCAGAAGGCTGCCGGTTCGATTCCCACATGGGCCAGTGGGCTCTCAACCACAAGGTTGCCAGTTCAATCCCTCGAGTCCCGCAAGGGATGGTGGGCTCTGCCCCCTGCAGCTAAGATTGAACACGGCACCTTGAGCTGAGCTCCCACGTGGCTCAGTTGGTTGGAGCGCGTCCTCTCAACCACAAGGTTGCCGTTTCGACTCCCGCAAGGGATGGTGGGCTGTGCCCCCTGCAACTAGAAAATAGCAACTGAACCTGGAGATGAGCTGCGCCCTCCACAACTAAGACTGAAAGGACAATAACTTGACTAGGAAAAAAGTCCTGGAAGTACACACTGTTCCCCAATAAAGTCCTGTTCCCCCCCCCCCAAAAAAAAAAAAAGTAAATTGGAGAGACAGGTACTTCTTTCACATAGGTGGCTACAGGATAGTTAATAGTTCATACAGAGATGTTAATCAAGGGACAAGAATAATAATGAGGGATTGTGCACTTTCCTGCTCAGGTTGGGAAAAAGGGATTACTGACATTCCAAGGATGTCATTTTAGGTCCAAAACGACAATAGACAGGCTCACTGTGAAGTTTGACTTTATAAAGTAAGCTTCAGGCTAAAGATGTGACTTCACGCCATGGCCCACCTTAGTCTAATTTTTTTTATGTTCACGGCATCTTAGGTGGTTATTTTGTCTCCTGAGCTTCTCAGATTTCACCTGTGGCCCCTTTTATGTTCTCAAAAGCGTGTAAGCGAATGGAAGGTTAGATGATTTACAAAGAGTTTGGGTTTGTAAAAGGAGTATAGGGGATGTGTAGGGAATAGCAATTTAGACTAAAATAGTAGGAATAAACCTGACCATTAATGTCTCTGTAGATCACACTCATGCATTGGTGCTTGAATATGAATATGATTTCTCAGAAACAGATGGTTTAGTGATGTGTAGGCCTTTTTTCATCTGAATTAGCACATATGTTAATTTTTGATGCATCTTCATGGCTATTTGAGGCAATATATTTCAAATTTTATTTTTTAGCTGAGTAAGAGTATCACTGCTACTGTGGTTCCCTAAAAATAAGACCTAGTCGGACAATCAGCCTAATGCGTCTTTTGGAGCAAAAATAATATTAGGCCCAGTCTTATTTTAGTATAATATAAGCCTGGTCTTTATAATATAATATACAATATAATATAATATAATATAATTAATATAACATAATATAATACCGGGTCTTATATAACATACTATAAGACTGGGTCTTATATTAATTTTTGCTCCAAAAGACGCATTAGTGCTGATTGTGCAGCTAGGTCTTATTTTCGGGGAAGCTCAGTGGTGAATCAGGTGAATTAGTTGCTTGTAGCCTTGCAATTACCCATCAGGTAACTTTGAACAAATCCCTTCCCCTTTCTGAGATTTTATATGTATAAGTAAATGATTGGAATAGATCAGCAATTCTCAATCCTCATTGCACATTGGGTTCCACCAAGGATTTATTTTTGTTGTTGTTTTTGTTTTTTTAATGCTGATTTACCAAGCCCCAGTCCCCAAATTTCTGATTTAATTGTGATGTAGGATATTTTCTTTGTGCTGGGATCGTGTCTCATGAAACCAAAGAATGGAAGCACGGACCAAGGAGAGGCGAGGAGTTGTAATAGAGGATAGTTTATTAAAAGTAAAGAGTAAAGAGTTGCAGCTCTCAGATCGAGAGAGGGGGTCCAGACCTGGTTGCCTAGTGCCTGAGGCAAAAGTTCTTACTTTTATACCTTCCCTTCCTGCTTGGGGAAGGGGGCTGGAGCCTTCTAATGGAATTCGTCTACCAGATTTGTCCTGTTTGTCCACCCTAAAGGTATTAACAGACCCATCCCTATCTATCAGATCTGCTCCTTTGTCTACCCAAAAGCGATTTTTGAGATAATTTATTAACCTCAAGGCGCATTCTCATATTTTTGTTCTGGAGTGAAGGAGACATTCCAGAACCTGGAGTTTCAGGATATGGCTGCCTTTTGTTTATTCCACCAGGGACCTTCCTGTCTGCCTAACAACATGTTAACTAACCTGTCTCAACCCCTCCTCTGAAGATGTAACCCTAACTGCTGTTAGGGTATAGGGGCCAGTCCCCGAATGATGTAGGATTTGCAGGCAATTTCTGGGTGTGGGCTGGGATCTTGTCTCCTAAAGGCAAAGAATGGACACACAGACCAGGCAGTGGCAAAGAGTTGTAAAGGAAGATAGTTGATTAAAGCAAGATAGGTTACAGCTCCCAAGTGGGAGGGGGTACCCAAAACTGAGAAGCCCACTAACTAAGGCAAAAGGATTTTACTTTTATATTTCTATTTCTACCCGGAAGGGGAATATTGGAATGCTGGTCCTCACCAATATGTTTAATCCACTCTGCTGCTCCAGCCTAAGGGAGACTTTTGAAATGTTCCAGTTGCCCCAGAGTATGATTCAGGTTTTTGTCCTGCAGGAGGAGGTTATCTTGAGGCTTGGAAGATATGGTCAGTTTCAGTTTCTGCTCAGTCTACCAGGGATTTCCTAACTGCCTGATGTCATACTAACTAACCTATCTCAGTTGGACTTGAACTAGGCTGGGGCATCAGTAGATGGGTGGATGGATAGATAGACAGATAGATAGATAGATAGATAGATAGATAGATAGATAGATAGATAGATAGATAGATAGATAGATAGAGCTTTCCAGATAATTCTATGTTTCTGTGTATAGGCAGACTCGAGAAGCATGGGGCTAGAATTTATCTTGGTGTTCTTTCAGGTTTGACATTGCTACAATCTACTTGACTCCACCAATTAAACAATAAAGAGGCATAAGGTTTTATTTGTTTTCCATATTTTTGGTTATCAGTTTCTGCATCATGTATTTTTCATTTTACTAAGTAATCACTAAATTAATCATTCTATGTACTATCTTAGTATGTCTTGTTGGTACCTGTTTCCAGCTGGTTATTAAAGGCGCAGGATTTGGTTACTCGAATTCCCAAGATTCTCTCCAGTTGTTCAGATACACCTTGAAGTTTTCCAGCTCTCTAACAAGCATATTTCCTAATGGCTTTACGTGATCTCTGCTATAACATAGGGTTTCCATACATGTGGACTATACAGGATAGATAACTTATTGAGTTGGACCTCATGTTTTCTAATTGAGACAACTTAAATTATTGTGTGGATAGCTGGGGAGGGGTGAGGTAGGCAGAAAATAAAGCAAATGCATTCATTAGGAAGACTTAGTCTTTAGAACTGTGTCCCTCTCCCCTGGATGTTTTCTTGATTGTCTCCAAGTGGAGCCCTCTGAAAGCTTTAAGATGCAAACTTCTCTTGAGGTTTAAAATACTCAGTCGATGATCTGCCAAGAGAAGTAGAGTCTGGTTTAGAGAAGCAGTCTAAGCAGAAGTGAATTATGAACTCCATGCCCATCCATGCATCCTTCTTGCATTTTCTATAGGGAGGAAAAGGAAAGGTGGGGTGGAGGAGGGTAGTGAATGGAGAATTTGATGGTTCAGCTGCAGAAGTGAAATAGACACAGAAACAACCTCTCATTTTCCATACACTGCGAGCATATATATCTAATAAAGTCATGTGACTATACTTTGAGGGCAATTTGGTAAGCATTTAGTGACTGCAGTATGCTGGGCACTGGGGTGATGAGGACATTTTAAAAAGAGCTATGACCATTGCTTTCTAAGTGCTTACAATCTAGGGTCAGGAGAAAGATATATGCACATTGTGATAAAGATAAATATGTGCCCAAAGTTAATGTCAAATGGGGAGGTGGTCAAGGTAGGAGATACTCTATTAAATCATGGGGAGGCACACCTAAATCAATTAACAATGTTTCCTAATATCTACATTTCAAAAGGCCACCAGTATGGTAATTAAATGAAATCAAGGATCCTGTCTTTTTCCATGGGCTAGTGTGTTCCCACTTTCTAGAACAGTGCCAGATGATAAATAGGTGCTCAGTAGATAGCTGTTCAATGAATAAGTGAACGAGTTATTTTACCTTGGCTTTCATCATGGTTTTTAATGGCTGATCTCTACAAACAGTATTTATGAGATGAGAAATCATTGTGATCTGTCTTTATTCTTAATCTTTATTGTTGTAATATTTGCATACTATGAAATTTACTAAGAGGACCAATATACTTTCATGACTTTTGACAAATGCATGCAGTTGTGTAGTCCTCACCCCAATCGTAATACAAAACGTTTTCCTCAACCATATAAGAACTCTTTGACCTTGCAGTTAATCACTCCTCCTCACCTCAGCCCCTGGCAACCACTGACCTGCTTTCTGTACTCTATTTTGACTTTTCTCAAATTTTATGTAAGTGGAATCATACATTCAGAAATATTTTGTTTGAATTCTTTCACTTAGTAAAAAACTTTTGAGATTCATCCATGTTGTATTCATTTATCAGAAGTTCATTTTGTGGATGAACCACACTTTGTTTATTCAATCACTAGTTGATAGGTGTATTGCTTCCAGTTGGTTTGTACTATGAAGCGAGCTACTATGAAAATTCAAGTACAAGTCCTTGTGTGGATTTACGTGTGGCTCTATCTCTGTGTGGATCATTTATGTTGAGTAAATACCTAAGAATGGGATTGTTAGATCAGGTAGTAATATCTGTTTGACACACTAAGAAGAACACACAGATTTCCAAAGTCTCTAGCATTTGCATTTCCACCAGCAATGTATCAGAGTTTTAGGAGTTCCATAACATTATTCACACGTAGGGTTGTCAGTCTTTATTTTTTAATTTTACCACTTTTAATCGTTCTACAATGGTAACACATTATGGTTTTAAGTTATAGTTACTTGATGGCTAATAATGGTATCAAATAACGTGCTTATTTACCTTCTGAATATCTCAATAGCTGAAATTGCTCTCGAGATATGTTACTGTTTATTGATTTCAATATTGTTGCTTCTTGCTGTTGAGCTGTAAGTGTCCTCTATTATTCTGGATACAAATTCTTCATCATGTATATAGTTTCTTGTTGAGGTAAAATTCACATAACATAGAATTCACTATTTTAACCATTTTAAAGTCTGCAATTCAGTGGCTTTTCATCTATGAAAAATATTTTGCAACCATCACCACTGTCTAAATTCAGAATATTCTTACTACCCGAAAGTTAGCCCCGTAGCATTAAACAGTCACTTTCCATTCTTTCCCTCCCTAGCCCCTAGAAACCACCAATCTGCATTTTACTTATATGGATTTACCTATTTTACCAAATATATGGTGATGAAAGGAGAACTGACTCTGGGTGTTGAACACACATTGTGATATATAGATGATGTATTGCAGAATTGTACACTTGAAACCTATGTAACTTGACTAACCATTGTCACCCTAATAAAGTTTAAACGAAAAACAGAAGTTGATTTATTTTGTAAATGTCACATGAATAGAATCATACAACATGCAGACTTTTCTGTCTGGGTTCTTTCTTTTAGCATAATGTCTTTAAGGTACATTCATATCTCAGTAATATTCCATCATATGAATATACTTTAATTTAGTTTTCTGTTCATTAGTTGATGGACATTTGTGGTTTTTCCACTTTTGGGTTATTATAAACAGTGCTGCTATGAATAGTAATGTACAAGTTTTGCACCTGGTTTCAATTGTGATAGTTAATTTTATGTGTCAATGTGGTTAGGCCATAGTACCCAGGTAATTGGCTAAACATGTCTGAATGTTGCTATGGAAGTACGTTTTGATGAGATTAATCAGTAGAATTTTAGGAAATCTACATAATATGGGTGGACTTCAATAAATCAGTTGAAGGACTTAAGAAAAGATGGACCTGCCCTGAAGAAGTAATTCTGTCAGCTGACTGCCTTTGGACTTGAGCTGCAGCATGAACCCTTCCCTACATCTCCACGGTCCTAGATTATCCTGCAGATTTTGAAGTTGCAAGTAGGTTCAAGACCTAGAAGAGCTGATATTTCTGAGTCTGAAGGTCAGAAAATATCAATGTCCTCTGCAAGCAGTCATGCAGGAGGGTTTCCCCATTATCAGCCTTTTTCTTCTATTCAGATGTTCAATTAATTGGATGAGCTCCACTCCCCCTTAGGGGAGGCCATCTGTTCTACTCAGTCTACCAATTCAAATGTCAATCTCATCCAGAAACACCCTCTTAGACACACCTAGATTAATGTTTGGCCAAATGTCTGGGTACCCTATGAGCTAGACAAGTTGACACGTAAAATTAACCATCACAAATATGTTCAGGGCTATTGTGATGAGGTCTCAGAAAGAAAGGAGGAGAACTGTAAAGAAAGCTTCCATCTTCTTGGTGCCAAAAAACTACACAATTGGACACTGGTCAGCGTTGCTCAAGCAGCAGTTCGCCGTGATCAGAAGTGTCTGGACGCTGATGGTAACCACTTTGAGCACCTCTTGTCATTGCAGATGTCAAACGTGACTTGTATTCATCTTTTGTTATTGGTATATATCGAGTATTATAATTTTAATACAGTTCTTTCGTTTCTTAAAATGTGTATACATGTTTTTGCCACCCTCCATATATTGTCACAAACAGAATGTTCATAGAAATATGAACATTAATTGTGCCTCTGTTGATGTCTTCGATGGAAATGAGGAATAAGCTGTTGCAAACTGGACAAAAAATGATCCACTTTAGAGAGTGAGAGAGAGAGCATAGCTGTATTATGTTGTACTGTTTTGTCAAAAGTAGAACATGTGAGCATCAACTTGGATATTTAACTGAGTAGATTTCCAAGCAAAGTGTGAAAGGAGTGGCTAGCATCGAATTCTCTTTTTATTCCCATACACATCTGTGTCTTTAGAAGTAGCTGATGTCTGCAGTTCCTGAGTCATTCTGGGGTGCTCCAGCACAAATTGGTTTGCTTGTTGGCTTTTTCCCCTGTAGATACTTAAATGTCTCTGGACTGCTAAGTCAATTTCCACTTGTCCATCTGCTTTCCAGCTTCTAAAATTGTGTTGCATTTCTCGTAATCTGTTGTTTCTTCTATTTTCTTTGACGTTAGAAATCTATGACTTTAAATATTTTACTGTTATTTTAGTAAGGTTTGGGTTGAGAACAGAGGTTGATGTGTGGATTAAATTGACTATCTTGAATAAAATAAATGCCTATCGCTGACTTTCAGGGATCTTGGAAACCCCTCATTTGGACATGGTAAATGTTCCTCTCTTGCTGAATAGCCTTTATGTTGGATATTTGACCTATACCTTTAAGATGAAGTAAACCATTAATTTGCTTATTCCAGTACATGAGTGACCTTGATCATTTGTATGCTTTTAGTTGAGGTGAACCCATTCTACTCTGCTATGCATTGGTTTCTTCTCATCTTTACAATAACCATGTAAATTAAGAATTATTTTCTTTTCTTGAGGAAGTTGTGACTCAGAGTATTTGTAAACTCTATAAGAACACACAGCTAGTGAATAGCAGAGCTGGAATTCATACACAAATCGTTTTGTAAAACATACTGGCAGCAACATTTCTCATTTCTGTGACTACCTGCTCCTGCAAATTTTGTAAATTTATGACAATTTTTAAAAGTCAAGTGTTTTTCATACATTTAGTCTTTGTTACTGTGGGTAGTTCCAATGGGAAATGATGACAAATCCTAAATGTGCTTGCCTTTTCAATCTCTATGACCTTTGCAATTGAAAAAGAACTTATTGGTTCAAGAATTATTCCTGAATGATTTCTCTCCTCTAAATCCTACAGCACGTTGCTACCTGAAAGGTCTGCAAAGAGGCTATGTGGGGGAGTGAAGTAGGAGGTGAGTGAGATTATATAATTTGGTTCATAGATGACATAATTTCTCATTGTTCCCATTGTTTGAGAGAGAAGGAACAAAGGAGGAGACGTGTGGGAGTGTAGAAAATGCAAGGTGGAGATATTAATGCTACAATATAATCTTCCGTGGGTATTTAGCCTGGGGACTAGAAGACTAAGAGGAGACATGCTAGTTGTCTCGAAATATTTGAAGAGCTGTCATGCAGAAGAGGGAGTAGACTTTTCCCTGTAGGCCCAGAGGGCATAACTAGCATTAAGAGGTGAAAGTTGCAGGAAAGAACATTTTTACTTGGTAAAAGGAAGAACTTTCTAATAGTGCACAGTATTGGGCCAGGCTGCTGCATGTGTCACAGGAAGTATTTTACCCAATGCTGAGTACCTATGTATCCAGGGTCCCGTGGACGAACAACTTTTGGATCAGATATATCTGGGTGCAAATTCTGACTTTGTCACTTTTAGCTTTATGATGTGGAGAAAGCCATTGAGCCGACCTAAGCTTCTATATCCATAGTGTGAAATTTGAATAAAGTGTCTGTATTATATGTTGATTGTGAAATGAAATGAGACAAGGCACAAAGAGCACATTGCAAATTATCTAGTCTGCAGTCAGTACTAGCAAATACTTGTTTCATTCATGACCTTACTGAGCTTTTCATTGTTTGTACAAAACTATCGCACCGAACTGATAGAAATTTAAATTAAGACATTAAAATCCTAAGTATCCGATATCAATTAAATGCATGTGCCTTTAGGATTTGAGGGAGTTTTACCAATCTGAAATTTTCTTCAGAGCCAACTTTGCCCATCCTGTCCCTCTCTCCATGAAAAGAAAACCTGAGATATGTATGTGATTTGTACTTGGCAAAATTTAAGCACAGACAGACCTGTAGAAATATTTGCCTTCAATATAACACACTATTTGTTTGTTTGTTTTTAAAATTTTGATTTGTAAAATAGTTGCACTGTATGTTTACTCATTACTGTTGTTTTCAAGTTCTTTTATTAAAGAAAAATGGTTTGGGTGCTATAATCCCCAGAGAATATTTTAATTCTTAATTATGTGAAAAGAGTCTTTAGTTTTCTTTTTCACAGCCCTGCTTAATTCTAGATACTGTTCCTTGTGTCTGTGTGGGAAAGATTGTAGATTCCTCCTTTACTTCAGAATTAAAAATAGAATTATATAATACAATCAAATTTATACCTCTGATGGCGCGGTTATGAAATGCTTACGAAGTTCATTTAGCTCAGACAATAACAACTGTGTATTCAAATGTACCAGACAGACTTCATGTGTATGTTGATATGTGTACGATTTCAGGGTTATCATGGCAAATATATGAAGTGTGCACATATTACACTGTTTATTCTGATGAATTGATGAAAGGTATATGTGTGAGAGTATTTGAATATGTATATCTGGTTGTCCTTTCTCTCTGGGTTTATCTAAATGATGAAGGTTGTGTACTTTGAGACCCTTTGTCTGGCTAACTGATAAGGAATGTTTGTTTACAATTTGCTGGTTCATTAAGTATTTCTGGTTGAATTGCCCCGTTGGCCACAGGATTTGTGAATTAGATTCTCAGGTTAATATGACTAAAAATAGCAACTAGTGAATATTTTCAGTTTAGTTATTTTCTTCATAGTTCCTATCAATATGTATTTGTTCTTGCTAATTTTTAAATTTTGGGATTAAAATATAACGGTGCCATAAAATATTGAAGGAAACAATGAAGAAAATGAAAATATTCAATATTTAAAAATTCAAACAAATGCAGTAATGCATTTTAATATGCTGTATTCGAGGGGTGTGTGTGTATAGCAGATGGAAGAAAATAGCCCTGGTAAGTGACATGCAAATGAGATTGAGGTGTCAGTAGGATAAAAACATTAGAATGGTAATGTCAGAAAAATACTAGTCTCTAGTCATTTTCTGTAATTTTGAGATCTTTGCATTTCCATAGAGGATGTGAAAGTGGTTGATAATGAATTTGTTTTTACACTAAAAAGTCCGAGTGACCCAGCTGATACAGGGTTGTAGATAAAAGCATGTACAGTTATATAGTTTATATCCTGATGTTTCACATAATGTGTTATCACAAGCTGTCCTTTGTCCTTCAGTAATCATTGAAATATGACTTTATGACTGCACAATAATCACTACAGTACACTGTAGTGTTTTTATTGATTTATTGAACATTTAGATTGCTATCTAGTTTTTACTTATATTAATAGTGCTACACTGAAGATGCATGTATTCAAATATTTTTCATACATTTACTACTTTCCATTAATTATTTTCCTTATGCATTTAGTAGATTGAAATATATTAAAAATTCACATTCTCAGGCGACCAGATGGCTCAGTTGGTTAGAGTGCAAGCTCTGAACAACAGGGTTGCTGGTTCAATTCCCACATGGGCCAGTAAGCTGCGCCCTCCACAACTAGATTGAAGACAATGAGCTGCCGCTGAGTTGCTGGTGGGTTGGACTGATGGCTCAGTTCGTTAGAGAGTGAACAACAAGGTTGCTGGTTCAATTGCTTCCATGGGATGGTGGGTTTCGCCCCCTGCAACTAAAGATTGAAAACTGTGACTGGACTTAGAACGGAGTTTCGCCCTCCACAACTACATTGAAGGTCAACAACTTGGAGCTGATGGGCCATGGAGAAACACACTGTTCCCCATTATTACCCCCCCCAAAGTGTGAATTTTATGGTATGCGAACTATAAAAAAACAAAGCAATGCCATTTACAAGATCATCGCAAAAAATAAAATACTTAAGAATAAATCTAACAAAAGAGGTGAAAAACATATTCTGTAAACTACAAAACATTGTTCAAATAAATTGTAGAAGACCTAAATAAATGGGATGACATTTCATGCTCATAGATTGGAAGACATAATGTTGGTTGTAAAGATGGCAAGACACTCCAAAGAGATATACAGATTCAATGCAAACCCTGTCAAAATTCCAGAAGTTTTTTTTTTTTTCTTTACAGAAATTTAAAAGCTGATGCTAAAATACAGATGGAAATGCAAGAGACCGAAAATATCCAAAATATCCTGAAAAAGTACCAAGTTGGGGATTCATAATTTCCACATTCAAAATTATAGTAGACTAAGTTAGTAATTGATACAGTGTGGTACTGGAATGAGGAGAGACATGCAGATCAGTGGAATATAATTGAAAGTCCGAAAGCAAACCCTCACATTGATGGTCAGTTGATTTTCAACAAGGGTGCCAAGACAATTAAATGCAGAAAGAAAATTTTTTTCAATAAATAGTACTGGCACAAGTGGATATCTACTTGTGTGTGAATTATTTCAGATCTCTGCCTCACACTATATATAAAAATCAACTCAAAATGGATCAAGAACCTAAACAATAGTATGGTTGACTTTATGCAAAATTTTAATGTACATATGATTACTTTGTTTAAAATTGATCTAGAAAAAAAAGTAAAAGTAAAATAGAAAATGACAGAAGAGCTAAGAGCTAATAGCTAAAAACTATAAAACATTTAGAGGAAAACAAATGTTTAATCATTTGTGACCTTGGATTAGATAATGGTTTATTAGATACAATGTCAGAAGCACAGTGATAAAGAAAAAATGGGTATATTAACATAACAAAACTTTTGTTCCCTAAGGACTACCACCATGAATGGGAAACCTAAGCCTCAAAATATTTGTAATTTATGCGTTTGATAAAGGATTTGTATCTAGAATATGTATTTTTTTAAAAATTTAAAACTCAATAATAAAAATAAAAATCTCTGAAAATATAGGCAAAGAATCTAAATAGATATTTCCCCAAAGCATATCTAGAAGTGGCCAATACACAAATGAAAAGATGCTCAAAATCATTACCTATAGGGGAAAGGTAGATCAAACTACAGTGAGATACCGTTTCATACCAACTAAGATTGCTATAATCAAAAAGAGATAATAACAAGTGTTGACAGCAATGTAGAGAAATTGGAACCTGAGTGAAGTATGAAACCTATGTCCACACAAATACTTGTACATAAATAGTCACAGTGGCATTTTTTATGATAACGAACAGTGAAAACACCACAGCTACCCCTCAAATGAAGAATATAGAAAATGTGGTACATCCATACAAATGAATAATAATTTTCAGTCATACAGAGGGATGACATACTGATACTTGACTACAACATGGTGTCACCTTGAAAGCATTGTGCTAAGTGAACAAAGCCAGACATGAAAGGCCACAAATTGTATGGTTCCATTTATATGAAATGTCCCGATGTCTAGAATAGGCAAAGCCATAGGTACACAAAGTAGATTGCTTGTTTCCAGAGCCTGAGAGAGGCAGGGTGGGATCAGAGGAATTAGGAGTGTGGACTAATGGGTGTAGGGTGTTTTTTTGTTTTTTTTTTTTGGAGTAATGAAAATATTCTAAAATTATTTGTGGTCATGGCTGCATAACTCTGCGAATATACTAAAGTAAACACTGAGTTGAATTGTATGGCATGTGAGTTATAGCTCAATAAAAGCTAAGTAATCATTCTGAGTTCACTATAACCCTATAGAGAGAATTGGATAACCCCATAGAGAGAACAGTGTATAAAGACAGGACAACACAGATCCATTTTATTTAACTATATGAATCAGTCATTAATAATATATTTGCAAACAGAAACAATCTGTTAAAAAATGATAAATGGTGGTCAAACAGGGTTTGTACCAATAGTTCAAAGATCTGTCAACATTAGGACATTTTTAGATGTAATGTAAATTGTCATATAAAGAGAGAAAACCTATACAATTCTCTCACAGATTTTGAAAAGGTTTGCTTTTTCTTTCTTTTTTATATCTTTTCCTATTCAGTCTGGGACTTCTAGTCCCAATATTGCAGTGAATTAAACTAAAATGCTTGGAAGATTCTTTTATTTCAAAAGCATGGTGGGATAAAATGTGAGAAACATTTTCAGATCTTACCTTGCAAAGAAAAACCAAACCAAACCGGAAAACACCAGGTGTTATAAATACAGAGGGAACTAAAAGCCAGAGAGGTAAGTGTACCAGCTGACACTGCAGATTCTCTCCAGGATGAGTGGAGAGAGATCTAACTCAAACACAGGTGAGAGGAATGAAGGGCTTTTAGTTTAACATCTGTATAGGAAAAATGTAAAAGGCCTTGCCCTTTGCAACATACGACATTAGAAATTAAATCCCACAATATACTTTTAAATATCTTTGCCTACAGTGAAATGATAAAACTGGAAAGAAGTCATTTTTGCAAAATGCAAACTCTGGGTATGTCACACAAAATCTGAATGCGCTTATTGAGTTGTTGCCAACTGAATTCAAAAGAAAGCGTTTTTCAGTAAGAAAATTTCAGGCCCAACGATTTTTATGGTTAGATCCTGTCCAAATTTTCAGAAATAAATAACACCAATGTTAAAGTATTTCAGAAAATGAAGAAGAGGGAACAGTTCTCAACTCCCCGTAGGAAGCCAGCATTGTCTTGATACCAGAATCTAACCTAGAAATTACAAAAGAAAACTACTGTACAAACATATGTAATAAATATAGATGCAAAAACTCTGCAACATATTAGCAAATGGAATCCATCAATGTATAATATGCAGAATATATCATGACCAAGTGGATTTTTTTTAACCTGGAATGCAAGATGGGTTTAACATTCGAAAATCTGTCAATGTAATCAACTGTATTAACAGAGACGTGGAGAAAAACCATATTATGATCTCAACATTCAGAAAGCTAGAAGAGAAGGGTGTTTCCTCTACCTGATAAATGACATGTTAGAAAAATTTTCAATTTACATCCAATTTAATGGTAAAAACTGAGCCCTAAGATCGGGAACAAGGAAAGGATATCCACACCCACCATTTGTAGACAGAATTGTACTGCAGGCTCTAGGATATAAGATTAGAAAAAATATAAAAGGTACACAGCCTGAAGAGGAAGGATTAAAACCCTCTTTATTTGAATATTAGATGATCATGGATGTAGAAAACAACAAGGAATGCACAGGAAAGCGACCTATGCTACACTGTTTCCCCGAAACTAAGACCGGGTCTTATACTAATTTTTGCTCCAAAAGACACATTAGGGCTTATGTTCAGAGGATGTCATCCTGAAAAATCATGCTAGGGCTTATTTTCCGGTTAGGTCTTATTTTCGGGGAAACACGGTAGTAAGTGTTTTTTGCAAGGTTTTAAGGTACAGAATGAATATATAAAAATCAATCGTTCTGCTTGCTAGCAACAATCAATTGGAAAAAAATTTTTTTTTGAAAAAAATTTAAATACCATTTACAATAGCATAATAAAACACGAAATACTTAAGAATGATTTTAACAAAATATGTAAGATTTATACACTGAGAACTATAAACATCGATGAGAAAAATTGAAGAACTCATGAATTAATGGTATTTATGAATTTGAAGACTCAATATTAAGATGTCTATTCTTCTCAAAAGGTTAAATACATTTAATCACCCCACTAAAAATATCTGGTTTTTTTTGTTATTGATTTTTGCAGAAATTTTAGGGCTTATTGTGAAACACATATGAAAAAGCAACAGACGTATGTTGTCAGAATGATTTCAGGAATTTCAAAATAATTTCAGGAATTCTGAATGTTATAACTGTGGCCTAGCCTACAAAATCATAGGGTGTTGTGAAGAAGATGCATATTGTGTTTATCTGCAATCATTAGAAAGTTAAGGGGTGTTTTCTTCCAGTAGCATTGTTGTAGTTTCTTTTTTCATTGGTATTACTAAAAATTGATATTTTAAATCTGTCCACTACTATTATAAGACCGCTATGCCAAATTAAGCTGTTTCATACTACTTTATTTAGGGGCGTTCCATTTTCACTCTTCCATAGATTTTATGTATTTCTCACATGTTTCTTCACTCATTAGTTCACCTAGTTCTGAAGCGTGACTCAGGGTTGCCTTGATAGGGCAACCATTTTCCTAACAAGCTCCATTGACAAGTCCTGGATTTTCTGCAAGACCTTCATTAATTTCAGTTAGTTCTCCGGATAGAGGAGAATAGAGTTCACTAGCAGCGTTCACACTTTCCAAAGCACCAAACTCATCTTGTTTGTTCAGTTTTGTCCCAGTTTCGGCCAAACTACAGTAACCGTCTCCCCCAGCTTCCTGTGAAAAATTGCAGGTTCCCATTGTTCCAATACCATTTTCTGTTGTCCTCCATTCATGTTTCTCTGTGAATTTATGCACAGAGAGCAGATTGGGGCCCATGCCCAGTGTCCTGGAAGGTGTCCACCCTCAAGATGCAGGGTTGGTGGTGGGGGGAGTTGGCAGAAGGCACAGGCTGCAGGCCACCACCCACATGCTCTGCCCGCTTGCAAAGGCATGTTTGCAGGGGAGTGCAGAGGTTGGGGGGGTAGCTCCTTTGCCACCCCACAGACTTCAGTTTACTTTTTGACTAAGGTGCCAAGGTAATTCCACGTGCAGTGAATCATCTTTTCAACAAGCGGTGCTGGAAAAAACATATCTATAGGTAAGAAAATGAGCATTGACCCTTATCTCACGTTATATGCAAAAATGACCTTGAAATGGATCATAGACCTAAATGCAAAAGCTAACATTGCCAAGCATCTAGAAGAAATTATGGGAAAATCTTACCAACTTTTCGGTAGGCAAAGGGTTCTTAGACATGACACAAAAATCATTATTCATAGAAAAGGGAAAATTGATTAATTGGAAAATTTAAACATCTGTTCTTTGGGAGACAATTTTAAAAATGAAAGGTCAAATCACAAATTCCCAGAAATATGTTCAATATGTGTAACTGAGAAATGTCTTATTTACAGATTATATAAAGAATATTTACATCTCAGGAATGAGAAAACGAAAACTCGGTAAAAATGGGGGGAAACCTTTGAAAAGATGATTTACGAAAGAAGATACACGAAATGACCAATAATCTTATTAAAAGCTGCTCAATATGGATAGTCACCAGAGAAATGCAAATTAAAACTCCAGTGAGATACCACTATACACTCACTATAATTGCTAGAAATAAAAGACTCAATTTCAAGTGTCAGTGGGAGTATAGAAATATATTGGGAGTATAGAATTTCCATAGGAATTCTAATGGTACAACTTTGGATAACATTTTGCCAGTTTTGTTAAATTCATGTTTTTCCTTAACTTCAAGAATGATGAGAATTGATTTAAAAACGCACTGAATACAAAACTCTCTCAGGAGGAAAAAACACATACATAGACCTTCATTTCAGGAGTAGTTTCCCGTTAGAAAATTAATGTTGATTTCTGCCTCCCGTGTCAGTATATTTATTTTAATTAGGAAAAGACCTTTCTGTTTTTGAGAATCACATAGTTTCTTTAAAAAAAATGGCAAATATGAATTACACACACCACCGTCATATTAAGTGATGTAACCTACTGACCCTAGAATTTGAATTGTTGGATATATTTTAGAGACAAATATAATATTATTGCTTAATACCTTTTAGAGTGTGAAAAGGGCACTTAGTGTCATAAAGAAAATGCCCCCCAAATGATTTCCTTCTTCAATAGATAGAGACACTCACAGATGGGAGTATGAAAGAATACTTTTAAAGCTAGTCTTCAGTGTCACTGCGTTCATTTTGTCTAGTTGTGAACTTGGTTCTATGAAGGGTTTTGTAGGTATTTTTGCGGAAGTAGAAGGGTCTGTGTCTTCACCTGGAATGCATTCATCCTTTTACCTTGTCATTGAGCCCCCATTTCTGTTCTTCCCTTGCTGTAGTCCATTCTTATCAGAGATCCCAGAGTGTTTCTTTAAAATGTAAATCAGATCATGTTGCCACCAGGACCAGAAAAATCCTCCATGCTTTTTATTTCATTGAGAGGAAAGTCCAAAGCTCTCACAGTGACTTGCAAGGCTTTCCTCCCTGAAGTAACTTTCTAGTCCACGTTTGTTCATTCCATTCTAGGAAAAACTGGCCTCTGTGTTACAATTTGCCTACATTAAGCCCAGTCTCACCTCAGGATCTTAGCACTTGCTGTTCCTACTGCACGGAACATTCGTCTCCATATGTCTGTATAACTAAGTCCCTTAATTTCTTCAAGACTCTCCTTACATGTGACCTTAGTAGAGAGGCTTCCCCTAACTACTCTATTTAAAATAGCAACTTCCCCAGCAGTTCAAATCCTTTATTGTTTTCTGTTCTCCATAGCAGTTGTTACTCTCTGACACACTATGTAGTTCTCTTATTTTTTCATGTACTGTCTCCCTTATTCAGAATGAAAGTTCTACAGGAGAAGTGGATTTTTGTCTGTTTTGTCTGTTCTGTTCACTGTTGTATTCCCACCACCCAGAAATAGGCCTGGCCTTAGTAGGCCCTGAGTAAAGACTGACTGAGTCAGTGAATATATCCTCTTTGGTGCATGGTGAATCTGTTCAATCTAAAAGTTGTAAGACTGTTACTATCATTATTTACGAGTAATATTTCCCCCTTCGTCACCTTCCACTGTGTTCTTTCTTTCTGGAATTCCTGTTAATCAAATTTCTCCAATATCTTTTTACCTTTTTATTCTATCTGTAAGAGAGATTCTTGAGTATATATTACATACCTTTTAAGGACTCCTTCTTTTAAAAATTGGTGATGTTTAATTTCTGTGGATTCTTATTTGTTCTCTTGTAATTGCCTTTATAAAACATCCTGGTCTTATTTTATTGATGTAACCAGTGTCATCTGAAGTATATCTGAGTAGTCTAATTACATTTTTTTTTTTGTTCCTTTCCCTTGAATTGTATCTGTTTCCCCTGGTGTGAAATAATAGAGTTTAATTTACTTCGACTTTCCATTTTGTATATTGGTTTCTTCAAATATTTACTGATCCTTGATGTAAGTTAATCTTTTTTTATTTATTTATTTTTTTTAACGAAGGCCGTGTTGCGTATTTGTAGAGTGTGTTGTTTCCCTTGTCTGAAAGGGAAGAGTTCTGTGTAATTGAGTAAGTATTGTAGCCTACTAGATTTGGCTTTATGGTGCATTGGAGAATTGGTTAGTAACCAACCCACCTTGTTTCCCACCATGCCAGAAGTAGTTGTGCTAGAATGCGGTTTGCAAACCCCTCCAAGAAGTTCAAGTTACCCAGTCCAAACTTGCCATTTCTGTAGAGAACAATATTTTGGTGGTGGCCACTTTAATTACTCCATTTTCTGTTTTGCTTCCACCTGCGTACTTTCCAACTCTGAGTGTGTTTCCAAAGCATTTCCAAAGCCCTGTGGGCAAGATTGACTCCCACCACAATTGCAGACTTTCCTTTTGCCTTTTAGGTGTTGTGGCTTCCTTCTCTTTGTTCGATGGATTAGTGTACTGGTACCCAATTTTTACCTTCCAGAATTTCATGAGTAATTTTTTTCTTCTAAAGATCATTTCTTATTACCCCTTATTTTGCACAGTGTTATATGTTTATTCTCTTGTGTACATATTTACTGTAACTGTAATGGGATTTGGAAGGGAGAGAAAGTACATGCATATACTCAGTTTACCATCTTGATCCAAAGCCAATAAATATTGCTTTGGGGTTTATATGTTAGTTATTTTTAAATGAAGGAAAAATGTTACTCTTCAACTATTTCTTTCTGAATAATATCCCTGCTGTGGACTAAATCGTGTTCCCTCAGAATTTGCTGAAGCCCTAATCTCCCATGTGATTAGGGCTGTATTTGGAGATAGTAATTTTAGGAGGTACTTAAAGTTAAATGAGGTCATAAGGGGGGGGTGTTCTAATCTGGTAGGATCGGTGACCTTACGTGCACCAAGGAAGGGTCATGTGAGGACACAGCATGAAGGTGGACATCTTTAAGCCAGGGAAAGAGCTCTCACTAGAATTTGACCATGCTGTCACCCTGATCTTGGAGTTTCAGCCTCCAGAGCTGTGAAACATACATTTTTCTTGTTTAAGCCACTAAGTCTATAGTATTTTGTTATGGCAGCCTGAGCTGACAACCCCTATTCAAGGTACCAACTATTGTCTGTTCCCTCTTTTGGAACCTAGATTAGCTTCCTGGGATTCTCTTCTACCCAGCAGACATCCTGGAAAAGACAAAGGGCACTATATGGGGGATCATGTAAGGACATATACAGTTGGCCGTCTGTATCCTTAAGTTTTTTTTTTTTTTTAATTTTTAAATTTTTCTCAATTACAGTTGACATTCAGTATTATTTTGTATTAGTATTAGGTGTATAGCATAGTGGTTAGACATTTATATAACTTACAGACTTCATTCTTTTTTATGGCTGAATAATATTCCCTTGTATACATGTACCACCTCTTCTTTATCCAGTTATCTATTGATGGACACTTACGTTGCTTCCATGTCTTGGCTATTGTGAATAGTGCTGTAATGAACATAGGGGTACATATGTCTTTTCAAATTAGTGTTTTGGATTTCTATGGATAAATACCCAGGAGTGGAATTGCTGGGACATAAGATAGTTCTATTTTTAATTTTTTGAGGAACCTCCATCCTGATTTCCATAGTGGCTGCAAGCAATTTGTAATCTCACCAACAGGGCACGAGAGTTCCCTTTTCTCCACATCCTCACCAGCACGTGTTTTTTTATTTATTTATTAATATAGCCATTTTGACAGGTGTGAGGTGATATCTCATTATGGTTTTAATGTGCATATCTCTGATGGTTAGTGACATTGAGCATCTCTTCATATGTCTGTTGGCTATCTTTATGTCCTCTTTGAAGAAATGTCTGTTTAGGTCCTCTGCCCATCCTTTAATTGGATTGTTTGTGGTTATTATTATTATTATTATTATTATTATTTTTGTGTTCTGTGAGTTTTTAAATAAATATTCGATATTAACCCTTTATAGGATCTATCAATGGTGAGTATCTTCTCTCATTCAGTAGGATGTCTTTTATTTTGTTGATGGTTTATTTTGCTGTGCAAATATTTTTTAGTTTGATGTACCAGTCCCATTTGTTTATTTTTCCTTTTGTTTATGTTGTTCTAGGTGATGTATCCTCAAAAATATCATTAAAATAAATGTCAAAGAGTTTGCTGCCTATGTTTTCTTCTATGAGTTTTATGGTTTCGGGTCTTACATTTAAGGCTTTAATTCATTTTGAGTTTATTCTTGTATATGGTGTGAAAAGGTGGTCCAGTTTCATTTTTTTTTTTTGCGTGGATCTCTGCAGTTTTCCCAGCATGAGTTATTGAATAGACTGTCTTTACCTCATTGGAGGTTCTTGCATCTTTTGTCATAAATGACCATGTAGGCGTGGATTCATTTCTGGGCTCTCTAGTCTGTTCCATTGATCTATTTGTCTGTTTGTATGCCAGTACCATGCTGTTTTGATTAATATAGTGTTGTAGTATAGTTTGATATCAGGTAGTGTGATACCTCCAACTTTGTCCTTCTTTCTCAAGATTGCTGTGGCTATTCAGAGTCTTTTGTGGTTCCATACAAGTTTTAGGATTATTTGTTCTAGTCCTGTGAAAAATGCCATTGGTATTTTGATAGAGATTGCACTGATTCTACAGATTGCTTTGGGTAGTATGCACGTTGTATTGATTTAATTCTTTGTATCCATAAGCACGGTATATGCTTCCATTTATTTGTATTTTCCTTAATTTCTTTCTTCATTGTCTTATAATTTTCTAAGTACCGATCTTTTACCTCCTTAGTTAAGTTTATTCCTAGTTTTTTGTTGTTGTTGTTGTTTTTGCTTTTGTGTTTTTGATGCACTTGTAAATGGGATTGTTTTCTTAATTTCTCTTTCTTTCTTTTTTAAAAATATGTATACATTTTTTTGGGACCCCCACTACTTATTCTTTTTTAAAAAAAATAAATTTTATTGGGGAATATTGGGGAAGTGCATTTCTCCAGCGCCCATCAGCTCCAGGTCATTATCCTTCAATCTAGTTGTGAAGGGCGCAGCTCAGCTCCAAGTCCAGTCGTAGTTTTCAATCTTTAGTTGCAGGGGGGCGCAGCCCACCATCCCATGGAAGGAATTGAACCAGCAGCCTTGTTGTTGAGAGCTCATGCTCTAACCAACTGAGCCCTCTGGAAGCTCAGCGGCAGCTTGTTGTCTTCAATCTAGTTGTGAAGGGCACAGCCCATGTGGGAATCGAACTGGCAACCCTGTTGTTGAGAGCTTGCACTCTAACCAACTGAGCCACCTGGTCGCCCCTAATTTCTCTTTCTGATAGTTCATTATTGATGTATAAAAATGCAACTAATTTCTGAGTATTAATTTTGTATCCTGCTACTTTACTGAATTTGCTTATCAGTTCTAATAATTTTTTGGTGGAATCTTTAGGGTTCTCTCTATATAGTATCATGTCATCTACACATAATGACAGTTTTACTTCTTCCTTTCCAATTTGGATGCCTTTTATTTCATTTTATTGTCTGATTGCTGTGACTAGGACTTCTGTCATAGGTTTCATATCTACAGATTCAACCAACCACAGATAAAAAATATTCAAGAAAATGGTACATTACTGCTAATAAGTACTACCTAGCTAGGCTTATGGTGGCTATGTCTGTAGTGAACACTGCAGACTATTTTTCTTTGTCGTTATTCCCTAAACAAGACAGTATAACAAGTATTTACATAGCATACACATTGTATTAGGTATTATAAGTAATCTAGAGATGATTTAAAGTATACAGAAGGATGTACGTATGTTGTATGCAAATACTACAACATATTTTACAAGAGACTTGAGCATTTGCAGATATTGGTATCCACATTTGGTGGTGATGGTGGTGGTGGGGGGGTGGTTCCAGGATCTAATTCCCTGTGGATACCAAGGTATAACTATAATTCTATTTTGCTTGATAGCATCCAGCATCTTCCCTTGCCTCTGACAATCTAGCCTCTGTTATCAGTCTTGTGGTATTGTTTTTCTTTATCTAAGGCAAAGTACTCAATATGTTTATTTATTTTTACTTAAAAAATGATTCGGCCTAGGTGAAATTAAAAAAATGCTTTAATTTTGGAATACTCTGTGATTTTTATTCACAGTTAAGCTTTTAATATCTTACTTACCAATTCACATTTTCCGTTGAAAATATTACAGATTCTCCTGCTAGCCTAACATTTCACCCTAGGTTTAGCTTCTAAAAATGTTAGTAAACGTGTCAGTAATTGATTTTCTTTGCTAAGCAGTTTTAATGCACTCAGGAAATTAAACTGTACTATGGTGGCAGGTGGCAGGTGTTTTGTCATTTTTCTTTTTAACTAAAATAACTAACGATATGTAGGAATAATCAAATGAGACTCCCTTAAGATAAAAAAATGAATTATAGAACTGGAAGGTATGTGACTTCAGAATCCTCATGCTTCATTTTGTTTGTATGGAAACAAAGACTTAAAAGTTACACATAGTACAAGGACCGTAAGACTAGAAATCATAATTTTTATGTTTTAGGATTTTTGTCACTATTCTATTTTGCTATGAGGTTTTTATTTTAATACTACAATAATTAATAAATAGACTTTAGTTTTGAGCAGTTTGAAGTTTATAGAAATTCTGAGTAGAAGATATAGGAGTTCAACCAAAGTGTCCTTCGATAGGTGATTGGATAAAGAAGATGTGGTACATATACACAATGGAATACTATTTGGCCATAAGAAAAGATGAAATAGTACCATTTATGACAACATTGATGGATCTTGAGATTATTATGCTACATGCAATAAGTCAGACAGAAAAAGTTGAGAACCATATGATTTCACTCATATATGGGATATAAAACTGAAAACAACCAAAGAACAAGACAAACAAATGAAGAAACAAAAACTCATAGACACAGACAATAGTTTAGTGGTTACCAGAGGGTAAGGGTGGAAGGAAGTGGTAGATGAGGGTAAAGGGGATCAAATATATGGTGATGGAAGGAGATCTGGCTCTGGGTTGTGAACACACAATGTGATATATAGATGATGTATTACAGAATTGTACACTTGAAATCTATGTAATTTTACTAACCAATGTCACCCCAATAAACTTTAATTCAAAAAAGAAAGAAAATACAGGAATTCTCATATACCCATTAGTAACATCTTGCGTGGATGTGTGTGATACATTTGTTACAACTGATGAGCCAATATTGATACATTATTACTAAAACCCATAGGTTACATTTACAGTTCACTTTTGGTGTTGTGCAATCTATGGATTTTGATAAATATATAGTGAAAAATGTCCACTATTGTGGTAGCCTATAGAATAATTTCACTGTTCTAAAAATCCTCTGTGCTCTGCCTATTGATCCTTCTCTCTCTTTGAACCTTTGCCAACAACCATTGACGTCCTTACCATCTCCATAGTTTTGTCTTTTCCAGAATCACACAGTAGTATCCTTTTTCAGATTGGTTTCTTTTCCTTAGCAATTTGCCTTTAAGGTTCTTCCGTGTATGTTCATGGCTCGATAGCTCGTTTCTTTTTGAGTACTGGACAATATTCCATGGTCTGGATGGGCCACAGTGTGGTTTTCCATTCACGTATTGAAGGATATCTTGTTTGCTTCGAAGTTTTGGAAATTTTGAATCAAACTTCTATTAATATTGGCAGGTTTCTATGAAGACAAACATTTTCAACTCGTTTGTATAAATAACAAGGAACATGTTTGCTGGATCTTATGGTAAGAGTATGTTCCGTTTAGTAAGAAACTGCCAAACTGTCTTCCAAATTGCCTGTACCGTTTTGCATTCTCACCAGTAGTGAATGGGGGTTCCTGTTGTATTTATCCTATATTTTATTTCATTTTATTTCATTTTGTTTTGTTTAGTTTTGTTTTATTTTTTAAATTTTTATTGGGGACTATTGGGGAACAGTGTGTCTTTCCAGGACGCATTAGCTCCATGTCAAGTAATTGTTTTCAATGTAGTTGTGGAGGGCGCAGCTCACTGGCCCATATGGGAATTGAACCGGTGACTTTGGTGTTATGAGCCCTGCACTCTAACCACTGAGACAACCAGCCGCCCCATATCTTTTAAATACATTTTCAAAGGAATATCATAGTCTAAGTGTACAAAATTTGCCCAGTGGGAAAAATCAAAAAGTTTTCTCTAATCCTGCTGCAAAAACTGTTTTATTCAAGTATTTTTGTGTACTTTTTATGTACACAATAATACAGCATATATAGTTTGCTTTCTTTTTTTTTCATTTAGAGACAAATCATAAAAAATGCCATATTCTTGCATACCCATCAAAACAAAACTAATGATTAATACTACACTGTATGAGTTTGCCATAATTTGCATAACTGTTGGAACTGAAGTAGTTTCTAATTATCCGTTATAAATAACACCAAAAATCAACATATTTGGTCATGTTAGAGTATTCTGTCTTAAAATTTGTTAGATTTTGAAATGTGGTTTATTGCTTAGCACTTACTAGGTTTTGAAAGTAGAAAATAAATGCTAAATTAATATTTTGGAAGAAAAGAACAAAAATGATAGGAAACCGCTATGTAATACCTACTATGAACCACGCACTTATTCTGAGCATTTGTTGATATTAAATCAGTTAACGCTCACCACAGTCTGAGAAGGATTCGCGCAATATTAGCCCCATTTTACCGCTAAGGAAATTGAGTGTAAGTAATTTGCTCAAGGTCTAACATCTAGCAAGCCAGTGGCATTGAGCATTGAAATCCATATAGTCTCGCTTTAAGCAGTTTTCTTAACAGCTTCACTCCACTATTTGACTTGCATAATTTAGGGTAGCATGTAATTTTTGTAGGACCATATAGATCCCAATTATGGCTTCTAGTCTTATACGAGGTCTGACAATTACGTTCCCAAACTTGTTGCAACGATGTTACTAATCTTTTTTGATGTAAGAGGGATTATTCATTATGAATTTGTACCAACTGGAGAAATAGTTAACCAAGTTTACTATTTGGAAGTGCTGAAAAGGCTGCATGAAAAAGTTAGACGAAAACGACCTATACTTTTCACCAACAATTCATGGCTCTTGCGTCACAACAGTGCACCAGCTCACACGGCACTGTCTGTGAGGGAGTTTTTAGCCAGTAAACAAATAACTGTATTGGAACACCCTCCCTCCTCACCTGATCTGGCCCCACTGACTTCTTTCTTTGACTGAAGATAAAGGAAATATTGAAAGGAAGACATTTGGTTGACATTCATGACATCAAGGGTAATTCGACGACAGCTCTGATGGCCATTCCAGAAAAAGAATTCCAAAGTTGCTTTGGAGGGTGGACTAGGCACTGGTGTCACCGCATAGCTTCCCAAAGGGAGTACTTCAAAGGTGACTGTAGTGATATTTAGCAATTAGGTACATAGCACTTTTTCTAGGATGAGTTCATCGACTTAATTGACACACTTTGTGTATGTCCTACGACCTCTTTAGATTACCTGCCCTGCCTGTGTAGGCATTTGAATTTGCAGCTTTTGGCCCAGCTATGAAGTACTTACTGGGTCATGTGTTGACTGAGAGAGACATGCCTCAGCTGCATAGGTTCCTAATATTTGGAAGATTGACCATTTCTCTACACCTCTTCCCTGCAGCTGTATTTTTGGTGGATGAATGTTGCTTAACAAATACTAGACAGTTGTGTAGACCTATGATACTGAAAATTGATGATTCCCAACCCAATGTCACTTGTGTCTTGATGAAAATATTATTATTTTCATTCTTTCAGCAACTATTCCTACCTAACCTTTCCTCCCCTAACAAATTCCCACACCAAACAGTATTGCTTTGATTGTCAGGTGTCTGTACCATCCACTGCCCTATAAAAATTCAAAATACTGCTTAAATTGTGGATAACAAATGACTGGCTCCTTTTGCTTGTCATTCTCCAACATAACTGTTGGAAGGATGTAGGCTTCTCATCAGGGCAATAGAGTAGGTTTGGGAGGGCCCACGGGGATGATCCATGAACTAACTGAATTCAGAATCTAATTTCAGGCCAAAAGAGAAGAATGTAGCTTTAAAGATATTTAGTCCATGCTTTTTGGGTCTGAATACCCTATGAAGATGTGAATTCTTATAAAAGGTGAATTATAATTACTTTTCATACTGTAGGTTAGACAAACTATACTCATTTAAGTGTTAATAGGCAAATTAATGCCTACTTTATAATACAATATAGTTAATTCAATATTTATGAAATATTTAAGTAAATATTTTAAAATATTAATATTTAATGATATTTAAACATATTTATGTACTTAAGAATGATAATCAGTCTTTAGTCTTTTCTGTCCTGTGCTCTTTTTTGAAATACCCTGGAGATAAGTGCATGTTCTCTGGAGGAAGCCCCTGTGATACGTGGTTTATAAAAGAGCTTTAGCTGTTCCTATGCTTAGCAATTCCTTCATTATGCTGTATGTTTCTTTATTGTTTTTCTAGTGCCTTGAGTTGAATGTTCATGTTTTATTTTTCATTTCTCTTCTTTTAACTATGAAAGGTTCAAAATTATGGATTTTCCTTGGAGTACAACTTTGGCCACATTTCACAGATTTTGATATGTAATATTCTAACTTGTCATTTATTATTTTCTAATGGGATTTTTAAACTTCCACACTTGAATTAGTCAGGGAAGTTTTGTTATGGTTGTTTATTTTCACAAGTGGGAACATTTTGTCTTTAGTTTTGTAAATAATTTATAATTGGATAAAGTCTTCTGAAGCATCATTTCTACCTGTTAATTTATAGCTTGTGTGTAGTCAGTCATTTCCTGTGTTGCAATGTATGATGCGTTCCCATTTTGGGGCCAACTTTCAGGGAAAATAAAATCTTTAGTTTTAATTTTTTAATTCAAATTTTTATTTGTTTACATTTAGGTACTTGTTTTTTGTATTATAAAAGAAATGTAGCATTTCTTTTTTAACATTATTATGGTATAAGAAATTTTATGGAACAAATAATTGCAAAACACAAGAACAGATACAAGGTACAATAAATTTTATGTACCAGTAACAAATTTACGATATTTACACTTCACAGAAGGCCCAAAAACTCTTCCTCATTGCAAGTTCATTGTAAGTTCAACAAAACCAATAATCATATTGCATGTTATTATTTTGTATGCGCATATTGTTATTCATTTCTAGAGTTACACTTTTAACTCATTAGCATCAATAATAGAATTAAAAACATTTATACAGGTACGGAATAAGTGCTACCCATGTATAATGCACATCCTTATTTGTCTCTCACAAATTTGGGCAAAAAGTGCACATTATACACGGCAAGATACGGTACTCATATACTTACCAACTATTCATTTAATGCAGGCCATGTGCTTGACATTGTAGTAGATTCCAAGAAAGAGACATTATACCTGGCTTCAAGGAAGTTGAAATATTGGGCTATTTGCATATGAATAAATAAATAGGACCAGAAGACTGGCAAATGTATTGTGATTATGTACATAAGAATCGAGTGCGTTCAGAATTGAATGACAGGTTTTGCAACCTGGAGAGGTATTTGCCTGGTAGTAAAGATTTGGAAAAATCAATTCTATTCTAAAGTCCAATAACTTTGTGGAAGGATCCTTCCTCTTTGACGTAATCCCTTGTCCTGTGCTCTTTTGTCCCCTTCCATCTCCCACAGAGATGATTCTTTTTCCCTTTTCTCACCTTATCTTTCAACTTCTTGCTCCCTACTCGTGCTTTCCCCCCAAGTTTATAAATATGTGTCCACATGGTACCCATTCTGACACACAGTACACTATCATAACCTCTTCACCTTAACACTTAACTCTTGTTAAGGAAGAGATATAATGTCTACCTCTTGCTTTAATATTTCTTTCATTTTTACATCAAAATAGTTTTGTCAGTTGTCATCATGTTCTGTCTCCATTTTCTCATTGTGTTTACTCTTCTCGTCCTTACAAACAGCATGAACTAATTTTACTGAGGTCACCACTGATGATGTCATTGCTAATCTTATGGATGTCTTTTATTACTTTCTTACTTTTTGGAGCACACATGACAATATTAAGGAAAACTGCATATAAATAAAATCAGGATTGGGATTTGTTTGCAAGTATCTCCCTTACTATACTGTAAAAATGTGAGAACAAGAGATGCAATGTCTTATGTATTTTGTAGCACTAGTGCTTAGATCAGTGGTAGTACATAGTGATACTAAAAGGTGTAGTGAACTCAGCTTTACCAGCACTTATTCAGACATCCAGTTCTCCTGTGTAAATTTGTGGTTGTTGAACTGGTGTGTTTAGGACAAATCTGTTCAATTATCATCTTCGTGTTCTATAGTAATTCTGAACACTCAGTGTTCTGAATTACTGTCTAATTTTGCTTTCTCTCTGACACATCTTCACTAATGAGCTAGTGTAAATGTTTGAATCATTTCCTCATTCAGAACGAGTTTTGCCATCTGTTGGATGGAAATGTTATTAGAAGGGAATCAGAGACCCCACTGTTTTGGAAGCTTGACCATTCAAATTATGGGAATTTTCTAATGGAGGGTGTTGAAAATTTTAACAGGCCATAAAAGTTTAATTTGAGGCAAACTCCGATTCTATTTTACTGACCATTTTATATTCATTTTTCTTTGTGATCTCTTGTATTAATGATTTTCTGTTTCTCTGTCTCTCAGTCTGTCTAACTGATACACATCATTTTTCCTCTAAACATATTAGTGTTATGCATTATTATTCTCTTAGTGGATACTCTAGATAATACAGCACGCTTCCTGACTTATTACAGTCCAATAAATATTACTTTTACCAGTTCCCCACAATTTTATAGTTTGAACAGATTTTAACTTCATTATCCCATCCCTCTTACCCAAGATTTTTGCATTCTTGTCATCATGCAGTTAAATTCCACCTATATTTCAAACCACAATAGGCATTGCAAGTTTAATCTAGAGCAATAAATATTTATCTTTACTATTGCTCTCATTCCTTCTTGGGTTTTAATCTTTTTATGTTATATAATCTTTCCCCCCCTCCCAAGAACATTTTGGACATTTGCTGGTGATGCATAACTCTGTTTTTGTTTATCTGAAAAATACAAATTTTTACTTCATTGGGGAAATATAACCTGGTTGGGTATAGAATTCTAGGTTGAATATATTTCCTTTTAGCACTGGAAAAAACATATTCCAGGGAGTGACATCAACAAGATGTCAGAATTAGAGGTTCCCAGTGGTATCTCCCCTCAACAGCAATAATTTGGCAGCCATTTAGGGATACTAGTGTCTTTGGGATCCAGGTTGGAGATTGTGAAACCACGTGGAGCCCAAGATGGAGGAAGCCATTTTAAGAAAGGAGGCCTGTGCCCAGGTGGCAGACTGACTGACTGTGGTCCTGGCTACAGACCCAAAACAGCGCCATTTTCCTGTGGACGCTGCTTCAGCATAATATTGCCTTGGTCCTGTGCCATCAGTACCATCCACCAACGGGCCTGGGAGGAGTCGTGCCTGCTCTTACCTTGGGTAATAGGCCTGCAAACCTCTGTCCAGGCTCTGAACCCAGAAGTGGCCCATGAGCCCGGTCCAGCTCCTCTTAGCCATGGTCTGGGAGCCCCTGGAAGCAAACCTGCTGAACTCAGTCCAACTATATATTCTAAAATGGACCTGCAACTGGGCCCAAACCCTCTCAGCCACAGTCTGCAAGCAAACCTGTTAGCCAAGGGATCCAGTAGGAGATCTCCCATATGCACCAGTGGATATCATGAAATGACCCTGTACTTGGTTGGCTTTAGGCCCTGCTAGCCCAGACTTCTGCAAGTTGACATACCCATGGAGATAAGCCCTCCAACTTTGGACCAATTGCAGATCCTGATATAGCCCCGTAACTTGGCTCCAGCCCCTCCCAGACGCAGCCATGGAGGAGTCCTGCTTGCCAGGGACCTGATGGGAGACACACCCATTCATGCATCCAGAGCCACGTCTGCAGACCTCAATCCCAGCTATTGACCCTAAAACTGCCCTGGGACTTGATTCTAGCATCCCAGAGACCTACCTAGTGTTCTGGCAACAGATCTCCCAGGTACCTGTTGGGGGCCACACATATCCATGCACCTAGTAATGTGCATACTATCTGCAGATCCAACTATAGACCCTAAAGCAGACTCTGGTCCCAGCTGCACCTTACTGAACAATGTCCAGAGACAGTCTGGTCAACCCAGAAACCAGACAAGATCCACACCTGTCCCAGTTCTGGTAACAGGCCAGCAAACTGCAGATGTTGCTGTCGACCCCAAAACAGCCTTGTCACTTGGTTCCAACTAGCACAACTTTCGGCTTAAATCACCCACATTTTTTCTCCGTCTTTCTTTGTCTTCCATCTGTAATTTCTGGAATGCCTCTGCTCTTTTCGTAGGATGTTTTTTTCATCCTGCTTTTAGTCATGTACTCCTGTCTCTTGGTAGGAGCAATTTTTTTTTTTTAATTGAAGACAAGTCATTAGTTATAAAATAATGTTTGAAGTTCCAGATGTTATTATTTTCCCAGACCCAAAGATTCCAATTTCCTCTGCTAAGCAGATGGAGTGGGGCGTGTTCAGTTGAATCCGAATATGGACTGATTTGAATAGGAATTTCATTGCACTTTGGTGAGGCATGGTAGATTTCTGATTTGAAACTGATGCCAGAGTGTAACCATCTTGATCTTTCAACTGAGAGCCTGGTACGCACAACTAGGATACCTTTCCCTGGCTGTTCCCGAACTTTCATTTTCATCTCTCAGCAAAAGTAAACTGCAAAATACTTTTCACCACTTTACAGAAGACTTCAGCTTAGCTTTTAGCATCCTACCACTTGTAGCTTCAGAATTTGGCATATTTCTTGAAGATCAAACCATATGCACGCAAGGACCAGTTTTCTAGTATGCCCTTCTCATTGGGATTTTGTGCTGTGGAGCTTTCAATTTCCTCTCTAGTTTGGTGATATTGACAAGCACTTTGCTTATATCTTTGTTTCTCGGCAACAGGATATTCAGTCTCTTGGTCTGTTAATGAGAAACCCTTCTGTAGGTAAAAGCATCTACAGTCGTCCCTCCTCCCTCATTCCTGGTTTCACTGTCTGCGGTTTCACTTACCTGCTGTCAGTCTCAGTCCAAAAATATTAAATAGAAAATTGCAGAAATAAGCAATTCATCAGTTTTAACTTGTGTGCTGTTCTGAGTAG
The DNA here is from genome assembly GCF_036562045.2 of Rhinolophus sinicus. Taxonomy (NCBI): domain Eukaryota; kingdom Metazoa; phylum Chordata; class Mammalia; order Chiroptera; family Rhinolophidae; genus Rhinolophus; species Rhinolophus sinicus. The sequence goes on along the minus strand of NC_133768.1, from coordinate 104,647,484 downwards.
CGTGATGAAATCTCACGCTGTCTGGTTTCATACTGCCAGGGACGGGAATCATCCCTCTGTCCAGCGTCTCCAGGCTATCAAAGCTTAATGCCCTTTAGTCACTTAGTAGCTTGTCTGTTACCACATTGTTTGTCAGTGAGAGATAGACCACATTCACGTAACTTCTATTGTAGTACATTGTTATAATTGTTCTATTTTGTTGTTGTTAATCTCTTACTGTGCCTAATTTATAAATTAAACTTTATCATAGGTACATATGTATAGGAAAAATAATAGTTTATATAGGTTTGGGTACTATCTGCGGTTTCAGGCATCCACTGGGGTTCTTGGAAATGATCTTCCATGGATAAGGGGGGGACTGCTGTTCTGCTTGTTAGCTCACCTCTCAGTGTTTCTCCTCTGTCTAGAATCCTCACCCCTGAGGCCCTTGTTTCTTTAGTAGTCCCCTACTTCGTTTTAAGTAGACATTACATATTTGTATATTATATAGCATTCGTATTTTCTTTATCTCTGTGTAGGCATTGGTTGGCTTCAAGGTACTTTATCCTTTTGTCTTGAATTTCTTGTAAAACACTCAAGCACACACACACTGGTGCAATCAATTTTATGGTTGCAGTTTGCACAAGGCTATTGATGTTACTTAATGAAATTAGATGATCAATTAGCTACATTTTTCAGTTCTAGGTAACAACGACTGCTTCTATAGAATAAAAAAAGTGTGGAAATTTTTGTCCTTATATATGTATACTCATAGAGTCATTTCTCAAAATGTTTATATTCCTAATAATTGAATGGACAAGAGGAAAATTATTTGACTGCAAATCATTGGAGTCCTTAACAAATTTCCTGATTAAATTGCATTTGCCACTCTGTACACTTGAATATTTAATGAGAACTTTCCAGCTATTAAATTGCTGTATTAGAACATAATTTCCTATATTATGACACATGTTACTATAAGTAACCTCTTAACCTATTTATATATTAAAGATAAACTTCTAAAAAACTTTTTTCTGGAGTAATAACTATCCATGGATAGTTTTTCTTTTTTAAACACGTTCAGGAAACTAAGAAATTAAAAAAAAAATTAAACCTATATAACTTTACTAACCATTGTCACCCCAATAAACTTCAATTTAAAAAAAAAAATTAACCCTTAGAAAAGCAATTGGCAAAAGTTTACATTCCATTCAATAGGTTGGGCGTTTCTGATTTTTATGGTCCTGTTTATAGAAGTGAGAATGGGGGAAAATTCCCTATATAATTCCGACTTTCTGACCACATTCTTTTTATCTGTAATGTTTTCTATTGGGTATGCATAGACTTCAAATGGGTTTATCTATGAAAATCAAGTGAAAAATAAAAGTTGTATTCAAACAATGTGAATTTTTTATACATGTTATGTAACCGGTTTAAGTGTTTTAGTCCCTTTATTATTAGGTTGTTTTGCTGAATTCATACCGTGTTTCCCTGAAAATAATACGTAGCCGGACCATCAGCTCTAATGCTTCTTTTGGAGCAAAAATTAATATAAGACCCGGTCTTATATTAATACTTAAATAAGACTGGGTCTTATATAATAAAACAAATAATAATATAATATAATATAATATAACATGATATGATATGATATGATATGATACCGGGTCTTATATTAATTTTTGCTCCAAAAGACACTTTAGAGTTGATGGTTCGGCTAGGTCTTATTTTCAGAGAAACATGGTAGCAACCATTTGTTTCAATGTCCAATAGAAGGTTATAATGTTGTTATGTGCCATTGAGTTGTCACATTATTATTTTGATGAATGTAATGTATATTCATTTTTAAATGCAGCATGACTACTGGAACTCTGAAGTAGAATCTTAGTTACTGCAGAAAATGTATCAGGCAGTGAGAACAAGCTACATAGAACAGGAACATGACCCAATGCACAGGTTGGAGATACTCAGGGCAACAGAGTGAAGTTCATCTCCAGAGGTACTTAAATAAAATTGAGGAGTAAATAATTCATAATCTAAGTAATATCTCAAAAGTACATATGATGGTGTTTATGTTCTTTGTTTGCTCTTCTCTTGTAGAGTCCTATTTAAATATATGGTTAGTTAATCCATTGGTATATTTTTAAATGAGAGAGAGTTTTAAAACAAAATCATGGCTCGTGCATTGTTTTAACCTCTAAATATACTGGAATACAGAGCATGACATTTTGAGCTATAAAACTCATACTGCTATCCAAAGTGGAAAGATGTTAACTTGAAGGGATCAAACCAGCGGTCTGAACAATTTTTAAGGGGATGTTGGTAGCTACTTCAACTCAAATATGGAAAAACCAAATATCATATTGGCCACTGCTAATTATAGACCTGGCTTGCAATGGCCATACAGACTGATGTCATCTATCCTGTGATACACACAGTTCTTTGCACTTGAACATGATGTAATCAAGACTTCTTTTTCTACTCAGGTTGATATCCGGTTGATTTTATGGTAGATTATCAATTTTCAACTCGGTATATTTTGAAGAATGCACAACAGGAAATTTAATCAACCTGTACATTTTTAAAGAGCTCTTCTGCTTGTACTAAGATATTGCCAATATCAATCCAAGTTAATTAGCTTTCCCCAAATTTACTACGAGGGGTCACCATTCCTAAAACATAAGAAATGTATGAAAGTCAAATGAAAATGCTTGACACTCATGAATTAAAAACCCTATTTTAAGTTCTCCTCAAATTATAAGAACAGAAGCAAGCATTGCCTTATAATTCACCCCCCCAAAAAAAACTATGCACCATCTTAAAATCCTATTTTTATAGAAATATAATTGGGACCTTTGTATTACAAAACCTAAGTGTGGTGTGTTTTAAATGAATACTTTTTCTATATTGGAATTCATAGCTATGGAATCTCTTGGATCTTTTGTCACATATCCTAGTGGAAAATGAAGAGATAAAAAGATGGCACAAAGCCTGTAAAATGGAAAAATAGAGTTATTCAAGGCTGAGATGTTAAGCTGATTTCACTTTAAGAATATAATAATTCCTTTCAGTCTCAGAGGCTCTTATATTTGCTTCATGTGGAGGCCTAATTGACTTTTCAAGTGGTGAAGCAATAATTTGGAATGTAATGTCAAAGAAATAATCCATCAAATTCAATAGCTTTATTCAATATTGGTCAAATCCTATGTTTACTTTGGTGATTAGAAACATAATTTTATATGATTGAAAAAGGTCTTCATGGGTACAAGAAAAATGAATTGTTTCATTTGTTTGAAAGGTTCCTAAATAAAGGAATACAGTAAATATATAGAAAAATATTTCTCTTATATTCTTTACCTTAAGTTCAGATGGAAGGTTTTTTTGTGTTGTGAAGATGCCCCATAATGAGCAAATAACATAAGTCAAAAATTTCAAGAATAGTCCTGATTTCCAGTAGTCTATCATCATTAAAATATATTGTGAATTTCCATATTTGACAACCTTAACCATATATCTAAATTCTATATTTTCATGATGCCCCAAAGGAGATGTGGCCAGTGTTGAGTTGTAGGATATGGGTTAGTGGAATATGTTTCAAAGATTCTTTTCAGGCTGAGCCTGACATTCAGTCTATATGTTCTATGACTGGAAAAAGACATTATTAACTGATTCTTCAACCATTATACTGTGGTAACACCCTATCCTGCTGAAATCATCAGTTGTTACTTTGAGAGATCATCAAGCCATGAGTAAGAAACTTCTGAAAAGAATGGTTTTGTGTGGCCATATTTTAGAAATCCGTGTTTCTGTGGGGACCTTGAAAAGACAGTTCGTATAATTACAGCAACCTTCTAGATCATCTGGATAACCGTGCATCCAGTACAAAATTATGCCATACAACATCTCAGACAGATGGCTGTTCACAAATTCAGGTTGAACATGTCGGCTTAAATGCTGCTGATTGCTAACACCACATGTTTCAATGTTGGAGAGATCTACTTGGGGGACCTAAAAGGGAGTGAGAAGTATCTTCATCTGAGCTAAACGTGAAATCTGCCTTCTTGGAACTCCCACCCATTAACATGAGATGGATCCAACTGTAATGATAACAAAAGCACTGGTAAGAAGGTGGGAGACTTCCTCCCTGGTCCAGAAACTCTGTTAGCTGGAATACTATTTTTTCAAGCCGTGAGAATCAAAACGGGCTCTGAACATGCAGTCAAGGCAATGAAAAATAGTATCTGAACACAACTACATACTCACAGATTTCAAAACGCCTCCAAATTTTTAGTTTACTTCTTTTTGTCAAATTTAGCTACATATCCACTTGTTACGAAAATGAAACAAATGATGAACCTTGTCTTTCTGTAAGAACTAAATGGGAAAAACAATCTGATATTTTCTGCTCTTTTTGTCCCAGTACTTTTAGAATTTAAATGTAAGAATATAGTTTTGTGCTGAGAAATTTCAGTCTGAACCAAAAGTGCCACATTGGACTTTAATTGTAATGGTGTTCACCAGTGTGGGTATGCGACTGACTGCAACAGCTGTGTATTTTAATTGCATGAACTTCTACCTGTTTAGAATGAACCTTATAAATTCATTGCCGTTATAAAAATTTAATATCCATCTAATTCAATACATTATTCAATGAGATTAATTGTGTGAATTTGTAGAAGAATGAATATCTAAGGGTAAAGGATTATATTGCTAATGGCAAAAGAAAAGCTGAATTCGTAGGTAATTATGATGCCATCAAGAGACCTTGACCTGTAATTTTAGTCACAAGTATTTACTTCTTTTGATTGAAACCTCCTTAGCTACATCAATGTGTTGTGAAAGACAAATTTTACCAATTTAATCAAGCGTGGTAATCGGTTGAATAAGCCTATCAGATCATTTCTTTTGGAATCACATAGATGAAACAAAGTGTCAGTTGAAAAACAAACAATTTAGTAAGTTCTTCTAAAGTGACAGCCTAAATTGGAGTCTTCACTATGCCCAGCAGAAATCATTATTAATGCGTGGATCACCTTTGCGGGGGGTGTGTGTGTGTGTGTGTGAGTGACTGTGCTGTGGCATAATTTCCTCAGCAATCATCATCATCATTATCATTATATTTATTAATTCATTTAAGGTAGGAAAATAAAAATATCTAATTAATAGTTAATTAATAATTCATCCAAGGCAGTGAAATGAGAATAAAAAAATATCAGCTTAATAGGGTTGTGGTGAAGATTAAATGAGTTAACATGTGTAAAGTACTTGGAAGAGATTTTAGCACACAGTACGAAGTCACTGCTGTTACCTTTTCCCATTTAGTTAAATATCAAATGCTTATTGTAGGCCAGGTGCTGTGTTAGGCTGGGGATAAATGTTGCAAAAACAGTTGTGGTTTCTGTTCTCATGGAGTTTACAATTTTATGGAGGCTCACTCACATCTTGGGGTCACTCATCTAATGTAAAATTGTTACCTGTGTTAAGTGTCATGAAAGACAGTTACATGGTGTTATCAGAGCCTATTATGAGGGAAAACTGGTGCAATGGTATTCTGGGCTAATTATTGAACTCGGTGAAATTGGATTGTGATGACAATCCCCAATTTCCTTGGGTTCACATCATTTTCTGCAATGACCATCTTTTTTGTCATGCTAACAGTGGAGAATTCATTTCATTAATTTTTTCAGCATTTTTATGAACAAACAACCAATATTTATTGACTAAATACTACATTCATGGTACTGTTTTATACCCTGTAGGAGATGTACAAATGAATAAGACATGGTTTTTATCTTCGTGGAGCTCAAAATTCTCATGGGAGAGAGATGGCTTTATACACAAGAGTGCTAACACATACTTAATATGAAAAATATTATGTGGTGGTCAAAATCCACCATTTATCATCACTGTTGGCACTGCAACCATGATCTGTCTAACCTTATTCATCCATAATTTTTCACCTGGATTGTAGGAATCTCCTCACTATTCTCCGTTCTGAAAAAATAACCACATAATTATCCTTAAAATTTAAGACAAATCATGCGATGGCTCTGCTAAAATTCTCCACCGACTTCCAATCGAAATCAAAGCAAAAGCCACAAAATGCCCCACCTTGGCATAAAAAGCCCCATGAATCTGGGTTTCCACCATTTCCCTGACTTCATCTTTTACCCTTCTCCTCATTTTACTCCAGTTACAAAGGCCCATTTGCTATTCCTTAAACACAGCACACATATTGCCATCTCAAGACCTTTGCCCATGCTAGTCTGCTAGTCCACATTTTTGGAACACTCTTTTCCCAATATCAGCTTGGCCAGCTACCTCATTTCTTTTAGCAGCCCCTGCAAATCTCTCCTTATCCTATCCTCCCTTCCCTCCCCTCCCTCCCCCTCCCTTCCCTTCCCTTCCTTTCCCTTCCCTTCCCCCCCTCTTCCCTGCCCTACCCACCTTCACCTCACCCCACCCCACCCCACCCCACCCCACCCCACCCCACCCCACCCCACCCCACCCCATCCCATCCCATCCCATCCCATCCCATCCCATCTCAATCTTATCTTTAGTAGGGCATCCAGGCTAGTGTGATAGAAGATGAAATAAGGAACAACCTCTGACCTCAAAGAGGTCATTTTTAGCATTATATGCTTCACAGGTAGTGACAAAAAAATAATTATAATTATAGTATGTTTCGAAAATAATAGGTAGCATTGTTCATCTCTACCACTTTCACTTTCCCCACATATACTTAATTTTTCTTTTAATTAATTGCTATCAGATTTCCCTTCTCTCCCCCCCCCCCCCCCTTGTACTATGAGAAAAATAAAAATTTACCGATTGACGATCTCTGGGAAAATTCCTTTGAGCAAGTTGAGGAATCAAATAAAATATGTGTAGCACATTGAAGAAAACCTGAATTCTGCTCTAATAGTTTGATATGAAATACTACTTAGAGTATTGTGAGCTGTGATCAAAATGTATTTAAGACAGTGTACTTCATAACGTTAAGATGGTGCAGATGACTTTGAGGCATTTTATATGGGAAAATAATTATTAAGGAAACACTTGGTGTTAGCAGAAATATTAAAGGAAGCCAAAATTGATTCCTAGGCCAACTACCCTGTTTCCCCAAAAATAAGTCCTAGCCAGACAATCAGCTCTAATGCGTCTTTTGGAGCAAAAATTAATATGACCTAGTATTATATTATATTGTATTGTATTACATTATTATATTATTATATAAGACCCGGTCTTATAGTAAAATTATAAGAATTATATTATTTTACTATAAGACCTGTTCTTATATAATATAATAATATAATTTTTGCTCCAAAAGACGCATTAGAACTGATTGTCTGGCTAGGTCTTATTTTCAGGGAAACATGGTACATCATTTTATTTGTAGGCATTTGCATGATTGTAACTGTCATTAATAGGCAAATGTGAATCTCCTTTCAAATACACCAAACCCAAGGGAACAGAGTAGTTGCTTACCATGTTTTTCAATGACTTAATAGGAATTCATGAGACAAAATTAATAAAATCAAAATAGAATTGGGGCCAAAATTTTTTGATGGTGGTTTAGCAATAGAATTATCTACATCCATCCACTTTTCCCCACCACTTCTCTAACTGTTGTCCAAGGCACCATCATCTCAGACCTGGATCATTACAAGAAACGTCTTAAATGCTATCCCTACTTCTTCCATTGTCACCCATCACAGATTGTTTTAAACACTAAAGCTCAAATAATCTTGTTAAAAAACAGGTCAGAAAATGGCTCTCCTCTGTTGAAAATTTTCAGTGTCTTCCTACTTCCTTAAATAACATAACAAACTGATTTAAAAAAAAACAACGAAAAAAACTTCAACAACAACAAAATCAATTTTTACCTTTCTGAATTCATTTCCTCCTATTTTCATCCTGCTTTGACCACACGAGCCTCTTTGGTGTTTTGCTTTTGTTTTTAATACTCTAAGCATGCTTCTACCACAGAGCCTTTGCACTGGCTGTTCCCTCTGCCTGGAATTCTCTTCCCCCAGATATCCTCAGGATTGGTTTCCTTACCAAATTCTCATCATTACTCCAATGCCACCTTTTCACTGAGGCCTTCCATACTGGCCACTCTACTTAAAAATACCCCTCCCTCATCCTCCTTTCCAACTTAATTATTTATTTAGAGGATTTGTCTCCTCTAACCCACTATATATTGTATTTATTCATTTTCTGTCTGCCCTAATATACTGTAAGCTGCATGAGCATGCAGGCGCCATACTTTTGCCATGTAGATAAATGACTGATGTTTAATAGACACTTCAATTTCTGTTGAATGAATACCTCTCTCTCTTTAGTCTTCTCCAGTTCTAATATTCTGAGAGCTAATAACATCGTACATGATTGTCTTGTGATGGAACCACTCTGCTCTGCATGACTTAAAGTGTAATTAATCAGTGGTATGCTAAATGTTTAACACCTAGTTTTCTGGGGGGAAATGCCCTGATTGTAGCATTTGCTGAATTCCATGATGAATATGCTTCTACCATGAACATGGGGTTGGGATGAAATGCACACAGTTGCCTCTCATGAGCTGATGATTAGCGTATATTGGATTAATGCATTTGATGCACCCAGTCACCAGGAGATACAGGTATTATTATGTGCTTTTTTCACATGGGGAAACTACTACACAGGGAGGTTAACCATGTCCCCAATGTCACATGGCTAGGAAGGGATCTAACTCAGATATATCTAAAGATTGACTCCAAAGTCTGCACTCAGAGAAATTCAGCCACACTGCAGGCCTTAGACAAATCACCTAAAAGAAACACAAGGTATTAAAACGAGGAAAATTATAACTATCTGGTAGAAGGTATATTCATTAAGTGTCAGCCAAGAAGCTACATGTTTTCTCAAAATACTGAATCTGTAAAAAATACTTCAGTTTCCCAAGTAGAGGGCCAAGGCTCTAGGCTTTGGTGTGGCTTCTCTTCAGACCACTGAAAATTGAGAACAAATCCGATTGGTTGGTTGGCCAGGTATAGTCAGATTCTCAGTAACAGTCTGAATTACATTGATAGCTAATGCAGGAAGGAGAAAACAGTTTTGTGTTTTCTACCTTTTCTCTTAATTTATTTTAGTGGAATTCCTTGGTGAAATCAGAACCTTACTGAACTGGAAAGAGAAAAAATCTAGAGCTTCCCCTTATTTTCATAAAGATAAGATACCTAGGAGAGTGCATTTCTATTTTTCAATGGTGCAGCATGCCTGAGTTATACGGTAGTAATTCTGTTAGGTACTACACGGTTTATACATTGTATACTTGTTCTGATCAGCCACCAAATCAACGACTCTCATTAGAAAGCAGTCTTTCTTTATTACCATTAACTTTACCTGTTTGGAAGTCCATATTAAGAATTCATCTAGTAAAAGTATGACATTTATATGGATTAGATAAACTTGCTGTACTGCCTCAAGAACTGAACATAGATTTTGTTTATTATATAAGATTGATTAAAAGAAAAATGTGATACAGTATGACCTTTATTCTTACATCATGAAACATTGAGTAACAATGCCTATTTACATGCATACTGTGTATAAAAAGAATGTATTTATAATAGCTGTGCACCAAATTGGTTAAATCTAAACAAATAAAACTCAGCATTGAACAATTTAGCAAATGTCTATTACATTATTTGAGATATTGACCTTTGGAGATTGAAGGAAAGCATTTTCAGGAAGAATCAGAGTCACCAAATTTTATTTTCAGAGGAATAAGTACTTCTGGACACCATCTGGTCAAGCCATGGCATTTAAAATGAAGCAGTGTTTGGAATATTGAAATCAGTGATTGAAATGGCATCGGAGAATATGGAATTTTAACTATTATAACTTGCAGATGTATAATTTTGACTACAGTTTATTGCTGTTATAAAAATTCAGGAGTTGTAAGTTTTCTTACAGAGAGTTGGTGTAGAAAACCATCTGCAAACACAGACACACACACACACACACACACACACACACACACACACACACACACTTGAATTTATTTATAAAAATAGATTTCCAGTCCCAAATCAGCCCTGCAAAATCAATATAGATAGGCAAGATCCCTCAAACCCGGGATTCAAGGATTTGATGATGCTATTATTAAAAAAACAATTGAGTAAGTCATTTCTTTCACATGAGAATTTTATTAAATTTCAAATGGTGCATGTGTGTGTGTGTGTGTGTGTATTTCTTGGAATATGAAAAGGAATTAAGGCAACATTTTAGTAGTGAAGTGATGTTTTTGAGAAAAGAAAATACTGCAAAAAAATCAAATAAAAAACATTGGGTGTGATGGAGAATTGTTAAAAGAAACAAAAAATCAGTTTGGGCAAGGAAAACTCATTTTTGCTGAAAAGTTTTATAAAAAGCATAAGATGCGGTTGTCTTTACAAATGAATTCAAAACTACACACGTTTAAAGACCTGAACTGCAATCCGAATTCTCAGTAACTCTAATGCCTTTGATGTCTATTTTAGTGAACTATGGCTAATAACAGATCAATGTGGAAAAAAATGTTCAATCAAGGTACTAGAAATCATATCTTTTGGCAATTTTGATTTATATATATTTTGCTTACATTCTAAGCGTGTTACGATTTCTATTCTCTCTCCCCCCCCCCCCCCACTAATCTGCTCTCTTGGACAGTGAGTGGCATGAGGGGCCACACCTATCGAGAACATTAATAATATAAAAAGTAACAAAGGTCCATTGGTGGCATAGCATGTAAAATTTGACAGAGTTTGTCAAGTAAGTGAACAAAGCGCCTATGGAGAGCTTTCGACAGAAAACCAAATGATAGATTCAATATGAAGCTGAGCATTAGTATCACTCGACATTCTAAAGACAATCTGCAATGTGTTATGAGGCCCTGATTTGACTTTTAATGTGGATAAGAGAGAGAAATGAGTTATTATTCATGGAAGTCATTAAAGCAAACTTCACCTGTGCATTTTTCAGCCAGAATTCATTGTAAAATTTTTATTATAGGAGAAAAACCTGACATATAAAAATGATGATTTTTGCCCTAAGTTGGCACATTTCCCAGGGTAGAAAATAGAGAACCTGTCTATGAAAAACTAAGTCCTCCCACCCCCATCAAAGAGTGAACACATCTTAATCCATAATAAACAAGAGTTAGGGTGATTTTTTAATTGAACCACAGCTCTGTTTTGGGAACAGTTTATAAGGCTGAAGCAAGATGTTTTAATTTTCTATACCTCAGTTTCTCTAATTACAAAGAGAATACAATTCTGTACTGTCCATCATTCTTACATAGAGGCTGTGGGGATTAGCAAAGAAGGGATTGGCATGGCCTTCAAGTAGAGGGCATATGGTAACAATACTCTATAACATGAAATCAGGAGTTTATGATTATTGGGCAAAAGCGTTTCTTTGCCTTTCTGGGACAGGAAGTGTAATTTGAAAGTAGACTCAGAGCGAAAAAATATTGTATTTGAATGGAAGATGTTCAAAATTCAAATGATTCCATATCTCTGCATAAACCTAACTAGAATGTGTATGCATTGAATTGCTTTAAATAAAAATTCTCCTGGGTCAAAAGGGGAATCTTTGTGACTCAGTGTTTGAAAATATCTTCTGACACTGGATGTCACTCCAAAATCCATCTATTTGCCCTTTCTCCTTTTGCTCGTTAAATTATGTATATGTTCTTGGCATTTAAAGACTGTCCACAGTGTTATTACTCAGTTTTATACTTTTTTTTTTTTTTTTTACCACCGCAATCAAATTTATTATTCCAGTGGCACCAAAATAACTGGAGGTGCTCATGGTGATACTGCACAAGATTTCCTGCCTTCTAGCTTCTGTCCCAAGAGAAATGTCTACCTATTTGTTCTTTTCCCCTTTCTGGAGGAAAATCCACTACGGGCCACTTACCCAAGTAAACCTCTTAATGCGTTTATTAAAAAAAAAATTGGACATTTGAGTTTCCCACTGAATTGGGGGGCGGGGGGGCAGTATAGAGTGTCTCATCGCACCTCTTCCACCAGCCAAGTAAGTCCCTGCAGTCAGGGCATTTCTGTCGCCTCTGAAATCTTGAAATAAGTATCGAAAGAAATGGCATCGAGGGTTCATGTTGAGCGATGGCAGTTAGTGGCCCCAAACCTGCCTGGCGAGTGGCATTAGGTCTGGACAGTCTCAGGTATCGTGAGAATGGGAGGATTTGTGGTCAACTTGTGGGCCCGCGTGGGGCTGTGCCCGGGTGACAGGCTGGGAGGCCAGTCTACGCTTAGTCCAGGAACACGTCCAGGGCCGGCGTGCCTTCCTTCAGGCCTTTGCGCTTGCGCATCTCGGCCACTCCCTGCCTGGGGCGTCTGGTGTTGAAGGGTCTCTGAGCAGGATCAGCCAGTGGTCACACATGCACTGCAGGAAGCCCTGGCCATCCGTGTTGGACCTCAGGTCGGTGGTGAAGTTGAAGGACTCATTGACGGGCAGGTAGGCTTTCACAACAAACCTGGGGTGCCGCCATCTGGGATGGATTCCTCAAAGACACGGTTACCTGTACTTTGAGCACAATATACTTAAGGGCCTACTGTGATTCCTCAGGACATTTCAAAAAGAATTACGAAAGATGGTACAGCTGCCTACTGGATAGTCATGTTTGCTGACAATAAGAATTGGTCCACTTAAATTTTTAAGGAGCTAGAACAATCTCAAACAAAATGTAAAATCAATAGCTCATGTATTTTTTATAGAACGTACTGGCTAAGCCAAGTATTAGAGAGGAAAGTTAGAGATCAAAATAGACACAGAATATGGGTGATTTCTCTTTTGGTGTTAGAAATTCTTTCCTAAGTGAAAGGGATGTGTTCTAGCCAAGTTTTTTGTAAAATGAATTTATGTTAAGTGAATCTTCCTTTCCAGTGGACTTCCAATAGGAAATTAAAAATTTATTCGGCTGGTTATAAAACAAATTCCTATTGACTTCCAGATATATTAAAATCATCCTGCAGAATGCAGGAGATGTTTGAAAGTTGCATTTAGATGCAAAATTATTCCTTTTTGATAATGAATCAGTGGCTATCTTGCACATATACATATGGTATCTGAGTTTATGGATAGTAAGGAGAAGTAATTTGAATTTTAATATCTTCCTTTATAATAATATTTACCCTCGAATTGAGTTTACAATTACACATTCTGTGCAAGACAATAATAATGCCCTAAATTCAGAATAAGTCAGGAAAAGAAAAAATACTAAGATTAAAAATAATATAAAATACAGTGAGGTGCCAGTGCTTCTGGTAATGTGAGAATCTCTCTCAATGACTGCTCCATTCCAATAATGGCTTCATAATTGACTTCCGGGGTGTATATTATCAGGCTTTGGCAGTAAATGGGGTCCCAATATTCTGCCCAAGTAACAGTCTCAACACTAACAATTGCATGAAGCTCTTTCTCAGCCTCCAATCGCTTTAACCATATTAATATTACAACACCGATAATTATTTCTGCACTCTTCATATCAGTTGGACTTACTGACTTCTTCTAAGGTATCTCCTGAGGTCATCCATGACTTTTTACAGTTGACTTAGAAGGGAGACCATTGAAGTATTAAAGTGAAACACTGAAATACTCCCTCCTTGCTGAGCAAGGGAAGTTACAGAAAATTTGTGCTGGGACTAATAGTTGCCTGGCAACCGACTGCTTCTATTAGCATATTAGTGGATGGTGCCCTTGTTGATGGCTCTTTTCCCAAAGTAAAGACATGTTAATTGACTTTCAGTGGTAACATCATTAGGACATATTAGCGAAATGGTGTTTTTGAGCTTGACAGAAGATTATCATGATGCTGAGGTTAGCAAAACATTAAGTGTTAGCTAGGCTTCAGCAGGTCTGGTATGAAGTCATATACGCATTTATTAGTTAATGCTGCTTTCAGGCAAATTAGTAAAGGCAGATATTAGCCAGTTGTTAATGTATTATCTTACCTAATGTAAATGATTACAGTCTTCAGCTGGGCATAACGTCTTTGAGTAATTTACTAACATTTAGTAGTGGCACTTTTGGAGGTAGAATTTGAGACTATTTCCTGAAGTTTGGAATACAATTTCATGAATCCTCATTGACCAAAGTGCATATGTATAAAATAGGTGTTTGTAATTAGTTTAACATTTATCAGTGCAAATTATGGGCATAATATAAAAAGTACTAACATTCCTCTAATGGAAAGAGAAATCCAGAAACCATCCCCTTCAAAGCAACCACTTTTTCTTCTTTCATTTCTTGATTTTTGTATTTCTTCCATATTTCTGACAAATATTTTTGATTGTTATGTTTGTATTTTCACTTGTATATATTATCTATTAACTTCTTTTTTCTCCCTGTAGATGAGCATTTAGTTCTCTTACTCTGCTTCATCTTCTAATTTTATTCATATAATTCATAATTTCAGTTTTGGTTAAATTAATATTCAATGGTTACGTTTATTAGGGCTATGTAAATTTTGTCCAGAATTGAGCTACATAAGGTGCTATAATTACATCGGGGTTTTTTGGTACATCTTTGTATGTCTCAGCATTAAATTTCCATGTTTTTATTGGCTTAAATCAATTTAATTTTAATATTATTAAGTATGCCACATCTGGAAAAGGCCTTTCAGTACTATTTTTCCAAATGACAAACCTATGAACTAATTTATCAGTTTTTAATTTTTTTTTTTCTCACAGTTTCTTTCCAGTCCCTTGTCGCCCTGATCTAGGCCGGACGTGTCGCTCCCTAACATGGCATCATAGCTTTCGTGATGACTTCCCTTCCTTTCTCTTCTCTCCTGTACTGAACCCCTGTATTTTTTTTTTTTTTTAATTGCCTCCTGTCCTCTTTTCTTAGATTACTCGCTCATTTTGTGGAGCGCATTTGTGGTTGTCAAAATTCTTCAATGCCTCCCCTTGTCCCTGTCATTCACTTCGTTCCAGTTATTAAATATTAATCTAGGTACTGGTATAAAGCGGTTTTTCAGATGTAATTAGGGGTCCAAATCAGTTGACTTTAAGATAGGGTGCTGGGGTTGGAGCCATCCCCCAACCTGCTGCCCCTGTCCCTAACTACCCTGGAGAGCAGTGCCCTGGGCCTGGAACATTCCCCTACAGGGAAGCCAGGGGCTGAGCTGTCACCTGGCCCCAGATTTTTCTTCCTTATTAGGAGAAACCTTGCCCTGTTCTGGGAACTCCGTGAACTTCCTTGTATTGCTTAAGCACCCGCTTCGTGAGGCCCCTGGCCGGCCCCAGCTGTATACCTGGCCCTCCTGGGAAGACCTCCTGGTCCTGGCCTGCACCAGGAAGGGGGCGCATGTAGCCCGTCGTCCTGCGTCGGCTGTCAGCAGGGACCCTCTGGCCTTAGGGGACCAGCACACGGTACCGACGCTGACCTTGCGGCAACTCTTCTCTGTTGTGTGTGGAAAGCCTTGTTCCAACCAGTGCCCTGTGTCGGCGACTCTGAACCAAGAAGGGGCAGGGGGCAGAGGTCTGTGGGCTCCTCCTCCCCATGGTGGGCACGGTGCTGTCCTCCCCCGTGGGCATCCTCATTTGGCACTGGTAGCGGGGACCTTCCTGTTGCACATAGCAAGATTATCTGGGTGGGCCAGACCTACTCACAAGGGCCCTTAAAAATCAGAGAATTTTTTTCAGCTGGTTGTAAAGGAGGACGCGAGAGAGATAAGCGGCATAAGAAGGATTCAAGTCACTGTTTCTGGCTTAAAGATGGTTGGGGTCACATCCCAAGGAAATGTGACAGACTCTAAGACCAGCCGCTGGCTAACGATGAGCAAAGAACGGGTCCTATCAGACCTACAACCAAAGAAACTGATTTTTGCCAACAGCGTGAAAGAGTTTGGAAGCTATTTCTCCTCCAGAGCTTACAGATAAGAGCCCCGTCTGGCTGGAACTTGCATTTCAGCCTCATGAGACCCCAATCAAAGGACCCTGCTAACCCCAACCAAGCCCAGCTCAGACTTCTCACTAACAGAAATTTGAGATAATCAACAGAAATTGTTTTAAGTTTCTAAGTCTCTGGTAGCTTAATATCCAACAATATGGAACCAACACAACATCATAAGTTCCTGAGAAATGAATGTCTTCAATGCCTAAAATAAATTTGATACCATGTTTAGTGTTTTAACTTTCATTTGTCAACATAGTTTATATTTTAATATCAGAATACATCTAATATTCACATATTAAAATGGATTTCTTAGGTGTATGTGAGGTGAATACTTTTTTAATCACCTAGAATATTGTGATAGTGTTCACAGTGTTGATCCAACCAAAGATTAAATGCTATCAAATGTACTAAAAATTAAATCTGGAAAAAAATTCTAGCAGCAGCATGTACACACTGTGTTTTTAATTTTCTGTAATGTAAGTTTAATCAGCATTTATAAGTGCCTGTTACATTATAAGGACCGTGATTTGTGCTCTGTGGCTACATGATGAACATGAATGTGGACTCTAGCGACCGAAATCTTTTTTTTTTTTTTGGGGGGGGGGCAGGGTGTTTGAACAGTGAAACAATCAACTAGCTTATTGCTTTGTCTCTATGGTGTTAAACAATAAGTTCAATATTTTCCCCCTAGCTGAATGACTTTATTAGTGAAACTTAGTAGTTGTCATGTTGCGGCTTTTTTTTTAAAAAATGAAATAATTGCATTTTGTTACATTTGCAAGTTTTTATATCTAGTCTTGATACTTTCATGTATATTTTATTTTTCAATTACAGTTGACATACAATATTATATTGGTTTCAGGTGTACAGCAGAGTGATTAGACATTTGTGTAACTTGTGAAGTGGTCCCCCTGATAAGTCTAGTACCCACCTGGCACTATATACATAGTTATTACCATTTTACTGACTATATTTCCTATGCTGTACTTTACATCCCCATGACTATTTTGTAACTACCAATTTGTACTTCTTAATCCCTTCCCCCTTTTCTGCTCTGTCCCCAGCAACCCCCACCCCCAATCTGGCAACCCTCAAAATGTTCTCTGTATCCATATGGCTTCTGTTTTTCTAGAAATTAATGTAAAAACATATTAGTCCCCTTAATAAGTCAGCCTCAGATAACTTTCACAAATCTATTGAAAATTAACATCTTTGTATAGCTTAAAAGTTGGAGATGGTATTTGATAAACAAATGTGTGAACCTTCTCAGTCTCCTATTCCACTAAATGGAAAAGTTGTAGAAAAACATCTGTGCATTCTGCACAAATGCATATCTGCTCCATGAATGGTAATGCATGTTTTAAAGTAGGAGCAGGCTTGATTATGTAGCCCCAGATATATAATGGAACAGAAGGCTAATGGTTAGGCTGATTCCGCCCTTAGTAACTTCCATCTGTTTACTACTCAGGCAGCGTGCAATTCAGCTTTGTTTGAGTAGAACAAGATCTATACTTGAGGTTACTTTCTATCTAGTAATAGAAAGGCATGTGTATTTGGCAAAGGTGGGGTTCCCAGCAAACTCCAAGTATATACTGTCTCTCAACTGTGGTCAACCTGGAAATGCCAAACAGTGGGACACTTGCATCACTAGTCTACAGTCTTGTACACAGAGATTGTGGTGGTCCTCACAGAAAAGCAGCTGATGTAAAGGCAATCGAGATTAATAAAAGGAAATTTGTATTAGACGTTTGTTTAAAGGTCCACAGATTATCTTTTTGGACCATTATGAAAGTGTGAAACAAAGCTTTGAAAATGCCACTTTTAGGCAGCCAGATGGCTCAGTTGGTTAGAGCGTGAGCTCTGAACAACAGGGCTGCTGGTTCAATTCCCACATCGGATGGTGGGCTGTACCCCCTGCAACTAAAGATTGAAAATGGCTACTGGACTTGGAGCTGAGCTGCGCCCTCCACAACTAGATTGAAGGACAACGACTTGGAGCTGATGGGCCCTGGAGAAACACACTGTTCCCCAGTATTCCCCAATAAATTAAAAAAAAAAAAAAAAGCCACTTTTGGAAATAATCACCTCACATATACATAATTATTTCTGAAGGGACTGCTATATTCAAGTTATATATATTTTTTGAATTAAATGAATTGGAGTGACAATGGTTAGTAAAGTTACATAGCTTTCAAGAGTACAATTCTATAATGCAGCATCTATATATCACATTGTGTGTTCACCAACCAGAGTCAGTCTTCCATCACCATATATTTGATCCAATTTACCCTCATCTCCCACTCCCCTCCCCCCTTACCCCTCTGGTAACCACTAAACTATTGTCTATGTCTATGAGTTTTTGTTTCTTTATTTGTTGTCTTGTTCCTTGGTTGCTTTGTTTTATATCCCACATCTGAATGAAATCATAAGTGAAATAAGTCAGACAGAAAAAGTTGAGAACCATATTCATATTATATTTGATATTTTCAAAAGAATATTTTGATTAGCCTTGATCACCTCTTCAGGATTTCCCAAACACCCTGCACCAAAAGGCGTATTTCTTCTGCCTGTACATACTTTTACATAGTGTAATAATTTTTGAGACAAAGATCAAGCAATGGCTCATTTGTGAAACTTTCTATAACTTCTGCTCTTTCCTCCGTAATTTGACAGCACTTTATTTAAGATTCTACTCGAGCAATTATTTTCTTCTACCTGGCTTTGTTTTTAGTGGTGTACATGTCCCTTAACTCTGCAACACTGCAAGCTCCTTGAAAGCAGAGATTATGTATTAGCAACGTCCAGAACCCTCATGTAAGACTCATAAGGTGGGTACTCCATCAGTGTCCTATTGAGTTGAATCTTCAGAAGTAATCCATGTCATCCATAAGCAAGGACTTAATTAGTGCATCTTGATTTGAGGACCTTTTGCTTCCTTAAAATGACTCAGGGTAGAAAAATGGAGGAGTCCAGGAGTGTTCCTTAGAGTATCCTAAATAATACCCATAGCCAAGGGACTCATGGGAATAACAAGAAAAGCTCTTGGACACTTAAGGCCAATAATAATAAACAGACAAACAGAAGATAGGAAGGTTTAAAACACCTAGATTTTATTTCTTTGAATTATTGTCTTAAATTGTTGTCTTACATATTACTTACCAAAATGTTATTCATATTCAAGAGTATCATATGTAAAAATGCTTTGCAAAATCCTAGTGTTCCATACAAATGAAGTCTCATTATTATGTCAACTATCCAAAAACTAACTTTGTTGCTGTCTCTCTCTGACAAGTCAGCTATCAATCCCAAGAGATGTGATTTACTTTGGAGTATTCTGTTCCCTAAAGTCTAAGCTGTTTCATGAACACAGGGTCCTAAAGTGGTAATTAACAGTCTCCTCAGGAGACAGACTCTGTAGAAACACCCCTTTGAAGTGATGCCGAACATAACAACTAGCTTGGTAATTTAGGATTTTGTGTTTATGTATCAAAGTTTTCAGTACAGTATTTATCAGTATTTCTTAGTACTTAAAAAGAAGTACCACCAGTTTCAAGGAAACGTCATGAAAGTTGTGGGATATAATTGAACTGATGTGTAATTTGCACCTTAACATAAAACAAATCTCTTTTGGCAACAACAACAACAAAAAACCCCACAGTACTTTTTTATATTGCAGTTAAAATAAAATATGAGATGAAAGCCCCTCAAGGACTTACAAGAGGTATATTTACAAACAAAATTCAGACTCTTGCACTATTGCACCTGCATATTTATACAACACAACATATTTAGTCCTCTGAACAGAAATACATTTAAAGTAGCTGATTGTTAGAAATGTCTTTCAGGACACTTCCTTATAACTTAGAAAAATTATCCATTTGCAAACTAAGCTGAAAAAAAATAGATCAGTAATTGTCGGATTTGGAGGGAAGAATAGCCCATGTGGGGAGGGAAGAGACCTGGGAGAATCTGGTCTTTACACCAGTGTGACACTCCATTCCTGCATTTGTGAGCCAAAGCCTGTTAAAACTGCTTTATTTTGAAATGAGGTCATGATTGAATGTCTGCACAAGAGGAGAAAATAGAGCTTCAAGCAACCATTGGCAATACTAAACAGAGTATAGAGGATAAGACAATCATTTTGCTCGTCAGCTATGTTTCCTGTATGCCAAACTTTGTATTAAATTCTAGAGACACCATTAATGCCTTCTTGAATTTAATACAAGGAAATGTATCTACAAAAGACAAACAAACAAACAAACAACCAAAAAACGGTGTGATCAAAAATTATGGTGAATGTTAAAATAAAGTAATTATTACAGTAAAAGACACATTGCCATGAATCCCCCTCAAAATATTCCCTGTCACTTTGAACACAAGTATCCCATCATTCTTGCCACTCTCTGAAGCAGTTCTGGAAGTCCTCTTTTGTGAGTGTCTTTAGTTGCGTTGTCGTGGCTGCCTCCGTGTCCTGAATCACTTCAAAACGTTTACCTTTCGTGGTCGTTTTGACTTTTGGGAACAGCCAGAAGTCGCATGGTGCCAGATCCGGTGAATAAGGTGGATGAGGACACATTGTAATGCGTTTATTTGACAGAAATGGCAGTAGCAGAAGCGATGAGAGACAAGGAGCCTTTCCATTGTGATCACAAAACATGATGAATGCTGCCGCCAGGTGCTATCCAATGGAAAGGCAGGGATCTTCAATATGGGAAGCGGGAAGCGATGTGTCGAACCTTAGTAACAGTGTGTGACAAGTTTCAACTTGTTCAGTGTAGTCACTCGGTGTGAGCTATGGTTGAGAGAAGGTGTGTTTTAAAGTGTGTCATAAATCATCCTCCATCATGACAATGCTCCATGTCACACATCGCTTCTTGGGTACGGCAATTTCTGTCAAACAAAAACATTACGGTGTGTCCTCATTCACCTTATTTACTGGATCTGATACTCTATAGATTCTGGCTCTTCCCCAAAGTCAAAATGATTCAGGACATCGAGGCAGCCATGACAGTGCAACTAAACACACTTACAAAAGAGGACTTCCAGAACTGCTTCAGAATGTGGCAAGAATGATGGGATAAGTGTGTTCCATGTAAGTGGGAATATTTTGAGGGGGATTAATGGCAATGTGTCTTTAACTGTAATACATGTTTTTATTTAGACATTCACTATATTGTTTGATCACAACTCATATGCATATTGTCTTTAATCAAGCAATGAGAATTATACAACAAAGAGAACCTTATATTTCAGATATTCTAGGAAAGTCTCAACTTTATAATTTATCCCGTTATCACATGATATGTCCCATTTTTTTTAAAAAGAGAACAAATCCACTTTATTTACTTTTCATTAAGTTTAAATCCTTGAGGGGTATAGCAATACACGGATTCTGTATCCTCCGGCCTTAGCAAGAAGGTTGCCCCGGAATTTGGCTCAAACCATGCCATTGTTTCCATGAGCAAGCTACCTTTCCCTAGAGTACTGTGGGTTTGTTCAGTTTGCCACCAGGAGTCGCTGTGTTGTTCTTGGCCTTGTAAAAGTAAGCACATCTCTTGCCTAGACAGAATTCAGTTTCATCTCAAGTATAAGCACCTTCAATTTTAAGAAGAGCTGTGTGCTCGCTGGTTCCAGAGACCTTGGTTATAGCCAGCAAAAATGGCCTTGGACCACAGCCTTCCAGACATATTTGTCGTTTTACTAGTCCTGTTCCCAGGAGGCCACCACAGGCTCCAAGATGGTGGGGAAAAAGCAGTATGTTCCAATTTTTTTCAGCATATATATCACTGGTATAACTCAACATTTCTCCTTTTTCACCTTTTAACTGATGAGAAATGCAGAGGGCTCAAATTAGAGCCCAATTATGGTATTTAATCATTTCATATGACTAATAATATCAAGGTCATTGCTTCTATTTAATTGATTTTGTTCTACCTTTATTTTGATCCTTCTGTTTTGCATTATGTGTATCTTTGAAAGCCACAAATCATTTTTTGAGCCAATAGGGCATCATCATAAATAAAGGATTTCCAGAATTCTTTGGAAATTTTTCTGAACTCTTTTGTCCTTGTCTTAGCCTACTTAATAGCGACTCAGTACTTTGATGGAATTCATGATTTGTATTTTAATTTTCATCGTCGAATTTGCTTTCTTAGACTTCAATTCATGATTCCTGGGAGAGCTGTAGAAAAGAGTGAACCTTTAAGTTCACAATGTCATTGTTCTTCTATTTGCCGATTTGTTATAATCAAAGGAGTATTTTCAAAAAGTTACTCATGCTATTGAGATGGGGGTAAATTTAGGATTAGATAGGCAGTGGTTGGATTTAAAAGGCACTGGGTAGGAAACTTTTGTACAAATATGTTTCTTTAATTGCTAGGTTAAGTTAACAAATATCGTTTTAAAAAATGTAAATACCCTAGTGTGATGGATCGTATTTCTAGCCCAGATGTTTCCTCTGAATGCTGAGGCCATGTTTATCAGCCTATTCAAAATATCCACGTGGATGTGTCCAGAACTACTCATACTTAACATTCTAGTCCATTCCATCGTCATTTCTCACATGTAGCACTGCAACAGCCTCCTGACTACTCTAAACTCCAATTTCTTTCCATACAGCAGCAGGACTGATCTTTTCAAATTGCAAATCTAATCATGTCCCATCATCATTCCCAACCTTTTACAATTAAATAACCACTGTATGTCACATCATTCTTGGCTAAAGGGAAAAAAAATAAATAAAAACCCCATTATTATGACTTACAAGTACCTAAATCCTGTGGCTTCCACTTTCAGTTACGCTCCTCTATGATTTCTACTCTAGCTATGCTGATCTTCTCTCACCATTGTGTTTTTTTGGAACAGTCTTCCTCTGTGTCTTCATATTCATTCTTTTGATAGCAACTCGATCATCATATTCTCAGAATTTCACTTTTCCTGAGTTCGAAGACTAGGTCAAATCTTCTCAGGACATCAGGTCCTTCTCTTTGTAATTATTTTATTAATATCCACATCTCTCTACTAGATTTGAAGCCATAGTGATGGGAGCCCTGTCTGTTTTTGTTCATTGTTGTATTGCCCTTGCCAATCTCAACAATGGTACGTTGGAGGCACCAATTATAACATTTGTTGGATGAATGGGTGAGGGCTAATAGAAAGATGTCAGCCATTCATTTTGTAATGAGATTTAATGCGATCTTAGTGCTTTCTTTCCAAAACCTAGCTCCGAACAAATTGGCACTGAGTTGAAGAGGCAGAACATGCTTTAGAATTATGGGCTTAATCAGGAGATTTGGATGAAACATTGTGGCAGGCAGGAAGGAGCTTTAGATAATTCCAAGACAATCTGATACATGCTAGGTAACTTGGAGGTAGCGAAATACAAAAGCAAATTCCACTTTTTTACCACTGTATGGAGTCTGGGCTGCTGTATTGGGGCTGGCAGTGTAACTGTGTCATTTAATAGCCATATGGAATAGTTAAACCATTGAGTAATTTGTAGCAGCTTTCTGTACAAGTTATTGGTCCCAGTCGTCAGTGGGCAGGGAAAAAAACTATTTGCTTCTGTCTTAAAATATAATTTTAGAAATGAGAATTCTAGAAACGGAAAGTGTTTTATGAATGGGGATAGAGCCTGGCTGAAGCGCTAAGACAGTGGAACTCTAATTCTCCTTGGAGAGGAGTTGCCATTTTCTACAGAGAATTTGAATGCGTTGGGATTAAAATCTGCTGTGTCATTCATTGGTGGTTAAAGTAATATTCTCAGGAAGAATCTGAGGGAATTAACAATTAAAGATGAAACTGACTAAAGGCAGACCTCTAACTCACTGGGTACTCTTGAGGAGACCAGGCAAGGTAAGAATTAATTGTGAAGGTCGAAACAAGAGACTACAGTGGCTGTATTAAGAGAATGTGAAAAGAATCCTTTTGAGTACTAGGATCTTTCCCAAATTCATGTTTTTAGTGGTGGTTTTGCATTCTTTTTACAGTATTGTGTTTGAATCTTTATTTCGCAGATGGCCATCATCATCAACTAAGAGAAATGGTACTCTCGTGTCAGTAAGTGGAAATGGTGAAGAATTTGGTGATCTTAGAATTGAATGCAGGAAGAATTTGGTGATCTTAGAATTGAATGCAGGAAGAATTTGGTGATCTTAGAATTGAATGCAGGAAGAATTTGGTGATCTTAGAATTGAATGCAGGTATGCACATTCATTTTACTTTAATTATATTATGATTCTCCTTGAGGTAGTAGCATTTATTTCTAGAGAAAAAAAGGTGCCAAAACATTGAAGGATTCTGGGACTTTTTGAAGATTGTAAGTTGTTCTAAAGGTTGGTTACATTGATAAAAGGAGTTGGTAACATTTCCAATTGACTCTGTAGAAATCTTGCGGCAGAGTAGAAGATTCTAATTAAAATGGGGATATTAAGTTGAGGTATAATTATGAAAATTGCTCTTATTAAAACATTATACTTAATCTGCACCTTTGTAAAATATGGTTTTAAATGTTGAAGTGGAGATAATTGCTTTTTATCATTTGAAATATTTTTATTTTTCATTTATTCCTTTATACTGAAATAAATACAGCAATTAGATGACACTTGAAGCTATAACATGATGAAAGTATTTCCTGTCTTTAATTTGATACTGAAGCTTAGGTGGTTTTCAGTCTTTTAAGTAATGTTTCCTCTTCTAACTCTTATTTGTACAAATGTGTAAGTAAAAAGTAGTAGAGGAGAATGTCTTTGAGAATTTTATCTAGTATGAGTTTTGAGACATGGCTAGTAACACAAATGAGCATTTAATTACAGGACATCTGATGATGGTAAGACCAGGAGAACTTCTTCTCCCTACAAATTAACAAAATTATTTTCAAAATAGAGATCACTAAAGTTTAAAATCTATTAAGGAATAATTCTGTTCAAACTTAAAATGTTATGTTGACTAAGTTTGCATTTATTCTAGCTGGAATGATGTAATTCGGTAGATTCTTTCTGAATACCAAATATGGCAAATTGAGGTACTGACCTGGCATGCTTTGGATAGCCTGAGTAAAACAAAAGACCCTGAACACCTTAGGCCAGGAATACCTTTATCTAAGTGGAGCTGAAAATAGGCATAATCATGACCATTTACTTTTAATAGGACTCTCTATAGGGCCAATGCTTTTTCCCAAGAGTTACTTTGTGACATACGTTATAAAAACATTGCAGGCCCATGGGAAAGATTTGTAGTTAAGTGCCTTCTCACACTAAATTTGATTAACAGTTTCTTACTCCTCTCCACAGCCCCACCTCCTTGTATATACAGCATCTTGTATATATAACATCTCCTTAGCAAAGACAATCGGTTTATTTTGGTACCCTCAGAATCCTAAGATAGGTGCCAAGATGAACAAATACAAAGTTTGCTGGAGGTGCTCACCCTCCAGACAAGTGGGAAATATTGGTAATTAAGCATAGCGCTCCCTCCCGCTGACACAGACCATTGTGCTGGAACCTTTCTTCATACAGTGCTCAGGGCAGCTATTAGCACTGTGTATGACTGACTTCGTGAACTGCTGAGACCTCTTGACTATCGTGGACCTACATTGGTGCTTCCAAACCTCTTTTACTCTATAGCGCGTGAAGCTAATGAAACATGGGTACAGACAACCATTAACAGAAAAGGCTACTCATGACTAGAGATAATGGATGCATGACTTAGAGCCCCCGCCCCGGAAAGCTCATGGGATAAAATAACTCAGCACCTGTTTGAGAAGCTCTGATTAAGGTTTTTGCAGTCTATCAAAAGGTAGGGACAACAATGGCAGGGTCTGGATCTGGCATCCATTAAGGTTTTCTTTATTCTGTACTCACTGTGAGTTTTATTAGCTGTCAAGCTGTTTTGAATAGCTAGAACAAATTTCACAGCATCACCAAAAAACTTCCCCACCCCAAGCCATAGATTAGATAAAAAGAGATTTTTGGAGTCAACTAATCTGATGTAGATATGGTAAAGTACTCTCTTTTCAAGCAGTGGGTTTGTCTTTGAGACACCTGCAGATTTCCGATTAGCATATATTGTTGTCTACTCTAGCGCTAGCGATCCCATTATTTGGATAGACATGACTGTAAATTGAAATTAGCTAGTTAGATCCATCCTCTTATATCTGGCAATCATATAAATGATATGGGTTTATAGCAATATCTACCTTCACATAGGAAAAGTGTCCCTTTCAGTTGCTGCCTTCAGGTGATATGTATACTATGTGGTTTGTTAACTCTGATGTGTTGACTCGCTACCCTTTTAAACAGTGTTTTGCTTTGAACTCAGTGATTTGAATCTGATTCCCAAATTGGTTCAAACCTCGAAGCCATTTGCATTCCAATTTAATTGAATATTTCCTCTACGGTTTATGTCATTCTTGGTCTAGAAGACAGATATTTAAAAAATAATCTCATATAATGCAGATTAATATTCTCAAAAATATTTTTCAAATCTGTCATGCTTTTCTTTTTTTTTTCATTCTTCCTTGTGTTCAGCCTGAGCCTGCTCTAGAGTCACCCATTGCCTGACCGGAGGTAGAGGAGGAGGTGAAGGGTTAAGGTTAAAGCAAAGTGAGTTAGTTTTCAGATCTTGGTTCCCAAACTAGGTCATAGTGGTCATACGTGTGTCTTTTAGTTTCTTTCTCTATATGGACACACTGCAGAGCCAAGAGGGAGAGTTTGGCAGAATTCCTAGTGCAGGGTAGGTCAGAGAATAGCCTGGGGAAATGGAAAGCATCATAAAAATGCCCCTAAATTAGCATCACATTGGAGCAACAAGGTGCCCCAAGGTGTAGGGTTAAAATTGCCCAGGGATGATGTCCTTGATCTGCATTTAAGGCTCTGACTTCAACAGCCCTGTGCCTTCCAGACTGATAGGGAGAAAGTAGCCAAGATTTCTCATGCCCATAATGGTTGAGCTCACTGGTAAGCTAAAACTCCTCTGGGATTGGTGAAACAAAGCCAGAGAATGCCGAGATCTCATGGTAATAGGTCATGGCAGGGACACAGACTTCTGCTGCAAGCAACATTGCAAAGGACAAAATATTGCAGGGAGGTGCAGTCACATTTCAGTATGCACCCTCAAAGGCTAGGGCCAGGGATGCCACACCCTGAACTGGAGAGCAACAAAAGTTCAGAGGACAGCCTGTAGCTCATGGGAACTTTGCTAATGCCACAGGATATGTAAACTAGATACCAACTTTGAAATAAAGAGAATATGGCAGGCCACTGAGAGCAGGGAAAAGCATCCTGATGGGGAATTGCATGTTGGATTAAGTCCAAAGCGTCAGGTCAACTGAAACAAACTATCAGACAAAAACAAACCAAAACAGAAACTTTCAACTTGAATAAAACAGAGATACTTGAAGAAAAGTTGATTGAGGTGTAATTGACATACCATCAAATTTATTCATTTTAAGTGTACAATTCAGTTATTTTTAGTAAATTTACAGAGCTCTGCAACCATCACCAATTGTACCGCTGAGGAAGGGTGGGATGGTGACACAGAAGTTGACAATTAAAAAGTGATTAAAAGTAAAATTTTAAATTGAAAGTAACTCAGTATCAGAACATTTCAGTCACTTCATGTTATATATATCATTATGTATATGTAATTATGTATAGTTATATATGCATATTTATTGTATGTATATTGGTGCCTACATATATAGTTTTATGTATATATAGTTAGACACATGCACACATTAAATATAAATATTTCATGATGTTCTATAAGAAGTGTTCATGTATTCATTATTTTATGAATTAATTGTATCATTCATTCCTCTAATGATTTTTACATTGAAAGATATTAAAAACAGGAACGCAAAGTAGAATACAAGTGTCTTTTCCTTTAAGGAGTTCAGTCGAGTGTGCGAGCCGGTCACAAAACCCAGTAATGACAGCACACTATCGTAAGTACTATGATAGATGTATGCCCTAGAATAATTTTATCTCTTTCTCCCTACAACCCGGTAAGATGAGGAGGGCATTATTAATATTCTCATTGTATAGACGAAGGCTCTGTAGGCCACAAAAGTTACAGTAGCAAACACAGTGGGAGGAAAACCGGAAATTGCATGATTTTTGATATATTTTTTTGATCTTTAAAAAAATACTTTTTTGGGGGTCTTAAGGACAATAGATCCTCTCCACTAACATGTAAATCAGTATTTTATAAGTTATATGGTGGCATGCTTGTTTTTTGCTTTTTGTAGAATTTTTCATCATTTTCACCCCTCAAGAATTTATTAAATACTCACTCAATGCTGAAGTCTGTGCTAGGCATCGTGGGTCCTGCAGGTTAGATCTATTGCCATTGCCATTCTTCATTGAGTGGTGTTACAATGTAATGATGGTAAAATTTGACCCCCTTCCCGATTAGATATGTTGTTAGGAAATTGTCAACCTGTTATAAGGAAATGTGGGTGAACGCAGGAAATTGACTTAGAATTAGATATGCTTGTGTTCAGTTTCCACCTTGGCCACATTCTAGTATTCTGAAGTTCAGCAATTTGCTTTGTCTCTCTGTCTGTTTTCTTGCCTTTACAATGGGGATGATAATACCTATCTAATAGTGTCAGAAATTAAATGTGTTATGAAATGAACATGCCCTTTATAGTACCTGCTTCATAGGAAGCCTCTTCCAATTATTATTATTATTATTGTTAATTTTTTTAGTTTCAGTTGTGCAAAACAATGTAATAGTTAGACATTTATCATTTGTATCCCTCATACACTGATAACCCCCCACTCCCAATCTACTACCCCTCTGACATCTCATACAGCTGTTACATTTCTACTGTCTCTATTCCTAATGCTGTACTCCACTTCTTGTAACCATATCTATCTATCTATCTATCTATCTATCTATCTATCTATCTATCTATCTATCTATCTGGTTTTCTATATATATGTATCTATCTGTATATATATATATATAATTATAGATGACATTCATTATTGTTCGGCTTCAGCTTCAGGTGTACAGTGCAGTGATCAGGCATCTACACCATCCCTGAAGTGATCTCCCTGATAAGACCTTTACAACAAAATCTTTACAACATTATTGATTATATTCCCCAAACTGACTTTGTATCACTGCAGCAATCTTGTGGTTGCTGATTGTGCTTTCTAATCCCTTCAGCTTCTCCCTCAGCCCCATCCCACCTCATCTCGCAACCCTCAGTTTTTCCTCTATGTCTCTGAGATTGTTTCTGATTAGTTGGTTCATTTATTCCTTTTTTTAGATTCCACATATAGTACACTTAAATCACCTGCATATATTACCTTCTCAGCAGTATAATAATAGTGCTGATTAAAAATTCATAATACAGTTGTTGATGAAAAATAATAGTACAGTTCTTGCCTTCAGATACTTCACATTTAATAAGTGAGACTGAAGAAACTAATACATATGGAATAGGAAACAAGTGGGCAAGTTACATCAGCTACTTCGATCTCAACTTCTTCTTATACTATGGGTTACAATTACCTGTTGCCAGATGTAAGGTGAATAGTTTACCATATTGCTTCTTTTTCCTTGGTCTGAACTGAGAAATAGGCACTGAGGTCAAGGAATGAAAACACCAGCTCTAATCGGTGAACTAGCAGGCCTGAGGTAAAACAGGCTTCCGACCCCTTGCAGACAAGTCTAGACCTTAGCTCCTATGTGGAGATGGTTGGGACCACCGCCCAGATGTTTCAAGGATCCCAGCTTGCCTCACAGCATAGTGACAGCTACAGGTGGAGAGCACAAGTGAGCATCAAAATTTCATTCATTCTCCTCCTCCCTGGGGAAGCTTGTATCAGTGGGTGCCAAGGTCACATTTTTGGCATCGAACCAGTCAGATACATCACTCCTGCTCACATGGCAAGGAACTTGCGAAAGAGGTGGAGGATGATCAATGAGTTTCACTTACAGCTGGCTGTCAGGTGTGCTAGGCGAGAGGGGGAAGTTTTCATCTCACAAATACTGGGTGGAGTGTGATGAGAAGGAAATGAGGATGTGTAGCATCCGCTGAGCGCACTCCTGCCCTCATAGTCCTTGCACGGGCAAAGGTCTCTCTGCTCCAGGGGAGAGGGCACTGCTGTGGGCTGTGGGAACTGAGGCTTCACACAGCTGGCACTATGAGGTGTGACAATTAAGTTCGTGAACTTGTTGCAATGATGTTGCTAACCTTTTATGATATCAGAGGGATTATTCATTATGAATTTGCACCAACTGGACAAACAGTTAACCAAGTTTAGTATTTGGAAGTGCTCGAAAGGCATCATGAAAACGTTAGACAACCTGAACTTTGCGCCAACAATTCATGGCTCTTGCATCACAACAACGCACCAGCTCACAAGGCACTGTCTGTGAGGGAGTTTTTAGCCAGTAAACAGATAACTGCATTGGAACACCCTCCCTACTCACCTCATCTGGCCCCCAATGACTTCTTTCTTTACCCAAAGATAAAGGAAACATTGAAAGGAAGACATTTGGATGACATTCAGGACATCAAGGGTAATATGACGACAGCTCTGATGGCCATTCCAGAAAAAGAGTTCCAAAATTGCTTTGAAGGGTGGACTAGGTGCTGGCGTCAGTGCATAGCTTCCCAAGGGCAATGCTTCCAAGGTGACTGTAGTGATATTCAGCAATGAGGTATGTAGCACTTTTTCTAGGATGTGTTTGCGAACTTAATTGTCAGGCCCTCGTGTGAACCGATGAGTTGAACCTTGACCAAAAATGTCAAAAGACTTAACCTCTCCATATCTCTGAGCTAACCCAGGGGCCTCTGGAGTCAACTTTCAACTGTCAAATCCAGAGGTAACGTTGTGTTTTCTCACCTGAGTGTGACTGCACTAACTTTCCCTCTCACACTAGCAGGTGTCTGTGCCCTCCCCCCCAAACAGCTCATGGTTCCCCCTCCACAATCTGGCTTTGAGCAGGACCTAATCCTTGACCAAATGGTCAGAACTGCTTTTGATCATCTGTGTGGAAGTGTTGAGTATCTGCTTTATTCTCATTTCCTGTTGCCGCCTCCGAATCCCTGGATTCTTAAGCGGGAGGGTCGAGGGAACATCTCGCTGCCTGTCTCTGCCCATTTTGAAATGATGCAAGGTATAGAGGGGGACCGTCTGAAATGGGACCTCGGTGTTGTTTCTGACTGGAAAGCAGAGATCAGGGCTGAGACTCAGTGAGGAGATGACTCTCAGTCTGGCTTGCTGAGCCTTTCAAGGTCTGCTCCCCATCCTGCCTTCCCAGACTATTAACAGATGGGAAAGCTGAGGTTGTTTGCTCTTGTTGTTTGTTTCGTTTTGTTTTCAATAGAGTAAAAAAAACAAAAACCCAGCAGGAATGAACAGAGAATAGTGCTGCCGAATGCACAGAACACAGTTATCCTGAAGGTCCTGACAGTGAGGAACGGGGCCTGATCAGGTCACGGCTGCCTGGGGCGTGTTGCGGAGCTATTCTGGGTCTCAGGATTCTACCCGCACACGTAGATTGTGTCTACTTCTGAGTGTTGGCTGCCTTGATCAGAGGCAATGTAGGATCTCAAAGAGTGATCAGTTTCTGTCAGCAAATGCTGAAAACTCAGCTTTTAAAGTACAGATATTACTAGTGCCCTGTTTTCTGTTCATAATTGCTAATTATGCAATCTGTGTAAATGCTGGAGATGGGACTCTCTCAGTTCTGCAAATGTCTCTGCAGCTGCCTATACATTCAAATGAAAGCCCAATGCAGCTGTTGTAGAGGCAGTTTTGTGTGATTCCCTGGAAGGACAAATTCTGTTCTCATGGTTGCCTGGAAGTCTCTCCATCCACTGCTCAAAAGTCCATGACTTTTTGGTTGCTTGCTTCCTGGACAACATGCCTCCTCCTCCTGGGTGAAGGGAGAAATTGCCATTTTGCTGTTCCTTGCTCACTTAAATGTGAGTTACACAAGCCTTTTAAAATTTCATCTCCTCTTGGAAAACGTTTTAAAATATCTAGCTCCTTTCCCTTGGCATCCGATCATAAAAGTATATTTAGCTCTTTGTCTAATTCATTGTCCATGCAGACGATGAGATATTTTTTTCTTGCAGCCTCTCTTCTCATTGAGGGCAAACCTGCTTTTAGACCTCTGATCATTTATGTTATAAAAATTAGGACTTTGTGATACCTCAAATAACCCAGATGTCAGTGGGAGTTAGCAAGACATTGGGTGCAGGATAAATCGAGTTGAACCCTCATGGCATATCTTGGGGTAATCTAACACCCTTTCCCTCCCCGTGTCATCTCAAATGTGAAGCACAGCTTTTTTCTTCATTTCCATCAAACATGCCACACACCCTTTGAAGATGTAATGCACTTTATTTACAATTTGAGAATCACAGAGATATGGAGGAGGAATTTGCATTTTCAACGTGCCAACAATTTCAATATCAACATTAGATACCATATTCGAAAAACACGCACCAGCCACCCATCTCGGGAGTATTCCTACAGATACTTTCAACCCAAGTTGTCTCTAACCTCACACCATCACGCCATACTGGCTGCTTTCTCCTGTCTTCCTCCTCCTGCTTCTCCTGACATCCTCCATCCAGAACTGCACCGAGAACCCCAAATTCTCCCCCTTCTGTTATGCACATTTATGTGGCTCTCCTCAGCTTTGATTCTCAAGCCTTCATATCCAAAACCCATAAAAATACTCAGAAGTATAAAATGTATTTCTATGTGACAGGATCTATCTTCCTGGGAAGGAAGTTGAAGTTATAAAGAATTGGTTTTCTTCTGTAGTTACACTCGCATCAACTGTTTTTTGAACCCATTTTTAAATTATTTTCTTAATTTAATTTTTATGCTGCCTGTGTTGACCAATCTGTTTACAAGTTCCGTGAAATCCTCCCCCCCCCAAACTCCAAGTCAAGCTGCTGTTCTCAGTCTAGTGGTGAAGGACACAGCTCACTGGCCCATGTGGGAATCGAACCGGCGACCATGGTATTATGAGCACTGTGCTCTAACCACTGAGCAAACCGGCCGCCCACCAACTGCACATGGAAACTCAGCTCCAGGTCAAGCCGTAGTTCTCAATCTAGTTGTGGAGGGCGCAGCTCACTGGCCCATGTGGGAATCGAACCGGCGACCTTGGTGTTATGAGCACAGCACTCCAACCACCTGAGCCACCCAGCCGCCCCATATTCCAAAATATTTATTGAATGCCTACTTTGTGGCAAGTTTTGAGTAAGCCCTTGTTCCGCGGATAAATTTACACCTGTAATATAAGGCAGAATAACATATTACAGGAAAGTTGTGGTAGCAGAGGAGCTTGATTCTAGTTCTGATTATTCTTCCCCCCACTTATTCCTTCTAAAAGTGATACTGCCCTAGATCAACAATGTATTAGGTACAGGGAATACTGAAATTATTTAGACTCCTGCTCTCCAGTGGAGGAGACACCATGTGGACAAAATGATGTAAAGTTGAGGTTGTGCTACTTAATAGCTGTGTGATTTGGGGCACGTCTTTAGGCCTCCATGTCTCCATCTTAAACTGAGGGTACAAAGAATACCTGCTTCAAGTGTTTGTTCTGAAGATTATGTGAGATAAAACACAGGCAATGCTTAGTGCAGGGCTTGGCACATACTAGGTGCTAAGCAGACATTATTATAAATGGAAGCCCAGAGAGGGAAAGTGACGTGCTCACGTTCACGTGCTTGGAAGCACTCAAGCAATTTACTAGGTTTTAGGCATAACAAAATGTGGCGTAAGCAGAGAAAAAGACTTGGAATTAAGGACAGCATTCCCCTAGAGACAGCATTTAAAATTAGACTTGGCGGATAAATGTGAGTTTGGTGACAGATGCACCAGAGAATGATGTCCCAGTGGGTTTTTAGAATGCAAATTGTAAGAGAGCAAATCAAGGTGGGGAAAGTGGAAAAGGATGATAGTGCCAGCTCCACTGTATTAGGAGGCGGATCGTCTACCTGCTTTAACATAAAAGCCTCCAACTCCCAATGGCTTTCTTAGTAAAGCTTTCTTTCTCACTCATTTTCAAGTCCAGGGGTGTTAGCAACATGATTAGGGGTGAGGATTTCTTTAGGTAGACAATCAAAGATCCAGATCATTCCTCAGAGGCACTGCTGCCTCCCTGCCAGTTGCTGAAAGTCAAGAGCAAGCTTGGAGTGTTGTGTGGGAGGCTTTAAAGGTAACAGGAAATCACACACATCGCTTCTAACCATACACTACTAGCCAGAGCTCAGTCACATGGTCTCATCTGACTGCAGGAGAGGTTGGGAAATGTATTTAGCCTCTAAGAAGGAAACATCGAGGGTTTGATGAGCACCTAGTGTTTTCCTTGACACCTTTACTCATTTCTGTGATGTATCTATGTTGACCTCTCTAAACCTCAGTTTCGTCATCTGTAGAATGAGGGTAAGCAAAGACATGTCCCAGTGTTGTTGTGAGGATGAAAACATTGTCTTAGGAAAGTCCTTTTAGAATACCTGTCATGTGTTAGGTAATTATTATTATATAGCAGCAGCTGGAAAACAAAGTTGATGATGTTTTCAGCAGTATTTCTGAAGAAATTAAAAGTTGTACTTGATATGACATTGAACAGTGTATGAAAGATGGAAGAGTAGCCCCAATACATTGCAGGAAGCTGTGCGGATGAAGCCCACATGTGTCATGGGCATTGGAGAGAAATGATGGGTAATAGTCATGGACAGCCTTCTCAGTCATGACCATTTTCTACCCAGCTTTTGGCAGGAGAGAAGACAGTTCAAGAGGGGTCTTCCTGGGCAAAACTGAGAGAGTGGCAGTGCCAAGGGGTGACATGGGAAGGCTGTGTTTCCCATTCCCCAACACATATACAAACTAAGCAGAAACAGTCAACACCACCTCAGGAGAGGTCTCCAAATTATCCCACCTGACTTACAATGAGGTTTTGAGCCCTGAGTATTCCCCATACTGAAAATTTTGGAATACCACTATGAGGGGCAGTGCCTAAAGGGAGATACGCATGATCCGTCTCGAAACGGAGGAGTCTGACCCGTAGATAAACTGAAGTCAAAGGTGTATTTGTTTTCTTTCTTTCAATTAAAATTTATTGGGGTGACAATTGTTAGTAAAATTACATAGATTTCAGGTGTACAATTCTGTAATACAGCATCTATAAATCCCATTGTGTGTTCACCACCCAGAGTCAGTTCTCCTTCCATCACCATATATTTGATCCCCCTTACCCTCATCTCCCACCCCCCACCCCCCTTACCCTCTGGTAACCACTAAACTATTGTCTGTGTCTATGAGTTTTTGTTTCTTCATTTGTGTCTCTTGTTCTATTGTTTTCAGTTTTATATCCCACATATCAGTGAAATCATATGGTTCTCTGCTTTTTCTGTCTGACTTATTTTGCTTAGCATAATAATCTCAAGATCCATCCATGTTGTCGCAAATGGCACTATTTCATCTTATGGCAGAATAGTATTCCATTGTTTTCTTTCTTATCAGAAAGAAGAGATTTGGGAGTTAATAATCATTAGATGCCACTCCATGTAATACAGTGATTCTTACTTTCAACTAGTGACGAGTTCTACTAAAATTAAAGTGTTCCCAATTCAAATCCATTGGCAGAAATCAAAGTAATAGAGGGAATTTATTCAGTAGGCGTTTCACTGAAACTGGGGGGAATATTTACTTCCTGGTGTCAAAAATGGATGGATCAGTTTCATTTTTTTATTAACACTTAGTATTTCTTATTATTAGTAAGAAAGTGTTATAAAAACCCCCACTGATCTGAGTCTTCTTCATTTCTAGGAGAGAAAATCTATTATCAAATTATTTGGCTCAGAGTCAAATTTAATCTGAAAGCATGTCATGTTCCAGCTGTTTGCCATTGGGACAATGTAATCTGTTTATATGTAAAATATATTTTGAAACATTAATAGGTTGCTTAGCTGTAAAAATTACTTAAATAAATGTGGTATGTACAAAAGAATTAGAAAAATATTAAGATGTCCTTCTATAGCCCTTTAGGAAATGTCTTCATTTTTTTTCCCTATGTGTAGAAAATGCAGACACGAAATTTTCCTGGGTGCCTTGGGAATTTGCTTATTATATTTACAAATGTATGAATAATTTTTAAAGAAAATAAGGTTAGTTTCAACTTAAGCAAACCACTGTATCCAAAATATCCTTCTTCGAATTTTGATGAATTGATTTTCTGTAGACAGTTTTGATTCCACTTTTGATTTTCTAGCTTAGACTTTTGAAGACAATTCGGGAAGTATTTTTTTTTTTTACCAAAGTGAAAGTCACCATCTCTATAGTAAAAGACAAAGTGGAGGGTAGATGTATGGTTGAAAATTTACAAAGATGAGACTTTGGCGTTAATAATTATTAGATGCCACTCTATGGAATACAGTAATTCATTGTGCTCTATGACCATCAACATGCTATTAGATTTCACAAAAAATTACTTCTTTCCTGTTTTCTGCCATACTGTTGCTTAAAGAAGAAAGGTAGTTATTTGAGTAATGAAAAAACAAAACGTAGGTGGTTTATTGTCTTAAAACATCTAAAATGGTAGTGGGTGTATGCCTTATATAAGGAGACGGAAGGCCTACAGTCAAGGTCGGAATTGGAACCCTCAATATCCTTGGATAAGTCATGTTTGTCTAACTTTTCATTGCTTTATAAATATAAGTATCCATTACTCGTAACCCGCTTATCTTCAAAGTTTTATTACTATCAAACGAATAATAAATGAACAAAACATGCAAATGTGAATTAATAATTGTGTGGCTGAAGATGATTCAAGACTATTTTTAACACTGTGTAATGATGCAAATTTGGACATTGTACATAACTGTGTTCTAATATTTAAATTATAAGATATGCATGTGTTATAGTTCAACGATTGATCATATGCCCATTTATTCAACCAACATTTATTTAGCACTTGCTGTGGCTCAGTCACTGTGCACAGCATTAGAGATTCCATGACCCACTGATATCAATCATTATCATCTTTTAGTTGAAAGGTAACTGGGGGAGACCATGTGTAAATTGCACATAATTTATTTTGTGAGAGAATACTGAGCATATGTCCATCATTTTATATTTCATAGCAATGCCCTCTAACTGAAAAATCATTATCCAGTAATTTCTTTATAATTTCCTATTTTGCATACAGGCCTTTGGTCCCACCTAAGTGGGCTATGGGCCATGGTTCAAGGGAGATTTATAACCACTGAATAAAATACATTAATTGGAAGAAAATAAATAATTTTATTAAAAATGCTTTGATTGAAACTGGATTGTGAGCTCATTAGTAGCAAAGACCATATACGCAGAGGGTGCCCCCCAAAATGTATACACATTTTAAGGAAGAAAAGAAACTATTAAAATTATAATACTCAGTATGTACCAAAAGAAAAGGATGAATCCAAGTCACGTGTGACTTCTGCAATGACAAGAGGTGCTCAAAGTGGTTCCCATCAGCATCCAGACACTTCTGATGACAGCAAACTACTGCTTGAGCCACGCTGACCAAAGTGTCCACTTGTGTACATTTTTTTTGTCATCCCCAGTACACACACACACACACACACACACACACACACGAGGTCAGACAATTAAGTGTAAATGCACAGTGGAAAGTTCGTGAACTTAGTTGTTCAACCTCGTGTGTGTGTGTGTGTGTGTGTGTGTGTGTGTTTGTATAAGCACCAAATACCCAGAGAAGTCCTAGTAATAATAGAACTTCAGTAAATGTTCAGTTTTTGCTTTAAAAAGGAAACTTGTTCGTGTAACGTGGTATTTACACCTATTACTTTTGCCATTAGTAGGTTTAGGCCCTTTTATATTTTACCCAAAGGTGCTTTTCTAATATCCTTTACACAACTCCTAGTTTAACCGTATCCAGCCATCTCCAAACAGTATGTCTAAGTAGCTTCATTTGTTCTCTAAAGATTGCCACTGTTTTCTGGTTTCTGGGGATGTGTGTAACTAGTTTATTAGGGAAGTGAATATAGGGCCCAGAAATCCATGCTGCTTCTATTTAGTAAAAGTAGAGAAAGAAGCTGTTTTAGGGTTTATTTAACACTAATCATAATGCCTGAATATCTTCATAATAAATAACATGAAGAATGTGGGAGGAAGGAAGGGAGAGAGAGAGAGGTGGAGGGAGGGCAGAAGGAAAAGAAGGAAGGAGGAAGGGAGGGAGGGGAAAAATACAGAGGTGTGCATAGAGGTTCATGAAATGATAGAAATTTAAGCAGTGCTCCCTGTTTCAATCTTTTGTGCTATCCCAAAGTGACATTAGTGTGCATTCAGAGAACTTCATATCTAAAAAATCATGTCTGTGTATTGCTAAATCCTGCCAAGAAGAGAGTGGGTTAATAATTCATAATCCATAATCAGAACAAGCCTTTTCTGTTGATAAATTATTTAAAGCTATCTGTTTGCCTGTTTATTGACTCAATTCTTATATAGTTCTACTTAAAACTTACTCAGCTAGTTGACACTTAATCATTTGCTATCTTTAGTTTGAGTTGAAGGAGGAGATTTTTGATCATCTGTACTTCTGGTTGCCAAGCATATGGGAGAGGAACGAAATAGAAAAAAAAAAAAGTCCCTTTTGTCATGGTGGCTATTTACTAGTAAGGAGAGGCAGACCAAACAGATAAAGAATTAAAATATTTGAAATGTCATGAGAAGAGAAATTCTATGGACAGCAATAAAACAAAGTAAATTGATATGGAGTCTGTGACGTGGAGGTGATCCTATTTCACGTAGGGTGGCCAGAGAAGGCTTCTTTGATGTGATATCTGAGTAGATACTTGAGGAAAGTGAGGGATTGACCCATGGGCATAGGCGAGGTAAGAATGTTGCAGGTGGAGGGAACAGCAACAATGAAGGCCCCAGGATGAGCGTGTGCTTGGCACATTGAAGGTAAGAAAGGAGGCCATTCTGGCTGGAGCTCAATGAGTGTGTGTGTGTGTGGGAAGATAGGAAGTAAAGTTGGGGAGGGAGCGGGGAACCAATAATATAGGTCATTGTAAGGACTTTGTCTTTTGCTGAATGAAATGTGCCACCATCAGAAGGTTGGTGGACAAAGGAGAATATGACAGGATCTTACTTTTTAATGCAATGATTGTGTGTGCTGCATTCAGGAGAGACTCAAGGGAGGCAGGTATTGATGTAGGGATACTAGAAGCCCTAGCAAGAGATGGTGGGAACTTGGATTAGTATGATGCCTGCAGAGATAACAAAAAAAGTATCAAATATTCCTCAGTGGTTTTTGCCATAAAGAAGTGGAAAATGTAGTTGATTTACCAAGATACATCATATTTCAGGAGGAGCAATTTTCTGGCATGTTGGGGGGAGGGGGAGGATGCAACTTAGAAATTGGCAGCACTTTTGTTAAGGTTCAAATGTGTAAAATTTTATAAGTTAGTCTCTATTAACTTTAATACAAGTCCCGTGATAGTGTACATTAAGTTTCTATTAACCTTAGGAAGCCTCAAATCAGTAATCCTTTATAATAAAATTAAATATTTTCTCTTAAATATTTTTGCACCAAGTTTCTTACTGTTTTTTGTTTTGTTTTCTGCTTTTCCCATGGAACTTCCAAAACATACTTCTTTTAACCTTGGCAGTAATAATAGGAACTATTAATTTTGAAATGGTATAAAACATTCAAACTGCATTAATGTCTGTGATATTCTTTTTTGTTACTATATTTACCTTTTCAATTTTAATTTCATAGATTATCTCAGGAATTTTTATAAAAATGTATAAAGAAAAATAACAATCTCAAGTAACCGCCCTATACAGTGATAACTGTTGTTTCCTTTCATATTTTTTCTGGTCACTCAATAACTCATTCACAACTCACACACTCCTGGTACAGTTATTATATACCAGGAACTGTACTAAATGCTTTATATGGATTGGTTTATTTGAGCCACATCATAAGCCTATATCAGTCAGAGTTCTTCCTTGAAAAAAACCAACTAGCTCGTTCAAACATTCAAAAAAGCCAAATTTATTCAAGTATATTAGCTTTAAGTTTCCCTGGACATGTTGGAGAAGCAAGCTGTGGTGCTGTACAGACAGCACAGCACCTAACATTACAGCACATATTTCGTCCAGTGGAAATATCATCATTGCCCCTTGTTATCACGGACAATGCACATTGCTGCACCAGTTCTCTCAGCACTCGGCACTGGATGATGTCACCTCTGAAATGTTTGGCTCTGCTTTCCAATGACACTCACTGATGTGGAATTTTCCTCAAATCCAGGAAGTGTATCAAAAGTTCTGGGCAACCAAAACAACAAACAGTCTTCGAGAACAGTCCACTTCTTAGGTGGTCCAATACCAGCATATTCATTTTTCACGTATTTCAATCCCGAAACAGTAAGAACACAAGTGATAGAAGTAACATAATAATATAATAAAACTGGCGAACAAGTGGAAAAGCAATGTATGATTCATTGTTTCTCCAAGAAGTAGACCCAAGTACTCATCACTTATGTTTGCACTACAGCACTCTGATCTCCAGGTGATTTCCATCCTTCCTGTAATTCTAGCACAATCTATCTCAATGAACTACATTGAGAAGGTTGCCACCAACCCTTAGCCTTTTTTGAAATATTAGGTTGGTGCAAAAGTAATTGTGGTTTGAAAGATTAAAAATAATTGCAAAGACCACAATTACTTTTACACCAACCTAATAGCAAAGAAAAGGGACAGGGTGATAGCAGTAAACATTGGTTGGTCTGTCCAGGCACACACAAGAATCCATGCTGGCACAGCTGGTGGCAACTACACCCACTGTGCACAAGCATCAGTAACATACATATTTGGTTACTAAACAGAGATTCTAGAATGATTGAGTAGTGGAGTGGTTCATATTTCTACCGCTGAAATCCAATAGTCATATCTGAGTTTTTCTGGGACCTTGGATAAATTACCCAATCTCTCTGACTTTCAGTTTCTTCATCTATAAAATGGGGGTATCAATAGTATACCTAGTTTGTAGGACTGTTGTTGGAATCATATGATATAACGTGTGTCCCTCCTTTTACATATAACCTATTTCTGAGTTTGATGTCTGTATGGAGAGGTCTGAGTATGTGACTGGGTCCGAGGAGGAACATAGTTGGCTGCTCTCACTGATAAATTGGGAACACAACAGAGTCAGTAGCCAAATCAGCAATAATGTGGCAAAGTCTCAAAATAGAGCTTGTAATCGCCTCTGTAGTATACATGACTCAAGATTCCTTCAGCAGCAAAAGGAGTTTATGCCTGTGAAACATAAAACAAATACAAGGAAAAATAATTTTCTAATGGAAAATGAAAAGATACACTTTATATTGTATCTATATTGTATTTATATTGTATATCATAGTGAAGCAAGGTTGGAATGGCCACACATTGACATCAGCATTGCAATCATAATTATGTCTAGTAATTACCAAACATCTATTACATTCCAGGTTCTACTCTAGCAATACTGCATGTATAATTTCATGTAATCCACATTACAATGTTTGAAAGGTGTGAAACTGAAGATCAAATAATATAAATACGTTGCCCCCAAGTACACAATTTTAAATGGCTGCCTAACATCTATAGAGTCATGTTAAATCACCCACTTACTGAACAAACATATAATCTCTACCTTTTACCACAATGCATTCCCACCAACTGCAAGGCAAAGGAAATCATTGTAAAGTGAATTATATTTTCCCGAAGGAACTGTGCTATTATTGGAGGTTGTACTCTTTTTTTTAAAGATTTTATTGGGGAACAGTGTGTACTTCCAGGACTTTTTTCCAAGTCAAGTTGTTGTCCTTTCAATCTTAGTTGTGGAGGGTGCCTTTCAGCTTCAAGTTGTTGTCCTTTCAGTCTTAGTTGTGGAGGGTGCAGCTTGGCTCCAAGTCCAGTTGCCGTTTTCTAGTTACAGGGGGCACAGCCCACCATCCCTTGCGGGAGTCGAACCGGCAACCTTGTGGTTGAGAGGACGCGCTCCAACCAACAACTGAGCCATCCGGGAGGCAGCTCAGCTCAAGGTGCTGTGTTCAATCTTAGTTGCAGGGGGCAGAGCCCACCATCCCTTGCGGGACTCGAGGAGTTGAACCGGCAACCTTGTGGTTGAGAGCCCACTGGCCCATGTGGGAATCGAACCGGCAGCCTTTGGAGTTAGGAGCATGGAGCTCTAACCGCCTGAGCCACCGGGCCGGCCCTGGAGGTTGTACTCTTAACCAATAATTTTACTTTGAGTACATTCTATATATGATACACAGCACCTCATAAGAGCAAAGGTGACAGGACTATAAACTGTGCTAAGTCAAAGAGATATTAATTATATATGTGATGATTAATTATATATGTGATGAGCAACAATGTAGCCTCTCTTTTTGGAACTTAGAAAGGTTTTTGGGGAACATTTCAGATGGGTTTCTCTCTTAAAGGAACTCTCTTGAGGGAAAGAACTACTCTAAAGCCCCCTTTCTCTCTTGATAAATGTCCCTTTTTGTCTGCAGTGTCACTGGAATTATTCCATTAACGATTCTTTTTAAAAATTGCTATTCCTCCCTCCCCTCCAAACCAATGAATTTTCCATGGAAGCAGAAAACATACAGAAACCCTAGCCCGGGGCATGGAGTGGGTCTCTCTTCCACTAGCGATTGGAGACCACCTCTCTGTCTATGGAGTGGCCTTTGTTTTCCTATTTACTCTCTGCTAAATAAACTTTCTCTTACTTTACACTCTAAAAAAAAAAAAAAGCTATTCCCACATCTAGTATTGAGTGACACAAAGGAAGAAAGAACATTTAAGTGATTCTGAAAACCTACATTCTGGCCTTATCTATTCGCAGTTGCCTTTGAGGTGTGACCAGAAGATGCAGTGAATGTTTAAATAAAAATGCGTAATACAGTAAAAGACCCATTGCCATTAATCTCCTTCAAAATACTCCCCCAAACTTCGAACACATTTATGCCATCCTTCTTGCCACTTTCTGAAGCAGTTCTGGAAGTCCTCTTCCGTGAGTATCTTTACTTCATCCTCAATCATGTCAACACTGTCACCCATCGCTTCTAGTACCGCAGTTTCTGTCAAATAAAAACATTACATGTGTCCTCATCCACCTTATTCACTGGATCTGGCACTGTGTGACTTCTGGCTCTTCCCCAAAGTCAAAATGACCGTGAAAGGTAAACATTTCAAATGGATTCAACACATCAAGGCAGTCACGACAGAGCAACTGAAGACACTCTCAAAAGAGGACTTCCAGGACTGCTTTAGAAAGTGGCAAGAACGATGGGATACGTGTGTTTGAAGCCAGGGTGATTAGTGGCAATGTGTCTTTTATGCAACACATTTTTTTATTTAAACATTCTCTGTACTTTTTTATAGCTCTTCATATATGACCCAAGTAGTAATGCTCTTCCCTGTGCCTCAGTTTCTCTGTCTCTGTGAATATACTAGAATAGGTGAATTTGAAAGGCCATGCAGGGCTGTAGCTTTCTAGAATCTTATATAGGTGCACAATCTTTGGATTCTGTTCTAAGTTGTTGGAGAGCAGAAGTTTTCTGAATACAGTTCTGTTGACCCTTGACTATTGGTCTGCTCTTGCCCCAGCACCAAGTCACAAAAGGAATCTCCCACAGGTTGTATCCTTTGCTTTAGTGATAACAGTGGTGGTTCCAGGCACATAATGTAATACCGTGTTTCCCTGAAAATAAGACCTAGCTGGACAATCAGCTCTAAAGCGTCTTTTGGAGCAAAAATTAATATAAGAGCTGGTATTATATTTATATTATATTATATTATATTATATTATATTATATTATATTATAT
This sequence comes from Rhinolophus sinicus, assembly GCF_036562045.2. Lineage (NCBI taxonomy): Eukaryota > Metazoa > Chordata > Mammalia > Chiroptera > Rhinolophidae > Rhinolophus > Rhinolophus sinicus. The sequence goes on along the minus strand of NC_133768.1, from coordinate 104,603,682 downwards.
TATATTATATTATATTATATTATATTATATTGTAATATTATATAATAGCCGGTCTTATATTATAGCAAAATAAAACCAGGTCTTAAATTTTTGATCCAAAAGACGCATTAGAGTTGATTGTCCGGCTAGGTGTTATTTTTGGGGAAACATGGTATGTTAACAGTGAAATTACATGGAATCTGGAAGACTTGAATTGAAATTCTGTTTCTTCATTTCCTGAGTGACATTCAGCTGAGTCACTTAAGTTCTCTAAACCTAAAATCTTCCCATTGGTATAACAAAGGCATGATTCTTTTATTGTGGGGTTATGCTAAAGATTAAGCAAGATAATGTGTGGAAAAGGCCTGTGTATAGCTATATTCTTATTATAATCATGGGCTAATGTGAGGATTGCAAACCCAGGGCATTCTGAAATCTTGTTAGTGAGGCCCTCCCTAATGGGACAGTGTGCCTGGACAAAGGACTTTAGAAGTGAGATGTAGGTGCTAATATCTGTCAGATGATTTAAAAATATATACTTTGAACAAATAATTTCAATTGTTTAACTGAAAATACTAACAACATTCACAAACAAGACAACTACCAATGATCGTCCAACAATCTTATGAATAGCTTTGTTTAAAAAAAAAATGGACAGAAGCTATCATGTTAGGAACACTGAGTGTGCCTCATCCAAAGACATGATGTTTATATTTTTAGTAAAAAATCATATATTTAAGGTGTACAACATAATTCTTCGGTATGCATGTACACGGTAAAATGATTACTACAGTCAAGCTCATTAACATATCATGTCCTTACTACATAGTTACCATTTTTGCATATGATGACAGCACTCAAAATCTGTTATCTTAGCAAATTTCCACTATTCAATACAGTGTTATTAACTATAGTCACCATGTTATATATTAGATCACTAGACTTATTCATCCTACATAACTGCAACTTTTGTACACTTTGACCCATATCGCTCCATTTCCCTCACCTCCCTGCCCCTGATAACTAATATCCTATTCTCTGCTTAAATAACAAACAAGAACACAACTTACCAAAACTTATGGGATGGAGCAAAAGCAATACTAAGAGGAAAGTTTATGACCTAAAATACATACATTAAGAAAGAAGAAACATCTCAAATAAACAACCTAACTTTATACCACAGGGAAATAGTAAAAGAACAACCTAAACAAAAGTTAAAAGAAGAAAGGAAATAATAAATATTAGAGTAGAAATTATTCAAATAGATTCAAAAAAATCAAAATTAAGAGTTTTTTTTTTAAAAAAGCAAGAAATATCAACACATCATTAGCTAGATTAAGAAAAAAGAAGACTGAAGTAAAGAAAATCAGAAATAAGAGGAGATATTTCAACAGAGGTCTCAGAAATAAAAAGGATCCTAAGGAACTATTATGAACAATTATATGCGAACAAATTGCATAACCTAGAAGAAATGGATAAATTCCTAGAAACACACAATTTACCGACATTGAATCAAGTAATAGAACGCCTAAGTGGGCCAGTAATAAATAAAGATCTGAAGCAGGAATCCAAAACCTCCCAACAAAGAAAAGCGCAGGACTGTATAGTCATAGCTGAATTCTACATAACAGTTGAAGAATTATCATAAGTCCTCCTCAAACTCTTTTAAAATATAGAAGTATAGGGGATACTTCCAAACTCATTTTATGAGCCAGCATCAGCCTGATACCAAAACCAGACAAAGATACCACGACAAAAAACTACAGACCAATATCCCTGATGAATACATGTGCAAAAATCTTCAATAAAATACTAGTAAACTAAATTCAATAACACATCAAAAAGATTATATACAATGATCAAGGGTGATTTATCCCTTGGTTACAGGTTGGTTTAGCATATACCGATCAATCAATGTAATAAACCACATTAACATAATGAAAGATTAAAAACCACATGATCATATGAGTAGATACAGAAAATGCATTTGACAAAATCCAACATTCATTTTTGATAAGAACTCAATCAATTAGGTATAGAAGGAAACGTCTTCAATACAATAAAGACCATTTATGAAAAACTCACAGCTAACATCATAATCAGTGACGGGAAATCTGAAAACTTTTCCTCTAAGATCAGCTACAACGTCAGCATGCTCATGCTTGTCACTTCTATTTAACATAATACTGGAATTACTACCAAGAGCAGTCAGATAAGAAAAATAAATAAAGGCTTCCAAATCAGAAAGGAATCTTGTTTGGAGATGACATGAAAAAAAAATCTGTTTGCAAATTACATGATCCTATACGTAGAAAACCCAAACAACTCTCTCTCTCTCTCTCTCTCTCTCTCTCTCTCTCTCTCTCTATATATATATATATATATATATATATATATATATATATATATCCATTTTCATTGCAGCATTGTGCACAATAGCCATATATATATATATATATATATATATATATATATATATATATATATCACACTTCCTGATTTCAAACTATGTTACAAAGCTGTAGAAATTAAAACAGTATGGTACTGGCATAAAAAAAGACACATAGAGTAATGGAACACAATAAAGAGCCCAGAAATAATCCCACACATATACAGTTAACTAATACTCAAAAAGCTTGCCAAGAATACACAATGGGGAAATGATAGTATCGTGAAATAAGTGATGCTGGAAAAACTGGATATTCACATGTAAAGAATATATATATAACCTTTTAGAACTAATTAATGAATTCCTTAAAGTTGCAGGATATAAAATCAGCATAAAAAAGTCAGTTACATTTCTTTACATGAGCAGCAATCTATCTAAAAAGGAAATCAAGGAAACCCATTTACAGTGGCATCAATAAGAATAAAATACGTAGGAATAAATTTAACCAAGGAGGTAAAAGATCTGTACATTGAAAACTAGAGAACATTGATGAAAAAAAAGTGAAGAAGACACAAATAAATGGAGAGCTATCTCATGTTCATGGACTGGAAGACTTGATATTGTTAATATGTTCATACTACCCAAAGTGATCTATGATTCAGTGTAGTCACTATCAATATACCAATGGCTTTTTTTCAAAGATGTAGCAAAAAAAGTCCTAAAATTCCTATGGAACCACAAGATACCCCCAAATAGACAAAGAAAGCTTCAGAAAGAAGAACAGATTTGGAGACATCACACTTCCTGATTTCAAACTATATTACAAAGCTATAGTAATTAAAACAGTATGGTACTGGCATAAAAAAAGACACATAGACTAATGGAACACAATAAAGAGCCCAGAAATAATCCCACACATATACAGTTAACTAATACTCAAAAAGCGTGCCAAGAATACACAATGGGGAAATGATAGTATCGTCAAATAAGTGATGTTGGAAAAACTAGATATTCACATGTAAAGAATAAAATTTGACCCCTATATCTTACACCGGTCACAAAAAATAAAACGGATTAAAAACTTACATGTATGACCTGAAATTGTAAAGCTCTAGAAGAAAACATACAGAAAATCTTCTTGACAATGGGCTTGGCAATGATTTTTTGGATGTGATACCAGAAAAAGAGGCAATAAAAACATAAATTAATGGGACTACATCAAACCAAGAAACTTCTGTACAGAAAAGGAAACAATCAACAAAGCAAAAAGAAATCTATAGAATGGGAGAAAATATTTGTAAACCATGTGTCTGAAAAGGGAATGATATCCAAAACACATAAGGAACTCATACAACTCATTTCTTTCAAGAAAGACAAAGAAATAGCCAAGAGGTACATGAAAAGATGCTCAATATGACTAATCATCAAGAAAATGCAACTCAAAGCCATAATGGGATGTCATTTCACACCTGTTAGCCATTTAATTATGGCTATTATTTTAAAAAAATAGTTAAAGATAGGTATTTGCGAGGATGTGCAGAAAAGGAACCCTTGTACGTTCTTGGTGGGAATGTAAATTGGTGCTGCTGCTCTGGAAAATAGTATGGAATTCTTCAAAATAACCAAAACTGGAGCTATCCTATGATCCAGCAATTTCACTTCTAAGTAGCCAAAGAAAATGAAATCAGTACTTTAAAGAGATGCCTGCACTCCCATTTTCATTGCAGCATTGTGCACAATAGCCAAGCTATGAAAACATCCTTAGGGTCCACAGATGAACGGGGTAAAGAAAATGTGATATATTCACATATGTAGTGGAATATTATTTGACTTTAAAAAAAAATGAGAGTCTGCCATTTGCCACAATATGGATGAACCTGGAGGACATTATCCTAAGTGAAATAAGCCAGATACAGGAAGTAAAAGGCTGCAAGATCTTATTTATACATGGAATCTTAAAATGTGGAATCTGAAACCATTTAGAAGGTGTCAGCTGATTTTGAAGTGATCAGTATAACAAAGCTTGATTAGACTATTGCTATTTATAAATGTCTGTTAATTCACTTGAAATATGTGAGAAAATTATAAATCTGGAAAGGATCACAGAGGACGCTTACTTAACAGTGAAGTGCTACATTGAACCATCATTCAAATCCCTAGGGTAGCCTTAAACATTACAGGTTTCTGAGCCCAGAACCTGGATATTATGATTTAATAGGCGAAGTATGGCTGCTACGAATCTATGTTTAAAAATATCCCTGGAATATTAATGACCCAGTTAAATCCCTCATTTTACAGCAGAGGAACATGTAGTGGACAGAGGAAGACTGAGGTCACAAAGCAGGAAATTGAACAATGTTCTCTTGATACTTAATCTTTTGCTCATTCTAGAATACCATATGGCAAACGAAGGTATTAGAACTGCTGGTACTTTCTGCGAGCCAGGGCCATTGCGGGTGGTGCCCTGGCCATCTGTACTGAAGTCAGGTTTATGTTCTCATGCACATGATGTGAGCCATTTAGCAGAGGCAACATTCTACAGTGTCACAGTGCCAGGGTGTCAATACTGTAAACTCTCCTGAGGTATGGTGCCATATCAAAATGGAGCAAAAATGACAGGGAGAATCCAGATGTAAATTAAAGTGAAGAGAATCAGGAACTGCTGGGAAGTCAGTGCAAGAGAGAGGAAGGGAAGGTCTGGAAACATTTTTGGATATTCCCTTAGTAGTTTTATTGTGCTCCCATGTTTCTAGGCATAGCAAATGAGACAGGAACCGCTCGATGGTCAAGGCGATGTAAGATGAGCTTGCTGTCCCAGGTCCTTTGCGACCAAGGAAATAGTAGGTTCATACGAGGTCAAATAATTAAGTTCGTGAACTTGTTGCAATGATGTTGCTAACTGTTTTTGATATCAGAGGGATTATTCATTATGAATTTGTACCAAATGGACAAACAGTTAACTAAGTTTACTATGTGGAAGTGCTGAGAAGGCTGCGTGGAAAAGTTAGACAACCTGAACTTTTCACCAACAATTCATGGCTCTTGCATCACAACAATGCACCAGCTCACAGGGCACTGTCTGTGAGGGAGTTTTTAGCCAGGAAACACATAACTGTATTGGAACACCCTCCCTACTCACCTGATCTGGCCCTCAGTGACTTCTTTCTTTACCAAAAGATGAAGGAAATATTGAAAGGAAGACATTTTGATGACGTTCAGGGCATCAAGGGTAATACGATGACAGCTCTGATGGCCATTCCAGAAAAAGAGTTCCAAAACTGCTTTGAAGGGTGGATTAGGTGCTGGCATCAGCGTATAGCTTCCCAAGGGGAGTACTTCGAAGGTGACCGTAGTGATATTCAGCAATGAGGTATGTGGCACTTTTTCTAGGATGAGTTCGCGAACTTAATTGTCCAACCTCATATGTATAGGTACCAAGATATGAAGTTCATTCAGAGAGAGATGCTCTTATGACTAAATATATCTACCTGATCAGTGTAACACCAAAATTAAGATATAGTATTTAATAAGATGATATTCAAGTTGATCATTCGAGAAAAACTTTACACCTGCACTTGCAGGTAATACTTTCATGCATGGAGAAATTATTTTCCATTTTTAGTTCTGGTTATAATCGTTCTGTGGTAGTGGCTACTTGTTTATAACTTTAACAAAGCCCTCATCTACAGCCGATTCTAGTATTTTATTAATTTTGAAATGTTTGAAAGTTTAGAGTCTGGGAATTGCAGGACTGGGATTGTAATCCTCACTTGGCCATGAACCAACTCTGCGACCTTGCGAAAAGTTTGTTTTCTCCAGACTGGTCCTAGTAAGAGATGATTTTACAGGGCCCTGCGACTCTTAAGAGTCAATGAGTTCAAAAGATGCAGGCTGAAATGAGAATAAGATAGCAGGTGCGTGTGTGAGGGATAGTGTGGAATCAGGGCTGATTCTAGTGCTTCTTTGGGAATAAAGAATGGAAAACACAGATAATGTACACCTATGCTTCGCTTTCTCTTTTCCTCCCTCCACCCACAAATATCTTTTCCTCTCTATTCCTGCCATTTGAATGTTAATGTCTTTTAATTCAAGCTTTGTCCCATGAATTACACGATTTCTGTAGAGTTTATTGATTTTAAACTAAAGATGTAGAACGTTGTTGAGGCTGAAAATAAATTTTGGCAACAGACGATTGCAAAACCTCTGCTTCCTATTGGTAGAGAAAGAAACCCTTTAAAACAATGAAAAAAATCCCCAAGTGACACTCACTGAAATGATGTGTAATCGCAGTTAAAACTGACAAGCTATTTTGTTTCCTTCTCATAAATTCAGTTACAGCCCTTCCTGTTCACAGTCTTCCCGTTAATTCTTTTGTCCAAAAGCTTTAGAACGTTATTCATGGTTAGCTGGGGATGGGGGTGGCGGGTGAGAGGAATGAGCAACATTGTGTTTTCTTAAAGTTCAAATTTCTTTGAAAATTTGAGAGCATTCATGGGGAGACAGAAAAGAAATAACCCTGGTAATCCTTCTAGAGCCATGTTTTCTCTTTCGTGAAAGGCTTTGCGAGACTCAGTCACAGCAGCATTTCAAGCATGATTGAATGCATGTGTAATTTTTGAACCCTTCATTGAAAGCCAAAGTACGAAAATCTAAAGGAAATGCTTGTGAAAAACCTCCTATCATATTTTATGCTACAATAGTTATATATCTTGAAACCCAGTGTTTTTAATGCAGTATTCTCAAGCCATTGTTCAGAGAACAAATGTTCACTAGGTGGTACATTGGGAAAGACAAGAGATTTTGGAATCAGAACATCTTGGGTTAGAATTCCTCTGCCACTTTGTAATATGCCAATTTGGGGAATTTAGTAAACCCCTCGTTTCCTTACTTGTTTCTGTGTTTTTTTGTTTGTGGGTTTTTTTTTTGGTGTGTTTTTTTTCTAAATAAAGTTTATTGGGGTGACAATGGTTAGTAAAGTTACATAGGTTTCAGGTGTACAATTCTGTAATACATCATCTATATATCACATGGTGTGTTCACCACCCAGAGTCAGTTCTCTTTCCATCACCATATATTTGATCCTCTTTACCCTCATCCTTACTTGTTTCTTGTTGAAGGTAGAGTGAAATGTATGTGAAAGCACTTTCTGAAGATGACGGTTTCAAGGTGGAGGGATGGTGTTATTAGCCAGTCAGCTCACTGAGGAGCCAGTCCGATCCTCAACTGGTCTTCACGGGGTAGTGTCTCTAATGTGACAATTGCTATTCTCTTTAGAAGAAGGTTGTTGTGATTATGACTGAGATAGATGATTCTTTCGAAACATCCACCTTGCAAACTATGGCACAGATTTGTTACTTGAGACATAGTATTGATCTAGACACTTCTTGCCTTGCAAAAGTTTAACTGTGGGTGTTTGGAATAGAAGAGAGAACACTCTCTATTTAGACTTTTATTGTTATACCTGAGTTGCTGTTCAGAATAACTTTGTCCTCAGTGAACAATCAGGACATTTACAGGCGATACAGATAGCGAGCTCGTTAGTGAATGACAGCATCTGGCCCAACCTCAGCACGCAGTTTCTAAGAATTCAGGCCTGGAGCTTGTGATGTAGTTTCCATTTATGTGCGCTCTCAAGTTTCCTTTTTTTTTCTTCTTTTTTTTTCATTTTTGTTCAATGCTTGTGATTTAGCCTTGCATCATGTCAAGAAAATATAATTGAGTTCAAACAAATTCATAAGGCAAACGCTGATGTGGAAAAAGTCAAGTTCTTTTCTGAAGCCGCTTTCAGGCATTTCCTTAAACTGGGCATTTAGAAGTGGAGTCACATGGATTTGGGGCCCTTTCCTTTGGACAGGTGTTGTCAGTTGCAGCTTTTGGTCTCTTCCTCACCTCCCGGGCTGGTCCCTCTTGCCTGAGTTACAAAATGCGGTATAGTCATTGGGGAACAGCCGGTTTTCTTTTTGTCATCAGCCCTGGAGAGCTGGCTGCTGCAGATGGCTCCCCAGAAATGATTTTCTTACATCCTTTATCATTTCTTTCTTATGAGAAAATTGCCTTGGACATTCATTTGAAATTAGCTGTGGTTTTTTCAAGAACATATCTCTCACAAAAAGCTATTGAATGCCAGTAATAAATATCTTGGGTAGCTAAGATACCCAGTCTTGCACCTAAATACAATGTCTACTTTAAGTCGCTGAGTCACCTTCCATTAATGTACCTACTTTTGAATAGCCACCTGGTTATATATCCAGATTTAAATAGATCAATTTGGTCTAATACCGTATACGTTTCATCAAAATGTCTGTCATAAACAGGAAAGGTACTAAAGGAGTAATACTTTTTGGTAGCACGTTGTATAGATCAAGGGCTGTCTTAATTATTATATGTATTTAATTCTTAAAATATTCTTAAAAGTTTAGACATCAAACAAGGCAGAGGAAGAAGAGAGTTTTAGTAACCTGTGCCAGACTGTAAAGATTCATTCATATTCAGGTCAGACTCCTCTGCCCAACAATTGGCCGTGACACTCAGCTCCTCAGTGACCTCTCCTGGTGCCCTCTCTTTCCTGCTCTTCCATTTTGATCATTACGTTCAAAGTGGAAATACAGTTTTTTGCTTAGTTTATCCACTTTTCTTTTTTTCGAGTTAATGTCAGGCACAGAGAAATTCACGTTCCTGATATCCTTTTGAAAAATGAGACAGTTCAAATTTCCCAATGCACAGACTGAATTCTTAAAAAAAGAAAAAAAGAAACCCCAGAAATCTTACCCATGTCTCTATAGTGAGAACTGTAATTAAAACAGTGGTTATCAAGTCCCAGTCCAGTAGTCTAACAAATAGAAGGCTGATAACTTTGGTGTTTCATTTTGTTTTTCATTGTGTTTAAATAATTTTTATTGACATGCATGAATTTAAAATGAGGTCAATTAAAAAATATAATTAGCTCAAGCACGATTCCACCAAATTAGCCCTTCATGCGTGAGCTGAATGACCTGTTCACAGAGAAATATGCCAGTGACTATCCCAGAAGGGCAAGATTTCAAGGCTCAAATCTCCTTACACTGCTTGTATTGAGAAACAAACTCCTATGTGATCACCTTTAAACTGAATCCCACTAAAAGACACCAAATGATAAGGCATTTATAATTCTTCCTCGGGGAAGGAAAGTATAACTCGCATCCACACTCCCCCCCACTATTATTAAGGTTATTTTTATTGAACCCTTGCTGTGTACCGGGCATTAGACTAGATATTTTATTTACATTCTTCAAGTGGCCTCGTGAGGAGATATTATCAACCTCATATTTCTTTTTTTTTTTTTAACCTCATATTTCTTAATTCAGTAATTCTAAATACTGAAGCTTTTAGCATTTGTCACTCGGAAAGAATCAACCAATTAGTAAATGGCAGAAATGATATTCAGAATACATTCTCCTGACTCTAAAGTCCATATGATTTCACCAAGGTTGTAGCTGTTGCATTGAAGTAAGGAGAGAAAACCTCGCAGATGTACCTGCTATGCCCATCTTCTTAGGTTAAAGGAAAGTTTAGAAGTGTGCTTACATTTTTATATTCAATCCCATCAGTGTTAATTGGTAAACAGATATTCTTTGCTTGTTTTTTACTCCTTGGGGTGTCAGGAGTTGTAGTTTAAAGTCTCATGACATTTTTAAAAGAAAAAACAATTCTGTCTGTGAGAAGAAAATGGAGAATTGTCTGTTGTTTCCAAAGGGCATGTAGCCACGCCCCAAATATTTTCAGTGATTTTGCATGTGACTTTTCAGGAAATGGTTGTCTATCGTAATGGATGACATAAGGAACAGTAATATTCTGATATTTTTTGTTAGCTCTAGATAAATGTTTATTAAATTCACATTATATTAACATTTTAATAAGTGAGTAATGCCATTTAATGTGAACTACTTGAATCATAATACAGTTGACCCTTGAGCAACGCAGGGATTAGGGGCAATGAACCCCCTCACCCGCGCAGTTGAAAATCTATGTATAATATTTGAGTCCCCCAATACTTGAGCTGTCCCTTGTATCCGTGGTGGATGGTTTCAGTACCCCTGGTGGATACCAAAATCTGAGGATACTCAAGTACCTATAGAAAATGGCATTGTTCAATGCATACAGTTGGCGCCTACACATCTGTGGTTAGAAGACAGTGCAGGTATTTATTGAAAAAAAATCCACATGTCAGTGGACCAATGCAGTTTAAACCTTGTTGTTTAAGGTCAAATGTATACTTACTTGTAAGTGCTCCTTGTATTTCAGGAATATCCACCCACTGTCTTTTAAACATGTTATAAATACCTCCCTCAATTCACATGTAGATGTAATTTTTGCTTACGGTTGTTAGTGTTTGTTCATTATTCTGTTGTTTTTAATTATAGTTCACATACCATATTATATTAGTTTCAGATGTACAACATCGTAATTTAACATTTATATACCTTATGAAGTGATCATTACAAGACTAGTAACCATCTGTCATCATACATAGTTATTATATTACTGACTATATTCCCTATGCTGTACATTACATTCCTTCGACATATTTTATAACTGAAATTATGTACTTCTTAATTCCCTTCCCCTTTTCTGCCCATCCCACACCCCCTTCCCCTCTGGCAACCATAAGTTTGTTCTATGTATCTATGAGTTTATTTCTGGTTTCATTTGTTCATTTGTTTTGTTTTTTAGAGTCCATATATAAGTGAAATCATACATTATTTGTCTTTCTCTTCTGACTTATTTCACTTTGCACAATACTCTTTTGGCCCATCCATGTTGTAACAAATGCCAAGATTTCATTCTCTTTTATGGCTGAGTAATATTCTATTGGGTGTGTGTGTGTACACACACACACACACACCCATATATTTTTATCCATCCATCTATCAATGGACACCTAGGTTCATTTGTTTTTGGATTTTCTTTGATGATATTCTTACTTACTCTGTAGTTAAACACAATAGGTCTTAGGCTTCAAAAGGCCTTCTACATTCACCCAAATATTATAAAATCATTCATTAATATGTTATACTCTGGTGCTTTAACACTAAATGAAAATTTAATGGCTTTTAATTAGATTATGAAAATATATCATCATTTTGAAAAATTCAAACAATACAGAAAAGTATAATGAAGAATGTAAAAAGACCCAAAATAATAGTCAAAAACTTACATTGTCATGAAAAATGTATTTTTAGATGTATCATTAGTCATACGTACACCATGTCCAAGTTGTGTGTATATGTGCGTTTCTCTGTATACTCTATGCACTCGGCCTTTCTCATTCCACAATAACAGTATGTAGTGGTGCCTTTTTTGTATCAATTAATATAAATATTCCTTATTATCGTTAGTGACTTCACAGTGCAATATTTAGTGGACTTACTATAAGTTTATTAACCATCTGTTTCCAGTCTCTCATTATTTAAACAGTTGTTCAACTAAATTATTTGTGTCAGTATGTGTGTATATACCCTTACCAAATTGTCATAGTAGTTTGTTATGTTACCTTTCTAGACTTGGAAGAATTGTTGAACCACAGATTATTGCAATTTAAAATCTTGATATATATTTCTAAAAGAATTACTATAAATATTGAGCAATTTGTACTTCTAACATCTGCTTAATTATTACAAACCTGATACTTAGAAGCTTATACAGCAGTACCTCAGTTTTTGAATGTCTCCGCTGACGAACATTTTGGTTTACAAATGCCATAAATTTTATGGATCTATGATATCATTAGATAGTAAAATTTATGCTAAATTTGCAGTTTTAGGTGTTGATTTTAAAGGTCTGGAACGGATTAATCCATTTTGCATTACTTTCTATGGGGAAACCATGCTTCGGTTTTCGAATGTTTCAGAACTCGAACGGTTTTCCAGAACGGATTATGTTAGAAAAACGAGGTACCACTGTATTTCATTAAAAATGTATTTAAATGCCAGAGAAGTTAGCACACACATCTCAAGTATAATATTAGATAAAGTTCTCAATTTAATTTGCTAAAAATACAAGTTTATATTTGAAGTGAAATGGCCACACAAAACAAGAACAGATGTAGCATATTTCGATGTAGTTTCTCATGGCTCCATACAGTTGACAATGATACTTTCTGGGCATATTTGCATCTTGTCTGATTCATAAAGATCTAGATTTCCTTTTCCACTGCCTGTTTATGCCCAGAGCTTGTAATTCCATTACAGAGGAACCGACAAAAACAATCTATCATATATCATTTCAGGGCATGTGTACACTGATTTAAACTAAAATTAGTACCAAAAGAGCCACGTATTCACTCAGGTGGTGGTGAGAATGGTGTTAGAGCACTTGAAGAAATCAGAGTGGGACCTAGATATCCCTAAACACTATCTGCCTCTGTCTTCTTGGTATCCTCTAGGTAAATAGAGATAAAGAGGGAATTGAGAGAGAGAGAGAGAGAGAGAGAGAGAGAGAGAGAGAGAGAGAGAGAAAACATGAGCAAAATTATGAAATAATAGAGTGTGTAGGTATCTCAATACGTTGTCAGGCCAGCAAATGTGGTTACACACAAGTATGTGTTATGACTCCTAACATTTCAGTGCTGTCCTGCAGTAATACAAAGTGTGAGTCAAAAATTTTTAAGAAATGAAAATTGGAAAAGCTGTAGTGTATTTTGAAGAATCTGGAGTTTTTCAGTAGGAAATTGAGAAATATAATACTAAATAATGTTAAGCAATGCCGTGATGTGGGTAGATTTGAATTGTAGATAACTGGCATTTTTGTGGAGACCAGATTAGTGGAGGACATGCATAAACAAGAAAGTAGAGTCAGGAGGTTCTTGAAGTAATACTGGCAAGAATTGATGGTAGACTGAAGTAGCTAGTATTAATAGGAAAATAAAAAATAAGCTTTTAAGAGATAAAATTGACTTGACTTTGAAAAAGATTTTATGAATGGAGGAGGGAGGAAATGTTAAGGGTTACTAGTTTATATGTTGAATAGGGAGAGTTGGATTTAATAGAAGTTTTAATTTTGTCAGGACTATATGACAAAGTAATCAGTGGCAAGGGTATTGAGGCTATGTACAAAAAGTTATTATAATTCAAAAGCAAATTAATATGGGTAAGGAGTGAAGAAACTATATCAAAGAAATGAGGGACGTGTATAAATGGAAAGATATTCTGTGCTCATGGATTAGATGAATTAATATTGTTAAATTGTCCATACTATCCAAAGCAGTGCATTATCCTGATCAAAATTCCAATGGTCTTTTTCACAGAAATAGTATCAAATCATTCCTATAATTTGTATGGAACCATAAAAGACCGCAAATAGCCAAAGCAATGTTGAAAAAGAAGAACTAAATTATAGAGGCATCACTTCCTCTAATTTCAAACTATATTAAAAAGCTATAGTAATTAAAACAATATGGTTTTGGCACAAATAGACATATAGATCAATGGAACAGAATAGAGAGCCCAGACATAAACTCACACATATATCGTTAATTTACAGCAGAGGAGCCAAGAATATACAGTGGGGAAAGGACAGTCTCTTCCATAAATGATTTTTGGGAAGATTGGACAGACACATATAAAAGAATGAAACTGGGCCACTATTTTATACTATACACAAAAATTAACGCAAAATGGATTAAAATCTTGAACATACCGGTAAGACCTGAAACAATAAAGCTCTTTGACATTGGTCTTTGTGATGATTTTTTTATTCTGACACCAAAAGCAAAAGAAACAAAAGCAAAACTAAACATGTGGGGGTACATCAAACTAAAAAGTTTCTGCGTAACAAAGGAAACTGTCAACAAAAGAAGAAGGAAACCTAATGAATTGGAGAAAATATTTTCAAACTATATGTATAAGGGGCTAATATAAAAAAATATATTAAGTACTCATACAACTCAATAGCAAAAAAGGAAAAAAAACAGCATCAATTGAAAGAAAAGGACAGAAATTCTGAATAGACATTTTCACATTTTTTATATGTTGGCTGTACACATGGCCAACAGTTACATGAAAAAATACTCAACATCACTAATCTTCAGGAAAATTCAGATCAAATCCACAAGGAGATATCACTTCACACCTATTAGGATGGCTATTATCAAAAAAATTAGAGCAAGATAAGTGTTGGTGAGGATGTGGAGTCAAGGAACCCTTGTGCAGTATGGGTGGGAATGTAAACTGACGCAGCCACTGTGGAAAACAGTATGGAAGATCCTCAAAAAATTCAAAATAGAACTACCATATGATCCAGCAATTCTACCTCTGGGTATTTATTCAAAAAAAAGAGAAACACTAATTCCAAAAGATACGTGCATCCCCATTCTTGTTGCAGCTTTATTTACAATGGCTAAGATATGGAAACATCCTATGTGTCCATTGACGGATGAAGGGAGAAATAGTGATATATATGCAATGGAATATTACCATAAAAAAGAATGAAAATTTGCCATTTGCGACAACATGGACAACATGGATGGACCTAGAGGGTATTATGCTAAGTGAAATAAGTCAGAGAAACGGAAATACTGTATGATCTCTCATATATGTGTAACATATACGCACTAAGTTTACATATACAGAGCACAGAGTTTTGGCGGCCAGCAATTGGTTTACAGGGTGGTAGAAATGGGTGAACTCTTAAAAAGACAATCATGGCACTGTTCATCTTATAGATGACCATGTGACCATCCAACTCATACCACAATCTTAGGAAATATTCCCAGTCCACAGGCTAGAAGGGCAGGTTTATATTGTACTATATAATGATATCAACCATGGGCCACTAGTTAATGGAATAGGGCTGGACATCTGATCCTCAGATTCTTATCAGACCACTCAAGTTCTCCTTATTAGAGGCTGTAATTGAGATCCAGTGATTGAGTCAGTCATTGGTCACTGACTCTTAAACTCAAGTTTAAGAGTCACGTGGATTCATGGGTTGAGGCATCGGTTCTGGGGTATCCCTAATCATCCATGTGTGTTTGCTGAGAATTCTGTCTGTCTGTGTCTGTTTCTTTTCTTTTTCTCTCTCTCTCCTCCCTCCCTCCCTCCCTCCCTCCCTCCCTCCCTCCCTCCCTCCCTCCCTCTCTCCCTCTCTGTCCCTGTCTCTGTCTCTGTCTCTCTCTCTCTCTCTCTCTCTCTCTCTCTCTCTCTCTCTCTCTCTCTCTCTCACACACACACACACACACACACACACAGAAAAAGTTCATCTGGATTCCAAATTCCCATGAGTCTCTGTTGTGTTATATTCTGTGAAAGTCTCTTGTATCCTTATAGTACATCTTATATTTAGTTGAGCTATTTTGATTGAAAACTCTTCCACACAACTCCATTTGCTGTAAGAGAGCAACTGTGATTTACTCATTCATTCAATAAACATTTAATGAGCACTTACTATGGGCCTGCATTGTTGGATGCACTGTGAAAAATACAACTATAGGCAAAATGTGGTTCTAACCAATTAGTGGAGAAAAACAAATTAAATAGAATTAAAATACAATGAAGTGAGTGCCAAACTAGTGATGGGTAGTGAGTGTTATGGCCTCAGCTGTTAAGGACTCAATATGACAGTTGAATCTGAAAGATTTGGTAGAGTAAAACATGTGGTAGAGTCACAGCAAATGAAACTCAAAATTTAAATTTGCCTTGAAGAATGAGTAGATATATGCAAAATGAAACAGAGAGAATGTATAGATTGAAAAGAGAAGGTAGCTTAGGACCAGATCCTTGAATAATTTCAACATTTAAGGGCAAGGTAGATGGGATAAATTGACAAAGGATATGTGAAAGAAGGGGCAAAGAGGTAGTGTTATCCAAGCTAGAGGAAAAGAGTGTTTCAAGCAAGTAGATAGACCATCATTGACAGGTTAAGAAATTCAGTTTCTGAAAGTTCACATTACATTACTGACACAGAGTTGATTAGTAACCTGAGTTGCATGGCTTTCTCTATAATGGTGAGAATAAAATCTGATTGCAATGGCTTGCTAGCACAAGGGAAGTGAGGAACTGGAGAGTCAACAAAATGAAAAAAAAAGGCTTCAAAGGTTGATAAAGTAATAGCTAAAGGGAGAAGTGGAATCACAGGATAATTTTTTAAACATGCAAATGCTTCAGTACGTTTGAATGACTAAATATGATATGCATAAGTGTGCACAGGAAATATTAACTAACTGAAGATGTGGCAATGAAAGATTCTCCTTGAAAAGGTTTAGATTTTTGCATAGAGATGTTAAACTTAGTTTTATTTGTAATAACCCCAGAAGAAATGAGTCTGCACGTCCCCAAATAAATAGTGGAAAGTTTGAATAATATTTTCATAAGATTTGGGTGGATTATTATGAAGTCTTTTAAAATAATGTTATTAACATTAATGATAAAAATAAAGTTGGTGAAAAATTAATATTAAGTCAAAAACAAAGTACGATACAATGTAGAAAGCATATGAACCGTGATTCTTATTCTGTTACTCAAACATACAGGAAAAAGATTGGAAAAAAATAAACTGTTGAACAGTTATCTTGGATAGTGAGATTACTGGTGATTTTTAATTGTCTTTCTAAAGTAAAGCCTTTATAAATTACAATAATAAGCATGCATTTTTATAGTCAGAAACAATTATTCATATATAGTAGATGAGTAATACATGATCTATATTTCTCGAGGAGACATAAAATCATGTACTTTCAACAATTATACATTCTCCCGTTAATTTATTATATCATCATGATCTCCCCTCTTCTAAAAATGTATCTTCAACCCTACCCAAAGTGCATGTTATATGTCTTTAAGCTCTTTAGTATTGTACAAGAACAAGCTTTTCAAAGTGTGCTTGCGCGCCCGTAGGTATGTGCATGCACACACGCTTGCGTATATGTATGCCTGTGTTTGGATCATGATGAGAACGTATTTCAGGACCTTTCTTAGCTGAAACAATTTCACATCTAGTTTAATTTTTCAATCCTGTATTCAGAGACTAATATATTTAAAATCATTTTCATGAAGCCATGGAAACTATTTAATGTTATTTCAATTAGTGGTGAGTGAATGCAAGAATGGAGCCTGTGTGACTGATTAAAACTTCTTTCTCATTTATAAAAAAAGAAAAAATGAAATCTTGAAGGGCTCCAATTTGCTGCTATTAACGATGCAAGTGAGCTTAAATTATAACACCACTAAGAGCAAAGAAAGATTTTTTTTAATGTGAATTTCAAGAACTGTGAAAATCATGACACCAAGATATTAACTTCCCATTGTATTCTCAAAGTATTTCAGCTTTGTAGAAATAATTTGAGAAGAAAATCCCCAGTATTAACATTTAAAGTTGTGAGCTGCTCTGAATTGCCTTATTGTCTGCAAGACTTAATTTAACTTAAAGCCCCAGTATGAATACTCTCAGGATCAGATGCTGTCTCTAAGCACCACCTGGTCATAGAGAGAAGTCCTTTCTAACTACTGGAGAGTTGGGGTTGAAAGCAAATGCTGTGCTCTACCTGGAATTGTTAGCTTGCCACACATTTCTCTGAAGTCCAAGGTGGCCATCTTTACTTGGTGACCATGAGATTGAGCAGATCAGTGATTTAATTTGACAGCTTATCTCTCCATGAGGATGGTGACAGCCCAGGATTTTCTGGCTTTGGAGGAGGAAGAGGAGGAGGAGGAGGAGGAGGAGGAGGAGGAGGAGGGAAATAGCTCAGGATCAATATTCATAAAATCGATAAAGGATAAGCTGTTTTCTTGATTGTGCTGTTTGAGGTAGTCACTTAATAGAGGGTTCAGAAAATTTAAATAGTAGCAAATGCAAAAAGGTTAACTAAATGAAGTAGAGTAATGAAAAATCTCCTTCTAAATATTCTTTGAAATCCTGGCCATTTTTGCTTTTCAAAAAAGAAGACAGAACAAAACAATACTAGCGAAAGTCAATATGAAAGGTATTTTCTGAAACCATTACAAAAGCATACCAGATTTTGTCAAGATGGCACAACAAGTACACACTTGAACACACCTTCTACACTCCAAGCATATGGCAATGACAGATAATATATAGGAAAAAATACCAAAACAAACCAAAAAAGCCAATTAAAAAGGAATATAATATCTGTATGAATCAAAAGAACAGCAGAAAAAGAGCCTCTTAAGATTGGCTGAAGCTGCAGCTCTGCTAGGCTCTGAGTTTGTAAGCAGGCAAATGTAAGCAGGAGTTGTGTTCCTGTGTGGTATTAGGACCTAAAAATCCTTTTTTAAGGGTAGGGCACCAGAAGAAAGTTCATTGGTGGAAACCAGAACCTGATTTTGCACTCCCCATTTTGTTTTTAATTGGGAAAGTGTTTGGGATTTTGAGACTTAAAGGGCTCATTACCTATGGAGTCAAAAGTATAAACATAGAACCCTACGTACAGAATCTGACTTTCTCTGAGCTTATGGCTAATGATTCGCATCAGAAGTAAGACTAGGGCCTGAGTGGGACCTGGCGGTTGGGCAGATGCAACTATTCACACATGAGACTGAAAGGTTATCAGAGACAAAGTGTGAGTGTTTGTGGAGGAATGGGGGAGAGGGAGCTGGGGGCGGGGGCAGGGGGAGAGAGAGGTTGAGAAAGGAAAACCATCCCATTAAAAATAAGCCTGCAAACCAAAATTGTAAAACATGGTGAGAAATATGCTAAAAAGGTAGACCAAAAAAATCAATATTAAGAACATGTGTTTATGTAAATGAAAACAATTTGTGAAGCGATATATAAAGGACTGTGAAATTACTAGTTTAAAGAAAGGAAAGTTACAGATCAACATCTACAATGTCGTTTATCTGCTATTGATCTACAAAAATCATTAAGACAATTTTAAAGTGCAATAAAATGTGGGAATTTGTCCTATCATATTATCAACAATTATTTTAAAAACATGGTAATTAAGACAGTGGTATTGATGGAGACATTACAAATATATAAATGGAACAGACGAGAGAGCCTTGAAACAGACCCACTTGCATATATGGAAACTTAATATAAGAAAGAGATGGCAATTCAGAGCTGTGGGGGACAGAATGTATTATGCTAGAGAATTGGTCATCCATATGGAAAAAAATAAAATTAGATTATGCATTACCGGGCACAAAAATAAATCCAGGTGGATTTAAGAACTGAATGGGAAAATCAAAAACTGCAAAGCTTTTAGAACACAATAAAGAAGACTGGCTCAAAGACTGCAGTATAGGAAAACATACATTATAAAAGACAAAAAGAAAAATATTTTAAAATATTCTAAATCTGACTTGTATTATAATGAAAATGTTTGGTATAGGTCCCAAACAGAGGAAAGACCAACTACAGGTTCGGAAATTTTATTTGCAATGTGTGCTGCTGAAAAAGAATTAATACATAGAATTTGCAAAGAGCTACCAATAAAAAAGGAAAAATAATGGTTGGATTTGGTACATACATAAAATGGAAAACTGCAGCTGTTAAATAAGTTGTTCCATATTTTCTCACAAGGAAATATATTTAAGAAATGTTAATAGTGGAAATGAGCACTTCTCAGGACAGTGTGTACCATATGCTACCTTGTGTGTGTGTGTGTGTGTGTGTGTATTTGAATATCTATACATATTGAATATATTTGAATACATGTGGAATCTTTATTAGAGTAGCCCATCTTATATATTCATAGGCTACTCTAATAAAGATGCAACAGAAAAGAAAAATATTATTTGCCCCTTAAGAAGGGAGTTGCACAAAAATTAAAAAGTCACACAATACCGAGAACTGGAAATGGGAAATTTAATACACTGCCAGGAGAAACATGAATTGATATAACCCAGTTTGGAGCAATTTCACAGTTTGTAGTAAAGCTGAATATGTAATGCTCTTTGACCCAGCAATTTTACTCTAAGATACATACTTAGAACTGTATTTCTCAAAGTGTGATCTAGAGACCGCTGGGGGGGTGGGGGAGGAGGACTTTGAGAATGTTTTAGAGGGTCAGCAAAGGCAAAGTTATTTTTGTAATATTAGTAAGATTTTCCTTTTCACTGTATTGGCTTTTGGACTGATGGAGTAAAATCAATGGTGGCATATTAGCATGAATTAAAATAGTGAAACCAAACATACTAGAAGATATTGTATTCTTCACTGTCACACGCTCACAGCGGGAAAAAGAAAAACAAAAGCAAGTCTGACCTAACAATATTTTTAATGAAGCAGTAACATTCAGTAATTTCATTAAATCTTTTTAAAAATTTATTTAAATATAGTTGCTATATAATCTTACGTTGGTTATATTAGTTTCAGGTGTACAATATAGTGATTCAATATTTTTATAACTTACAATGGGATCATCCCACTAATTCTTATAATCGTCTGTCTCCGTGTAAACTTATCAAAATATTATTGACTATATTTTTCCTCCCCTTTTCACCCATCCCCCTACCCCCTCTCTTCTGGTAACCATCCCTTTGGTCTCTGTTACTATGGATCTGTGTTTTGTTTTTAGATTCCACATTTCGGTGAAACCATTTGATATTTGTGTTTCTCTGCCTTGTTACACTTAGCATAATATCCTCTAGATCCATCCATGTTGTCACAAATGGAAAGATTTTACGCTTGTATTGCTGCGTGATATTCCATTGTATATATGTACCACATGTTCTTTATTCATTCATCTATTGATGGACCCCTAGGTTGCTTCCATATTTTGGCTGTTGTAAAAAATACTGCAATGAACATAGGGGTGCATGTATCTTTTTGAATTATTGTTCTTATTTTCTTTGGGTAAATGCCCAGAAGTGGAATTGCTGGGCCATATGATATATCTATTTTTAGTTTTTTGAGGAATCTCCATACTGTTTTCCATAGTGGCTGTACTAATTTGCATTCCCTCCAATAGTGTACAAGTGTTCCCTTTTCTTCGTATCCTCGTCAATGCATGTTATATTGACTTTTTGATAATTTTCGTTCTGACAGGTGTGAGATGTATCTCATTGTGGTTTTGATTTGCATTTTCCTGATGATTAGTGATGTTGAGTATCTTTTCATATGTTTGGTGGCCATCTGTATGTCTTCTTTAGAGAAACGCGCAATACACACTGGAGTAACGACTGTCTCTTCAAGAGGTGTTGTGAAAACCGGGCAGATACATGCAAAAAAATGAAACTGGTCTACTCTCTTACACCATATACAAAAATAAACTCAAAATGGGTTAAAGACTGCAATGTAAGGCCTAAAACCATGAAACTCCTAGAAGAAAACATAAGAAGTAAACTACCTGACATTAGTGTGAGTAATATCTTTTTGGACATGTCCCCTCGAACAAGGGAAACAAAATAAAAAATAAACAAATGGGACTACATCAAACTAAAAAGCTTCTGCACAATCAGGAAAACCTTCAACAAAACAAAAAGGCAACTTACTGAATGACTGAATATATTCACAAGTAATTTCATTAAATATTCAATCTTGAGTACAGGTCTTTTTAAAATACTGGTGACAAAATGAGAAATACACATAAAGTAGTTCAGCTACATACCCAAATAATAATTTTGTCTTGAGGAAAAGCTCTTCTGTGATTATTTGAGTTACAAACTGAAGTTCATGGCCTGCCATTTTACTTGACAAAACAATTGACAGACATATTATTGTTATTCAGACTTGGACTTTTGGCAAAATTTTCTCTGAAATAAGCGGAGTCTGTCACTTCAATGAAAACAAATGATAGCATTTGTTGCCAGTGATATTTGAAAATTTAAGTGAAAATTGGAATTTTGGAAAATTTGTATCTACTTGCGAGTCTGACAACTTCATAATACTTAAAGACTTTCTGATGAGATTGGCAATGCTAGGAGCAAACATGCATTTTGACATTGCATCAATGAAAAGTGTCAACATTTGGAAGATCTGCATAGCTCAGTGACCTACTGTTTTCCAGATGACCAATGCATAATGTCACAAATCAAGCATCAGTCAAGGATCCAGAGTGCAAAACAAACCAATGGAGCTTAATGAAACTGGAGCTTAATTAAAACATGCATTGATTTGGTTCAGATTCCCTATTGTAAGTAATCTTTAAGAAAACACCATTATTGAGTTTTGTTATAGTATCAAACAGGAATATCTTTGACTATCCAAACAGGCCACTAAAACACTCCTCTCTTTTCATGTTTGAATTCTGTGTGTGGCTGAATTTTATTCATGTACTTTAACGAAAACATTTCACTGCAGACTGAATGATGATGTCTGTATGAAAATCTCCAGATATCTTCTTTTAAGCCACACATTAACGATATTTTCAAAAATACAAGACAGTGTCCCTCTTCTCACTACATATTTTGTGTTTTGAAAATATAGTTATTTTTCATAATATATCATTTAGGTTAATGTGTAATTGGTTTATTATATTTAAATTAAGAAAAGCATATGTATATTAGCATTTTTGCAATTTTAATTTCTAAACACTAAATATCAATAGATATAACTAGTATAGACAAAAGCTAACAGAATATGGTGATAGTTGTGAGAGCCGTGTGTAGGGGTTGGGGAACGTTTTCTGATGAGACGCTTGCTCAGTCATATGAAGAACATAAGCAAATTAATTATGGATTCCTGTCAGAGAGAAGAGGAAATGCAAAAGCTCTGAGAAGGGCATGCTTGGTACATTTGAGGAACAATAAGGGGGCCAGTGTGCCTGTCACTAAGTGAGCAAGGGTGGGTTTTGGAGCTGAGATCAGAATGGCAGGCAAGAGCAGGATCATGGAAGGCACTATCGCAAAGGAGAACGTCTCTGTAAATGCCTGTGACTCAGTTTTATGCTATCAGTATCACATTGAACTTTGGAGAAAGTTCAAAGGCCAATGCACCTTACCCTTTGATCAGATTGGGTGATTAACAGGGTTATCATCCATTTAAGTGGAAGTAGAGATGGGATGCAAAGTTCCTCTTTGGTTGGGCTTTAAACACTGAGAAGCTGTTACAGGAACTTAGAGCCAGGGTGCCGGAAGTTCCCTCAGCTTCCATAGGTCAGGTCACAACACAACCTGGCAGGCCGTCAACCCCTTGTATTTGATGCCAGGTGCAACTGATTGTTTTTACATATCTGTGGTAAGCAGTTGCTTGGACAAGTTCATTGGGGCAGATAAATGTAAGAAGCAGCTGCCACATAAAAATATTTCGGTCATAGATACATTTTTGCTGGGTTGCTGCTGCCTTTTCCCTCAAATATCTGAGATGGAGGTCACTTGAGAAGGTGGAGGAAGGTTAATAGTGTTACACACTTGGTGGTTTCAAAACATGTTCACAAATTCTTTGATATTCTCTTCAAGAGGTGAAGCTGAATTCACTTTGAGTGTAGGCTGAACGTAGTAACTTGTTTGCAGTGAAGAGATTATGGCACAAGTGATAGGATGTTACTTTCAATGGTTACAAAAGGACTGTAACTTGTTTCTTCGTGCTCTCTCCCTCTCTGTGTCTCTACTTTCTCTCTCTCTCTCTCCCCCTCTCCCCCTCCCCCCTCCCCCCTCCCCCTCCCCCTCCCCTCCCCTCCCCTCCCCCTCCCCTTCCCCCCCCCCTCCCCCCTTCCCTCCCCCTCCCCCTCCCCTCTCCCTCCCCTCTCCCCTCCCCTCCCCTCTCCCCTCCCCTCTCCCCTATCCCCCTCCCCCCCCACCTTTCCCTTTCTCTCTGGCCAGTGTTCAGTGAGGAACTAAGGGAACTGAGTCAGCCTCATGTGGGGGCTTGCTAATGGATCCTTTAGTCCCAGTAATGCTTTCAGATGACTTCAGCTTCAGTTTACAGCTTGATTTGTAAGCTTAAGAGAGACCCTGAGCCTGAGCTACCCAGCTAAGCCATTTCTGGATTTCTCATCCGCAGAAACTGTGCAATAACAAGTTTTTTGTTTTGTTTCATTTTATTTTCTAAGATACCCATGATTTGTTACATATCAATAGATAACCGATACACATAGGGTTATTCTATTTTAAGGAGGATAAAATTAAAATCCAAAAGGTCAATGACCTACCCATGAACACAAAGCTGTAAATTGTCAAGAGCTGAAGTTCAAACCCTAGTCTTTTAACTCCTAGTTCATTGCTCCTTTCATTGTATCAGACTGCCACCAGTCATGTAAGTAACATATTTCTTCTATTTCCAGACCTATCAAATATAATTCAAAAAGCACTATTGAGTCTTAATCAGAAATAACAAAATGTAAAGATCAATCACTTCATCAGTTTCTTTGTACATCTTAAGCAAAAAAAAGTGTGCCAACTCTAAAACTCCAAAGACCAATTCTTAGAACCAAAAAGCAGCAAAGAACTTTAGGGATATCTGTCCTAGAGTTTAACTATATGGAACATTGAGTCCTGTGAGGGAAAATTACTGATAATTTCCACAGCGTGAGTTAAAGAGGGAGTGAGGATTCAGTCTTACCTCAGCTGTATAAAGAAAGCATTTTTGAAATTTGGTATTTCATGTAGTTTGTTCCCTGAGAACAGATGCTTAAAAGTTCATATACATGAGGCTTGGTACAGTGGCTGGCAGAGAGAGTTGACACTCTCTTACCTGACCTCTTACTCTTGCTAGGTTACTAATGCTCTTTATTCCTGCTGTATAACATAGTGTGATTATACAGCACATTGAAAACTCTCAGCTAATAGCCTACCCACTTGCCTACATATGGCTTTATCTGTTGAATTCCATGCTTACCGAGAGCCATATTTGTTTCCAAACCTCTCTCTCCCAAGTGTGCTTATTATTGTAATAATTGTATTTAATTGACTATTACATAAACTAATGAATATGGATTTTTAAAGAGAACTGTTCTTTCTATGAAATTGAAATTAAATGATAGGTGCAAGATATTAATAACAAAATTGCCTTAAAATTAGGTGTGGGGGAGAGATTGGAACATAGAAAACAAAAAATCTAGAAGCATTCTGCATCTTAATTCCTTCATAAGTGTCCTCAGCTTTCTGCTACATTTCAAAGAAAGTGAACTTGATGTCACAGATGATGCCATGTCATGTGGTTTATGCAATAATGGCCATGAGAAACTTAAATCTGAGGACTGATATTCAATGAAAAGGCCTTGACCTTACATCAAGACAGAGAAGAAAGAATGTCCATTTATGTGATTTAATATTATATAAATTATCTAGGGTATGTATATATCATTTTTAAATGATTTCTAACTTCAGCCAATGTTTTTAATTAATCAACCAAGTATTGGTGACAAGTTTATCAGATAGTAAAGTTTCCGCTATTGTATATTCCTAGGAAGTGTTCAATGAATGAATGAATGAATGAATGAATGAGAAGTTCAATGGGGTAGGTAAAACATGGCACCCTATGGACTCAAGGCATTTTTTACTTTATTGGAAAAATTTGTTAACATTCATATACTGTACACCTAAATGTGAACCCTATTTTTCATCATTGTGTAGTTAGAGGATGTTTGAGCTGAAAGAAAGCACTTCCAAGTCTTTCCTAGTTTCATGCCACACTTATCTCGCTCCTTGACAGAGCAGATTTCTTTCTTGGGTGTCTTGTGTAAGTTTTCCCTTGGCAGCTCTACTTGAGTGGCTTCCATACTGGTTGAGAGTTTGCAGGCATTATATTTTTCCAGTGCCATCCACAATGTGTTTAGGGTTTCTGACAAAGTCGTTTCCAGGGCTGCTAAGCAACCATTACTGACAGCTAAAAATAGGGAGCAGCCATCATTTTATGGGACTCAGGACGCTTAAGGAGCTTTTACAGGCCAATAACTCTGGGAGATAATTACTATTGGATTCTGCTTTTGAAATGGATTAAAAATACATTGTGTGTGAATCGACAGTCGTTTGTACAGCAAAAGCTGTTTCTCAAAGCTTTGTTTGCATTGATTTATTTTCATGTGAGTTCTGTTTAAAAACATTAATGGTATTTGATCTGGGTAGACAGTCTTCATGTGTACTTATTTCCATGAATTAAAGACATATAATAATATGTGAAAGCATACAAATGTAGCGTGGGCTTGAAACTTTCTTCTGAATGAACCATTTATCAGTTTCTCCAGAGTTTTAGCTTTATATATCGCCACTACATCACGGATGTATTTGCCTGTGCATTTCTTCATTTTTGCATTCGTTCATTTGACAGGAATTGCCTCTCTTCACTATCATTTTTCTATCTTGCCATCAACAATTTTTCTTTTGTTCTTTGTACTTATTTATCTACTTGGCTCTCTGTTCTGCATATGCCAATCTCTATCAACTATCGATCTCTGTAAGTATCCATATAAAATATCATGTTCTTCTCTTCATTCAGCCATCTCTTTATTTTAGGGTTTTACTGACAACCCCTCCTTAACTTGCGTCCCTGTCCCTTTATGATCCCTTGATTTTTAAAAAAAATATTTAATTGTAGCACCTAACACTTTCTTAATATGTCTAACTCTGAGCTCAATGAGGGCAGGCGCCGTAAGTCTTCTTCTTCTTCTTCTTTTTATTTTGCTCCTTATTGTGCCTCCATTGCTTAGTATAGTGACTGGCACTTAATAGATGCCCAATGAATATTTGTTGAATGAATATTTAAATGTCTACATGTGTTTATAAAGTCGGACAGTTAAGTTCATGAACTCATCCTAGAAAAAGTGCTGCATACCTCATTGCTGAATATCACTATGCTGAATGTCACCTTCGAAGTACTCCCCTTGGGAAGCTATGCACTGACGCCAGCGAGCGCCTAGTCCACCCTTCAAAGCAATTTTGGAACTCTTTTTCTGGAATGGCCATCAGAGCTGTCATCTTATTACCCTTGATGTCTGAATGTCATCAAAATGTCTTCCTTTCAGTATTTCCTTTATCTTCGGGTAAAGAAAGAAGTCATTGGGGGCCAGATCAGGTGAGCAGGGAGGGTGTTCCAATACAGTTATGTGTTTACTGGCTAAACACTCCCTCACAGACAGTGCCGTGTGAGCTGGTGCATTGTCGTGATGCAAGAGCCATGAATTGTTGGCGAAAAGTTCAGGTCGTCTAACTTTTTCATACAGCCTTTTCAGCACTTCCAAATAGTAAACTTGGTGAACTGTTTGTCCAGTTGGTACAAATTCATAAGGAATAATCCCTCTGATATCAAAAAAGGTTAGCAATATCGTTGCAACAAGTTCTCGAAGTTGATTGTCAGTCCTCTTATATCCTCATCCATTTCTATCTCCTTTCCACCATCACTTCATCAGCTTCTGTCTTATCTTTCCATTATCTGTCATCATTCCAACAGGATGTCTTTCAAGCTCTCCACTCATCATCCCAACTATCCATCTATCCATCTCTATCCCTCAAGTTCCTTATCTGTATCTAAGCAGCTATGTAACAATTTATTAATGTATTACAAGGTCTTTTTATGTATTCATCCTTCTATCAATGTCTCTTTCATCTCATCTGTCATTCATTAATCCATCATTCTCCATCATGTCTTCCATCTAAATTATGCATCATCTCAATATAGAATGATAGGTGTGTACAATTTTTAGTGAATGCCCCAAAGGAAGGGTTACAGAGAATTTATATCTTCCATCTATTTTATATGAACTTAATTATATGAACTCAGCAAATTAAAAGACAAGAAGAATAATTTAAGTAGTACCCATCACTCCTGTCAATGTAGTCCATAAATGGTACATGAGATATCTGCTATTCCCAAAGTCATTTTTAATGAGATTAAAGCGTTTAAAAACAGGTATTATTTATACTACATGGCCTTAAAACACAAGCCAACTATTTTTTTGTGCACCTCACCCAAAAACAACAGCAGTCTGTTCCGAATTTAGAGTAAAAATGACTATGTTGGATCTATAGTGGCTTCTGTAGCAGCATTTCCCTAAGGGAAGGGTGGTATAACTTCAGCTATTGACAATTTTAGTCTTATTGTCTACCTTTTGGAACTTAACCTCTGTGTAGCCTATGACTCCCCCATAGTCATTATTCACAGGGCAGAATAACAGTGAGTGGAATAGTGATGGTTGAGCTTCGTTCTGACGGGTGATTTGGAATTTTTCAGGCAGCAAAAGGCAAGAGTGGTCAAGTATGAGGGATAAGAAACTGTTCATTACGGTTATCTAATTGAATTTCTTAAGCATATGTGCCTCTCTCCATCATCTCTGGATCTCTATAGTTATCCATCTAGTAGAGTATTTTTTTTTTTTAATGTTGTTTCATGGTTCAGTGCTGTTCAAGCTACTCTTTTTTTTTAATTAAATTTTTTTTACTAGGGAAGGGGAACAGGACTTTATTGGGGAACAGTGCAGGACTTTTTTCCAAGTCAAGTTGTTGTCCTTTCAGTCTTAGTTGTGGAGGGTGCCATTCAGCTTCAAGTTGTTGTCCTTTCAGTCTTAGTTGTAGAGGGCGCAGCTCAGCTCCAGGTCCAGTTGCCGTTGCTAGTTGCAGGGGGCGCAGCCCACCATCCCTTGCAGGAGTTGAACCGGCAACCTTGTGTTTGAGAGGATGCGCTCCAACCAACTGAGCCATCCGGGAGCTCAGTGGCAGCTCAGCTCAAGGTGCCGTGTTCAATTTTAGTTGCAGGGGGCAGAGCCCACCATCCCTTGCGGGACTCGAGGAATTGAACTGGCAACCTTGTGGTTGAGAGCCCACTGGCCCATGTGGGAATCGAACCAGCAGCCTTCAGAGTTAGAAGCACGCAGCTCTAACCGCCTGAGCCACCGGGCCGGTCCTAGTAGAGTATTTCTGTCTATTCTCCTCATTCAGCTATCTCTTTATTTTTGAGTTCCACATAACATTTAAGTGATTAATTTTTGTGTGGTATACCGGGTTTCCCCGAAAATAAGACCTAGCCCGACAATTAGCTCTAATGTGTTTTTTGGAGCAAAAATTAATATAAGACCCGGTCTTATATTATAGTAAAATAAGACCGGGTATAATATAATGTAATGTAATGTAATGTAATGTAATATAATATAATATAATATAATATAATATAATATAATATAATATAATATAATATAATATAATATAATAATATAATATAATATAATATATGCTGGGTCTTATATAATATAATGCCGGGTCTTATATTAATTTTTGCTGCAAAAGACGCAGTAGAGCTGATTGTCCGGCTAGGTCTTATTTTCTGGGAACATGGTATATCCAAGTTAGCATTAGTTTTTCATTCTTTTAAAACGTAATAAATTGCCCTGTTATACAAACTTCACTTATTATATTAATTTACCAAAGTAATCAATGAATAGGATTAAGTATCGAAGCATAAATATAATAAAAATGAATAGTTCCTTTCCTTTATCAAGTGTAGACATTGTCTAAAATCATTTTAACGAGCAATTTGCATACAGATTAAAAACAAGAACTTTGGAGCCAACTTGCCTAGGTTTAAATATGGCTTCCCATATGACCCAGCAATCCCTCTTCTGGGTATCTACCCAAAAAATCTGAAAACATTTAGAGATAAAGACACGTGTGCTCCAATGTTCATTGCAGCTTTGTTTACGGTGGCCAAGACATGGAAACAACCAAAATGTCCTTCGATAGATGAATGGATAAAGAAGTTGTGGTATATATACACAATGGAATACTATTCAATGTAAGAAAAGATGATATAGGAACATTTGTGACAACATGGATGGATCTTGAGAGAGTAATGCTGAGCGAAACAAGTCAGACAGAAAAAGCAGAGAACCATGTGATTTCACTGATATGTGGTATATAAACCAAAAACAACAAAAGAACAAGACAAACAAATGAGAAACAGAAACTCATAGACACAGACAATAGTTTAGTGGTTGCCAGAGGGTAACGGGGGCGGGGGGTGGGGGGTGGGAGATGAGGGTAAGGGGGATCAAATATATGGTGATGGAAGGAGAACTGACTCTGGGTGATGAACACACAATGGGATTTATAGATGATGTAATACAGAATTGTACACCTGAAATCTATGTAATTTTACTAACAATTGTCACCCCAATAAATTTAATTAAAAAAAAAAAAATATGGCTTCCCCACCCTCCAGCTGCATGGCCACGAGTGGGTTATTTTATCTCTCTATGCCTTTTTCTTCATCTGTACAATAGGAATAAAAATAGCACCCTCCTTATGGGATTGCTATGAGAATTAAATGATTTAATATTTGTGAAGTTTTTAAAACTGTGGCTGGTACAGTCTTAAGTGTTATTGCTGTCGACATTGTTTTTTTCTGCTTTTATATGTTGGGAATTTAGCAGACATAGTATCACTACCCTTTTCTATCTCCTTCCTCCCAATATAGTTATATCCTAGTATCTCCAACTTTAAGCAACATTAAATAGACTGCTTCATTTCTCCTGACTTTGTCCGTTTGAAGATCAGGATATTGGTTCTTTCACCCTCCATTCTCTCTTGTCCACTTTCCAGTCTCTATCAGTTATATTTTTATCTTTACATTCTCAACGTTGATAATGGTTTTTTTATCTGTTTTGTAACCATGATTGAAACATCTGGGGCTTGTCCAAAACTCTCAAATGGAAAAAAATAATGACTCAATTTACATTATAATGGACCTGTAAATACAGGTCACTGCTGAGTCAAGTAGTATGTTTAAAATCACATTCCTATTTCTACAAGTCCAATGTCACAGTCACTTAGCTACATATAGGAGAGTGTTCCAAGAGTCAATTTTAATTGAATGCTCCTTTTCCATAAGCCACAATTGATTTTTCCATGACCACAAAATTTTCTAAGATAACAATCACCATAGCTAGTCTCTCAGTTCCTTTTATATCCCAGAATTTTCCATCCCAGATTCCCTGTCCTCACACTCTTAGCTGACTGCTGCTTCTGTAGGACTCCTGAATAGCTGTAATCCTGTAATTTCCATTGCCATTTTACTGAATCTCATTGTCTTTTTGTGCCTAGTTTATTCCTTTTGTGTTTTTACTGAAGTTTGTCCTCACGTAACATTCTGAAATACATGAGATGCAAACTTTCAAGTTCTAGCTGCCTGAAAGGTTCTTTATTCTGCTTTCACGTTTCATAGTCTGGTTAGCATAAAATTTCTCTCTCACACACAGTTTCTCTCAAAATTTGAAACATTTTTTTATTGGCTTCTGGCATCCAACATAATTGATGTAAAATTTGACGTCCATCTGACATTTATTTTGTTTGTGACTGGGACTTCAACCAACCCCACCCTGCCTGTCGGGAAGATTTTATGTTTTTTCATGGCTTTGCTGTTATAAACTTTGGGAATTATATTCATAGGAAGAATTCTTAATTTATTCTTTTGGGCCCTTTGAAGACTTACGTATTTTGCTTTGGGAAATTTTCTTCTATTACTGAATATTTTCTACTCAAATATTCTCTGTTCTCCCTTTGTGGAAACTCCTATTAGTCATAATTTGAAACTATAAGATACATTCTCTTTTTTTATATTTTTGCTGATAATTTTTATCTTTATTTTGTTTTCCTTTGTGTAGATTCAGTTAAATTTATCTTTGTCCTTATATTGAAAATGTCATTAGCAATTATATTTTTAACTTCCAAGCCCCTTTCTTTGTGTCTCTGATTGTTCCTTTTCCATAGCTTCCTGTTTCCTTTTTATGGATTTGCTATCTTCTTGTACCGTTCTCTGGAAACTAGTTATAGATCTTTTTGCAGTTATTTTTATTCCTTTATTTTCTTTGCTTTCTAGACTGGTTATTTTCTTTTTATTTTCCTTGTTCCTTTTGCTTCTGTATGTGTTTTCCCTCAGATGTCCGGTGATATTCCTTGGTTTGTATTTGAGAATGAGAGCTCAGAAAGATACTAGGGATTGCTGTGTACCTGGGTGGAAGTTTCTACTGATTTGTTTTACTTTATTGTAAACAGGGTAGAAGCTTTTATATGTGGTGGGAAACCACTAAACCACTATGAGATGTAGCTATCCAATTGATGACCTCAGTTCCCTCCAATTCCTGTAACTTCTCCAGCGGGGAACATAATTTTTTTCCAAGTAGTTGAACATCTTGCTGTTGGGAGAGTTCCACTTCGGGCTTAATATTAGGGGGTGGGGTGCTCCACAGACCTGCTTCCCAGTGAAATTGATGACACTTATATATAAATATAAGTCTTTGAAAATGGTCCTAAGGACATAAAATAAATGAAGAAAATCTAGGGTTCTAGAAGAACAGTGAAAGTCTTTGGTTTTTGAACTAAGAAGCATTTCTTCCTTTCTCTCTCAGAACTCAGTGAGACAGAAACTCAATTCCAGACTGACACAGCTAAGAACACAGAGCACCCTCTGCCCCCATTCCCAGTAAAACTGCTATCTTACTGAAAAGGGCAGGATCTCAACATTGACCCCGGTTACTTACTGCTAAGTGTAAATTCTGGGTGATTGCACCTGTGGGATCTCTTCTGCCCAGTTCACACTTGTGTGATTAAAGACTCTACTTTGTGTGAAACACTGCTAAGAACATTAGACCACTGTTCACCCTTGCTCTGGTTTATGGGATGGCAGTTTCATGATGGGAGAGGCAAGCCAGAAGAAACTCAGATTTGTGATCCTCTCCACTGAGTACCCAGTGTCTAAACTGGGGGTGTCTCATAGATAAGTGTAATATTAACCCCACTCCCAGTTCCAGAGCCATGGTTCAGAGATTTTGCTTGATGCGGAGAGAAGCAGGCTATGAAACAGAGAGCTCCAAGTTTCTTCCAAAACAAACTGATGACTTTGCAACAGCATGTGAAGTTCAATTCTCAGGATGTTGCAATGGACTGAGTCATGTGACCCCCCATGTTCCTACAGTG
Organism: Rhinolophus sinicus; assembly: GCF_036562045.2. Taxonomy (NCBI): domain Eukaryota; kingdom Metazoa; phylum Chordata; class Mammalia; order Chiroptera; family Rhinolophidae; genus Rhinolophus; species Rhinolophus sinicus. Next base: position 104,570,544 of record NC_133768.1, on the reverse strand, counting down.
GTACCTCGGTTTTCTAATGTAATTGGTTCCGGAAGACCGTTCGAGTTCTGAAATGTTCAAAAATCGAGGCACAGTTTCCCCATAGAAAGTAATGCAAAATGGATTAATCCGTTCCAGAGCTTTAAAATCAACCCCTAAAGCTGCAAATTTAGCTTGAATTTTACTATATAACGATACCATAGATCCATAAAATTTACGGCATTCGTAAACCAGAAATGTTCGTCCACAGAAATGTTCGAAAACCTAGGTACCACTGTATTTTGAAGCACTGACACCCAATGTCATGGTATTTGGAGATAGTGCCCTTAAGAGGTCATAAGGGTGGGGCATTCATGAAGGGATTAATGCCTTTACAAGAGGGGGCATCAGAGAGAGCATTCTTCCCCCTCTTCCCTCTATCTCCCTCCCTCCCTCCATTTCCCTCTCTCTCTCTTTCTGCCAAGTGAATACACAGTGAGAAGGTAGCTGTCTACAAGCCAACAAGTGAGCTATCACCAGAAACTGCCCATACTAGTATCTTGATCTTGGATTTCTAGCCACAAGAACTGTGAGAAAATATCGTTGCGAAAACCACCCAGTCTGGTATTTCATTAGGGCATCCCAAGCTGACTAAGACAGGTGTTCTGAAAACAGTAGAGATTTGGATGGCAGGCAGTTGGGAGGAGATAGGAAGACTTATTTGACATCCAGGCTAAACTGTAGGCTGACTATTATTCCAGAGAGAATTAGGATAGAGAAATTTGGGAGGAGCCCTTCTGTCATCAGGACAAATTTTCAAACACTGACCTTGCAAACTATGCTTTTAAAAGAGTCTACCTTTGGTTAAATGAATCTTTGAAGCAATTTATGATAATCATCTAGTGATTGGTAGAGTTTAACAGCTGGGGGCTGTATAAGGAAAGAGGTAGTCAAACAGAGACCTGTCACAACCAGTCATCCTAGGAAGGACATGGGCATAACTAAGGCTTGGCATGCTTTAGTGCAACATCAGAGGCTCCACATTTCTTGGGGAAATATACTTTATTAACACTTTGGCTGCGACATTCGAATATGTTTTCCTGTGGCTTGCACTATCAACAACAAAGATGTTTTATATGCCATATTGTGTAACATTTTGCAATGCATTTTTTATGTCATCAATGCCATTAGATTCTAACTTATTTATACTTAAATCTAATTGATGCCACTTAGTATATTTTGAGTAAGTTTTTGCTAAAATTCAATATAATGGTAAATTTATTACCATATAACCAAAGTTTAAAATAAAAATGTTATCTATGTACAAAGCAGCTCAAAACATAATTAAACGCATAAAATAGTCAAAATATCAGCTTTTTAATTTTTCTTGTGTGGGTTGTTGACACATTTTGAAAAACAAACAAACTTGAAACCAATGCAGTGAAAGGGTTAAAATAACTTCCAGTCACTAAACAAATGAAAAAGCAAATAACAAGAGCAAGCCCAGGGAAGGATGGAGTGGACCAATATCTAGAGTTGCTACAACATATCTAGAATGCCCATTCTAGATATGTTCTAACAATAATTACAAGACATGCAAACAAACAGGAAAATATGAACCATATACTGGATAAGAGAAAAAGCAGGACACAGAAACTGCCTACCAGAGCAACCAGGTGTCAGGTTTAACAGAAAAGGATTTGGAAGTAGCCATTTATAAATACATAAAGGAGAGACCAAAGGAAATAATGATTAAGGAAGTAATTGAAAGTATGACAACAAAGTTACAGGAAACTGAGAGCGTTAATAAGCACAAATTATAAAAAAGAACCAAATGGAAATTCTTTAGTTGAAAAAGTACAATAAATGTAATTAAAAAAAAAAAAACCACCAAATGGCTCAACAGTAGATTTACCTAGCAGAAGAAAGAATAGATGATTTTGAAGACAGACCAACATCAGTAATGCAATCTGAACAACAAAGAGAAAAGAATGAAGAAAATTGAAAAAAACTCCTCAGAGATATGCAGGGAACCATGAAGCCCACCAAAAGAGATTTTATTGGCTAGTTTTGTGAATCAACTTGGCTCGGCTTTAGTACCAAGTTATTAATTCAAACACCAATCTAGATGTTGCTGTGCAGGTATTTTGTTCGTGTGGTTGACATCCTCAATTGCTTGTCCTTAAGTAAAGGAGATTACCTTCAACAGGTTGGGTGGGGATAATCATATCAGTGGATAGGCCTTAAGAGAGAGAACCTAGGTTTCCCCAGAAGAAATTGTGCTTCAAAACTGCAAAACTCGCCTATCTGAGATTTTTCAGGAGGTGGTCGAAGTACAACTCTTTTGGGATAAGGAAATTACTCCAAATGATGACGCAAAACCCCAGGAACAAATGATGAGATCAAGAAATGATAATGAAGAAAGAATAGCAAAGTTATAATTATTTACTTGTTCTTATTGACATCTCTGGGCTCCTTTAAAATATCAAATTATATGGAGCAATAAGTTTAACAATGTAATGTTATACAATGCTTGCAACATTTAGAGATACAATATGTATAACAATAATATCACCAAAAAGGAGAAAAGGAATAGACATATAAAGTATCATTTCTCTATCTCACTGGAATTAAGTAAATCAGTGTAAATCTTAAACTGATTCTGATAATTTAGGATCAGTGTGGTAAATTTTAGAGAAACCAATAAAGAAATAACTAAAAAATTAGTTAAAAATTTCAATAAATTAAAATGCTACAAGTCCCATCTTGCCCCTCCTTTTCTGCATCATACTAGAAGTTCTAGTGAGTTCAGTGAGACAAGAAAAGGGAATAAAAGGTGTACACATTGGGATGGAAGAAATAAAACTGTATCCACAGATGACATGATCATCTATGTAGAAAATCTGAAAGAATTGACCCAAAACAAAACAAAAACAGCAACAAAAAAAACCACCTCCTGGAAATAATAAATAATTGTAACAAAGTTGTAGGTACAAAGTTAGTATACACAAGTCAATTTCTTTTTACATACCAGCAATGAACAAGTGGAATTTGAAATTAAAAAGACAATACTATTTAAAGTAACACCCACCAAAATGAAATACTTGGGTATAAATCTAACAAAATATTTATAAGATCTATATAAGGAAAAGTACAAAACTCTGATGAACAAAATGAAAGAGAATTAAATGACTGGAGACATGTTCCATGTTTATGTGTAGGAAAACTCAATGTCAAGATTATGGTTCTTCCCAACTTGATTGCAGTTTAGTGCAATCCCAATCAAAATCCCCGCAAGTTATTTTGTGGATGCTGACAAACTGATTGTAGAGTTGATATAGAGAGACAGAACATTGAAGGAGAACAAAGTTGGAGGACAGACATTACCTGACTTCAAGACTTACTATAAAGCTATCATGTTGGCAAAATAGTAGACAACTAGATCAATGGGACAGAATAGAGAGCCCAGATATAGACCAACATAAATATAGTCAACAGATATTTGACAAAGGAGCAAAGGCAATACAATGGGACAAAGATAATGTTTTAAATAACTGGTGCTGAAAGAACTGGACACCCATATGCAAAAATATTAATAAATCCAGATCAGACCATATACTCTTCATAGAAATGTACCATCAAAAAAGGATCGCAGACCTAAATGCAAAATGCAAAACTATGAAACTCCTAGAATATAACATAGGAGAAAACCTAGACCACAAGAAACCTGGAATAGCTATACTGATATTAGAAACAATAGACTTTAAAACAAATGTTACTAGATGAAAAGAGGTACTTGTTATAATGACAAAAAGAAATTTCAGACATTCATAAATATGTGGAAATAAAACAGCACAGCTGGTCAAAGAAGAAATCACAAGGAAATTAGAAATTCTTTGAGATGCATGAAAATGAAGACACAACAACTAAAACTTTTTGGATGAAGCTGAAACAGTGCTTAGAGGGAAATTTATAGATGTAAATTCCTATATTAAAAAAATAGTAATATTTCAAGTCAGTATCCTAAACAGTTTTAATCACGTGCACACACAGCAACGGAGCACCAAAATACATGAAGCAAAAATGACAGAAATGACGGGGAATGTAGATTATTCAACAATACTAGTTGAAAACTTCAATATTCCACTTTAATTGATGGCTAGAACAACTAGGAAGAAGATCAACAAGGAAATAGAAGACCTTAATAACACTATAAATCAACTATACCTGGAAGATATCTATATCATCAATTTCATGTGCATAAATCAGTAGCTACTATTTTAAATATGAACTTATACATAGTTTCAGGCATTTTTATGTTAGTTAACCTGTTGATTTTACTTCTGATACATCTGTTACTGGGGAAGAAGTTTTCATAAAATTCACTGCTTAAATGCATGAAAGCCTGCCTAGCTTTAGAGATTGTGTACATGTTACTGAATGGAGTTTCCCACCACATATGCTGTAGAATTTAAAGGTTAAACATTTATATCTCTTATTAAGATGATATGTGTTTAAATGTTGAAATTGTAAAAGTTGGTTTCTCTTTTAAAATTGCACATTTCTAAATTTAAAAATTTCAAATAAAATATTGATATGCCACTAACATTTTTGCAGTTTTATATGAATGTGTCTTCTTACATCTTTAGGTACATCAATAAAAAAAAAATTCGAACAAGAATGAATATGTTTACTTCTGGGCTTCATTGTCAACCTAGTTTCATATTACAAGAGCAAAACAGTACCATATTTTGTTTGTATTGATCACATCCACACAGAGTTATAAATATAATATTTCTCATATCTACTGCTGAAAGTTCACTCATTTAAAAGGTCTGAAAATATAATTTTTACTATGCTAAAAAAAGTACATCCAACTATAAATCTTCTGTGCTTCAAATGGTGACAACAGAAAGCTCTTGTTGCCGTATGATCAAACTACACTAGCTATGTATCACCATCATCATCAATACAATAATATCAAAGAAGAAACAGACCAATGCTGGCTTATTAGTTAATTTTGAAATATACAGTCTGCATATTGGATGAACAATGACCCATAAGTATAAGTAAGTATTGCCATCTTAACAAAATTATACAATCTAAGCCTCTTCAGTTTTGTTATTCATTTGGTAAATGTTAGAAGGCTGATGTAAACATTACAATATTAAATTTCAGAAATGCTGAAGTAACTTCTGGTATGTGATCATTTACATTCTCTTTAATTATTATTAAGATTGATATGAACCTCTCTATCATTGCTTTTTGTTTGTTTGTTTGTTTTTTATCTGGGAGGAAGTTTTGGATGAGCCAGAATGTTGGACTTCAATCCCAGAGTCTGGCACTAAACTGCTATGACTTTTATATGGCTTCTCTTTTTGCTTAAGTTACTTAAGTTTACCTGTGTAAGTTTTGGGTTTCAAATATATTAAATGAACATATAATGATTATGTAATTTAAGGTCAAAATGATGAATCTTATCTTTATTTCAAGATAATACCCAATCAAGGATATAATTTTACAGCTGCAGTAGTACCTTAACACTTGATATGTATCTCCAGACAGGAAAGTGAGGGTGTGGAGTTTTTAATGAAAAGAGTAAGGAAATGTTTGTTTGTTCGTTTGTTTGTTTTCTGTGTACTGGAAAGTGGAATAGATGTGAGCTATTTCCAGAGGATAAGCTCTTGAGCCAGACAACTCTAGGATTGAGTCTTGGCTCTGCTACTTACCACTTATACCTGATTTGTTAACTCATCTATAAATTAGGGATAATTGCCATAGAAAGCTGTTGTGGGGATTATATGAGTTATTGAATAGGAAATATAGTATATGTAGGTCCGGGACCTAGTGGCAGTTCAATAAACTTGACCCACTGTATATTAGTGGCCAAAGTCAACAATGTAAAGGGATACTAAACCATGTCATCAAGACCATTATTGCTCTTCAAATGAGTACTCATGGATTCCAGTTCTTGCACTTCTGTTAAATGATTGTGTACTGTTTCCTGAATTGTAGGTCATGAGTAATTATACGTAAGGCAGTTTGCAATGTGTAAAGTATGTTATGGTAGCAAGGAAGGTGTCTGGCTTTTGATCTGACCACACAGAGATTTATGCTTTCACTGTACTTGGAGATGACATAGAGAGTTAAACAGGCAATACATTGTCAGGTACAAATAATTGGAAATTTCTCCCACTCTCCTCCTGCCATCTTGCCTGTTACTGTCTTCTGCCTCTTAATCTTGTCTTCTCTGCCTCTTAGATCTTGAATTTCAGCTCCTAATAGTTGTCTCAAATCTGGCTTTCTAAAAAAATGCACCTTGCATGTGCTTCTCGCATTAACTGATTTTGATCTGCTCTTTGTTACTTTCACACTCTGTGACACCATAATTTTATGAAGCCACCACATCCATTCAGATTTTCTGTGGTCACTCATTCCTCTGCTCTCTTCTCTAACCATAGAGCCCACAGGAGCTGTGCTGGCCCTCAGCTACTCTGATGGAACAGAATGAACACATGTTTTGTTGTTTTCCCTGACAAAATCAGGTATCATGGTACACTAGACTAGTTCCAAAGTCTGACTGTTTACTAGAAAGCACACTTGGAAAGGTTTTTTTTAACTATAAATTGCCAGATTGCATCCCAAACCTATTGAAATGGAATTTTTATGGGTGGGACCCAGGGGTTTGTACTTTTAAATATGTGCCCTAGTGTTTCTCATGCCACCAGCGTACCATCAAAACCACAACATTTTGTTGTAGAAAACAATGTAGTTGACAATTATTACACTACTACACCCTAAAATGAGAGGCATGAGAAGGACCCAAATAAATAAAATCAGAAATGAAAAAGGAGGAGTGACAGCTGACACCACAGAAATACAAACGATTGTAAGAAAATACTACAAACATGCCAACAAATTCAACAATCTGGAAGAAATGAATAAATTCCTAGAAACATACAATATTCCCAGAGTGAATAAAAAATAAACAGAAAATCTAAACAGACTGATTAATACTAATGAAATCAAAGCAGTAATAAAAAAATTCCTAACAAATAAAAGTCCTGGACCAGATGGCTTCACAGGTGAATTTTTTTCAAACCTTCAAAGAATTACCACTTGTCCTTCTCAAACTACTCCAAAAATTTCAAGAGGTGGGAAGGCTTCCAAGCTCATTTTACGAAGCCACCATTACTCTGATTCAAAAACCAGACAAAGACATTACAAAAACAAGAAAATGACAGGCCAATGTCCCTAATGAACATAGATGTAAAATTCCTCAACAAACAATTAGCAAACCAAATTAAGTAATACATTAAAAAGATCATACACCATGATCAATTGAGTTTTATTCCTGGGACGCAAGGTTGGTTCAACATCCACAAATCATTTAACATGATTTGCCACATAAATGAAAAATAAAAATCATATGATGATATCAATAGATGCAGGCAAAGTCTTTGACAAACTCCAGCAGCCATTTATGATAAAACTCTCAACAAAGTGGGAATAATGGGAACATACCTCAACATAATAAAGGCCATATATAACAGACTACAGCTGACATCATACTCAATGATGAAAAACTAAAAGCAGTTTCCTAAAGATCAAAAACAAAACAAGGATGCCCACTTTCACCACTTTTACTCAACATAGCTTTGGAAGTCCTACCAAAGCAGGGAGACAAGAAAAAGAAATAAAAAGCATCCAAATTGGAAAGGAAGAAGTAAAACTGTTATTTGCAAGTGACATGATTCTGTAATAGAGCAGCCTAAAGATTCCACCAAGAAACTATTAGCACTAATATACCCTGTTTCCCTGAAAATAAGACCTAGCCAGACAGTTCTAATGCAACTTTTGGAGCAAAAATTAATATAAGACCCGGTGTATATTATATTAGATTATGTTAACCCGATTTTATTTTGCTGTAAGACCTGGTATATTATTATATTATATTATATTATATTATATTATATTATATTATATTATATTATATTATATACCCAGTCTTATTTTGCTGTGAGACCAGGTCTTATATTAATTTTTGCTCCAAAAGATGCATCAGAACTGATTGTCTGGCTAGGTCTTATTTTTGGGGAAACATGGTAAGCAATATATAGATTCAACACAATCCCTATCAAAATACCAATGACATTTTTCACAGAAATAGAACAAGTAATCCTAAAATTCATATGGAACCATAAAAGACACAGAATAGCCACAGCAATCCTGAGAAAGAAAATAAAGCAGGAGTCATAATGCAACCTGATATCAAATTATACTACAAGGCTATAGTAATCCAAACAGCATGGCATTGGCATTAAAGCAGACACATAGACCAATGGAAAAGAATAGATAGCCCAGAAATGAACCCATGACTACATGATCAATTAATCTATGACGAAGGAGGCAAGAATATACAGTGCGGTAATGGTAGTCCTTCAATAAATTGTGTTCAGAAAACAGGGCCGATACATGTAAAAAATGAAAGTAGACCATCTTCTTATACCATATACAAAAATACACTCAAAATTAATTAAAGACTTAAATGTAAGACCCGAAACCATAAGACTCCTAGAAGAAAACATATGCAACAAAGTCTCTGACATTGCTCTTAGTAATATTTTTTCTGATATGTCTCCTTCAGCAAGGGAAACAAAAGAAAAAAAATAAATGGGAGTACATAAAACTAAGAGTTGTTGCACAGCAAAGGAAACCACCAACAGAACGAAAAGACTGTCTTCTGAGGAGAGGATATTCACCAATGATACATCCAATAACGGGTTAAAATCCAAAATGTGTAAAGAAGTCATACAACTTAACACCAAAAAATAAAAATTATAAATGAGCAGAGGACCTGAATAGACATTTCTCCAAAGAGTACATACAGATGGTAAATAGACATATGTAAAGATGCTCAATGTCACTAAACATCAGAGAAATGGAAATTTAACCACAATGAGATGTTACCTCACACCTGTCAGAATGGCCGTCATTAATAAATCAACAAAAAAGAAGTGTTGGCGAGGATGTGGAGGAAAGGCAACACTCATGCACTGTTGGTGGGATTGCAAATTGGGGTGGTCACTATGGAAAGCAGTATGGAGTTTCCTCAAAAAAACTGGAAATAGGACTACCTTATGACCCAGCAATTCTACTGGATATTTATCCAAAAAATATCCAAAATGCTAATGCAAAAAGATATACGCATTCCCTACGTTCCTCACAGCATCATTTACCTTAGCCTAGTTATATGGCAGCAACCTCAGTGCCCGTTTGGCGATTGGATAAAGAAGAGGTGGTACATGTATTCAGTGGAATATTACTCATCCATAAAAAAAAATCTTACCATTTACAACAACATGGATGGACCTGGAGGATATTGTGCTAAGTGAAATAAGTCCGACTGTGAAAGACCAATACCATATGAACAAACAACAGAAAATAATTATAGATAGAGAACAAACTGATAGTTGCTGTGTGGGAGGTGGGTTGGGGTCTGGGTGAAAAAGATGAAGGCATTAAGAAGTACAAATTGGTAATTATGAAATAGTCAAGGGGATGTAAAGTACAGCATAGGGAACATAGTCAATAATATGATAATAACTGTATAGGATGTATCTACAGGGCATTATTCTATGTGAAATAAGTCAGACAGAAAAAGAAATACTGTATGATCTCAGTTGTATGTGGAATGTAAAGAACAAAATAAATGAATAAACAAAACAAACACACTCATAGATACTGAGAACATACTGATGGTGGCTAGATGGGAAGTTTGTTGGGAAGCTGGGTGAAAAAGTTGAAGGGATTAAGTACAAATTGGTAGTTACAAAATAGTCATGGGGATGTAAAATACAGCATAGAAAATGTAGTCAACAATATGGTAATGGTTATATATAGTGCCAAGTAGGTAGTAGGCTTCTGGGGGGAATCTCTTCATAAGTTGTATAAATGTCTAACCACTATGCTGTACTCCTGAAACTAATGTAAAATAATATTGAATGTCAGCTGTAATTGAAGAAAAAGAAAGGCTTGAGTTCTGTTGTGTTCACCTTTGAATACTTTGTAGAAAGCATAGTGTAAGATATGTCTTTGTCTTTCATTAAATAGTAGAATGAGGGATAGAATGAGTGAATGAATTTAGTATCAAGATCACTATAAGGCCAGTGGAAGGAGCAGAGAACCAGAGAACCAGAAAAGAACTGAGTGACAACTACGTTTGGTCAAGTACAAGAGTAATTTTTTAAGGCACTCTCAGGACCATTTGATCCAAAGTGATCTCAATGCTGATCTTAGGCGACTGCAAGTGTAACTTGTTTCCTGGAACGCTTCACATCATTATTTCATTCAAGAGAAAATCTTGGGAACCTGCTATGTCATCAAAAATCTAACCAAGAAGATCATGGAAGCACTGTTCATACTGTGAATTTATCCCACATTATCGTGTACAAATGGTTTCCTTACATTTGCATATCAATTGCACTATATTTACGATGTACATACTTAAAGTTTTTTTTTATTATGACAATTTCAGACATTTTTCTTTTTGAGTTTTACGCTTGCTCTTTTATGCTAACCATATTTTTAGAAGATTCTCAGGACTGTCACTTATGTCACCACATCATGCATGGTGTCTAATTCAACCTCTAAAGGGGGTCCATTTCTCGTGTCACATGGTAGAATACTACTGTATTCTCTGGTGAATTTTGTGATTGGTATACAAAATTTTAAACCCACACATGTCCTGAAAACCTGATCAAGCAGGGTTGATTGATTGTATACCAATCAGTGTCATCTCCTCTTTTCCTTACCGTGTTCAGAAATGGCAACAGAGGGTTGGAAAGCTTATTAACATCATTATAGTTGGCTATAAAACCCTAGTGATCAATGCCAACTGCAGGATGTATAGTCACAAAGGTCTTCTTTATTTTTAAATTCAGTTGCTTAAGCTCTTCAGAGACTCATGTTTTCTTTTTTCTTTTTTTAGTGCACAAGAAAACAAAACCTTTCTTCATGAACCTTTTAAGTCTAGTTGTATTTATTTCTCTCTGGCACGTGTTTTATTTTTCTATTTTGAAAATGTTCTCTGTTACCCATGCAATAGAGTCGAATGGTTCAGCCCTTTTTATCACCACCTTAATATTTCATTTTTCTACAGGTGAGCATATACCTCAACAAGATGTCCAGTATGAACTCATTTGTTCCTTCCGTTCCTAACTCTGAAATTGAACTCTTCATTATTCTAAGTGGGTTTTGATAATATACTCCTTATGAGATCATTCCAAATGTATTCTTGATATATCTCTCAGGCCCTAAATACCCATAAGAATAATTTTTCAAAATCAGGAATATGGTGCCCTGGGGATATGGGCATGGCCTGTATAGGCTATAAGTGCCTTTAAAAGAAAATCAATAATTGAGAAGAGTGGTTTCCAGGGAAAGGATTCGATTTTCCTTTTGATTACAGTACTATAAAGCTCGCAAAATATTTTGCCTATTGAATGATATGAATTATTAAGTATTTCATAGCTTCATAAGTTTGATATATGGTATATGGTATGCGTGTGTGTGTGTGTGTGTGTGTGTGTGTGTGTGTGTGTGTGTTTGGTTTGGATTTTATGAACTAATAATTGAATGAAATAACAGCCACTTTGTCTAAAATAGTCAAGCAGAAATTAAGTTGCATTCTAGAACCATACGTTCCCCTACTTTGTCTCAGTTTCAAAAGATTACCTGTGCTCACATCTAATCACCCTAATCACATGATTGGAAATCTTTTCCTGGCTCTTCAAACTCAGTGTAGTAGACATTGGATGTAGTGTATTTCCATGCTCCCATCCCTATATAATCTATCTCCTCTTGTACCTGCCTAGGGCTGTGTGTGTTATCCTTAAGAAGCAGAAGTGAGGGGAGATCAAAGACGTTGTCTTCATTTATGTACTATAAGGGAGAACCTTCTTATCCAAGGACAGCCCAGAATTGACCCCAGAGCAACCAGGTTTAACTAAAACACAACTGAACTTATTTCACAGTGGTGTAGGTTTGCACTATTCTTTTCACAAGCTTAGTTAGTACCATCTCCATAGAGAATGAAACATTGGAAATATTCTGAAGGAAACCACTGTGCTGAAATAAGTGCATACAACCAGTACTGGACCCCATTTCCAGGACAAACAATGTTAATGAAAAAAATTGGAGATGACACCGTATTTTCCCCCAAAGTGTGCAAGGTCTGCAGAGAAGTTAGGTACACACATAGATATTTGCAGTGTCATGTTGTAAGAGCTCTAATAGGTGGGATCAAGCAGATCGGCCACAGAAGTCTGAGAAGATCTCATATAGGTAATATTCTGGGATGGTTGACTTTACTAGACTTGTAAGAAAGGATAAGGTATTTCAGATCTAAAGCACCTGATTTTTAATGACGTGGAATTATGAAAGAGCCTGAGCAATTTGGCAAGTAGAAGTTCTGCGTGGTTCAAGTTCGGAGTGGTGGGGAGGGTCATGGGGAGAGTAGCTACCGGAGAGCAGTTAGGCCATTTGTAAAGGACTTTCATGCAACGTTACCACACTTGAACTTTATTTTGTCGGCAATGGTGAACCATTTGAGACTTTGAATCAATGTAATCTTTATGGTCTAGAAAGAATTCTCTGGCTGGATTAATGTATGGGGTAGTCCACAAATTTGGTGAGGCTGGAGGAAGGGAAAACTAGACAACTTGAAGTACTCTATTACACTTCAGCTAGAGAGTGAGAATAGGGAAAACAAGATGAATTGGAGAGATCTTACCTCTTACATACGTTCACCATTCTTTCCTTGTGTCTCCTCTCTTCACAGTGTGTTCTCTCCAAGTGTCTTCTTCCTATGTTTGGCATTCACATACACTGGATTCTGGAATCAGGCCAATCCATTGATGTCAATGGATCGTTGCCGTGCCCACATCTGACTGCAGAAACCAGTTTCTATTTGGAGCAAGAACCCAGATTTGGCTACTCACACTAATATTTTAGATATAGCTAAATGAGTCCCACTTCTTTACAGGTGAAAAGAAGAAGGCATTTTCTCTTGAATGCCAAATGCTGAGGCCAGACAATGTTTCTGATGAAATTACCTTTATTATGAAAGCAAGTGGCTGAGCCTTAGAAGTTCCTTTCCTCAGTTACCTGTAAAACTCCCTCTTTTTGCACCGAGGTTCATTCCACAGTATCAGCTCTTTTTCCCCTATAAAAGGACTTTGTTGGGATTTGCCTGATCAAAATGATAAACGGCATTTAACTGTTTGTGGATTTAAACAAAGTCTCTAATTGTCTTAAGTGAGTCTAATCCTTTGTGAGCATGTTGATTTCTTGACTTAATGACACACAGTAGTTTGACAGTGTTATAGGCTTCTCTTCTTTGTCCCTGCTGTGATTTAGTTCCCAACAAAGGATTATTATTCAGATTGCATCCTTGGAGATTTTGTTCCCCTTTTCCTGTTCTTCACGTATCACGATGATTAAACTTTTTCCCGTTATAGCTCTGTATGAATAAGGAGGGACACGGTCCTTTAATATATGTGATCAGACATGGGTTTGGTCCTTTGAGAAACAGTAGTTGTTAAACCCAAATGCTAACATATTTCAAGAAAGTGAGTGGTGCTTAAGACCAATACTGGAATGAGAAATGGAGCGTATGGTCTTTCAGGTTCATCCAGGAAACTGTGAAAGGTTGTCATTATTGAATATCTTTATTCCTTTCCATCTGCCAAAGCATATCCAGGGACTAATTTTTCCCTTTCCTGATATTTTGGTCTATGTGCCATCTCTTATCAGATATTTCAAATAGATATTTAAATGGACAAAGTGTCATATCTCATAATATCTGCTTTGCACACAGCCACTTATCTGCCATTATGACTTTGAACAAAGCTCACTTCTCTCTGACTCGGATTACTTCCCTTTAAAGGTGGCACTAGAATATAAAGATTTCTTTGATATTATAAGACTGTGTTTATTGTCACTGTTATTTCCAAAACACCCCGAAAGGATCCTTAAGGAGAGGAATGATTAGACTCTGAGAAAAGGCTGGGGGGCATGATAGCACAGAACCTCTTTCATTAATTTATTCAACAAGTATTTGTTGAACCCATGATATTGCCAGGCATATAGCTGTTTTTATTGTGCTAACAAAATGTTACACGTAAGGAAGGAATGATCAGGATCTCTGTTTTTCTAAAGCTCTAAGAGAGGACTCGATTGCTAGACATATTACTTACTTTTAAAAAGCAGATTATTTAAATAACATTCAGCAAATTATAGACACGTGGGTTTCAGATCAGTTACCAAAAGGACCTGAATGGGGAGAAAAATGGAGCTATACAAAAAGACCACAATGGACTTCCTAGTGAAGTGTGTTTGTCATTAATTGACATGCTAATATAGAAGCCATCTTTTTTATTTTTTTATTTTTTTTATTTAAGATTTTATTGGGGAAGGGGAACAGGACTTTATTGAGGAACAGTGTATACTTCTAGGCCTTTTTTCCTAGTCAAGCTGTTGTCCTATCAATCTGAGTTGTGGAGGTGGCCGTTCAGCTTCAAGTTGTTGTCCTTTCAGTCTTAGTTGTGGAGGGCGCAGCTCAGCTCCAGGTCCAGTTGCCGTTGCTAGTTGCAAGGGGCACAGCCCACCATCCCTTGCGGGAGTCGAGGAATCGAACTGGCAACCTTGTGGTTGAGAGCCTGTGCTCCAACCAACTGAGCCATCTGGGAGCTCAGCGGCAGCTCAGCTCAAGGTGCCGTGTTCAATCTTAGTTGCAGGGGGCACAGCCCACCATCCCTTGCGGGAGTCGAGGAATTGAACTGGCAACCTTGTGGTTGAGAGCCCGCTGGCCCATGTGGGAATCGAACCGGCAGCCTTTGGAGTTAGGAGCACGGAGCTCTAACCACCTGAGCCACCGGGCCGGCCCGAGAAGCCATCTTTTAAGAGTCTGATGGAGTTAATTCCATCTTAGGTGGACTTAAGATGGACTACATGGTGACTCCCAACTGTCAGGTTTTTTATTCTGTTTATGTCTGTGACTGATCTGCAGAGGAAGCCTGTTGTCCTCATGCCTGCCTTGGAGCAAGTCGTGGCAGTTCTCTATTCCAGCGAAAGAAAATGCAGACACTAAAATGAAGTAAACTATCTACAGAACATTCGGTCAAAGAAATAGAGGAGAAAGATTTATATAAGAAATTTTATTTATGATCATAAAATTTCCTTTAAAAATCCCCATCATACAAGGTTCAGACAGTTAAGTTGGTGAACTCATCCTAGAAAAACTGCTACATACCTCATTGCTGAATATCACTATGGTCACCTTCGAAGTAACTCCCCTGGGGAAGCTATGCACCGACGCCAGCGCCTAGCCCACCCTTCAAAGCAGTTTTGGAACTCTTTTTCTGGAATGGCCATCAAAGCTGTGATCGTATTACCCTTGATGTCCTGAATGTCATCAACATGTCTTCCTTTCAATATTTCCTTTATCTTCAGGTAAAGAAAGAAGTCACTGGGGGCCAGATCAGGTGAGTAGGGAGGGTGTTCCAATACAGTTATTTGTTTCCTGGCTGTAAACTCTCTCAGAGACAGTGCCGTGTGAGCTGGTGCATTGTCGTGATGCAAGAGTCATGAATTGTTGGCGAAAAGTCTAGGTCGCTTTTGCCTAACTTTTTCACATGGCCTTTTCAGCACTTCCAAATAGTAAACTTGGTTCACTGTTTGTCCAGTTGGTACAAATTCGTAATGAATAATCCCTTTGATATCAAAAAAGGTTAGCAACATCGTTGCAACTAGTTTGCGAACTTAATTGCCCGACATTGCTGTGGGAGGAAATACTTAGAAAAAAAGATACACGCTATGATATTAAGTAAATAGGTCACAAACATTAAAATAATAAAACAGGATAAGGGGATAGATAGAGATGTAGTTGGCTATTTAAAATAGTGTTATGAGGAAATATGTCGAGTCATGTGGGCCATGGAATATCTCCAAGAGGAGTATCCAGAAAACTCTCTAAATGCAAACAACTTATAGTATTAAGTATTGAAATGACTCATTTTACCCAAAATGAAGTCTCCTTAAAATAGCCTGTCCATTTATCCCCCCCACCCCCACCCCATATCTAGCATTTTGGGGAATGTAATCAATAATGTAAAGATTTTGTAGGGTATCTGATGGACACTTGTCCTATTAGGGAGACCACCTCAGGGGTGATGTAGATGCCTGATCACTGCACTGTACACCTGAAGCTGAAGCTGAACAATAATGAATGTCAACTACAAGTTTATATAAATATATTCACACACACACACACACACACACATATATATATATATACACACACACGCAGATAGATAGATAGATAGATAGATAGATAGATAGATAGATAGATAGATAGATAGATGAAGTGGAGTACAGCATTAGGAATTGAGACAGTGGAAATGTAATGGCTGTGTGCGATGTCAGAGGGGTAGTAGATGGGGGAAGGGGGTTATCACTGTGTGAGGGATATAAATGATAAATGTCTATTAGATTGTTTTGTACACCGGAAACTGAGAAGAAGAATAAAAAAGAATGAAGTGGGGAATAAAGGAGATGCAAGGTATATAAAGTCCTTATTTAATGTAGATAAACTTAGTATCATGGCAAATGTCATTTTAATATGACCTTTCTTATTGAACAGGTGAACCAATTAAAAATTTACCAGATATAAAAAAAATAGCCTGTCCAATGTTTAGTGTATATTTGTACATATATGTGTATATATACATATACGCATATACATATACATATATGTGTATACACACACATAACACCTATATATGCATGTAATTTTGAAAGCTAACCACATGGTCAGTATCAACACTATAGACCTCTCTTAAGTATTTGTAGCGCCTCGCAGCATATTCTGAAAAAGATCCCTTATGTAAAACTTGTGAATGTCAGAAAGAAGTATGATGTCTGGGGTTGGTTCTGCTCAATACAGTTAATATTGCCTCTTTGATCCCAGCCTCACATGTGCATCACCAAGGGAACTCTAAAAGTCTGTGTCAGAACAAGAACCACTAAATGGAAAGAGAAAAATTATATGTACCACTTGTTGGAGACATAACCAAAAACCCTTTCCCTAGACAATGCTTTTGATTTGGGCTATTTTTTCTTGGTATGTGTGCTGATGTAGCCTTATTAGACAAAGCTTCTAGAATGTCTAGCCACTGAATAATAGGTCACCTCTCTATAACCACCGCCCAAATATGTTAAAGGTAGAAAATAATAGAATTGGAGATGTAGTGTTTGACACAGAATTCGTTCTTATTAAATATGCCAGGTCTTCCAAAAATGAAAAAAACCTAGTCACATAAAGTTGGAATAAAGCTGTGCAGTTTTTCCTTGTTAGCCTAGGTCCCTTTGCTGGACTCTTCATTAATTGCTAATACCTAAAACTGACTGAATATGGAAGCAGTTAAAAATCCATCTCTGTGGGCTTCAGGCAAGGGGATGCAGTTAATGGGTGGGTTTTCAGCAGTAATTGCCAGATTTAACAAATAAAAATACAGGGTGTCCTGTTTAATTTGAATCTTAGATAAACAATGGATGATCTTAGTATATGTACATCCCAAATGTAACATGGGGCACACTTACAATGAAAAGTATTCTCTGTTTATCTGAAAATCAGATTTAACTGACCTCCTGTATTTTATGTGGAAACCCTACTCACCACCACTGCTGGCATTTGATATGTAAGGCTGAGTAAAGCTGGGCAACTGAGTGAGATTCTGGAGACCTGGACTCAAAAAAGCTTAAGTCTATCTGGGTGGTGAACACACAGTGTGATATAGAGATGATATATTACAGAATTGCACACTTGAAACCTATATAATTTTACCAACCATTGTCACCCCGATAAACTTTAATTAAAAAAACAACGACAACAGCTTAAGTCTACAGATCTGCAGTCCATACAAACCAGGTGAGGGGATGGTGACAGTTGTGTGCTCATTATGTGTCACATACTGTGCTTCTTGCTTCAGATCAAATTTAGTCCTCGCAAAAATGCCTCCACCCATATAATGTTATGTGGAGAAATTTAGTCAGTAAAGGTTGTGGAGCTAGTGTATGATGGAGCAGATTTGGACCCCAGGTCGTCTCTCTGCAGAGTTTATGCCTCTCATCCTGAAGTAGCACCTCCCACTTTGGCTCAATTTTATTTTAAGGCTCATGTTACACGGTCATTGAATGGTGGTTTCAAGTTCTAGTCCTTTGGGTCTGTTGAAGAAATGACATGGCCTTAAAGCCAGGAGATGCTTAGTGGTCTCTAACAAGCCTTTTTATAACTCTTCATAATCAGTCCTCAGATTTCGATTTTGCAAGAATAAATGAAGAGTGTTGACATATTCCATGAAGAGAGGTCTATAATATATTGAGGCAAAATGCCATATGGATAAACTGTTGGTGGCATTTAATGCTCTTGATTTTTGTTTTTTAAATATAGATGTTGATCACTCATTTCTTAAACGTTTTCTTAGCACCTGTTTTGTGTGAATCATGGTGCTAAGGGCTGGGGGAGGGTAGGAGGATAAATAAGTAATAGCCTTCTTTCCCCTCAAGGAATTTACAACTTAATTGGGAAGGCAGACAGGTCAAGAGATAACTCTTCAAATAGCAGTTAATGTGAAAGAAAGCCTCAAACAGTAGATTGCAGTGGGAATACAGTAGATTCTGTTTCAGTGAGAAAGGTGAAAATTGAGATAAAGGAAAGAGGGCTGAGACCCGAAACAAATAGGATGACAGTAAAGAAAAATATAATCAAATAGGTATCTTTATTTTGCTATGGAGAAATGAGTAATTTAAGCATACAAAAGTTTTGATAATCATACAGTAATATTGATTTAGAATTAATATATGGTGCTGCTATCATATTTTGAATCTATGCTATATTTTCTGATGACACCTCATATGACTTTTTATGAAATTTTCCTTCAAATCTTTTGTTTTCTTTAAGTAGTATACTTGGGTTTTGTTCATCATTGTAAAGTCATCTGGTCACAGAGTGCAGATAGCTGGAAGTCCGAGAGATCTGACTCAATGCATGCTCTGAAACCAATCGACAAATAGAAAATGTGGATGCTCTGAATTGCATATGTTACAAAAGAGTTGGGATTCTATTTATGTGAACTTAAAAAGAAAATCGTACTGGACTTGAAGCATGATGTTCATAAAAGAAATGGATAGTTTGGTATGTTTTCCGTGTGCTTAATGAATAATTTATTGGACTTGGCTGTTTGATGGTTAGGAGTTTTCTTTTTTGAGAAGATAGGTATACTTAGGGACATATTTCTTCTGAGATTGTGTCTTTCCATTGTGGGGATCTTTCTTTACTATGCATTCTAAGAAGAATATATTGATTTATCATTCTGAATTCAGAGAACCCTTCTTGCTGTAAACACTAGGAACATTGCAACCACAGCATAGCCAAAATGACAGCATTTATAAGTTTTAAAAAGCTCTAGGGGTGAAAAAAAAAAAGCTGAAATTTAAGCCATGAAAACAAGTTTGAAAGTTTATTGATTATATAAACCTCTCTGTGCCTTAATATCTCCACTATAAAAATGAGAACCATAAGTTTAGCTACTTCCTAGGCTGGTGCTGAAGATTAAATGAAATAACATGTATCAAGTACTTACAGTACTTAATGCAGAAAGAAGCACAAATGAGTTGACATCTGCTAATTTATAAAGTGTATGTTGGTAAAACCTTTGTAGTCTTTTTTTTTTTTTTTTTTCTCACTGCTATACTCCCAAACAAAAACAGTCTTGGTGACTTAACAGGTGGTCATCAATTAGTTTTGGAATAAATGGAATGATGTTGTGGAGGTGGTAGAAATAATCTGGATTTCCCTTTATGGATAAGTGGTTTATGAAAGATGGTTATCTCACAAAATTGTGACCTCTGCATAAATCTATGTTTGTATTTTACAGCCCAATCTTACACATTTGTCTATACAAAATACTTGATCTATTCCAATGGGAAAAGGGGGCTTAGATAAGATGAAGTCTCTAGAATTACAGACTTTGAGTTATTCACTAATTCACTTAGTAGTAAATTCAACTTACCATATATGAAGTGCCAGGCACTGGGAAGATGTTAGAAATGAAGATAAATACTGAAGATGAAATAATGAAGATAGTACTGCTTCTACTCTAGAACAGCTGTCAGCTTGCACACTGCACCAGAAGTATAAACACAAACGCACCGTGTGCTGAAGGGCTACTTCGTGGGGAGGGGGTTTGGAGAGCTGGGTGAAAACAAGTGAAGGGATTAAGAAGTACAAATTGGTAGTTAGAACATAGTCACGGGGATATAAAGTACAGCATAGAAAATATGGTCAGTAATGTTGCAACAACTGTGTACCGTGTCACATGGGTACTAGCCTAATGAAGCGATCAGTGCATAAATTATGTAAATGTCTAACCACTATGCTGTACACCTGAAACTAATATAAAATGACTACTATAGAATAACATTGAATCGTCAACTGTACCTGAAAAAGAAATAATTTTTAAAAATAACTGAAAGTAGAGATGGGGTCGTATGGCAGAGAGTAACCAGGGTTGCCTGTAACCAGTGACCTGTATCCTGATAGATGAGCAAGACATGAACAAGTGACTAAAGGCAAGGAGAGCCATTCCAGGCATGTTTACCATGGTTAACTGAAGGGACAATTTACGGATTTCATATTTTAAAAGTGGGACTATGCTTTTCTCAATAGTCTTCACTTGGTGAAATATCTTGCCTATCACCTTTCCTTCTCTGCAGTTTATCATTTCACCCTGTCCATGTTTCCACACTCTGATGACGAAGATTTAGGGTGAGAATAAAACAAATATGAAAGTTACGAGAGATTGAAGGGAGAGAGGGGGAGAGGGGGAGAGAGAGAGAGAGAGAGAGAGAGAGAGAGAGAGAGAGAGAGAGAGAGAGAGAGAGAGAGAGACACGAATAAGTCATCCATGTAGGTGTATGTCAGATAACATGTAGGGCTTTCGAGGTGACGTCTTTCAGTGTCATTAGTGTTTTAAAGGGACATAAAGATGATCCCGGGGAAAAGAAAGAAGTATTTGTGGGGTAGAGGTTGGTAGAAAGGTTTTACCTGAAGCTTGAATCTATAACTTTATGGCTTGCTTTCCTGCCTCACTAGATCTTGCCACTGAGTTCATTTTTCTTTAGTTCAGTGGTTGCTTTCCACAAATAGAGATGGGGATAAATCAAGTATTTGGGTCTGAAATGTATGCTTCATCTGAAAATAGTAGTGATTTGTAAACAAACTTCAGTTCTAATCTGCAGGGGATGGGTTCTGCTCTCTAAATCCTTAGAAATCCTCAGCTAACGCTCTTGAAGTCTAGTCTCACCGCTTCAAAGCTGCTAAACCATGGCAAGGATAATTCCAACTGTGTCCATCAACTCAAGTGTAATAATGAGGACTGACAATTTAGTTCATGAACTTGTTGCAATGATGTTGCTGACTTTTTTTTTTTTTTTTTTTTTTGCTGACTTTTGTTTGATATCAGAGAGATTATTTGTTGTGAATTTGTACAAACTGGACAGTTAGCCAAGTTTACTATTTGGGAGTGCTGAAAAGGCTGCATGCAGAAGTTATATGACCTGAACTTTTCGCCAACAATTCATGGCTCTTGCATCACGACAACGCACCAGCTCACACGGCACTGTCTGTAAGGGAGTTTTTAGCCAGTAAACACATAACTGTATTGGAACACCCTACCTACTCACCTGATCCAGCCCCCAATGACTTCTTTCTTTTCCCGAAGATAAAGGAAATATGGAAATGAAGACATTTGGATGACATGCAGGACATCAAGGGTAATACGACGACAGCTCTGATGGCCATTCCAGAAAAAGAGTTCCAAAATTGCTTTGAAGGGTGGACTAGGCACTCGCATCAGTGCATAGCTTCCCAAGGGGTGTACTTTGAAAGTGACTGTAGTGATATTCATCAATGAGGTATGTAGCACTTTTTCTAGGATGAGTCCGTGAACTTAATTGTCCTACCTTATATTTCACTTTCAGCCAAACAATGATATAATTTCCCTGTATGCTATTTGAAAAAAAACAATAGTTTTGTTAGTGTTCTGAGTGCACAATCATGTAGAAATAACTGACTTACACCATGGAATCTAGCTGTGTCTGAAACCATAATGTTGATTTCATTGGGAGAAACAGAATTTCACAGCTGTAGTAATGGCCGTGAAAACAGAATAGAAGAGGGGCTTTCAAATAGTGAACATTTTGCTTATGGCAAAGTGAATGGAATCATATTTTTTCAACAAAGATGTATGAAACATGAAATTTAATTTCAAAGGCATAGTATTAATTAAGTTCAACCTAATTCTTTGGATACCCTTCAGGCTCTATACTTTTTCTGTGCCAAATGCTCGTGTGATTTTGCCTTGAGGAAATTTCAAATTGTTAAGTGGAAGGTTTGGTAAATAAAAGTTATGTGTCACATCTTGGAATGTGGCCCATACATTTAAATTGGTGAAATCATGGCAGGGGAACACAGGACATAGTGAAAAGGGTAAACCTTTTTTTAGCTGCCGTCTTGCAAAGAACCTCCTACTGAGAGGCCTTGGGCTTGGAGTGTATACTAAAGAATTAGCATGTACTGATATCTGGGGTAATGGTTAATCATAGCATCATGGCTTTCTCCTTGTTTTGTAACAGAAGATCAAATGTGTGGTGGCTCCAGAAAGAATGTTTCAGATGGCAAATCTGTTCAAAGGATAGGATGTGATAGATAATATGTTAAAAAGCAGCCTAAGATCCCTTAAACTTTGCTGGATTACAAGTTCAGTCTGTTTCATCATCACAGGTGCTATCCTTGTCCCCTGCTCCAACGTCATGAACCTCTACAGAATTCAAATGAGAACTGCCAACATCATTAAAGAATATTTGACATAATTTATACATCTTTTTATCTCTAAATACCTGCTCCTAGAATAGAAACTTCATTTTTCTAATGTATCTTTTTAAAATGATAAAGAATTATCCTTTCTTCTTCTAGGCAGGACTTTAGACATGTCAAATTAATTTTCTCTATTATAACCAAGTTTTACCTTACAACATTGTGCCCTTTTGACATACTGAAGAAATGGCACTGCCAAATCTTTCTTGGCTTGACAAAGGTCACATTGAAAGTTACTTCCAAAGGCAGGTCTGGGACACAGGTTATCTAAATTGTACTCAACATGAAACCACACTTATCTTTATATCACAGAGTTTCACTATAGAATTGTACAGGACAGGACGTAGTTGCTGGTGGCTGGGCTGGAGAGCAAAAGTAAAAGGAACACAGTGATTATTGATGTGTGAATGGGTCTTTGGTCTTAGAGAACAGGATTCCCGTTTCTAATCAGTTGACTTGCAGTTAATCAGAAGGGAGAATATCCTGGAAGCGCCTGACCTAATCAGACGCGTCCTTTCAAAGAGAGCTTAGGCTTTTCCTGAGCTCAGAGACTGGAAGCAGTAGGGAAGTGAACTTGAAGAAGCAAGCTGCCATGAGTTCTACAGCTGCAAGCAAATGAATTCTGCCATCAACCGGAATGATTTTCGAAGTGAGCTGCAAGCTTCAGATGGGATTCTAGCAGCCTTGGCTGAAACCTTGATTTCAGCCTTGGGAGACTGACAGAAGGAACTAGTTAATCCATGTCCAGACCCTTGACCCATGGACATTTTGAGATAACAACTGTCTACTTTCGTAAGCCACTAAATTAGCGGTAATTTGTTATGCATCAATAGAAAGCCAATACAGGTATTTAAAAGGGAAGAAGGGAAAGGAGTACTTGTTTCCAATTTCTCTACAACCTTCCCAGAAATTTCAGACATTATTAAGCTTCATGCAGTTTTATCTTGCTGGGAGTCATTATGCGATTTCCTTTTATCTTCCTTCTAAATTGAACGTTTTGGTCTTCAAATCAGGGAGAATACATTTTATGCCAAAAAGCTTCTGAGAGTCTCCATCTGTACTTGAAATTAGCAATGTTGTTCTTAGAGAAACCAGAGCGATCGAGTTGCTTATTTTTAGGGCTTATCGATTTTCTTAACTTTTCTGTATTCTCAGGCTGCATCACCTCTTTCCAACACAGAATGAGGATCTTGGAAGCTAGGTCATCCCACTGATGTACACCTAGCCTAGAACGCTCTCAGAATCATCCTCCGTCCATTATCACTCCCGACTCTGTCTGGAGTGGCCAGGGTCTTGCCATCCTCCTGGGCACTCTGGGTAGACTCAAATTAGAATACTTGCAACCCATTGTTTTGTAGTGCGTCACATCCTTGTCATCCTTAGTTATCTCCAAAAATATAAGCCATATTCCTCAGCTTATTCTGCTCATACCCTCTGTGTTTGCTCCTGTCCCAACTGCTTCCTGTTTCTTTTACTTTCAAAACGTGTGATGTTCAATTTGTGTTTCCTGTTTTAACCAAAACCTGGCTGTGGTCCAAGAAGAGTGCCTTCTCAGCAGCTGTGTCAATAGAGTCTGTTTATTCTCCCACTCCTCGATTATCTCAGTTAGTTGGTATCTGTCTTGTTCTTTGTCCCATTACTCCTTGCTGTGGACTGTTGGTTTGTCTGTCCCCAAAATTCATATGTTGAAATCTAGTCCCCAGTGTGATGGCATGTGGAGGTGGGGCCCTTGGGAGGTGATGAGGTTACAAGAGGGGAACCCCCATGAATGGGATTAGTGCCTTTATGAAAGAGACCTCTGAGAGTTTTCTTGCCGCTTGCCATGTGAGGACGCAGTGAGAAGAGAGCCATCTTTGAACCCGGAAGTGGGCTGTTAGCAGACATCTCATCTGTTGGCACCTTGATCTCAACCTGCAGAATTGTGAGACATAAATGTTGTGTAAGCCACCCAGGCCATGGTATTTTTGTTAGAGCAGCCCAGACTAAGATGCTTCTCTGGTTGCCAAAACCTCCTGCTCTTAGGAAGTTATGTAGTCACACAACCCCCTACTTCTCTTTATTGCTGTCACCTCCAAACCTCCTGCATAGCCCCCATAGTCATTGCAGAATTTTGAACCTAGTCATCATTTCAGCTTTACACCAAGTTGTGTTGCCCCACAGATGAGCCATTCAATTATTTGGTCTCAAAATATTTAAATTTTCTCATTTCCTGATATTCGTTTCCACTGCACCTCAGCCAACTATTCCCATGGTTACAGCCTCATCCTGATAATAACCTGATACTTCTTCTTCCCTAATATATTAAATTGAAATATTTCAATATTTGATTGAAACCTTGTCTTCTTCCATTTCTCTTGTTTACTCACATGCCGTTTGATGATTTAGTCTCAGAACGAGCACTCGTCTTTTCATCCATCTACTTTCTCCCTATGTTCACTCCCTTTCTTAACCCCATGATTTATCACTTTATTCTCTGAGCAATAATGCCAACTCACTGTTCTGTCAGCTTAACTTCTTGTGCTCATCTGTATTTCAGCTAGTTTGTATGACTGACTATTGTATTATTCATTTATTATCACATCCAACATCATCAGTGTGCCGTGTCTCATCGCAGTGAAGATCTTTGTAATTTCCCATGTTGTCACATTGAACAGAAGGCATTCACATGGGTCCCACTGTGCCAGGGAGCTCAGAAGCAGCAATGAGATGAGTACACATTTCCTGCCTTCCTATTAGCTTAAGTGAATCTCTTCCATATTTGGCTGTACTTGAGCCCTCTTACTCAACCCGAGAAGATGTCCAGGTGCTTTCATTTATCTTAATTTCTACCGATAATAAGCAGAGATGTTTGGCGCACACAGAATGAATTGTGAATGCAGAGTAGGTCTTCAAAATTGCTTGGATATCTCTGTCCAGGGAACCTCTTGGGGAATAGAAAGAGCATTGGAAATGAAACAGCATCAATGGCTTCTTCCCTTTCTTGTCAAATTTAGAACTTTAATCAGCAGTTACTCAGGATATATTGCCTAAATAATGAAACATCAGACGAGGTTCACTTATCAGGTTGAGTCTCTTCTGCCAAGGAACACAGGACTGAGCTGCATGGGTTGCAATACCCCCTATCTGGCATGGTTAGTATGTACATATTAGTTTGGGTGAGGCATTATGAGGTGCAAATATGCAATAGATGGTTTACATACCTCTTGGGATATTTTGTTGTCACACTCCACTGGTTTGAGCTTTTTCATTATTTTAACTTGTACTGATTTTCCTATTTTTAGGATCTCATGAGCCAATCATTTGAAATTCCTAATTTATGGGATAAATATGCTGGTGGCACTGCCATGGATGTCTTTTTGAAGCTTCTAGGATTAGATACGTTCAAGTTTAGTCCAATGGATGAGGGAAAGACCCAGAAGGAAAATTTGTGAATATTAGTTCAGCTAACAGCTAACACTGATAGAACCCAATTCTATTTTTGAACATGACTCTATCAGACTCTGTGCTAGCTTTTGAGAATGAATGGGATATATGGACTAGCACCTATTTGGGAATACTTCATAGTTTGGTAGGGAAAACACTTGTATAGTCTGAAAAGCACTGCAATAAAAATCAAAGGAATGTTGTACGAGATCTTAGAGAAGGAAGTATCTCAAAGAGCAAAAAAGGGCCTCACAGGGTGATGATAGTTCATTATTTCATTCCTTTGACAAATATGTACTAATTTGTGCCCACTAAGCACCAGGCACGAGCGCTAAGCAATGACATATTCTTATTTACTGCGAGCCAGCGGGACTTGACGGAAGCCTCCAAGGCATCTTACTCTGTGACTAACATTCATGCAAAAAACGAAAGCAGCCTATGAAATAATCTCATTGAATTGTCATGATTTTTTCAAAATGAAATGAAGCAGAAGTGACAACCACCTCTGTGTTAGGCACACTGGGTGCTTTATATAGAATGTGTAATTTAACCTTCAAGACAAATCATCGTTCAAAGAATCATTCAGTTCTATAAACATTGAGTTATTTAGCAGCTCCCCTGGATGGAGCATTGTACTGGATGGTGGAATATCGTGGGTATGAAGGCATGACTTTTGTCTTCCTGGAGCCCTCGCTCACTGAAAGAGAGACATAAATATAATCTTGATGGGCTATGTTAAGTGCTAAAAAGAAATATGGCACATGGTGCTGAGGCAGCACAAAGCAGCACACACATTTTAACATGTGGCCTCCAGGAAGGATTCTGGAGGGAGACTTGAAGCTGGGTCAACAGGGGTTACTTAAGTGCAAATGTAGAGGAAGGAGGGGCAAACCTGGATGAGAGGGCAGCCTGAGCATATGCATGGAGGTGTGATGATGAGAGCTAAGGCAGGTATGATGAGCTCCAATTCAAAGATGAAGAACCTGAGCCTCCATGAATTTCAAACACATCCCACCAGGATTACCCTACTAGTAAATCGTGAGCTGGGCGTCAAAACCCTGGCTGGTGTATCTGCGAAGTCCATGTACTTTCCATCACCTTAATGCTGCTTCTTCCCCAGAATTTAACACTATATCCTGAAGAACCGGGAGTCTAAGCCCTCTAAGAGGAGGAATGAAATTGACTGTAAATGCCAAGAAGAAAGCCATCAGACAGTTAACGGGAATGTAATGAAAGAAAAAAACAAAAGGGAAAGAGCAGGTGACAGAAGGGAAAGAAAGAAAGAGAAGCAATGAGAATCCAAATTATAGTGGGAAGAGTTGTTCTTAAAACCTCTTGAAGGTAGCCATTGTGAGAGCTCCTGTGGGGCCAAATGCAGCCTTCTCTAACTTGCACTGTCTCTGGGGACACACGATTCATCCCTATCATTGCAAAGCGTCTGTTCCCATAATATGAAGTCCAGTGGAAACACCGTGTCCTTTTTGTTAATGATTCTTTATTTCATACTCGTATATGCCACACATGCAAAAGGCTCTATACTGGATGTTAGAAGCATACCACTGCAAATGTATGTATTTCATCTCTGTTAGGAACTAAATAAGCTTGGGGGCTATTATAAGAATGAAATCATCATTTATAAATAATGTTTCCAAGGGGAAATATTTGCACTATGTGGCGAAAAGGTAATAAAAAGACAACACAAACAAAAAAATGCTCTGTAGTAATTTTCCTATGACTTATTCACTGAGACAAACTCCTTTAATGGAAGAATTAGTGCATCGATGACTTTGAAAGGCAGAAGTCCCCTGAGCTTTAATGGAACCGATCATTATTAATATTGGGCCTTTCCTTGTCTTCTTTTGTACATTTTGTCGTAGTGAAAAGCCAGACAAATCAAAGCGGAACTAAAATTAGTGCTGTGGTCTTTCCACCAAAGAAAACAAAGCAAGCTGGTGACCCTACATCTGAAGTGTGTCCATTTGGGGATGTTTGATGTCTCCAGAATGAAGCGTCTAGCCCATTGCTATTCCTGATGACAGAAGGTTTTTAGGAATCAGCCTTGTTTCGCTCTATACTTTCACAGGAATATGACACGAGCTCTTACATTCAAGTGAAAAAAAGGAACGAACGTTAATGAACAATTCAGCTTGGTACTGGGGGAATTCATTTATAAATTGATGTACTGAAAATGCTGCATCCACAAGTCAGGAATAGCCTAGCATCAATTAACTATACTACAGTAGGAACGCATCCCAATCAGTTTTCCACTTCTCAATTTCTTTTGTTTGCCACAAAAATGTGTTAATTTCTGTTAATCACCTGGCTTCATTGCTGTTGTAATTTAGCATTTTCTCTGCTTCAGTTCATAAAGCAACTTTCTGTCTCTATTTTCTTTCTTAAGATGCAGGGCTGATCGCGTACATTCTCCATTAGAAGTCTGACAAGGAGAATTCAATTCAGCTTTCTGTCTTAGCCTGTAAAATCAAATAAGACAAGGGCAGATGCTGGGGGAAATCTGTAAATATATAAGAAAACAAAAGTTTACTGTCTGCTTCCTTCCCTTGCTTGCTCTTCCTCCCCAGCTCCCTCCCTGCCTCATGTTTGATAAAAGCCAGCATCAGCTATTCACATGTCCTCCACAAGGAGGCCATGTTTAACTTTTGTTTGCACTGAAGTAGCTTTAGCAAACAGTGTTTTGGCATCATACAATATTGCCAATGTATGCTGCACGATTATGTTCCCATCTACCACAGCCACACATGCACACTCACACATACACATTTTCAAATACAGCCTACACTCTGTGTCCAAAACACCAAAAGGACTTTAAAAAAAATGTTCTCAATTTACCAACTTAAGAAAACACCATTTGCTTGACTAAATAATAGTGGGCTGACCCCTCAGATGCAGTGGATACTGAATGGAATCTGATGTAAGTCCCAATAGAAGTAGAGCTGAATTTTCAGCAGCGTTGTGGCTCCTTCATCAAGTAGCTGGTTTTTGTTTTTTTATAAAAAGGTCCTGCCATGTTACAGGAGTTTTGTGGAGATTGCAAGGCTGACCAGGGGACATGACTGTGTAATCCAACCTTCCTTTGACAAACTACGTACTATCTAAACTCCAAGTAATAAAATCAGGACCAGCAATAAACAGCCTACCATCAAGTGGAAGTGTGATTTATAGGACCAGTCTTGAGCAGATCCGGAAGGCAGAAATAATTTGTAGTAGCAGATAACTTATATTCCCAATGTGACAACTCCTGCCACATGGTTATAACCCCCTCAAGCCACATCTATGGCCTTCTGGGTCGTTTCTGATGGAAGATTGAATATGGAGAAAATATTTGTGGCTGTTACAGATGGTACTGCTCTATGCTGACACTAGAAAAAAAGTAGACTGTGGTGGTATCACATCCCCACTCAGGAGTGGCCCTGAAAAACACGATAAAGGAAGTCCTCCCAGTGGGCATAACCTCAAACAGTGCATCCAGTTGTCCAGTTTCCCTAGAAGGAGAGAAAGCTGAAAATATGGTTTCGTGAGCATTGCTGGATACTCAGGAATTTGGAGAGAATAAAATTGGATGATTGATGACGAAGATTTCTACAGGAGAGGTATGTGAACAGACCTCTCAGAATGGGCACACAGGTTGAATCGCTGTCCCATGTGATGACTCACCAGAGGTTATTCAGTACAGAGGAATCTCAATGATCAGAGATTACTGAGGCCATTCTTCAGATGTTGAGAACACCCCTAACCATCTCCTATCTGTGCATTGAGCTCATGAACGAAGAGAACAGAATGGATATCATGAAGGTAATTCATGGGCTGACTCAAATGGACTTTCTCTAACCAAGATGATGTAGTTAGTACTACTCCTGAGGGCCCAAACTGCCAAACATCAGAGGCCAATACTGTGTATCTTTCCTGGTACTGCACACCAACCAGCTACATAGATCAAGATTAATATTTGTGGATTACTCCCATCACTGTGAGTTATGGTACTTGCATTGGGATGGACTTTATTCTGGATTTGCAGATGGTCATCCTGCCTGCCTATAAATTTACAGATTACTTTAATGTCCAATGATGCTCTCAAAAACAATGGCTAAATCTCTTCCTAAAAACGTGAGACATGGACTGTGGCATATAATACAGAAGCAGCAGCTCTTCTACAATGATAAGCTGGACACAGAAGACCTGATTAAGGGACCAGCAGGAGATGACTTTTTGAGTTTGGAGTGTTGTCCAACAGAGTATTATACAAGCTCTGAATCCACAATAAATTTATAGTGTTGTTTCTCCCTTATCATGAGTCCTGAAATCATGGGTGGAGTGCAAAAGAAAAGAAACATGGTCCATTGTATTAATTGATACCAAACCACAGATCATGGCTAATGTCTTTTTTGGTCAAATGGGATGAACAAGATTGGAGGATACCTGACAAAGAAATTTGAGGAAGAGATGTGAATCAGATCTCAGAAGACGCCCATGATTGTAGCCCATGTGAATATCATCAAAAAGGCCCCGATTGCATGGAAGGCTCTCTTATGAACTATTTCAAACATACACAAAAAAGGTATCCATAATAATATAATAAAAGTGTGTGTACCCACTACTCAGATTAATAACATATTACCAGTGTTATTTAAGGTCGCTGGGTAACCTTTTGTGATCTCATCATCCTTATTCTCTACACCCCCCTCCCAGATGTAACCACTTCCTGCTACTACTCTGCATGTATTTGTTTATTCCCATCCATGCCTTCATAAGTTTATTACACATGTACATGTGAATACATATAACATACTGTGTTTCCCCAAAAATGAGACCCAACCGGACAATCAGCTCTAATGCGTCTTTTGGAGCAAAAATTAATATACGACCCGGTCTTATGTTAGTTAAGACCGGGTCTTATAGTAAAATAAGATGGGGTCTTATATTAATTTTTGCTCCAAAAGACGCATTAGAGCTGATGGTCCGGCTAGGTGTTATTTTCAGGGAAATGAAAATAATATATTTTTAATTTTATATAAATCGGAACTTCCTATCTAGATCCTTCTGCGACTTGCTTGCTTTATTTACTTTTTGCTCAAGATTAGGAAAATCGTCAATATTTAATTTTCACTTATGTGTAGTAGTCCAATGAGTGAATTTATTATGATTATAGTTATACATTTGAATGCCATGTAAGTTGCTTCTAAATTTCTTTTTGCTATTATAAATAACCGATTTTATAACTGTATTCATGCACATTTAGTTTATCTTGGGTTTTCTGTATAAGGAATCATATTGTTTGAATAAAAACACTCATTTATGAATACTGATTTCTACTCTATATAATGTATTATAAATACATACATATATGCATACATAGATTATATATGTGCATATATATGTGTGTATGTATATAGGTAGATGCAGATATATAGATATATACACATAGTGTGTATGTGTGTCTAATAACAAATTTATTAGGTTATACAATCTAGGGTGATTATTTGTTTCTTTTGAGACTTGTTGTGGAGCTTGAAGTCAATAGGCGAGCAGTCAGGGTGACCATGTTGAGTGAAGAGGGGAGAGAGCAAGAAAAACTCGAATCTTCAAGGATGAGTTGGAACTCATAAAGCTGGAGGGGAACCCATGTTGGTTTCTGACTGCCTCCATGCCTCCAACTTACATGAGAGTAGTGTCCTGCAGGAGAAGCTGGTGCCCTGAATCATGGAGTTGTTTTAGATACCTGGATCAAGAGATGGAGAAGCAGAAGGAGTACAGCCACAAGTGCTACTGTATAGAAACAGGTGAGCCAAGGGACAAGCTTCATGCATGAGCTGCAACAATGATTTTTGCTCTTCTACACCCTTCTGGTCATAAAAAGAATATGCCTTACATTGCATTTTTGCCTTTCAAATCATATGCAAGATGTCTCTTATAGCCCATAGTAACTGGGATCTATGCTGAGAGGAGAATTATTGGAAACATGGTTCCATTTTTACTATTTCAACAAAATCTAAATGTACCAGATTAATCGTATTCTAGATTCCTTTTCTTTTGTTTCCATTTCTCTTTCATGTCAATTCCTCCTGCCATTGAGATGAGTTTCGTGATGGTACTTACCTGTGCATATTAGTCCATAAGTTGATGAACATTGAGGAGGGCCCACAGTGTACTAGGGGATGGAAGGGAAAATCTCCAGAGATCCTGACTTGAAAATGGCATAAATAATTTAGGAGACTTTGGATCTTCTCTTAGATGGGATGAGTGTGCTTTTGCTTGCATGAGGAAGAGTTACATCATATTGGGGAGGACATTATTTGAGGGAGATTGGCAGAAGTGGCAGTGAAAGGGGTGGACTGTGTTGGGCATTATCCTATGGAGACAGTACAAAATAAGACAACATCTTCCTTTTGGGAAATTCTCTCATTGTGAATAGATTCAGTGGGAGAAAATTCCCTCATGCCTGACTCCTACTGTACAGAACAAAGAGAAAAGATCCTATACCTACTTATAAATCATCCCTGGACTTTGAAACTTCAGTGAATATCGTAAAGATGCAACAAATATTTGAAAGTCAAGTTCATCATAATAAAGCAATGAGGGTCACACACTAAATACAAAGAAAAACATCGGAGTTTTAACTACTTTAAGTGAATAATAATGAGGACTCTACAATTACCATGCACTTATCATCCATTTCTAGTAACACTTCAGGAACATTACTAGTAACACTTTTGTCCTTTCTGGATAAACCAGCTAATCATCCATTCAAATATTCAGTTTATTTTAATTTCATTTACTTAAATAATTTCATTATATATATAATCCCAGAATGGAGGAAATGAAGAATTACATGGTGATATTTAATTTATCTGATCTGAACCCTGACAGTTGCTAGAGCAGAGAGCATAATTTACTTCTTGGTAGATGCTTGTTTATTAGCACTAACAGTCCCCTGGGTAATTAGAATGTCATAGGGCACTGGAAACCATTTAAATATAATGGCATCAAATCTGCACTTGCAATGGGAAAGGCATCTGGACTGTCTAACCTCTTAATGACTAGCCCCAAAATATCAGTGACAGTAGGATTTTTAAGATGTTTCGATAGAAAAAGACAAAATTGAACTAATGTCAGGTAAAAACGTCTTGTTTTAATTCAAGCCTCTCAAAAGAGTAAAACGGAAAAATACATGGTATGGAATTTAAAGTATCAGGAAAGTAACATCACATTGCTTTCTGAATACTGGTCTCCAGTATTTGTAAAAAGTCTCCTAAGAGCTCTAAATTCCCTCCTGCCTCCAAAAGCCAATTATGGACAGTAAATAACCTGTATAATAATGCTGGGTAAATATTGCCAGGATATATTACATAAATTGCTATCAACAATGGCAGCTTAATAAAGGGCATATTATATGTAGAAGAAAAAATCATTTTCCCTCCTTAGAAGTCATAGGTGAATTATGGTTGTCAGTATATAAATAAATACAGTGTTGGTACGAAAACAGTCATATTGTCGATAATAGCTGCTGTATCTCAAGCACCTATTTGTGTTAGCCAGGGTGTCAGGCCCATTATACATACTACTATTAATCCTTATAACCTCTGTGCGGGAGATAATTATTTTCCCTACTCACAAATAAGTATATTAAGGCTCAGAGAGGTCAATTTTCTTGCCAAAGGCCACAGAGATAATTAATGGCAGATATAGTATTGAAACATTTTCATTCTGACTCTAAAAATCTTACTCTTAACCATTACACCATGATACTATTTCCACTGAAAGTGTGCTGTCCCACTACACCCCTGTTCACAGGGAGTAACCCAACCAAAGTAAAACCAGTCTCTTCTCTGAGTGACTGGGGCCATTTTATAAATGGTTTACAATTGGGAAGTTCCATGGTATGCAAATATCTCAAGATAAACTTCCAGAGAATGCTTTGATTCAGCCAATTTCCCCATGAATACTTAAAGAATTTCGTAATCATTCATGTTCCTCCATCTTGTAGGAAACAAAAAGGAATCAAATCAAATCTGCATATCCGGATTTTTAAGATGAAGACAAATACCTAGATTTGGGGAACCTTGAGAAAATAATAGGTGTTTCAAGTTAAGAATACCATGATTATGAACTCAAGGGGCCTCGACTATGGAAAGTTTACAGTAGATAATGTGTCTCTCAGATTGTCATCACTTTTAATATTAGCAGGAGAATATGTTACAGGCATGGCATAAATTAGAGCCCATGATGCCAAGTTTCTACATAATGGTATCAGATTCGGGCAGCCTCAAGCTAAAGATTCATCAGCTGTCTTCACCATCAAAAATTGGGACAAGACTACAATGACAAAGTTAAATATATATTGTGCCTTTTAGGCTGTCAGCAGAATGATGACATCGAGTTTCAATGACTTAGGGGACTAAGGACTGCAGGCCATCCTGTAATATATATGCCAGTGATTATGACGTAATTGAGATTGTGTATGCTTTTTAGTTTTCAGCAACTTCCTTTGGCCACACTCCTACACTGAATTGTCAGTGTGTTGATCAGCTCCTTATATTAATAGCACAGTTCTCTCTCTCTCTTGGCCTCTGGACTGCATTTAGCTTTTCTCGGATTAAAACAGTTATAAATTTAGGACAAAGAGAGACTTTGGAAAGTGATATGACTTACAAACAGCATCCACTTAAGAGACAGAAGATTTAATAAAATTCATGTCAAAATGATTCTCTTTTCTCCTCAAATGTTATCTTCATTTGCTCATTGCCAAAGTATTAAATTCGATTCTCCTTTTTCAGATCTTTTCTCTGGGCGTAGAATTTATTTTTCCAGTAAAAGAGTGGGAGATTATGAAGTAAAAATAAAATACTTTTCCTGTTCTTTAAAAAATCATAACATTATGATAGTTATAATGGGTATGTAAAAGTTTTTGTAATTAAGGCAGCTTCATTGCTGAGATTGTGCTAATGAAAAAAGAAATTGGGCTGACTCCCATAAAACTGATGGTTGCCTAAACCTAGAAATTATATTCATTTAGCATACTTCTTACTCTAGAGAAGATATAGATGAGATGCTTTGTTCACTGACTGTTTTTGAATAGCTAGTGAATATTGGTATGTGAAAATCTATCATTAAAATAGTCATGAATGAAAAAAGTGTGATATTGCATTCCATGTTAGGAGGAGACCCAGTTTCAAAATAAGAAGCTAAATGAAGTTCTGTAACACCTCTGAGCAACCATATTTCCACAGCTCTAACAAGCACATCTAAAAAATGTATATCCTTGCTTTAACATTAATTTGTAGCAAAAACTCCATGAAGTCTAAGCTCTTTAGTAAAGAATTTCAGGGATGTTAGATCAAATAAATAGGTCTTTACTCAATAAGCATGCTATTACTCTTCTTAATTTCCTATTACTTCTTCTCTCCATGATATTGATTAGTCTATTTGCATATTCAGTGAATGCATTGACGTTTTCTTTATGTTTGTAGCTTTCATGGTAGGTGTACACCAATAAAACTTGACCATCAGCAGACAAATTTTAGTAGGAAGAGACAAAATCATGGAACCATCATTATCCTTTCTCATATTCTAACCTTGCCCAGTATTGCCAGGGTGATTAACATGAAAATCTATACGATGTCACTCCCCCAGCTGACATTTTTAGTTAACTCATTTATTAATCAACCTTTGCTAAGCTCCTACTACATGCTAGGCATTGAAGGTACTGGGGATAAGAGGAACTCACGGTCTAGTCAGGGAGACAAACAAGTAAACAGTTGTTTGCAATGTATGAGGTATGATAAAAAATATGGTGAACATTTAAATTTTAAAAATTTATTACAGTAAAAGGCACATTGCCATTAATCCCCCTCAAAATACATCCCGTTGCTTTGAATGCACTTATCCCATTGTTTTTGTCAATTTCTGAAGCAGTTCTGGAAGTTCTCTTTCATGAGGGTCTTTACTTCATCCTCCATCATGACAATGCTCCATGTCACACATTGCCTCTGGCATCACAGTTTCTGTCAAATAAAAACATTGTGGGTTGTCCTCATCTACCTTATTCACTGGATCTGGCACCGTGCGACTTCTAGCTCTTCCCCAAAGTCAAAATAACTATAAAAAGTAAACGTTTTGAATAGACTCAGGACATTGAGGCAGCCACAACAGCGCAACTAAAGACACGCATGAAAGAAGACTTCCAGAACTGGTTCAGAAAGTGGAAAGAACGATGGGATAAGTGTGTTCGAAGTGAGGGGGAATAATGACAATGTATCTTTTATTGTAATGAATTTTTTTTTTAATTTAAACATTCACTGTATTTTTTTTTTAATCATAGCTCGTACTCTTAAAAAAAATGCTCTACTAAATTAGTACTTCAAATATGGAAGTCAAGGATACTATTTGAATATTTGGAAGGGGCTCCTAAAGCAAGGCTCCCCATTTCCTGTAGAATAAAGTCTAAACTCCTTACTGTGGCTTGATAAGCTGTCGTGGTCCAGCCCCTTTCTGCCTCTGGAGCCTCACAGCCTCACATTTTGTGCTCCAGCAACACCAGACAGTTGGTTATTGTCCCTTCCATACTTTGCTGTATCTGATTTCTTCTCATTTTATCCCATCCGCTTAGAATATTCTACCCCATCCTATCTGTCTGGTGAACAGCTACATTAACTTAACTGTCAAGACAACTCAGCGGTTTCTGCCTCCCAAATGCCTCCTGACTTGCCTCACTCCTGACCACTTGGTGCCCCATGTTGAGCCTTCTACTGCTTCTGGGATAACACCCACCGTGTTTTTAATGCTTATACTTACACGATTGACTGCCTCACTAGACCATCAGTTGCATGAGATTAGAAATTGGGAGTACTCATTCTCACATGCTCTGGGCCTAATATACCATCAGGTGAGTTAATATTAATGAATCCTTTTCCTGTGGGTATAGTGCTGTCACATCTGTTGTCTCAACAACTCTCTGAGGCAGGTGGGGCAGACACCCCCCTTTCATATTACAGATAATAAAGTGATGTTTAAGGTAGTTTAAGTGACTTGCTTAAGTTTACACAACCAGTAAGTGGACAAGTCAGTTCTAGAACCCATTTCTGACTGGTCCTTCTTTCAGTGTTCTGGCTGTCATAGCATACTGATATCTGTCAAATAGATGAATACAGTTCCTTCATACCAACACACCTCTTTTCACAGCAGGCGTTTCAATCCTGTGACAAAATGATAGGACAAATAAGTAAAGCAGCTAATCAGTCCAAATTCATTTCTCTATGACAGAGAACTATTTCCTAGGAAACCAAATCTGGGCAATTTTCTCAAAAATCAAAAGGAACAAATAGATGGCATGTTTAGTTAGCAGAAGCTTTTCAGTAAGAAAGCTGAAATTGTTCATTAAGGTATATATAAAAAAAACCCCTTCTATTTAACCACCACATAAAAAAAGCTTGAGTATTATATAATATTAAAACGGTATATTCAGACCCTCATAATTAAAAGAAAAATAGGTTTAAGTAGAAAAGAATAAAATGGTGAATTTTAATAAGGCTCTGATGTCTCTAACGCAGAAGTACTATTTTCTAAATAAATGATCGATTTAACCATCAGCTAAAAATAAAGTTCGTTTCTTTATTTTCCTTTATAAAAGATCTATCATGTAATGAACTCAGCCTGTACAGCATAACACTGCAGTGGTAGAAGAGACAAAGAAAATGCAATCATCTATTAAAAACATAGCTAAGCACGTTCTCTTTCTCCCTGCAACCCCTCCCGTCTCTCCCACATACACGACAAGCACACCACACGCGCGCGCACGCACAATTTTGACATGTGAGATATTAAAGAGAAGCTGCCATGACATATTCTCTTAAGCTGTGTATAATACAAGGCGCACCTATAAAGGAATGTAAGTGTTGTCGTGTGACTTGAGAGAATGAAATTCCTTTACTTGCACAGCTTGCGGAAGGTGACTTCCCAGGAAAGTGTAAGCTTTTGTGCTTGTTCCTTCGCCCAGCTTTTCTGGCTTGTGGGTAGTTTGCTCTTTGAATTGTTTTGTTCTTATTACACCTGTGGAACCTTATGGTTTATTGATGTCAACTTGGACAATTTTGAATTATGAGAGAAAAAATGCAAAGCTGACCGTAGGAGACCTCTCTGTATTTATATTTGGTTACACCACTGAAATACTAAATCGAAAGCTTTTTTCTGTTGGGCATGGGGGGAAATCACCCTTATGATCTCTTAGGATCTTGAGGGTCACCTGCTCTGTAATGACCCCTCGAACTTCTTGTGCAGTGTTCGTGTAGTCCCCCTGCGTCTTTCCTCTGTACTGCCCCTTGCGGCTTTCACAGGCCTTACAGACGCTAATTCGGATGACTGTTTAAGCACTTCATTTACTGAAGGATCAGGTAAGCACCCCAAAGCAGGGCCAAATATTGGCACAAGAAGCTGGGACTTCACATACCCGCTTTCCTTGTATTCTTATATTACCCTGCCTGCCGTTTAAGCGTGGCAGGGCGCAGGAGGGGATAGAGGATTCATCCTAACACAGAGGAAACAAAGTCCCTCTAACCTAATATTAGTCTATATACAGATTGTCAATAAGAATGTAGCAGCTACAATGTTAAATTTCAAGATTACGTCCCCACTGCGCCAATGGCTGGATATTTCAAAATCAAAAATTACATAAAAGTGGGTACGGAGACAGTAATGATAGAATCCAGTATTATTCATCTTGTAAAATTACAAGAACTCATCTTAATCAGAGCTTCTGATGGCTAAGTGCTGTCACCTCTTTGATTTTGCAGCATGCAAAAATATAACCAACTAGCTGATACTCTTTCCTTTATAGTTTTCTGCTTTCTTGGTTGTGAATTAAGCTGATTTGCCATTTAATGCCTGCCAACAGCCAGCCATTTGTCTTGATCTGCTGCCTAAGTGTATTGCTGCCTTTCTTTCAGTCCACCCTGAAGATGAAGGGCGATAATTCTGACCGGTTCTTCTTAGCATTTCTACTGTCATCAGAATAATGTTTTTGAGTGCCCACTGGATCAAGGCTTTGCCAGCAGTTTTTTTGTGTTTTTTTTTTTAGTTTTTTTTTTTTAAGGAGGACGCAGCTCACCCTGGCCCATGCGGGGATCGAACGGGTAACCTTGGTATTATTAGCACCACGCTCTAACCAACTGAGCTAACCGGCCACCCCCTGCCAGCAGTTCTAATCTAAATTTTCCGAAGTTTGTACGAGGAAAATGGGACATTAAAGCCTTGACTTTGGAGAGAATGGGTTTGAGCACTGAATCAAATTCATATAACCAGTGTTTTCCCACTGACCCCAGAGTTAAGTTCATACTTCTACATATGGTTGTGAAAGTCCCTCCCTGATCTGATCTCAATTATCTTTTCCTGTTTGTCGCCCCACCGTGCCTAGAGCATTGTAGATCCCATTTTCCATCCTGCTGTCATAGTGATTTTCTTAAAAACCTAAATTAACTCATAATCACTTCCTCACTTAGAACCTTTCAATGATTTCCCATTGATCTCAGGATAAAGTACGAAATCCAAAACATGGCTTAGAAAATCACTCCTGATCTGACACCCAGTTCTCTGATACCTGGTGTACAAGCCTTTCAATTCCTTTAACATGTCACACTCTTCCCCATTTTATAACCTTTACATATTCTTATATTCTGCTTGGGACACTCTAATTTACTCATTCTTACAATCTTCCCTTAAATAGCACTTCCTCAAAAACAACTTCTCTGACTACCTACCTCATCTAAATTCATTCCCCAATATTCTGTATCATAACATCCAACATAATAACTGATAATTTTCTTGTGTAAATATCTGATTATTGCTTGTTTTCTGCACTGTGTCATAAGCCCCCTGGGAGCAGAGATTCTATCAGTATCCCCACGGCTAGTGAGCACAATCTGGTGCATAGTAGATGGTCAGTAATATTTGATGAATGAATGATTGAATGAGAAGACAGAATAAACAAGAGTTCAGCACAAATACAGATATTCGAAAAGGAGCTATGAATCCTACACTGTTGCCAAGTTAAATCCACCCTGTGTTTTCCCACCAACACAACATTTTTCTTCCCACAGTTTCTCCTTGAAATTCCCTCTTTCCAAATGTCTATTTGTTGATAATGAATAGTTTTTATTTTTTCAGCATGTATCTCAAATGCCATTTCATAAAGTCTACCCAGTTCCCCAACCAGAATCGAGTTCCCTCTTCCTATCCTCCCTGTACTTCCAGTATTTTATTTTATGTTTTTGCTTCTTCCTTAGAGAAATTATTTATCACAGTCTATCACAGGGCATGCTCGAAAGTCTGCATATTTTTTTCCCTTCTAGACTGTATGCTCCTGGGCTACATGAGTCAGTGTTGTGAATGCATATTTCCTACTACATATAGTAAATCCAGAGGGCGAGACTGTGGAAGATAATGACAGCTATCTCCTCAATATCCATGGCCACAAAGAAAAGAGTACATTTTCCAGCCTCCTTTAGCTACCTTCAGCCATGTGACCAAGTTCTGATCAATGGGATATAAGTTGAAGTTGCAACTTGTAGGTTGTGTCATTGAAGGGAAGAGGTGTACCTTTGCCTTCTTATTTTCCTTTTTGTTTGACTAGTATGCAAGTAAGGAGTCAGTTTAGATCTTCTCAACCAGGGAGAGAGGGACAACACTCCAGGAATGACAGAACGAGAAGGTAAGTAGTTCAGGGAGGAGAAAGAAGCTTCTATTTCGTTTCAGCCCCTGCTGTTTGTGTCTCAGTTCCACGCAGCTGAGTAGATACTGCACGACTACGGTGTTATTGGCAACTTTCTAGTTTATGTACTTTTCAAAAAATAAACAACTTACCATGAGTTGTATGAACAGCATGTTCACTACATGCTACAAGTAAGCAGAATTGCCACCCTTTTGCATGCCCGTACATGCCTTCGTTTTCTTTTGGTCAGACGGAACGATTTATATTGTTGTGCACTCAAATAATCACAATTTTACAAATAAGTGTCTTGCATCAGGCATGTCTGCCACTTTCAAATCGGCAAGGTCACTCAGCATCTGTGGATAACCTCAATCCCTCACCTGGCTGTGTTTTCAGTACGGGTTGTTTTAACTACTTACTACTTCTGAGCCTGGTTTGCAACAACAACAAAAAAGACATAGGTTTTTTCAATGAAATGGAATCGTAAGATATAACTGGAAATCCCTCTTCACAGTTTCTGCTTGCAATTGATGTTCATGGCAATGTAATACTGCTCACAAATTCATGAGGGAAATGTGTGTTAACCGAACATGGGCGTGCATCACAAACTAAAAAAAAAAAAAAAATCAGCATAGCTTATTTTTAGTAACAAGTGATCAAGGATCTAGGCAGGCAGGGAATAAACAATAATGTTCCCTGTTGTTCTCTGTCACCAGTTTACTTATTAATAGTAACCCCTTTCTCCCTCAGAGGTATCCTTGTTTGGATAATAAATGTTATGTTCATCCTAGCACCTGATACCTATTCCCCTCGTGGGGCGACATGAGGTTATAAGGTTTGTAGACAAGAAGTTCATATCTGTAACTCAAGAATGTCAAGTAGGAAGGTAATGGGAGTTCATTTAGAGTCTGTGAGAGTAGGAACAGAAGAAAATACTGGGGACTAAGAATGAGTTCAGACCAGGGAAAGAAATGTGGGCCTGAGAGTGGAGACAAATACCTCCCCATCCAGTGAAGTGAGCCTATTGAAACCAAGGTCAAAGAATGGTTGGTGGGAGCTCCCATTGCCAGAATATATGGTGAGATGCTAGAGAGAGCATTGAACTCATGCCTCTTAAGGTTACAGAGCTTATTTCTGAAATTCAGGGATGGAAACAAAAAATTTAATTCCTTATTATCACCTTACCTTAATCGTCAAAGAATGAAATCAATCTGTCGGCAAATGCTGTTCACTAGTGTAAATCTTATCCATGGTCCTCTGGTAATTTTAAACCAAAATTCTACTACTGTCACTATTATTTAGTAATGCATGCAGACATTTAAAAACAAATGGCATATAGTAGCCCTAAGTGAGAAGTGAAGGGTCTACCTTGGCCCTCCCTATGTAGTAAACAGTTAAAATGTATGTTACACACAGACACTCACACATGCACATTGATACACTTTTGAGGGTTACAACCAAAATTCTAAACTATAGTATTAGAAATCTGTTTA
Organism: Rhinolophus sinicus; assembly: GCF_036562045.2. NCBI lineage: Eukaryota > Metazoa > Chordata > Mammalia > Chiroptera > Rhinolophidae > Rhinolophus > Rhinolophus sinicus. The sequence goes on along the minus strand of NC_133768.1, from coordinate 104,527,958 downwards.
TTGATATAGGAAATTTACACGTTTGTTATTTTGTTTAAAAGATGAGATATCTAGCTTAATTGTGCTAACTTTTACCTCTTGTCTTCCTTCTCCCTGAATGTTATTGATTATATTATACGTAATTCTTCTATAGGTTACCTTTATATATTTAAATGATGTGCTTAAACATCTATCCCTTTTCCTACCAAATTTTTCCCCTCCCCCCCCCACTCCAGTTTAAGCCGTTGTTTCTCAGTCTGGTTGTGTAGGACACAGCTCCCTGGCCCATGCTGGTATTAGGAGCCTTGCCCCCGTTGGTTGCAGCTCATGGCAGCCCAGCTCCAGGTCCAGCTGTTGTTCACAATCGTAGCTGTAGGGGGCGCAGCTCACTGGCCCATGTGGGAATCAGACCATTGACCTCAGCGTTACGAGTACAACACTCCCAACTACCTGAGACACCTGGCTGCCCCAAAATTTATTTTTAAAAACATTTTTATTGTTCAGTAAAAACACATTTGGAAGGGTACATGGAAGAAAAATGTACAAGTTAATGAAAGTGAAAATCCACGTGCCTACCATACGAGTCCATAGTATAATAGAACAGTGCTCTTTATATACAGTTCACTCATTCTGATGTTGGTAGGTATTTAGGTTATTTATAGATTGGGTACATTTCAATTTATTGGCCATTTATGATACCGTCTTTTGTGAATTGCCTGTCGGAGTTTCTCATACATTTTAGAAGTGGATTGACAGTCATTTTCACATTGATTTTTGAGGAGTTTCTATTTTGCATAAAAGCCCTTTGTCATGTGTTCAACGTATCTTCTTCCAGTCTATGGTTTAACTTTTCAACTTTCTCAATGGTGTTTATCCCTACCTTTAGCTCTATATATGCCTTTTGCATTTAGGTATACAATCTTCGTGGATTTTATTTTTGCTTATGTATTTGGAGTGGATGTGGTAAGGTTTCATTTTGTTTTCATATAGTTATACATAGTTTTCTTATTTGAAATACAGTCTTTTAGTCCCTACTTTGAAGTGCCATCTTTACCATAAACTGAGTGTGCAAAAGTATATGGGTCTTTTTCTGGACTCTATTTCGTTTCAGAAATCCATTTTTCTCTAATACCTTGCTCTCTTAATTACTACCATTTTATCAATAAGTTTTGATATCTGGTCAACCAAGTTCTCCCGCCTTGTTCATTACATCCTCTTAGTTATGCCTGTGCCTTTACATTTCCATATACATTTTAGAATCAGCTTGTCAAGTTCAACAAAGTTGAATTTTATTGGAGTTCTGTCAAATCCGTAGATCAATTTGTAGAAAACGGATGTCTTTACTTAATTGAGTGTTTTGATCCATAAGTATAGTAGACCGTTCTGAAATGGTTAATTTTATATGTCAACTACACTGGGCTAAGGGTTGCCCAGAGAGCTGGTAAAACTTTATTTCTAGGTGTGTCTGTGAGGGTGTGTCAGGAGGAAATTAGCATTTGAATGTGTAGACTGGGTAAAGAGATTGGCCCTCACCACTGTGGGTGGGCAGTATCCAATCTATTGAAGGCCTAAATAGAACAAAAAGGCAGAGGAAGAACAAACCAATTATCTATCTTCTTGAGGTGGGAGTTCATCATCTACTGCCTTAGGACGTTTGCTTTCCTGGTTGTGAGACCTTAAGACTCCAGGATTTATACCAGTGCTCTACCCCCACTCTGTTGCTTGCCCTGTTATCAGCCCTTTGGACTGGCACTGAATTACACCACTGGCTTTCCTGGCTCTCCAGTTTGCAGACAGCAGATTGGGGGACTTCTCAGCCTCCATAACCACGTGAGCCAATTTCTATAATAAATCTCCTGTTTTTTTAATATACATATGTTCTGTTTCCCTGGGACCCCGACTAAGTCCCTTCATGTATTTAAATCTTCATTAATTTCTCATAATAATAGTTTAGTAATTTCAATATGGACGTCTTGCACATACATAGTAAGATTTATACTTAGGTATATGATATATTTTATATTATATAAATGCTACTTTAAAAAAGTTTATTTTCTTGGTGTCCTTTCTGTGATATAGATATTGCATCCAGTGTTTTAGCTAAATTAACATTAATCAAAATTATGTATAGATTCTTAGGATTCTTTCACTACAATTTTTTCATCTGCACATAAGGCATTTCAATTACTTCGTTTTTAGTCTTTATATACTTGGTTTTTTCTTACTTTACTGCACCATCTAGAACCTCAAGTAAAATATCAAATAGACGTGGTGATAGTGGGTACCTTTTACTTGTAACTGTCATCCACAGAAATACTTCAACATTAAGTAAGATGTATGCTATATTTTTTTATGTACCCTGCATTGAATAAAGAATTTTCTACTACGCGTTTTCTACAGTATTTCTTCAGGAATAGGTGTTGAATTTCTCACATAGTTTTTTTTTCTGTGTAAAAATTGAAATTATTACATGTTTTCTTTCCTCTATTATAATAATGAGGTGCGTTTCATTGATTAATTTTCAAAAGTTAGATCAACTTTACATTTTTGGAAAAAACATAACTTGATACTTTACTTATTTAATAATAAATTCTTTTTGCTAAGTTTTATTATAATGTTTATATCTTGTTTTAAGTGAGATCAGCCTGTGCTTTTCTTTTCTAGTAATTTCTTTACTAATTACTTTGGTATAAAGATAGATTGGTTACATAAAACAAATTGGGGAGTGTTTGTTTTCTTTCTGTGGAAGAGTTTGTAAATTATTGGAGTTTGTAAAATCTCTGATGAAATAATCTGGTCTTAGCATCTCATTGTGGAAATGCTTTTCATTATAGATTCAATGTCTTTAATACTGATACGACTATCCAAGGTTTTCATTTCTTGTGTCTACACTTGTTTTTGGAAGTTTGTGTTTTCTTAGGAATTAGTCCTCTTCACATGAGGTTTCTTTTTTTTCCAGTTTTTGTCATAGATTTGTTCATAGTATCTTTCATCTGTTAAATGTGTGCCACATCTATAGTGATGTGTCTTTTTCATTTCACATATTTATAACACACATCTCACAAACACACATTATCTTTGCTTTCTATTTTTCTCCTGCCCTCCCTTCTCTTTCCCTCTCCAGGTATTTCTCATTTTTTTTTCCTTTTCAAAGAACCAGCTTTTTAGAATTTGTTTATCTTCCTCATAGTATGTAGGTCTGTGGTCTATTTTATTAATTTCATCTATTGTCCTTATATTAGGTTGGTGCAATTATTTTTAGCCTTTTAAACCACAGTTTTGCACCAATGTAATATTTTCTTTTATTTCTGTGGTTTTTATTTTTTTTTCTTATTGTAACTGTTTCAGTTGGGTTTTTCATTTTTAACTGATAGTGGCAGTCTCAATTGTGGCATCTCAATCATATATTTTGAGTGCAATTACTTCTATAATTGGGTATATATCTGTCATCTTATACTATAATTTATATTTGTCCTTCCTGCTCTCATTTTCTTTTTCACTTGTCTTGTTATTTCTTTTAGATGTGTCAGTATTTTAAAAATATTATTTCCTTTTTTTCTCCATCAGTTTGGAAGTTATATATATTTATAAAATTTTCATTACCATAGACTTTACAACATCCACCTTAGATTTATCAATGTTTAGTGTTCATTGATACCTTATCCACTTCCACGACGTTGGAAGAGGAGGACATTAGAAACGTTACCACTTTTTAAAATCTTTTACCCACTCCCAATTTATTTGCTATTCAATATGTCATGAGGAATTATTATTATTGGTTACAAAACTAAGCATTTATTGACATTTAGTTATAGATTTAAAGTTTTTGTAACTCTTTGTCCGCATCTCCACCTCCACTTTTATATCTGGAATCATTTCCCTTCTACCTGAAGAATAACCTGTGTGTGTGTGTGTGTGTGTGTGTGTGTGTGTGTGTGTATGTGTGTGTGTATTATATGTCTGTTATATTATATATTAATAATGTGTATATATGTACATATATAATGTCTATATACTGTTGTTGAATTCTATCAGTTTTTGTATAAAAATGTTTATTTTAATTCTTTGAAGGATATTTCTGGTGTGTAAAATATTAGAGGTTGGTGGTTTCTATTTTTCTATGAAAAGGTCAGCTCTTAGTCTAATATTTGCTTCTTTGAAGGGTTTTCTCTTTTTATCTTTAGATACTTTAAAAGTACTCTCTTTGTTTATTCCTTTCAGTTTTTGGGTTTTCTGAAATGTATCTAAGTATATTCTTATTTAAATTATTCTGCTTTGGGCTCCTTGGGTTACTTGCATATGAAGATTAATATCTTTCATGACTTTTGGAAAATCAACAGGCATGATCTCTTTCAAATAGTTCAAATGATGCTTATATATCTTTCTCTTTGCCTTCTCATTCTGGGATTCTAATTAAACATATATTAACATATTTTAACATTTAAAATTCCTGTATTACACAAAAATCCATGTTTATTTTAGAAATTAATATGGAATGCATAATAAAAAAATTGTAATTTACTTCTAATCTCATAAGACCTTTAGAATGATTCTGCTAAGAGCCAAATAAATATTCTGAGTATTTTGATTAGATTTCAGTTAACAGTTCATGGTTTTAGAAATAATTTGAATCTTAGCAAAGTTAAGGTTTCCTTTCTTAGGGCATGCTATATTCCAATTTATGAATCTTTGTACCATTTTATTTACTTATCTATCTATCCATCTATCTATCTATTTTCAATGGTAATGGATGGTTTAGAAAAAATGATTTGATTTTTGAATTATCAAGTTATATTTTTACTCTACAGAATTATTCATTTGATTCATATTTTTACTTTCTGAAATCACAGTGCTTTTTTCTAAGATTGACTAAAATCCACATAATAGTAGTGGATAGTAGGTCTAAGAATTGACTCCTTTTTCCTTTTCAAGATAGCTTCATTAAGATATAATTAACAACCCTTAAAGTTCAGCCATTGAAAATGTGTAATTCAATGATATTTAGTATGTTCGCAGAGTTGTGTGAATATAATCACAATCAACTTAGAAGATTTAATCACTGCCCTAACAAAAAAACTCAGACCTATTAGGAGATACCACCATTAGTATTGTACTCTCTGCCAGGACCTAGCAACCCCTAATCTGCTTTCTTTTTCTATAGATTTGTCTAATCTGGACTTTTCACATAAATTAAGTGATGTAATGTTTCCTTTTGTTACTGACTTCTTTCTCTTACTGTAATTTTTTCAATGTTCATCGATGTTGGAGAATGTAGCACTACTTCATAGCTTTTATTGCCAAATAATATTCCATTATATGGATATAATATAGTTTATTTGTCCATTTACCAGCTGATGGGCATTTGGGTTGTTTCCGTTTGGAGCTATTATGAAGAATGCCACTATGAATATTTGTGGACACATTTTTTGTATGGACATGTATTTTAATTTTTCTTGGTTTCTTATCTAGGGGTAGAATTGCTCGATCATATGGTAGCTCTATTTAACATTTTGAGAAACTGCTGAACTGTTTTCCCAAGAAGCTGCACCATTTTATGTAGCCACTAGAAATGTATGAAGGTTCTGATTTCTCCATCACTTACCAACGGTGGTTATTGTCTTTTTTTTTTTTAATCAACAAGTAATGTTTATTAACAAGTTTCTATGTACTAGACATTATTCTGAGTTATTTGCATGTATTAGTGATTCTAGTCCCCATAATAATCCTATAACACAGGTACATTTTTTTCACCTATTTTAAAAATGAAAACCAAGAGAGACAGAAGTTTATCTGTTTTGCCCAAAGGTGTATATGTTTGTTCTTTAATTCTTGATCTAATCTATCCATTTATCTCCAACCCACTATTTAATCTTCCATCATTGGCACTGTCTATCATAGTCTGAAGGAGCATTTGACATCTTTTTCTTTTTCTTTTTAAGATTCTTTTGGGGAAGGGGAACAAAACTTTATTGGGGAACAGTGTGTACTTCCAGGACTTTTTTTCCAAGTCAAGTTGTTGTCCTTTTCAATCTTACTTGTGGAGGGTGCCATTCAGCTTCAAATTGTTATCCTTTCAGTCTTAGTTGTGAAGGGCGCAGCTCAGCTCCAGGTCCAGTTGCCGCTGCTAGTTGCAGGGGGCACAGCCCACCATCCCTTGCGGGAGTTGAACCAGCAACCCTCTGGTTGAGAGGACGCGCTCCAATAAACTGAGCCATCTGGGAGCTCAGTGGCAGCTCAGCTCAAGGTGCCATGTTCAGTCTTAGTTGCAGGGGGGCTGCCCACAATCCTTTGCGGGACTCGAGGAATCGAACTGGCAACCTTGTGGTTGAGAGCCCACTGGCACATGTGTGAATCGAACCAGCAGCCTTTGGAGTTGGAAGCACGGAGCTCCAACCACCTGAGCCACCGAGCCGGCCCTTGACATGTTTTTTAATTGAACAACAGATATCTAACCATATACCGTATTCTTTGGCTTATTCCAATTCTAGGCTGATACTAACATATTTATCATACATTTCTTATTTAACCCTTTTATCCCAAATAAATACTACTAATGTACTTTATGGTTAGACAAGGTAGTTTAAATTTTCGTAGGTCAATGTCTGATATTTCTGTCTTTATTATAGCTACCGAACTTAGTGTGAACTGATATTTCATTGTGGTGTTGATTTTCATTTCTCTAATGGCTAAAGATTTTAAGCATCTTTCCATGAGCTTATTAGCTATTAATATATCTTCTGTGTAGTAACATTTGTTCATATACTTTGCCCATTTAAAAATTGGATTGTTTCTCTTTTTGTTGTTGTATTATAAGAGTTTTTTATATTTTCTAAATACAAGTATCTTACCAGAGAATATTATTTGAGAACATTTTCTCCCACTCTGTGAATTGTCTGCTAAGTTTCCTTGTGATGTAAAGAACAACTTTTTTTGTGTGTTTTTTAAAATTTTTGATTAAGTCAAATTTATTTAGTTTTTCTTCTGTTACTTGTACTTTGGTGTTATATCTAAGAAACCAGTGCCTAACCCAAGGCTACCAAGAATTACTCCTGTTTTATTTTAAACTTTGTGTTGTGTTAGCTCTATATTTAAGCTTTTGTTCCACTTCTCCAGAAACTTCAAGCCATTTCTATGCTAGATATGTTATCCATTCCCACTCTATTTCATCTTTACGTTCATTCTCAGGTAGACGCTATTTTAGGAGGGACTCTTCCTGTCAGCTGGAATTCCATTTGGACTGATACATACTGCTTTTTCCAGATGTTGATGATCTAAAGTAGCTATGGCATCTCCAAGGGAGTTGCCTATCTCTGTCTCACGGCCAACCCTGACTGCAACCTTAAAATCTTTAAATTAGGTAGTTGTATAGCTTCTACCCGTAACTTCTTACCTACTTCCTGTGACACACCGTCTTCTAAGTATAATCCTTTGCCTATGGTAGAGACTCAGTAAATATTTGTTAACTGAATTGGTAAATTTCATCAAATGATTTGAGATATAAACAGAAAATGGGAAGGTGAGGAGTAGATAAAAGAGGGGAGTTAAGCCTTGTGCTCAAATCACCATCTTTCTTTGGAATCAACATATACTTTCCATAGAACAAAATTTGGTGCCTTACATCTTTATTTATCTTTCAGCCTCAGGACACTATTCTTCTTCAACTGTTCATCTTCTCACTTGTGGATGCTTGGGAATTGTTAACTCTCATGGCATCCTTTTAACTGGTCCCTTACCTCCAATTTCTGAGCTCCTCAGTCTGTACTCAATTATCAGATCATCTTTCCTGAAGAAATTTGTTGTAACGTCACTTGTTTGTGTAAAATGTTGTGATTGGCTCTCTTATCTGTACAATAAAACTCTTTGGCTTGTTCAAATTTTTAAAATAAAGTTAGATGTTATCTCCCCCCCCCCCCCCTTTTATTTTCTTCTTTCCTTTGTTTTTATTCAAAAGGATATCAAATTCTGCTTCCTTGCTTCAGGGGAAGAATGTGGTTGAGCGTAAAATAGAAATTATTGTCAAGAAAATTTCCTCTTTGGCTTTGTTTCCCCAAAGATTAAGTTTATTGAGGAGAATATGCCGTGAGTCTAATAGGGAGAGTAGAGAAAAAGAGTCCATCTGGGGAAGCCATTTCCTTCTGACTAAGGAGAAATTCCTCTGAAATGAAAAGGGAAAAAGATGTCTTTGGGTCCCATGAATAACAGGCCTGGGACTCTTTTCCTCATTGTGACTTTGGAAGAGGACAAAATTTTAAAGAGAAATGGCTGTAGGTTTCTGATGTTAGTAATTGATCTCTTCACCCCACCCATGGCATGAAATGAACTGAGTCAGTGGACCTGAAAGGAACATGTAGTGGGACAGTGTGCTTCCGGATCAGTGACTGATGGTCGGCAGAGCCTTCCCAATGCTACCTTGCTGGATCATTCCTTGTATGGCTTGGTAGTACCCCGGGAAAGGATCCTCAAAACTGACTTCAGTTGAAATTCAGGATAAAGTCTTGAAGTAAAAACTATATATAATACATATATATGTATATATATGTATGTATGTGTGTGTATATATATACACATATATACATATATATATACACATATCTTGTTTCCCCGAAAATAAGACCTAGCCAGACAGTCAGCTCTAATGCATCTTTTGGAGCAAAAGTTAGTATAAGACCCAGTCTTATTTTACTATAAGACCAGGTATAATATAATGTAATATAATATAATATAATATAATATAATATAATATAATATAATATAATAATATAAAATGGCATATATATATACACATACATACACACATATATATTTGAATCATTTATATATATATATATATATATATATATGATTCAAATCAAAATTATTTCTAAAAAAAATAAGGAAATATTAAATCTCTTGTAGACCACAGTGTATGGACTTTAAATTTTCTCCACTTCACTTGACTTTTGGCTCCAGCTATTCTGTGAAGTTTATGGTAAACTCATCAGCTACCTAGTAAGTCTTTTCTTCATATTTCAAAACCCAGTTCAGATGGATATACCTCTAAATTCCCAAGCAGAATCAATCACATCCTTACCTTTTTTCTCATAGTGACTTAAGTGTATGCATACCTCCATGATTACTTAGCACTTCCATCTATTATAGTTAAGTATTGTCTTTCCTTACTATAGATGAGCATTGAAAAAGTGGGGTCTATGTCAAATTAAGTTCTGTGTCCCCATGACCTACCACAATAATTGGAGCATGTTTTAGTGCTCAGTAAAGACTTTTTAAATTGTATTATCATCTATTTTATTTTGTATTTATAAAAATATATACATTACATGATAATGTCCTTTCCCTCCCAAAGTAGTATTCTAATACGGTATGTAGGTAGTATCCTATATACCATATCCTCACATGAATGAGAATAAAAAATATATATATATATATATATATATATATATATATATATATATATATATATAAATTGTAAACAAAAAATTTTAGTTTCATTTATTAATTGTGCAAAAGCTATAAATTACAAGTTACTTGACATCAGTGAGATGCTTTAACCAAAAACATTTTAATCTTGAGACTATGTAATGCTGTCAACTGAAATGGAAATGATCAGTTGCATAGAATGCCAGAGTCTTCAGATAAAAGAATATAATATTGAGTGACATCATTTCCAGGGGATAATATTTGCTTTGTGTTAAGAAAGCTACTGAAGTTTTGGCAGTGATAAAAAATAGCCCCAAAGCTCTCTACCCAGATGAAGAAAAATTTAAGCATGTTTTGTGTAATGCATGAGATGTAATTTTTTTTGGTGTATATAAGCAGTGGTACTGGACAGCTGGGAAGAGAAATTAAATATATCCTTGAGGCTAAAATAGGATTCAGGGCAGCAGATTCTAAATCAGTTGCTAGAAGAAAGACCAAGGTAAAGCAGCAGATCAAAAGGCAATGTTATTGGCAAAATGTTAGCATTTTGGTAGGCCAAACAAAAGGATCAATATCTTAAGGAGCATGGTTTTTCCAGAAATGCTTAGAGGTTAGCAGAAAATAAAGTCTGGAAGCAGGATTTTAGATAGGACTTTAGTTCCTTGGGAAGAATGGATAATATGTAGCGTCTGTCCAAAGCTTTCTTGTCTTCTCTCTACATTCAATTATTCCTCATCCAAAAGCCAGAGTGGTATTTCTAAAACGTAACTCTGGTCCTGTCACCCTTGACTTCCTGCCTAAAATTCTTTAGTGGCTTCCTATTGCCCAAAAGATAAAGTCTGGGCTTCTTCAAATGACCCACAAGGCTCTTGATGAATTAGCCCCTGCCTACCTTTCCAGTGTCATAACCATTCCTGCTTCAGACTTTATTTATACTCCACCCACATAGAACTATTGTCAGTTCTTTGATATCAACAGGCTTAGGTTTCAAGTGACTGAAATTCAACTGAAACTAGCTTCAGTAAAAAGAAGAATTTGTTAGCTCCAAAATTTAAGAAAGAATCAGAGATGCAATCCTTGGAGAGGGCAGAGATTCTGGTAGGCCTGAGAAACTCTTGGTATAAACGACAAAAATATCAGCAGAGCTCTTCCCCCCGCCCCCCTCTTAACTTTGCTTTTGTCTACTTCTTAGACTCATTTTCTCTTAACATGCAGAAAAAGTTGTAGTGGACTGAATAGTATCCCCCACCAAAAAAATTTAGGTTCACCGAGAACCTCAAAATGTGACCTCATTTAGGAATTGTGCCTTCGTTGATTGGATTAGTTAAGATAAGGCCATACTGAATCGAGGTGGACCCTAACTGCAATGACTAGTGACCTTATCAGAAGAGGCAAGGACACACAGATAAACACAGTAAAGAAAGACGTGAAGATGGAGGCAGAGATTGGCATGATGCCGCCATAAGGCAAAGAACACCAAGAATTGCTGGGAGCCACAGGAGCTGGGAAGAGGCAACGAAAGATTCTTCCCTCGAGCCTTAAGAAGGAGCATAGCACTGCTTACACCTTGATTTTAGACTTCTGGCCTCCAGAACTAGGAGAGATTAACTGTCTCTTATTATTTTAAACCACTGCTTTGTGGTAAGTAGTTTCCTGTAGGAAACTCATTCACTAACCAACCTATTTAATGTGGCAACAGGACCGTATCCCCAGACTTTTTTTCCTATTATGTTCTACTGATTTTCTTCTATAGTTCATTGATCTCAAGGTGCAATGCTTATTTCACATGTTATCATCTCTGAAATTGTAATGCATGTCGCACCCAATGGCCTGTCATATTAACTTACCAATGATTTTTTTCTTTCTTTCTTAGTAGTCAACAATGGTGTGTCTTGCAATCAGTGGCATCTTAGTTTCAATGAAATGTGGTTGATTTTATCTATCACTTACGTTGTTTATTATCTGTTTTCCTCCATGCCATCAACCATATACTGCATAACAGCAAGGATCTTTGATTTGTTCACTGCTCTATCCTTGACATCTAGACTGATATCTGGGCTAGATTAGGTATTAAATACATGAACGGATAGTATATTTTCAGCAAACAGTTGGTGAACTGAATTGTAGTATGTTCCTAGGTATCCAAAAACAGCCACTTAACCATCTCTCACTTTATAAGGAATCCCTGGAATAAGGTTTAATTATTTCCTAATTGTTCTATACTTGTTCTTACATATTTATACCGATATCTATGCATATGAATAATAATGATAACTTAACATTATTTAGCACTTTGAAAGTTTAAACCTTTCTCATCATTGTCACCTTTGATGAAATTTGCCTAATCCCAGGGCTCTCTGAGGTTAATTATTTATTTGCATTTTAAAGATGAGAAAGCTAATATTCAGAGGGGCTAAAACATTTGTCTAACGTCAACTACATAGTAATCGATGGTTCAACAAGGATTTCCTAGTACTTTTCTTCCTAGCCCAGTGCTCTGTTTTGGGTCATCCTCTCTGTAAATGCTATAATTGAACACATATAGGACTTGAAGAATCCATGAAGAGTTTCATGATTTGCTGGGAATTTTTAGAATATAAAAATCAGAGGAACAGATGGAAATGAATTATTTATAGCAACACATTTTAAAATGGCATAAGTAATCTACACTTCAAATATATATTTGTGGATGCAGATATGTTAATGAGATATGGATATAATTATATACATATGTAATGTGTGTAATTCATATATCTATATCTATACATCTATCTATCTATCTATCTATCTATCTATCTATCTATCTATCTATCTATATCTCAGAGAGCTAGACACCTTGGTAAGGGCATCCCTGTAGCCTTACTAGGAGCTCATTCATTCACAAAAATTCAGATGTGTATTGGGGTTTAGTTATTTACCCTTGATATGAAGAGACATACTACTGCTGAGAGCCATTCTAATTATTTTCAAGTGTTGTATACACCATATAGCAAAATAAGTCAGGCTACTTTGTAATGTATTTTAACGAAAAATGAGTAGATGTGAAGAAAGCTGGCATGTAAAACCAAAACACACGGTGATTATCATGCAAATGAAAATTGTGTTAGACTTTGGGGCATAAATTTCAGCTACCAGGTGTGATTATAAAATATGGTGAATGTTTAAATAAAAAAAAATATTACAGTAAAAGACACATTGCCATTAATCCCCTCAAAATATTCCTCCTCACTTCAGACATACTTATCCTATCGTTCTTGCCACTTTCTGAAGCAGTTCTGGAAGTCCTTTTTCGTGAGTGTCTTTACTTCGTCCTCCATCATGACAATGCTTCGTGTCACACATCACTTCTGGTATATGGCAATTTCTGTCAAATAAAACCGTTACGGTGTGTCCTCAGCCACCTTATTCACCACATCTGGCACCATGCAATTTCTGGCTCTTCCCCAAAGTCAAAATGACCATGAAAGGAAAACGTTTCGAATAAATTCAAGACATCGAGGCAGCCATGACAGTGCAACTAAAGACACTCACGAAAGAGGACTCCCAGAACTGCTTCAGAAAGTGGCAAGAACGATGGGATAATGTGTTTGAAGCGAGGGAGAGTATTTTGAGGGGGATTCATGGCAATGTATCTTTTACTGTAATAATTTTTATTTATTTAAACATTCACCATATATTTTGATCACCCCTTATGTGTTACATTCTGGGAGTCTAGTTTGAAAGACACAGTAAGAGCTCCTAGAACCTACTTTGGGTTTCTGCTTGTGCACAGCTTTTAATCTCTGCTGGATTCTTCTAGTTTCATGTCATTTCCAGGCACAATATGTAAGACAGGTGAGTATCCAGTGTTGGACTCGGCCATGGTTTCGTTGATTATAATATTTTATTCCAAGTATCAAAAGCAACAGGGTTTTCATTGATGCGTCACTAAAAAAGGGTAAAGTAGGAGAGGGAAAAACCAAGCTGATTAGTACCCCTCAGCCTACCCTTCCACTCCCATCACATATTACCCTTACTTCTAGCATATGCTCTGGACAAGACTTTAATTACATCCTCTAGTCACATTGCTTATGTAGAACCTGATAATGGCTTTCTACTTCCTCTTTAAGTGAACATAACGCAGTGATTAGGGGCCCAGACTACGTGAAGTTCAACTCAGCTCTTTCATCTGTTTTCTTTGTAGTCTTAGACACATTACTAAATTTTTCTGATAAATTCCTTCACCTGTAAAATATAATAATGTAACCTGTACCTCAGTCAAAATAAAGAAATAATGTGCATATGGCATTAGGTATTTAAGAAATATACATTTATGAATTTATAAATGTCTGTGCATATGTATGTATATTGTATGTGTGAATGTGTGTGTGTGTGTGTGTGTGTGTTTAGATTAGCTATATTGATATAGTTGAAAGAAAACAAGTGGCATGAAGGCTTATCCAAGCTAATTTGGGATTCATCTAAAAGCACCTTGGTTATAGAAAGCCTATGATGCAACTTTTTTTCATATTTTTTCCTAAGACAAATGGAGATAAGAATTGTAGGAGCTTTCTAGGATGTCCATAACAGCCTACTACAGACTGGGTGGCTTAAAGAGCAGAAATGTATTATTTCATGGTCCTGGAGTGTAGATGTCCAAATTCGAGGTGTGGGCAGGGTTGTTTCCTTTGGAGGACTCTAGAGAAAGATCTGTTCCAGTTTCCCCCAATTGGCTTGTAGACAGCTGTCTTCTCCCTATATCTTCACATCATCTTCCCTCTGTACATGTCTGTCTCTGCCCCAAACTCCTTTTTTACAAGGACACAGTCCTTTTGGATCTACTTTAATGACTTCCTTTTAACTTGATTACATTTGCAAAGACCCTATTTTATTTCCAAACAAGGTCACACTCACAGGTACTGAGGATGAAACTTAAATTCCTTGGAGGGAAACAATTCAACCCATTATAAAAATGAAGACAGTAAAAATGGAGCTGGAGGCAAAAAAAAAAAAAAAAGGACATGGGGTCCAACAACTGCTCTGAAGCTTAAACTTATACACTAGCGGTGCCAGCCTGCGAGCCACTTTCCCGCATTGAATAGCGAAGACTGGATGCCTGTGATTTGTAAAATTTTCTTCCTATTCTCCAAATTCTTTCTTCAAGTTGAAGGAGTTCAGTTGTTTCTGCAAGTGTGCTGCTAAATTAAAATCATTTTCATGCAATTACACAAAATTAGCCTTAATACATAAACTTTGTATTAGAAATTTCTCTAGGAAGTACAAGGCCCTACAGTGGGGATTAAATTATGATTCAATACAATTAAAATTAAATGTTAGTACTTTCATAGAAATAATAATGCACATAGATAAGGAAATCACTTTTAATTGATTGTGCAATTGACCTATCTAAAAAGATAGAAGTTATGCATTTGCTGTAGAAAAAGAGGCTTATTGGGGAGCTACTTGTGAGGCTTCTATACCAGTGTATTGGATAAGAAACTCAGGAAGATATTTAATTTTATTTAGATCACAGTGTTAATATTTCCTCTTATTAGTAGATCTACTACTAGTTTATAATCCTAATACCATGTTTCCTTGAAAATAAGACCTAGCTGGACCATCAGCTCTAATGCATCTTTGGAACAAAAATTAATATAAAACCCGGTCTTATTTTACTATAAGACCAGGTATAATATACTATAATATGATGTGATATGATATGATATGATATGATATAAGACCAGGTCTTATATTACTTTTTGCTCCAAAAGACTGTCTAGTTTGAAAGACATTAGAGCTGATGGTCCGGCTAGGTCTTAGTTTTGGGGGAACATGGTATGTCTTTAGGAAATGTGCCTACTGTATACACAATGTGTCTAAGGGGATGTGTTCACATGTCAACACCCTGGCAAAAGTGTTAATATCACTTACTGTTTCTTTAAACGTAGTTGCTGTCTTAATTTATATCCCATGGGATATTTCCCTCCAGTTACGTAAGAAATGTCAGCTTTCTGGCTCTGAAATACAGGATATGTGGCTTTTCATCTTTCTTTCTATGCCATCTTGCTCTGTTCCACCGCACAACCTGCTACCCCACACCCTACCCTCAAAAAGTGTATCTCCGTAAGTTCAGAGAAAAGAGAAGAGAATTAAGTAAAAAGTGACATGTTTTTCCCTTGTAAGGTCACATGTTTAAATGTAATGTCTTGGCTGTTAAAAAGAAAAATAACAACGTTAATGTAATTGAAGCAGGCATAGTCCTCTGCTCTGGATCCATCTATTTCCTCTTTAACAAATGTCAGATCTTGGCTGAGTATCTGAGTACCTGAGTCATAATTCCCAATGTTTCATTGCTATGTTGTCTATAGTCTCCCATCTTCAGACCAGATATATATGATAAATAAATTTCATGTTATCTTCCTCTTACAGCAGGGCCCCAGAATCTTCAGGACTGTCTTTGCTTTTGGAATGACGATGTATATGGGCATATATATACCCTGGGGGATGTCCATCTCACAGGATGCCTTGCTTAGGTCCTTTCCTGTGTATTCAAACCTCAAAATAATGTTATCTGACTGCTTTCCCAGCTAAACTTTGCGCTGATCCATTTTTTTCTCCTTCATGAAGGAACAGGAGCTCACAGTAGATATGAGTGAAAATGAAAAAGCAGTGTTCTACAAAATATGAAAATGCCTGAGCATATTGGAGCGTATAGGAGCAATTCTTTCCATTTACATCAGCATACAGTTTACTGAGCATCTACTATTTCCAAAACACAATGTGGGATGCAGGGAGACCTAAAGTGTTGTCTTTTCCCTCAAGGTATTGCAAATGAGTAGTGGAGTCCATGGGACATAGACTAGTATAACATAAAGCAGAATGCAGTAAATGCTGTAGTTAACATCCCAAAACTGCTCTGTGGAAGGGTAGCGGGAATAATAATGCTTTGTGATTATACGTATACCTTGTAAGGTGCATAATATTTGACTTGAGTTTGGAACAATGGGCCAATTTTGATAATCGATAGAGCCCACCAGGCTAGTTGCTGTCATCCTAGGAACGGAGATGTGGATGTGTATAGATTGTGTAGATGCCTGACCATTGTGCTATATACCTGAAGCTGAAGTAGAATATTGAATGTCAACAATATGTATATATATAAAATTATATGTATATATAATTTATATGTATATATAGTCATGAGATGTAAAGTCGATGGTACTGTAACAGCTATATACAATGTCATATGGGTAGTAGATTGGGGGGGTTATCACGTTGTGAGGGGTGTAAATGTCTAACTATTACATTGCTTTGTACAGCTGAAACTAATAAAAAAACATGAGAAAAGAGAAGTGATCTGATGAGGAACTGTGCATCTCTAAATATATTTTTTCAACATTTTCAAAATATTTTTCTGGAAGCGTAATTAATTCTCTTGGGCCAACTAAATGCAAGTCATGGAAAACTGTCTGGATTCTAAAACTGATCCCAGTTATATAGAGATAGTGCGTCTTCATTGGCAAACATGAATGATAATTCCTCACTTACAAGCGTTTGAGGAAGATCAAATGAGAGTATATATGCGGAAGGGTTTGGCATCACCAATCCTGCTTCTTTCAGTTATTGGGTTCATGATTATCTATTTTGTTTTATTTTTGTCTCTCCTAATGGATTGTAAATTCAATGAGAAACTGTGTTTGTCTTGTTCATCATTTTATCCCAGCATGCAGCACAATATCTACTGTGATGTATGTACTTAATAAGCATTTTTGAATGAATAACAAATAAAAGAAGGTATGGACTTTAAATTCCTATAGAGATGTCATGTGACTAGTATTAATGTTGTAGTATGTCCTTGACCCTTTTCCTATTTGTGAGCAGAAAAGCAATTATTAAGGCCTAAGCCTATTTGTGAATTGATCCCATCGTCTTGTCCTCAATTAGTGCTACTCCTTCCATATAGCAAACATTCCTTATTAAAACTGAACTACACAGACAAAATTTGGTGTTGCTCAGAATTTGGAGAAATAAATCTTAGGGCTAGCAAAAGCCTTTGGTGTCATCTGGTAAATCCCAACCTTTCACAGTTGAGGAATATGAAGATCAGAGAGGGAAAGAGACTTGACTACTTCTGACAATTTAACAGCAAAGCCAGGGCTAAAAACCCTGGTCCCCTCATTCAAGATCAGACCTCATTAGAACACAATGGTGAATTTTCCAACTTTCATCAAACTAAGCCACAATTTTTATTGTGCTATCACTGGTTTACTTCACAGGCTGCAGTTTAAAGGATAAAGTTTAGCAAATCGTGGGCCGGCCCGGTGGCTCAGGCGGTTAGAGCTCCGTGCTCCTAACTCCAAAGGCTGCCGGTTCGATTCCCACATGGGCCAGTGGGCTCTCAGCCACAAGGTTGCCAGTTCGACTCCTCAAGTCCCGCAAGGGATGGTGGGCAGCTGCGCCCCCTGCAACTAAAATTGAACACAGCACCTTGAGCTGAGCTGCCGCTGAGCTCCCACATGGCTTAGTTGGTTGGAGCGCATCCTCTCAACCACAAGGTTGCTGGTTCGACTCCCGCAAGGGATGGTGGGCTGCGCCCCCTGCAACTAGAAAACGGCAACTGGACCTGGAGCTGAGCTGCGCCCTCCACAACTAAGACTGAAAGGACAACAACTTGAAGCTGAATGGCACCCTCCACAACTAAGATTGAAAGGACAACAACTTGACTTGGAAAAAAGTCTTGGAAGTATACACTGTACCCCAATAAAGTCATGTTCCCCTTCCCCAATTAAAAAAAAAAAAAGTTTAGCATATCGTCATCAGTGAATATCCAAACCATGATCTACAGGGACTTTCCTTCGTTTCAATAATGTTTCACCATTCCATTGATTCAACTGATTTGATGAGTCAATTAGTGACGTCATTATTAGAGGTATTCCACAGGCAGTCAATAGCTTTTTTTATGAACTGATGTGTGAAGGAATGCCATCCAAAATGGTCTAACATAACAGTTTCATTAACCAGAAATGTTAGTGATATACTCTAGAGCAGCAGACAGGTATTTATTGCCTAAAACTACTCTCCAGGAGTGCCAAAGGTGTCTGAGTCTGCTAAGGGATATAGCTGAAATTAAACTATTTTTTTCCTTGAAAATTAATACCAAGGAAGTAGACAATTCAAAAAGCAAAATCAAAGAAAAAACAAGCCAAAAAGTAAGTGATGAATACAAAAACACAGCTATTTGAAGAAAAGTTTTCCCGATTCATCATCATCATCATAATTTATTGAGAATTTATCATGCACGACGAACTCTTTTGTGTCTTCTAATTTAATCCTCATAGTAGTCCTATAATTAAGTGTTTTTATCGTAATTTTTCAAATGAGGAAACCAAGACATTCACAGGTTCCGTAAATTTTTCAAGTTCATACAGCTAATAAATGGTGGCAGTTATTTTAACCAAGTCTATTTGACTCTTGAACGCTATAATATTTTGTTATACTGGGATACAGTGCAGGTAAAATAGAGTCAGTTTTGAGAAATCCTTGAAGGCCAGGCTGAATGAAGATTTGGAATAAAAAATAAGGGCTCTGTCAATGCTTGAGCAGGGTAGTGGATGCTTAAATCAAAAGATTATAATTAATTTGACAAGCAGATGCAAGGTCCAATGAGCAAAGCCATGATGCATGGAGAACCAGTGTGAAGAGGGCTGAAACTAGAGAAGTGGCAGTATCATCAGACAGGATGGTTCATGGTCCAAGACACACTCGAAAGAGCAGACAGGACCAGGTGATTAATGGAGTGTGGGAAGGAGAAAAGAGAGAAAAAAGCCAAAGATGACTCACAAGGTTCAACAGTCAGAAGGAAGAATTGCAACCTGGAAGAGAGCATCTTGGATAGAGAGCGAGACTGTAGGACAGGCATTTTTTCGAATTGTTCATTTGACTGACAACCAGGATTCATGGCCATTTGTGTTGCCAACATTTTGACCTGTCACGGCCTACTGACATGTTTTGGAGCTTGACTATTCTGAAGTGAAAAGAAACCAACAGGGCCCTTTTTTTGAGGCAGTAAAAGATTGTATCGGCACACTCTACTCTGACCTGGTTCCTCTTGGCCAGCAGGCTGGGCTGGGTGTTACACAGAAGTAGATGCCACTCTGGATGAGTCAAGAAGGCTATTGCCTAATTGTCCTTTACCCCTAAACTCCCCCCTTACCAGTGGCCTAGGCTTTCTAATATTTAAGTGACTCCCAGTATTCAAGAACCTTTTGACTCTGGTTTATATTCATATGGCTGAGGCACCCCAAACACACAAAGATCAAACACGTACAGAGATGAGGCCTGGAGATAGTAAAGGGGAAATCAGTACAGGAGGTGATGTTCCCCTGAGAAACTAAGGGTTACACAAGTAATTTAACATTGTGCCTAGGGAAATAGTTATGACTATACCTAATGGAAGTTCTCAGAAGGAGGCCAAATGAGTATGTAGATGGGAGCAAAATGGGAAGGTCAGAAGACAGGAGGATCAAGAGTAAGTTACAGGCAGTTCAGGGCCAAAGCTATGTTAAAAATGCAAATGCTTTGGACATTCACTTTTTTGAAATTAGTTTCAGGTGTACAAAACAATGTAATTGTTAGACATTTACACCCCTCACAGAGTGATAACCCCCTCCTCCAATGTACTACCCTTCTGACATCGTATGTAGCTGTTACAATTCCATGGACTCTATTCCCTATGCTGTACTCCACATCCTGTGACCATATATATATTAAATTATAGTTGACATACAATATTATTCAGCTTCAGCTTCGGGTGTACAGCGCAGTGGTCAGGCATCTACACCGTCCATGAGGTGGTCTCCCTAATAAGACAAGTTGTGCATTCACTTTCATATCGTGTTGTCTGTATGGGAAAATGGCTTGGACTTAATGACCTACGAATCATGCAAAAGTGCATAGGATGGGACATCTTGTTCAGATGGCCTCAGTTACACACAGGAGAATACTCCCGAAGTGTGTTCAGATAGCTTACTGTATATGTCGTTAGAATATTTCCCAGGTGGAAGGGATTCAAATTTCTTGAGGATCTCATGTTTCTTTGTACACTGTAACCTAAGCAATTTTCAAGTAAACTGGAAAGAAAATTAAACTAATGGGGGTGTCTTCATTTGTAACTATAAAGGGATGAAGGGCCCCTGAAAGCAAGCACCAAGATATTTAACAGAGTAGTTGTCAAGTGGGCTCAAGCAGATAAAGGATTCCTTACAATAAAGTGTAATACCATTGAGCTCAAAGGCAGAAAACAGTATATGCTGTGCCTGCATCAAGCACAGTACCTGATATATAAGGACTCATTCAATATTTGTGGAATGAATGAGAGTAAGACATTGTTCCAGTGAAATAGAGCATTCAGGGTAGCCAAAGAAAAATCTGGGTGCATCTGATTCTTCTTTTCTCATCGATTCTCCAAATATAAAACACCTGTTCTGTGCCAGAAACCATGCTAGGTGTGTGATCATTACACCCTGTTTTTTTGTGGAATTTCTATTCTAGTGCCAGAGACATTTAAAAAAATAAAGAAAGAAGCAAAATGAAAGGATTGCAATTTTTGTGAGTATTAGTAGGCAATAAATAGGGGGCTAATAACAGAGAGTATCAGGCAGCCTATTTAAATACTGGGGTCAGAGGTGGATCTCTCTTGAGGAAATATTTATGCTGCAATCTAAAATGGGAGAAAGAACCAGTCATGTGAGGAGATCAGCTTAGATAATTCCAAGACGAAGAAGCAGCACAAATACCTTGAAGAGATGGAAAGCGCTAGATATGATAAAGGAAGAGAAGAAATTCTTTTGCTAGTAACTGGTTTTCTATCTCTTCGGCGCTTTATCTTGGGGTTCTAACATTTTACTCAAATACGCCTAGGTGTTCTTTTCAAATGTTTGTTCATTGTTGTGAATTTTAAGATACTTCGTCCCTGACAGTCTTTTCAGTCCACTTATTTTTTTATTCCTTTTCATCATGTCCTCCCATCCATCATATCAATTCTTTATTTTGAAGATTTTTATGTTTTTATCAAAATGAAAAAATCACCTTTATTCTTAATAGTCAGGGCTGACCGTTGTTAACATGTTGATATTTATCCTGGTTACATAGAAACATATTACGAAAATCTTGAGTATTTTTCTTTCAAGTATCTTGGAATTTCTGCATCGCTTTTTCTGTGTTTCTTAATTATTCTCTCATCTTGTTCATCACTTGTCTTTTGCACTGAGTTAGGAAATGCTATTGAACTTGGTAGTTTTTCACCAATTACATCTTCGGTGATAATCACTCATTGTTTCATCTACAGACTTTTATTTTTGACAGTCAATTTTTATTTTTAATGAATTATTCTTTATTGTAGTAAGAACGTTTCACATGAGATCTACCACTGTAGCAAATTATAAATGTACAATACAGCACTGTGATCTGTAGGCACCATGTTGTACAGCAGAACACTGAAAGTTACTCATTTTTTTTTATTTTTTCAATTCCAGTTGACATTCAATATTATATTAGTTTCAGGTGTACAGCATCGTGGTTTCACATTTATATAATTTACGCAATGATTCCCCCATAAGTCTAGTACCCACCTGACACTATACATAGTTGTTGCAATATTATTGATTATATTCTCTATGCTGTACTTTACATCCCCCTTGACTATTTTATAACTGCCAATTTGTACTTCTTAATCCCATCATGTTTGTCACCCAGCCCCCTAACCCCTCTCCTCTCTGGAAACCATCAGTTTGCTCTTTGTATCTGTGGGTCTGTTTCTGTTTTGTTTGTCCAGTTATTTTTTCTTTAGATTCCACATATAAGCGAGATCATATTGTTTTTGTCTTCCTCCGTCTGACTTATTTCACTTAGCATAATACTTTCTAAGTCCATCCATATTGTCGCAGATGGTAAGATTTCATTCTTTTTATGGCCGAGTAATAGTCCATTATATATAAATACTACTTCTTCTTTATCCAATCATCTATTGATGGGTACTTGGGTTACTTCCATATCTTGGCTATTGTTAATAATGCTGCAGTCAGCATGGGGTGAATATATCTTTTTGAATTGGTGTTTTTGTATTTCTTTGGATAGATACCCAGGAGTAGAATTGCTGGGTCATGAGGCAGTTCTTTTTTTCATTTTTTGAGGAACCTCCATACTGTTTTCCATAGTGGTTGCACCAATTTACAATCCCACGAACAGTGCACAAGGGTTCCCTTTTCTCTGAATCCTCACCAGCTCTTGTTTGTTGATTTATTGAAAGTTATTCATATTATATACATGAAACTCTGTACCCCTTGAGTAGTAAGTCCCATACTTCACCCTCAACTCCCACCCCTGAAGTCACCATTGTATTATTTGCTTCAATGAGTTTGACTATTTTCGAAATCTCAAGTAGGTAGAATTACGCAGTATTTTTCCTTCTGTGACTGAGTTATTTCACTTAGCATAGTGTCCTCCAGTTTCATTCATATTGTCACACGTGGCAAGCTTTCCTTCTTTTTAATGGCTGAATAATATTCCATTATATATGTATACCTCATTACATTTATTCCTCTGTCAATGGGTACTTAAGTTGCTTCCATGTCTTGGCTATTGTAAATAATGCTGTAATGAATGTGTGAGTGCTGATACTTCTTCAATATACTGATTTCATTTCTTTTAAAATAAAAACTTTGAAGTGGGATTACTGGAACATATGATAGATCTACTTTCAATTTTTGAGGAATCTCCAAACTGTTTCCATAGCAGTTGCACCATTTTTCATTCCACCAACAGTGTACAAGGGTTTGAAGTTCTTTACATTGTCGCCGTCCTTTTGAAAATAACCATCTTGACATGTACGTTGTGATAACTCATTGTGGTTTTGGTTTTTCATTTCCCCAGTGATTAGTGACATTGAGTACCTTTTTATATCCTGATGACCAGATGTATGTCTCCTTTGAAGAAATGTCTATTCAGTTTGTTTACCCATTTTTAAATTGAGATATGCGGGTTTTTCTGCTATTGAGTTGTTGGAATTATTCAGATATTTTGGATATTAACCCCTTAATATATATGATTTGCAAATATTTTCTTCCATTCTGCAGGTTGCGTTTTTCTTTCTGTCATTGTTTCCTTTGCTGCGTAGAACCATTTTATCTTGATGTAGTCCCACTTGTCTATTTTGCTTCTTATTACCTGTGCTTTTGGTGTCATATAGTCAAACTCTTTCCGTTCCCAGTGATAAGCTTGTATCTTAGTTTTTCACCTGCTTGCTAGGCACTGAGCCAGGGGAGAGGCCATCTTTATTCTCACAGACCCCCCCAGGAGTTTAGAGTATGACAGGTTTCATCATTGCTCTGAGAGAGGTAAGACAGAAACCAGTCCTTTGTACATCCCGTGCAAAAGTTGGAACATTTGATGTGTAGTCCAATTCCTTTTTCCTCCACGGACAAACTGGGAGGTAAATGTTTCCTTATGATCATATAGCATTGTGCTGGGAATAGGGATAATGGTGAGGGGATGTCCCCAAATTTCTTACCAGCTTCAATAATAAGCAAGTTTTATAGTCACCATTGGTACAGTAGACTGACTATCAGTTATTTCTGGATTTCTCACTTAATGAATATGTCCATGTGCGTGTATTGTTGTTAAATTGGTGTGTTTATGGGGGGACGACCATTCAAGACTTCCACTTCTGCCATTTTGCTGACATCATATTCAACATTGTTTCTTTTTCCATAGCAGTTTGTTTTCTTTTTGTTTTTGCATGTAATATTCCTCTGAATCGCCCCAAGATATTAATTTCACATATTTTACAATTTTTCTGATACTTCTTTCCAAAATGTTAGTGACAAACATTTTTGAATAACTGTGCCAGGCACTGTTGTAAGCACTTAATATGTATTCACTGATGTAACCTCCTCACAATGATTTCTTCATGGCTTAGTTCTTGTTATTGAAATTACTTTCTCTGATGGTAATGACTTTCACCAAATGTTTGGTGATTCCTTGTTGCATCGGTATTTATAGTTGAGGGACTAAACTGAAAAGAATTAAAAAAGCCAAACATTAATCGAATCCTACATTTAGCCATAACTGAGGAGCTTAATGTGGTTGATACACCACAAAATACCATACTGTTTGTTCTCACATTAAATGTACAGCACTGATTTCAGGTGTACCGTCAGCATGTGTAATCACGTGTTCCTAATTAATTTATTCTCCTACTCTCTGAGGCAACTATTATACACTTTCTCACTTTCTTTAACTTCCTTCACACCCTTTCCTGTCGTCACTCTTAGTTGATGGCCATGCTTTCTATTTCACTGAGCTGGCAGAAACAATCCGAAGGGTGGGTGTACGTTCTTCTTAGCTATGAGCATGTGTGCCCACATCCCACCAGTCTATATGGATGAACTGTCTTCTGTCTAAGTCTGAGTTAGACACTGAATGTCTACCTTCTTGCTTATGTAAGGGGTATCAGTCTCCTTTCTTTTATGCATCGTCAGTATTCCCTCCCTGTTGAATCATTCTACTGAATATATCAACATTTCCTAATAATATATGTCCCCTCAAATAACACTGGCATATCTCTCATCTTCTCCTTTTCTCTGCTCCATTTTTTTCAGTCAAATTTCTTGAACTGTTTAAACCCTTGTCTGTGCTTACGCTCCATCCACTCTTAAACTCACTCCTGTCAAGCTTTCTTCTTCCAAATGTGAGGGGAACAATTTTTTGGCAAAGTCACCAATGATGGTCACAAAGCCAATGGTTGATCATTGGTTCTCGTACTTGATCACTCAGCGGCTTTTGACAACAGTGATCTCTTTCTTTGAACACTTTTCTCCACATTGCTTCTAGGACAGCACACTTCTGTTTTCCGTCCTATTTAACTGACTGTTTCTTCTTAGTGTTCCTTTGATACTTTCCCCTTTACTTGAACTCTAAATGATGCAGAGCTCAACAGCTTCTTTCCTCTGTATAAACTCTCTCTTGCATATTCTTACCCAGCCCCAGGGCTTTAAATATCATCTACACGCTAATGAAATGTGTATGTCTAGCCCTGAATTAGTACAACTAGCTGTCTACTTGGCTATCTAACAAGAATATCAGATTTATTTAACTTGGTCCAACCCAAGTTTTGATTCCTGTCCATTTCTCTAACCGAACCTGTTCCTTTACAATACGTCTTTCCTATCTTGATATGTGGCACCAGAATCCATTCACCCATTTGCTTAAGTCAGAACTCTCAGTCATCCTGAATTTCTTCCTTTTCTTCCATCATTTCTCCTCATGCAATTAATCAGCTTGTTCTCTTGACTACATTTTAAAAACTTATGCCAAAGTTCTTTTATTTTTTTCCATCTCATCACATTAGTCAGTATCATGGTTTATCAATTTTTGTACAATTTCCCCTGCCCAAATGCAAAATTACCTTTTTGACCTGTTCTCACTCACTCACTCCCTTGTTTACTCTGGTTTCATCACACTGGGCTACTTGCTGTTCCTCAAACACATCGGGCATATTTCCACCTTAAGACTTTACACGTTGTCTTTCCTTTTCATGGAATGTTATTCTTACAGATTTCTTTGAGGCTTGTCTCTATTTTCCTATAGTTCTTAAGTAAAAGTCACCTAACAGTGGTATCTTCTTGGGCCACTATTGCAATATCCAGGCCTTCTGGCGGACCCTTTCCTTCTTCTTTCCTTTGTTTCTCTTTGGCACTTACTTTCATCTATATATTATTTATTTTACTTATTTATCTAGTATCGTCTGTTTCCTTTTACATAATATAAGTTTCTTGGCAGCAGGAAATTCATTCATATTCTCTCTCTCTCTCTCTCTCTCTCTCTCTCTCTCTCCCTCCCTCCCTCCCTCCCTCCCTCCCTCTCTCCCCCCTTTCCCTCCCTCTCCCTCCCTCCCTGTCTCCCTCCCTCCCACACCCTCTCTCCTTTTCCCCCTCTCCATTTAGAAGCATACAGTAGGTGTCTAATATATACTTGGCAAATGAATTAAATGATATGGCAGTAAAATTAATGGGCCCAAAGAATGATCAGAACAGTAAGTCTACCCAAAGTTACCAAGATTATCTAAGATGTTAACACTAGGAGAGAGTGAAGATAGCCTTCTATGAGGTTGTCCTAAAATGAGGTTATAAGAGAATTTTCTATACTCTACAACTTTTCTGTGAATCTAAGATTTTTCCAAAATAAAAAAGTTTATTAAAAAGAAATCAAAACAATCCTGTAAGGGTACCTTCCTTTATTAACATTATGACTTTACCAGTCAAGGTAACAAAATGCTAAACGTTACTTTATAATATGATAGTACTAAAGTATCATTTCAGGAAAGGCCTTTAGGGACTCAATGAAGCAATACTTTTATATTATTTAGAGAACAGGACATTTAAACAAAGTTTTATGGCTATATAGTAGCAGGGCCAAGGCTAGGTTCCAGGTCTCTTGATTTCTAATCAAGTGTTTTGCCTCCCTTGGCACATTGCTTTCCCTTTTATAGTCAAATATGCCAATGACCGTGTGGGTAATTTTCCCTATCCCTTTGCAGCTTTTCAAACCATTGTTTGTAATCAATTTGTGAATAGGATCAATATTATTAAAAAGTCATGTCTTCAGTGACAATTAAGGAACATATTTATTCAGTTCTGTCATAAACTTTACACATGCAACACTATTATTTGAATAGTGAAGAATAAAATCTACCAGTTTACAAACAATAGAGTTGACATAATATGTTTAATGTCAACAGAAGAGCTATTATTTTTTCATTTAATTTATGCTACCTAACATTAAATGATATTTGTAGTCTACATTTTTTCACAATATAATGTTAAATGACAAAAAAGAATCTCTTTCAGATATTGTTTGTGGTGAATCTATTATGTTGGTGCAAAAGTAATTCGCGGTTTTTGCAATTATTTTTAACCTTTCAAACCGCAATTTTGCGCCAAACTAATATTATGTTTTCTGTTTATAACATCAAAAAAATCAGACTATGTGTTAATAGTTGCATTAGTAGCGTGGTAAGTATTGATTAAAAAACAAAATGCAAGATAAAAAAGCTATTTCTATTCCAGTAATTGTTTATATTAATATATATTCATTTAACACAAAAATATCTGCAATTATGTGAAAGAGTATCATGTATCTGTGAACATTTTATTTAATTCACAAATAAGTCTTAATGATTTTAGAAGTTTGTATATGTTTAAAATAACTTCACATTCTCTAGAGAGATTTTTTCGTTCATAGGTTTGGAAGTCTGGTGTGTGTGTGTGTGTGTGTGTGTGTGTGTGTGTGTGTGTGTGTTTGTGTGTGTTACAAAGATAACTACCGTATTTCCCCGAAAATAAGACCTAGCCGGACCATCAGCTCTAATGCGTCTTTTGGAGCAAAAATTAATATAAGACCTGGTCTTATTTTACTATAAGACCGAGTAATATAATATAATATAATATAATATAATATAATATAATATAATATAATATAATATAATATAATATAATAATACCCGGTATAGTATAGTATAATGTAATATAATATAATACCTAGTCTTATATTATTAATTTTTGCTCCAAAAGATGCCTTAGAGCTGATTGTCCGGCTAGGTCTTATTTTCGGGGAAACAGAGTATGTAAAGTATTTGTATAATATTGAATGGCTGATAAGGAGGATATGGCTGACTTTATGGACTTTATACTTTCTTGTATTTTGCAATTAAGAAATAATAATCGTGTCTTGCATTAATTGTTGCCAAACATAAACAAATACTCTTTTAAAATATGTGCATTTATTCATATTTGTCATCTCAACTGGTTCTAAAAGATACTATGTCTTAGAATCTAGATGCCTGCTTAAATGATACTGGAAAATATTTTTGACACTTTGCCAAATCACTTCTTTCTTTCTACCATGTTCCTTTTCAGTTTTTCCTTTTCCTATTTCAATAAAACTTCTAAAATAAATGCTTCATCAAGGTCTGAGTTCCAATCATGAATACACATGGCCAGTGGCTAACTGACTTCTAATAGATCTCCTCAATTAGGAAATGCCTTGTTCATTTAATAACACCTTGCATAACTTATACCTTGTGTTATGAGTGAAATTGTGTCCTCCACAAAAGATAAGTTGAATTGCCCCCAGTACCACAAATTGTGACCTCATTTCAAATCGGGTTATTTTAGGTGTAATTTGTTAACATGTGGTCATACTTGATTGGGGTAGGTCCCTAATCCAATATGCATGTTGTCCTTATAAGAAGATGGCCATGAAAGGGACATCAGCAAGATTGCAGAATAGGAAGACTCCCACTCAAATTCTCCCAGACTAATGGTAATTAATCACCATCCACAGACAAACGAGCATTTGTAGGAATGCTGGGATCCAGATAGGAGTTTGCAAAATTGTGGTGGAGCCCAAGGTCGAGGAGGGCTGTTATGAGAAGGTGGACCCATGCACAGATGGCAGCTTGTTAAACATGGTCCTGGCTGCAGATCCAGAAAGAGCCCCATTTTGGGGTGAGACTCAGCTACGGCTCTTTGTCCTTGGTCCTGCTACCAGCACAATTTGCCAAGCAACATGGGAGGAGCCAGGCACACCCAGGTCTCAGTAACAAGCCCACTGAACTTGGTCCTAGTTATGGACCCTAAAGCAGCCCTGTAACTCAGCCCATCTCCTCTCATCCGTGTTCTGGAACAGTCCTGCCCACCCAGGGACTAGGAGGTAGACCAGGAACGTCCTTGTCCCCCAAAAGTCAGGACTGCCTACCTCAGGCCAACTACAGATCCTGAAGTGGCTTGGATTTTGTTTCCATCCCCTCTTAGCCACGGTCCAGGAGAAGTCTTGTACACCCAGAAAAGGGATAGGTGATATACTTATGAACCCTAAAAACTCCACCAAAAAAATATGTTGGAACTAATAAATTCTGTGAAATTGCAGGATAGAAAATCAACATACAAAAATCAGGGGTGTTTCTGTACACTAACAGTGATCTATGCAAAAAAAAATTTTAAGAAAATTCCATTTACAATGACATGAAAAGAATAAACAACAGGAGTAAATTTAACAAAGGAAGTGAGAGATCTCTACACTGAAATCTATAAAACATTCATGACAGAACTTGAAGAGAACACAAATAAGTGGAAAGACATCCTGTGTTCATACATTGGATGAATTAATATTGTTAAAATGTCAGTACTATCTAAAGCAATTTACATGTTCAGTGCAATCCCCCATCAAAACTCTAATGACATTTTTCAAAGAAATAGAAAAAACAAGCAAAAACAAATATGGACCCACAAAGGACTCTGCATAGTCAAACAATTTTGAGAAAGAAAAACAGTCGGAGGCATGAGCCTTCATAATTTCAAACTGTATTACAAAGCTAAAGTAATCAAACAGTGTGATACTGCCATAAAAACAGGTACATAAACCAATGGAACAGAATAGAGCCCTGAAATAAGCCCAGGCAGATATGGTCAACTAATCTTAGACAAGAGCACCACGAATACACAATGGTGAAAGGATAGTCTCTTCAATAACTGATGCTGGGAAAACTACATATCCACATGTATCAGAATAAAATTGGACCTTTATCGTATACCATACACAAAAATTAATTTGACATGAAATAAAGACTTCAGTGTAAGAACTGAAACCAGGAAATTACAAATAGATATCATAGGGGCAAGTCTCAAGTTTTTCCTTTGCAATGATTTTTTGGATTTGACACCAAAATCAAAGGCAACAAAAGCAAAAATAGACAAGTGGGATGACTTCAAACTAAAAAGCTGCAGAACAACAGAAAAATCAAGAGAAATGAAAAGGCAACTTTACAGAATGGGAAAAAATATTTGCAATATGAAAAGGAATTAATATCCAACTTATATAAGGCTCTCATACAACTCAATGGCAAAAATCAAATAATCTGATTTAAAAGTTGGCTAAGGGCATGAATCGACATTTCTCCAAAGTAGACTAAATAGCCAACAGTAACATAGAAATGTGCTCAACATCAGTAATCATCAGGGAAATGCAAATCAAAACCACACTGCGTTATCACCTCGCACCTATTAGGATGAGTATTACCAAAAAGACAAGAGATAATAAGTGCTGGTCAAGTTGTGGAGAAAAGGAAACACTTGCACACTGTTGGTGGGAATGTAAATTGGTGCAGCCACTGTGGAAAACAGTGTGGAGGCTCCTCAAAAAATTTAAAGAAATAGAACTATTGTAATATCCAGCAATCCCACTTCTGGGTATATAGCCAAAGGAAATGAAATCAGTGTATATTGAAGAGATATTTGCACTCCCATGTTCACGCAGCATTATTTACAATAACCAAGATATGGAACCATCATCAACATCTGTGATGGATGAACAGATAAATAAAATGAGTTATGTACATGCAATGGAATATTAGCCATAAAAAGAAAGGAACCCTGTCATTTGCCACAATATGAATCAACCTGGAGGACATATTATGCTAAGTGGCAGACACACAAATGCAAATACATTTTGATCTCACTTATATGTGTAATCTAAAAAAGTTGAACTCATAGAACCAGAGAGTAGAATGCTGGTTGCCAGGAGGTGGGGGGTAAGGGAAATGGGGAGATACTGGTCACAAGATATAAACTTTCAATTAGAAAATAAATAGGTTCTGAAGATCTAATAGGTAGCATAGTGACTATACTGTATTGTATACTTGAAAGTTATCAATACTGTATTGTATACTTGAAAGTTGCTAAGAGAGTAGATCTGAAATATTCGCACCACACAAACCAAATGGTAACTATGTGAGGTGATGGATATGTCAATTAGCTGATTGTGGTAACCATTTCACAATGTATAGGTATATCAAACGATCACATTGTATACTTTATACATAATTTCCATTTGTTAATGACACTGCATTAAATCTGGAAAGAAAAAACGGAGATGACTATGTAAAGACACAGAGGCGCACGAAGAAACCACCACAGGCAGCTGCAAGAAAAGAAATAGAAAACCACCGAAAGCTAGGATGAGGCAAGGAAGACTTCCCCTCCAGGTTTCAGAGGGACCATACTGGCAACTTGATTTCCGATTTCCAGCCTCCAAAACTATAAGACAATAAACTTCTGTTGTTTAAGCCACTCGGTTTGTGGTACTTTGTTATGGCAGGACTCGCAAACAAATACACCTTCCTCAAAAAGTTATTTCTGTTTCCCTTAAATCACTGCTGCATAGCACAAAATTAAAATGTTTTGTGATGCAATCATAACCTCAATAGCAAAAGTTAATAAAGATAAATTTTTTAAGAAAAAAATATAAACTGAGCTGTCATACGAATATAGATTCAAAATGTGCAATAAAATGCTAACAATCAAAACTAGTACTTTTAAAGAACAACCTACCATGAAAAGGATCTCTTTTATTAGAAGTAACAGCAGGAGTAGTGATCACAATAAACTGTTTTTATTGAACCTTTGCCTGTTGTAGATCTTGGTGCTGTGTGCTTTGCACACATTATCTATTTGAATACTTATAAAATGTTAGGAGGCAGATGCTAATGTTCTGTTTTACAGACGAGGATAGTAAAGACTAAACATATAAAATAACTGGGTCAAGGTCAGATGTAGGAATTACACATAAGTCTGTTAAACTCCAAAGTATGGTCTCTTCACCATCATGTTGTACTTTTAATTCGAGAAAGCCAATAGAGGCCGATATTTTTATATCCAGAATATGTAATTCTTCTTATGCTAAGAGGAATATCAATGATTAACTAAATACCTTATCGAACATTGAGAGCAGCCTGATCGAAACTTTCCAAGACTTTTACTAGACTTTGAGACCCTTCCTACCTAATCCTTCCTTCCTTGCTTTGCTCTCTCCTTCACAAGTGTCACATCAGTGTCATGGTCTGAAGGTGCTCCCCACTTTCTTTTTTTTTTTTTTTTTTTTTTTTTAGCTCAGTCCACTTTTTTCCCCTTACAGGTGTTTCCCTCAATAAATCTCTTACTTAGATGTCTAACCCAATCTTGACATCTCAGAGGACACAAACACACCATGTAGTAAGTCCCCATTAAATACTGCTTTTCTCCATTGTCGCCAATTTTTGCTCTCCTTCCAATTAAGACGCCGTTGCTCCCTGATCTGCCCCTGTTCCTCATTGCTTCTTTCTCAAATATGTTTCTATGTTTCTCTCTCACTGGAGAGCAGATCTGTCTGCTCACATTCCCATATGCCCACCAAAGACAAGTCCAAGTTTCTGCCTGGGTTTATCAAATCACTTACACAAAAGAGGCAGAGTTCTCCCCTGGGGGTGATTCCCAAACATGTTGTTAACAAAAATATGATCCCAATTATAGTCTATAAAATGTTTATGGAATATTTTATAGATATAACATAAATCTATAAAATATTGAGAGATAAACCTATCAAATCATTGCGGAAGCTGTCTTTAGAAAATCACAAACACTCGTAGAGGAACACAAAAGATATCTTAACTGAATGAAAAGATACACCCTGTTACGGAATAAGAAGACTTGTTACTATAAAGATGTCAATTCCCTCTCCCATTAATTGACAAAATCTAACTCCAACAAGCGTTGTTGTGGGTTTTATTGTTTCATTTTTGGTATTGTTGTTTTTGAAAATATAATCCAATAGATCACATGGAAAAAATGGCTACCCAATATGGCCAGGGAAATTCCAGCCATAGAAGACGAATGGGGCAATGCTTACTCTAAGAGACGTCATTTTGTTCTTCAGGGTAATTCTTACCAGACCACATTCAAGATACCTGTCAGTAAGACCCTATCTCACTCTATGCATTTATTTAGAAGAGCTGATGGGACACAGTCTTTCCTGGAACCCCAGACTCCTGACTCGGATCCAAATCTGAGGACAAAGAGTCTTCAAACAGCCTATAACTTAAAGAAGGTCAAGGTATCATGGAGGGCTGAATCCTGTTATGAATTTGATTGTTTCTCATTCCCAAATTCATATGTTGAAGTACCTAATAATGTGACATGTGGAAATAGAGCCTTTGCAATGTAATTAGTTAAGATGATGATGTAAGGTGGGCCCTAAATCAATATGACAAATGTCCTTATAAAAGGGAAATTTGTATACAGAAATGCACACAGGGACTTCGCCACGTGAACATGAAGGTAGAGATGGGGTAATCCATCTACAAGTCAAGGAACATTGAAGACTGCCAGCAAACCAGCAGACGTTAGGAGAGATATATGGAGCCAATTGTCCCTAACAGCCCTTAGAATGAACCAACCCTACCGACACCTTGATCTCCAGAACTGTGAGACCACAAAGTTCTGTTGTTTAAACCACCCAGTTTGTGGTGCTTTGTTACAGCCACACAGGAATCTAATGCACACCCCTTGCAGAGCGTATTAAGAAGAAGCTGAAATGGTTCTGCAACTCCCAGTGTATATAAGCATACGACTAGAGAAAAAGGTGCCGGATGCTGTAAAGCATTTGTCTATGGCCTTACGGCAACCACATTGTTGGCGAAGGGAAAGGGGAATTTCATTACTCAGACGGTAAGTCACGGGAATCTTAAGAAATTCACCTACAGAGAAAGGAAGACAGGTACCTAATTCCTTGTTAAATTTCTCCTATGCCAGTGATTATTTAACTGTGTTCTTTGGATCATCGTCATCATCATATTACCATCACCATCTCCTGAGAACATGTTAGTCATACAGATTACTAGGCCCCACTCAAACCCGAATCAGAAACTTGAGGTGCTTTTAACAAGCTGCCCAGGTGATTCTGATGAACACTAAAATTTATGCAGTGGACTTGGTGCTTTGCCCCCTATGTCTCTTTTTTTTTTTTAAAGATTTTATTGGGGAAGAGGAACAGGATTTTTTATTGGGAAACTGTGTGTACTTCCAGGACTTTTTTCCAAGTGAAGTTGTTGTCCTTTCAATCTTAGTTGTGGAGGGTGCCGTTCAGCTTCAAGTTTTATTATCCTTTTAGTCTTAGTTGTGGAGGGCGCAGCTCAGTTCCAGGTCCAGTTGCCGTTGCTAGTTGCAGGGCCTTGGATGGGAGTTGAACTGGCAACCTTGTGGTTGAGAGGACACACCCCAACCAACTGAGCTATCCTGAGCCATCCGGGAGGCAGCTCAGCTCAAGGTGCCGTGTTCAATTTTAGTTGCAGGGGGCAGAGCCCACCATCCCTTGTGGGACTCGAGGAATTGAACCGGCAACCTTGTGGTTGAGAGCCCACTGGCCCATGTGGGAATCGAATCGGCAGCCTTCGGAGTTAGGAGCATGGAGCTCTAACCGCTTGAGCCACCGGGCCGTCCCCCTATGTCTCTTTTGATACGAGAAGAGAATGGGAGAGAAATGGCTGCACAGAGGCAACCAGCAATGGCAATGCAGGTACTCTCCATATTAGACATAATAAGGATGCATCAGTTCATCATGGATCAAGTAGGTACCACAGAAGATTTGGCAACATTCTTCTGTCACTGTAGCTGGAAAGGCTGCCGCTGCAGGATGAAGGGAAGTCTAGCGACCACATGCTATGGAGCATGCTCCTATGTGTGAAGAATGAAAGGGTATTGAAAAGGTCTGGCCGGTGGGAATTTGCCATAAATGTTCACGTAAATCTGAACTTAGAGTTCTTGGTACAGTGTTGCTTCAAATATCTTCTCTCCTAGAAAGTGGGTTAACTTAACCCCAGGGCGTGCTATGGTTCTGAGCTGAAAGGCGAGTACTATGTGGTCCTTACTATGGAAACTGGTGGGTAAAAGAGTTGGGAGTCTGGCAGATCCTGACAGATGGAAGGTTGTTGTCATTTCAGTAAAAGAAACACAAAATTTTTATTATAGAAACAATGTGTGAATTTGAAAGTTTTGAAGATGTGGTAGTTTCATTATATTCCAAAGTTTGTTGCAACTTGTCTTCCCTTCACCTAGCTCTTTTTTAAAAAACAATTTTTTGGAGATGAGAGAAACATGTTATGATATGCATATTCAGAAGCCACACAGATACATGGCATTGGTCAATTTATACCCAAAGCTGAAATACAAAATGAAGAAAGTAGTTCTTGAATGGTTACATGTTCATGATATCAGAAAAGCAATAATTTAGCCTGGAAAACAAACCCTAGGAACACAAGTTTCTAAAATGGTGGGCCTTTGGATGAGCCACCATTCATATAGGTGACGAATAATACATCACAGGCTAAAAAGGTAGACCGATTACTTTCATGGGCTTATAGATATAAGGGACAAAAGAAATCATCTAAACCGTGTCAATATCTAATGCAAGAGTTCCCTCTACAGTTTCTCTGTAAGTGATCTACCAGCCATTGGTTGAATGCCTCTATTGACAAGAAAT
The DNA here is from genome assembly GCF_036562045.2 of Rhinolophus sinicus. Classification (NCBI taxonomy): domain Eukaryota; kingdom Metazoa; phylum Chordata; class Mammalia; order Chiroptera; family Rhinolophidae; genus Rhinolophus; species Rhinolophus sinicus. The sequence continues at coordinate 104,492,180 of NC_133768.1, read as the reverse complement.
TCACTGCTTCCTGAGGCAGATAGTACCATTTTTGAACAATGTTTTTCCTCTGGACGTTTCTCCTATATCAAATTGGAGTTTGCTTTCCTATAACTTTCATGCATTAGCGTATTGGTGGAGAATTGGGAGAATAAATACTGATTAAATTGAATGTAAATTGGTCTTGAGCCAACTGTCTGAGGCCACACCAACTGACAGTACCCAGATTTAGGACGTTAGTCATAATGAATGTTGTATTGAAATATGTATTTGTTAATGTCTTAAGTGGGGCAGAATAAATTATCTAGCAGCCTGAACTTATCCATGTACCTAGGATATTAAATAAAACATGGATATGAAAGATCTTTGTAATAGTAAAGTGCTACACAAATTTAATGGGCATTGTCATAGCCCTGACACTGTCTGTCCTTGGCTTGAAAATTTTACCAGGACAAACAGAAGAGAAGGATGATGTGGCTGTGTAAGTGAGAAGGAAATGTCTTGAGCACCACTTCTCTCCTTAGGTACTTGTGTTTCATTTCTGTTTTGTTTCTATCTCTACCTACTTAAGTCACAAAAGGAATCAAAGTAATTTAATGTAAATATTCCAGAAAGGGGAGTTGGTATCATGTGCTGGAAATTGTGTAGGCAACTGGTTTGCGTTAGGTGAGTAGCAGGTGAGTGAAATCACTGCTGTACCTGGGGTCCAGCACAGCGACATTGGTTGAAAAGAGAATCTGAAGAAAGAGAATTTGATGTTAGGAAGTGATATTGACAATGAATTGGGCCACTTTGTGCCATGAATATTTATCCCTAAGGAACCAACATGTAGATATCTGTCCATGCTGAGAGGCCCTCTAAGCCCAACTATTTTCCTCACAAGAATACTACATTAACCCATGAACTTGAATTAGTCTATCAACACTGAAGCACTGGGAAAGATGGTTTGTTTGTCCTGGAGAAGGAAGGATTGCCAAAAATATCTATGGGAGCTTCTAGAGAAACAGGTATAGTAGCTGGGGAAAGAGGGTATATTGAAGACGGTTATAAGAATAATCTTTTCAAAGCTAAGGTCCTACTTACATTTACATGTTTGTTCACCTATACTTATAAAACCTCATACCTTCTCGGAAGGGGCTTAATTGACTTCTACTAAGAGACCCAAACCGGTAGCTTAGTTTCTTTAAAGTTTTAACAGTCTCTAAGTGTCTTCTCCTATTAAAATTGAAAATGTTTTCATATAACATATGGAAGGAAGTGAAAGAGGAAAACCAGTTGGGATGAAACCTTAAAGCCCTAGGAAATGGGTCCAGTAGTAAAAACTTTCATAATAGATGTATCAAACTGACCAATGAAAATCATATTATCTCCCATGGAAGAAGCTATGAAAGGGATGGAGGATGAGGTGAAAATATAAGTGTGGTAGTTCTCTACCCAAGGTAGTTCCCTTGGTGGGGAAGACAGGAAAATTCCTTCCCCTAAACATGCCTTTCTGAGTATCAAGAAATCAATCATTTCCATGACATATATAAGCTAATAGATTGTATTTCATCTATTTGACATAATTAAGTAAACAGAGGGTTTTGATTTCTTGTGCATAATGACTAACCCCATATTTTCCACTAAGTGGTTTTCATAAGCGAAATATGGCTAATTTAAAATGTGAACATTTTAGAAAGATGGTGTCTTCCAATGACATTACTATTTACATAGTCATATAGCTTAAGAATACTTTAATTGTAGGGAGAGGGCAGGAAGTTCCCATGTTGTTCAGGTGGGCCATCCCCTCTTTACAGAGAGAAAATGGCGCACATTGTGTCTGCCACCCAACCTAGGGTACTAGGCAGGCACCAGTTCAACCTAGCCATTGGGCCTTCACGGTTTCATTTCGGCAGGAGATCCTCTTCAAGTTTGTCTAATTCAAAAACTAACAGTAAAGATAGTCTGAGAAGAGTCCTTGAGGGAAGGTTCAGAATACACAAAGTGACCCAATTATAAACGGCAAGTTTAGAAATGCAGAAGCAGAATTATTAAAGGTAAGTTGTGTCTAGTTTCTAGAAGTTTACTTTCATCTTTTTTTTTTTTTTTTTTTTACAGCTCAGGGTAAAAAAATTATAGCTGGATTGACTGATTGATGCATCTCATAGCTATAGCACCTACCGTATTTTGCAAGTGCAGGACTGGACTTTTCATTACTTGCCGCGCTACAGTGTCATTCTACAGACTGGTTACACTCTTCATAAAAATGTTTCTAAGACTCACTGAGAAATCTGATTCATCCTCACATTAGCTACACTTAGAAATGCAATCTTTTGGGGGTTTCCTCAGTGTTCATGAGAGGCATTGATCATTTCACATTTGAAAACATATCTGAAGCTTTGTTGAGAGGCAGGCATGAATTCATACCAGGGAAAGTGGCTTTTTGTTAGAAAAGTTCTATGTTGATACTAGGCGTCAATGACAATTTGTAGTTTGACGTGAAATTTAAACTGACTGGATGTTCAGAGACAAGAATTGAATCAGCAGTTCCTCTATTTCTTGAAGTGAAATGCTTTTTGGTATACAGTTTTCTCTTGTTTTCTGTTGAACTTAAGAAATATGTAGCTTGTGGGTTTCATTGGTCTGTTCTTTCACAATTAAGTGCTGATCTTGTCCTATCCAAGCTTTATTTTTAAGATATGCTGTTAAAAACTGTAAATGCAATGAACACAAGACTACATGATTTTGGTGTTTTCTTTAGCCATGCTTTTGTTGGAGTACTGAGAGCAGGACTGAGTCCTTTTTTTTTAAATTAAAGTTTACTGGGGTGACAATGGTTAGTACAGTTACATAGGTTTCAGGTGCACAATTCTGTAATACATCATCTCTGTATCATATGGTGTGTTCACCACCCAGAGTCCGCTCTCTTTCCATCATCATATATTTGATCTCATTTACCCTCATCTACCACCCCCCTCCCTGACAAATATTTTGCCTTCATGGATCTCATTTTCTATTATGATTAGAAGAAATTACAATGGTAGACTGATAAGAGCTGTCTGTTTGACTGTTGACCTTAGTATCACATAGTGCTAGAAATAGCTTATTGGTTTTTAGTATTTGTTAATAATAATAAAAAAAGAGTAAAACGTTAGTAGTGGGAGGGTGTTAAGTCATTTTGGGGAACTGCCTTCCTACCTTTGCTAACTTGTTGAAGAGAAGGACCATGGTTTCTTCAACAGCTGTTAGCTTAGTAGCTGGTGAACAGTAATCACCAAACACATTCCCACTGGAACCATGAATGAATGAACAGAATTCAATGCCTGTTTCTCCCTCTGTATCTTGTGTTTTGATTGTTTGTTAACAAGTATTACTTCATTATGAGTTTAAGAAATCCCTAGCTCACTCACTTTATCAATTGCTTCAACGTGAGGTCAGTAGGCATTTAGGGAATCAAATTGCAGATTAAAGAGAAAACCCCACCCAGGGTCAATCCAGTAGCCTTGCCTAGGGTGTATTATTAGCACGTAGCAGACACGATACAATAGTTTCACCATTGTCTACAGTAGGTTGAAAAAAGTTCAGTTGGTTGTGTCAGACTGCAGGTTTCTTTACAAGTTATAGGGGTCAGATAGATGTAGGCTTTTGTATGCTAGCTCACTGGACTATTTCATACAGTAGCCACTTCTCAAATTTGTTTTATAGATCTAGGTAAATTTACCTCAGAAACTCATAACCTGAAATGCATCTCTCAACCTTCGCAACTACATGACCTCTGATTCCTGAGGAGTTACACTTTTGCATGTCATGACTTCCAAATAGTCTCATTTTCTGGTTCCAAGTCCACAGAAACTCTGAGGCCTAGTTCTTTAATTTTTTGGATAAGCTGTTTCGTTCAGCAAGATCGTGTGTTCTCTAAGGCAGCCACATAGATTTGAAATCTTCAGGTATCATCAACATCCATAATGACTCTTAGGTCCTTAACTCCGGCCACACTGTCCAATTTTCATACAATTTATTCGAAGCTAAGGAGCAGACTTTTTAGAGCAAATCTAGGTGTTCCCATTGCTTTGAGCAAAGGCATTTCAACACCATTAATTCTAGTGTGTGACAGCTCTGATTCTCACTACCCAAAGGCCTTTGCTTTGTATCTTTACTTCCTTCAATTCAGCTTCTGTGCATTGTAGTCTTGAAACGCTCAGTGGCTGTTAATAACAATTTGCCCAAAGCCATGTCATTGTCATCCACTGCAGATACCATCTCCAGAGGTAGCCCCAAGCTTCCTGCCAGGCCTCTTACAAGACAGTGGCTTTCCCTCTGGGAGTTCCAGATGTCCCAGATTTCCTCACTGGGGAACGTTCCAATTGCCTGTGGCTGTGGTTGCGGTGAGAGTCAGCTTTTTTTGTTGCTGAGATCAGATCTGGAGTGAATTCTAAAGTGAGGTCTCCTGGAGCTGCTAGCTACTAGGGGGGGCCTTATGCTTAAAGTTTGGCACTGGTCAGTACATAGAGAAAGAAATGGTTTGCTGTTCACACCTGGAACAATACCTGGGACATCTGGGAACTCTAGTTTGGACCCTTTCAATTAAGACAGTCTTCAGGTGCCAAAAGCTGAACGCTGCTTTTTCTTTGAAACTTCATATAGTACAGTTTCTATATCCCCAAAATGGAATCTGAATTGAAAATAAAAGAATTGTCCAGATGAACAGTTATTAGGGTGAAATTCAGAATTACCATCGAGTCCTTTGCAGGCCCCCATCCATCAATCCCCAGCCTTGAGGGAAGTCTGCTTTCCAAATGGGCATTGAACTGCCCTTTCGTTTCATTTCTGACTGGCTAACTCTGGGTCAAGTCTTTAAGGTTTCACTTTGTCGTCTTCACTTCTACCCATAATAGTGTCCCTGAACTCTGTCTGGAAACCCCTTCTGTAATAACAGTAACTCTCCAGATGGTAAATCCCTTCTATCTATGCCTCAGACAAAACAAAACATTGCGTTAACTTTGATGCATCTCTTTTACCCTCACGTCCAATCAATCTGCAAATCCTGTTAGCTCTTCCTTTCATTTCTGACCTCCTTCACTACTATCACCCTACCCTGAGCCACCATCACCTGAATTAATACACTACCCTCCCGGATTCCCTTTCTCCAATGCAGCCTCTTCTCCACACAGCATCCACAGTGACCCCTTTAAAATATAAATCAAATCCTGTCATCTCAACAGAGCTGTACAATGACTTGCCATCTTAGCCTGAGCCAGTAATCATACCATATTCTATAAGGCCCTGTATGATGATGTTTCTGCCTACCTTTCTCATCTCTTCTGCTCTCGCTCCCTCTACTTTATTCTCATCTAGCCACGAGGTCAGGCCCCCTTGCTGTTCTTTGAACATGCCAAGCACACTCCTTCTGTAGGACATTTGCACCCACAGTTCTGTCCATCTGGAAAGTTCTTACCTTAGAGAAATATGATTTGCGTCCTTACATCATACAGGTGTTGTTTAAATGTTACCACATGTGAGTGTTTTTGTATCACCCTTATAGAAACCACACCCACGAATCACCCTCTATGACTCACCCCATTTAAAAATATATATTTTACACACCTCTCAACACCTGACTGATAATAGTGTGTTTTTTTCCTAACTATCGCCTGCCCCACACACTAGGATAAAAGTCAGTAAGGTTTAGCACTTCATTTTCTTCGTGCTGTATTCACAGAATCTAGGCTATTGTTTGGCACACAGTGAGCATTCCATAATAGATGTTTACTGAAGAAATGGCTGAACTCCCTTTCATTTGCATCTCCTCTAACTGCCCTCTCACATGTTCCATCACAGAGCCTCAGAGCCTTTACTCTTTTTGTTTATTCCCTTCTGCACAGGCTTTTTGCATGTCTGGCACTTTCTCAGTATTCAGGTCCCAGCTGAAATCTCTCATCACCAGAGAGGGTTTGCCTGATCACCTAATAGAAATTATTCCCCATCCAAGTGTCTCCCTATCTCATCATCCAGTTTTATTTTGTTCCCAACACTTTTCACTGTCTACAGCCATCGTGTCTATTCATTTACTAGTTTATTATGTCTTCTCCGGCATATTATCAGCATGTAAGGGCTGTATCTGTGACTCATTGATACTCAGTGATTATTGAATTTAAAGTATTCTGGACGAATGACCGTTCTCCGGAGTCAAGTGTAACTTGGCTTCCCTCAGACAGTTCACTACCTTGAAACGTTGGTATTATTCCTCTATGTTCTTGGCAAACGGGGAGCAGTGCATTGAACTATTGGGACATAGGGGAAACAAACAGATGAGAACTTGGTTTCCTACTTTTTCTTTAAATTTGCTTTGTCAGGCTGGTTATTCCCTGACCCTAACTGAATACTGGCTCTTCCCCCAAATTTATGCTTATTTTCAGATACTACATGGTCACACACCGTCCTCTCTCTGCTGGTGGAGCACCACTTCATTGTGAGTCACTATAGCAGGTAGGGTTGTCGGTTTCCTCACATTGGTTTAATTGACCAAAGCAGACTGAGAAACTACTTTAGGGAATGTTTGACATGTGGTCCAGTGTACTGCTAATGTGGTATATCTAGTCAGAATACGATAATTATTCTTGTCATTCATTCGCTAAACACGTGTATTGAATACTATTTTCCTTGCACAAATTTGAATTTTATTTGATAATTTCCATCCTACTCCATTTGAGACACATTTGGAGTATGGAATGCTGAGTTGAAGGTGATGCTACTACCGTGTTTCCCCCAAAATAAGACCTAGCTGGACAATCAACTCTAATACGTCTTTTGGACCAAAAATTCATATAAGACCTGGTCTTATAGTATGTTATGTTATATAAGACTTGGGATTATATTATATTATATTATATTATATTATATTATATTATATTATATTATACCCAGTCTTATATTATAGTAAAATAGAATAGGGCACTTAGGTTGCTTCCATATCTTGGCTATTGTAAATAGTGTTGCAGTGAACATAGGGGTGCATATATTTTTTCGAAGTAGTGTTTTGGATTTCTTTGGATAAATACCCAGTAGTGGAATTGCTGTCTCATAAGGTAGTTCTATTTTTAATTTCTTGAGGTACCTCCAAACCATTTTCAATAGTGCTGCACCAATTTGCAATCCCACCAATAGTGCACGAGGAGGTTCCCTTTTCTCCACATCCTTGCCAACACTTGCTGTTTGTTGATTCATTGCTGACAGCCATTCTTACAGGAGTGAGGTGATGTCTCATTGTGGTTTTAATTTGCATTTCTCTGATGGTTAGTGATGTTGAGCATCTCTTCACAAATCTGTGGTCATCTATATGTTATCTTTGGGGAAACGTTTATTCAGGTCCTCTGCCCATTTTTTAAATTGGGTAAGTTATTGGATGTATCATTGGCGAGTGTCTTCTCCCAATCAGTAGGTTGGGAGAGTGTCTTCTCCCAATCAGTAGGTTGTCCCTCCATTTTGTGGATAGTTTCCTTAGCTGTGCAAAACCTTTTGACTTTGATGTAGTCCCATTTGTTTATTTTTTCTTTACCTTGCCCAAGGCGACATATCACAGAAAATATTACTAAGAACAATGTGGGAGACTTGACTGCCTATGTTTTCTTCTAGGAGTTTTATGGTTTCAGGTCTTATATTTAAGTCTTTAACCCATTTTGAGTTTATTCTTGTATATGAAGTAAGAAGATGGTCTAGATTCTTTCATTTTTGTGTTGTCGGTTTTCTTTGTTTTGTTTTTTTGCATGTATCTGTCCAGCTTTCCCAACACCATTTATTGAATAGGCTGTCTTTACCCCATTGTATATTCTTGCCTTCTTTGTCACAGATTAATTGACCATGTAGGCGTGGGTTCGTTTATGGGCTCTCTATTCTCTTTCGTCGATCTATGGGTCTGTTTTTATGCCAATACCATTCTGCTTTGATTAGTCTCATGGTATGCTTTGATATCAGGTCGTGTGATATCTCCAACTTTCTTCTTTATCAAGATTACTGTGGCTATTGGGGTCTTTTGTGGTTCCATATACATTTTAGATTTTTTGTTCTAGTTCTGTGAAAAATGCCATTAGTTGTTTGATAGAGATTGCATTGAATCTATAGATTGCTTTGGGAAGTATGGATATTTTAATGATCTTAATTCTTTCTATCCATGAACACAGTATATGCTTCCATTTATTTGTATCTTCTTCAATTTCTTTCTTCAGTGTCTTATACTTTTCCAAGTACAAGTCTTTTACCTCTTTGGTTAAATTTATTCCTAGCTATTTGTTTTTTGATGTAACTGTAAATGGAATTGTTTTCTTAATTTCTCTTTTTGATAATTCATTATTAGTTATATAGAAATGCAATTGATTTCTGAATATTAATTTTTTATCCTGCTATTTACTGATTATCAGTTCTAATAGGTTTTTGATGTAATCTTTGGGTTCTCTGTATATAGTCTCGTGTTATCTGCAAATAATGACAGTTTTACTTTTTCCTTTCCAATGGGATGCTTTTTATTTCTTTTTATGTGTGTATGATTGCTGGTGGTCTACATGTTTTTAATTCAAAATTTAAAAATTAGTGCCAAAGGTAAATAGATTAAAAAGTCATTTTCTGGGCACCCATGTTCTGGTTGCTCCCTGGTGATCCAGAGTAATTGACATCATTAGCAAATTCCAGTATAATTGCAGTCCCTTCATTCCTGAAGTTACTCTCAAGTACTCCTACTACCCAGAGGCTTTAAATCAGCCTGCAGTATCTCTTAAATGTTAGCATCACTCTCTTCACAGATACTTCTCATAGCAGCAGTGCTACATATCCTTTTCTCTAAATATCAATGTTTTTGCACTGTCATTTCTATTGTCCCAAGCATCAAGTGACTCTATTTCATATGTGAACAATACTAGTATCACAATAATCCCACACAACGTTAAGTATCACCAGCCTATGGGTTAGCAATTTACAGTATTCCCCCCTTATCCATGGTTTCACTTTCTACAGTTTCCGTTAAACATGCTTAACCATGGTCTGAAAATATTAAGTGGATAATGGCAGAAATAAACAATTTGAAAATTTTAAATCTTGTGCCATCCTGCTTCATCCCACCTGTTACATGGGTCATCCCTTTTTCCAGCATCTCCACACTTTATATGCTACCTACCCATGAGTCACTTAAGTAGCTGTCTCAGTTATCAGATCGACTATTGCTGTATCTCAGTGCTTGTGTTCAAGTAATCCTCATTTTACTTAATAATGACCCCAAAGTGCAACACTACTGATGCTGGCAATTTGGATATGCCAAAGGGAAGCCATAAAGTATATAACTATATAAGAAAAAACAGTATGCATAGGTTTCAGTACTATCTGGGGTTTTAGACATCCGCTGGAGTTTTTGGAATGCATTCCCCGCAGATAACAGGGGACTACTATGTAGCCCATGGACCAAATTCTGCCAGCCACTTGTTTTTGTAAACAAAGTTTTATTGGAAAACAGCCATGCTTATTTGTTTACACAGTTTCTGTAGCTGCTTCCTCATGACAATGGAAGAGGTCAGTAGTTTTGAGGGAGGTCTATTGTTCACAAAGTCTAAAATATTTACTATCCAGACCTTTATTAAAACGTTTGCCCAACTCTGCTCTATAAACATAATTGATCTCATTAAACTGCATATTCAAATTCCAATTCTCCCACACCCTAATGACTGACTTGGAATTTTCCCTTTAAAATGTCCACCTGTCTGTGCTGGTTCTCCCTTGTGACTGCTTCTATGCTGGAAATCTGAACTCCCAAAGAATCACAGCAATTTCTGATGCACCCCCTTGATTCATTGCTGCAGCTAGACGAACATCCACTTTCTAGCACAGACGGCTTTTCAAATATGGTTTTCTGATGGAGGCATTGGCAGAAACTTCCGGACTTGTTAGAGCAGTAGTAGACTCCATTATCCTCGGTGGAGTAGTGACAGCCCTTGGCAGGGGGTTGCTGTCCCCAGAGTGGTAGGACAGGTGAAACTACTATGCCTAGCCGAGAAACAATGGCGAAGTGTCAGCACCCAAAAAGTAGATTGATTTCACGTGACATCTAGCAAGCCTTCGAGATACCTCGGTAAACTAGAGCACTGGTTGTCACTTCTGGCTGTACATGAGAATCTCCTGGGGAGCTTGGAAAAAGTACTGATGCTCCGTTGTCATGCGGAGTGTCACGCGGGGTCTCTGGTCCTGCTCTCCACATAAGAACGCAGAACATGGTGAGGCCAAAAAGGAACACCCACGGAGCCATAGATAGAGGAGTCATACCACGATAGTCTCACTGGCGGCTGGTTTGGAGAAACAGGAAACAGGAGCCACACGACCGGCAACTCTCACTCCGCCGCTTGCTAGCTGTGGGGACAGAGCCCCAGAGAGTAGTTTACAGGCTCTCGGCCTCACGTGAAGGGGTACTGGTTCGGGTGGTGAATGGCTGTCAGCTGTGGCTGATTGGCCGTCGGCTGTGGCTGGTTAGCCAATTGGCCACTGGTATAACTGCTGCAACTACGGAGGGCCGAGGAGAGCGGAAGAGGAGGGCCGAGGAGAGCGGAAGAGGAGGGTCGAGGAGAGTGGAAGAGGAGAGCCGAGAGAGAGGAACAGAGGAGAGAGTGGAGAAGAGTCGTCGGTCGGTCGGTTGGCGGAAAAGCGGACGGCAGGTCGGCGTCCGGTGGGCCCAGCCTCTAGTGAGACCGTGGTGGTATGGCTCCCCTACCTATGGCTCCGTGGGTGTTCCTTTTCGGCCTCACCGTATCCTGCGTTCTTGTGAGGGGAGCGGGAGCAGAGACCCCGCAGGCCGCCCCCACCCCCCCAAGATGGCGCGGCGAGAAGGCCTCCGCGAACGACAAATCGCGCAGCAAGCAGGGTCTCCCGCACGACACTAGCTCAGCCACCATCTTCTTGCTAGCCCCCATTTTTTGTTAGGGTAGCCACGGCAGTTATCTTAGTGGCCAATGGCTCACTGGTTACAGCTGACGGCCAACTAGCCACAGCTGATGGCCATCCAATCACAGTTGATGGCCATTTACTACCTGAGCCAGCACCTTTCCATGTGAGGCTGGAAACTGCACTCCCGGCTCTGTCCCCACACCCGTCTCTGCCCCTTACCAATAAAATCATCATCTCTCAGAATGGACCTGCGTATTGTTATTTTGAAAGACCAATTCTTAACTTGTTTCTGGAGATAAATTGAAATTGATTGCAAGGCCCCAAATATTATTTTCTACTTGTTACGATGGTATCGTTCCAGACAAATACAAATGATGACCTCAGTTTTCAAATGGAAAAAAAAAAGTCTGACATAAAATGCCGTAATTTCATCTTAAATAGAGGGTGCCAAAAAAAATGTATACACTTTTTAAGAAAGGAAAAAACTATTGAAATTGTAATACTCAATATATACCGATAACAAAAGATGAATACAAGTCACGTTTGACGTCTGCAATTACAAGAGGTGCCCAAAGTGGTTACCATCAGCTTCCAGACACTTCTGATTACGGCAAACTACTGCTTGAGCAACGTTGACCAAAGTGTCCACTTGTATACATTTTTTGGGCACCCCTGGTATTTTCCTATTTTTTCTTTGGGCTATTTCAGCAACGTCTTGCCTGATTTTCTTTATCTCTTTTTCAGTCCATGAAAAACACCAGCAAGGAACATTTTTTTTTAAGTTTCCATTTAGATTAAATTAACCCCATGTGGGTACAGAGTCCTAGAGAGCAGTTTCCAGGCTCTCAGCCTCACGTAGAAAAGTGCTGGTTCAGGTAGTAGATGGCCGTCAGCTGTAACTTGTTAGCCATTAGCCACTAATATAACTGCCATAGCTAGGCGAGGGGGTTGGTTGGTTGGTTGGTTGGCAGAGAAGCGGATGGCGGATCGTGGCTAGCAAGTGTGGTTAGCAAGCAGATTGCAGTTAGCAAGGGGTTGTTGGTTGGCAGAGAAGTGGACGGCAGATTGCGCATCGTGAGGATCCTGCTTCCTGTGTCTCCCACCTAGCCGACAGTGCGACTATAGTGGTATGACTCCCCTATCTATGGCTCCGTGAGTGTTCCTTTTTGGCCTCACCGTGTCCTGCGTTCTTATGTGGGGAGCGGGGGCTGAGACCCTGCCTGACACCCCAATAGATATATTCAAAACCTTTGTAAATTGTTATGAAAATCCCTGTATCTGAAACTTTAAAGCTGGCCTGAGCTTTAAAGCTGGCTGAGCATTTCTTGTGCATTCACTGTGGCACGAGACCCTTTAGATACGTTATCTCATTGAATCCTCGCAACAGCCCAGTTAGATAGCTTGTATTTGTCCATTTTATCATGAGAAACCTGAAGCACAGGAACTTACAGTGCGTAACATAAGTCCACTTAACTAAATAATAACAACAGCAGGATGTGAACTCATGACTAAACTGGCCCCAAAGCACGTGCCATGCCACTCCTCCCACCAAGCTTTTTCACACCATTGCAGTGTGATCATTACTGCCCTCTCCACCAGGAATGACTTGCTTTAGCTTCCACTTCCAAGCCCAGCCTTTGTTTTCGTAAAAGGAGTTATGTCTTCAAAAAGACAAGTATCAAACACCAGGGCCATTAAGTTTCAGCTTCCTTGTATATCTTCTTTCTTGGCCTTTTCACCCTTGGCTATGTCATAGTATATGCTGAGATCAGTCTAGAAGGAAGGGAAGAAGGAAGGAAGGGAGGGAGGAAGGAAACAAGGAAATAACAGAAAGAGCTCTTTCCACTTACTAAATAAATCCCACGGCCAAATTAACTTGCTACCTTAGGATAAGTTTACCTACCTGTGAAATCGTATCAGTAATATCTTTCTTGCTTACCCTACACAGGTATCATGAATATGAAATAAAACAATGTAGTGCAACTTTTCCGTTTACCTAAGTGCACGGTGCTTTCCTTAGCTATTCCCCATTCATTCACTTAGCAAATATTTGCTGCGCTCCTTCTTTGAGTCATGCTTTACTGGAGGTGCTGGAAATACAGAACTCAAGGAGCTCATGATCAAGTGGAGAATATCAATACAGGTAGAGAAATATTTAATGTGGGATTGTGATTGGGTGGTGCTAAAGGTGCTCTCGGTACACAGGATTCAACCTTGTGAGTGTGGGATAAAGATTGGCTTTATGGAGGATGTAGCTCTTGAGCTGACTTTTGCAGAATCAGTAAAAGTCAGTGAGATAAAACATGTACTATGAAATATGTGATATGAGCATTGCAGCAGAATGAAAAACAGAATTAAAGCAGCAGAGAACTAGAGAAAACATAGCACACACCGAAGTTTCCAGTTGTTCTGTTGAGCTAGGATATTGGAAAACGGGAGAGGGTCATGGCAAGAGCAGTATCTCTGTATCCCAAGTTTCTACGTAGAACATCAATGGAAAATATTTAACAGGTAACTAGATGGCAAATATTTAGCTGACAGTTCGATAAAGTTTCACTTCATTTGTCAATCCACCTTAATAATTCTTAAGTAGTAGATATGTTATAAACCAAAGAATGTCTAATATTTTTTGGTTTTAGCTTTTATTTAGATTTCATGCTCAAGAAGACAAAGTATGAACTCAAATGTGAATGGCAGGTGATAAGAAGTGTGGAATTCTGAGAAATAGACAATATTTACTAAGTGACAAGATAACATTCAGAAATGGCAGGACAGTTGTTGCTATTGTACCTTTTCCTAAACTATAAGTTATTTTAACCAAGTAATACTACACTTCCTTGAGGGACATAAGATAGTAGGCAAAGGAGGTCGATAGGCAATATAGGGAAATGATCTGTCAGCAATAAATGGAATTCATCAAGAAATTAGACTTAAGGTAATATAAATGGTGATGATTGTTGTCCCACTTCTCTAATTTTGGAAAAAAAAATGCATGCTTTAGTTTCATGATGAGAATAAAAAAAGCCTTACATGGGGTAATTGGGATTTGTTTGAAGTTCTAACTCACAATGACATAGAACAATGTTAAAAAGCGCCTGTTTTCAAAGCTCAGAAGTGTCAGTGCTACAGAACTCAAACTGGCTGGAAGTCAATAGCTTGTACACAACCAGCAGAGGAGACTAAGTCTGAAAAGAATGTCAAGTTCCCATAGTGCAAAGAGCATAACAATACAGCTTTACATTTAAGAAGGTGGTTTTTGTGTTTCATTATTATGCCTTCTACATTTTTATTTTCAGATTCTATTCAAAACTTAGATTCCTCAGGTGTATCTTTTCTTCAAAGGCTAACAGAAAACATTTCCTAATAAAATGTGGGTATCTATTATTGATATTTATATATAATGTGGATTTATGGATAATTAATAACTGAGGTGATAGTTCTGGCTTTAATAAGCTTAGAGTCTTTCTCATCTTTGAAACCACCCCAAAACAAAGAGAGACCTTTATCTTTGGTAAAATACAGGAACAGCTGTATATAGGTATAGCTGCCTACCTCAAAAGCTATAAACTGGAGTTGCCAAGAGTAGCAAAATTTAGACTAGAATGAAGGAAGATGCCAAAAAAGAATTTTGCTGCTGCTCTTATTGGGCAGAGTTAGCTGACCATTATCTTCTCTAAACTAGGTCACCCACCCTGAAGGTCAAAAATTCCCAAGGACCTCTTTCTGATGGTAAATGTATACAAGGAATGATAGCTATCTAATGGTAGATGTGGAAAGTAAACAAAGGTGGTCTGATACCCTCCTAACTGTCTCTGATAAAGAGAACAGAAGATACAAAAACTCAAAGTCATAACTCAGGAAAAATTTCTAATAGAACATTCAACACCATAGATCAAGTGGCTTACTATATTCCAGGGATATTGTTACATAACAATCATAACTATCGTATCGGCAAATACTGAAAAGAATAATGGCAAAAAGTGTCTGTTAGAGTTGAGGAAAGGATGCTGTTATTCTCTGTTGATGGAAATATAAATTTACAGTGTTTCTGGAGGGCCGTTGGAAATTACATATCAAAAATATTTTAAAATTAGTTAACTTTTGAGTTATTTAATTTCTTGGAACTGATACCAATTACTTTAATAGAGTATTCACGATAAGGTATAGTTCCAAATATCTTCACTACAATATCATTCTTAGTAATAACCATTGAAAATAACAATCTCTAGAAGTCCAACAATATGGGCTAGAGGATTTCTTTAATGTATACATAAATATATATGGAGTGCCTTTACATGAAAATTACTTGAAATATTGGAGTGTTTATGTAGCATTATCTTAACAAGTGGTTGTCTTTCAGTGGTAGGGATTTGGTTACATTTATATTTTAGTTTTCTTTCTTTTTGCTTATCTGTTTCCTTATTTTCCTGCAGTGTGTACATATTGTAAAAGGGGCAGACATTCAGAGTTGGGGAATATACTCTGCTAGACCTAAAACCAATCCCTAGGACATGGCCAGTTGAAGTCCCAAATGTCCAAGCTGAAAAGGACTTTATGGGAATGGTAAGGAAGATACTTTGCTAAGGTGGGGGTAGAGTCAGAGGAAAGCACAGATCCAGACCCTGATACTCTAGTTCCTTCTATAACTTTTTGTTTAACATAAGCCCTGTGTTTAGCATTGAATCCTCAGTAGTGAACTAATATAATAGACTCATAAAGCTGGTAACTAGATGGCTTTTAAATTCATGGAGTTTTAGAAAGAGTCCCTAAACCTATAAGCATCTTTTAACCATGGTAGCATTTGATTCGTCAAATGTAACTGGAGAACATATGACTTCTGAGAATGAAATTGAAAATGTAGTGTGATTCAAGTAGATTATTGCCATCATAGATCTAAAAATACTTTTGTCAGTCCATCTAGAAATTTCAGATTATGCATAAACTTGCCTGTGTATTATTTTCATTATTCTGGAATTTTTCCAAAGTGTAATCTCAGTGATTTATTTCATTTTTATATAGTGCCTCTAACATCGTGGCAATGGATAATTTTTGTTGGATGAACGAATAAATGAATTTTCCTTGTGGTTTGGGGGCTTAACAGAGCAATCTGATAAAGCTGATTTTGAATCCAGGCTCTCTTACTTAAGAAGTCAGTTAACTTCTCCAAGGTGCTGAGGCATCATCTCTAAAATGGAGCTTCTAGTTTCCTCATAAGGTCAGTTTGAGGATTAAATGAGATCATGATGGTCAGAAGAACATCAATGGTGATCATAGTATTCCTTGATTTGTAGCGTTACACCTTCCTGGGTATATGCCAGGTCTCGTGGGGCCTGATGACCAGGTATAAACTGACTAACAAGGTTGGCGGATAGGTGGGGTGAATCTTTGAATATTGGTGGCTGAATTTAAACATACCTAACTATCCTGTTAACATTGACCTATTTCATATGAGACTGCCTCAGTTATTTCTGCTGATTTTAAAGGTAGTAATTTAAACTCTCTGAGTCTCAGTAGTCACCATTTGCAAAATGAGCATAATAAAGTATACTGCTTATATTTCAGAAGATCTGAGATGAAATGCAGAGAAAAGTCAATAGTTTGTCCATCTGTAAAAGAACATACAGGGTCACACAGTGTTTTCTAAGTGTGTTTCCTGTATCCCCTAGGTTTTGCTGCGCCCTTCCAGATCTCCTGGGGATAAAGCAAAGGGGAAGGCTGACAGGATACCTGAGCCCTACCCTCACTTCGATCAGAACAGTTCCATTTTTATCTGGTTTATTTTGGGAGATTCTATGGAAGTTTGTGTTTGAATAAATGATTCTACTGCAAAAATATAGTCAAAAGGTACATACGATACATGGTGACAAAAACACTGTGTTCAGTGTCAAGCAATGGTGATGATGATAAGTAATATCTATACAGGACATTTTGGTTTCCTAGAAATATTTGCATAGAATATTTCGTGTAATCCTTACAAATAGACATTGTGAAGTAGATAACTTATTATCCTCATTTTCCAAATGATGAACACAGAGACTCAGAGTTTCAATCACTTGTTTAAGTGGTACAGTTAGTTAGTGGTAGAAATGGCAGTAAAACCTACATGTTATAATAGAATGAACTGGCTTTATGACTTAGCTTTGTCAGTTACTGGCTGTGTGGAGTTGGGTAAATCTTCTCTGCTCTTCGGTAGTTTGTTTCCTCATCTGTAAAGTTGAAGGACTAGAAGGACTCCACTAAAGGTTAGAAGGACTCAATTTTAAGATTGGAATTCCAAATGTCTTCTGGTTAAAGAAAAATATTCGGGGATTCATAAAAATAAAAACTACAGACTTAGGTTAAATAACATTGGACCTCCCTGACGACTTGGTTATAGCAAAACTGTCCATACTGTGTGCAGTTCTAGGCCATTTTAACCATCAGTTACTGCTACTTTGTAGATATAAGACTTTCTGTAAAATTCATTGCAAAATGAAACATCTCCCAAAAACACACATACATGTATGCACAAACATCCAAGCATATGCATCCCAGATGAAAACGCCAGTTGTATAGCTGTCTCAGTCCGCTTGGGCTGCCATAACTAAATACCATAGACTGGGTGTCTTGAACAACAGGAATCTATTTCTGGCAGATCTGTGGGCTGGTATTTCCAAGGTCAAGGTGCCTGGAGTCCTTTTCCTGGTTTGCAGACTACTGTCTTCTCACCCTATCCTCACATGGTAGAGGGAAGGGGAGAGGGAGGAAGCATGTGAGTGATGTTTTCTCTCAGAATTCTTATAAGGACACTAATACCATCATGAGGGTCCCACCCACATGGTCTCATCTAAAGTTATTACTTCCTAAAGGCCCCATCTCTAATTATCTTCACATCGGGGGTTAGAATTTCAACATATACATTTTGGGAGGACAGGAACATTTAGCCCATAAGAATATCTGAATTTAGTGGTAGAAACAGTGGTACCTCAGTTTTCAAACATAATCCGTTCCGGAAGACTGTTCCAGTTCTGAAACGTTCAAAAACAGCTGACAGCTAGGCCTCAGGATCTTGCACTCAAGCGCAAGCCACGTGACATGTTCGACTTCCGAGGCGTGTACGAAAACTGAAGCATTTACTTCTGGGTTTATGGCATTCATAAACCGAAATGTTCATCAACAGAGACGTTTGAAAACCAAGGTACTACTGTAATGTGAGAAAGGGCCATGATGTCTGCTAGTTGACATTGAAAAGCTGCTAGGGTTGTACTCTACAACTTGAAACAATAGCAAAAGTTTAGTTGTGAGGTGACTCAGTTATGAAGAAATAGAAATTAAAGACTCTTTGATATTAGAGATAATGGATTTGAAAGAGTCATCGTGACCACTCATGTCGGCGATAATAAAAGCCTCATTGACGTCTATTCAGATGGGAATAGCATATCGGAATGTATCACAAGGAATGTACTGAAATAGTAGATACTTAATGTCTTTATGTTTTTTATTTTACTTTCTCTGTTTGTCTCTACACTGTACCATTTACAATTTTTAATGAGTTAAACAACTAGCCAGCAAAATAAAATGTTAGCACCATGAAATTCACACTTAAAATATAAGAGTTGTGTTATAGAACGTTCCCCTCACCTCTCTTTCTTAAAGCATCTGTGTATGTGTTCTTCAAAGCTTTTAAGCCTTTTAAAATGCGTCTTTTGCCATACTTGCCCAGGATGACAAATTACATCTTGATACAAAGTCTCTTTCAATGTGTTCTGAAAATTTCTCCAACAGCTTCCTTTGCTTTTGGATAAATTAGCTCTAACTAAATGATATTTGTTGAAAAAAGGCCATGATGTGGAACTTATACTTGCATTAGCTAGGGTGCAGTAAGTAAAGGAGAAGGTGTTGGTGCCTTTGACAATTTCCCTTCTCATCTAGTTAGCTGTGCAAATGCCTCACACTTCAATCCATCATTTCAAGAAACATGTATCATTATGTGTAAGCGATTGTGCTAGGTGCTGGGAAGAAAGAGAAAAAGAAACAGGCCCTCGATTGTAAGCTGCCTCTCATGTAGCACACCATACCTATGGGATTCTCACAAAATATCTGTCGAAGTGTATTGAGTTGGCGTGATTATTGTAGAAGGTTCATTGCTTGTTGAAAAGGTAGGGAACATGGAGCTCAGGTTCTCCATCTATAAAATGATGCAGGAGAAATAGATTGTGCTTAATGTTTATCTGTGAGGGAAGTAAACTCATAAAGGATGTACATTTTTTGCTTTCCTCTTAATTATAGGACAAAACCAAATTACCTCTTTCTTTCAACAGCATTCAAGGATGAAAGGAGTAAGGTGAACATAATGTCCTATCCCCTATGATCTTCCTTCGTCTGATTTTTTGCCCACTTATAAGAAGTGGCCATGACCATTTGCTCAACAGTTGTCTGTCCAGTGAACTAAGAGAGAAGGCTGATTAAGGAATTAAGAAATTTATAAAATCAACATGTCTTATCTTAGAATCTACAGAACTCAATGAAATCCAGACTCTTACGTGATTTTAATCATAACACAGTAATCACAGGTTAAAGAAAATTCTTGTCATGAGCTCAAATCCAAGTCCCAATCTTTTAGAGTTAGACATACCTATTGAGAATTAGGAGAGAAGCAATCTGATAGAAAAAAGTATGCTACAATGTGAATGACTGATAGTGTTCTGTATGTTTTTTAATTAAAATAGAGTTGTTAAATATCTAGCTTGCAGAATTTCACAAAGTTGATGGAAGTAAGGACTTGCAAGTTTTTCAAAAGTCTTCTTGGCAGATTTGGTAACACGTGTTAGTGTATCATAGGATCATGTTTCTTTAGCTATTGGCCCATTCACAACTTCTGAACCCAAAGATTGAGCACAAAGCCTACCTTCTCTAGAGAACTTTACTGACTACTCCAGGCAAAGAAATGTACTTCTACTGTACTCATTTAAGACCTTGGTAATATGTTTTATAGTATTCATCACATCCTGGTCAGTATCTCAGGGTATTTCTGGATCTGAATAGAATACCTGGTACATAAAGGGTGATAACTAGATCAATGAACAGTTGAATCGAAATTACCACTAGTTATAGGCTTTCTACTGGTCCCCTAGGTAGGTAATTCATCACATCTAGCCTTAGGGTAAGAGGAATGAAGAATGATCTATGAAATGAGCCATTCGCAAGTATGGTCAGGAAAATAGTGGAATCAGGATTGGTAGGGAGTGCACAAATTCTGATATCTTCCTGTAACGAGATCAGGCACATAGGTAGAAATCCAATGATGTGTAACTGGTTTTCACCAATCTTCTTGTGGGTCAATTGTGTTGGACATGGTTAGATTTATGCAAAGCAATCAGGCTCGTTATTAGAACTAATTGATCAGTTAATTTATTCTTTGACTAGTTTTGACTTGTTTATGAAAGTATAAGTTGGGCAGATGTAATTCTAACTGGATGAAACGAGATTTGGCAAACCTGTAGCACAACAAACACTGGTCACCCATCTTGCTAACAATATTCATAAGTATAATAGTGTATGTTTATTGCATGCTTATGTAATGGATATTTGTAGTGAAAACCCCGGCATCCATTCTCTGTTCTACAGACTCTCACTCCGGTATGTGCTGCTGAGTTGAACATCTGATGTGTGGGTGTGAGTCCTGGAATTGCTGGAGCCATGTTACTACCACGAAGGAAACCAGGAAGAATCGGGCCCAGGTAGGAGAGCAGAGCTGCAACAATTAGAGAGAAAAAGCCAGTGATGACATCATGGATCTGTGGTTCAAACTTTGACCAAAGCACATCTAACCTCTGGGCTTTTCCATTAATGAGCCAGTCAGTGTTCTTTATTGAAATATGTTTGATTTGAGTTTTGCAATACTTTCCACGGAAGGACATCTTATTCACACAGTTCAGTCTGTACTAGGCCTTATGCTGAACTCTTTAGATAGGTTATTTCATTTAATCCTCACCAAAAACACCCTATATAGGAGGCATCACAGACATTCCTGTTGAGCCCAGATATACTATCAGAATCTTCATCAACATAGAGCTCCAGTACCTGTTCCTAACCGACTAGAGGGCAGCAAGGACAATGAAAGCAATCATTTCCTCTGCCATAAACCATGCTTCCAGGAGGCCGTCGGTCGAATGCGACACTCTATACATATAGGGTGCTTAATAAATATGTTTTGAAGGATATTAAGTTGGGATAATTAATGTAGAAAGATCACCAGTGTAGCGCCATCAACAGCTTCCTCTTTCCGGTGCCTGATGCCCCAGGAGCCTGATGAAAAATTACTGCCGTATCGTCTCATAGGCGTCCAGATATCCCCGGCTCTGTCTCTGATCATCTTCTCCAAGCCTTTTCTCTCCTAGCTACTCCTCAGTCGTTGCTTCTCCCCCACCACTCTGCCTCTCTATCTGACCCCTTTAAGTTGATTATTCATTTAGCCTGTCTATCCACAATTTGATACAGTTTCTATTTGCTCATATTTTCCATCCTTAACTCTTTATCAGTGAGCATCTTAGTAAATTCCTTATTCAGCCCTATTGTCAGCGTTATGTCAGAAGTATCCTGTATTAGTGAGAAATGAGGTAGTGAACTGCCCCAGGAAGACATTTTAGCATGTTAAATCCAAGATTTGTCAGACTGCTTTATTGCCCTAAAGATGAAAATTATGCTTTATGGTTTAATATTCCTTTTTTGTCCATCACTAAACCCAGCTGAGTTTTCAATGACCTAATCTGGTCAGAGAAGTTCACCATACACCTCTCTGGAGAAGGAGAAAAAAAGTCACATTCAAGTTTCCCAGGAGTTGCATTAAGGTTTGAAACAGTCACAGTTAATATAGTAGCAATTGTTTCTTGTCACTTGCTGGAATTAGAATAGCATCCTATACGGTAACAGATAGTACAGTTTTTATGGTTGTTATTTATGGCAATATGTTGGCATCCAGGTGGGTGTTTCCTATTACTACCAACTTATTGTCAATGAGTCTATGACAGGAAAGAAAAGACATAAAAAACAAAAAAACAAACCAAAAAAACCATGGAAAGGACTTAAATTCAAATGAAATAGCAAGATTATTCTTATTCTATTGTTGAACATGAAACCTAGTATCAATGCTTTTGCATTTCTGATTGTCATTTAGTATGGAGGAGAACCTGGCAGAGGCAGTTGCCAATTGCTTGTTGAAATGTGCCGCCTTCCAGTAGATATAATTATCCCTGAATTATCCATGGCAGGATTAAGCAATATTTGTATTTTATACCAACCAGCAGCTCTTCCCTGTCATGCAAATTTTGACAAATAATAAAAAAGAAAGAAAATATATTCTTTCTTAACATTAAGAAACTTTGAACGGGATTTAATTTCCTGGACTTGTCTCTGTGGCAGTGTCTATATGCTGTGGAATAGACTAGATGGAGAAACTTTTATGACAATAATATCTCGGAAAACCAATGATTATGATTCATGTAACACTGTTACTGCTGCTACTGTTACTACTAACTGTGCTTGTCATACTTATAAGCTCCTCCGAATCTGCTTATTCATTTTGTGTTCCGGAAACCCCCATATCATGAGGCAGAGCTCCCTTCTCATTTATTATTTGCATCAAGATTTAAGAACATCTGGTTTGGGATGAATTGTAGGAGTGGGGATAGTAAAACAAATAAGCAAACACAACTCCCCAGTGGGGTGAAAAATCTCTAGGCTAGCCCAAGGGTTTTCCACACATGACTTTTCACCTAAGATCAACATTATGTTATCTGTCTATTTACATAAATCTTAAAGTAGTTTTACTTCTTGAAGAATTTCATCCCCTAAGCACTGGTGATTCAGCATTATTGGTTCAAATTGCCCCCTAGTGATAGTAGCACATGTTATTTTAAACGTATTATGGACTACCTTCTAGATTTTACTTGATTCTTGGAAATACTTTTGTTTTCTTAGGATTCCGTAATTGTATCTTCCTACTTATTATTACTTTTTTCAATGAGAAACAATACCCATCAGTACAGTAGAGGCTAGGTGCCTCCCCCATTGACTCCAAAGAGTCTCACCTAACACCAAAAGACTCTTTCCAGAAACCAACCCATGCCTCTAGGATTCATGAGGATGCCTTCTGGGTTGGTAGATAATGCTGCAATGCAAAGCTAAATTCTAGAAACAAAGCTGAGTTTCTGGTGATCATCTCGGTTAGGCCTAAAGTATGTACCAGGCCACTTTCAGTAAGACTCCTTGAACTCATTGTGCCAAATAGGTACACAAAAATGGGGTGGTGGTGGTGGTGGTGGTGGTGGTGGTGGTGGTGTTGGTGGTGTTGGTGATGATGACATCAATGATGATGACGAAGACGACCCTCTATGTACATTTTCCTTATTCTCTCTTCTGTTCATAGTTAAATCTTGTCTTTGAGGCACTCACCCTCTGCTGCCTGAGCTCCTAGTGGATTTGTCAATTACACTGATTCACACACATCCCACAAACCCTCATGCTGACCACAACACATGACTTAGGCTGCACCAATCGTTGTACTCCATCTTTGCATACAGTCTTGGCCTAGGAGTGGCTATTGAACCCATGGAGAACTCATAAGTATCTTCCCCAAGAAACAGAAATTGGAATAGAGAAACCTTTCCACTAGATTAAGGAGAATGTAAGTCTAGAGATTTCTGTAGCCATCTTGCTCATCACATGTAGAGTACATCTATGTAGAATGCAGGCACGTCAAACAAAGAGATGGTGAGATAGAAGGATTTGAGCCTCTAGACCCAGCATCTCAATTTGTCTACTTCTCAGTTTATGATCCAATAAATTCCCATTATTATTTAAGCTACTACTTTTTGAGCTGGGTTTCTACCACTTACACCAGAAAGAGCCTTAGTGATTCAACCACTTTGTAAGGAAATTGGTCAGGAGCAACAGATTTTACTTTGTGTTTCGAGTAAAATTAGCATAGTTTCTAGATATATCTAATTGGAGCCATGTGGAAGTTGAAAGCAACCAGATTTGAAAATAGCCAAGGCTGAGATAGGACAGTCTCTTCCAAGGTGGCTGGTACAGTCTTCCGCATAAAAATGCTCCATGTGGGAAGGTAACAAACTGACTGATTCAAGCCATTAGGGAAGTAGTAGTTTAAAACTCATGAAGGCCAAACATTTGAGAATGTTATGAATGTTGAATTTGTATAGGTGAAACATTGTTTAGGTCAAAAATTGTCACCGTGTATCAATTTCATTTGATTCAACCTAATACAATTATGAGATAAATAGGAAGATGTTTCACTTGAGTTAAGCTGAAGTCATTACTCTGAGAGGTCTAGGCCACAATTTTTGTTCTTTATGGAGCCTCTATTGAAGTCTGGTATATAATTTTGGAAGCACTGAAATCCAAGGTTGACTATATAGCTGGAAAACTGGTTTCATCTTTATCTTCATATTCAATCTATCTTAGAACAAAATCTATACATTCTTAGGAATATAATGATTCTGACAAACACAAGATACTTTAAAAATTTGACCAATACTTGACTTCTATTACTACTAGAACCTTGGCTGATAGTATTCTTATTTTATTCATTAATTCAACAAATTTTTATTAACCGAATGCAATGTACAAGGCTCTGTTCAATTGTACTGCATTTATATTGGGCAACCAAACAGACAAAATATGTTCCTTCTTGGAACTTGCCTTCTGTCGGGTAGAAAGCGATAAGAACTGAAAACTAAATTAAATATTAGAAGTTCAGAAATATTAGAAGTTCATATGGGCAATAATAATGTAGGGAAAATGGGTAGGGGATGTGGAACAATGTATGATTTTATGTTGGATGGATGGTAGGACGGTCAGGGAAAATTTCACTGAGAATGTGCCATTTAGGCAAAGAATTGATGGGGGTAAAGGAGCAAGCCATGTAGATATGTGGAACAGCAACTTCAAAGTCTCTGAGGTACCTGTATGACTAGTATTTTCTTTTCTTTTTTTAATATCTATATTTTTATTCATTATTTTGAACATATTCATTGTGGTTACTTTAAAGTTCTTATTTGATATCTTTACTACGTAAATTATCTGTGGGTCTGTTTCTTTTTTTTTTAAATTAAAATTTAGTGGGGTGACAATGGTTAGTAAAGTTACATACATTTCAGGTGTACAATTCTGTAATACACCATCTATATCTCACATTATGTATTCACCAGCCAGAGTCAGTTCTCCTGCCATCACCATATATTTGAAACCCTTACCCTCATCTACCACCCCCTCCCTGATCTATTGTCTGTGTAACCACTGATCTATTGTCTGTGTCTATGAGTTTTTGTTTCTTTATTTTTTGCCTTGTACCTTTCTTGCTTTCAGTTTTATGTGCCACATATCAGTGAAGTTGTATGGTTCTCGACTTTTTCTATTTTGCTTAGCATAATTACCTATATACACAATGGAATACTATTCTTCCATAAGGAAAGATGAAATAGTGCCACTTGCAACAACATGGATGGATCTTGAGATTATTATGCTAAGCGAAATAACTAGTATTTTCCAAAACAGGAAAGAGGCTAGCATGGCTGGAATAGAGTGAGAGAGGAAAACAGTGGGGAAGAACGGAAGCCACAGGAGGCCATATCTGTAGCCATTGCAAGGATTGAGTGTTCGCTTTGTGTGAGATGTGACCCCTCAGAGCATCTTGAGCACCAATGGGCCCAATTAGTCTCTATCTTACCCGTTATTCCTTAATATTTAGGTGGGAAAACTGTCCCATCTGTGAAACCCACCCAGGTGACATTGTTACTATGCAAACTAAAAAACAACACAACTAATAATCTTGCCCTTTTATAATTTTCTTCCAGTTTTCTTCTCAGTTTCGGGCATTGCTTTTCTGGCTGTCATCATTAAATATTAATTCCTGGGGCCTATATTCCATCATCAGAATAAAGAGACGAGGAAACCATTTACTGCAGAGTGGACAAATATACTTGATCCTTTATGAGAAAACAGTTTCCTGGCATCACCCTATGAATTCTCACTAAATGTTAATTCAGTTTATTACAGTCTAATTTTAAAGGCAAATGAATGCATTTAATATTTTTCCAAATGGGTTTTGTTGTTTTTGTTTTTTTTGGACCGAGCAGGTATAAGGAGAAGGGTCAAAATGAGGAGAAGTACCAAGCGCGGGGTTCAGGGGGGATAAATGCAAGGGAATTGTCTTCAAAACTAGGCCTGTTGACTGGGTTCTAGTTGAACTATTTTATGTGTTTCAGAATCTTATACTCTACTTAAAGCCACGTTGTGTTTCCAAAAGCATTTTCTCTGCACAATACAACCTCCAGGGTGTGTGTTTGCCTGCTAATAAACTCACACCCCAGGCGTGTATGTATTGGCAGACAAGTCCATACCCTGGGGTGTGCTATTGCTTGCCTAATTAGCCATCAATTATCACCACTTCCATTTGCACCTGTTCCATTTGCAGATCTTTGGAATTTCAAGCTTGCCCAATTAGTATGTTCTAAACTTTCTCCCACTTGTGAGAAAGTGGGATAATAGTCCCGTCTTTGAGGAATCTTTCCTTAAGCAGGGTCTCCACAACCATCTGAAAAGGGAATATTTTAGTCAACCACTTTAGAGACATTGTGAAAACATTAGTCTGTTACCAACAACAAAGTTGTGTATTTGCTGTCATAGCTTTTTAGAGTTTGAAAGGGCTCATGAGATCATTTCATTTTCCTAATGAAGAAAACAAGCCCATAGAAATAAAAGTGATTTTTTTTCAATATTACACACCGTGTTAGTGGCAGGGCCAGCGCCAGAACCCAAGTATTCCTTGCTGAGATCTGTTTCTCCTCTGGCATGTGGTTCAAGTTCCCCATTTACTCTGAGACTGAATTCAAGACTAGGTTTATTTTGGATATGCAGAGTTATGGGATTAAATGACACATTTCAAAGTATCCCCTTCCCATTTCTGCTACATCAATTGCTGATTATACTAAGCTTAGAAAAAAATGTTCTCTCTCAGGAATGTTTTTGTGCTGTCTCTGATTGTTTTGAAAGCTTTGCGGGCATATCTTTATGGCAATATTGCAATTGATAACCCAGGGCCTCTTTTGGGTCATCTAACTGAAGGTGGACTTCTGTATCTTTCACTTTGGTCTGTGGGATGCAGTATATAAAGACTGGTTGTCTGTATTACCCTGTCATTGTAATACTGTATTTCCCTGAAAATAAGACCTAGCCGGACAATCACCTCTAATGGGTCTTTTGGAGCAAAAATTAATATAAGACCCAGTCTTATATTATAGTATATGAGATCCAGTCCTATGTTATATTAAAATAATACTGGATCTTATATTAATTTTTGCTCCAAAAGACGCATTAGAGCTGATTGCCCGGCTAGGTCTTATTTTTGGGGAAACACAGTACCCTTGATGTCCTGAATGTCACCAGAATATCTTCCTTTCAATATTTCCTTTATGTTCGGGTAAAGAAAGAAGTCAGTGGGGGCCAGATCAGGTGAGTAGGGAGGGTGTTCCAATACAGTTATTTGTTTACTGGCTAAAAACTCCCTCACAGACGGTGTCGTGTGAGCTGGTGCATTGTCGTGATGCAAGAGCCATGAATTGTTGGCGAAAAGTTCAAGTCGTCTCACTTTTTCATGCAGCCTTTCCAGCACTTCCAAGTAGTAAACTTGGTTCACTGTGTGTCCAGTTGGTACAAATTCATAATGAATAATCCCTCTGATATCAAAAAAATTTAGCAACAGCATTGAAACATGTTTGCGAACTTAATTGTCAGACTTTGTATGAGGGTTCTAACCCTAGTTTGACTAATAAGAGTTTTTAAAGTTGCATTGGTAGATAAGGTGACCTTGATTGCCCCAAAGCCACAAGTGTTAAGATAATTTTAATGTAAATTATACTGGAAGACACAGTTAAGGATAAATTAAGCAACTGACCTTTGTATTTTACTGCTTATACAAATGGGGCTTCTGGGTCCTTCAATCATAGATTTTGGTCCCCATTCAACTCTATGAGTCCTTAATAGCTGACCTATTTTGGCTTTTTCATAGGTATGATTTGAAATAGTCGAGCCTCCAAGAGGTGAATCTAGGTGCAACTTGCTAGGGTAAAAGCTATGGTTGGTGGCACGGTTAACAATTTAACAGACATTCTTCCTCGTACCATTTCCTATATGAACTTCAGTTATAGTTGTTACATTCAGTTCCAGTGATTACGTTCTACGGAGATTTTCCATTTCCAAAAGTTTTATCTCATAGCAGTGTATGCATGAAGAGTCATTCAATGGGGCTTAATTTCATAGTTAAAATCTTAGTAATTTGGTGGTTAAAGTGATGATACAATGACTAGAAAATTATACTAAAGAGTCAAGAAACCATCCTTCTGTCTAGATCTACAACTCATGAGTTGGGTTCCTGTACCAGGTGAGGCATACTATTGAGAACACGAGTGTTGGAATGAGACTAACCTGTCACTCAGGATGCAACGTTGTACCAGTTCTTGAATCTTTTTAAGTCTTAGTGTCTTCATATGTAAAAGGGGAAATGATGTCCATTTTGCGATGTTTTCTCTGTGGATTACACGGTTTCTATAAATATCTCAGCACTAAGGAGTTATTACAAGCAGGAGCCAGTAAAGGATGCACGGGACTGGATTTTGAGGGTTTTCGATGAGAGTAGTAGAACTTATAGTTAGATAAGAGAGTCTGTCAATTTAAGGAACACCCTCCCATGTTACAAGATTTAATCCATGCAAGGAACAAGGAATGCTGTAGGGAAATGTCGCTGGGAAGGCTCCCTGAAACCAAAAACAACAACAAAAATTCCTCTATAAGAAGTGAGTTTGAAATTCCAGAATTGTCATAATAGACAAAAAAGGAGGGATTAAAAAGTCGAAGTAGACATTCTACACATACTGTGCATGGTAGGAAAACACACCAGATGATTTTGTCACATTGGTGGCCCCAGGGTTATCCATCACTTACTAAAGCAAAAAGGAAAACAGCAGTGAAAGGGACACCAGTGTCCCTATGAAGTATAGTGGGGATGATATCTGTAAGTCAAGGTTAATTGATAGGATCCTGAAAAAATAGAGGTCATGTGGTGGTGCTTAATATCAGCAGCAAGATGGATGCCATCTTTATAGTGAGTGACCAGGTTGCAGTGGCCACCAAGAGATCCTGACCTGCAGAAAGTTGTGGAGATGGCCAATAGATTATAGCATCTTTTGAGTACAGTATCTTTAGATGTGCAGCCAAAACAGGTGTAAGACCTGAATTTATACAGTGAATTAAAAATTAATCAAGAACGGATGATCATGACTCTAAGGGTATTCTTCCCTATCAAAACTCATCTCTTTCCCAATTTTCTGAGTGAGCCTATTTCCAGACCACTAGAACACGAGGGCTAAAGAGGCCAGATTCCCCAGAGTAAAGACTGCATTGCCAGGGCAAGTATACATGGAAACAATTATACCATTACTTCTGCAAAGGGAAAACAACTCCTCTATAGAAAAATAATATTTTAAAAGGAAGGTACAAACATATTATCAGGAAATATAGAGGCTATGTTTCTTTTTTGACCCATAAAAAGTAATATAGTTCAGTGTAGTCAAAGCATCATATGAAATTAACACCAGCATAATTATTTACCCATGCAATGCATGCTTCCTGGTATCGCTCACTCTCTCCCTTTTTCCCTGTTAGTTGATAACAGGGTTGTATAGTTTTGTTTTGTTTTCCCCTTTATACTCATTTGATGGTGAAAAAAGTTGAAAACTTCAGTACAACCTAAAATAAATCAGAATACTGGGCAAATGCAAACACATGCACATATATTCAAGACACCAACATTATTTATACACAGTTACTTAGATATTGTTGAAGCATTATAAGAAACATTTAGAATAAATTAAAAAATATCCATTAACGTACATCTCATAGGACAAAAAGTATAATTGGTTAGTAGCAAAGATGACATTGTTTATGAACGTCAAATCTTTTGGGATCAATTTAATCACATTCTGTGAATGACAAATTAATGAGAATATGTTTCTAATTTTGGATGCTGAAGATTTTTTAAGCAGGACTTAGGGCAAACCTGTGATGACCCATGTTGTTAAATTTGATACGTCAACATTAAATACAATCTATATGACAAAAGCATCCTAACCAAAGTCAAAAGAGATCCAAAGAAAATAGTTCGAACACATCTAAAAGGTAAAGATTAACATTTAGAATGCATAAATTTTACCTAAAAATCCATGAGGGAAATACAAATGCTAAATATAAAAATTAGCAAAGGATTTGAGTAGATATTAGGTTGGTGCAAAAGTAATAGTGTTTTTTGCAATTGTTAACGTTTTAAGCCACAATTACTTTTGCATCAACCTAATAATTTACCAAAGAAAAAAATTGAACCCGATGGTCAATCTCACTGGTAATCCAAGAAGTGCAAACTGAAAGACAAACAAATAAACAAAGTGAAATGCGGTTTTTCACCTATCAGACTGACAATTATTTAAAAGTTTAGTAATGCTCAATCTTGACCAAAGTGAGGAGAATTGGCATCTCTTCTAAAATGATGGTGTAAAACAGTATTGACATTTCGGGAGACAAATAAAATGTAAATGTTGTATCCTACTGCTTTCTACTATTATCCTTTCTATGTTTCAAATCCTAATCTTCATTTACACTGTATACACTGGCATGTGTGTATTATACACTAGTTATATCGGTATAGATATATAGATATAAATGGATGGATGGATGGAAAAATAGATGATAGATAGATAGATAGATAGATGGATGATAGATTTTTAAAAATCACATTGAGATAGTAAAATACTGGAAATAATGTCAATAGCCATTGGCATGGGAATCGATTAATAAGCTCTGGTACAGCCACACTATGAAATACGCTGCAGCAACTAAACTATAAATTGAAATGAAACAAGGTAGATATGTGATGAAGTGGGAAGTTTTCCATGACATTATCATTGACAAAAGCAACTTATGTAATGATCCATATAGCATGATGTAAACAAATACATACACAAAATAGTACTATTAGGTTGGTGCAAAAGTAATTGCGGGTTTTGCAATTATTTTGAACCTTTTAAACCATGATTACCTTTGCCCCAACCTAATATACCATGTTTCCCTGAAAATAAGACCTACCCGGACAATCAGCTCTAATGCATCTTTTGGAGCAAAAATTAATATAAGACCTGGTATTATATTATATTATATTATATTATATTATATTATATTATATTATATTATAACTGGTAAAATAACTATAATAAAAATAATATAGTAAAAATAACTATAGTAAAATAATAACTATAGTAAAATAAGACTGGGTCTTATATTAATTTTTGCTCCGAAAGACACATTAGACCTGATGGTTCGCCTAGGTCTTATATTCGGGGAAACATGGTATATTTTAACCAGTTCATGAATGTAAATACACAATACAATCATTGGCAAGTTGAAACATCCAACAAAATGGGCAGAATCCCCTAAGAAATTAGAGTACCTCTGGCAAAGGTATTTGGAGTAATATGGTAATAAAAGATTATGTTTTCCTGTGAAATTTGAATATTCTACACTATTTTAGAATTTACTTGCATAAATAAGAATGAATCTAAATTTAAGGAACAAAGAAATTCAGGTACAGTTTTTGCTTCAATGTTTTCAGGTAGGCTATAAGGCATGGGAACGATTCCATATCTGATGCTTGAAAGAATGTACCTCC
The DNA here is from genome assembly GCF_036562045.2 of Rhinolophus sinicus. Classification (NCBI taxonomy): domain Eukaryota; kingdom Metazoa; phylum Chordata; class Mammalia; order Chiroptera; family Rhinolophidae; genus Rhinolophus; species Rhinolophus sinicus. Next base: position 104,460,538 of record NC_133768.1, on the reverse strand, counting down.
TAAACCACATGCTCAGAAGTATTTTGGGAAATGTTTCTTTGTTACTTTTTTTCAGTTTTTACCATGATTGTTAGTTCATTCAGCTTTTAAATTTAGGGAAAGATTGGTCATTTTCACAGGAAAAGGTCAATTTTATTGAGATTTTCAACTTCATTACCATTGACACATCGCTATACCTGGAAATGATTATGATAATATAGTGAAGAGTGTGGGCTCTGTTGTCAGAATCACTGCCCCTCCCTCTTTACTGGCTGTGTGATCCTTATAAAATCATGTAAATTTTCTGATCTGTATTGGTCCCTTCAACAACATGAGGATAGTATCACCAACTTTAGAGTTAGGATGTGAGCATGACGTGATAGTTTTTGTAAAGTGCTTAGCACAGTGCTTTCCCCTTATTGTTGATACTATTATTTTGCATGTTCACTCTTTTTTCTTGATATTGTTTGCCAGGTGTATTTATAAGATATCAGTATTTTCAAAGAATTGTATCTGAGATGTGTTTATCAACTTTACTTCTTTTTCTAATTCATTGTCTAAGTTCTTTGCATCCAGATCCTTGGATTGAAGATTAAGCTAATAATTTATTTTCATTCTTTCTTATTTAATAGCACAAACATTTATAGCTGAATTTCCCTCTATCATGTTGGCCATATTCACCACGTTTTGATATGTAGGATTTCATTTTACGAATGGTATGAAATTGCATATTAAATGTCTTTCAGTTTCCTCTTGGCTCAATGATAGTTTGAGGAGGATTTTCTCATCAACTATGTAAATAATTGGGCTTAAATTTGATTTGACATTGATTTTTAACTTTTCTTACATTTTGATCAGGGAATGTATATGATCTTATTTTGTGATTTAAAAAATAGATTGAAGTTACACTTTGATCTTGGATGTGCATCCGTTTTATTTACATCGACTTTATATTTTTAGAAGAGTTTTAGTTTCACAGCAAAATTGGGCAGAAGTTACAGAGATTTCCTATATACCACATATGTATAGCCTCCCCTGGTATCCAAATGCTTTATTGGAGTGGTACATTTGTTATAATCAATGAATCTGTAGTGACACATCATTATTACTCAAACCCATAGTTTACATTAGAATTCACTATTGTTGAGTAGGTACCTTCTGTGGGTTTTGGTAAATGTATAATGACATGAATCTACCATTATAGTATCGTAAACAGTAATTTTACTACTGTAAAAATCACCTGTGCTCCACCTATTCATCCCTCCCTCCCACCATTCCCAGGCAATGACTGATCCTTTTATTATCTACAATGTTTTGCCTTTTCCAGAATGTCATATAGTTGAAATCATAAAGTATGCAGTCTTTTCAGATTGGTTTCTTTCACTCGGTGATATACAATTAAGGTTCCTCCATGTCGTTTCCTAGCTTAATAGCTCATTTCTTTTTAGTGCTGAATGACGTTCCATTGTCTGGATGGACTACAGTTTGTTGATCCCTTCACCTACTGACCGACATCTTGGTTGCTTCCAAATTTTGGCAATTATGAATAGAGCTGCTACAAACATCTGTGTGCAGGCTTTTGTATGGACATACATTTTTCATGCATTTGGGTAAATACAGAGGAGCATAATAATAGTTGGATTGTATAGTAAGAGTATATTTAGTTTTGTAAGAAACCACCAACTGCTCTTTCAAAGTGGCTGTACCATTTTGGATTTACACCAGCAATGAATGAAAATTTCTGTTGTTGTACATCCTCGCCCCCATTTGATATTGTCAGTGTTCTGGATTTTCGACATTTTAATAGGTGTGGAATGATATCTTATTGTTGTTTTAATTTGCATTTCCCTGATGACGTGATGTGAAGCATCTTTTCATATGCTTATTTGCCATCTGGATAGCTTTCTTGCTGAGGTGTTTGTTAAGGTCTTTGGCCCCTTTTTTTAAATCAGGTTTTTTTATTTTCTTGATTATTGAAGTTTAAGAGTTCTTCGTATATTTTGGATAACAGTCCTTTGTCAGATGTGTCTTTGGCAAATATTTTCTTCCAGTCTGTGGCTTGTCTTCCTATACTGTTGAAATTGCATTTTGCAGAGCAGAAATTTTTAATTTTAATGATGTCTAGCTTAACAATTATTTCTTTCATAGATTGTTCCTCTGTTATTGTGTTTAAAGTCCTCACCATACCCAAGGTTATCTGGCTTTTTTCTTATGTTGTTTTAGGAGTTTTATAGTTCTGCATTTTACATTTAGTTCTATGATCCATTATGTGTTAATTTTTGTGAAATGTGTAGGATCTATGTCTACATTAATTTTTTGGCATGTGGATGTCCAGTTGTTCCAGCACCATTTGTTGAAAAGACTGTCTTTGCTTTGTTGTACTGCCTTTGCTCCTTTGTCAAAGATCTGTCGACCATATTTATGTGGGCTTCTTTCTGGGCTCTCTATTCTGTTTCATTTATATATTTGTCTATTCTTTCACCAATTCCACACTGTCTTGATTATTGTAGCTTTATAGTCAGTTTTAAAGTCAGATAGTATCAGTCCTCCAACTTTGTTCTTCTCCTTCAATACTGTATTAGGCTATTCTAAGTCTTTTTCATCTCCATGTAAAAATAACTTGCTGGGAGTTTGATTAGAGTTGCATGGAATCTATACATCAAGTTGTTAAGGACTGACATTTTGATAATATTGAGTGCAATAAATTTTAAAGTATTTTAATTCTAATTGTGTATTAAATGCCTTCCAGAAACACAATGGATCATTCAAGTAAAAGTCTATCTCTTTGTTTCTATATTATTTTATTAGACATTCAAAGTAGTTTTCTGTTTATTCAGTGTGAAACAAGAACATATCTGTGCAGATCCAATGTTTACCAACAAATTGAGTTTGTGGTGTGTTCTCTCCCTTGGCCCCACACTCTTTCTATAGGGGTGTTGTTTCCAGATAATCTCAACAGAAATACTGCACTGTAAAGTTTATGGTCTCATGAAAACAGCAAATCAGCAGAATAATGAATTTTGAAATACCAAAGTATGAGCATTTGCATGAAATTCATAATGAAACATGTCTTTACTTGACAAAATGCTTAGCTACCACAATCGGACTTAAAATTTACACCTGGAAAACCCTTCAATTAGGTTTTGGTAGCATAACCTTGGTATATCTGTAGCTAGAGGAGAGATGGATGTGCATAGGAGTTGGCACAATTTCCAGTGAATGTTTTTTTAAGTATATCTCATTTCAATTGAGTTGAAATATATACTGTTTCCACCATCTCTCCTGTATCATGCTAAACCAACGAAGCTTGCAACCCAAAGGTTCCCAACATGTGATGAAATCAGGGTTGTTTCTCTTTCTACCCCATCCATTAGCAATTTAGAGATAGTTATCATCCCCCTCCAGAAGCAATACGTAATTGTCATTCCCCTCAATCTCATGCTCTGTCTTGTATAAAAGATTGAATTTCTCTGTGTGGGAAATAACTAAAGATCCAAGGTGAAGGGCATAATACTTTGGCCATCTTCAAAAATAATATCCATGGACATTGCCTTTCCATCATGACAAAATCCCTGATACCTGACTTGTGCCAGACTGGAAACAAGTGGAAAAATGAGCATAAGATATAGAACATTTGTTTTCAGACATTGAAAACCATGCAGATCATGGCAGTGATACCTGAGAGAAGAGACACAAATGCAAAACTTAAGATCACCCAGTCTTTCTACCCAGAGGCACCTGCTGCACCATTGTGCAGGAATAAGGGACCCAAGCATAGCACAGAGGTTTTGTTGAATTGAGTCAGATATTACTAGACTTAATAGAGGCTGAGGTAGCTAAAATATATAGGGTAGAGTCTTGGAAGGATGGTTCTATATAGACAATAAAAAGCTTCCAAAGTCTACATTGGGTCCCCATGAGTCTATTGCTGAACATAAAGTTGCAGAAACATAGGGTAAAACTTCACAAGTTTAGGCAAAGTAACATTCAGGAGCTGTAAGGTGAGCAATTCCGAGAGCTCACACAGGACTGGAATTCATTTGAGTTCGACCAGCCAGAATGTAGAGGCCTCATTGGACACCTGACACATTCGGTAGAGATCTCAGAAGAGTTGCGCTTCGGTAGTCGGGTTACACTAGGCTTAGAGTAGAGGCAACTATAGAAGTTCTAAAAGGCTTAATGAAAAATAATCCTCAAAGGCATCTTGCCCAGGTATTTACCTAGGAGAAATGAAAACAGATATTCATACAAAGGCTTGTTCACAGATTTTTTTTATAGCAGTTTTTTTTCAATATCACTATATGCTGGAAACAAAAATAATTTCCATCAACGGATAAATGTTTTGATATGTTGATACAGTTAATACTACTAAGCAGAGAGAATGAATTACTGATAGACACATAAGCATGGATGAATCTCAGAAACATTAGACAGAGTTTAAGATGCCAGACACAAAGAACATTTACTGCATAATTTCATTTACATCGAGTTCAAACACAGGCAAACTAACCTTGGTTGATAAATATCAGATCAATAATTGTCTATGAGGAGGGCTTGATATTGACCAGATGCAGGCACGGGGGAACTTTTTGGAGTAATAGAAATGTTTTATATCTTTATTGTGGGGATGGTTACCGAGGTATATGCACCTGTCAAAACTGATCTAGCAGTATGCTTCAAATGGGTCCATTTTAGTATATTGGAAATAAATTATACCTCAATGAGATTCTTGTAGAAAATAAAAACAATATGGAGAGATTTCTGGTTGGTGGAAACCCTAGGCATCTTAGTCATAGGATGGTCAGAGGGAGAAAGACAAAGCATCTTTCTGGCAGGCTTTTAGATTTCCTTTTTACATGAGGTGGGATCGATCAGATGTGAGTTGTGAATTTTAAGTCATGCTGTGGGCTTTGCGGTTAAAAGAAAATTATCTTAAATGTGACAATAGAGTGTGGGCTGTTTTTTAATGGAGTATGTGTGGGTTTTTTTGGTGTTGTTAATATATGTATTTGTGCTATTTTAGGTAAAGGCTTAGTAGTGCACTACTAATTAAATGCCATCTTAACCCAAAAGCGTGAGGTACAAGGATGTTCATCTCCACTGCCTTTCCACTAGGAAGAGTTTCCCTCAGTTCTCATGTTTTCTTCTCACATTGGCTCCTATATACCCTGTTTCCCCGAAAATAAGACCTAGCCGGACAATCAGCTCTAATGTGTCCTTTGGAGCAAAAATTAATATAAGACCCAGTCTTATTTTATTATAAGACCTGGTGTTGTGTTGTGTTGTATTGTATTAAGACCCGGTCTTATACTATAATAAAATAAGACCGGGTCTTATATTAATCTTTGCTCCAAAAGACGCACTAGAGCTGATTGTCCAGCTAGGTCTTATTTTTGGGGAAACACGGTATATACCTATTCCTTTTTTATGTTTTACAATCAGCATCCATGATCCTACATCATTTCTCTTCTAATCATCATTCTCTCTCCACTTGCCATCTCACCTACCACCTAATACATCCTCTACTAAAGAGTACCCATAAGTGAAAACCTAATTTGGATGATAATGTCCATCAAATTAACCACAGAGTTTCTACAATGAAGCACAAACTAATGAAGGGTCCATCAGTTGGATGGTAAAAGCAGAAATAACTAATGGGATGTTTGCTATGCATTATAATAATGGAAAGATCCAGGGCTCTGGAGTATTGAGTTTCCTATTTGTAAAAAGTGAATGATATCCTTGGGTACATATAATGTTATGACGATTATTTGAGCTAAGATATGTGATATGCCCACACATATGATATATACCTTCAAATAATCAAATAATGTGTGCCTCCCAAGTTATGTACGTATATATGTGTATATATAGAATATATACACATGTATATTCATATATATGTGTGAATATTTAATGTTTTATCTGTAATATAAATCCACACACTTATAGCTAAAGTTATGTATTATAAATATACATACAATAGCATTAGAAAATAAAATAATTATTTTATCATGTATCTCATTAAACTTCAAGGCTATGCATAGAAAATTCCCCTAGATTGGGGGCAGCCGGTTAGCTCAGTTAGTTAGAGCATGGCGTTCTTAACAACGAGTTTCCTGGTTTGATCCCCACATGGGCCACTGTGAGCTGCACCCTCCACAACTAGATTGAAACAACTACTTGACTTGGAGCTGATGGGTCCTGGAAACACACACTTAAATAAATAAAGGTTTAAAAAAAAAAAGTCTTATTTAAAGAAAAAAGAAAATTCCCCTAGAGCCATAATTTCCTTTGTTCTATTGAAATGTTTCTAACTTATCATTTTATTTCTCAGATATGCATATATCACAGTCATGGAATTTGCAATACAGCAATGAAGGTGTTAGGCTACCCTGTACAAGCCACTTGACATCTTAGCACATAATTAATATTGACATAACCTTGCTAAGCAATGTAACCTAGCAAGGAACATTGGATTCTTGTACCAGTTCCAATTTTTATAAGACATGAATATTTGACAGTAATTTTTATAATCAGCTGCAAAATTTTGTTTTGGGATAGCTGACCTAATCAGTGGATAGTCCAGTTAAAAACATCAAGTGTTACTTAGACATTTGCTGTCATATCAGCTTAAGAGTCTTCTGTGTTTTTTTGTGTGTTTTTTTAAATCCCAATATTCATGTTGAGGATATGAGTAGATTCTGTAGTCAAAAAAAAAAAAGAAGAAGAAAAAGAAGCTTTATATAAATAAAACACAAAAAGATACATTGAAAATTTCTTTTTAAAATTATAACTAAATAGGAGTTATTTCTTTTGTTAGATCTGACACAACTTATTCATTAGAGAGCAACAAGTGTGCACATCTGTATATTTGCATACTAAAAATAGTTGTTCAAGAAACAAAAGGTTGCCTAGAATACATAACCTCTTACTCGTTTAAATTACATGTTTCTGAGTGGAGTATTATGATCTTGTTTTCAACTGCATGTATGTGACTACCTAATTACAAAGCAGACATTTTAAACATAGTGTTTATTTCAAAGCATTGTATCTCAGAATAAAAATGCATTAGAAGCAGCGATCAGAGGAAAGGGAGGCAGATACGTTCAGAGTATTGGATATAGACACCAAGATCTTCATTCTCCATTCTCAGTAAGTTTTGTTGTGACCAGACTTAACGCACTGTGGACTAAATGCAACTGTTACCAATGAAAATGCTGACAGCATGATCAGTTCACGAAGAGTCATGTCATACTGTTTTTATTTTACCTGAGAATCATTATTAGTGTTATTGAAAATGAGGAGGGCAGGCAAGGAATGGGACTAGGGGAATGCTGTCACATTGTTACTATCTATCTAGCTTTGTCAAGGAGGGGATTAGGATTAATGGTGGTGCTTGCTTGTGGGGAGAGGGAAGGTAGCCAGGAGGGAGTTTAGAGGGGTTAAGTCTAGGTATAGGAATGGAATCTGAGTATCGTGGTCAAACTATCCAATGTATAAAGTCCCAAGGGATGAGATGCTTTTGATCTGGTTTTAGCAAGTATTGTGGTTTCAGTTTATTTCGCAGCAAGATCCTAGCTTGTGTCTCAGGAATGGAGGAAAGAATGGGGAGCAAGGGTGTAATATGCAGGTTCTAGCTGTCAAGCAGGAAGATAACAAGAACTAGATAGATGTCAGGCTCTAGTATTCAGAGTAGTCTATATTACCAGTGGGGATTGTAGGACTTGGCAAAGAAACCATGTGGGAAAGCTCTAGCCATCATAGAGAGTGCACTGATAAGGTGGTCATGCAGATATACAGACACCTACCTACCAAATCAAGAGCAAAAGTTTAGCTCTAAGCCCCACTTGATCGTTTACTGTGGTTCTTTTTATACGCCTACCCACAGCAGGATTGGCTCAGGGACCCCATGTGACAGTTGGGGGAGAGCATCAGTGCCTCCATCTATGAGGGGTTGGAGGAAACAAGGCTCGAGAAAGAGAATAGTAGTATCTCATAATGTATTTCTGTGCAAACAGTCGCACATCTTTCTACTCTGAATAACTGATAACATCTCTCAGTTCTAGTCACCTTCCATTTAGCTCCAAAAGAAGTGGAAAGAAAAACAAAAATGGAGTGTTACCTGCTATTTGGGTTAGTTAATATATATAACAAATGTGACCCAAGGTTAATTTTGAATAAGGAAGTAGATGTTAGCCATTTGGCATGTGCAGATGGCACTTAATCTATGCAGTGTTTACAATGTCCCGTGAGTCCCCCCCAGTCATGAAATGTCACTGCAGTGAAGATGTTTACTTTCAAATAAAGATGATGAGGCAAGTCCACACATGTAAACATAGCCATGACAAATCCACCTATAAAGACAGCTTGACAGGCCACAGTAAACAATTTGTGGCATAATCAGTTAGATGGTGTTTACTTATCTGTCATTTTATTTAATATTTTTAATGATTAAGTATATTGCTACCATTCTTCTGAGGCCACAGTATGAACACACTGGAGTCTTAATTAGTCATCGTGAGTTGGTTAGTGTAATTTTAACAGAACAAGACATTTGAATCTGAGTCCCTTTTTATGCAAATTTGCTCCTTATTCTCAGGCTATTTGCAGTCACCATTGAACTTTGAAGTGGAGTAATAATTTTATTTAATAAAGAGTGCATACTTCTTGGACCTTGTCCCTCTCTTTCACTTACTATTCTATAATGAAATGATAGTGCCATCACAACATAGATTTTAGCTCTTCATAAACCCATATTGCTGGAAAACATGTGGGTCCCAGGGCTCATCTTCAGGGCTGCAAAAACTTTTTCCCTTATAGATGATACTTAACAAAAATTGGCTAAAACTTTCTGTCCAGGCAACAGTTACAGGAAAAAAGTGGACTTTATGACTCTTTTTTTCCTCAATTGAATTTAAAAGAAAAGCAAAAAATATTTTCCCACACACTCTCAGGCATATGTTCTAGTCTACTCTAGTCTATTCTAGCTTTACTGTCGAATCCCTCTCACTTAGTGTGAAGATAATGCAATTTCTAGCTCTAATTTCAAGTTGAAGTTCTTGCCTTTGCAAAATCGCATATTGTGATCAACCGATAAGTAACTAAAGAAGCAGCTTTGCTTTAGAACAGATAAACAATGTCATTTTTTTCTCCATAAGTACGAGTGCTAAAAGATGGTGATGGAGATAAGAAGTGCAAAGTCATATGCAAGAAAATGTTACAGTTCAAGGGAATCTTAATTAGAATTATAAAGGAAGGAAGAGTTACCATTTGTTGGAGAAAATGAGTCATGTCACACTTGATGAGATGGATGGTATGCAAGAAGAAGGTAGAACCAAATGCTCAGAATGAACAGTATTTTGTAATGAGTAGGGATGTTAGTTAAGGACGTAAGGACACAAAAACAAATCAAAGAGTAAAAAGTTATAGGAAAGCAAATATCTACTGCCCCTCAGTAACTGATTTTGTTGTCCAATTGTTGAATTTGATAAAAACAGTTTATAGAGGTGAAATAAGCCACTGGAAGGAGCTCATTTTCTATTCTGGTTGCATTAAAATAAATGGAATGTTCTGCCACAATGAATTAATAAAAGAATACAAATAAGGATCATAGAATCACATAAAATACATCTGCTTTCCACATCTACATTCATGTAAAAAAATCAGTCAATAAAATGCGCATAAAGAATACATTTCTGAGGGAGTGGACACCCATTAAATGATTTTTGCAAGTGTTAGAGTACTTTGATTCATGTTTAGGTAGCGATTCAGGTTATAATTTTAATTCCTTTGGTGGTAGGACTATCCCAAACTCACCATTAACATCAATTGTGTAATGGCTGGAATCAATATGCATCGCATTTCTCTCATTTGGCTGGAATTACAGATGATGGCTCCAGCATCAGTATCCTGGGCTTTGTCTTGCAAATTGGACATTGACTCAAATATGGAGAAGACCATGGGGACTTGCATTAATATAATTTGCATTCTGGACACAGTAAGTTCTGCTTCTATAAGAATGGCCCGATCCGTTCTCAAATCCAGCATTTTTGAAAATGCTGGTATTTGTGCACGGTTTGGAAGAGGAGTAAGCAGTGTCCTAGAAGAAAAAACATATTGGTAACAAGGATTCTAAACCCACCTCTAACCTTATCCTGCAGTGTGTGCTTTGGCCCAATCACTTCCTCTCAAATGGCCTAATGTTGCAACTGTTTCTTTCACAAAGAGAGAGTATTCAGTTACTTCATGAGTCTCAAATGGGGGCGGCAGCTGTAGGGAGGGGAAGGACAGAAAGGAACACAACAGAAATCCTGGATGAGTTGGATTTTTCAAACTAAACACGCTCCTACCCTAACGCTACTCTCCTCAGGTCTTCTGGTTATAATACGATATACTATTAGTGAGACTATGTCATGTATATTGACAGGACTGAGGCCAAACTCTGGTTTAAAACAAATCATTGGAGTAGATGATCGCTAATAATTTCTTCCAAGGGTTAATATTTTATGGATCTATGAAGAGAAGGATTGCTTAGTTCTACTACTAATCACTTATGTCTCTTGCTTGACAATACTGTATTAGGGGAATGAAATAATATTGACCTGTGACGTAGCAGTATTACACCTGGGACATCGTGTGCACCCCATAAATGAAAGTTGCCTCTTTCTATCTACAGCAATAGATTAAAATTTTCCTTAGACATAATATGTCTGGTGATGGGCACTATAAGAACGAGGAGGACTGAGCAATACCTTCCCAAGAGGGCCCTAGTAAATTGGAAATGTCTCTGTTTGGACATTGAGTTAACTTCAAGCCTGTTGATTCATGCTGACATTTAGCAGTTTTCACTGCACAGCTGTTATTTAGAGAACAGGTATGAGTATTCTCAGGTTCTGTGATACGCAGGCAAATAGCCATATTACTGCATTTAAGATGATATTCATTTTTGTTTAATGAACATCTTTTGCAAGCATGAGTCCTGCTTTATTCATTGATTAGGAAATATTCCCACGATTTTAGGGAATAGTTTTCTCTTTATGTCACAGAACACTGTTACCATGTATGTTTTTCACATATCAGAAGGGCAAAAGATTCGATGCTATTCATTTAAATTGTGTAGCTTTATTTACATGCCCTGCGTGTATAGTCTACACACATTTGTTACCTAGAAGCATATGTGTTTGGCCTAACTGGATATTGATTTTTATAAGTGGACGCCTATCTGCATTAGGAGAACTTTTAAAATGCCACCTATACAATATACATATATAACAGTATCTGTCCAAATATAATGAACACATATTATTTATACTACAGTGAAGTCAAACTGACTAGGACCAAGAACTAAAGAAAGAAAAAAATTGAGAGTATAAGTGAGAGCAAGAGGCGAAACTGAAAAACATGAGGGGCCCGAAATTAATTTGAACCAACCATGTGTGTTAAATTCAGTACGATGAGAAAGTGCCATTGCTTCAATATAAAAGCTGAGTATTTAATGTAATTCAGTACTAACTAGCTATGTCTGTCTGTTTGTTATGGCGAGAACCCTACTGTGTGCTTTACCTTTTGGTCCTTACATAGTTGGTTTTTTTTAAATTAAGTTTTATTGGGGTGACAATTGTTAGTAAAGTTACATAGGTTTCAGGTGTACAATTCTGTAATACATCATCTATATATCACATTGTGTGTTTACCACCCAGAGTCATTTCTCCTTCCATCACCATATATTTGATCCCTTTTACCCTCATCTACCACTCCCCTCCCCCTTTACCCTCTAGTAACCACTAAACTGTTGTCTGAGTCTATGATTTTTTGTTTCTTTATTTGTTCGTCTTGTTCCTTTGTTGTTTTCAGTTTTATATACCACACATCAGTGAAATCATATGGTTCTTGACTTCTTCTGTCTGACTTATTTCTCTTAGCATAATAATCTCAAGATCCATCCATGTTGTCGCAAATGGCACTACTTCATCTTACGGCAGAATAGTATTCCATTGTGTACACATACCACATCTTCTTTATCCAATCATCTATCGAAGTCCTTGCATAGTTTTTGTCCCGGTTATTGTTGTTGCTTAACAAGTGACCCCAGATGTAGAGTAAAACAGAAACATTTTACTATGCCTGTGATTTCATTGGTCAGGAATTCAGGAAGGGCTCAGTTGTCTAGTTCTTAGGGTTTTTCATGCCACTGCACCCAAATGTCAGCTAGGGCTTCAGTCATTTGAAGGTTCAGCTGTTGTGAACTTCCAGAATAGTTCGCTCCCATGGCTGGCAGTTGATGCTGGCTTTGGCATGGAATTCCAACAAGGATTGTCCACCAGGTCAACACAGTAGTCGCAGAGCTGTTTGACTTCATACCTGGCAGCTACCTTCCTCCAAGCAAGTGTCCTGAGAGAACCTGGTATAAACTTCAGGGCCATTTCCGTTCTAGCTTTGGAAGTCATATAATATCATTCTGTTGCCTTTTCATGCTCAAAACAGTCACGAGTCCAGTCAGATTGGAGGCGACGAGACAAAGATCAACCTATTGATGGTAGGAATATTCAGGTCACATGGTAGAAGAGCATGCAGAAGGGGAGGTGGTGTTGTGGCCATATTTGAAAAGTGTGATCTGCCGTAATTGATATTTCCATGTCAGTTTTTCAGGGGAGGGAACAGGTCCAAAACTTAAGAAACTAGAAAGAGACCAGTGTGGAACACAAACCCAGGTCTGTCTTCCTCTAAAACCTATATGCTTTCTACTGTACTGCACTGCTTCATGGGGAAGATTATTCTGTGTTAGATTATTATATTTTTTCAAAAATATCAATAGATTGAATTTGAGTATCAAAGACAGATCATCCAATTAAGAGTCATAGACTTAACTTCCCATCGTGTTTTTGAATGATCTTGGTTGAGTTGTTTCCCTTCCCTGAGCTTCTTTTCCACATTTTGTGAGCAAAAATATGTGCCATATTGTCTCCAGTGTCCCTGATACTTCTTGAGTCCTATGCTTCATGATATAAAAGCATGAGAGAGAGAACAGTATTAAAAGCTTTAATAATTTTTAGTAGCAAGATTACAATACCTATTAATCTCACTTCTAAAATTTCTAATTTTGGTTTTGTGATACCTGCTTGGAATGCTCATTAACCTCTGAGGCAAGAGGCACGTGATTTTATTGTGCAGTTGTCTTTCCTCTCTGAATATTTCCTTGTATATTCAGTCGCATTTTCTGAATCAAGAAGCTGCCACAGCAAGAGAAAGGCTATGGATTTTATAGGTATATTTGGGTTACTAACTAAACTGCCATGTGACTGTCATGGGATTGAGTGACAGCTTGAGTAAAATAGTATTCTTGTTCTGCATGTATGATGTAGTCATTTGTTTCTAGGCAGTAGGATATGCACTCTTGAAAAAAAGGAAAACAAATGTATCCTGCTAGAAATAGCTTACTGAATGATTGGGTTGTCTCAGACAGTAATATTAATGCTCTCTGGTGACTTGTCTGGAAATGTTCTAAGTCTGAGGCAAACCTCTTTGAAGACCCTTTGTATGTAGAATAGAGTCCAATGATTTCACCTACTATCATTCAAGCCACTTAATTTATTGCAAGTTCACAACATCATAGAAGTCAGAGCTTTCGGTGATCCTCAAGATCATGGACTTCACTTGTTTCTTAAACTTTTTTTCTCAGCAAAATCTTTTCCCAAACAAAATCGGAAACAAAGGTCTCATACAGCATTGAGAAAAGTGCGGCTTTGGTATTTCAAGTGGGGTCAAGGTGCCAAAACCATTCCTTCTGTTACCTCCTCTCGTCTTTTATACCTCCTCCTACTCTACTGCAGCCTTCAAGTTACTGGTAAGGAGCTTTTAGAACTTTGAAGAATGTGGAAAATTCTCTCTCAGTCCATTGTCTGATTCGAGAAAATTTGGGTCAGATGTCTCTGTGCTGTGCTCAGAAGTAAATAAGACTGACAGAATTGTTGCCCTCACAAAGCAATTATTTTTAACATTTTAAACTGCAATTACTTTTTCACCAACCTAATAACATCTTGTAGGAGACTAGTGGTTAGGAATGACTTCTTGACATAAGGAGATATACGGACACCTGAAGGAAAAATAGGAGTGAGCCATAAAAAAAAAAAAAAAAAAAAAAAAAAAAAAAAATGGGACTAGGAGAGGGCAATGCTACAGAAAAAAGTAAAAGTCTATATAAAGCCCATGTGAGGAGGGGCACGGCATATTTGAGGTTTTCTTAAGTATAAAATGTGGAGGGGCTCCAAAGGAGAGGGACGAACCTATAGATGTAATCAAAAGCCACATCACAATGGACTTTGTAAGTTGTTATCTGAATTGTAACCAAAGAAGAATTAAGCAAGGGACCACTGCAAGAGGTTAAAGAAGGACAATGATATAATACGAAATGTGTTTCCAAAAGAGCACTTTGGCTGATGTGTGCGGAGTGGATTGGAGAGGGCCAAGACAGAGGAAAGAGGGATCTATTTGGGAAGTAGATTTGGCATCATTGCTAATAGATTGGATGACATCCAGGAAGTAAAGAGAACTCAAGGATGACCTTTGGGTTTTGGCCTGAGATGTAGGTGGATATTGGTGTTATTTATTTGCGTGTGGAAAACTGACAAATGAACAGGTTTGGGGAGAAAAATCAAGCATGTTTTAGTAAGTTTCAGATACATATTAAATATCACAGAAATGGAAGTAGGCAGTTAGATGTGAGTATAAATTTAAGGAGCTAAGGTCTGGGATAAAGATACTGTTTTTGAGATTGAAAAATATACCGGTGGTATTTTAGGCCATTGCAGTGGTTGAGATTATCCATGTAGATTGTTTAGAGTGGAAAGATAAGGTGGCCAGGACGGAATCACAGAAGCCCGGACATTTAAGGGATGGTTAGAGAAGATAAAACCCACAAAGGAAAATTAGATAAAGTATCTAGTGATGGAGAAAACAAAATAAAACAAAAACAGAACAAGAGAGTGTAGAGGTGTCATGGAAACAAGGGAATAAAGTGGTTACAGTTTGGGGTAGTCAACACTTAAAAGTGTACCTCAAGTGAAAGTTGGGAGAGTGAGGAGCATTTACTTAAGTACTTAACACTGAATTCACTCCCACCCCCCTAAAAAAGAGAAAGAAAAGAAAATTAGATAATAAAACAGCATGTATAATAAAACTAGAGAGTAACAAACTATTAACTCAAGTAATATTTTCTAGAAACAATGACATTAAGATAAAATTGAGGGAGAAAGGTGAGAAACAGTACATCTTTCTCCAGATCTTGATCATGGGAAACATTCTTTTTCTGAGAATATTTGAGTGAGTACTGAAGGATTCACAGTCAGTTAAACTTAACTTGGATCAATAAGAATTAGAGCCGTGATCAGGCCACACAACAGAATGACAAAGGAACAACCTCATGACCAAGGAACAGCCTTAGAGTGAGGAAGGCCTAGGCAAGAGAGAAGCCATAAAGGAAAACACTGATAAATGTAGGATCTAAAAATTGCAAACTTTTATGTACCAAGAAACAGTATAAACATTTCAAAAGACAGTAGCTGGGAAAATTTGTAACTCTCTAATAGATGGAGGCCTGTTACTATTAATATGCAAATAGTGCTTACAAATTTGTGAGGGAACACACAGATAAACTGCTAAAGAGTAAAGAGAGCGTAAATAATAGGAACAAGATATGCACAGAAGAAATACAAGTGGTTAATTAACTTATGAAGTGATGGGTAACCTCAGTAAAAATCCATGAGATACATTATATTTTGCCTATAAGATTTGAAGAAAAAAAAACACAAAAAAAACTCCACAAAGAATAAAAATAAAAGTATAAAGATGGTAAACTACATTATTGGCAAGGATATGAGGAAGTAAATTCTATCATTCACTTTTGGCTGACTGTAAAGTGCGTATCTTTCAGAAGACAACACAGTAGTATCTGTGAACATTCAAAGCATACCGCTTGAGTCAAAAATTCTATTTTTAGAAAGTTATCATATGGAAATACATGCACAAATATTTAAAAATGAATTTATAAGAATGTTCAATACTGTGTTATTCAAAAGTTTTGAAGTGGAAAGCACTCCAGTATCAATCAATAAGGTATTTGATAAGTAAATTAGATGTTAATACACTGGTACAATGGAATACTATGCATCAATTGAAAGTAACTGATAGACATACAGGAAAGGACATCAGATATATGTCCAAAATATATCAAGTAAAAAGAACACAATCAAAGAGCAGTATAAGTTATACGATCCCATATTTGTAGAAAACAAAAATGTTGCATAGCATAACTTACATGTCATCCGAAATATGTCAAATGACATGCAAGGTAGGACAATTAAGTTTGTGAACTAGAAAAAGTGCTACATACCTTACTGCTGATTGGATGACAGTCACCTTTGAAGTACTCCCCTTGGGAAGCTATGTACTGACGTCAGCACCTAGTCCACCCTGCAAAGCAATTTTGGAACTTTTTTTCTGGAATGGCCATCAGAGCTATCGTTATATGACCCTTGATGTCCTGAATGTCATCAAAATGTCTTCCTTTCAATATTTCCTTTATCGTTGGGTAAAGAAAGAAGTCACTGGAGGCCAGATCAGGTGAGTAGGGAGGGTGTTCCAATACAGTTATTTGTTTCCTGGCTACAAACTCCCTCACAGACAGTGCCCTGTGAGCTGGTGCATTGTCGTGATGCAAGAGCCATGAATTGTTGGTGAAAAGTTCAGGTCGTCTAACTTTTTCACGCAGCCTTTTCAGCACTTCCAAGTAGTAAACTTGGTTCACTGTCCAGTTGGTACAAATTCATAATGAGTAATCCCTCTGATACCAAAAACGGTTAGCAACATCATTGCAACAAGTTCACAAACTTAATTGAGACCTCATAATATACGTAATAAAACAGTCGCATTGCACATGTTACATGTCATCTGACATGTGTTTTGTGTTGGTGTCCACCTATCCATAGTGATGCTCTTGGCCAGGAATGCCCAGGGTACTTAGGGGGGCCCATACTACTTGTAGCAGGCTCCCCAACTGGACCCAATTTTGTAGCTGGACTGGCCCTTTTGATTCGTATTATAATTGCAAGGCACACCTCAGCAACAACCATCAGGGAACTTTGAAAGGACAAGGTTATTACTCATAGGTCTAGAGGGTACATAGCATGCCCGCCAGCCACACAGTGAGGTTGTTGCATGGGGAAGAGGACCTGGGGTTCTGCCTTTACTGGGGTGAAGAGGGGGGCCTAGGGTTTTGCAGGTTCAATCTTTACTGAATGTGAAACATAAGAGTGATAATTAAAGCATGAGAAGGGAAAGCAGAGCCACTCAAAAGGTCAGTTATCCAGGTCACCCAAAGCTTTCTAAAAGGGGAAACTTCATGGGTGGGGTGGCCTGGCTCTTTATCTAGTTGTGTAGCTGTCAAGGTGTTCCTTGGAGCTGGATGTCTTTGAAATGGATGCCTGGGATATCAAAAGCTTAATGTCAGGCACTTGCCAATCAAAAAAGCTAATTGTCGGGTGCTTACACTACAGTGTTGTATGATATAATATAGGTAACTTTTTAAGGATGCACTACAAATTTTTAACAGGGCTTATCTTTGAGGATTATCCTTTCATCTTGAACTTCAAGCACATGCATATATGAAAACATTTTTTATAACAAGTATACTTCTGAAAACATAATTTTAAGAAAACAGTTATAAATGCTACTGCGATATAAGACAAGGGCAGACAGCTATCCATTCGGTTTGGCAGCACTGGTCTTGTTCAGCATTTTCAGTATTAAGCTCATATATACTTAAAAACCCCACAGAATGAAAGTATAATTTTTAATCATATAAGTCATTTTCAAGAAGAGCTTTAAGAGTTTGAAGTTCCTGTAGTACTTGTATTTGTAGCAGTGGTTCATGCTTGACACCCTATATTTAGTTGGTTTGAGTGCCTCCCCCGCCACCAGTCACCTTTTTCAAAATATTATCATTCTTGGGTTCCACCTTCAGCTCTCTTTCAGATGAGGTACAATTAGGGCAGTTTCTACTGAAGAGAGAACAAGAATTATATTTTGTGAATCCTTGTACATCTGAGAAAAGAGCTTCCCAACTCGGGTGCCGTAGCATAAGGTTGTACCAAAACTGGATGACACGTGCGGAGAAATTGACCCCCTTCAAATTCAGGGGTGGCAAGTCATAGCTTGTGTCATCCAGAGCCTTAGGCCAATAGTTTCTTTTTGTGAGCAGCCATATCTACTTACCTTATTATGTTATGTAAACATCCTTCCCTAGGTGTGCCATGAGGGGAAAAAGAGAAGGGGAGGGTGGTACCGGTGCCACTGCTTTCAGAGCTTCATTGTTTTTTCCCCACATATATCACAAGTCAGTTGAGTAGAAATCTTGGGCCACAATTTTTTATCCCCGAAAACACGGTAAGCATTTCATTTTCTTCTTGTATTTAGATTTTTTATTTCCCCTGAGTAGAAAACTGCATTTATGCTGGTTTTTTGGCATTTACCAGTAAACATTTTTCTTGCCTTGGTGATTAGAGAATTTGTAAATTTAATATTAATATTTAAAGTCTTTACAAAAATGTGCCAAGGTAATTTTTTAAAAGTTTACTTGAACACTGATGAATACTTTCAATGTGTATAAGCATATCTGTTATCAGCAAAGGAACATTTTCTTCTCTTTTATTTTTCTTTACTGTTTGGGTTCCCATTATTCTAGTTTCTTCTCTGAACACCTATAATTCTTTGGTTTTCTAAATCACATAGTGTTTTTGCGTTATGACCATTTCTTCCACTTCTACTTTACTGATTGAATTTTCTTCCACCTTCTGTCAATTATTGCCTCCGATGCAGAATTTTATTTTGTTGTATTGGATTATTTTCATGTGTCATTATTTGCTTGCTTTGGTCATCCATTTGTATATTTTCCTTTAGCTCAGCTTTGAGCTCTCTCTCTCTTTTTTTGTTTTGTTCCTCTTCTTGTTTCATAGACCCTCTCCTTTACTGTTGCAAACAAGCATAAAGTCGAAAGTTTTCACCATTCTTCTGAGAAATAAAACATTTCTCAGGCATTAAAATTCTTTCCTGTGGTGATGCATCCTCTGCCTTATTTTTTCCTGCAGTGTTGTTTTAGAGGTGTCTTAACATCTGAAAAAGTTCTGGTAGGAATGGGAACAAACTTTGGCTAATTCAGAATTGACAGAGTGTTCCCCAAAGTGTATATTATTTTCAGGTGAGCCAAAACAATGATACTGGAGGGGGAGATTGTGTGACTTTAAGGTAAACTTGTTAAAATATTTATAAATATATATTGAGGCCATTGATACATCTTGTCTGTTTTATTGGGGCACTCTGTAATCTTAGAGAGACTATATATCACCCAAATTGGGACTCTTTTGAGAGGGAAAGGGGCACCATTAATATTTATACCAGAAAAAGAGGTATAAACTGGGACACTCTGTATAGTTCTCCTGTAGCAATAATTGCTCATCCACAGTGTCCAATGTACGAGCACATCGTAAGGGCACATCGCTTCTTCCCTGCTTCCAAGCATCCTTTAATTATGTCCCAGGGAAGATATATTTGGTGGATCTTCCACCAACATAGTTCTTTGGATATGGGGAGTGCTCTTCTCTGTAGTAGATCCTGTTTCTATGCATCTTTCCTGATATTTCAGTGGGATGTTGGGTACGAGACGCAGAGGAAATACCTTGTTTTCTGCTTTGCTCTCTGATCAAGTCATAAAGGTTATATTTAGCAAATGAGCCAGCTACATGATTTCTTCAGCTCAGAGAGCACAAAAGATCCCCTCTCTCCATATGTAAGTATGCTAATTTTTCACCTTGGCATCATTTGAGAGATAAGCTCTGTGAAAGGGGTCCTGTGGTTCAGTGTTTTGTCAGGTTAAGTACCATGATTACTACTTTCACAGCTGTGATCACTGAGGTACACTTTGGTGGGAAACATTGGCTCTCCTGTTGGGTAAAGGAAGAAGAATGTGTGTAGAGCAGGTGCTGGGGGATCAGTTGGACTGCTGTGTCAGAAAGTCAAATAGAGCATATGCCACTTCTCAGTGAGTAGGGAACACACTGTGACAGAGGCGAAAAGCTCTGGAGAGCTGGAAGTTTTAGCGACCCTCAAATTGCAATGTGAACATACCATGGTTCTGTGTAATCAGTGAATTTCAGTACTACGTATTAATGAGCACTTACTGCATGCCTGGTACTGTTATCTGTGCTTTCTCTTTATTAACTCATTCATTCTTCACAACAACCCTGTGAGAATTGATAGTATTATCCCCACTTTACTTGTGGGGAAATCAGGGCTCCAAGAGAATACTTAAGTTATGCAGCTGAGATTCATACCAAGGTCTATGGTTCAGTAGCCCCAGCCCTCAGCCTCAATGCAATACTTCACTGTTACCGTGTTTCCCTGAAAATAAGACCTAGGCATATCATCAGCTCTAATGCATCTTTTGGAGCAAAAATTAATATAAGACCCGGTCTTATGTTAGATAACATCGGGTCTTATAGTAAAATAAGACCAGGTCTTATATTAATTTTTGCACCAAAAGACACATTAGAGCTAATGGTCCACCTAGGTCTTATTTTTGGGGAAACACGTATAATACTAACTAACCCAGACAATGTTGATCTAGTCCCTTGAGATAAGGGTCTTGCAAGACCTAAGCAGGACCAGGTTTCCAGTCAAGCTGATGGGGTCTTATGACAGTAGAAATTAACCAGTAAGAGAGAGGGTAAAAAATCCAGCACTGAAAGCCCGTGCTATGGATGGGTGAGTGGCACAGTGCAGGGAACAGTAGGGAAACTTTGTGACTCAAAGGCCACACAGCTCTAGCTGCAGAGCTTACCCACACATGCTACGCCTTGGATAACATGACAAATTCCGGACTCTCATAAAATGATTTAGGGTATGCTCACAGATCTAATTCCAGTCTTGACCAGGATGAACTCAAGATCAGGCAGGCAAGGTAGGAATGCGCTCTTGATCTTGAAATTAAAAGGAGTAGCAGTGACTCCAGCTTGAAGGGGTTGAGAAATCAATGGATGACTACAGTTTTAATGTCTTCAGGGAGCTTCAGTTGTTAAAAACGTCTTTAAAATTTGAAAATGAAGACAAAAACCATCATTCATGAATAAGAGACACACTGGAACAATGAAACCCTTATATTAAAACATTGTTTTAAATGTTTTGGAAGGAAAGCGTTAGGTTTAAGATTTCATTATATCATGTAATTATATTTAATATTATCTATGAGTAGAGATACATTTAATGATTCCAAGCTTAAGAAAATAAATTTTGGCGTCTGTTTCAATATTTTGGCTGTTTTCATGACAAGTAGAATTTCAAAGATAGTTCAATGGAGGCTCATTCATTGTATAAAGGAAAGAAGCTAGAAAAGACAAAGAATAGGGTCTGAAAGCATCCTTTGGGACACAAGGCAAATGATGTTTTCTAAATAAGGAAATCAAATCATTACTCAAAGGGGAGGTTTATTCAAGGATCAGAATTCAAAGTGATTATCTTCCCTGTGCTGCTCATTCTGGTAAGGCCAAGGAAAGCAGGAATTCAAGGATAGAGATTTGGGTTTCAAGGTGACAAAAATGCCCAACTCTAGCCAGTCATGTGGAGGAACGCAGGCAGAGGGGTCAGTGAGGTCTGGGCAACTACATAAAGCTTGGGTCAGGCACTTTCTATAAATCCATGATAGGAAGTACCCAGGGCCATCCAAGCCATATTGCCATTATTGTAGACCTTATCAGGGTTGGTTCTAGAAACAGTGAAGAGGAAGACATCACTCAGTGTTAAGAAAATATAGATCAGCATGTTCAAAATAACTCAGTGTGGGATGGGTTGGGGTAGGAGCAACAAAAAATTTATTTTCTGTACTATAAGCCACATTATACAAATCCCATTAATACATTATTTCATTCTCATAACTCTTTGTGGTAGGACACTGTTATTGGCATTTTAGAGATAAAGAGCCTGGTGCACAGAGAACTTAAGTAACTTGATTGCGCTCCTGCAACTTGTAATTTGGGATTTTGGGTCTATATGACCAAAGCCTGTATTCAAAGCCTGTTGTGATAAAAAGTGATTTTTGGCTCCTAAAGAATTTCTCACCTTCATGACATCCTTTAAGATGGTTTCGCCTGTCCTGTCCTTGGGATCAAATTTCTAGTTTTAAGGGACCCGTTATTGCGTATGTCAGCATGAATTTTGTAGAACAGGTTGACATGTGGAGTTAATCTGGGTTCCTTCTGGATCAGATTTTGTGGAATCAAACCAAACCCCATGGAGAGCTGTATGAAGTTTACATAATACGTCACATGGATTCCAGGGGCTCAGATGCCAAAAATAACAATGCACAGCCTTCTGTTTCATGGAATGTTTACCCCGAAGTCAAGGCAAGAGGTCCAGGTTATCTAGACATTATGTTTTTTATTTTTTATTTTTTATTTTTATTATTAGTTTCAGGTGTACAAAACAACACTGTGATTAGACATTTATATACCTCACAAAGTGATAACCCCAATAAGTCTATTATCTATCTGACATTGTACGTAGTTACAGTAATATTATTGACTATATTCCCTGAGCTGTACTTTACATCCCCGTGACTGTTTTTTAATTATAGTTCACATTCAATATTATTTTATATTAGTTGCAGGTGTACAGCATAGTGGTTAGACATCCATATAATTTATGAAGTGATCTCCCTGATGAATCCAGCACCCACCCAACACCACACATAGTTTTTACAATATTGTTGACTATATTCCCCCATACTGTTTTTTATATCCCGGTGACTCTTTTGTAACTACCAATTTGTACTTAGTAACATCAAAATCCACCCTCTAATAAATCCACCTTTCCCTTTTTCCGCTCTTGCTACAATGAATGCCCGCCCCCTTTCTTTTCAACCCTCTCCACCATTAACCACTCTGCTCAAGGCAAGAAATATCCATAACATATTGACCACACACTCAGCTCCTATTTATCCTTCAAGCAGCAGTTCGAGTGGCATATATGAGTGGAGAACGTAATCCCCAGTGTACATTCAGCGACTTTCTCTTCTGAAGGCCTCCAGGAATTTGCCCAGACCTCTCCTACAATACCTTGTAGACAGCATAGTGTAGTTCACAATCCTGTAACCTATTCCAGGTCACCATCTATTTATCCTCATCCTAAAGCAACATCTTGACCATGTGGCCACAGAAATATTTGTTGAGTACATTTTCTAATGCACAAGCAATGAGGAATGATGTTATGAACTCGAAGTGTTACTGATAAATGAGACTCACCAGTAGTCAGTGTTGTGACAGTATAGTCATTTAACTTTCTGAAACCCATTCACTTTTGAGTGACTGCAGTGAGAGAACAGGACTGTGAATTTAGGCCTCAAATGGAGACAGGCGGAACACCTCACCTAGAAGACAAAGTCGCATAGTACACAGAAATGTGGACTGTGGTATGAAAGAAAAACAAGTTTAAAACACTGCTAAATAGAGCTACTGTGTTTCCCCAAAAATGAGACCTGGCTGGACCATCAGCTCTAATGCGTCTTTTGGATCAAAAATTAATATAAGAGCCAGTCTTATTTTACTATAAGTCCGAGTCTTATATAATGTAATGTAATATAATATAATAGTGGGTAGAATATAATATAATACCGGGTCTTATATAAGACTGGGTATAATATAATATAATATATAATATAATACCGGGTCTTATATTAATTTTTGCTCCAAAAGACGCATTAGAGCTGATTGTCCAGGTAGGTCTTATTTTGGGGGAAACACGGTAGATGGCAGCCTAGGAAGCTGTAGGCCCTCTTACCCTCACAGAGACACAAGTTAGCAACAATATGTAGAACAGAATACCTCTGTGAGAACTCTCGAGAACAGTTGAGAAACCAGAGCACCCAGGTCATTGTAAAACCAAGACGGGATTCCAGGGAAAGGGGTAGGAAAAGTCACAGCGTTTGGTGTACCTGTTTATGTCCCTGTCCCTATGTGTATAGCACAGAGCAACCAGGAGAAAAACCCCATACTGGGTCTCCTCCCCCAGGAGACAAACCAAAAAAAGCGGCGCATGCATCCAAGTGTTCTGTCTTGTGTCGGGGTTGCTCTAGGGACTGCTGTCTGTATCTGACTTGAGACACTGGTGGGACTGGCACTAAAATTTTTTTCAAAAATGTTTTGAAGCTGCTGAAAATTAGAGCTGTGGTTCTTCAGGCAGATGCCAGGGAGAACAAGAGATAGACATGGTCGCAAAACTTCCAGCCAGATTCGTGAAGGTGGCCGTCCTTCCGTGAAGGCAGTAGGCAAAGACTGGGAGAGGTGGTTGTTTCTTCAAATGCCAAACTCCCAGGAAAAAATTACAAGGCTTACAAAGAAAAAGGAAAACGTGGCCCAACTGAAAGACCAAAGTGAAACTCCAGCAAGTGACCTTAAAGAAATACAGCTCTATAGCTTCCTGACAAAGAATGTAAAAGAACTGTCCTAAAGAAACTCAGTTAGCTCCAGATGTAAGTTTTAGATTTGTTTTCTCATTTTGATCTAAGAATATTTATTTTGAGCTAACTGTGATATAATGTGGAGGATAGATACTAATTCCTTTTACAGATAGATGCCGTTTTGGAATCTGTCAAGATGACCCTATGGTTTCGATCCGTGACCCCTTGTTATGGTGAGCAGAAGTTGCAAGAAAAAAAAAAAATATATATATATACCATCCTGAAGTAAATCCTACTTGTTCTTCAACTATCGGTCTGTGTTTGAATTGGTAGTATTTTATCAATGCTTACATTTATGTGTGCATAAATAAGATTAAAGCAAGAAATATAAATTTGTATTTTGTTCCAAGGACATATTATGTTTATAAAATGAATTGAAAAGTAGCTCATATTCATTTCTGTTCCATAATAGTATAAATTGATAATGAGTTCTTCTATAATAATTTAGAAGAAATCAACTCCTATAAAATCTCTGGAGTGGGTACCATTTTTTAATGGAGTCCTTTTTTTTTCTTATTGCAGCTTATTTCAGTTGATATACTTAAGTTTTCTATTTCTTGAATACATTTGTGACTGACTTTTTTCTGAAAGCATCATCTGTTTCATTAAGACTTTCTGCTTTATTAACATGATGTTTTACATAGCTACTTATCATAATTTTATAACATCTTACTTATGGTCACATCTCTTTTTACATTTATAAATTTTATATATATGTTTTTTCTCCTTTTTCCCCTTGATCAGGCTTGCCAGAAGTTGCTCTTTTTATTGATATTTTCACATATCTATTTTATGCTTTTATGTTTTCAAATTCATTAATTTCATATTTTATCTTTATTAATTCATTCTTCAAATATTTGGTACTTATTTTTTAATTATTGCTTTTTATGCTTGGATCATGTAGCTCATTTTATTTCTTTAATAAAGGAATCAGTTGAGGCTAATTAATTTATACTGAATACTTTTGAGTATTTGTGGTTTGCCCAGTTATGTTTTAGTGAATGCCACTTCAGGCACATTGCAAAGGTTTGATCCTTAGTTTTCTCCTTGGATTACTTTAGAATCATCTGTAACTGAAGTTATCATTTCTTCTTTAACGTAAGCATAGTTTTGTAAAAATTTTTAAAGTCTTTTAAGTATTTTTGTATTTGATTTTAACTGACATTATTTTTCAATCTGAATACATTATGGTCCAAAATTTTGGCCTTTCCTATTTCTGAATTTTAGAATTCATGAAGTTTCTGTGTGACATAATACACAACAGCTTATGAAACTGATATTTGTATACCAAAAAGAATTTTATCATTAGATGGATGAATGGAAAAATAAATATACACAAAAAAAATACTATTAATTATTTATACTCACTGCATCCATATCATTTGTATTTACCAATTTATTTTATCAATGTTAAAGCAAGTTGTATAACACACTCCAAGTATGATTGTATGTTGTTGCTTTTTACTATTCATAAAAATTTCTGCTTTATATCTTGATGTAATATTATTCAGCACATAAATAGTTATTGTTAGTATGTCTTCATGGTTCTGTGTGACTTTTAAATATAAGATACTCATCTTATTCCTATTGAATGATTTTAGGCTTGCATTCAACTTTATCTTTCAGTAATATTAAAATATCTGTTTACATTATTTTGTAATTTCCATTGTATCTTTGCCTAGACGTTTGATGTTCTCCTTTCAGTGAAATCTGTGTTTTATGTGTGTCATTGTATCCATCTAGATAGTTTTTTACAAACTCAAAAATCTCAGTTTCTTAACAAAATATACCTCATTTCTCACACATTCCCTTGATGAGCAAGTGAAGGGGCTGAGAAATGTAGTTTTCCTGTGTTGCCAGGAGAGCATTGTTTCTGTCATCGTCTGGCCTTTTCGTCGCCAACTATCCATTTCACTCTCCTTCCCATCAAATTAGAAATGTTCACCTGCCCTCTAATGGGCACAAACCAAAGTCCCTTCCATACACTGAATCCAGCTCAAATTTCAGAATCGCCAGGCTATGCCAGCCCTCTCCCTTAGGACTAGATGTGATCGCTTTTAGTTTCTTGAGGTATGAAATAAAGACGACAATGTATCTGCCCATGACCACCACACATGTCCAAATAGAACAGTGGAACAAGTACAAGGATACTGGAGTGGGGAGGGAGGAAAGAAGGGAGGGAGGGAATAATGGAAGGAGGGAGGAAGGAAGGAAATTCTATTCAGAAAAGGGAATAAGGGGATAAACATGGTAAGATTGAAGGTCCCCTACCCAGTGAGTGGCGGAAGTCTCTTGAATAAGTCCTAACTCTACTCATTGGGAAGGAATGCTTGCTAATTATCACTGAGCCTGGGCTCTGCCCTCTAGGACATCCTTTTACATTATCGTCCTTGGTCACATCTGAAATACATGGGACTATGCTCTCATAAGTGGCTCCACAGCTGTCTCAGCTTACTATTGATACTGAAAGATGTGATTGTAAGTTGTTTTAACTCAAACTATCGGAGGTTTGGAAGGATTTTGATTTATTTGCTTCAAGTCAGTTCCATGCACCAGTAACCAAGCATTTCCAAGTCTCATCTATTTTCTTTCCTTACACACAAAACTAATTCTCTCTCTCTCTTTCTCTTTCACAGTAGCTACCTTTAAAAAAAAAGTTTTACTAAAATATAGCTAACATACAATATTATGTCAGTTTCAGGTATACACCATAGTTATTCAGCATTTATATACCTTAAGAAGTGATCACTGTGATAAGTCTAGTATCCACCTGGCATTATACATAGTTATTATCATATTACTGACTATATTCCCTATGCTGTATTTTGTGTCCCCATGACTACTGTGTAACGGCCAATTTGTACTTCTTAATCCCTTTCCCTTTTTCACCCACCCCCAACCACCCTCCCATCTGGCAACCATCAAAATGTTCACTGTATCTATGAGTTTGTTTCTGTTTTGTTTGTTTATTTAGTTCTTTAGATTCCAAATATAAGCCAAATCACATTGCATCTGTCTTTCTTTGTCTGACATACTACACTCAGCACAATACCCTCCAGGTCCATCCATGCTGCTGCAGATGGCAAGAACGCATTCCCTTCCATGGCTGAGCAATATTCCATTCTATATACATACCTCCTCCTTTTTATCCATTCATCCAGTGATGGACACTCAGTCTGCCTCTACATCTTGGCCACTGTAAATGCTGTAATGACCATATGGATGCACACATCCCCTCGAAGTAGTGTTTTTGGTTTCTTTGGATAAATACCAGGAAGTGTGACAACTGGGTCCTTCTTTGTCTCTTGTTATAACCTTTGTTTTAAAGTCTATTTTGTCTGGTATAGATATTGGTACCCAAGTTTTTTACTTTTTATTTCTTTCATTTCCATTTTCACGAAATATCTTTTTCCATCCATTCGTTTTCATTTTGTGTGTATCTTTCAATCTGAAGTGAGTCTCTTGTAGGCAGCATAAGGAAGGGTCTTGTCTTCTTATCCATTCAGCCTTCCTAAATCGTTTGATTGGAGTACTTTATCCATTTACATTTAAAGTAATTTTTGATAGATATGTCGATTTTGCCATTTTATTATTCATGTTTTTTTATCTTTTTATTTCCATCTTAAGGAACTCCCTTTAAGATTCCTTATAATACTGATTCGGTGGTGATGAACTCCTTTAGCTGTTTCTTATCTGGAAAGCTCTTTATCTCTCCTTCGATTCTAAATGATAGTTTTGCTGGATAAAATAATCTTGGTTGTAGTTCCTTGCTTTTCATCACATTGACTATTTTGTGCCAAATCCCTTTTGGCCTGCAAAGTTTCTGTTAAGAAATCAGCTGACAGTCTTATGGGAGCTCTCCTGTAGGTAACTAACTGCTTCTCTCTTGCTGCTTTTAAGGTTATGTCTTTATCTTTAACCTTTGGCATTTTAACTATGATCTGTCTTGATGTGGGTGGGCCTCTTTGGGTTCATCTTGTTTGGGACTCTCTGTGCACTTCCTGGTCTTACATGTCTATTTCCTTTGCCAGGTTAGGGAAGTTTTATGTCTTTATTTCATCAAATAGGTTTTGAATTCCTTTCTCTTTCTCTTCTCCTTCTGGCACACCTACGATGTGAGTGTTGATATGCATGATTTTGTCCCAGACGCCCCTTAAACTGTCCTCATTTTTTTGGATTATTGTCTCTCTTTGCTGTTCTGGTTGGGTGCTTTCTGCTACCTTATCTTCTAAATCACTGATTTGATCCTCAGCTTCATCTAGTCTACTGTTGATTCCCTCTAATGTATTCTGCATTTCAGTTATTATAATCTTTATTTCTGACTGATTCCTTTTTATGTTTTCTGTTTTCATTTTAATGTTTCCTATCTGTGTGTTGAAATTCTCCCTAACATTATGGAGCATCCTTATAACCAGTGTTTTGAACTCTGAATGTGGTAGACTGCTTGTCTCCATTTTGTTTAGTTCTTTTTCTGGACCTTTCTTCTGTTCTTTCATTTAGGACATGTTTCTTTGTCTCCCCATTTTAGCTGCCTTTCTGTGTTTGTTTCTATGTATTCGGTAGGGTTGCTATGTCTCCTGGTCTTAGTGTAGTGGACTTATGTCGTACATATCCTGTGGGGCCCAGTGACACAGTCTCCCTGGTCACCTAAGCCAGATGCTGCAGGAGTGTCCCTTGTGTGGGTCGTGCTTGCACTCCTGTTGTAGTTGAGCCTTGGTTTCTGTTTACAGTACCAAGTAAACAGTACAATAGGAGGTATTGACCCTTGGTCTGATTGGTTGTAAGACTGGCTGTGACTACAGTCGAGGAATTGTGCAGGGGCTGACCCTGCACAGCAGGATTTGCTTTAGCAGGGCTCTGGTGCCTGCCCAATGTGCCATTTGGGTGTGTCATCCCCAGAGCTGGCCAGGTGATGCTCTGGCTCAGTCTGAATCTGGCCACCCTGTGTGCCAGCTCTGGGGCCTCCTGAGAGCGGCTCTTCTGAAGGCCAAGTTCAGCTGTAGACTATGCCCTGCCTGGGGCAACCTGGAATGAGCCACAAAGCAATTCACAGATGGCCGCCACCTGCACTGGGCTTGGAGGTGCCTCGAGAGTCCTAATTGCAAAATGCAGCTGGCTGCTGCTGTGCCGGACTTGGGGCTATTCAACCAGAAGTAGGGTAACTACTGTTGCCAGATGCTGCTTTTTTCGGGTTTTGCAAACCTCTGAAAGATTTTAGGAAAGTCTGCAGCATAAACCAAGACAAGCCATTTGTACGGAAAAGCCACTGGAAGTGGTTTGTTTGTGCCTGAATGTTGGTGGGGCGTGGTCTCAGGGAATTACCAGGACAGGACCAATGGTGTTAGCTAGCCTGATGGAGACTCAGATATGGTGGTCACCAAATCTGCACCCTGGGAGAGGGGAGGGCTCAACAAAGAAACAATGACTTCTGCCAGCTCCTCTGTCTGGATGAAAGCTGTCCCCCCTTGCACTGAAGCCAGACAATTCATGTCCTCCCCATATGTCCCTAGTGTCTTGTGAGCTGTTGCCCCAGAGCTGGAGCTCAGAGCCAGTGAGTCCATCAGTGGGTAAGTGTACACGTGGACCCTGTAATAGGATCACCTGGGACTCCAACCACCCTCCGTTTCACTCAGCCACAGTCTCTTCTGGTTTTCACAGCAAGAGTTATGGGGATTTCTCTCCCTGTCTCTGGAACCCTGCATTAGGGAGCCTGGTGTGGGGCTGGGACACTGTACTCCTCCAAGGGGACCTCTGCAGCTGAGATAGCCCTCCCAATTTTTAAGCACCAAATGTGTGTGTGGGGCCACCCCATTCTGCATCTCTGCCCCTCCTACCAGTCTCTAGGTGTCTTTTTCTGTGTTTTCTTAGTTGTAGACTTCTGTTCAGCTAGATTTCAGGGGATTCTCAATGATAGTTGTTCTGTAGGTTAGTTGTAAATTTGATATGGTCATGGGAGGAGGCAAGCACAGTATTTACCTACTCCACCATCTTGACCAGAAATCCCTCATAGTACCCTGGTTCCTGAAAATAAGACCTAGCTGGACAATCAGCTCTAATGTGTCTTGGAGCAAAAATTAATATAAGATCCGGTATTATATTACATTATATTATATTATATATTATATTATATTATATTATATTATATTATATTATATTATATTATATTATATTATATTATATATGTTCTATTATATTATAAAGACCTGGTCTTATAGTAAAATAAGACAGGGTCTTGTATTAATTTTTGCTCCAAAAGACACATTAGAGGTGATTGTCCACTTGGTCTTATTTTCGGAGAAACACGCATGGTAACTATCTTGAGGCTATGTGTCAAATAGGTGGGGAACCATAGCTTTAACCTAATCATTGTCCTGAATCACTTTATTCAACTGAGAAGTATTATTTCCAGAGTTCATCTTTTTCTTATATTATCTTTCCAAACTTTTGCAGGCAATAGCCACCAGCACACGCTATGAAATTTCTGTTTTTCAATCTTTTCCTCCATGACTGCTCGCTATATATGCATCTGATTGTGTTTCTAAGTTGCTGCACATTTTGATTTATTAAAAGACTTACACTACATACCATAAAATGTCATATTTTTAATTTCTTTTATCTATTACCTTGCTACCTGGCACCCATAGTTAAAACAAAGACACATATTTTAAGTTTTTGTTGCAGCAGCACTCCAGATACCAATTTATGTAGTAGTGCACTAGATTATGCAACAGTAACAAGTAATTGTAACATACTTGCTCATGAAAAATCCAATATAGATGTTCCTGATTTAATGGTTTTGGAAGGGGGGACATGATTCAGGAACTAGACTCCTTGAATTGTTTTGCACTCTAAAATGAAACTTTTTTTTAATTTTTTTCTTTAGAAGTAATAAATCTATTTAATGCTACTTTTTCCATCCTGTTTGATGCTTTATGTTCTTTTATGTCTTGCTTGCTATTGACATCTTTTCCTGTTTTATTAAACAAAAGGATGTTTTCAGTTTATTTGGAAAGGATACATTCTATTTTCATTTAGGAGGTTACCTTTAATATTGAAATATATATATTTGAACTTAATTAAATCACTAAATTTAACAATAAAACCATATCTATCATATCCTATCTGATGAAGGATTTATTCCTTGGCAATTTCTACTTATTCACTAAGAAATTTTACATTCAGATTATTACTTATTATTACAGAAGTATTTTATAAAATCTGTCTTCTCTTTTAAGAGGTGGTTTTAGCATAGCTTTAGGTTTTATTACCACACTTAAATTATTTAGGCTTAAGTCTATATTTTAACTGGTTTTAGTGTTCACAGCAGGTCTTTTATTCTGTAAACAACTCATTTTGACTTCTTTATTTTGATTATTTCCTGAAGAAACTGGAGCAAATCTGCAAGTTCCAGTAATTTGAGAGGAGGAGTGTAGTTCTGGGAATTATGTAGGTAGCATTCTTCTTGCACCCTTGGATGTCTGAAAAAGTGTTATTGTTGTTGATGTTTTCTTCTTGCTAAGTTCCCATAAGTACCACCTTGGCTATGCATATAATTTCTCATTGAGAAAATTTTTTTCTCAGCCTTCTATACAATAATTCCTCTAGTGTTTAAAAAATACTAAGAAAGAAATAAAGAACTGACTTTGATCATTTGCCATCGACTTCTTTTTTCTACTAAACTGCGTATAGAAGAACAAAAATTTTCAGATTCAAGGATTTTCCAAAATAAATCTAAATCTTGGTTTCTTTTCATTATTCGCCTATTGCATGGTGCACATTTTCATTAATCATAATTGGGTCTTTTTCACTTAGGAAAATTTTCTTCTTTACTTTTTGGATTGTTAATCCATTAATTAACATTAATTAACTGACAGTAGTTAATTAACTTGAAACATTGCTGGAGGCAAAAGTGACAAAACCAAAGCCATCCCACTTTGGGCACATCATGAGAAGGCAAGGTTCTCTGGAAAAGACAATAATGCTGAGAAAAACAGAAGGTAGCAGGAAAAGAAGAAGACCAACTGTGAGATGGATTGACGCCATTAAAGAAGCCATGGCATGAGTCTACAGAAGTTGAGCCAGGCTGTTGGATACAGGACGTTGTGGATATCACTTATTTATAGGATTGCCAAGAGTTGGAGTCCACTCAAAAGCACATAACACACACACACACAATTTCATTAATATTTGTTCTGCCTTCTGGGTTTCAGATTATATTTAATTTGGATTTCCACAGTCTGTTCTCTGTGTCTTTTAGAGGTTATTTCATTATTTTAATGTCTTCATTCTTTTCTCGAGAGTTCTGGTAAAATATAACAAATTTGTATTCTACTTCAATGATTTGATTATGCATCAATCTGGTTTATGCTTCCCCCGTGATATATTTTTATTTGACAATTGTGAATTTTCATTTTTGCAAATTGTTCCTAATTTCGCATTTCCCCCTTATGGTTGGTTATTCTTAGTTCATAGATGCAATGTACTCTGAAATGTTATTAAGAATACAAAACTTATTTTACTCTGGATTTTTATTACTTCAAATTTTCTATTTATAAAAATTATAAAACATTACAGAAGCAGTCCCTAGACACAGTCCTGTCAATACCATGAATTTTGTGTGTATCCTACCAGGAATCATTTTCTCTACATAGCGAGCTATATTTTATATATATATATATATATATATATATATTAGTGTTTTAAATTTTCATATTATTGTATACCTGATTTTTCAATCTCTACTGTGTATTTGAAATCTGTCCATGTTGTTATATATTATTCATCCATATTTAATCCTGTGTATTCTCCCATTATGAGATGTACCATAGTATATCCGTTCATTTGTCTGCTGTTGACATGTATGCCCCTTCATGCTATTATAATTCATGCTATTATAATGCTGAACATTCTTATACGTATATTCTGGCTCACATGTACAAGAGGTCCTCAAGGGTATATGTGTAAAAGTAAAATTTCTGGGTGTTAGAATATACATATGTTCAAACTAACATTTTTTTTTCCAAATAGCTCTCTGAAGTGGTAGTACTGATTTTGTATTTCCACAAAAATTGTCTGAGCTCCTTTTTCATCACATTCTCACCATTCCTTGGTAATATTAAGCTTATTTTTGTAATATTCCCATATTTACATTGTGATAAGGCAGTTTTGTTTTTTCAGTGTTTGTTGTCCATCAGGTATCCTCATTTCTGAATTCAATTTTATACTATTTACCCATTTTTATTTTTTCTTCTTAGTGATCTGTAGGACTTTTCAATATACTTGATATTAACACTCTGATTGCTATGTATGTTCAAAATATATTTTTCTCACTTAAGTTTATGTTGTTTTTTTTTGTGTTTTTTTTTTAAGGAGGGTGCAGCTCACAGTGGGCCCATACGAGGATCGAACCGGCAACCTTGGTGTTATCAGCACTGTGCTCTAACCAACTGAGCTAACTGGCCACCTGTCTTTTTTTTAAATAGATGTTCCTTTTCACATTGAGGAAGTTCCCATTTAATCTTATGTACCTGACAATTTTTATCATTAATGAGTGTTGGCTATTTTAAATAGTTTTTCTGTATCTGTTTTTAACCTGTTGATATGGTGGGTTACATTGATTGATTTTTGAATATTGACCCAGTCTTGTATAACTAGAATAAATCTCACCGTGCAATCATCTGTAATTTTTCTTACGTATTGTTAGATTTGTTTTGCTGATAATTTGTTTAATATTTTTGCATCTATGTTCATGAGAGATATTGGTTAGTAGATCTTCTTTCTTGTAATACTTTAATCTGCTTTTAGTGTTAGGGTTATTCTGACCTCATAGCATTTTAGGAAGTGTTCTTTCTGCTTGTGTTTTCTGGAAGAGATTGTAGAAAACTGATGCTGTGTCTTCTTTATAGATTTGGTAGAATTCACCAGTGAGACTGTCTGGGCTTGGCATTTATAGTTGGGGAAAGTTGTGTGTGTGTGTGTTTATTTTGTTTTATTTTTTTATTTATTTATTGAAAATTGTTAATCACTGATTCAATTTCTTTAATAGACATAAACCTAGTCAGATTATCTTTTTCTCTTTGTGTGAGTTCAGTAATTTGTGTCTATCAAGGAATCAATCGAGCCATTGCATCTCAGTTATAAAATTTGTGACCATAGAGTTGTTCATAATATTTCTTTATTATCCTTTTGATCACCAATGGCTCAATAATGATGGCCCTTCTTTCATTTCTAATATTGGTGATTTGTGTGTTCTCTCTTCTTTTTGTGGTTAGTCTAGCCACAGGTTTATTGATAATATTGATCTTTTCAAAGAACCAGCTTTTTTGTTGATTTTTCCTTATTGTATTCCTGCTTTTCAATTTTACTGATTTCTGCCCTAATTTTTATTATTTATTTTACTCTGTCTGCTTTGGGCTTTAATTGCTTTTCTTTCTCTAGTTTCTTTCTTAGGGTACTGTCATTCTTATTATATTTTTTTCCTCTATAGATAAGAAGTTTATACCTCTCTGACTTCTTTCAAGATTTTCTCTTTGCCTTTGGTTTCCTGCAGTTTGAATATGATTTACCTGGGTAGATTATTTGATATTTTATTCTGCTTGGTATTCTCTGAGCTTCCTGAATCTGTGATTTGGTATCTCATTAATTTTGGAAAGTTCCTCTTCATTATTACATGAAATAATTTTTTTTTGATCTTTTTTCTGTCCCTTCTCTTTCTAGTATTCCAATTCGGTATGTGTTACACATTTTGAAATTATCACCCTAGGTCTTAGATATTCTGTTTTTATTCTTTTATGTTTTTCACTTTGTATTTC
Source organism: Rhinolophus sinicus (assembly GCF_036562045.2). NCBI lineage: Eukaryota > Metazoa > Chordata > Mammalia > Chiroptera > Rhinolophidae > Rhinolophus > Rhinolophus sinicus. The sequence goes on along the minus strand of NC_133768.1, from coordinate 104,425,189 downwards.
AGTTTGGGAAGTTTCAATTGACCTATCTCAAACTCACTGATTCTTTTATTGGTTGTCTAGGACATCAAAAGCATTCTTTATTTCATTCACATTTAGAGTTTCTATCTCTCTGCTTATATTACCCATCTGTTCTTGTATATTGTCTCCTTTTTCCATTAGAGCCCTTTACATATTAATCATAGTTATTTTAATGTCCCTGTCTGAAATGCCAACATAAGTGTCATATCTGAGTCTAAGTCTGATGCTTGCTATGTCTCTGTGAACTGTACTTTTTTCTTGACTTTTAGTGTGCCTTGTAATTTTTTTTGAAAACCAGAAATGATATTCCAGGTAATAGGAACTGAAGGAAATATGCCTTTAGTATGAAGTTATATGTTAACTTGGCTAGGACTTGGGCTATATTCACGTTTGCTATAGCCACAAGCATCAGAGCTTTTAGTTACCTTTAATGGCCTTGTTTGGTCCCCTCCGTTACCTTTCAGCTTCTCCTAAGAACTTCTTTGCAAATTAAGTCTAAGCCTTGCAGCTCTTTAAGTGGCAATCCACTATTATTACACTGCAGCCATATTGATATGGTGGTAAAGTGTGGGAAGGGGAAGCAGTCTATACTATTTGGTTAAATTTTAGTCTTTTAGTGGGACTGACTACCTGGGCTGTGATTTTCATCAGTGTTTCCCAGGCTTTTATCTCCCCTAGAATGTCTAGAGGTGCCTAGAGTTGGCTAATTGCCACGCTCCCAAGTTGGATAAGACTCTGGTAAAATCTTTTCTCCAGCATAATAGGCCTATGCTATGGAGGACATTCTGGGTATATTTCAAAGTGTTTACTTTTCCACTCCCCCTGGCAGAATCATAAGGTAAATTTTCCTTTGTCTTCCTGAAAAGAACATGGTGGAACTCCTGTAGCAAAACTCCACTGAAAGTGTCAATATGATTGAACCCCAGGAGATTATCTCTCTCATACTAGTCCACACAAATCCTCTAGAAATTCATCAATATTACCATTTAATTGTTCTTACCAGTTTATGGTTCCACTGTCTTCTGATCCAGATAGCTCATCTCAGCTGTGATGCTTTGTATTTACCTGCCTGTCTAGGTTTTAGGGTAGAGTTTTTTTCCTGTGACTTCAGTTCTTGGAAGAGTCTAAAAATGTCATTGATTCTCAGTTTGTTCAGCTTTTTTCCCCCTGTTTTAAGAATAGGAGTAATAGCTTCCAAGCTCTTTATATGTCAGAGCTGAAACCAGAATCCTAATAATCTCAATATTAGTTTGTATAATTCAAGGCTATGTTATTAGGTGTATATAAGTTTATGATTGCCATCTTTTTGGCAGCGTCCATGTGTATCCATAATAATGCCTTTGACTTAAAATCTGTTCTCTTTGAAATTAATAATGCTACACTATTTATTGTTCATTGGTTATACATTGATTGGAATGTGTTTTTCTCTATTTTCTAATCTTTATGCATGATTTTGCTTTAAATGTGTCTCTTTTGAGAAGAATACAAATGCAGTTCCCTCTCACCTGTCACATAATAGATGAATCGAACCTTTTATATGAAATGTGATTACTGATATAACTTGTTTCTGCTTCTTTCAATTTTTCTAGTTGTTATGTTTTCTTTTTACTTTTCCTTCTTTACAGCCTTATACTGAGTTATCTACTGAATTCTACTTCTGCATTGTTCTCAGTATTACTTTTGAAGTTAGTCCTTCTATTTCTAAATTTGAAGTGATTATGCTTAGCTTTTCTGATGTGGTTGTGGTGGTTTTTTGTTTGTTTTGTCGTGCTGTGTTTTACCCTTATTTTTAATGTATATTTATTTACATTAAGAATGTCTAAATTTAATTATTAATAGTATCTCCCTTTTTCTCCTCAAAATGCACAGGCCATGGAAATATTTAAATATAATCATTATCTTGACCTCAACACATTCACATCTTTCAAGATATGTTGTCTAGCATTTTCCTATGTCTAGCACATGTCTAGCAAGATACGTGCATTTTTAAAGCTCTTCCTGTTTTGTGAGCTCATAGCTTGGTAGTGAATCATTAGTCATGGGACTTTGATAAGACAAATAAAATCTCATGGTAGTTCATGGGAATTTGCTGTATGTCCAAGATTCTAATCCATAGCCTTGACCTAAAGAAGACCAGGGCATTAATCAAAACCATTGGATGGTTATGCACTTTATTTCAGCAAAGTACAGTATAGCAGGTTTTCTTGCATTCCCAGAGATTGTCTGCTGACAGGAATTTGGAATATTTCATGGCTTTCTGAAGGTGTAATAGAGAATGTACTTGATTCTATTTCAATTAAAGACTTATCTGAGATCCAAGCAACAATGCATTTAACTTGGGATGAAAATAAGAAAGAGAACACACTCCTCAGAATCAAAATTACATTGAGATTGGGGAGATTTTGATGTTCCTCTGACCTGGAAATGGTATCATATGTATTGGTTCTTTTGAAAGAAATTATACTCTGGGTATGCTTTATGTGTTACAATGTGCTTACAGTTAGACTTTCATATAGAACTTGTTTCTACTCTGAGCTCTACTGTGTATTAGCATTTTGACTGCAAGCACAATATTTAACTTTGCTTGAGCTTAGTTTCCTTTATATGCCAAAAGGTGACAATACTTGCTTGGGTGCTACCTCATAAAATTGCTGTGTGAGTCAAAAACAATAGTGAATAGTGCTTTCTGGATTACAAACTATTATGCAAATATAAAGGATTGTTAAGAAACAGGAAAATACTGGAAAACTGTGTGTGACTTATGTCAGGGTCCTAGTGAGTCATCTTGTCAGAAGGCAAGAATTATTATAAAATCAAGGGATTTTTGAAGATGTTCAGTGCCTTCCAAACATAACCTATTTGAAGTTAAATCGTGATAAAAGCTGAAAAATATCAATGCACCAAGGATGCTAGGTCATTTTTGACTGCTTTATAATTTATGTTTGACATAAAAAGCTGGGGATGAGCCTTATTTCATAGAGACTGAACATCTAGACTGATGAAAGATCTGAAGGGAATCTAAATTTGGAATAATTCTGTTTTATGTTGGAAAGTGAGCAAGGAAGTTCTTCCCTGTAATGTGGTACCACTTAAGAAGTGAGATACAAAGAAAACTGGGTCAAAGAAAGTGTTCAAACAACAGTGGTGCATACAGCGAGCAGAAGCAGGACTTTGGCCACTCCAGTCTAAGGCACTGATTAGTCCCTTACAGCTCTGGGACTCTTGTGATTAAATGACCTAAGATTTTTTCCCCTGCTATATATTTCTTATACCATTTTCACCCACCTTTCACAATAGAATTAAATGTACCAGAACTTATGCTTATTTTTGAAGAGGGTTTAGGAATAGATATCGCATAAATTTAGTACCTGCTATGACCAGACAATGGGAAAGCTCATTACCCACAATATCTCATCTAATCTTCCCGGCAATCTTATCAGGTAAGCACTCTTATTCTCATTTTACCTATAAGAAAGCTCAGGTTCAAAGGAGTTCGATCACTTTCCTAGGGTCATAGATTAACTTATAGTGCTGAAATTTACACCCATGTCTATCTGATGCAAAAAAAACAAAAAAAAACAAACTTCATTTCATTCTGCAATTGAGAGACCTCAATAGAAAGATGAGAAATTCTGCTAGTATATATATTATTATACTCATGGAATGTGATCAGTTGTCTACTATGTGATATGATTGCAGAGGAAATGACTGTTCTTCCAAACACATCTTATCAGCTGTACTTCCCAAGCCTAGAAAAAGTTTCCACAGGTAGCAAATAAGTTTTTCTTTTTTTGAAAAAAAATTTTTTTTTCAGTTATGGTTGACATGCAGTATTATTTTATATTTGTTTTGGGTGTACAGCATCGTGGTTACACATCTATATAATTTAAGCAGTGTTCCCCCCAATTAGTCTAGTACCCATCTGACACTACACATAGTTATTGCAACATTACTGACTATATTCCCTATGCTGTACTTTACATCCCCATGACTATTTTGTAACTACCAGTTTGTATTTCTTAACCCATTCACTTTTTCCACCCATCTCCCCATGCCCCCGCCCATCTGGCAACCATCAGTTTGTTGTCTATATCTATGAGTCTTTTTCTATTTTGTTTTTCATTTATGTTGTTCTTCAGATCCCACATATAAGTGAGATCATATGGTTTTTGTCTTCCTCAATCTGATTTATTTCACTTAGCATAATCATAATGGCCTCTAGGTCTATCAATATTGTCACAAATGGTAAGATTTCATTCCTTTTTATGGCTGAGGAATAATCCATTGTATAAATGTACTACCCCTTCTTTATCCGGTTGTCTATTGATGGGCACTAGGGTTGCTTCCATAGCTTGGCTAGTGTAAATAGTGCTGCAGTGAACATAGGGGTGCATATGCGTTTTCAAATTAGTGTTTTGGATTTCTCCACATAAATACCCAGAAGTGGGATTGCTAGGTCACAAGGTAGTTCTATTTTTAATTTTTTGAGGAACCTCCATACTGTTTTCCATAGTGGCTGCACCAACTTGCAATCCCACCAACAGTGCACAAGGGTTCCCTTGTCTCCAGCTATTTGTTGTTTCATTTGAAACACCAGTTCTGATGAATTAGCAGGCATTGCCTGAAGCACTGTGTTGAGAAAGATTCTGAGGAGGAGGCTTCCTGCCTGAGCAGTAAAGAGTGTTATGATCCATCAGTGATGACTGCTATGGATGTGAGGGGAGAGCGGTTGGCATAAGTGCCAAATGTATGCCATCAAGGAACTAGACATTTATTACCTTGATTTAAGTGATGTTAGTTTCAGCTGTTAATAGTCCAGTTCTCTTGGGAGGAGGCCTACATTCAGCCTCATCATTCCTTACACCTCATTTTGTGAAGAAGTTAATGGCATCTTATCCTAAGAGAAGTATTTCATAGTCATAAGGGAAAGGAGATGTTGGGAGCACTGCATTCTTGGGGGAAAAGGAGAGAAGCACTGGAGAGTGGTGGGAAAGGCCAGGCATGTAATGGAGCTTTGTTCATTTTAGAAATGGATCCAGAGGGGCATTATTTTAAAATCGCCAAAGCTTAATCACAAAGCTATCATGGGCGGCTTCTCTGTTGGTTCATTGATGTTGTTTAGTATTCTATAGGTACTCGCAGTCTCATAAAAATCAAAATTGGTATATCAATTAGAATTTGCATCCATTTAAGTAGTAAAATTGCTTTATAGTCTTTGCTAGGATCAGTAGAAAGTAATCTGAACAGGAGTAGCTTGCTAGAGGAAAATGATAAAACAGGGAAGGAGGAACACTGTTCTCGATGGAATGGGTAACAAAACTGATTTAAGCACAGTTAGTCCCTATCAGTGAGTGCCTCTGAATGGCAGTCCAGGAGAAAAAAACATGTGAGGCGGCTTGAGGGGAAAGCCAAGGATAGTTACTGGGGATCAGTATAAAAGCAAACATCCAAGTAAGAGCCAAACAAGGACCAGGAATTAAACATAGGACGCACTGTGTCCTACTGGCTGTTTTATTCACACTAATTCCTGATGGACCAGGTCCTTGAATCAGTTCAGCCAACTTTGTCCACTTACCTAGTGCTTCAGTTAAAAAGTTGGTTGGACTGGTATTTTCCATGAGTGGATAGAAGGCCACATTTGCCTGGGTTTCATACCAGCACAGTCTAGGTCACATTGTAAATCTTCACTTGTTGTTTGTCTTGATTTTCTACCACTAATAGGATCTACACATTTGAAAATTATGTTTTCTGTGTAATTATTCCAATAATTCATGTAAGCAGAATTAAACGTGATATGATTTCCCGTGGGAAATAAGAGTATGAAGTGAGCTCCCTTATACTAATCTCATTTTGCCCTCAGCCACCACACAATTGAACAAGTAACATCTCTAATATCTTCACAGAATTTAATTGGCCCCAATAATAGCGACTTCATAATATTGGTAGGCTGCCCTTTCAGGGGGGCAAGAACCCTCAGAGAGGTCAAAAAGTGAACTGTGAGCCGTGGAGAGCTGTGGTTGAGTGAATAAGTTCTCATAGATCAGTAATCAAGTCAGACAGCCAAGGCAAGTAAACCCGATGCTTATTACAAGGCTTGAGGAATCAGAATTCTGCATGTGTATCATGGTGTAACAGAGGTGACCGCAGACGAGTGATAATAAATGGCTTCAAATAAGAATACCGTTTATATAACATGTTACTACTCCAAAGATCTTTTTCAAAGTGTTTTATGTTATGAATCATCAAAGACTTGCAAAATAATCAGATATGCAAAATAAAACAACTTTTAAATAAAATTTGAAAAATGTAAAGACAAACTGTCAGTAAAGTTGCTGTAAGATGGATACACTCACCATGACCTGGTCGGTGTACAAGTGATTTAAACTGACCAGACAATTTGGCAGTGTGCATGATCGTTTAAGAAAATGTTCATGGTCTGTGACCCAGTAATTCTGCTTCTGGGAATTGGCCTAGAGAGATAAACTAAACTGTAATGAAAGATTTATATATAAAGATTTTCACTGAATCATTCTATAGAAGAACCAAAACCAATAGACAGGACCTAGACAAATGTTAAATAAATTAATACCATAAATGTGTTGCCACTAAAATTATGTTACAAAATATTTCTGAAGTCCTAAAGGAATTATTATAACACATTAAATCAAAGTAAAGACTAGAAAGTTGTGTATTTAGAATGATCTCAATTATATTAAAAAAATACATCAGAAGAGAGAACTGCATTAACAGCAATTATCTCAAGGGGGTATGCACGTGTAAGTGCATGGTGGAAAGTTTACAAATTCAATTGTCCAACCTCGTATAGATGATTTTCAATTTTGTCATGATAGTGTTCCATAGTTATTGATATCATATAATAAATATATAATATTTCAATAATAATAAAAATAATAAGTAATTTGACATGTATTATTGCATTTGACACAAAACCAGATGTAGAGAGTATTAGCATTATTCCCACTGTGTAGATGAGAGCACTCAGATGCAAATAAATTTAATGGTTTGTCCAAAGTTACAGTTCCTATAATTTGCAGAACTAGGGTTATAGTCCACTTTTTCTGATTCCTCATCCTGTATTCGTCTTTCTATCTCATACTATTTCTTTTGGAAAGAGAATACAATGGAGGCAGGCGCACTAATAATAGCTTCTGTCTGTTATTAGGTTAATGCAAAAGTAATTGCAGTTTAAAAGGTTAAAAATAATTGCAAAAACCGCAATTACTTTTGCACCAACCTAATAATACTAACAGAGCAGTAGTTTAATAAGATGCTCGATACAAAAGTGCATGAGCTTATCATTCAAAGCAGTAGTTTTGCCTCAATTAAAGCTTTGGTTTTTCAAGTCAACTCCATATCTGATCTTAGACAATGTAAGCTATCTTTAATGTATAAGTTAAAACAAACAATCTCCCATGTTGTGCTTTTCTTGTTTTTCAAGTATCACAATTATCTCGGTCACTTTCCCAAGTTTGGGGAATTTTTTCCAAGCTAAATATGTCAAAATACATAGTGAAATGATTCTTTTTTAATTGTCCAGTTTCTTCATATCCTGGCTTATGTGCATTCAGTTTCCTTCCCTAATAGTAAAAGGGTTTTTTTTTTTTGGGTTTTTATTTTTGCATATTAAGTGCCTTGAAGTATATTTTAAACCATTCCCTATGATATACTCTTGTTGAAAGCACTTTAACAAAACAACCTGTGAATTATTTTGGACCCCTGAGGAAATGGTGCCAATGACGAAATTTGCAAGGTATGGGATACATTTTGGTTTAGAGATTTCTGGATGCAAGACATAAGCCTTAGAATTCATTCAGGTCTAATCTTGGTCTTATTTTCCTGAAAGTTATCACCTCTGGGTTGATTTTAAGGTGTGAAGTAAACCACATCAAAGGCCTCTCAGTCACATAGATTAGACCACTTTAGGCCAGCTCTAAACCAATCACTATGACCAGAGCTAATCGTGCACTGAGGTAATTGGCCTAAGTCAGCAGACTCAGCTAGGCTTCCTCAGCAGCTCCAGCCTGCTGGCTGTTCTTCTCCCCCGTATAAGCACCCACAAATAAAGAAGGAGAACTTCAAACACTTCCATAAATTACGACCTAGGGCAGATGGGTGAAGTTGTTCATGATTTGAATGAGATAATACTATTTTTGATCTGGAAACCTAAATCAGATCCACACTTCATTCAGGTTCTCCATCAAACCAAGCTAAGTTTTCGTGAATCTACATAAACTTAACATAAATCAAGGACGTGAAAGTAACAGACCTTACCCTTATTTCCTTGAACATATATTTGTGCAATGTGTGGACACAACTGGTCTGTACAGGCTCTTTGAAGTGGTTAAGTGGGATAGTACAGGAGAGAGTTGTGAGCTGGGCATGAACGTACAGGTATGGTTTCAAGATAGCAGATATCTATGGGTTTTAAAATTCGTTCTCTCGATGCTCTGTCTTCCTTTTTCTCCATTTCAGCGTATGCACCTTCCTGTGGCAAAGCCAGCTATTATATGTTCACCTTGAATTATAACATCAGGCAATTAAGATTCACAAGGGGCTGCAATATTTATAAACAAAATGCAAGAAAATGTGTTCTATTAAAAAGCCGGGAAGTAAGCATCTTCTCAATGAATTATCTGAAGCCTATATTTTTCATTTATTGAAGTCAAAGTTTCCTTTGTATGTACAGGAGAAACTTACATCTACGGAGTGATACATTTCAGATAGTATGATTTTCAGAGATTCTTGAGGGCTAGTTAAAATGGTGTGACTATTGGGATTTCTATATGGCCAAATGGTAGAAATGATGAAAGAGGATTCAATATGAAATAATAATGGATTTGACATACTTGTTAAAACATTTTGAAAATCAATAAAGGAAAAGCTCAAAGGATAAATTTTAAAAATTCAGTCACTTTTAGCCAATATACGAGGCCTGACATTTAAGTTCACGAACTCATCCTAGAAAAAGTGCTACATACCTCATTGCTGAATATCACTACAGTCACCTTCGAAGTACTCCCCTTGGGAAGCTATGCACTGATGCCAGGGCCTAGTCCACCCTTCAAAGCAATTTTGGAACTCTTTTTCTGGAATGGCCATCAGAGCTGTCATCATATTACACTTGATGTCCTGAATGTCATCAAAATGTTTTCCTTTCAATGTTTCCTTTATCTTCGGGTAAAGAAAGAAGTCACTGGGGGCCAGATCAGGCGAGTAGGGAGAGTGTTCCAATACAGTGATTTGTTTACTGGCTGCAAACTCCCTCACAGACAGCGCTGTGTGAGCTGGTGCATTGTGGTGATGCAAGAGCCATGAATTGTTGGCGAAAAGTTCAGGTCGTCTAACTTTTCCGCGCAGCCTTTTCAGCACTTCCAAATAGTAAGCTTGGTTACCTGTTTGTCCAGTTGGTACAAATTCATAATGACTAATCCCTCTGATGTCAAAAAAGGTTAGCAAGCAACAAGTTCGCAAACTTAATCATCAGACCTCATATGTTGAGGTTGCATCATATTACATAGAGCATGGGAATTTTCATGCATAATAGATGTTGCATCCAATAGGAGGTGAGTGTATGAATTCTTCAATTCCTTTTTTTCCCCCCTTCTTCTGCCTCCCCTTCCCCACTCCAGTTCAAGCCGTGTTTCTCAGTCTAGTTGTGTAGGACACAGCTCCCTGGCACATGCTGGTATTATGAACCTTGCGCCCCCCTCCCCGCTGAGGCAGTGGGTTACCAGTCATGGGTAGGCCGCTCAGGGCAGTTCTCACTGGCTGCTCACAACGCCTGCCTGCTGCTCATGGCAGCACACAACAGCCCAGCTCCAGGGAAAGTTGTTGTTCACAATCTTAGCTGTAGAGGGCGCAGCTCACTGGCCCATGTGGGAATTCAACCTGCTACCTCCTCCTTAGGAGCACGGCGCTCCAACCACCTGAGCCACCTGGCCTGCCAGAATTCTTCATTTCTTAAAACCTGAGGGGGATTCTTACTGGCATGAAGGCACTAACTGCTTTGTAAATGAAATACCGATAGTCTCCATTTCAGTTACCATGCACATTTACTTTTAACATTAGGGGATCACCTCCCCATATCTTTTTTCTCATTCCTTTTGAGTGGGTATTAGAAGAGAACGTACATTGCAAGTGTCTTGGAGGCTTCTTCATTCAGCACCAAGCAGACCCCTTAGCATAGGCTGACCATGCTCTCAGGGGCAGTGCTGCACTGGAGATGGGCCTAATACTACCATTGCCGCAGACATTTATTTAGTGTCTGTTCTAGAGCAGGTTTAGTTTGCAGTGAGCATTGACTGTGCAATGGGCACACAGACAGATGTGATCAGACCCCTGCCATCAGTATACTCTCACTTTAAGAGGAGAGACAGCCTTCTGCAACAAGTGCGTATGGTACATTATCGTATATCACTAGAGGTAGGTACATATGAATGTAGAAGCTCATAGGAACTTGTTCCTGGGGGTGTCAGGGAAATGTTATAGGAGAGGTTGCATTTGGGCGGTGGCTATGTCTTAAATGATGTGTACGAGTTTGCCAGACTGAGGGAAGTTAGGAAGGGAGAGGAACGTCATTAAATCAGAAGGATAACGTACAAGGGCCTCTACACAAAAACTTAGAAAGACCTCGATATTCTCTAGAGAAGCCTGATATCCTTATATTGCACATGCAGTATGTATAGACCGGAAAGGAGTCGTAAGCTGCCCAGTCTCACAAAGTGGAGCCAGTGGCTCTCAATTAGACATACTGTCACGACCTTTGGAATTTCTGGAATGCTCTATTCCCAACCTCATCTCCTTTTACTTGTATGGATTTTTGCGTTTTTTACCTAGACTGGATGAACAGCCCCATCCTCTGACGCACTAGTCGGTGTAGGTCGTGGAGCAGTGGGAAACCCAGGGACGGGCGGAGCAGCAGGATTTTCTTCCCCCACCATTTCGTCAAGTGTGGGCCCTTCATTCTCAGATCCCTGCAGAAAGCTACCTCCTTCAAATGACTCGCTGTGATTTAAATATCGACTCAGGACATGTAGCCGCCGTGTGCAATTTGCAATATTTCAAACACAGGAAAAGAGACAGCAGGCAAAACAACGGTAGCAGGAATACACCCAGATATATACAACTATTGCCATTCATTGTATCATATTAATGAACCACAATATTAAAATCAAAAATAATAAATCAGTTACATGAGAGACAATTTCTACTTGAAATATGGGAAAGCTACCATATAGGGTGTCCCAATATGTAGCTTAAATAAGTCAACCATGATGCTGAGTACTTAGGCACTAGGAAACTTAGGGACTAGGAAAACTGCATTTCTGCCGTTTACCAGCAGTAATACCCTAGATAACCTCTCAAAATCTGCATTTTCTCATCAGCAAAACGATATGAATAACTATGAAGGGTGAGTGCAAAAATCAAATAGAGTAATGCGAGTGGAAATATTTTTCAAACTATGAAATGCTATCCCGATATAAGGTATTAATGTTATTCAGACTCATTTTAAAAAATGGTGTACTTAGAATTTTAAGTGTCAATTTCCTTATGTGTGATCTGTATTTTATTTCCACTTCTTAAATATTGCTGTATTAAATGCTAGTGCATTTTTCAAAGTGCTCTGGCTAATGTCAACAGATATATTTTAAAATATAATTATGCAAAATAGAAGTTTGCCTAAGTTCATGGGAAAATAAATAAGTGCAATGTTATATATAGTCATTTTTAAAATAGGTTTTTGTGGGCTTGATTTGACTGACTACACAATGCAACATGGTTGACTTGCATTTATGTTGCCACTTTTCTTTTATTCATGTGAAAAATACATTCAGTTATGAGAGTAAACTGCGTCTTTGTAGAATTGAAAGATAATGTTCCACACATGTAATTTCACAAATAGCAAAGCTATTTCAAATTTCACATCCCCTATTGATCCCCCCAAATAACTTTGTATATTGTAAGAAACATACAACATGAATTATCTTGGTACTGTTGCTTCTCTTTTATGTATGAGAACAATGATGCTGTGAGAAGTAAAGTGATTTATTGAGATTTAGAAAGCTGACTGGGTTTAGGACCCAGGCCTCTGGTTTCCTTATCTGATGGTTTTTTTTCCTATACTGCAGCTTCCTTTCAATAGTACCACTTGAGTTAATATTCAGTATCACATCAAAATGAGAACTGTTTTCCCTCCCCAATGTCTCAGCTTGTCCTACTTTTCAGATTTTAGGGATTCAGCAATCCCTTAAGAAGAAAGCTGACCACCCAGCGCAGATAGATTCATTTGTGAGGTTAGATGTAAGGAGGCTTCAAATATGACAGCACATTTGGTTAAGATTTCTTATACTAGTTTAAGCAAACATCTACAGAAATTTTCAACAAGTGATGCTTTCATGCGGCTTATAGTGTTTTTATTCTATTCAACAGTAGTTTCTATAATATAATATCAAATGCATGTTATTAGCAGGTATTAAAAGATTCTTCTAATGAGTCACACAAAGCTGGTGATTCATATATTTATGCAACCTCTTTCCTCCTTAAATCAAGTCCATTTTTAACAACAATCTCCTTGAGCGTGCCTTTTGCATTGAATGGAAAATAGTATCTCTTCATAGATTCTTCTCCACCCCAGAACACTGTAGATTCTCATATTAGAAATATGGGAAACCTGTAATTCCCCCCAAAAGCCTGCTACTTCTATTCAGTATTTTAAGCTTTAACAGTAGACTGCTTTAAAGAGGTTGTTTTCTACAAGGAGCTCCTGACTTTAGCGTAATACCTTGTGAAGACTTAACCATAATTGATACAAAATTATACATACAGTCTGGAAGTGAACAAGGTGTGATCTGTAAGAGTGGATTTAGTGCTTTTTGGTAAGTTATTATTAATTCTCTAAGTGTCAAAAGCAAATATGTCTCTCTATTGGCCTAATGGAGCTCAATTGTACATAAAACCCTTAATATGAAGAATAGATCTAATATGAAGTGAGAAGTACTATCGAAATTCATTATGTACTCAAACTGTTGCCCATTATATAACTTTCGAGATAATACACTTAAATACATATATTTTTAACTGTCAGTTAGGTGTTCTGTTTCCTACACTATTGCAACAAACCACCACAAACTGAGTGGCTTAAAACAACAGCAATTTATTGTCTCACAGTTCTGAGTTCTGGACGCTGAAGTTCAAAGTCAAAGTATCGCCAGGACCATGCTCCCTCTGAAGTTTCTATGGGAGGATCCTCCCTCGCTTCTTCCAGCATCTGGTGGCCCCAGGTGTTCGTTGGCTTCTGGAGCAAAACTCCAATCTCTGCCTCCATCATTCTCCCTGTGTGTCTGTGTCTCTTCTCTCCTCACAAGGATGCCAGGCTTATTGGAATTGGGGCCTACTCTCCTCCAGTATGACCACATCTTAGCTTAATTAATTATATCTGCAATTACCTTAGTTCCAAATAAGGTCATATTTCAAGGTTCTGGGGGTTAGGACTTCAATATATCTTTCTGAGAGGATACAATGCAACCCCCTCATGTGGTTCAAATTAAATATATATATATTATCTAAACTAGTGAAAATACCTCTTTCACCCCTGTGCCTTATTTGCCCAATTTCCACCCACCTCCTGATGTAATTACTGTTTCTTATGTAGAAATTAGTAATATATTCTAATTTCTTAAAATCATATTCTGTCCTCCATAGTTGATAGATAGATAGAACCTGTGACTGAAAAAGCTTGCCATCTTGACTCATAATAAAAGAAATTCTCATTAAAACTAGTTGAAATTTCCTTCTTGTTTTCACAGTTCCTATTCAGTACGCTGTATATTGTCCACCCTCTTTTGTGTCCTTCAAGGGTGATTTTAAAGTGTTCTCTTTATACAGAACTTGCCTACTACTTTCAATACTTATCTTAAATATTTTATCTGTTTTGTTGCTATTCTAAACATGGGCATGTGACTTCTTTCATTATGTTATTGATTCTATTATGACAACAACTTTACTGGTAGTTGTGTTCACATATGAAAGTTATTGATTTTTGTATCTTATTTTGCATCTCACTAATTTAGTGATTCATGATACTTTTTGTTTTTCAATCGATTCTCCTGGGTTTTCTAGGAATATAATAATATCATTTGCAAATATGGATAATTTTACCTCTCCCTTTCTCATTTTTTTTTAATTAAAGTTTATTGGGGTGACAATGGTTAGTAAAGTTACATAGGTTTCAAGTGTAAAATTCTGTAATACAATTCAACAACAACAAAAATAAACAATCTAATTGAAAAAAATGGGCAGAGAGATGACATGGTCCTATTTATAGAAAACCCTAAAAACTCCACCAAAAAAACCCTATTAGAAACAATAAATGAATACAGTACTGTTGCCTGCTACAAAATCAATGTACAAAAGTCCATTGCTTTTCTATATACTAACAATGAAATCTCAGAAAAAGAAATAAAAATAAAAATAAAAAAAAATTCCTTTTGCAATTGCAGCAACAAAAAAAATAAAATACCTAAGAATAAACTTAACCTAGGAAGTCAAAGACCTATATGCTGAAAACTATAAGACATTTTTCAAAGAAATTAAAGACGACATAAAGAAATGGAAAGACATTCTGTGCTCATGGATGGGAACAATCACCATAGTTAAAATGGCCATATTACCCAAAGCAATATACAGATTTAATGCAATCCTCACCAAAATCCCAATGGCATTTTTTAAAGAAATAGAACGAAAAATCATCAGATTTGTATGAAACCACAAAAGACCCCGAATAGCCAAAAGAATCTTAAGAAAAAAGAACAGTGCTGGAGGTATCACACTCCTTGTGTCTTCAGCTAGTACTACAGGGCAACAATAATCAAAACAGCATGGTATTGGCAGAAAAACAGACACACAGACCAATGGAATAGAATTGAGAACCCAGAAATAAACCCACATAAATATGGACAGATAATTTTTGACAAAGAAGTCAAAAACATACAATGGAGAAAAGACAGCCTCTTCAATAGATGGTGCTGGGAGAATTGGAAAGCCACGTGAAGAGTGAAACTAGACTGCTATTTGTCACCATGTACCAAAATTAATTCAAAATGGATCAAAGACTTAAGCATAAGACCTGACACAATAAACTGCATAGAAGAAAGCATAGGTACTAAATTTATGGACCTTGGGTTCAAAGAGGATTTTATAAATTTAACTTCAAAGGTAAGGGAAGTAAAAGCTAAAATAAATGAATGGGACTATATATCAAACTAAAAAGTTTCTGCACAGCAAAAGAAACCATCAACAAAATAAAGAGGCAGCCAACCGAATGGGAGAAGATTTCTGCAAACAACGCCTCCAATAAGGGGCTAATATTCAAAATATATACGGAACTCATACAACTCAACAACAACAAAAAAACAAACAACCCACTTGAAAAATGGGCAGAGGACTTGAAGAGACATTTCTCCAAAGAGGACATACAAATGGCAAATAGACATATGAAAAAATGCTCAACATCACTAATCATCAGAGAAATGCAAATAAAAGCCGCAATGAGATATCACCCCATACCTGTTACAATGGCTATCATCAACAAGACAAATAATAACAAGTGTTGGAGAGGCTGTGGAGAAAAAGGAACCCTCATACACTGTTGGTGGGAATGCAGACTGGTGCAGACGTTATGGAAGGCAGTGTGGAGGTTCCTCAAAAAATTACGAATAGAATTACCATATGACCCAGCAATCCCTCTCCTGGACATATACCCCAAAAATCTGAAAACGTTTATCTGATATGTGTGCTCCCTTTCTAATTTATAACTAACGTCTTTGACTTGTCTATTGTTTTAGCTACTATCTGTCATATAACAAATAATAATAGTAATAGTAGATATATGTGTCAAGTTCCTTATTTTAATGGGAATATATCTGGTATTTCCCCATTAAACATGATTCTGCCTTTTGGGGTGAGGTTGATATGTTTTGTGATGTAAGGAAAATATCCGTGCATTCTTATTGTATTAAGGAGTTTTTAAATCCAGAGTTTCTTAAAGTTTGTCATACATCTCTCAGCATTTTGCAGTCAGTAATTTTTTTTTTCTTTTTAAATCTACTGTGATGATGAATTAAATTAGATTTCCTGTTACTACTCCAACCTTGCATTCCTGAAATAAACCACTCACTCATTAGGGATTTGTTCTGTTAATATCCTGTTGGGTTGTTAATATTGTGTGTTGATTTTTGCATAAATTTTCCTAAATTGTTTTGATGTACAATTTTATTTTTTGTAGTTTTTGTTTGAAATTTTGGTATTGGTGTTAAAACAGTTTCATTGAAAGTAAGTAGCTTTGGGCTCTATTCATTTTCCATGCTCTGAGGTAAAATTATTACTCTTTAAAAGCTAGGTAGAATTTTTCACTGAAATCAACTAAACTAGATTTTTGGTATTTTCCAGAGGAATAATTTGTTTGATAATATTCTCAAGTTCTTCTGTGAAAATCAGTCTGTTGTTTTATTCTTTCAATTTTGTGGTCAGTTTTGGTAAAGTACATTTTTGTACAAAATTATTCAAATTTTAACATGCATTAGCATAAAGTTTTAAAAAGTTTTTATCGTAGTTTTAATGTTATCTGTTCATCTGATTATTTCCCTATTATCATTTCTCAAGTCATGCATTTGTGGTTTCTGTCTTTTGCTCCTAATGAGGTTAGCTAAAGATTTGCCTATTTTATGTATTTTTTAAATCAAAGAATCCTAATTTAGGATTACTGATTAGTTCTATTACTATTTTTCTGATTCATTCATTTTTTATCTTTATAACTACTTTTGCTTCATTAATTCCTCTGCTTTCCCTTTGTTTATTTTATTGTTCCTTCTCTAATTCAGTCAGATGCCTATTTCAATTTTTTTATACTTTTCTTTAAGATGTGTATTAAAATATAGCTGACATACAACATTATATTAGTTTCAGGTGTACACCATAGTTATTCAATATTTATACACCTAAAGAAATTATTACCATGATGAGTCAAGCAACCATCTGACACCGTACCATGCTAATATTATTGACTATATTCCCCATGCCGCACATTGCATCCCCATGACATGTTTTATAACTGGAACTTGGAATCTCTTATTCCCCTTTGTCTTTTTCACCCCTTTTTAAAATTTTTAATTGAAGTTTATATTCAATATTTATATTAATTTCAGGTGTACAGCATAGTGGTTAGACATTTATATGATATATGAAGTGATCCCTCTGACTAGTGTCCACCTGACACTGTACATAGTTATTACTAAATTATTGATTATATTCCCTTTGTTTTACTTTACATTCCCATGACTATTTTGTAACTCAGTTTGTACTTCTTAGTCCCTTCACCTTTTACACCCTGCCCCAACCCCCTCCCATCTATCACCCCATTAAATCTACTACCCACCTGATGCAATATACAGTTATTACCATATTATTGACTATATTCCCTATACTGTACTTTACATCCCCATGACTACTGTGTAACACCAATTTGTACTTCTTAGTACCTTCCCCCTTTTCACCCACACCCGATATCCCTCCCATCTAGCAACCATTAAAATGTTCTCTGTATCTATGAATGTGTTTCTGGTTTGTTTGTTTGTTTGTTTTGTTGTTTAGATTCCACTTATAAGTGAAATCATATGGCATTGTCTTTCGCTTTCTGACTTACTACACTCATCACAATATCCTCTAGGTCCATCCATGTTGTTGCTGATGGCAAGGTTTCATTCTTTTTTAGGGCTGAGTAATATTCCCTTGTATATATGTAACACCTCTTCTTTATCCATTCATCCATTTAATGGACACCCAGGCTGCCTCCACATCTTGGCTATTGTAAACAACGCTGCAATGAACATATGGATGCACGTGTCCCCTCGAAGTAATGTATTGGGTGTCTTTGGATAAATACCCAGAAGTGGGATTTCTGGGTCCTTCTTTGTCTCTTGTTATAGCCTTTGTTTTACAATCTATTTTATCCGGTGTAAGTATTGATGCCTCAGCTTTTTTTGTTGTTGTTCAAATTTCATGAAATATCTTTTTCCATCCCTTTCCTTTCAGTCTGTGTATGTCTTTCCATCTAAAGTGAGTCTCTTATAGGCAGCATGTGTTTTCTTATCTGTTCAGCCACCCTGTGTCTTTTGATTAGAGCATTTAATCCATTCACTTTGAAAGTAATTGTTAATAGATATGTAGTTATTGCCATTTTTTATTCATATTTTTTATCTTTTTTTTGTCTTAATGAAGTCCCTCTAACATTACTTGTAATACTGGTTTGATGGTGATGAACTCCTTTACTTTTTTCTTGTCTGGAAAGCTCTTTGTGTCCTTCGTTTCTAAATGATAGCTTTGCTGTGTTGAATAGTCTTGGTTGTAGGTACTAGCTTTTCATCACTTTGACTATTTTGTGCCAATCCCTTCTAGCCTTTAAATTTTATGTTGAGAAATCAGCTGATAGTCCTATGGAAGCTCCTTTGCGGGTAAGTTACTGCTTTTCTCTTGCTGCTTTTAAGATTCTTTCTTTGTCTTTAACCTTTGGCATTTTAATTATGATGTGCCTTTGTGGGCCTCTTTGGGTTCACCTTGTTTGGGACTCTTTGGACTTTTTGAGCTTGCATGTCTGTTTCCTTCACCAGGTGATGGAAGTTTTCTGTCATGATTTCTTAAATAGGTTTCCAGTTCCTTGCTCTCTCTTTTTATTCTAGTACCCCTATGATGCAAATGTTGTCCTGGAAGCCCCTTAAACGATCCTCATGTTTTTGGATTCCGTTTTCTTTTTGCAGTTCTGATTGGGTGTTTTCTGCTACCTTAATTTCCAAATCACTGATTCAATCCTATGCTTCATTTAATCTACTGTTGATTCCCTCTAATATATTCTTTATTTCAGTGATTGTATTCTCTATTTCTGACTGGTTCCTTTTTATGTTTTCTGTCTCCATTTTTATGTTTCCTATCTTTTTGTTGAAGTCCTCACTGAGATCATTGAGAAAACTTATAACTAGTGCTTGGAACTCTGCATCTGGTAAATTGCTTTTCTCCATTTTTTGTTGTTGTTGTTTTTATTTTTCATTCTTTTTCTGGAGCTTTGTTCTGTTCATTCATTTGTGATGTTTCTTTGTCTCCCCATTTTTTGCTTCATCACTGTTTGTTTCTATGTGTTAAGTAGGGCTGCTATGTCTCCCAGCCTTAGTAGAGTGACCTTACGTAGTATGTGTCTTGTGGGGCCCAGTGGCACAGTCTCTCTGGTCACTTTAACCAGGTTCTCCAAGGTTGTTCCTTGTGTGGCTGTGTGTGTACTCCTGTTGCAGTTGAGCCTTGATTGCTTTTGAAACATAAATGGAAGGGATTGCCCTTCAGGCTGATTGATTATAAGGTCTGGCCATGACTACTGATGAGGAGTTGAGCAGGGGCTGACCCTACAGAGCAGGATTTACTTTAGTAGGGCTCTGGTGCCTGCCCAGTCTGTCCTTCGGGTGTGTCATTTGTGAAGGTGGTTGGATGGTGCTCTTGTATGGTGTGAAGCAGTCCACTGGGTGTGCTGGTTCTGGAGGGGGTTCTGTTGCAGGCCTGGTTCAGCTTCTGCCTCTGCCCTGCCCAGGGCTACTTGTTATGAGATCCAAAATGATCTGCAGATGGCTGCCATTTGTGGTGGGCTTGGTGGTGGCTGTGAGAGGCTAAGCTGTGAACTAAGGCCAGCTGTTGCTAGTGCTGGGCTTGGGGTTGTTAAGCATGAGGTATGGGGCACACTGAGGCCAGATGCTGTTAATTTGGGGTTTGTGAACCTTTGAGAGATTTTGGAAAAGTTGGCAGCATGAGCCAAGAACAAACATTTGCATGGAAAAGCCACTGACAGTGGCTTTGTTGGCCCTGAAAGTTGGATGGAGTGGTGTCTCAGGGAATCAGTAGGGTAGGGCAAATGGTGTTAGCCAGGTTAATGGGGAGTCAGATATGGTGGCCACCTGTGTCTGCACGCTAGGTAGGGTGAGGGCTCAGCAAAGGAATAATGGCTTCTGCCAGCACTTCTGTCTGGGAGAAATCCACCCCTCCCGCCCTCGACTTGCAGCCAGACAATTCATTTCCTTCCCGTATGTCCCTGTTGCCTTTCCAGCTGTGGTCCTAGCACTGGAGCTCATAGTAAGTGTCTGTCAGTGAGTAAGTCCATGCTTGGGCCCTTTAAGAGGAACGCCTGGGACTGCAGCCACCCTCCATCTCACTCAGCCAAAATTTCCACTGGTTTTCACAGCCAGCAATTATGGGGAGTATGCTCCCCAGCACTGGAACCCTGAACTGAGGAGCCTGGTGTGGGGCTGGGACCCCTTGGTCCTCCAGGAGAATCTCTACTGCCCAGATATTCCTCCTGATTTTTAACCACCACACATTGGTGTGGGACCAGCCTGTTCTGCATCTCTGCCCCTCCTACTAGTCTCTAGGTGGCTTCTTCTATACATCCTTAGTTATGGGACTTCTGTTCATCTAAACTTCAGGCAATTCTCAATGATGGTTGTTGTGTAGTTTAGTTGTAATTTTGATGTTGTCGTGAGAGGAGGCAAGCACGGCTTTTACCTACTCTGCCATCTTCACTGATAGCCTCTGACTATGTTTCTTATAATACACCTTTTCTACTGCTCTTTGGTGTTATAAATGGAAAAAAGTGTTCATGCTCTTCCCAGCAAGTTCATACAAAATTATCTTTTATTTCCCATGTAGTGCTTTTGAGGGGACATGTCTCACAAGTATGGGCTGCTAACATCTTTCTCAGGAAGCTCAAGGAAACTATAGCTCCTGTCTCCGTATATACATTCAGTGAGAATGGTCAGTTTCCCTTCCAATGTGTTATCTGATCCACATGCCATTATAGAAAAAGTTTTTCAAAAGTCATTTTGTTTCCATGATAACAGACACTGGTAAGGAGTCATATTGTTGTTATACTTCTCTTTCCTGTCCAGGGAAAGTTTAAGTTTGGTCTGCCTTGACTTTAGCAAGTCCAATATATTGAAAAGCTTCTCCTCACACAGTATTTTAGGGACTAAGAGAGTATGAATGATGCATTTTTACTTCACATGAACGCAGTCAACTGCCTCGCTATGAAATTTTGCTCCATACCCTGCATTTCACCTCCTGTCACCTCTTAACTGGCTTTCCAAAAGCCTTTGTCATAGGCATGGCTGTGTGTCTTTTCCTACAGTTCCCCAAAGCACAGCTTTCACCAGAGTATAAAAATTGGCAAAACTTCACTGAATTGAAATCCAATGCAGAAAATTTAAAACCAGCTATTAGATATCACTGTACTTATAGTCAATAGCTCATGGCCCTCCCCTAGGACCCCTCAAAGGTCTCCAGTGTGCTAACATGAAACAAGAGCCAGCTCAACTCCCATCAATGAATAGAAATACCTTTGACTATATCTTCCTTGTCTTATCCCAGTTCCACTCAACTCCTCTAAAATGCCCCTGCTGAGAAAAAACAAGTTGCCTCTTCCTCCACTAATAGACTTTGCTTTGCTATGATTATCTTCTGAAACGCAGTTTCATCTAGTGATGGGCAGAGTGCTATATGTGCTGTAGGTATAAAAATAATAACAAACATATTTCATACTCTACTACTTTTTTCTTGTTTTCCTTAGCCTATCATGGAAATTATTCCATGTCAAGATTTTTAATGACTACCACCATTTCCATTGTATTGATGTTAATAACTTATCTAGTAAATCCCCATTGATAGAAATTTTGATCATTTCAAATGCATCGTTAATACAAAAAGCCTAGGGTACATATATCTTTGTTCCTCTTTTCATTTATTTCCTTAGGATGAGTATACTGAAGTAGTCTTATTTTCTCTGAGAGGTATACATATATTAAATCTCTATAGATATTACTAAATTGCCCTCCATAAATTTTACACAAGTGCATGTTTATTCATAACCTCATAAAACTAAGTATTTTCATCATCATAAATCATGGCAAACTTTAGATTACCTATGTTGATAAACCATCAGGAGGTATTTGCTTTGATTTCACTGCCAGTGGGAATGACTTGAGGCTTACCACTCTGGCCAGTTTTTATTTGTGAGACATGGTTCATGTTCTGGTCTCTGGCAGCGATAGGATTGAAGACAAGAAAACATACTTGCTAATAAGGATGTTGAAGAAGAGGGAGATGTCAAGGACAATTCTAGGCTTCAGGATTTTGCAACTAGGTGGACTGTGATAAGGATAAAAAGGATAGTATTGAAAAAGACCTTTCAGAGGCAGAAATGCTAGATAATGGCAGGTTTTCTAGGCAACGGTAAGAAGTGTTAAGTAAAATACAATGTGGAATGAGAAGCCACTTGTATCAGTTAGCTACTGCTACCAAACAAAGCACCCCAAAACTTAATGTCTTAAGACTATAGTGATGTACTGTTTCTCATGATTCTGTGAGTGAACAGGTCAGGTCCTTTGATGGTTTTTCTCAGGCTAATTCTCATGGAAGCATTCAGCTGTGGGATTTGATGGGCTGCAAGTTCCCAGATGGCCTCGTTTACATATCTAACAGTTTCTGATGGCTATTGGCTATGAAGCCCTTGTTACACTCAACATGGCCAATCATCTCTTTCAATAGGCTAGACCAGCTTCCTTACATGACAAACTTTGCAGCATTCCGAGAGTTTGAGAACAGAAGCTGTAAACTTGTATTACATCATGCCCACCACATTCTTTGGCACAAAGTAAGGCTGAAAGCTATCCCAGATTCAAAGGGGTGGGGAAGCAGACTTTACCTCTCAAAAGAAGGAATAACAAAGTCATTGAAGAGTGGGTCTATGTCCTGGAATGTTAGAAATTTGTATCCCTTAATCTACCCCATACTGAATCATTTTAAGAAGGAGAATGACATAATCTGAATTTGTAAAAGATCACTCAAACTATTATGAGGTGAGTGGATTTCACTGGGACAAAAGAAGCAGAAACATCAGGTGAAAAGGTTAGTTCCAAAAGAAAGACCAATTTCTTAAAGATTTTTAATAAATGTAACTAGACATTTCTGAGTGCACACTGTCAAGGACATTGTTACAAATTCGGACAAGGTAATGTAGTATAGTCTAGACTCGTTATCTTTCTGGATTCAATCCATCATAGCTAAGGAAGAATTAAGAATGATAAATCTCTGTGGGAAAGGGGCTTTAGAAGAATATGTTCAGAATCATAATCTCAAAATGCAATCATTGAGTTCATACAATGTATATCTACAATGGAGAAAGCGAAATGTATTTTAGTCACTATTCAGAAAGTATTCTAATAAAAGCAAAATGTTTAAAATGTAATTTATTGTCCATTTTTCTCTTTAAATTTTGTAAAAGTTAGATTATTACTTTGCAAAGGAACTTTGAATTTGTACTCATTGAAAGTCAAAAGATATTCCTATGACCTAATTAAAATTTAAAACTTACGAATTGGATGAATCAATTTACAGTCATGAAGAACTGATAATGAGAATGCTGTTTCTAAAAATGGCTCCATTAGAAAGATAAAGGGGGTTGATGTTGTGTGTGATGACATGAAATGATATGCTGTTCTGCTGCACGGAAAGGTAATGAATGAAGTAACCAAGGAAAAGGGAAAGACTCCATTAATCCTAAATAAAGAATTACAGAGTTGATCTGACTAAAGATATTTGGAAAAAAGAAACTCAAAAATGCTGAATATTTTCAATTATCTAATTATTAAAATACATATACTGGGGGTGCCAAAAAATGTATACAATTGCACACTTTCCTCAGCGTTGCTCAAGCAGTAGTTTGCCGTAACCAGAAGTGTCTGGACACCGATGGTAACCACTCTGAGCACCTCTTGTAATTGCAGAAGTCAAACGTGACTTGTATTCATCTTTTGCTATTGGTATATAGTGCATATTACAATTTTAATACAGTTTTCCTTTCTTAAAGTGTGTACACATTGTTTTGGCACCAGCTGTATATTTTAATATTAATTCCCAATATGGGTGAGAGTATATTATGGCAAACATTCTCCTACAGTGCTGGGGGAGACATACCTTGTTATGGTCTTTTTTTAAGGATTTTAGCAAGATGAATTTTGAACCTTTAAAAACTTATATTTTGACTCAATAATTCCAATTATAAACATGAATTAAGGAAACCGATTCACATACAAAATATTCATGGCATTTTATGAAGGCAAACCATGGAACCTAAATTGCCAACAGTAGATGTTTAAATAAATAAATTATAATGCCTCAATATGAATAACTACCATGCAGTTATTAATTGTGTAAAAAATACACTCTTCACAGTCCATGAAGTGGTCTCCCTAATAAGACAAGTGCCCATCTGACACCCTACAAAATCTTTATAACATTGTTCATTATATTCCCCAAGCTGTCTGTCATAGCCCCGTGGCAATATTGTGACTACTAGTTTGTACTTTCTAATCTCTTTACCGTCTCCCCCATCCCCACTCCCTCCCAGCTAACAACCAACACTTTTTTGTAGATGCCTGACCACTGTACTGTACACCTAAAGCTTAAGTAGAGTAGTATTGAATGTCACCTATATGTGTGTGTATGTGTGTATGTGTGTGTATGTGTGTATGTGTGTGTGTGTGTGTGTGTGTGTGTATATATATATATTCATTGGATGTGGAGTACAGCGTAAGGAATAGAGTCAATGAAATTGTTACAGCTATACATGATGTCAGAGGGGTACTAGATCGGGGGAGGGGGGTTATCACTTTGTTAGGAGCATAAATGTCTATTACAATGTTTTGTACACCTGAAACTAATAAAAAAAAGAAAACCCATCTGACCTCAAAAAGCATAAAATTGGCAATGAAGAGAAACAGATGTGAAGAAAAAAAAAGAAAATAATACACTCTTGGCAGGGAGGGGGCTTATGGCTGTGGAGGAGTAAACAAGTTGAAAAATCTTATCTCCCCTCAAAAATGACAAAATTGGACACATGATTGATAGCAACCATTTAAGGGTTATGGAGATTGACCTAAGGCAAAAAACATATTGAGACAAGTTTATTCACACAAAAAATCTGCTGAAATTCAATTAACAACTGTAGGAGTCTATGGTGTTCTGGCCTGAGGCTGTTGCCATCCCCCATGAGTTCAATCAGAACAGTAGTGGTACCAGGATAGAGTTGGCTGTGAGAAATAGTAGCTTTATTGCTAATGGGGGCCTATATGATTTATAGCAGAGGATGGGAATCACATACTCATAGAGAAGCAGGGAAGATATGCAACTTTGCTCAACACAGGTTGTAGTCCCTGTTTGGGTAGGCGTCAGATTGGAAGGCCAGCTAGAAATTTAGGAGGTAAATCCTGGAAATGAGCAAGCCATGGAGCGGTTCAATAAGCCCTCCACACATACTTGGCAGACTCCCCCCAAAACATAAGAGAGACCCAAGAAAACCCAAGTTATGTAAATAACCCTTCCTAACTGAGAGACCGTAAGTATGTATAGGGGACACTTGAGGACAGAAGGTCTCCACATATTCCTGGTTGACTGAGAGATTATGTAAGTGTGCACAAGAAAACGAAGAGGGGCCAGAGGAAAGTAAAACCTTAAAATTTGAAAATTTGCAGAGCTTTGAAATGCATCCGTCATGCTGCACACAAATCTACTGGCAAAGTATGGAAGACTTACTGGTTTGAAGTGTTTGATTAATAACTCTGACCAACTGTTGCTGAGTCAGTAACACATGTAGAAATGAGTTACCTATAGTAGGTTGGGCAGATAAAATAAAACCAGATGAAATGAAATAATTTTAAAATGAAGTAAAATAAAAACAGCATAAATATTAGTAATCACAGAGAACAGAGGATAGAGATACCACCAATTAAGTCCCGGAAAGCCACTTAAAAAAGCAAATGAATAAAACATCAACAACTGTTAGAGGGGAAAAAAGGGGCAAATCAAAATCCTGAATTCCTCAATATATAAAATATCTGCTATTCAAAGAGAAATTGCAGAACAATAGGAAAATATGAGCCATACTCAGTGAATATAGACAAATAATAGAAACTGCCTCTGATTGGACACAGATTTTGAACTAAGAACACAAACACTTCAAAGCATCTATTATAAATATGTTTATAAAACTAAAGGAAACTGTCTAAAGACTGAAAGAAATGTATGATGACAATGTCTTATCAAATAAAGAATACCAATAAAGAGACAGAAATCATAGAAAGACTCAAACAGAAATTCTGAAGCACACTAACCAAAATGACAGTTTTACCAGAGGAGATAGTATAAGAAAGAACCAGTGACCTCAAAGATATATCACTAGAGATTATGCAGTCTCAAAAATAAAAAAGGAAAGGAATCAATGAAAATAAAGAGTACATCAGAGAAACATGGTACAGCATTAAGTATACTAATGTACATGTAATGGAGTATCATAAAAAAAAGGATAGAGACAAAAGAGAAGAAATAATGGCTGAAAACTTCCCCAATTTGAAGAAAAACATACATCAATAAAGCTCAACAAACGCTAAGTAGGATAAAAGTAGAGACTTATATACCCTGACACATCTTTGTCAAACGTTGAAATCCAAAGACAAAGAGAAAATCTTTAAAGCATGAAGAAAAACGTGACTCATCACGTACAAGAGAACCCCAATAGGAAGCATGTCTGACTTCTCATAAGAAGCTGTGGAGACGAAAATGCATTGGGGTGACATACTCAAAGTTCTGAAGAAAGAAAAAAATCAACCAAGAATCTTATAGGCAGAGAAACTATAAGTGAGGGAGGGAGGGAGGGAGGGAGAGAGTGAGGGCGAGAGAGAGAGAGAGAGAGAGAGAGAGACCTAGATTAAAAAAAAAAAAGAAAGAAAAACCGTGAGAAGTTTTGCTAGCAGAATCTCCTTACAAAAACATATTAAAGGAAGTTCTTCATTCTGAAAGCAAGTGAATTCAGATGAAAATTTAAACCCACACACAACAAACAAAAAGCACTACTAACAGTAATTATGTAAGCCATTATAAAGGACAGTATATTTGCAAATTTCTTCTTTCTTAAGCTATTTAAAAAACAATTGAATAAAATATGAATTTAATGGTATAGATGGGGCTACAACATATTAAAATGTACTTTATTTGACAGTAATATCATGAGGGCAGTATGTGGTAATAAATCTGTGATAGAGTAAGGACATGACAAGAGATGGCAACAAATCTGCAGGTAGAAATGAAGAGAACCAGAAGTGTAAATAGGAAAGCAACCAATGTAAAAAAAAAAAAAAAAATGCTAGATCTCTTTTCCTTTCTCAGTTCCATTAAGACATAATTATATAATGTTATAATTATAAAAATGTATTGTTGAGTTTTTAACATATATATAGGTTATGTGTATATCAATAATAACACCATGTAGGGGAAGAAGGGCACAGAGCTATGTGGTGTGATCACAAAATACGGTGAATGTTTAAATTAAAAAAGAAAAAATTACAGTATAAAACACATTGCCATGTATCTCCCTCAAAATATTTCCCCTCACTTTGAATACACATATCCCATCATTCTTGTCACTTTCTGAAGCAGTTCTGAAAGTCCTCTTTCGTGAGTTTCTTTAGTTGTGCTGTCATGACTGCTTCGATGTCCTGAATCATTTTGACTTTGGGGAAGAGCCAGAAGTTCCATGGTGTGAGATTCAGTGAATAAGGTGGATGAGGACACACCGTAATGGTTTTCTTTGACAGAAATTGCCATATACCAGAAGTGAGTTGTGACATGGAGCATTGTCATGATGCGGAATGATTTACGAAACACTTTAAAACACACCTTCTCTCAACCATATAGCTCACACCCAACTGACGGCACCAAACAAGTTGAAACTTGTCACACACTGTTACTAAGATTCAACATGTTGCTTCTTGTATTAAAGATCCCTGTCTTTCCTTTGGATGGCCCTTGACAGCAGCATTCACTGTATTATTTGATCACAACGGAAAGGCTCTATGTCACACATTGCTTCTGGTATGGCAATTTCTGTGAAATAAAAACGTTTAGATGTGTCCTCATCCACCTTATTCACCGGATCTGGCGCCGTGAGACTTCTGGCTCTTCCCCAAAGTCAAAATGGCCATGAAAGGTAAACATTTTGAATCGATTCAGGACATGGAGGCAGCCATAACAGCTCAACTAAAGACACTCTCAAAAGAGGACTTCCACAACTGCTTCAGAACGTGGCAAGAACAATGGGTTAAGTGTGTTCAAAGTGAGGGGGAGTATTTTGAGGGGGATTAATGGTAATGTGTCTTTTACTGTAATAAATTTTTTTATTTAAAAATTTACCATATTGTTTGATCACACGTCATATATAGGAGTAATAACTTTTCTGTATCACACTGAAATTTACTTACTATAAATCTGAAGTTGATTTTAAAAAGATGGGTACACCCTACAGCAACTTCTTAGAAAAAATATTTCTCATGAAAATACCTTTAATAAAATGTTTCCCTCGAAAATATTCAGATAATGCATAAAAAGAGTAAGTGATGAAGAGAGAAAAAAATACATGAATCATATAGAAAATGAAAAGCACGACAGACAAATCCAAAGCTAGTAATGAAAACATTAAATGTGAATAAATTTATTAGTTGAATCAAAATTCGGAGATTGTCAGAATGGATTAAAAGCAAGATGCAACTATATGCTGTATATAGGAGACACACTTTAGAATCAAAGATACAAATAGTTATAGAGAAAAGTGGCAGAACATATACCATGAAACCTTAAGGGAGCAGGAGTATCAATATTAATTACTGAGAAAATAGAGATTTTTAAAGTTACTAGAGGTAAAGTGGTTATTTTATAGTCAAAAAGGGCCAATTATTCAGAAACATAAAACAATTAAAAATATGCACGTACCCAACGCTTATTGTAAACAAAGCTTATTGTATGCAGCTAAAACTGTGCTTATTGGGAAATTTATAGCTGTAAACACCTAACGTAAGAGATACACCTTAAGAGACTGGAAAAAGAAGAGCATAAATTAAATGGAGAATAAAAGAACAACAGAGAAAATCAACAAAACCAAAAGGTGAAACTTAGAAAACCTTGACTTAAACTGACCAAAGATAAGGAAGGAAAGATATCCAACTATGAAATATTTTTATCCGTGGGAGATGGTATTTTATGACTTTTATTTTTTCTGTATTTTCTAAATTTCTTATATTGATTATATGTTACAATCAGGAAACAACTATTTAAAAAATATTAGTGGAGTTAACCATAAATAATGACAGTTGTCACAATGATTCTGTTTTTCCTTCATTTTGCAAATATGTGTGTAATAGCTACTCGAGAGGGAGACCTGCGCTATTGATGGGAGAAAGAGAATGTACCATAGATACTAACAGGAATTTGACCTCTGCCCTTGAGCAATCATTGGCTAATCCTTCATTGCCACTGGGAATGTGAGGACAACATGGAAACCCACAACTACTAGCTCCTGTAATGTCCTTCCTCCTTCCAACGGCCCACCTTACTTGAGGTTCATAATTCTAAAACAAAAGGGCAGGGGTATAGGGTAGGATTCTGATAGCATTCACAGAGAAACCAGCATTTGAAATTGGTCTTCCATCAAGAGTAGGAGTTCTCTATTGGCAGAAGGAATAGCACAGAGAGGAGAGACAGAAGCATAAGGTAACACTGACAACTATTCCCTTGTGTGATTGGAAGCTGATGTACAGAAGTAAATGGGGGTAACAAGAGAAGAAGCTGGAACGTAGGCTTTGGTCAGAGTAAGAAGGACTGTGTTGCCATAGAATCAGCTGCAGACTTTATTCTGAAACATTGACAGCCATTTGTTTTAAAACAGGGTATGACAGTCTGATTTGAGTTTTCGAAAGATTTCTAGGGCGACCTACTACTGGAAAGAATTCGCATTATTATTCTTCCTGCTTACTTAATGATTTTTTAAAAAGCCAATAAAAACAAAACTGTGATAATGAACTTCATGTGCTGTATTTCTCAAAGAAACTTCTTGTAAATTAGTACATTAAATCCCCAAGAATATGACTAAAGTGACATTACAAATTAGGATTGCCATGTGCTGCAAAGGAAGGAAATAACTTACAAATTGTTTAAGTGTCTTCAGAGAGAGAGAGGGGAAATAGGTTAAGACAGCATAAAGTCTTGAGAAATGATGGGGTGGCTCTGTCCTGTTGTTTTTTTTCTTTTTTAAAACCCTTACTGTGTTATCTCCTTGTATATTTGCATAGAATTAAAAAGTTAAATGATATATCTAAACAGTGGTGATAATATGAAATAAAGTTTTTATTTGAAAGTGGTAACAGCTCAAAGTTGTTAAAAGGTAACAGAGAACCAGGTGTCACTTGGAATAATAGGAATAATAATAATATTAATAGTTCTCACTTAGGTGTTACCATATATCAGACATGGTTCTTAGTTAAGGTGACCATATAAGTTCTCACCTAAACAAGGACACTTTTTAGAGTGAAAGGGTTGCTACTTAACAATTACACAGATGTAGCAGGTAATATTAGTAAGTGGCACATAGAAAAAACCAAGACAAGTCCCTGCCCTCTAGAAGCTCATAGTCCAGTGAAAGTGTGTGCTATACTCTTGAGGTTCAGTTATTTTTTGGTGCTCAAATGCCTCTTTCTTTCCAAAAGACAGCTGGAACTCTCTTTTTCTTTTCTTTTTTTTTATTAAAGTGTATTGAGTGACAGTGGTTAGTAAAGTTACATAGGTTCCAGGTGTACAATTCTGTGCTACATCATCTATATAGCACACTGTGTGTTCACCACCCAGAGTCAGTTCTCCTGCCGTCATCACATATTCGATCCCCCTTACCCTCATCTACCACCCCCCTCCCACCTTACCCTCTGGTAACCACTAAACTATTGTCTGTTTCTGAGTTTTTGTTTCTTTATTTGTCTTGTTCTTTAGTTGTTTTCAGTTTTATGTACCACATATCAGTGAAATCATATGGTTCTCTGCTTTTTCTGTCTGACTTATTTCATTTAGCGTGATAATCTCAAGATCCATCCATGTTGTTGCAAATGGCACTATTTCATCTTTTCTAAGACAGCTGGAACTTTCTTTATCACTGCTGCCCTGTGTTCTATGCTCTTCTCCCCAGTCCCTGCCATATATGTGGCTTTGAGGCTATTGGCTTGTACCGAGGAACCTGAGCAAACAGTAAGAATTTAAAATCAGGTCCTTCCTTTCCATAACCAGGCAAAAAGCATCTGGCCAAGCTTGCCTCTTTTGAAAGGCTTTCACCTTGAAAATGTTTTAGTAGTCAGGCTGAATGGCAGTGAGAAAAGCAGATTAGGCAGAAGAAAAAGTCAGAGTAGTTAGTAAATCCTCCTGAGGACAGAGATGGAAGGATCTGGAGCAGAAATTTCAGCCTGCCAATGGTTTCCTGTTTATGTTAGGTTGGTGCAAAAGTAATTGTGGTATAACAGGTTAAAAATAATTACAAAAACCGCAAGTACTTTTGCACCAACCTAATAGAATTGTGCCCTAGTAGACAAGTAGGGGTGGAGGGGTGGGGAACCAGTGAACTGACACTTGAATCCTTTATGACATCCTTTGCTTCATGTGTCCTTCACATCACAAATCGCCCTCTTGTTCACGAAATCATTGATTCCGATGATATACTACTTGCGAATATATTCATTTATCAAGGATTTATTGAGCAGTTACTATTTGCCAGGCACTGTGCTAAGTGTTGAGAATATCACCAGAAAGCCACAATTTCTATACTATTGGGCCTTACAGTCTACTGAAAGAAAAAGGCGTTAATCATATTAATAAAGATACCACTAAAATTATAGTAATTCTTAAAGGAAAGAAAATGTATAAGAAGCATTGAGCAGCTTAGAATTGGCAGTCAGGGTAGGTTTCCCTAGATTATTAGGCACCTAAGCTGACATGTACATGAGAAGTAGGAGCTAGCCAGATGAAGGGTAGGCCTTGAGGTGGGAAGGAGTTTGGTTTATTTAAGGAACTGAAATCATAGCCATAATAATAATAATACCTTAAATGTATCCGGGTCTTAAATGTGCCACATTGCCCGATTCATTTATTCATGTTTCTTGATGTTGGTTTCTGTACTTCCATGCTTGTTCATCCATTTAGACAGTGTGTTCTGGCTTTATTGACTTCAGGTATCTGTCACATAAGCTGTCTTTGGACAATATTCATGAGCCTTTTTTAGTTCAAAAAAACCGCTCTCCAAAATAGTGACTCCTCCTAAACTGCTCCTAAAGGTGTGCTGATAGATTTAAATGAACCTCTAGGATTTCTGCCGCAAGAACAATTTCAGTCATTACCTTCAGTGAGTTTCCTGAGTAATTCAGAAGTATTGGTTCTCTCCCTTTCAGTAACTCTGGATGTCAATTTGGCATTGAAAACAGACTCTGGCTGTTGAATCCACAATGCAACATATAGATGATGTTTTAGAGAACTATACAGTTGACACCTATGTAATTTTACTAACCATTGTCACCCCAATAAATTTAATAAAGGTTTTTTAAAAACAGCTTAAAAGTGATGCCCCCGGTGTACGCCATTTGAAAACCTAGTCTCAGGAAGAACGAGTCTGAAAAATGTGAAACACGCATTCATGCACTTAGTGAAAATGAGTGGAATTAAGAAATACACACACTCCCATACATATATGCACACATGCACTTGCAAAATGGCCCCTTCTACTCAGGGGAAGGGGACAGGAGAAATTTCTGGTAGCTACACATGCCAAGATGAGTAGGGATATATATTAGTGAACTTTTAGATGTCTGTGGGGGGAGGGGCATGAATATTTGTTTACATTTATAACTTTTTAAATAGCACCTAATGCTTATGCCAACAATTATGCTGTGATATTGACATACATTTCTCAAAACATATTTTGAAGAACCCCATGTGTGTAAAACATGATAGTACTGAATGCTGTTAAGAAAAATGTTATATAGTTGTACCTCGGTTTTCGAACATCATCCCTTCCAGAAAACCTTTCGAGTTCTGAAACGTTCAAAAATTGCTGACAGCTAGGCCTCAGGATCTTGCACTCAGTGCAAGTCGCATGACATATTTGACTTTCGAGGCGAGTTCGAAAACCGAAGCCTTTACTTCCCCGTTTACGGCATTCCTAAACCAAAATGTTCATCAATGGAGACGTTCATAAACCGAGGTACTACTGTGTTTGTTAACTTCCTCAGAGAAGCCATCCTGACTTCTTAGATTAGGTAAAGTCTCCTGCTTTATACTTTTACAGTGGCCCCAATGCCCCTGTCACTCCATTCATCATACGGTATTGCAATTAATTCTTCAATGTCTGTCTTCCCTGCCAAGCTATGAGTGACTTGAAGTCATGAATGAACGAATACATGCTAAGAAATTAAAGAAGAAAAATGAAACCCTAATTCTTAGAGGCTTGGGTTCTTGAAATTATTTCTACAGTCTCCCCCTTGGTGTAATTTCACCTTTTTATCTATTCAGTTTCAAAAGCCCCTGGCCTACCTGCTGATTTGTTTTTGAAAAAGTTCACGACACACTGTAGGATGCCTGGAGACCTCTTCACTCCTGTGTCAAATCTATTGGATGTCTCTGTGCCAGAAATGCTGGCAGCATAGCACTGAAGTGGGTAGTGGAATAGTGTGTACAGTGTAGCCGGGAAAGCTTTCTGATTAGAAGTGCAAGGTGCTATGGGGGCTCACAACAGGTCACCTAAGTGAGACTATGATGTGCGCCCAGCTAATTGAAGATCGTTCATTATTCTTATATATATATACCTGTGGGAATTAATAGGAAATCAGAAATAAAATCATTAGCTTAACGTACTAACCAGTTAATAAATTTCTCATCTGGCCTCGATAACCTTCAGAAAAGTCCTACGAATAAAAGGAAAATTCTCCTGGCAACTTTTTGGGGAAAAATTTTTTAATGCATCTGTACCTTTGATTCTATCCCTAGAGGATAGAATCTCAGTGTTTCCTGTGTCTTGATACTTTCAGTATAATATCGGAAGAATCGTCTCTAAAACCAAACTGTCACCTTTCACTATTCCAGGCTCTCTCTGTGCCATTTCACGAATTGTGTCAGAAACCGTTGGCTTAGTATTAAACTGGAAGGAAAAAAAAGTAAATAAAAGCAGCACCCATGGAAGAGCCTGGGCTCATTTTAAATATTGCCTTTTGTAGAGCATTCTGTGTGCTTCCACACTTTTTTGCTCTCTGAACATATTGGCTACTGGTTGAAGCAAAAAGAAGGGGTGGTTTTCAAGAGATCATTAAATTGTGGTAAACATTCAGAGATTTTTCCTGTTCTTCTCCATTAGTTTTGCATTAAGGTGTGCCAAAAGCTGTTTGTTTGTATTTTTTCATGCTTCTGGGAACCAAGCATCACGTCTTTAGTTAACAGTCCAAGTCGTCACAGTTCAGTTTCATCAGGAATGAAATTTTTCAAATCAAAGAAAAATTTAAATGATGCAACTGAGCTCAAGAAAAATCTTGCTCTAATTTGTGGTGCAATATCATTCATATAAATTTATAGTTTTGAAAGAAATTACAGGGTAATTTTTCCCAAGGTTGAAAATTGAAAATCATAATTTGGTGCAAATTAAATTTTAAATGCTTTATAAACTCCTACAAATGGAAGTTCACAAACTAAAACACTATGGAAAACTCAACTGATTGTTCAAAATACTTTTAAAATCCAGCAAATCTGTATGTTTTAAATATCTAGATTGAAATAATGAATAAATATTAGAATTCTATCTTTGATGTCATATATTTAACCTTTAGGTTTCCAAATGTAAAGTGCTTATGAAGAAACAAGGAAAGGGTATGCATATATTTATACATACATATGTATTATACACACTACAGAGTTCATATATGTGCATATGTATGTATGAAAAGAGCTTCTATATTGTACTAATTGCAATGAGAGCTTTTAGTTAGGACTTTCAATTCATGTAATTGGATATGTTATACTTAAACACCAGGTATATATACTTAAGGGCAAATGTATGTGTACGATGTTTGGATTTTATTGTTTATAACCATAAGTCTTGAGTATTACAGATGCTTGGAGTTTTTATAGGCAGAGGATTTTAAAATGGAAGTCACAATTACCCTTTCAGCACTGCATCTGGTAATACTACCAAAAGATACAAAATTTGAGAATCTTTGGGATGTCAACATCTTCCTTACGTAGGACAACGTCAGTCTTAATGGTGCCATTGCATAAAATGACATTCAACTTCAGAACATGAGGCGAGCAGCCCCAACTTGCAAAAGGACACAGCTTAACTGTATTAAGCCAACCCAGCCATATGAGTCACTGCACATTAATGGGAGTTCTGTTACAGACCGAGGAAAGGTTGCCCTTTAAATCTTTTCAAAATATTCATATGTATCCATAGAATACATGCAATTTGGCAGCTTCTTTAGTGATGTGTTTGTGTATGATATGCCATGAGTGTTTTGTAATAGCATACTTTCCTGGCAGAGAAAAGTGTTATAATATCTAAGACAGTTGAATAGGCACTGACATAAATTTTCCTGTTACGAAACTGTATAAAATATATAATCTTGTATGTCAAACTTGTTCTTCTTATCAAGTCAGAATAATATAATGGGAGAAGAAAAGGCCTAGGTTCAAATCCCAGCTCTTCCAGAAGAAGCTGTGCTCACTTTCACCAACTCTACAATGGGGACAATATTAACTATAGAAATCAGTTGTCAGAAAACCCTGACTCTTCAACTGGCTTAATCATAAGGAAATGCATTATTTCACATGACAAGAAATCCCAAGGTAGGACAGCGTCCCAGCACAGTATGCCATGGATTGGCTTGACTACTTTGCAATTCTCTTTCCTCTTCCCTAAGTTGGCTTTACTTCTCTCAGGATCAGAGCAGTAAGACATCACATCCAGACAAGTCAATATCCGAAAAAGAAGGACAGTCTCACAGTATCTCCTTTTAATGATGAGGGAAACTCGCGCCAACAGCTTCCTGGCCAGAAGACCCCCCTCTTCAAGTCTCATTGGCCAGAATTAGATCACATGTCCACTCCTGATGATCATTGACATATGGGAATGGGACTACCCTGGAACCCTTCGACCATGGGGATCTACTCCTGAGCAGACAACGAGGTCGGCCATCTTCTACCACGTTACATGGCGTGGGAGCAGGGGTAAGAGATCTGAACAAACTGGGAGTACTTTTGGCAAGAAAGAAGGAGAAAAATAGAAGCTGAGTGAGACAGACAATGACCGGGAAGTACCTCACAGAGTGTTCTGAATAGTAAACGAAACCATACATTATATAAAGTCTATCCTTATGTAGCGGACATAAAGTAAGTACTAAATAAATAACAGCTATTGATATTACCATTGTTGTTATTATTATTAAACTCTAAGAAGAAACACTAATAGAAGCTATAGTTGGATGGTTGGGATTCAAAATAAATATACCTTGTTTTACTACTTCTATCTCCATGACTTAGACTCTATACCAGGGATTGGAAGACTTTTTCTCTAACAAAAAGTAAATATTTTAGGCTTTGTGTGAGACATAGTTGTTGTTGTTGTTTGTCACATATTTTTTGTTTGTTTGCTTGCTTTATTTTCTCCAACCCTTTAAGCATGCCCAAACCATTCTTAGCTCCCAGGTGATACAAAAAACAAGCCCCAGGTAGGTTTGCCCATCCCTAGCTAAGCAAGTACTCTTTAGCCCCAGTTATTCAATCTGTAAAGTGGGGAAGCTTGTAGTGCTTTCTTCTGAGTGTTGTGGTGAGGATTGAATCATTGATGTGCATAGGCAGAACCAGGACTGACTCATGGCACTCAGTAAATATTAGTGATGGAGGTGGTTGTTTTTGTTTTAATTGCGCCACACATATTCATCCACCAAATGACAAACATATTCAGAGATAAAACACACTAATAACGGCAAGTGAGTGCATTTTAAGCTAATCACAAATTTTATATTGTGAAGGTATACAAGAAGTGATGTGGAACTGGCCGCGAGTCAGAGGAAACTTGGCACCGAAGATCATGAGCTTATGAGTCAGGCAGGTAGGGTGTCAATTCAGAGTCTACCAGTTTGCAGCTACTGTTTGCAGACCTCCGGAAAGTTATTTCACTTTACTTGTCTTATCTCAGTGCCTTACTTTCGTCATCTGTAAAAAGTAGATCCTCATAAGGCCTGCCTCATAGGATTGATCTGAGCGCTAAAGGAGCATGCATGTCGAGAAACTGGTAAAACATCAGAGCTCAATAAGTGGCAGTTACGATTATTTTTCATTTCCTTTTCATTTATATTAAATGCCTCTGAGACTGTGTCTCCAAAATAGCCGGTCCATTACTTCGGGGAAAATAGCAATTGCTTGATTGTGATTTCACTATTTTTTGACTGCCATGACTAACCCAGTAACTCACAACAACCAACGCATGCAGCAAAACAAGAACTGACTGGTTAATTAAGCCTCAAATGTTGATCCAGTAGCCCTGAGTCTACACACAGCCTGATTATGATTTCTTTCAGTTATGTACTGCATTTCTTAATATATCTGACAGGAAAATGATTGAATTTTAATTATTCAATTTTAAAGTTTATGCCCAGAGGCTACTAAGTTTCAATTTAGCTCTGTTACTGAGTTGATTGGGCACTCCCTCCCCGGCCAAGCTAATACTAGATTTCACCTTCTCGTCCTAGGTGTTTGCTAATAATGCGTATATATAATTTGAAGCAAATCTTCAGGCTCGCGATAAAAGGCACTCAAGTCTGGTTCAAGAAGTCACATCATAATGTGGCATGGTATGGGCAGCTTGAAGACGTGAGGGGTTGCTACTCACAAGGGGAGTGGAAGTAGCAATGTATAGTTAGGATTTTCTTTTAAGTATCAAATTTGAATTGTAACAGATTTTGGACTCATATTGCAAGACTTCCTGCTATGCACCACGCATAGTTGCTAGAACTGAAGCACAGGGAGGCCAAGTAACTTATCCAAAGTCATATAACTAATAGATGTATGAAGAAAGGCCAAATCAACTGGTCCTCTGTACCAATTACCCAGTCCGTTTTTGAGCTGAATGAAAGGACGTATTAAATTGCAGTCTCTCATATCTTCAAAAAATACGTAAGGAATGTCCCATTTATAACTCTGTTTTAGTTCTGCTTAACCCTCAAGAAGAAGCATGGCTAATATTTACCACATTATTGGGATTAGCTATTTAAAAAGAAAAGTGTATACCCTTGTGATCTGTAGGTTCCTGGAAGGCAAAGACCATGTCTGCCTTTCTTACTGCTATATTCCCAGTGTCTAGAGAAATGCTTGACACATTTTACATGTCCAATGCATATTTCTCGAACATCTAGTAACATGAATGAGAAATTGAAATCTTAGAAAAAGGAACATAAGGTTTAAACTCCTGACCATGACTCTTTCACAGTGAGAAATCAGACTTCTGAGAACCCCAGAAGCAGTGAATCTGTATACAAGGGCTACCTACTACACTCAACCTTTGGGGAATAGATTGCTGAAAATCCTAGCTCAGTTATGCTCCAGTGTGGGTAGAATTGTCCTCTAGTGAAGGTTCTGATGCTCTACTCAGATCCCCCTTTCAAAATTGAAAGATGTATTCCTTCAAACGCTGGGAGGGTTGGCTGCAGCGTAGCCCTCAGTTGTCAGCTCTCAACAGAAATTGCCTTAGCTAAAGAGGTCCAGCTTACCAAAGGTCACACCCCTTTCCAGGGGCAGCACACACTTAGTGAGTAATCACTGAAGTGGTATATTATTAAAGCCCACCCCCCCTTGCCCAAACTCAGAAAACTCTAAAGAACCATCCCAACTTCAAAACACTTCATGGTGTTAACTGATGCCTTTTGTGGAGACGGTCTCAGACCAAGTTCTCCCTCTATTTTGAAGCTTCTACTCTTCCCCAAACATTGTGGGTTTAACACATTTATTCCCCAGACACCTAAGAAATATTTTTTCAAACTGCCTTCTAAGTGAAGAAGAGTCAATGCATCCTCCAGAAGGACTGGAGGTGTAGCTTTAAGTGGCCCAGGAAGCTCCATATCCTTTTGAAGTCCCAAGTTTTACACTGGAAATAATTGTGAATTTGGCATTCAAATTGATGCTGTGCCATGTTTCTCCTAGTTTAAAAGCAAGGCTCCAAGAAAATTTTGAAAAATAACTGAGGAAAGTGAACTCTCCAAGAAGGTGAACGTGGTTCTTTCTGTAGCTTTTCATGCAGTGGGCTATCTGAGTTTAAAAGTGGCCTAAGAAGAAAAACTCCTGGTTGACAGGTAGAGACATACTGGGGGTATGTAGTATGCTCATCCTGACTGGTCATTTCTCACACCTTACAGTTGTTAAGTATTTTGAATATTATCCCCACCTAAAATATATAAAATATATAGCTTTCAAGGTGACTGAGTTATATTCTATTTTGTCATATCAATTATTTCCAATTCTCTTTCTGTTAGAGTTTTTTTTTTTCTCTTCCTGTTTGCACTTCTTCCATCTCTCTCTCTCTCACCTCTTTCGTCCATCTCCTCGCCTCTCTCCTTCCATCCTACCTCCTCTCCCCATCATCTTTTCATTCTTCTCTCTCCGTCTACACATCTCTATGACACTATTTTAGGTTAAGTTTGAAGCAGGGCAGTTTAGTTATGTGGTTGCAGGTCTGATATTTTGCATCTTGATTAATATTCAGATTTGGAATTATACGAAAGCCTCCAAGCATTGATTTTGGGTAATCCTACTTTACTGAATCCAAAAGCTTTGATCAATTAATGTACATGGTTCTGCTTCATTTTAATACTGTGATTCTTTGGCTAGATTCCTATCCAGTGAGCTAAAACTCGTCAAGCCTAGAATATTTCCTATGTCTTGGTTGAGCTCAGGGTGGATTCTAGATGAAACATAATTCAAACTTTGAAGACATGATATAAAAATTTGAGTAGCTGTCTAATACTTATAACAACCTTATCAACAAAAAACAACAGTCATAATAGCTAAGATTTTTTGAGTGCTACTGTATGCCTAGCATTTTGGTAAGAGGTTTCATATATTAAACAACTTAATCTTCAGAACAATTCAGTGAG
Organism: Rhinolophus sinicus; assembly: GCF_036562045.2. NCBI lineage: Eukaryota > Metazoa > Chordata > Mammalia > Chiroptera > Rhinolophidae > Rhinolophus > Rhinolophus sinicus. Next base: position 104,385,026 of record NC_133768.1, on the reverse strand, counting down.
ACAGGTACTACTGTGTTGCTTTCATTCACAGATGTTGGAAACGAAACTTGATGAAGTTATGAGATTTGCTGAATGTCATACAGCTACTAAGTGATGAAACCAAGATTTGAACTCATGTAGCCTGTCAACAGAAGCACCTTCTCTAGGATCTAGAATTTTGCCTCAGCATCATAGGGAACCCAATGTCTATGGCTATGTGTCAATTTCAATACTATGTTGATAGATTTTGGTGTTCTGTACTCTTCTGTAGATTCACACATGCGCGTGCACGTATGCACATGCACGTGCACGCGCGTGCACACACGCTCACACACACATCTCTAATACAAAGTGGTGAATGAAATCACAGAGATCCCCACCTCAAAACAAGGCTTTTCTCTCCTTGCCAGGTTGACTTTATTCTTTGCCCTTGGCACTACTGTAGTCTCTGCACATTCCTTTAGTGAGGAATTATTTTATTCTATTTAATTGTAGTTTATCCCATCTGTTTTCTCCACTAGATCGTGACATGTTTTCAGGAAAATCTCTTCAGTTCATCTTGGGATCACCAGCTTTTAGTATCACACCTATTCCATATTAGGCCCTATATAAATGAAGAAGTAGCAATAAGGACAAAAAGAAGGGAGCAACTAACTCTTACTAAAGGTATTATGGAAAGATTTGCAGAGGAGGTGACATTCTAATTGTGAGTTCACTAAGTATATGCGCATGAAGGACATTACAGGCAAAGGGAATAGACTTTGCTAGGCCCCCACGAAAATAAGAAACATTGTGAGGGCTGGAGCACAAAGTGCATAGGAGAAGATGCTGTGTGGCATGGAAAGCAGTGCAAAGAAACCTACAAACGAGCTGGAAGGGCAGTTGGGTCCAGCTCGGATAGAGGATCACACAATAGCTTGTCAAGGAAAAGAAGTTGAGATATTATTGGGTATTTGATGGAAAGGGTTTTAGAGATTTGATAGAGAGATTCATGATGCTTATTTTAATTTTCAAAAGATCGTTCTGGCTGCTACATGGAGAATGGAGGGGATTCAGAAGGAAAACAAGGAACAGTTAGGATGTATTGCAGTCGTTCAAGTGAGACAAGATGATAGCATAAATTGGGTGGTCATAGTATAGATGGAGAGATACAAAGATATAGATAGAATATGATACATAGGTAAGTAGGCAGATAGATAGATAGATATTGAATCATTAGACTATGAGGAGAGGATTGATATGAAGAAAAATTAAAGGAAAGAGCTCAGAATGACTCGAAAGCTGAAAATGAGGAATATAGGAAAAAACATGTTTGGGAAAGAGCTAATACATTCGGTTTGGTGTGTCTTTTTTCTTTAATTGAAATATAGGTGACATACAATGTTACATTGGTTTTGGGTGTATACCACATAGTGCTTTGACATTTAAACACTTAAATGATTACCACATTAAGTTTAGTAACCAACTGTCACGAGACAAAGTTATTAAAATATAATTGACTGTATTCTCTATGCTGTACTTTATGTCCCTGTGACTTATTTATTTTATAATTGGAAGTTTGTACCTCTTATTTCCCTTGATCTATTTTGCCCACCTCTTACCCCTCCCCTTTGGCAACCGTCACTTTATTTTCTGTCTATGAGTCTGTTTCTGTTTCATTTGTTGGTTTTGCTTTTTAGATTCTAAATTCTAAATATAAGTGAAATAGTATTTGTCTTTCTCTGACTTATTTCACTTAGCATAATACCCTTTACATCTATCCATGTTGTCGCAAATGGGAAGGTTTCATTTTTTATGGCTGAGTAATATTCCATTGTATATATGTACCACCTCTTCTTTATCCATTTATCTACCAATGGACACTTAGATTGCTTCCATATCTTGGCTATTGTAAATAATGCTTCATTGAACACAAGGGTGCATGAGGTCAGACAATTGAGTTCACGAACTCATCCTAAAAAAAGTGTTACATACCTCATTGCTGAATATCGCTGTGGTCACCTTCAAAGTATTCCCCTTGGGAAGCTATGCACCAATGCCAGCGCCTAGTCCACCCACCAAAGCAATTTTGGAACTCTTTCTCTGGAATGGCCATCAGAGCTGTTGATGTATTACCCTTGATGTCCTGAATGTCATCAAAATGTCTTCCTTTCCATATTTCCTTTATCTTCAGGTAAAGAAAGAAGTCATTGGGGGCCAGATCAGGTGAGTAGGGAGGGTGTTCCAATACAGTTACTTGTTTACTGGTGAAAAACTCCCTCACAGATAGTGCCGTGTGAGCTGGTGCATTGCTGTGATGCAAGAGCCACGAATTGTTGGCAAAAAGTTCAGGTTGTCTAACTTTTTCACACAGCCTTTTCAGCACTTCCAAATGGTACATTTGGTGAACTGTTCAGTTGGTACAAATTCATAATGAATAATCCCTCTGATACCAAAAAAATTTAGCAACATTTGTGCAACAAGTTCTCAAACTTAATTGTCAGACTTTGTGTAACTTTTTGAATTAGTGTTTACAGTTTCTTTGGATAAATACTCAGAAGTGGAATTGCTGGATCATACGTAGTTCTAGTTTTAATTTTTTGAGTAACCTCCTTGCTATTTTCTGTAGTGGCTGTACCAATTTACATTCCAACCACCAGTGCATCTTATATTTATTTTTTATAGATGCATCAAATTTTTGTACCATAGTTGAAACACATAGATTAAATTTTCCATAAAATAAAAGCAATACTACATATGACTGCCAAGGTTTTCAAACCCCTCCTTTGACTCCCAGTTGTTCTTAACAGAAATGAAATTTGTTTGGATTGAGTTAGTATTTTAAATTATTATATTCCCTGAGTACAGTCATCTACCTTAATTATTTCACTCCCTCAAAAATTGTCTTTTGTAATTCTTCTTGCACTCTGTCATAAAGGTATTTCCTCTTATAGGTTCTTATAATACAATTGCATGGCTTGCTAATTCCATGTGATATCAAATATATTATTGCTGGTATGTTATATTACATTAAGCCAATTTGCAACCACAGATATTTGAATAATTTATAAATGCCAAAGCTTGATTCTCTTTCCTTTGCAATTGCTCTTTTTCCAGAGGCTCATTTTAGCTTTTTACTCTTCCTTAAATGTACTTGAGCTAGGTTTTGTCAGAAACTTAAATGTATTCAGAGTCCAGGCAGATATGCTAATGAGCAAAGCAGGACAGTTATAAGACAACACAGAGTTGTGGAGCCTACAGTGGAAGGGGACGTCAGCCTTAGTGAACAACGTTTAAAAAGAGAAAGTGAAAGCAAGAAGGCTAAAACACTGTTTCAGCAGAACCAAATATATTTGCTGGCAAATTCCTCATATTTCAGACTGTGCTTTAACAGTTACAGTCTAGGTATAGGGATTTTCATGGCATGGGTAGTGTCTCTGTTACAACCAGAGACTATCCTGTCTTGGTGGGAGGGGATTAAGTATAAAAGTATTAGGTATGAAAAATGACAGGTCAGTAGGGAAAGAAAAAAAGCTGGACTTGAATAGTTCCGGGGCGAAGCTAGTGTCCGAATCATAGTATTCAAGGGTCATGATTAACTCAGTTGGGCGTGATCAGTGTCGGTAGTCATTAAGGCCTGATAGGATGCGTAGGACAGGGCAGTTGGCTTTTTGAGGTGTCATAATGCTGAGAATCAAGCCAGCATGAATGATGGAGGTAGGCTAAGGGTGCATGTGTCCATCTGGTTGAGAATCAGACATAAGGGAAACTGGATCCAACTCTTCAGGGAAGTTGGCTTACATGATGTCAGCAGAGCATCCGGATTTTTGTTACCCTAGGCAGAAGGAATGGGCACCACAGGGAGCGGGGAGAAGAAGGAACAGAGAAGGTGAGGGGAGGCAAAGGAGGGGGGAGATGAGGTCATCCTTAAGAAAAGTGAAGCTACCAGACCAGCCAGAAGTAGATCTCAGGGGCCGAGAGTGGATCCAGGAGGCCATCTTGTCACTTCAGGTGAACTTTAGCTAATTATAATGGATTATAATATTATTAGCATGGCAACCAAGAAAAATCTCCACCCCGTGTCGCCATGACAGTCTGACAAGAGTCAAATAAGGATAAAAATCCCTTCTCCCAACAGGAAGGAGTGATCAGCGAGGACCTGCCTAGGAACACCTACAACACCACCCCTAAGTGTTGACTATTTCACACCTTCATTTTAAGTGTAATAAATTCCTAAGCCTCTTTATTCTCAGGGCAGCTGCTCTTCTCCCTGCCCGATCTCACCTTGAGAGTGTACTGTCCTCCTTTTAATAGATCTACCGTTTGCTTGGCTTGTTCGGTGCATCTTTGAATTCTTTCCTGTGATGAACACCCAGAATGCGTCTTCTGGCAACATTTTGAAGCAGTGTGCTAAGGTTTCTAGGGATGCAGTATATGGGCTGGACATGAAGGCAGCAGGACAGGGAATGCCTGTGAAGCAGTGGGTACCCAAGACACACCTCCAGGCACAAGACGTACCAGACTTAACCCCAACACTAACTCTACAGGAATTCCTGACAACCTGCCAGGCTACTTCACTATAGACTCATATAGTTTGTGGGGCCAGGCCTACAGGTTGCAAGTATTGTGGGAGCAATTAAGTGGGTCTGGAGCTAGGAAAGTGAGAGAATGACAAGCGCTCAGCTGCTTTGCGCTCCTCCCCACTCTTCACCTTGGCAAAAATGTTCTCTTTGTCTTCTTGGTACACACGGGAAGGGAGCCTCCCTTCTCTGATTCTATTTTTCTCTGAAACCATTGGCCTTTTCTTATGAATGTTTACTGCAGCCCCCAAGACATATTTCAACTGCCTTCCTAGCTAGCAGGAGAAGCTGCTCTATGTGATCTGGGCTAGGCTTATGGGGATTAATCCAACTTTCATGCTAGGCTCTGAGGAATGTAGTGTCCAGTGACTATGGTAACCTCAGGGGAAATGTGAGCCACTGATGATATTGCCAGTGCTTTGAATATAGTGGGTAGGACCCAAGCACAACATCCCCCAGTAGATAGTCTGCATTCAAATAGAAGGCAGTTTCTCAGCGCTGGATAGCGTATCATGTTTGGCATGGAATCCAAGCTAATACCTGGGAATTGAAGACAGGGTCCAGCTATTAGTTGAGGGATTGGCAAGGACTAAGCAGAGAACTAGGGCTCCATCCAAGTGGAGCGGCGGGGGGAGGGGGTCTGGCACAACTCCAGAGAGGGACTAAACTAGCTATAAGGGAACTAAAGCAGATGCCCAGTGTTGATGGTGAGGTGGATATTTGGGTGCTTAGAACAGCAAGACCAGTTCCAAGCTCCATCCCCTGATGTGAATAGGGTTCCTAATATTCTCCCAGTTTGGACCAATATTGGTCCATAACCTGGGTGGCACGAATCCTATAGTTTTGTATCCATAGCTGAGTAGGGCTGGGGAACTCAAGGTGTGACACTTTGGTTGTACAGAGGCAAAAGAATATTTAGCATAATAATGAAAATTGGTTTGCTACCAAATGAGTGTATACCTAGACCTTACTATATTGAGAATGAGAGAAAATGGCATAACTGTAGTACTTTACTGTTAACCTTCACTCCCCAAAGAAAATAATTATAAATTGTATAAGAAACGATAACGGAACTGTGTATCACACTGTAAATTGAATGGACCTTGGCCCATTGTAATTAGGAATGATTTAATGAAAGCTGTTCTCCAGAAATGGAGCTTTGTAATCAACAGAGAGCAGGGATAAAAAAGAAATACTTTTAAATCGGTCACTCACCAGTAAGAGGGTAATGAATGAGGTCATAGAGGCCGACTCAGAGAAAGCAGTAAACCACAGGCTCACCAAGGAAAAAGGAAGCACGGAAAAGGTCCCGTTGCTCCCACTTCCTCCCAAGCATTAGTTTTCCCAACTGATTAATGATAATTATAATAGCTGAAGTCTGTGTTTCTTGAATGTTTTTTATTATGAAACCAATGAAGTTTGGTAGCTTTCCTACTCTCTGTGGTCAACATTTTGAACAATCGAGTGGAGTTTTGTAAGTAGGGGTGCAAGCTTGTAACAAGGCCCTTTGATAATTACCTCTGAATCTAGTCTTTCTTTACATTGCATGGTAGAAAGCAGGAGATCCCTGCATGTTTCAGTTTTCTCCTTTGAATGATTCAAAGCGGTCCTTTCACAATGGCACAAAGAAGTACCATGGGTGCTTGTGTTCCACCTGGGGGATGCCTCAAAGTATATTCCAGAACTATTCACATCCATACTGTTTCTCACTGCTTTTCTTAATTCTTCTCTCTGCTCTGTTTAGAGGCTAGGCTTCAATTTACTGTTAATGCAAGACCCTCATATTGGAGACAGTTTGGCTCTATTTACCTTGAGTTTGACTCGAGTTGTTATACACAACCTGTAGCATTTATTACTTTGGATACACATACTAGTATTATTGCTCATCAGCAACCTACCCCAACCTTGCATAAAGACACACAGCCGTGTCACTAAGGACTCTGCCCAGCTCAGCCTTCCCTTAAGTTCACCTGGAAAGGAATAAGACCACCATATTTTCTTTCGCTCTAGTAGGCTACGTTCAATTTCATGGCTCAATGTGGTCAAAGTTTGTCTATCTCCATCTTCAGGTGAGCTTATTTTGCCCCAAATGGACAGCTCAATAGAAGACATCACATGGGCATGTGATTATGTCTTGAATATTAATGATACTATCCACAAAAGAGAGATTTTGTTATTTCCATGGTGGCAGAGAAGCAATGGCATGCAGTGTTTACTAGCCAGCTGTTAGCACACACACGGGTGCAGGCTGACAGTAGAATCAGCAAACAATTGGCTCAATCTTTGAAACATGTTTTCGTGCCAAGCACATGAAGTTTTAATTATAAGCACTTTGAAATATTCATGGTTATTGAATTTCCTTATTCCCATGCAGAAACAAGATAAAAAGTTCTTTTGAAATCTGATGACAGAAAACACTTGATACTGACAACACACAGTTGTGTAACGCCTAATTAATCACTCGTTGGAAATAAGCGTTTTGCCCTGAGATGGTTATTATGCTCAATTCCAAAGTATAACAAACCAGACCGTGGCCTCTATTGTAATTCCACATCTTTAGGAAAGAGTTTGTTGACATACGCAAACATGGCTGGTTGATAGGACAGTATTGGAGGTATGAGCATTTCCTGTGCTTGACCATGACAACTTCCGAATTTCTCAGCTTGCCAAGGTCATTTTGTCATCATCCCTATGCTCACATGCATGCTGGTATGTATACACTACCCTGAAATGTACACTCAGTATTCCACTTCCCCCTGAATTCTGGCCCCAATGAAATTCAGACATTTGTTCATTCAATCTATTGTATTGAGCACTACGCTGTGTTTTGCTCTCCATACTGGGCACTTAGAATGCTGAGAAAAATACGACATAGTCTCTGCCATCAAGGATTTCAGTTTAGAGGCGAAGTTAGCCCTGTAAACAAACGAGTAACACACATTTAAAAAGTGAAAAGTGCCAAACAAAAGTTTAAACAGACTTGAAACCTGAATGCATGCTTTGAGAACTCAATGATTCAGTGGGATTAGCCAGATCTACCCCTTCCGATATCTGCTCCAATCCGGTTGACCCATCTTTCCTTTTAGAAAAATCATTCTAAATATGCGAACCGGGATTACCTACATCACAGTTACTTGGGGCACTTGTTAAAAGCTCAGCTTCTTGGGCCCACTCCCAGAATTACTACATCAAAATTTCTTGGAATCGAATCCATTCATCTCCCAAAGGCATTCTGCTGTACTCTAAAGTTTATAAACAGTAGGTCAGCAACCATCTGTCCTGTCAAATCCTCTCAACATCATATCCTGGCCCTCCTCTCCCTTTACCCAGCCTTTATAGTCTCTTTATATTCGCTCATTCATTCATTCATTCATTCATTCATTTTGTTAGAAGATGGACAAGATCCCTAGATTCGTGGATCTAGTGGAATTCTAGTGATGCATGAGGACAATTTCTTGAGAGTTCTCTTACGTTTTTAAGAGGTATACAATATAAACAGTAAAGTTCACAAATCTTAATATACATCTTGATGAGTTTTTACATATTCATATGCCCATGTAACCAACAAGATCAAGAGATAAAACGTTTCTAGAACCCTAGAAGCTTCCCTCATGCTCCTTTGCAGTCAATACCATTTCTTCCTGTAAAGGTAGCCACTATATTGACTTTTATTACCATAGATTACTTTTGCTTGTTTCATCACAATAGACTAGTATTCACTTGTATAACTATTGTACAATATTTCTTCTTTTGTATCTGGCTTTTTTCCCGGGACTTTTATGTTTGTGAGTCTCATCCATGTTATAGTATGCAGCCATGACTGGTTATTTTTTCACTGTTGTTTTTCATTGTATGAATGTAACACTATTTACATATTCTACTGTTGATAGACATTTTGATGATTTCCAATTTGTAGCTATTATGAATACAAATACCATGAATATAGTTGTACGTGTCCTTTTGGGGACTGTGCAGTCACTTCTCTTGGGCACACATTCAGATTATGCTCTCGGGGTTATAGTGTAGATGTGTGTTTACTGCCAGTCTATGTTCTAAAGTGGCTCTACCATTTCGCATTCCCACCAGCAGTATCTGAGATACCCAGTTATTCAACATTCTCACCAACTCTTGTTTTCATTAATCATTTTCATTTTGGCCATTCTAGTGGGTGTGTAGCTGTATCTCATTGTGATTTTAATTTACATTTTCCAATGAGCAATAATATTGAGTATACTTTCATGTGCTTCCTGACCATTTGGGTATTCTTTTTTGTGAAGTGCCTGTTCACATTTTGTGTCCTTTTTTTTTTAATTGTCCTTCATATATATTGCTATATATATATATATATATATTGCTATATATATATTGATATATATATATATAGCATAGTGTTATTTTTACCTACTTTTATTTTTTTTTAATTTTCCTCTTGAGCTCGTTGCCTCAGTCAGCCCTAATTCTCCCCTCCTTATGCTCAAATTTCTCCTCTAAAAAGTTGTCTGTACTCAGTCTTTCAATACACCTACCATTCACTCTTCATCCAAATCCAGTCCGAATTCCCCTCTGATCACTACAAAGCTACTGCTCAAAATAAGGTTGCTAGGTGAAATCTATTTCACTAAATCCAGTAGATCCTTTTAGTCCTCATGCTACTCTGTTTTTCAGTCACACTCTAGTCAGTCGATTTCCCACTCCTTTCTTCCTGAAGATGCTCTTCTTCTGATTTCTTTGACACCGTTCTCTCCTGATATCCCTCCTCTGTTTTCTTCACTCCCATGCTTCCTGCATGACATTATCAAACTTTTTGGGGTTTTTTGTTTTTAAATAATGTTTTGGGTTTTTTTAATTTTGGGGGGTGGAGGTGGGGGAACAGTGTGTTTCTCCAGGGCCCATCAGTTCCAAGTCATTGTCCTTCAATCTAGTTGTGGAGGGCGCAGCTCAGCTCTTAGTCCTGTCACTGTTTTCAATCTTTAGTTGCAGGGGGCGCAGCCCACCATCCCATGAAGGAACCGAACTGGCAACCTTGTTGTTGAGAGCTCGCGCTCTAACCAACTGAGCCATCTGGCCGCCCCTCAAACTTATGGGTTTAATCAGCATACATATTATGATGACTTCAAAATTTTAATGTCCAAGCAAAATCTCTCTCCTGCACTCCAGGCTCACATAAACAGCTTCCTATTGGACATTTCCCAATTGAGTTTTCATAGTCCTTAGACAAAACATGATAAAATGGAATGTTCTTTCTGTCACCTGAAACTTATTTTTGTTGTTGTTGTTGTTGTTGTGCTGTCAGTCATGATAAAAGACAAACTGTTCTACAAAACATAAAACATGGGCCTTATTTTGATCCTTGTTCCCACTTTATCCTCCACATGTGCCATAGATTTAGCACTTATCCCTTGTATCCACCCATTTAACTAAATCTCCACTGCAACACTCTTATCCAAATGATTGTCATATTTCTCATAAACTACTGAAAATAATCTCCAACCTTGTCTCCATACAACCATTCTTAACTCCCTCTTATCCCTTTTATGCACAGCATGTGTAATGACACTTAGCAAATTAACTCTGGTCATATATATTCCCATTTTACAAAATAAATAATGCTATTTAATCTATGTAGTTAAATGTGGCTCTTTGAGCAGAAATCTATATCTCACTTACGGATAGACTAAGCTATGTTCAGTTTCTGTTTTTAGTCTTTATTTATTTAAAATTAGAAAATGCTAACTCACAATTACAGGGTTTTGGTATTGGCAGCAAGTATTTCATGGCTTTTTCAGATTGATTGGGATATTAAGATGAAATGAGGACCCAGAAATTATACAGACATGTCTTAATAAAAACTATTATCAGTGCATCATCAGATGCGAACTTGACAAGCACATTGCACTCAACAGCTGGAACGTTGGATATTTCAACTTGTCAGAGAATAGATTCCAATTCTAGTCTGCGGTTTCATTTGGCTCTGAAAAATATTCTACATGTTCTATTAAAGCATTTAAATGTGGGTTTTAACTGTGCCTAATGATATGTCATCAGTTTCTTTCTGCAATGAATTGAGGAAGATCTTTAGATTTTGGGAAAGAGCCAAATTCTTGGCACTCCTTTTGCAAACCATTTGCACTTAAGACAGTTTGATTGGTTATCCAGAGTATGACAAATAATGATGTTTTGTCCATGAAATCATAGGTTTTTAGGCTGTTCAAGATACTAATATATTCCTCTCTGGTGTGAAGACAACATTTAATTTCATCTTTCCCTTAAAAAACTCACATGTGTGTATTTTTTCTCAACAGCAATCATACTTCACTATGTGAAAGGAAAGTGTTATTTTTTGACCATTTCTGTACACAGCACACACACACAAAAATGCATTCAGTGTCCATGAGTTGATCAGATTCCAAATTTTCACTGAGTTAGCTTCAGGGGGTTGTAGCGGTTTTCTGTGATTAAAGCAGTTTGTAGAATAACATTCAGGTGACACTTCTTTGTTTTCATAACAAACTGACTTGCTGCACGCAGAGCTGATGCCCCTTCAGGGACAATAGTCCAGTGCAGCTTTTCTAGCTAATCATGGGTTACAAAATAATCATTGACTAAATGATAATTTAAAATGTTCCTCTTTTATAGCATGGGATTTCAGTAATAAAGAAGAGAAAATGTGACCTATATAGCATTTCTTCTATTAAATAGATGTATGTATGGCGCATATGCAGGGGACTGATTCATATTTTAAACCTTTCAGCATATTTAAATGAGCTGTTTTATAGCTCTTGTTGGATAATTTTGTCTTCTCTGTCGATTTGGGGCCAGTTTCTATTGACTTTATTTCTTCTCTAAGTTATGGTTCACATTTTCCTGTTTTGGGTTTTGTTTTGTTTTCGTTTGGTTTTTTGGCCTGTAAAATTGTTATTGACGGTTGGACATTGTAACATTTAATGGTTCATTGTTTAGATTTTTTCCCCCTGTTTTAAAGAGTGTTGAAATCTATTTTGGAAAAAAGGTTAAGTTACTTGTAGATAAACATGATATTTTCAAGCTTTGTTTTTAAGAATTGCTTGAGCTGGTCTAGAGGTGACCTTAGGGCTCATTTATTTCTACTACTAAGGCTGACAATTCTGAATTCTCTTCTAGATACACTGGGTTTTAAGGAGGTCTCTTCACTCTGGGTGGTAGGAATTGAAATGTCTTTGGGAGCTTTGTAAGCTCTGAAATTTGTTCGGCTTATATCTCTCTCTCCGGAGGCTGGTTTTTTTGCTTGGCTCCTTAAACAGTTTCATGTAAAACATGCTCAGATTAGCATTCATACAAATACCTTTCTAGCCCTCTTTCTTGCATAACTCCTTATTCTCTGGGATTTCCCACCATTTCCTTCAGAACTATATCTGTCTCCTTAACTCAGCAAGGCCACAAAGTACTTCTGGGGTTCCCACTCCTGCGGAACAGACTAGAAATTGCCTCCAGATAGAAATTCACAGGAAATGTAGGCTTCAGCTTGTCTGTTTCCCTTCTCTCCAGGCTCAAACTCCTGTGCTGCCTTTTACCCAATGTTTGAAAACAATTATTTCATATACTTTGCCCACTTTTCAAGTCATTTATAGCTGGAGAGCAATTCCCATACCAGTTTTTCTTTCATGAGAGACATCTGTAGCTGATTTAAATAACTTTCTTTAGTGTTCATTATACCTCATTGTGCCTACTCTGCTATGATGAGTATGATGTTGAAAGATGTTCATGGGTGTGGCTGGTTAGCTCAGTTGGTTAGAGCGTGGTGCTGGTAGCACTAAGGTTGCCGGTTCTATCCCTGCATGGGCCACTGTGAGCTGCTCCCTCCTTTAAAAAAAAAAAAAAGATGCTCACGTATTCTTCGTATGTGATATAATTTAAGTAGCAAATTTATCCATATCCTTCTGGATGCTTTTATGTCAGATTTGGTTGGGAAAAGATTGGTTTACCAGTGAGGTTGTGGAGACAGAGCCAGGAGTGCAGTTTCCAGGCTCTTGGCCTCACGTGGAAAGGTGCTGGCTCAGGTAGTAAATGGCCATCAACTGTGATTGGACGGCCATCAGCTGTGGCTAGTTGGCTGTCAGTTGTAACCAGTGAGCCATTGGCCACTAATATAACTGCTGTGGCTACGCTAGCAGACAATGAGGGCTAGCAAGAAGATGGTGGCTGAGCTAGCAAGAGTGGATTGCAATTAGCAGAATGGATTGCAGCTAGCAAGGGGAGTCGATCTGTTGGCAGAAAAGCGGACAGCAGGTCACACGTTGTGTGAATCCAGCCACCAGTGAGACTATAGTGGTATGACTCCCCTACCTATGGCTCCGTGGGTATTCCTTATTCGGCCTAGCCACATCCTGCGTTCTTATGTGGGGAGCGGGAGCTGAGACTCCGCCTGCCGTCCTACATGGCAGAGGTCATAGTATTTTGTTTGGAAATAATAAAAAAATATATATATATATATATTGATGACTTTAGGCTACAGTTTAGCCCAATTTGTAACAATGAATCTATATAACTGTGGGAAAATTCATTCAGTTGAATGAAATCTAATTTTTCAAATATTGTTTTTCATTGTTTTCGAATTGCAATTTCCTTTCTGGATGCTTTAATAAAACCATCATGTTAACATATTTAATTTTTTTTCTTGAATTCACAGGTATATATTCCATATTCTCACTGGAATCCAATTTTCTAGTTATGTTTGTGATGTTACTCTGAATTATACTATTTATATTAACATTTTCATTGCTACTTTTACCTTGCAGTTCACTATTTGCAGCCATTGATCCATATTTGTGTGTGTGTGTGTGTGTGTGTGTGTGAGAGAGAGAGACTGAGAATTGGGGATATATGTTAATGGATTATTTACAAGGAAAAGAACATACATAGTGAACATTTTAAATAATATTACAATGACATGTTAGTATATTTCTATTTATATGAAGGTTAAAAATTTAATCTATAATGATACATATGAGAAAGCAGTTCCTTTTTTAGGAGTAATGAGTTGGAAGAGACACCAGTGAAGCTTATGGGAAGCTGATGGTAATGTGTGTCTCAATACGGGTACTAGTTACATGTGTATGCTTACTGAGTAAAAATTCATTGAACTGTTCTAATATGTTTAGTAGTTGTTTTTTTTATTATGTATATGTTATAGATTGCAAAACTTTTGTTAATGACATGCAACTATGTTAACTGAGATAAACTGTGACTGAAATGAAGGGCCACCGAGATTAAGTGATCAATGCAATCTTATAATACATGTGCAAACATTAAGAATCTGATAATGAAATTTGTTTTTTTTTTTAAAAGATTTTATTGGTGAAGGGGAACAGGACTTTATTGGGGAACAGTGTGTACTTCCAGGACTTTTTTCCAAGTCAAGTTGTTGTTCTTTCAGTCTTAGTTGTAGAGGGCGCAGCTCTGCTCCAGGTCCAGTTGCAGTTGCTAGTTGCAGGGGGCGTGCTCCAACCAACTGAGCCGTCCTGGAGCTCCGGCAGCTCAGCTCAAGGTGCCATGTTCAATCTTAGTTGCAGGGGGCGCTGCCCACCATCCCTTGCAGGACTCGAGGAGTTGAACTGGCAACCTTATGGTTGAGAGCCCACTGGCCCATGTGGGAATTGAACCGGCAGCCTTCGGAATTAGGAGCATGGAGCTCTAACCGACTGAGCCACCAGGCCGGCCCCCTGTTGATTTTTTTTTAATTGGGGAAGGGGAACAGGACTTTATTGGGGAACAGTGTGTACTTCCAAGGCTTTTTCCAAGTCAAGTTGTTGTCCTTTCAATCTTAGTTGTAGAGGGCACAGCTCAGCTCCAGGTCCAGTTGCCATTGTTAGTTGCAGGGGGCGCAGCCCACCATCCCTTGCAGGAGTCGAGGAGTTGAACCAGCAACCTTGTGGTTGAGAGCCCACACTCCAACCAACTGAACCATCTGGCACTGGCCCATGTGAGAATCCAACCGGCAGCCTTCGCCATTAGGAGCACAGAGCTCCAACCACCTGAGACACTGGGCCGGCCCCTGATAATGAAATTTGAATGACAATTTCTGTGAAATTAATCTTACTTTTAAATCCTTACTTCATTTCTTTTTCCTTTAAAACCACTAAACTACTTGTGGAACTGTTAGTATACACACAGGACAACCAATGTTTAATGGACTATACATTGAAAAATTCTCATTTAGAGAATGGGTTTCAGGTACTTTGCTTTCTGTTGATTTTACTTAATGCAGCATAGGAGTTGAAGAATCTAAGTAATCAATCACGTTGCTTAACCAATAGAATGTCTTTTTCTAAAGGACATATTCGGTTTATATTCCACGTAAATTTTCTGGCAGATATTAATTATACAGATATATTCTGTTTGTAATTAAAATGAGAGTTAAACAATTTAACTTTTCCTATATCGTTTTTCAAAATAATACACGAATGTTGTCATGTTTTAAAAGGCAAATAATAAAGAAGACCTTATGAGGAAAAGCATCTACCTTAACTGACCCCTTTATCTTCAGTCCTATTTTCATGCATTTATTTATCAACTGTATTAACCACCCAATATATATCAGATAGTTTTGTAGATATATTGTATCATTATTTCCTGATTTATCAACTTTAATACTGTCTATGGACACCCAGAACTAAAAGATAAGAATATAGCTCACTTAACACTACCCTGGCTTGGCACAAACACTTTGGGAGTTTCAGAGTTGAAGGAGATTTTGGAGATTGTACAATGCTGAGAGAGACTTCAGTGAAAACACTGCAGAAGAAGAAAAAAATTAATGAACTTGATAACATAGCAATAGAAACTTTAACACAAAATACACCAAGAACAAGAAATGGGGGAAAAAACAAAACCCACATCATCAGTGACCTATGACACAACAAAAAGTAGCCTAACACATGTGAAACTAAAGTTCCAGAATAAAATAATAGAGGATTTGAAAAATGAAGGCTGAAGTATTTCCAAATTTGATGACAATTATTATCCCAGAGACCCAAGAAGCTCACAACACCCAAACAGGAGAATGAAAAAAACAGACCAAAGCACATCATAATCAAATTGTTGAGAATCAGTGATAAAGGTAAAATCTTTAAAAAATCACCAGAGAAAAAAGATGCATTGGGTATTACAGAATAAAAGTAAAAATGATTGCAAACTTGTCCTCAGAATCAATGCAAACGAGATACACTGGAGTGACATCTTTAAAGTACTAAAAACACAAAATCCTCTCAAGCTAGAATTCTACACTCAGTGAAAAATATCTTTTAAAAATGAAAACAAAATATACTTTTTCAGAAGGAAAAAAAACAGAGGCAATTCATCACCTTCAGACTGGCACTACAAAAAAAAAAAAAAGAAATGTTGAAGGTATTCTGTAAACAGGAGGAAAATCATACCAGATGAAAATATGGATCCATACAAAGGAACAAAAAGCACTGAAAATGCTAAATATGTGGGTAAACCATTTTTTTTTTCTTATTTTTAAATCACTTTAAAAGATATTTCAGACCAGGATGGCAATTTACGTTCTTGGGGAGCATTTAGGAGGTCCCCCACTCACATCCTTCCATAGTAACAACAATTTGGCAGACGTGAACAGACAAAAGTGCCTTTGTGGGAGCTTGTGAAACCTGCTGTAACCCAAGACCAAGCAGGACGATTTTGAGAAGGCAGCCTCATGCCCAGGTGGCAGAATACCAGCCATGGTCCCGGACACAGTCCCATCCCTTGTGGATTCAGCTACCGCCCCCTTTGGCTTTGGTCCTACTGACAGCACTGCCTGCCTAGGGACCCTCAAAATATTGTGAGATTTACCTCTGGGAGCTCGACCAGGTTCTCACAGTAAATATCAGAAAAATACCCTTGTGCTTCTGGCGGGCAGAGGGGAAAGGAACCATTTTGAAATATGCCAGAGCATTCTGTTATCCTTAGAAAGGTTTTGCCCTCCGAATAAACTAGTTAACCAGAGCCTAACCTGCTAGGGTATTATCAGAACCTAAGTGACCTAGGGAAAGGGAATAACCAAGTCCAGCCCATTCTAGCCAACCTAAGGGGGGAGAAAATTTGAGGAACTCATGGGGAGTTCACCATCCAGAGCATTGGCTCACTAAAAGACTGAGACGTAATCACAGAAATATAGGGCGCTCCCCTCATGTTTTTAAGCCCCTGATGATCGAAAATGCCTTTTTTCCTTCTTCACATATGAAAGATATATGTGAGGGTAAAATTCTAAAGTCTGAATCCTTTATTCTTATAAATATGTAAATAAAATCTGCTCTCATAGTTTCCACTGCTGCAGATTGGATATTTTATAGCAATCTGAGTCACTTCCTTTTTAAGTTACCTATTATTTTTATCTAGAAGCTTACCAGATTTTGTTTTTATCCACAAAATTGCTAAATGTCACCAGCATCCCAGGTTATTGTTATTGTTGTTAATTCTGCCTAGTAGACAAATGTATGCCTTTCCCTCTGAGGAAAGCACATGTACCAAGAGGGTCTAGCTATCAGTTATACGCAGGGAATCTAGTCAAGCCAGACAGTTGGCACCAGGGAGGTCTAGCACTAGGCAGCCAGCATTGAACCATGGGACTGAGTTGCACCAGCTACACTCCTGGAGAGATTGAATGGGGACAAAGCAGAACCCTAAACCCTATGAGGCAACTGGGAAAGGAAACAACTCAGAAATATATAAACAGGCTTATAAACCATGGATCCAGTTACTGAACCTGGAGTGTAACACAACAGTGTGATGGTCCGGGTGACCAGGCAGTCACAGAGTTTCAGCATTAAGAAACAGGAAAGTGCCCATTCAAGAATGCAAATGTCGCAAGAGGGGAGGATGCAGCCATAAGCAGACAGTAATCTTGAAGAGTCAGCCTCAGAAATAAGAGTATATGATTCCATCTCCTTCAATTCCTGAGGTTTAATTTCATAGGTTTAATTATAAGACATTTTTTTCATTTTTCTTCCTTGTCCCAGAATATGAGTTCTGACCGTTAAGTTTGCAAACTTGTTGCAACCATGTTGCTAACTTTTTCTGATATCAGAGGGATTATTCATTATGAATTTGTACCAACTGGACAAACAGTTCACCATGTTTACTATGTGGAAGTGCTGAAAAGGCTGCGTGAAAAAGACGACCTGAACTTTTCACCAATAATTCATGGCTCTTGCATCATGACAATGCACCAGCTCACACGGCACTGTCTGTGAGGGAGTTTGTAGCCAGTGAACAAATTACTGTATTGGAACACCCTCCCTCCTCACCTAATCCGGCCCCCAGTGACTTCTTTCTTTACCTGAAGAGAAAGGAAATATTGAAGAGAAGATATTTTGATGACATTCAGGACATCAAGGGTAATACGACAATAGATCAGATGGCCATTCCACAAAGAGTTCCAAAATTGCTTTGAAGGGTGGACTAGGAGCTGACGTCAGTGCATAGCTTCCCAAGGGGAGTACTTCGAAGGTGACCGTAGTGATATTCAGCAATGAGTTATGTAGCACTTTTTCTAGGATGAGTTTGCGAACTTAATTGTCCAACATCGTATGTATGATTAAACGTCATGGAAGTCGGAATCTCCACATGCACCTTAGTTTGAACCTCCTCCTTTTTCCACCAATAGTAGCTAAAGAAGTGTTTCTCAAACAACTTAACTGAGGGGAAAGTTAGCCTCCATCTCAATAAACTTGTGAGTGGACAAAGTAGGACTGTTCTTAGAGGATGGGGCCATGATATAATAAAATCAGCATATAATGGGTCAGAACAGAGACACACTAAATCATGTTAAGGTGAATCTAACTCCAGGCCTAGACTTGATGGAAAATAAGACACATACAAAGGGAATTGTCTCCCCACAGAAGTGTAGAAAAGAGGTAATCTCTGACACTGAGGCTGAAGGTGAGACATTGGACTCTAGTGAATTCACCAGTTATGCCTTTCAGCAGGGCTTCTCTTTGCAACACCAAAATATCAGGTTGTACTTTCCATAACAACACACACACACACACACACACACACACACACACACACCTGTCCCTTTCAACCCTATCTGACACAAGAGCTGTATACTTTATCACTAATGGATCACAAATGTTAGTTTTTAAACTCACCCATTGGACTATGGTTTTCCAAGGTGACATGTACAACTCTGTTAATTTTGTGATGTTAGATACTGAGAGTAATAGTACCGGGTCCTTAGAAATAAAATGAGCTAAGTGAAGATATTGTTAAGCACCCTTTAGAATCATTGTGTGAAGTTTGTAGCTCATAGTTTCCCTTTAATTAAACTCTGCTTGCTCTATTCAGCTATTTAAATTACACAGAATATGATGTTCTGTCAAATGCTTTTAAGGATAATGTAGAATTTCCCTCACTAATTTCCGTCTTTCATTCAACGTTTCTGTTCTGTTAACACAATGAGAAGCAGGGAAATGAGGTTCCTTTCTTGTTGGTTTCTAAGCAATGTGAGGAGTGCAATGCATACAATGTATGAACTGTAAGGAAGTTACTGTGCAGACATCCAGAGCCCTTATTTCTTGTAACCGATGATGTTTTAGAAATTCAAAGAGTTTGCTTGAAAAGGTTCCAGTGCTTCTACAAACCTGAAACCCCTCATCGAAAGCTAGCCCTCAACTCTGAGAAGGACGGTGGGCCTAAAATCATCAGTATGGCTTCATGGCAGCTTTTGGCTGAAATAGACGGCAGGCACTCAGCCTGCCTTCCAGAGTCCTTGCTACAAGTCAGGACCCCAGAGAAAGTGACCTAGGAAACTGGAGAGTGGCTAAGTGGGGAAAGGTGCAATCCAGGCCATGCCAAACAAGTAATTAAAGGAGGAAAAAGATTTTGCACCAACAAGCTCTGAAGAAGCCCCAACTTTCACTCTAAAGTCAGGTACAGTGGTACCTCGGTTTTCAAACATAATCCGTTCTGGAAAACTGTTCAAGTTCTGAAACGTTCGAAAACCGAGGCACAGTTTCCCAATAGAAAGTCATGCAAAATGGATTAATCCGTTCCAGACCTTGTAAATCAACCCCTAAAACTGCAAATTTAGCATGAATTTTACTATCTAATGATACCATAGATTCATAAAATGACAGCATTCGTAAACCGAAATGTTCGTCAACGGAGACATTCGAAAACCGAGGTACCACTGTATTTTATCTGTGTGTTAAATTTAGGGCACAGGTAAACAAATCACTAAGCTTGAGCACAGGAACAGTGATGAGAATTTTTGTTAAGTTTCTCTCTACTAATTGGCATCACACGTGTTTTCTGATTTTACCTTTTATTTTTCACTACCCACCCCCGACCCTCCCTTTCTGTTTCTTATCGTCTCTTCCTCTTGAGCATTTTCCTGTCTACAACTTTCTGGATTTCCTTTTCTGTGAATCAGCCTCCTCAGTGGCCGGAGGCACCAGACCTAATTTAGCCTGGTTGGGGGTAATCAGACTAAAGCAGTTACTGATTCTTCTCTGAAGAGGGTCTGCACAACCCTCGACCCTCAGCACACTTGATTTGCATTATTAAATGCTTTATGGGAAGACAAGTGTTCACTGGGTTTTCTAGAAATGCTCGAGTGCTCCATGCCCTGAGACTGGGCCCTTTTGGGGGTCCATTGTCAGATGGGAATCAAGTGTCCCTGATTTCTGAGCTGCTGCCCTTGTTGGAGCAGAGATCTAAGTGGATAACCTGGTCCAAGAGCCCGAGATTCCACGTCAGATTGCTGAGTTTTCTTATTCCTGGTTCTGACACCATCTCCATGAAGGTACCCTCGGACAACCTCTCCCCCTGGCTCTCAGTTTTCTCATGTGAATTAAGGGAATTGACAGAAAAGGAAAGTAAGTTTCAACTTCCTTGACAATCACCACTGACTGGAAGTGGTTACTTGGACCACTGTGTTCAGAAGTAGCCTGAGTGTTGTCTTTCAGTATTGTCACTGTAGTCTGTTCTAATCGCATTATATCATAATGACTGACTAATAGCACTGGTTAAAAACACTGGATTTGGAATCAAAGTTTTCTGGACTCACTTACCAACTGTGTTACCATTACTGTGTTAACCCAAAAATAAGATCTAGGCGGACAATCATCTCTAATGCGTCTTTTGGAGCAAAAATTAATATAAGACCCGTATTATTATATTATATTATATTATATTATATTATATTATATTATATTATATTATATTATTATATTATATTTATTATATTATACTATACTATGTTGTATTAAATTATACCTGGTATTATATTATATTATGTTATATTATATTTATTGTATTATATTATGTTATACCCGGTATTATACTAATATTATATTACATTATACCTGGTCTTATAATAAAATAAGACCAGGTCTTATATTGATTTTTGCTCTAAAAGGCACATTAGAACTGATGGTCCGGCAAGGTCTTATTTTCGGGGATACATGGTAACATATTTCTTCTCTAAGCTTCTTTTTCGTTACATGTAAAATGAGGAGAATGATATTACCTACCTTCTAGAGTTGCTGTATACATTAGATAATTCATATAAAGTTCATAGCACTGTACCTTACAGAGCATGAGCTTACAGTGTATGTACCAATTATCTGCATGGCTCTCAGCTCACTTACAAGCCCATATAAATATATAGCGGAATGTATGGACAGAGGATTGGGACATGGTGCTTTACCAGTTACCATCCCTAGACCAAATGCTTTCTAAAGTGCTTTCCAGCTCTTGAGTTATGTTTTTGTGGATAACCAAACAGCACAGATTGAGGCTTAGTCACCTTAGCAGCATGTATGATGGAATATGTGGTAGGCAGAAGTGGATGTTGACAGCTTTCCTTGATTGGCTATTTTAGTTGAGTTTGTCACCCAGCTTTTGGAGTTCTTGTAACTAGGCATGTCTCACCACTCAAGAAACAATTAGTTAGAACCAGGAGATCAAAACCAGGCAATTTTGTTGTTGTTGTTGTTGATCTTGTAGATTAACTTTATATCACACAGATTTATATCAGTTGATTTTTATCTGTCTGATAAATCTAGTATTTTTGTGGTTTGGGTGCAGTTACCACTTCCAATACAAACAATTCTGACTCTTCTATTGATTCTGGGAAAACCAATCATTCGATACATTTTTGGCATGCCTGTGTATTCAGGCACTGTTATATCCATTAAAGATGCAAAATCACATAACGCATGGCTTGTAGAACTAAAGATCACAGTATCTGAAAGACAATTTCTAGTGGAATTCATGAGTTTTTCCAGCCCTGATTCCATATATTTAACATACTAGTTCTTTATCCTCTATGGTAGGTATTTCTGTATTCACCCATATCCAGTTCCCCTTTCCTTTCTAGGCACAGAACAGCTTCATTCTCATTCTTCCTTGCAAGTAGGTGGGGAGTGTGTGGTTAAATCTAGCTGATGAAATATGAGTGGAAATGATTACATGTCACTTCCTCTGCAAGGCACTTAAGGTTAGATAAAAGTCTCCATGCTTTCTCTCTCCCTGACATTAGTGCTCTGAAAGTTCCCAGCAAAATTGGTAACAGTACAAGGTGGACCATCCATTGAGGTGTGAACCTCCTACACCTACCTCGTCTCACTGCCTGTTTGTGTGGGACATGTAGAGTGAGCAAAATATAAGCCCTTGCTATGTTAAATCACTGATATTTTTAACATTGTCACTGTAGCACGGTGCAGACTACACTTAACTTTTTATTTTAAATAAAGGCTTCCAACCAACGGAGAGAGGGTAGTATCTCCTATGCATATTAACTCCCTTCTCTTCTTTTAACCAAATATCTGAGGTTGAAGAATATTTAAAACATCATTTATGCAATATGGGGCACAGGCTAAAACACCAAGATAATTTCAGTCCTATCACCAAATTTGTCTCTGTCCTACCTATATTTTATACAGTGCAGTGTTTTTATATAATTGCTCAGCTTATCTGCTAAAGCTAGTAAATTGTGTGAATTATTTTTAGTATATTTAATACTAAAGTGGGCACATTTTGTGTCGTGATAAATAAATCCAATTCTTCAAATCCTTTCTAAAGAAAACATTCTATTTTTACTTAGTTTTAGAGTCGAGAAATACTTGTGTTGATAACAGAAGGC
This sequence comes from Rhinolophus sinicus, assembly GCF_036562045.2. NCBI lineage: Eukaryota > Metazoa > Chordata > Mammalia > Chiroptera > Rhinolophidae > Rhinolophus > Rhinolophus sinicus. Next base: position 104,362,361 of record NC_133768.1, on the reverse strand, counting down.
TTAGTTATGAGAAGTTGACTTGAGAGTATAACAAAATATCACAAATCTCCAGATCACAACCAAATCCAAGGTCATTTCCGGTGTAGCATATTGTTACATGTGTTATAAGCCACTGCAATTGATTTCCCATTTTATTAAGATAATAGTACTTGCTCTTTCATAATTAGAAAATTTCTGCACATTCAAAATTTTGACCACTGTTGCGCAAAGAGACATAAATATATAAGTAATTTGTAAATGCTAGATAAATTTAGAGATCTCCACCATTTAATATACTAATAAGTGATGTGATAAGTTTTAACATACATTTACAGCTCATCTTAATTTTGCATGTGTTTATAAATTGAAAAAAAGACGTAAACAAAATTAGTGATTTTCTTTTCATTACAGTTTCTTTTATGTACTGGGTGGGGAATATATCTACATAAAATCAAACTCCAGGTGGAAATGGAAATATTCAGTAAGATCCTTGTATATTTTGCTTCTCCATACCACCATATGACGATTCAGAGACATCTGCGTAATTGCTAACATTCTAAACTTTCATATTCAACTCATGAAGCTTAAGACTTAGTTGTATTTACGTGACAGGAAACTAGAAAACAGTCCACCACCAAGTTCTTACCTTTATTAAAGCCCTTGTTGCCTTGTATGAAAGTAAGCCCTATGCGTACATGTCTCTGTCCGTGAAGATTGTCTTGAGCTCCTTGAGTTTTGCCCAGTATGTCTCTACTTCCACTACGTCCCCACCTCACCAAATGCATTTTCTGCCCTGTATCCAGTAATCTCCAACATTTTCATGGTCCTCTGTTACTGATAAGCGTAATGTCCAAGCTCCTAATCACGCCATTCGCGTTCCCCTAGGAGCCAGTGTTTGGCTAGCCCTCTAGACTCAGCTGTTCTCCTGTCCCCAACCAAATACCCTATGTGACGTTTATTTAAGTGTGGGCCACAAAATTACCCTATGAGACCTGGCTTGATGTCACCTCTCAGGGAAGCCTTCTCAAACTCCCAAGTAGGATTGGAGGGCCCTCTTTGGTGCTCATTGAGCACCCAGCGCTCATCCTCTTCATAGCACTTATTTCCATGCTTACCAACTGTCTGTCTCTGTTTTCTCCGTAAAGGCTGGGAGCTCTTTGAAAGCGGGAACCCTTGCCTCTTCTCTGTGTTTTCCCAGTTCCTAGCAGTGATCCTGGCTGTGATCGTAGGAGGAAGTGAGACGGAATTGTGCCTTGCTTAACATTTGGTAGCTGTAGCCTGAAAACACAGCCAATGGTGTGCCAAAACCAGATCACACCAGTCTATTAGAGCCAATTGTGTGGATTTCTTCCCAACTCTACCTACAGTGGCATCACTTCGTGGCTTGAAATTGGCTGTGGTAGCTGAAAATGCCACAAAAAATTGGTAAATGGTACAAATCCTGGTCTTTTGTTTTTCTTCCAGAGATCTGGTTGTTTCCCTTTACCATCACATCACTGAAAAACATTTGTGTCTACTTTGGTAAAGAGGCAAACTGTCCAGCTATATATCATGAAGTCAAGCTAGATAGCTCAGATACATCAGCATTTGAAAAGCAAAACTAACCCCTTTTTCATTTAAAATAAAATGCTTTCCCAGTCACAGCTTCATGACTGGTTAGAGAAGGATTTGTAGTTTTCTTCATTAATGACTGCCTACCGTATTTACCCAAAAATAAGACCTAGCCGGACAATCAGCTCTATTCCGTCTTTTGGAGCAAAAATTAATATAAGACCCAGTCTTATTTTACTATAATATAAGACCTGATCTTATATAAGTTTGGGTCTTATATTAATTTTTGCTCCAAAAGATGCATTAGAGCTGATTGTCTGGCTAGGTCTTATTTTCGGGGAAACATGGTAAGAATCTGAGTGAGTGATGATTCTACAAGTATGTATAGTAACTATGATAACTTTTTAATTTCATCATCATAATAACTATATTGGATTAGTTATGCAGAATTCCATAAATAGTAGTGTATGTTTTGCTGAGCGGTGGCAGTTATGAAAAATGGGAAAACACGTGGATGTAATCATAACCAAAAGCAGTCAGTCTGTAGCCAACCAGTTATTTCTAAAACATCCTTCAAATAGAAGTTTCAGACCAATATGCCTACCTGATAGCAGTTTGCATAGATCTTAAAGTATTCATTTCTCCAGTTGTGCTGCTATGAAAATATTAGACGGGAACTGCTCTTATCAAGAATCTTAGTGGAAATGATTCTCTCCCTATCAGTTTAATGGCATGTAAATAGACTCAGAATAGGATTTGGGTAAAATGCATGATTTCAAACTATGAAATATATAACAACTCTCCTAGAGAACCTTAATAGCTAAATATTTACGATGATGTAGTCAAGTGGTTCCCGAACATCACTGGTGCTGGCTGGCCTAGATGCATCAGAATTACCTGGGGAGCTGCTTAACATACTCCTGTACCCCATAAAAAGAGGGTCTATGATAAGCCTGGGAATCTATATTTTTAACAAGTTCCCGAGATAATTCCAGTATATTGATTGAAAGCTCTAATGTAGTTGTTTTTTATTTTTTTACCCTAAGTCCTCTCTTGCAAACATTTATTTTAGTTTGCAAGTTTGTCTTTTACTTTAAAACAGATGCTCTCAGATCTGAGTAATGACCATGAAGAGAAGCCAGAATTCATCAGTAACATCAACAAATGGCCAAAAAGGGTTTTCAATATAGAATGCAAATTATTGTGCTTACACATGAAAAATGAGTAGGGAAATGAAAGCAATTATCTCAACAGTCTAGCTTCCCTTCCCCTTGAAATAGTGTCTCTGATGACCTGTCCACAATTGAAAGACAGGTGCTTTGATCACTGATTTTTCCAGATAATTTTCTTAATTATTCTTTGTGAATATGTGCAGCTATTCTTAAATGGAAAAATCAGAGGCATGGGCTTTCCGTGACTTTTCCTCTATGAAAATCTTTGCTTATTACCTATGATAGAACCACTCCTTAATGATTTAAAAGCCAGATGCAAGCTGGAATTTTTTGGCATGATGGCACCTTAGTGTCTCAAAAAATATGTGTGGCTACTTAAACAAAAATAAATCTGCTATATATATACTTACGCACACACTGGGAATGCCAAAAACACGTATACAAGTGGACACTTTTGGTCAATGTTGCTCAAGCAGTAGTTCACTGTAATCAGAAGTGTCTGGACGCTGATGGTAACCACTTTGAGCTCCCTCCTCTTGTAATTGCAGAAGTCAAACGTGACTTGCATTCATCTTTTATTATCAGTATGTATTGAGTATTACAATTAATACAGCTTTTTCTTTTCTTAAAATGTGTATACATTTTTTGATAACCTCTGTATTATATATATGTGATATATATTCAATTGCATATGTACCTTTGTTTTTCTGAGCAGAGTTTTGACTTATCTCAGTTGAGATGTCCTTTGCATTCACCTGAAGGACTACATGTAGACTTTAAAAGCAGCAGATGGACTGCCTAGGAGCTATGAGTCAATACTCTGCTTTACTTAAGAATGTATCATTTTCTTAGAACATACACATTTGTAAAAGAAACACAGGGTGTTTTCTTTAGCACCCATGAGTACATAATCATTCTCTTTTGTATTTGATTGTACCTCTTCTTTGAAAGGAAACCTAGAAGTTTTTATGTTCTACAACCATAGATTTCTTATGCTACCTTGTTGTCGAATGCCTCCAAATGTCATTATAACCACATGTAATTTCGTAGTAATTCAGAAAATATTTTTAAAATTTATGCCAATATTTGGAATTCCTTGTAGTACCCTATTTCTGAAAAGAAAAATATTAAGACTTAAAATCAGGGGTAACAATATTTAAATAACAATATTTAAATTCTTTTGACTGTGGGATTTTATTTTTGTTTTTCTTGTTTGGATGTAGATCTGCATCATTGACTTTATCACCTTGCTGCTAATGTCTTGTCCAGAGCTACTCATTTAATTACTTTTTCAAAACATTCATAACACAACATGGCTATAACTGTACAGCTGCAGGCCTTACTGAAATTCTAATGAAGATCACTGATAGTATTTGATCCGGCCTTCCTTTCTAAGTGTTCCCATTAGTTCAAATTAAAGTGCTATGTTAATGTGCTTCCTGCCATACAGGACAATGAAGACATCTTTTATTGACAGTGGAGATGATTTGGGATGATAAGGATTATCATCTTGATTTTCTTTATTTTCACAAAAGCTCAAGTCAAAGATTAAAATAATCACAATATTACAAATATTATGGAATGTAAAATAAGATCTATGAATTAGACATTAGTCATATAAATAAATATATTATGATAGAGTGGAAAGAGCCTTATTGCAAAAGTGAAGAGCCTTGAGTTCTGATTTAGGATCAGCTACCACACAGGCTAAGCTGGATGGCTTTGGAAAATCATTTAATGTCTCCGGGCATCAGTTTCTTGGTTGTGGTATAGGATATTGAATTGAGTGGTCCCTAAAGCCTTATGGAACTCTAATGATTTGGATGGGGGAAAGTAAAATCACTTAAAATTAATAAACTCTAGTGGTTGGAAGTCATTTCAGCATGATATTTTGAGGGCACAGAGGGCTGGAAACATGAACGCAAATTGTTCAAAGATTTTATTCAAGAACAAGTTGGAAATAATTGTTGTGTGTAGCACTTAGAGTTATCTGTATTCTTGAATTACAGTTAACAAGGCCCTTAGAATAAGAGCAAACACATCTAGAAAGAAGACCCATTAAAGCAGGAATAATGCAAAAATACTTTTAAGTTGATTAGGGACAAAAATAGCACTGTGACCCAATTTGGATTCAGTTTACAAAAATAATTGTAATGCGATTCAGTCTAAAGTGGTTGGTCCTCCTGGGCAATGGCAAAAGTTGAAAAAAATTTTTTGACAAAACTTAAAAATAGGTCAAGAACTACCAAATGTATGGTTCCCATTGCAGACTGTGAAAGTGTGAAAAATGAATCGGAATACAAATACAGAAAATGCATATATAATTTGAAAAAGAGACTCAGCTGAGAAACATGAGGTGCAGATTTAGAATCTAGCTCATCTTTGAGATTGAAATACTCATGATAGAGTTCCACTAGCTGCAAATAATAGCGTGGAGGAGTAATTAATGAATCCTTTCAGAAAAATAAATACTTAAGCAGCACTTCAGAAGGAGTACAATTCAGTATAAACACATGTAAAGTTTGATCAATTTGCTTCTTTTCATTACATGGATCATCTTTTTGTTAAGTGGGAGGAATTAAAGAGGGAGCAGCATAATTCAGTGAAAAAGTTACTGGCCAGGTATATCTGCTTATGCTTATGCTGCCAGTGTGAAGTGAGTCTGAGCTTACACGAAACAGTCCACTGCAGCTGCAGGTGACATCAGAAGTGTTCTGAACACGTGGATGTGACATGAAGAATCAGAGACACCTGCTACACACAACAGCTCGACTTTAACAAAAATAAAGGAAACAAATACCTTTTCTTCAAAGATATCCCAGATAGGAGGTATGGCTTGGAATCATCTAGATCATTATTTTAACAATGCTTATGACTTCTCATGAGCACCCAGTAATGGTTATATTTTTGGACGATGGAATCAAAAGGAAAGTAAAATGGAGAGGTGAGCATTTGCTCAAACAATGTCATCACTGTAGACAATTCACCCAGATGACTTAGACCCAAGTTCCTTCTGCCTTTTCAGAAGTCTCCATCCCCAGATCCTCTTAGATAATTACCTCAGTGCTCCATTCCACGTTGTTCAAATGTTCAGTTCTCATTCCTTTCTTTCCTTAGCTAACAAACTAAGGTACATAAGATACACTCTTATTTCAGGAAAAGTTAAATTGTGAATCTTGCAAATACAGTGATTTGTCTACTTGTCCTTTTTCCCTCTTCCCAGATCATTGATTCCATTCAATGCCTTTAGCCTATTGGATTATTTTTGTAAGACAAGGGTCACCACTGACCCTTTGGATATGGTCAATCTCCAACCCATCTTAGTCTAAATAATATTTATCTTCAAACCACATCCTTTCACTTTTAAATTATTTGCATGGCCTTTTTTCGCTTCCCTTTTTTCATACTGTATAGTAAATTGGGATTGAAAACCTAGCTTTGCCACTAAATAGTTTGATGACCTTGTGAAATCATTTCTCTGTGGTCCTTAATTCCCTCATCTATAAAACAAACATCTGTACGATTCTGTTTAAGTCCGCAGTTTGATGGACTGTGTTTGTATTTTCTCATGTGGATCTCACCTGTATGTTTTGTTCATTGTATTTAGACTTCTGCAATCCTTTTTGAGATTCTGTGTGGAATTTATTCATGGGCAACATCCCAAGAGAAGCATCGTATTCCAAATAAGAAAAATTAGCACAATCCAAGTATTCAAGTCACCCATTATTTAATTTCGCTGATGTTCAACAAATCCTAAGACCCTACTAAGTGCCATTAGGGTAGAGAGCTCCAAGTGCAATGAAGGAACAAACAAGAAAACATAACTATAATAGAGTGTGACAAGGGATACAGGCCCTAAAGAATAGATACTGTGGGAGCACAGAAAAGGAGCAAACATTGGGAAGTTTTCTAATTAGATGAAATTTGGGAGAGTTTTTCATTAATATATCACTAGCTTATAAGTTTCTGTTTGAAAAATTCATAGCCAAAATAGTAAAAGGGGTGGGAGATAGATAGATAGATAGATAGATAGATAGATAGATAGATAGACAGACAGATATATATATATAGATAGATAGATGTTTATATATGTATATATATATATACACACATCTATATATATGTGAATGATGTGAATATTCACAGTCTCACTGGCGTCAGTGCATCATGCTTCTTTGAAAGTATCAACCATAAACAAACCATAATGTACTCACCAGAAGCAATAAGAAGAGAGAAAGGAGAGTATGGCTGCACTATCACAGAACCACACTGAATATCCACTTAGAAAGGTACACTAAGGATGCATTCATTAAAACCACAAAGAGAACCATATATTATATTTGCCGAATTTGAGTACCTTGCCTCTGTGTATGATTAATTATTCCTGTCAACTTCAGATATGGAAGGAAAATATAGGGCGCCTCCAGGGAAGGACTGTGGGAAAATTCCTACTTATCTTCCCTCACCCTCATTTTGAATAACTAACAAACACATTTCTTTGTTAAGCTTGTTAGCTAAGGAAAGAAAGGAATGAGAACTGAACATGTCAACAACGTGGAATGGAGCACTGAGGTAATTATCTAAGAGGATCTGGGGATGGAGACTTCTGAAAAGGCAGAAGGAACTTGGGTCTAAGTCATCTGGGTGAATTGTCTACAGTGATGACATTGCTTGAGCAAATGCTCACCTCTCCATTTTACTTTCCAGTTGAGCCCATAGTCCAAAAATACAACCACTACAGTGTGCTCATGGGAAAAGTCATATACAGTTTTAAAACAATGATGTAGATGATTCCAAGCCATAGCTCCTATCTGGGACATCTTTGAAGAAGAGTTATTTGTTTCCTTTATTTTTGTTAAAGTTGAGCTGTTGTGTGTAGCAGGTGCCTCTGATTCTTCATGTCACATCCACGTGTTCAGAACACTTCTGATATCACCTGCAGCTGCAGTGGACAGTTTCGTGTAAGGTCAGACTCACGTCATGCTGTTAGCATCCCATCTCAAGAGCTTGCCATGATGTTTCTACTTTCCTCCTAGGGCCTTCCCCAGTGGTATAGGGATAATAATATTCTTTCCACATACGAGAGATGTGAGATTAGTGTTCCCAAGTGCAATCCTTAGCCAGCGAGGGACAAAAGTCAATGGATACATTATCCTGTCTCTATCTGTCAATTGGACAGTTCTGACAGGAATTCCATATACATTTCAACTGAGCCCCTATAGCCCACAATGGTGGTCTCAATCACATACCTTATATTGTTTTTTTCTCCCTCCCTTGCTTCCCCTCTCTGCTCCCTTAGTCCTGCTCCTGGAATTAACTCCCAAATAAACTACCTGCCCTTGAATCTTTGTCTTTGGCTGTATATACAGGAGAACCCTAAATAAGATAACATGATAGAGAAATTGTTCTGTGTTCATCAGAGTGTTTTCCTGAGTGCCAATAATACTGGCATTAGTCAGCCTCCTTGTAGTAATTCTGGGATCCCTATGACAGAAGTCTGAATGGTGCAATGTCAACAAAAGTGACCTCAGCTGTTCAAAACATCCTGCACCCCAATAAATTTAATTTTTAAAAAAAACCATCTCGCACAATCTTTCATCCCACTCTACTCCTGCCTTGGAGACCTTGGGGAGTGCACGCTCCAAAAGGCATACTCATAAGATGGAGGAGAGCCATCTGACCTCTATAGGTCTTTGCTTGAATGAGAAATAGACTTTTATTACTATAAATTGCTGATATCCCATGTTAAATTGTTACTGAACATAATTTTTCCTATCCTAATGTACTTGGTAAATTGCAACATTTCCTATAGACACATAATCTTTGCAAGTGTAGGTTTGTGTGTGTGTGTTTGCTCAAATATTAAGCTTTATTTACTTATTTACTCATAAACGTTTACTAAGAGTTTATGACAGGTTCTGTGCAAGGAGCTAACAACGTAGTGGGATTCAAGTAAGAAGAAAGACAAGTAAAGCAACACTTTCTATAGAGTGTACTAAGTGCTGCAGTCGGGATAAGCAGAGTGCTCTAGGAAAGGTGAGAGGTCCTCAACATTGAACTTGCTCTCCTTGTTCTTAGAAAAAAATCTGGACTGCAACTTCAATGGGAAATAGAAGTCATCAGAATTAAATCCCCCCCCCCCTTTTTTTTTACTCCCCATGCACTCTTCTGATTATGCAGTCTTTCTCTAGGAGATCTTCTATCCACAAATTTCCTTGCCCAAGTCTCTCTACAAAACAAAACCCTTCCTAGGCTCTTTTTTATACCTGTCCCATTATATCCCATCCTTCCTATTCTAGTTTGTAGCAGACTCTTTAAATGAGCTGTCTGTATTCACTATATATGCCTCATGATTTCTTATTCACTCTTCAACTTCATTCTGGCTTCTGTCTGCACTACGCTATTGAAACTCATCAGTGTTACTGAAAACCTCCATGATGCTAAAGACAATGGATATTGTCCAGTCTTCATAGCTCTCTGGCCTCTTCTTAGTCTGTTTTGTGGGCTCATCTTTCTCTATATATTCCTTCACACAAGTCTTTAGGTTCTGTCATTCTCACTTGGCACACTGGTTTCATATATTTGCATGGCCAAAACTACCATTTATATTCCGAATATTCCCAAATTTATCACCATGTTTTAGATTTCTCTTCCCATTTCCAGATCTCTAATATCTTTCTATCTACTGGGCATGTAGCTTTGAATGTTCTACAAGTATTTCAAAGTGAACATATCAAAATCTCAATCCAGTGTATGTGCATTCACACCTTAACCCATCACTCCATTTGTGTTTCCTATCTCAGCAAATGGCAGATGGCTAGGTAGTTACGAAAAGTACAAAACTGAAAAGTGTTCGTAAAAAAAAAAGAAAAAGGAAGGAAGGAAGGAAGGAAGGAAGGAAGGAAGGAAGGAAGGAAGGAAGGAAAGAAAGAAAGAAAGAAAAGTGTTTGTGAACACTTTCCATTTTTCTTCCTGTTTCAAAGTGGTTATTGCATACTGTCAGTTCTACTTTCTGCGTATCTCTCAAAATCTGTCTCCTTTTTTTGCCGTCCCAATAGACAGTCTCTTATATGCAGGCTATCATCTTCTGTCACAAGGAATTCTAAATTATTATACCCAACCACCATGCCTGCTTCTCATCATATTTCAGTTATCTCTTCATAAGTCCGTCTTCCCAACTAGACTGAGCTCTGAGATGACAACAAATTATCTTCTGCATATTTAAACTTTAGAACCTGGCATAGTAGGTACTCAAACCATGTTAGTTTAGTTGAATAGATGAACAGAGGAATGAATGAAGCCTGCCCTGTATTTTTCTCAAAAAAAAAAAAAAAAAAAAAAAAGTGTGTGTGTGTGTGTGTGTGTGTGTGTGTGTGTGTACTATTATATATTGTTTCACCATGCTGTTAGCAGCCCGCAAGCAGGGGCAACATCTTAAAATTTTTATCCTTAACAAACAGAATGACTTCAATCATTTATTGAGCACTGATGAATAATAGCATTCAAATCATCTTTTTAAAGAGAACCACATCACCCCTTTAAAATAAACTAACTGTTGGTTGAAATAAATATATATTTTCCATTATCGTTGACATTCAGTATTATTTTATATTAGTTTCAGGTGTACAGCAAAGTGGTTAGACATTTATATAATTTATGAAATCATCCCCCAATTAGTCTAGTACCCACTTGGCTCTATACCTAGAGGGTATTGTGTATGCGAAGTGAAATAAGTCAGATTGAGAAAGACAAATACCCTATGACCTCTCTTATATCCGCGTATCTAAAGAACAAAACAACAGAAACAGACTCATAGATACAGAGAACAGCTGATGAGTACAAATAAATATATATTTTAAGAAACCAAATGCATTTGGTTATTTTGACAGCATGAGATCAGCCAGTTTGAAAGAAAAAAAAAAAGGCTAATCAATTTCATCAATCAACCTGAGGGGTTTTTGTTGGTTTTATTTTGTGTTAACAAAATATACTAATTTGATCAAATTTCAGCCAGTTATGTCGGTACTATCTGGAGAGAGTAAAATGGAATTTTCCTAGATTTCTAATTCTTTTTTCTTAAAATTTTCCCCAATACCTCTGAAATATATCCTTGAATCTAATCAATGCATGATGAAGAATTTTTCCATAAAAATCACTGAAATCTGAACTATTGACTCTGATGATAGCTTAAAGAATTGTGGACCTAACTCCCATTTTGTGCTTTCTATGCAGAAAAGGTTTGGCAAGCCTATTCATAATGTTAATGAAAAATGTTGAAGGATAGTAAACTTCTTAGAGAAACAAATGCTTCCTAGGATATTAGCAAAATCAACTTGAATACAAACAATGAGTCAGTTACAAATAATCCTTATCTATTAATTAAAATAAATCACATTAAATATTCTATTAGACTACGCTTTACTGATTATTTAAATTAGTTTAGAGCAATAAAGTGTATATAAATAAAACCAATTCTAAATACTGAAGATGGTTCACCAGTTCAGACTGGCCATCTCCCTAATGAGTCTGACTTAACAGTGCTTTACTGCGTCTGTAGAAAGGTAATTCTGAAGACATAACGCGTTCTTTATTGATTTTGTGCACTACAATTTTTATATTCAGAACACTTGGTTCCTATCTATGTAGGTATGTGTTTGCATTTACTTTGATTGAAATACTTAGACATTTCTACTTATTTCTTATTTAGTGTACATCATTTATACCAGAGGGACAAATCTTTCACAATTAGTCTTTTTGTTCATGGGACCATTTTTGTTACTGAGTAGTAGTTGATTTGCATGAAAGTTTCCATTTTCTTTAGATCACTTGCAAATATATATCTCTCTCCTGGTTAGACAAAAGAAACAAAAAATAATGTATCCTAGACAGAGTATTTGGTCATTCTAAAATAAGATGACACTCTGGTACTTTAGAGGACTCTTTCTTTATAGTTAGACATCTAATAGTTTCAGTCTTGTCTGTATTTGTACATGGATTCGCATGAAATTCATATTGAAGACCAACAATATGGAGTTGTTTTGGAGATTGCCTAAAAGTCACATCAGCATAGTCTGTGGATGTTAGAAGATTTTCTGCCAGTGTTTGCTGTTCAACTTGACCTTGGGAGATTTCTGGCACACTGAACATGACATCTATGTAAGTGTCAGATTTATATTATGCTTTTCTGAGCAAAATCTCAAGGAACCAAGTGCGATTGCATAATTTGCACGATATAGCTGGTCTCAGTATAATCACGATGACACATTCCACAAAGCTATCAATCTGGAATTCCTGATTTTGTTCCAAAGGTTGCTAACACTAAAAAGTCTATGGATTTTAAAGGAATTCAGTTCCATAAATTAATCAGCACAATGCAACTTGACAGAAGATAAGCATTGAAAGGCTAGAACTCTCTTTTTTTTACCACTTGGCTTAGCTTCTTTGTAGTTTGTGCATTTAGCTCAGATAAGTATATCTAGAAAGGGCTTACTCTCCAGAGGAAAACAATCTTGTGTGGACTCTGGCAAAAACAAGGCAGAAGTAAAATGAATTATGCTAGGGCATATAAATGTACAGTAAGTCACATAAATTAGAATGTAATACACCTGAGAAGCAATGAGGGACCTATAATAAAATCTTGGGGATGGGAAGACAGTGAAGATTAGAAAGGCAATGAGTTATGTAATGAAATGTCTGATAACCTTTTTATCAATGTGCTGCAGAATTTTCAGCTACTGTACAGTTATGAAACCATAGACTGTACACTATGTGGTCTAAATTGCCATCATTTAGGTACAGAAAGTGCTCCACCAAATAACAAACTAAAATCTACCAACATAACTGCAGTTTAAAATACACTTTTGTGAGACATGGTTAAAAAAAAAAGTCAACAAAAATGCATTCTGGTTTTGGAAGGACAAAATTATGGAGTAGAATTCAGTAACAAGTGTGCATTTGTGGAAAGTTCGTAGAACATCACCTGATTGAGGAATTATGTATCTCTTAAAACTAAAAACCTCAATGATACTAGGATACCAATACATCCCCCAGGACCATTGTGAAATGATAAGTAGGTAAAGGGGAAAAAGATGTGCCGTGACCATCACTGGATTTTGTCTCATGCAGTATTTTCTCAATGGTTCATCTTTGCTATTTGCTGAAAAACTGATAAGCAGAAAATCTTCCAAAAAACACATTTGGAGATCCTATGGCTGCAAATATATCTCTTACCCGATCTAATAGTTTTGAAAATGCCATTACCACCACTGTATTACTTTTAATTAATCTCCTTATAAATATCTGTGGTACAAGTAATGAGAAAGTAGTTTAGTATGGAGTCATATACCAAGGTGTATTTGAATCTTGGCGTTTGACATTGTCCAAGTTTATTTAATCTCCCTGAAATTGTTTTGCTCATCAGTAGAATGGAGGTAAAAACACCAGCATCGATAGTTTAGGGTAAGAATTATGTGAGATAATCCATGTAAAGGGTATAGAAGTTTCTGGCACTTCCTACCTTATTGCTTATACTGTTTCATTTTAATAGGGGATGTAACTGAAAGGAATCCTATGCTCATGTGTATATTCATCTATATGAATGTTAATACATGTTTTATTCATACAGTGAATGCCTGTGATATGAAGTTCACTGCCGTTAACATAGCACATGTGGACTTCAACAACAGTTTGTCAATCTCGTTAGGACTGCAGACTCCAGACTCAGAATGCCAGGGTTCCAATCCTATGACTTCCTAGCTGTGTGACCAGTGTAAGGTAATTAGTCTTGCTTAGCCTCGGTCTCTTCATTTGCAATGTCAAGATAATAGACACTCCCTCATTGGGCTGTTATGAAATTCTGTACGGAAAGCACTTAGTACACTTTCTTCCACATACCGTGTTTCCCTGAAAATAAGACCTAGCTGGACCATCAGTTCTAATGCGTCTTTTGGAGCAAAAATTAATATAAGACCTGGTATTATATTATATTTATATTATATTATATTATATTATATTATATTAATATTATATTATAATGTGAGACCCAGTATTATATTATTATATTATATTACATTACATTATATTATTTATATTATATTATATTATATTAAATATGACCCAGTCTTATAGTAAAATAAGACTGGGTCTTATGTTAATTTTTGCTCCAAAAGATGCATTAGAGCTAATGGTCCAGCTAAGTCTTATTTCCGGGGAAACATAGTAGTTACCATTTAGTCCATGGCAGGTATATAGTGATTATTATTATTAATTTTATTATTACTGGGTATTTACTATGTGCAGTACTATAATGGGGCGAGTATAAAAGCATTTAGAGAATTCACTCAACTTTTTTGGGGGGCGGGCGGGGGGTTTGGTCATGTATGTCTGCACTGGGCACTGTTTTACATACTGGAGATTTGGCAGAAGACCAAAAAGCCAAAATCCCTGCCTTGAAAAAGCTGGAATTTACCAGCTGAAGAACATCCTCACTGTGTATCACTTCAGTAGGGAGTCCTAAAAACAATTAACAATTAGAAGCCGGAGCACAGGGGAGAGGGAAACAAAAGAAGCCACACAACTCGGTTTTGTTAAAGGAAAGTGAGGAAGTGTCCTGGTGGTTGTAATGTCTATGCTGAGCCTTGCCGGACTTATTTATTGATTGCACAGGTTTTACATAATGCCTGCTATGTGCCGGGGGAATTGTTCTAAGTGCTTTACAAATGAGTTATTTGTCTCTTAATTTAATTCATTTATTCCTCCTAATAACACCTCTATGAGGTGGGGAAAGTGAAGCTCGTGTGGATTAAGTAACTCATCCAAACTCACAAAACTAGAAAGCAGATCCATAGTCCATGCCCTTAACTGGAACGTGTTATGGTGCTTATTGCTCTGGCTGTTCTTTTGTATTTTTTTTTCCAGTTTTTATTAAATGTATTGGGGTGACAATGGTTAATAATGTTACATAGATTTCAGGTGTACAATTCTGTAATACATCATCTATATATCACATTGTGTGTTCACCACCCAGAGTCAGTTCTCCTTCCATCACCACACATTTGATCCCTTTTACCCTCATCTACCACCCACTACCCCCTTACCCTCTGGTATCCACTAAACTGTTGTCTGTGTCTATGAGTTTTTGTTTCTTTGTTTGTTTATCTTGTTCGTTTATGGCTTTCAGTTTTATATCACACAATGAGATACCACCTAACACCTGTTAGAATGGCTATCATCAACAAATAATAACAAATGTTGGAGAGGCTGTGGAGAAAATGTAACCCTCATACACTGTTGGTGAGAATGTACATGGTACAGCCACTATGGAAGGCAGTGTGGAGGTTCCTCAGAAACTTAAGAATAGAATTATCGTATGACCCAGCAATCCCTCTCCTATCTACCCAAAAATATCTGAAAATATCCGTACAGATATCGTATGTACCCCTATGTTCAATGGTAGTGTTATTCACAGTGATCACGACATGGAAATAACTAAAGTATGTTTCGATAGGTGACTGGATAAAGAAGATGTGATACATATACAATGGACTATTTCTCCAGCTATGTTTTTATTAGGTGTGTTGGTGTGAGCTGGGGCGCAAAATAATAGACTATAGGAGGAACAGTCAGTCATCCATGAAAGGCTGCGAGACTTTTGACTTTAGAGGAGTCAAAGAACCAGCAGGAATATCAGGAAAGAAAATAGGGAGCAATTATGAGGATTCTAGAATGCCAGGAGGGGGAATTTGGAATTTTTGATAGTCTGCCAATTGGCACTCAGTTAGTGTTGTGTGACTATGCAATACGATGCATTATTGTTATTATAATAACATATCAATAATACATTTAATTATTAACAATTAATAATTATTAAATGTTAATGATAATGACTCTTTTGTAAGTAACCATGCATGATGTTCTTAAGGAATGCCTAGCTTTCTAAGGTAAAGTGGGATTGCCAAAGGGTAATCTAAATGAACAAAAGAGATCTACATGTCCAGGAGAAAAGCTGATTCTAGTTTTCTTTTTCCCGTGAGCCATTTTGTTTCCCCAGTCTATTCCAGCAGCCTAGAATAGGTTCTCACTAAATATTCATTCAATGACTGGAATTTCTTGTTTAGGGAGGCACACTTGAAACATGTCTAAAAATAAGATATGTAACTGATGGGCCATCAATAGATACTTAATAAAATATAAACTACTTTTGTTATCAAGGGAATAAAGGATCATGGAAAAATAATCAAACTGCCGTGAGATGTATAAAATAAAATAAGAAGTGTACTTACCCCCACAAGGTGCTAATCCTAGTACCAGAAATAACTGCTAAGTTGTTTGTGTATCTGTCCAGAAATAATGTATACAGATAGAATGTTGAACTTTCATGCATTTATATGAAATAGTATCACATCACACATAATGGTCTTCAACTTTTCTTTTTCACTTTACAATATATATTAGGCATCTCATGCACTTTGCTGACTATTACAAATAGCTACACAGTATTGTATTGCAGATGTACCATGATGTACATAACCAACAAAATGTTTAAATTTTTGTCATGTTCCCTTCTAATACGATCCTGCAACAGACATAGTTCTATATATGTAGGTGGTCCATCACATGTGCAAATTTATCTGTATAGTAAATGCCTAAAGGACAAATCCCCGTCAAAAGTTACATATGGTAGGTGGTAGAAGAGGGTAAAGGGGATCAAATATATGGTGATGGAAGGAGAACTGACTCTGGGTGATAAACATACAATGTGATATATAAATGATGTATTACAGAATTGTACACTTGAAACCTACATAAATTTACTAACAAATGTCACCCCAATAAATTTAATAAAAAATAAAGTACACTAAAATTTGTAATAATGCCAATTTGTCCTTCAAAATACTTTTTTCCAATTTACAGTTCTATCAAAAGTGTATGAGTGCTTGCTTCTCCTCACCCTTTCCAACTGTGTCCCTTCAAGCCCCTTGTTATCTTGTCCAATCTGATACTTTAAAAACAGTATTTTGTCATTTTATTTTGTATTGCTTAAATGATCTGTGAGCACACATGTTTTTAATGTTTGTTAAACTCTTTCGTATGATCAGTTTCACCCTCCTCCCTTTGGTTATTTTTATCAGCTTGATTTTGTCTTTCTTATTTATTCATTTATATGAACTATTTCAATAGTAAAACAATTAGTGACTTTTCTGGCCTGGATATTAGAAATCTTTCCAAATGTGTCATTTTCCTTAGACTGTTATAATAGCTTTGTCATACAGAAATTTTTAAGACTCATATAATCAAATTACCACTGTTTTGTTTTTTAGTTGCAGATTTTTTTTTTTTCATGTTAGAAAGGTTTTCTTTCCAAGTGTGTACACACAAATTATCTCATGTTTTCATCTGGTCTATTTAATTGTATGCATTTTTCATTTAAAATTTTTGATCTATCTGCTATACACTACAGGGTAAGGAAGGAAGTAGGAAACAAGATTTATAATTATATACAAAAACAGCTAGCCAATTGCCCCAATATCATTTATTTCTAGCTTTATTGACATGTACTTGACATATAACATTGCATAAGTTTAAGGTGTACAATGTGGTCATTTGATGCATATATATTGAGAAATGCTTGTCAGAATAAAGTTACTTAACACATTCTTCATCTCACATAATTACCAATTTTTTGTTGTCCTGGTTGGTGGTGGGAACATTTAATATCTATTGTCTTAGCAACTTTCAAGTATATGATACAGTCAGTTAACTATAGGTCACCATGCTATACATTACATCCCCAGAACTTAACTCCTCTTATAATTGGAACTGTGTATCCTTTGACCAAAATCTCCACATTTCCTTCACCTCCCAGCCCCACAGCCCCTGGCAGCTGCCAGTCTACTCTCTGTTTCTATGAGGTCAGCTTTTTTTTTTTTTTTCCAGATTCCACATACAAGTGAGGATGATACAATATTTGTTTATCTCTGTCTAGCTTACCTCACTTACCGTGTCCTCCAGGTTTATCCATGTTGTCGCAAATGGCAGGATTTCCTTCTTAAGACCAAATTACATTCCATTGTGTACATATTACATAATCTATTTTCCCCACTATCAGAGATGCTACTTTACCACATATTGCATTCCAGGAGTGTTTGGATTCTCTATTCTGTTCATCAATCAAGTTATGTCCCAGAATCAAACAGTTCTGGTTTCTGTTGCTTTATGCAATGTTGTCGTATATTGGGATTCAGGTTCCCCCTCTTTTTCAGAGGATTCCTTGCTGCTCTCATGGTTATTTATCCAGATGAACTTCAGACTCACTTTGTCAGGTTCTATCTAAAATCATGTGAATATCTTGATTAAAATTGCCTGTGATATATTGATTAATTTAAGTGAAATCAGTGTATTTTGAATATTGAATCTCACTATCCAACAACTTGGTTTATCTTTCCACTTATTTAAAGCTAGCTTTAAGTTCCTCCGTAAATGTTTCAAGTTTCTAGTTGAAACAAGTGCTGTGCATTAGTTATGATATTGATGCCTAGATATTTTTAATTTTAATTTTGAATAAAAGTTATATATAGTTAAGGTGTACAACATATTTGATGTGCATACACACAGTGAAATGATTACTACAGTCCAGCTAATAACATGTCATCTGCTCGCCTAGTTGCCATTGTTGTGTGTGCTGAGAGCTCCTGAAATCTACTTTCAGCAAATTTCTAGTATTCAGTAAAGTGTTATCAACTGTAGTCACCATGCTGTACCTTAGATCTCCAGACTTATTCATCCTACATAACTGCAACTTTCTACCTTTTGACTAACATCTCCCCAATTTCCCCTACATTCCCCGCTCCTTGGTCATCACCATGCTACTCTCTGCTTGTATGTATTTACATGTTAAGATTCCACATGTAAGGGGATCATGCCATTTGTTCCTTTCTGTGTTTGGCTTATTTCATTTAACATGATATCCTGTAGATTCATCCATATTGCTGCAAATGGCAGGATCTCTTTCTTTCTTGAGGCCGAATCATATGACTATATGTTTTAAATCATATGGCTATGGGTCATTGAGATTTTTCTTTCATTTTATATCTGCTTATATATGGTATACAGAAAAGATATTGATTCATTTGATTGATTTTATAATATGATACCTTACTGAATTCTTCTATTGTTTCTAACGGGGTTTCAATTTATCTTCTTGGTTTTTCCAGATGGGTAATCATATGATTTGCAAATATGGATAATTTTGTCACTTCTTTTCTTTCATTTGTCTAGTTGTGTCGACTAGTACGTTCAGATATGTATGTTACCATAATAGTCCTAGCTTGGCCTTGTTCATCATCTGGTGGTTACTTTTGTCTTCATTTTATTAACTTTATTATTGATTTAGTGCTTTGGAGAGATTGTATTTATTAGTAGTAAGGTTATGAAATTCTAGTTTTAATTCTGTTTATTATTTTTTCTCTTTTTGCTAATATTATTTTTATTTCTTTTTTAAATTAAATTTATTGGGGCAACAATGGTTAGTAAAATTACATATGTTTCAAGTGTATATTTCCATAATACGTCATCTATATATCACATTGTGTGTTCACCACCCAAAGTCAGTTCTCCTTCCATCACCATATATTTGACCCCCTTTACCCTTTTTTGCCACCCCTTCCCCCCTTGGCCTCTGGTAACCACTAAATTGTTGTCTGTATCTATGAATTTTTGTTTGTTTGTCTTGTTCATTTGTTGCTTTTCAATTTTATATCCCACAGATCAGTGAAATCATATGGTTCTCAACTTTTTGTGTCTGACTTATTTCGCTCAGCATGATAATCTCAAAATCCATCCATGTTGTGCCAAATAGCACTATTTCATCTTTACTTATGGCTGAGTAATATTCCATTATATATAGGTACCACATCTTCTTTATTCAGTCATCTGTCAAAGCATACTTTGCTTGTTTCCACGTCTTGGCCACCAAGAATAATGCTGCAATGAACATTGGGGTACGTATATCTGTACAGATAAATGTTTTCAAATTTGGGGGGTAGATACCCAGAAGAGGGATTGCTGGGTCATATGGTAATTCTGTTTTAATATTTTGAGTAACCTCCATACTGTTTTCCATAGGGGCTGCACCAGTCTGCATTCCCACCAACAGTGTATGAGGGTTCCTTTTTCTCCACAGCCTCTCCAACACTTGTTACTATTTGTTTTGTTGATGATAGCCATTCTAACAGGTGTTAGGTGGTAGCTCACTGTGGTTTTTATTTGCATTTCCCTAATAGGTAGTAAAACTGAGCATTGTTTCATATATCGGCCATTTCTATGTCTCCTTGAGTGAAGTGTCTGTTCAAGTCCTCTGCCCGTTTTTAAATTGGATTGTTTGTCTTTTTGTTATTGAATTGTATGAGTTCTTTATATATTTTGGATATTAGCCCCTTATCAGCAGTGTTGTTTGCAGATTTCTCTCATTCGGTTGGTTGTCTCTTTGTTTTGCTGATGGTTTCTTTTGCTGTTCAGAAGCTTTTAACTTTGATATAGTCTCATTTATTTATTTCAGCTTTTACTTTACTTGTCTTTGAGGTCAAATTCATAAAGTCTTCTCTAAGACCAAGGTCCATAAGTTTAGTACCTATGATTTTTTGAAGGTTTATATTGTTTTTCTTAAATAATATTTTTAAACTTTACAATTACAGTTGACAAACAATATTATATTAGTTTCAGGTGTACAACACAGTTACTAGACATTTATGTAACTTACAAAGTAATCACCAGGATAAGTTTAGTACCCATCTGACACCATACATAATTATTACAATATTATTTACGATATTCCTTTATGTTACACTTTACATCCTCATGACTATTTGGTAATTACCATTTTGTACTTTTTAATCCCATCCCTCTTTTCCCCATTCACCTAATCCACTTCCCATCTGGCGAGCCTCAAAATGTTCTGTTTCTATAAGTTTGTTTCTGTTTTGTTTGTTCACTTATGTTGTTCTTTAGATTCTACATAAAAGTAAAATCATATGGCATTTGTCTTTCTCTATTTGACTTGCTCCACTCAGCACAATGCCCTCTAGGCCTATCCATGTTGTTGCCGATGGCAAGATTTCATCCATTGTCATGGCCGAATAATATTCCATTATGTATATGTACCACCTCCTCTTTATTCATTCATCCTTCAGTGGACACCCAGGTTGCCTCCATATCTTGACCATTGTAAACAATGCTGCAATGAACATATGGATGCACACATCCCCTTGAACTAGTGTTCGGGTGTCTTTGGATAAATATCCAGATGTAGAACTAATGAGTCCTTCTTTGTCTCTTGGTATAGCCTTTGTTTTAAAGTCTATTTTTGTCTAGTGTAAGTATTGCTGCCTCATCTTTTTTTTATTACTTTCCATTTACATGAAATACTTTTTTCTATCTCTTTACTTTCAGTCTGTGTATATCTTTTGATCTAAAATGAGTCTCTTCTAGGCAGCATATGTAAGGGTCTTGTTTTCTTATCCATTCAGCCACCCTATGTCTTTTGATTGGAGTATTTAATCCACCTACATTTAAAGTAATTGTTGATAAATATGTAGTTATTGCCATTTTATTATTCATGTATTTGATTTTTCTTCTTCTCCTTCTCAAAGAAGTCCCTCTAACATTTCTTGTAATACTGGTTTTGTGGTGATGAACTCCTTTAGCTTTTTCTTGTCTGAGAAGTTCTCTATCTGTCCTCCGATTTTAAATGATAGCTTTGCTGGGCAGAGTAATCTTGGTTGTAGGTCCTTACTTTGCATATCTTTGAATATTTTGTGCCAATCCTTTGTGGCCTGCAAAGTTTCTGTTGAAAAATCAGCTGACCATCTTATGGGAGCTGCCTTGTAGATAACTGCTTTTCTCTTGTTGCTTTTAGGATTTCCTCTTTGTCTAACCTGTGCCATTTTCATTGTGATGTGTCTTATTTTGGCCTCTTTGGGTTCATCTTGTTTGGGACTCTCTATGATTCTTGGGCTTGTATCTTTATTTCCTTCACCAGGTTATGGAAGTTTTCCATCATTATTTCTTCCAATAGGTTTTCAATACATTGCTCTCTGTCTTCTCCTTCTGGTACCCCTATGACGAGAATATTGTTATGCTTGATGTTGTTTAAGAGGCCCCTTAAACTATCCTCATTTTTTGGACACTTTTTTTCCTTTTTGCTGTTCTGATTGGGTGTTTTCTGCTACCTTCTCTTCCAAATCACTGGTTCAACCCTCTGCATCTACTGTTGATTCCCTCTAATGAATTCTTTCTTTCAATTATTTTATTGTATTCTTAATTTCTGACTGATTCCTTTTTATGTTTTCTGTCTCCATTTTTATTTTTCCTATCTCTTTGTTGACATTCTTCCTGAGATCACTGAACATCCTTATAACCAGTGTTTAGAACTCTGCATCTGGTAGGTTGCTTGTCTCCATTTTTTTCTTTTTTTCATTCTTTTTCTGGAACTTTCTTGTTGTTCTTTCATTTGGGACATATTTCTTTGTCTACACATTTTGGCTTCCTTCCTGTGTTTGTTTCTGTGTATTAGGGAGGGCTGTTATGTCAAATGGTCTTATATAGTAGATGTCCTGTGGGACCCAGTGGTGCAATTTCCCTGGTCATCTGAATTGAGTGTTCCAAGTGTGTCCCTTGTGTGGGTTGTATGTGCTCACCCATTGTAGTTGAGCCTGGGTTGGTGTTTTCACATCAACAGGAGGGAGTGACCTTCAAGCTTATTTGTTATGAGGACTGGCCATGACTACAGTGGAGGAGTTATTGTGCAGGGGCTGACCCTGTGGAGCATGATTCAGTTTAGCAGAGCGCAGCATACCCTTTGGGTGTGTTGTTTGTGCAGTTGTCCTGGTGGTGCTCTGGCTTGGTC
Source organism: Rhinolophus sinicus (assembly GCF_036562045.2). NCBI lineage: Eukaryota > Metazoa > Chordata > Mammalia > Chiroptera > Rhinolophidae > Rhinolophus > Rhinolophus sinicus. The sequence continues at coordinate 104,339,759 of NC_133768.1, read as the reverse complement.
CTGGGGCCTCCTGGTAGGGACTCTGCCACAGACCAAGTTCAACCGCAGTCTATGCCCTGCCCAGGGCTACCTGGCATCAGCCACAAAGTGATCTGTAGTGTCTTCCACCCGCCCTTGGCTAGGAGCTGTCTGGGAGGTGCTAAACCACAAACCGAGGCTGGCTGCCACTATTTCTGGGCTTGGGGCTGCTCAGCCAGAGGTACAGGGCATGGTTAAGCCAGATGCTGTTTGTTTGGGGTTTGTGACCTTTTGAGAGATTTTAGGGAAGTCCACAGCATGATCCAAGACAGGTCACTTGGATGGAAAAGCCATTGGAAGTGGCTTGGGTTTGCCCACAAGTTGGGTGGAGCATGGTCTCCCAGGGCAGGGTGAATGGTGTTAGCCAGGTTTATGGAGACTCAGATATGGTGGCTGCCTGCCTCTGTACACTGGGAGGGGGGAGAGCAACAAAGGAATGATGGTTTCTGCCAGCACTCTCTCTGGGAGAAATCTGCCCCTCTAGCCCTCACCCTGAGCCAGACAACTCAGGTCCTCACTGTATATCCCTGGCGCCTTTTGAGCTACTGTCCCAGCACTAGATCTCAGAGAGAGTGAGTCCTTGAATGAGTAAGTGCTTGCATGCGCCCTTTAAGAGATGCTCCTGGGACTGCAGCCATCCTCCACCTCACTCAGCCACAATCTCCGGTGGTTTTCACAGCTGGAAGTTGTGGTGACTTCTCTCCTCAGCACTTCAACCCTGGGCTCAGGAGCCTGGTATGGGGCCAGCACCCCATCCTCCCCAGGGGTGACCTCCACAGCCAAGACATTCTCCCACTTTTTAACCATCACATGTGAGTGTGGGACCAGCCCATTCCACATCTCTGTCCCTCCTACCAGTTTCAAGGTGGCTTCCTTTGTATGTCTTTAATTGTAGGACTTCTCTTCAGCTAGACTTCAGGTGATTCTCAAAGATGGTTATTTTTTAGTTTAGTTGTAATGTGGTCATGAGGGGAGGTAAGCACAGCATTTACCTGCTCCCATCTTGACTGGAAAAAAACAAACAAACAAAAAAAAACACAAAAAAAATATATATATATTCTAATTTTCTAAATTTCCAATGTATATATAAACATGTACTAATTGACTTATAATTGGCATCTCTCAGCTTCTCTCCTTGGACAAAGAAGATAGTCATGTACTTAAGCTTCCTCCCACTCTCCTCCCACACACATAGCTTCACATTTTTGTCAGCTCTATTATAATTTTTACATTGACAGTGTTTATAATGTTCATTTTCTGTTTTATAATCATTATTTCTACAGGTTTCATTTTAAATTCCAAATATTAATGGAATTAGTACTCAATCTCAGTCCTTTCATGTCATGGCTTCTCCTTTTTTCTCTCTCTGTCTATTTTTACTGGTTTAGTTGACTGTATTTTTGTGTTAAGTACATTTTTGGAAAAGGGACTCAAGAGTGCTATTGTCCTGGCAGAAATTCTATATATGTTGTGGGTTGAAGTTGTGACCATTTCCTAGTTTCATTAAAGAAGGAGGTTTCTCTTCTGTCTCATTCTCTTTTTTACTATTTTGTGGAACATTTTATTGAAGAAAGTAGAGCGGACATGTTATTAATCTGTCATCTTCTATCAGAAGTTTCCTGAAATATTGCTTCTTATTGAACTGCTTACTGCATAAAGTGTAAGTTCAAGAATTTTGGAGTCCTAGATCTGTCATTCTCTAGTCATGGAGCTAGGAGATATTACTTAATTTCTCTGAACCTCAGTTTCCTTATTTGTAGTATGGGGATTATAAAAGAGTGACCATATTGACAGTTGTCCTAGGAAGGTTCCATATTATGCCTATTATTTGAGCTTAATTATTAATAGCTGCCATTTTACTTCCCAAAGTATTCTTGTGTGGAAAATAAAGTGAATTGGCATTCTAATTATCATAGTGCCTACATCATAATGTTGCTGTGAGCATTAAATGAAACACCATTTACTATTTAGCATAACACCTGGCACATCATTTATTCAATAAATGTTAGTTTCTCTATTTTATCAGGATTCTTTCCCCTATCCAGATTCTATTGGAAAATAAATGTACAGTGTTCCTCCAGGAGGATCACTCTCTAGTCTGGCTACCAAACAGTAAAAATATCATGATTCCTGTCAACTTCAATCTGGCTACTTCAGATTCCTAGGCTCACACCAGCTGCAGTACCTATGCAGAAGGAATCCATAGAAATTCTCTCTTTATATACCTTAACCCTGGGTAGAGAACACTGATTATGTAAATTCTGCTTTTGTACAGAAGTAAAAAGTATATTTTCATTTCAAAATATGAGTACACAAGAAGATTTCAGGAAGGTTCAATGAGGGCATGAAGTAGATCTATATGGATATTTATCTTTCCCTAGATAAATAATGAAATGTAAGTCATCCAAATAATAAGAAACTATTTGCAACTATGTATCACTCCAATTTGTGAATATATGACTGAGAAAGGGTTAGAGTCAAGCATCTAGGAGTTGGTCAAGCATCAAGGACCGTACTTCTATTTATTATGCTGATTTATCTGTGTAAATCTCCTGGTGGAGATGGAAATTATTTTCCCTGAAAACTGTCATGACTTTACTATTATGGAATAATTTGCATATTCTTTTAAATATGTTAGCATAAGGAAAGGATTGACTTATATGCTACATTTGCCTCTAGGCACAATATTGCTCATTAGCTAGTAGATATAAAGAAAACCAAATGGGCAAATCCAGAAATAGACAAAAGACTTCTCTGTCCTTTCTTGTATAATCTTATTTCAAAGATACCAAATAATGTAATTAGAACTAAATGTAGGTGTATATGCTTATGTATACGACTATGTAATGAAAATGACCATAAAAAAATTTCATACTAGTGCTTATTGCATAACTGCTTTTTTAATTAAAATTTATTGGAGTGGCAATGGTCAACAAAACTGTTTCAGGTGTACAGTTCTATAAGACAACATGGATGGTTCTTGAGATTATTATGCTGAGTGATGTAAGTCAGACAGAAAAGTCAAGAACCATATGACTTCATTCATATGTGGGATATAAAACTGAAAGCAACAAAGGAACAAAACAAACACAGAAATAAACAAAAACTCATAGACACAGACAACAGTTTAGTGGTTACCAGAGGGTAAGGGGGTGGAGGGGGATGGTAGAAGAGGGTCAAGGGGGTCAAGTATATGGTGATGGAAGGAGAACTGACTCTGGGTGGTGAACACATAATGCAACATATAGATGATGTATTATAACTGTTTTCTGGCTTGCTCACAGTTACCATTTCTGTATATGTTTATCTCTACCTCACTTATTTCATGAATACCTAAATAGAATTAAGATGCTCACAAGTGGACAAAATAGTGAAAAAATTCTGCTCTCAACTGTCTCTCTTTCCCCCAATTAATGTAGACTGTCTCTAAAGAGCTCATGTGTAGTTCCATTTAATAAAATGCCAATATTGTTCATAAAAATTAAAATTTTCAAAATACACTTTGAGATGGTAATTCCATTATTTAAAAAAATCTATACATAGAATAGTTTTAGTGGGTTCTCTTGGATTATTTTAGAAACAGCTATGTATTTAGATCAATATAACATGATATTCCATGGACATATTGATTGTGGAAAGCAAAATATATAATTATGTCACCCATCCTTTATGCTACAGGCTAATTTTAGTATATTTAAAGTATAGTAATTAAAAATAGTTTGACAGTGGATTGAAAACTCAACAGCATATATAAGAACTAAGTATTGAATGAAAGAATTCTTAGAAGCCAATATGGCATGATGCAGCATTTATTAAATCATGATGGGGATATTGGCCATTTTCAGAGGAAATAAGTTTAAATCTGATAGCACAGCAGGTTTAAAATAAATAAAGCAAAAATAAATCTCAGTTCATTGCAACAATGAAGTTGAAAACTAATGCCATAAAAATATAATAGAATATAGATGTTAAAAATGACAGTGGCCTCAAGAAGGGAAATAAAATTTTAATTACCCAAACAATGAAAGAAATTGCAAATGAAAAGTTTCATATATTTGATTATCTACGTGTTTTTTTTAATTCTTGTTCTCAAGATCTGTGATCTAATTTTCACTGAAAATATTTGTAGGTTCTTTTTTTTTAAAGTATTTTTTTTTTCAATTACAGTTGACATTCAATATTATTTGTTTCAGGTATATAGTATAGTGGTTAAGCATTTATATAATTTATGAAATGATTCCCCCCATTAGTCTAGTACCCACCTGGCATTACACACAGTTATTACATTTCATTGAGTATATTCTCTACGCTCAACTTCTCTAGCTTCTAGGGAAATGCAAATCAAAAGCACAATGAGATGTCATCTACGACCTGTTCGAATGGCTATTATCAACAAGTAATAACAAGTGTTGGAGAGGCTGTGGAGAAAAAGGAACCCTCATAGACCTAACTGGAAAATAAGCCCTAGCATGATTTTTCAGGATGATATCCCCTGAATATAAGCCCTAATGCGTTTTTTGGAGCAAAAATTAACATAAGATCCAGTCTTATTTTGGGGGAACTGGTGGTGGTGGGAATATAAATTGGTACAGCTGCTATGGAAAACACTATGGAGGTTCCTTAAAACATTAAGAATAGAATTGCTATATGACCCCCAAAATTTGAAAACATTTATCTGTCAAGATATATGTACTCCAATGTTCATTGTAGCATTATTTACAGTGGCCAAGACATGGAAACAACCAAAGTGTCCTTCAATAGATGATTGGATAAAGAGAGTGTGGTACATATACACAATGGAATATTACTCTGCCGTAAGAAAAGATGAAATACTGCCGTTTGCAGCAACATGGATGGATCTTGAGATTATCCTACTAAGTGAAATAAGTCAGACAGAAGAAGTCGAGAAACATATGATTTCACTCAAATATGGGATAAAAACCGAAAGCAACAAATGAACAAGACAAAGAAACAAAAATTCATAGACACAGACAATAGTTTAGTGGTTACCAGAGGGGAAGGGGGGAGGGGGGTGGTAGATGCAGGTAAAGGAGGTCAAATACATGACAGAAGGAGAACTGATTCCGGGTGGTGAACACACAGTGCAATATATACTCATATAGATAATGTATTATAGAAATGTACACTTGAAACCTATATAATTTTACTAGCCATTGACACCCCAACAAATTTAAAACAAGAAAAACAAGGAAAAATACATATAATTTTATTGCTAGTGATAATTCTAATAGAAAAAGTAATAAACCAAACATTGTGATGAACAGTAGAATAATCAATTAAGTTATTGTCCAGTCATATGAGGTATTGCACGAACATTAAAAATTATAATTTTAAAGAACATTTAGGAACATGAGACATTCTGTCTGTGGTAGACAGACTCTAACGTAGCCCCCCATGATCCGTTCCTCCTGATGTTAACACCTTTGTATAATTGCCTCCCCTTGAGTGTGGGGAGAATTTATGCCTTTCATCTAACCAATAAAAAACAGCGTAGATGATAGGATATTACTTGTGTGATAATGTCACATAGTTTGTAGCTTCAATCTTGCTGTTAGACACTCTCTTCTGGCTTTGAAGAAGCAAGCTGGCATGTTTTGAGATTTCCTTCTCGAGAGTGACACATGGCAAGGAAGTGAAGGGGGTCTCCAGCAGATGGACAGTGGAAAATTTTGGTCCTCAGTCTAGCAGCTTGCAAGAAAGTGAGTGTTACCAACAACCACTTGAACTCGAAGTCAGATTCTTCCTCAGTAGGCCTTAGATGAGACCACACACTGGCCCCCATCTTTTTTATTTTTTTTATTTTTTTTTATTTTTTTAATTTATTGGGGTGACAATTGTTAGTAAAATTACATAGATTTCAGGTGTACAATTCTGTATTACATAATCTATAAATCCCATTGTATGTTCACCACCCAGAGTCAGTTCTCCTTCCATCACTATATATTTGATCCCCCTTACCCTCATCTCCCACCCCCACCACACTTACCCTCTGGTAACCACTAAACTATTGTCTGTGTCTATGAGTTTTTGTTTCTCATTTGTTTGTCTTGTTCTTTTGTAGTTTTTGGTTTATATACCACATATCAGTGAAATCACATGGTTCTCTGCTTTTTCTGTCTGACTTATTTCGCTCAGCATTACACTCTCAAGATCCATCCATGTTGTCACAAATGTTCCTATATCATCTTTTCTTACCGCCGAATAGTATTCCACTGTGTATATATACCACAACTACACTGGCCCCCATCTTGATTGCAACTTTGTGAGACCCTGACACAGAGGATCCAGTTAAGCTACAACCGAACTCCTGATCCACGGAAACTGTGTGATAATAAATACGTATTGTTTTAGGCCACTAAGTATGTGGTCATATTGTTATTTAGCAGTAGATAACATTACACGATCAAAATACTAAATTTCAAAAAGCAGGATACGAAACTGTATATAATGTCATTCAGCTTTACTGCACGGCAGCCCCCAAACCCAATGGCTTACAAATAAACACTTAGTTTTAAGTTGTGTTACGTGGTGGTGATTGCAGGGCAGCTATGGCTGCTGTGATTAACCTTCATTTTCCTTCCTTCTGCTTGACTCACCTCCATACATTGTCTCATTCTGGGACCCTGACTGAAAGAGCAGCCCCTGTGTTAGGCACTCCATTCTTGTGCCCAAGGGGAAGAGTATGGGCCATGAGCTGAATCTGAACCATACAATTGTGTTTAAAGCTTCTGCTCACATGTGGTTTATCTTGTGACATCAGTTTGTTATGGCTGTAGGACCCCAAACCCCATTTCCTGGCTGTCAGTTGGGGCATCATTCTCATCTGTTAGAGGCTCCTTGCAGTTCCGGTCCTCAGGCCTCTCACACGCCCTCTCACAACATCACAGCGAATCTCCTTCATGCTTCAAATGTCTCTGACTTCCACTTCTGCCGCGAGCCAGAGAAACTCGCTGCTTCTAAAGGGCACAGCTGATTGGATGAGGCCCACCAAGATAATCTCCATATGTTAAGATTAATTTACTTGGGACTTGAATTAGACATGCAAAATCCTTGCACAGCAGTATCTAATGCCTTGAAATCAGATCAAGACATTTTCAAATCATGGTTCATCCACTTACCTATGTGTGCTTTGAATAACTTATTTAACACATGGGCCTAATAGTGAACAACTCATTTGGTTGTTTTGAAGACTAAATGGGATAAAGTTTGTAATGTCCCTCTGACCTATGGCTTTCCAAACTTGGAAGCTTGGATATTGATTTTATAGTAAGTTTTGCGTCAAATACGTTCCAAATATTGATCACGCCAGAAAATCAATAGGATCTCTCTCTCTCTGTCTGTCTCTCTCTCTCTCTCTCTCTCTCTCTCTCTCTGTCTCTCTCTCTGTCTCTCTCTCTGTCTAAATATACACTTTGTTGTTGACATCTAGATTGCCACCTGTGTATCAAGATATCATAATTAAAAATTATTACAAAAAGTGCAGGATTCCATCTGTATCACATCAGTGTATTTCTTACTCTTGGCAAGGAGGTTGGATACAAAAAAAATATGAGATGTTTTCTTACCCAGGCTGTGAGTTTTTCTTGACAGTGCCTTGCAACATATGCCAAAGCAGGCATAACACACCAGGTCTGAAATCAACCCCATCTTTTTCATAAAGGATTACTAATTGCTGTCATTTAATTTCCAAGACCAGTGCTTTAGTTGTTTTCTAAATGAATTTTGCTTGGAATATGATCAACAATCAATAAAGGAAAGGCACTGAAATGCCAAATCAATGCCTCTGATACATGGCTTTCAAACTGTCTAACACAAAGCTAGGAAGAGTCTAAAATGTCTGACTCACTTGTTACCCATAATAATAACTTTTACATTACCAAAATGAAATATTATCACCACAAGTTACAAACATAAAAATACATATGGAAGGGTATTTAGAGACACTGAAATTCAATGCTCTCATTTCTTAGATGGGAAAATTGAGGTGTGCAGAGAAGAAATCTGTTCAGTGGCCCACATCCAATTCTTTTCTTGAGTTATATTTAGAGGAGTGGGATAAAAAGGAACTTTCTGACCCTCAAAAAGGCAATGATTGGATCATTATTTCCCTTGTTAACACAATACGAGTCTACTTAGGGATATTTCTTCCTCAAAGTAATTCACTGCCAGCTAGGTTGAGCACATGACCAAACTCAGGAAGTTCCACTTCAATGACTTCATGTTCTGCTCTCTGTTCTCTTTACCTTATTCTGTGCCCATAAGACCTGCCCATACACCACCCAATTAGAATACCAGGAAGTGCACATTGTCTTCTGTGCCCCTCTTCTGTCACCTGAATATCAGGAAGGGTCAAGACATACTCATTCACACTGAGTTATTACCATTGGCCCTGGATTCAGTTCTTCTAGACATAGCTATGTATTAATAGAAGGCAAAGAAATGGATTTTATAACTATAGAATCAGCAGTTATCCATTAGTTCAATTGGAGAGGAGAAGCAATTCTTTAAAGTGGAGTAGATAGGGTCTTATATTAGCAGGAATCATAGCCTAGAAATTGTAGGGAAACACCATGTTCTCAAGTTCCCTCCTGTAGCATGCTAACATTTGGCAGGTTACAAATCCATGATTTGGATAAGCCAAGGCTTTACCAAAGGGGAATGCTCTGGCAGCATTTACTTCTGGATCCATGCAAATGACCTCATGGGAATTGTTACACAATCAGATCTTTTGGATGAAGACCAAGCTATGGAATGGAGAAGGATAAGCATCTTTGGGAGAGAGAAGTGGCTCGAATCAGATGGAAGTGCCATAAAGAGGATATCCCATGGTTGGATAAGTGTTACGTGACCTACTTCAAATATAAAGAGGGAAGGAAGTTAGAAAGAAAGCATATACTTCCCCACACACAGTAGTCTTTGAACTGCATCTCCTCTGGTGAAGTCTTTCCTTTCAAGGTCAAGCTTAAGTTCTACCTCCTCCAGGTTTCTCATCTCCTTTCCAGAGCTGGCTTGTTGGGTTAAGAGAGGGAGCTGGCAGTATTTCAAGGACTTGACCTTGATGTGGAGTGCATTTTGCCCAGCATTACAGTTGCCATAGCAGTGACCTACAAGGTGCCATAATCTGTTTCAAGGTAAATAGTGTAAACTGAATGACCAAATCAAAAAAGCATGAGTTGAAAGTTCTGCTTCTACTTAGGATGTAGAAAGCTATAAGGGAATGTTGCTTCCGTGATAACAAGAAAAAAGGCAATGAACACTGGAGCACATATATATTTATGGAGAAACGTTTTCAGATTTTTGGGGTAGATACCCAGGAGAAGGATTGCTGGGTCATATGGTAATTCTATTCGTAATTTTTTGAGGAACCTCCACACTGCCTTCCATAGTGGCTGCACCAGTCTGCATTCCCACCAACAGTGTATGAGGGTTCCTTTTTCTCCACAGCCTCTCCAACACTTGTTACTATTTGTCTTGTTGATGATAGCCATTCTGACTGGGGTGAGGTGATAGCTCATTGTGGTTTTGATTTGCATTTCTCTAATGATTAGTGATGTTGAACATTATATATACACAATGGAATACTATTCTGCCATAAGAAAAAATGAAATAGTACCATTTGTGACAACATGGATGGTTCTTGACATTATTATGCTAAGCGAAATAAGTCAGACATAAAAAGTTGAGAACCATATGATTTCACTGATATGTGGAGTATAAAACTGAAACCAACAAAGGAACAAGACAAACAAATAACGAAACAAAAACTCATAGACACAGACAATAGTTTAGTGGTTACCAGAGGGTAAGGGAAGAGGGAGGTGGTAGATGAGGGTCAAGGGGGTCAAATATATGGTGATGGAAGGAGAACTGACTCTGGGTGTTGAACACACAATGTGATGTATAGATGATGTAATACAGAATTGTACACCTGAAATATATGTAACATTACTAGCCACTGTCACCCCAATAAACTTTAATTTAAAAGAAAAAAGATTATTTAAATTAAAAAAAAAAGAAAACAGCAGATAATCTACAAGAGAATAGCTATTCCTGAGTTTCTCAGATTGCTGAGGTCACAAAGCAACTTGCTGAACTAAATTTCACAGAGTGACAAGCCCCTTTGAAGAGAGACAAAACACAGAAACATTTTTACCTTTGGGAATGCATGACAGGAAGGGGTAGCCAATGAAAAGCAGCTTAGAAGAAAACAACTGAAATTTTAATGAATTCTTAAAGGTCTACTCGGGGCTAATGATTAATTTATAATGCTTGAAAGAGCCAGACAAAAGGAAGTGTGCGCTCACTTCCAGGCTCTTCTCCCGAGCCTCCAGCAGCTGCGCGCTAGAGGGATTGGAGGCGCAATTCCTGGGAGAGTTTCCTCTTTCGGCACTGTAGGCGGTGATGTGCTGCTACTGGGAGACAGGCAAGAAACCCTACCTACTTCACTTGACTCTTCCCTCAGCCCGAACACAAACCATCTGCCCTAGAAGGAAGGAGAGGAAACCCTGTCGTCAGGACCCAGGCAAAGTCGCAGTGCTTCTGGAGGAGTGGTAGACACACATCCCACTGGCCTTTGAAGGAAGACCTGGAAACTGTCAGGCCCAGAAGATCAGTTACCATGAGGGGAAGGGCTGAAAGCTCTCCTCCATCCAAAATATCCAGCAAATAAATGACACGGGGCGGGAACGCTGAGAAAAGCCTTTCAGTACTCTAGGCCTCACATCAACACAAGGCAACGACTCATCACTGAAGCTATGTGTCAGTTCCTTTTGGCATATGTGTACACTGAAGGTAACTATAGCAACAACCAAACCTAAACCCAGCTCCTCTCTTAACTAGATTGACTCACCCACCCACTAACAGCTTCACAGAAGAAGTGGCACGCACATTTCTGGGCATAAATACTATTGCCACATTAAAGATATGCAAGTTGAAAAACACAATTAGGTATCACTACATACCTACTAAAAAGGCTATAAGTAAAAGGCATGACAATATCCGAAAGCTGCTGAGGATACAGAGAGAACACATCTCTCATAGGTGGCTGGTGGGAATGCAATATGTTACAGCCATTATGCGGAAGAGTTTGACTTTTTTTGTATAAAGTTAAATATGTCATTATCTATGACACAGCAATCCCACTCCCAGGTAAAGGAAATGAAAACTTAGGTTAGGTTCATACAAAACCCTCTATATGATTGGTTATTGTACCTTTACTCATAATCACAGAAAAACTGCAAGCAATCAAGATGTCCATCAGTTGGGGAAAGGATAAAATATGGTGCATTCATTCATATAATGAAAACATACTCAACTTTGAAAGTAATAAACTATTTATACTAATGTACTCAACAATGTGGATGAATCTCAAAAGCATTATGATAAGTGAAAGAAGCCAAACACAAAAGACTGCATACTTTATTATTCCAGGTGTATGAAATTCTAGAAAAGACAAAACAACAGTGATAGAAAGTCGATCAGTGCTTGCCAAGGTCCAGCAGTGAGAAAGGTGGAAATTGACTTCAAAGAGACATGAGAAAATTTGGGGGTGGGTGGGTGATGGAAATAAACTGTATCCTGATTCTGGTACTTGTGTGACATTTTTCAAGACTGATCAAACTATATATAGGTATGACAATTAAGTTCGCAAATTCATCGTATAAAAAGTGCTACATATCTCACTGCTGAATATCACTATGGTCACCTTCGAAGTATTCCCCTTGGGAAGCTATGCACCAATGCCAGTGCCTAGTCCACCCTTCAAAGCAGTTTTGGAACTCTTTCTGGAATGGCCATCAGAGCTGTTGTTGTATTACCCTTGATGTCCTGAATGTCATCAAAATGTCTTCCTTTCAATATTTCGTTTCTCTTCAGGTAAAGAAAGAAGACATTGGGGGCCAGATCACGTGAGTAGGGAGGGTGTTCCAATACAGTGATTTGTTTACTGGCTAAAAACTCCCTCACAGACAGTGTTGTGTGAGCTGGTGCATTGTCGTGATGCAAGAGCCATGAATTGTTGGTGAAAAGTTCAGGTCGTCTAACTTTTTCACGCTGCCTTTTCAGCACTTCCAAATGGTAAACTTGGTTAACTGTTTGTCCAGTTGGTACAAATCCATAACGAACAATCCCTGAGATATCAAAGAAGGTTAGTATCATCGTTGCAACAAGTTCACGAATGTAATTGTCAGACCTCGTATACTAAAAAGAGGTGACTTACTTTAGGTAAACTATATCTCAATAAACCTGAGATTTTCTTTTTTTTTTAAGGAAAGAATCAAAAATAGAGGATGAGAAAATTAAAGCGTTAGTATGTAAAGGGATAAAGTTTTATATTTAGAGCAGACAGAAGGAAGTATAGAAACATTACCCTGTATCATTGTTCAGAGATTCACAGCGGCTTTTTATGTCATGCCTGTGACTCCTGGTAGAACAATTCTAGGAGCAGTTATCAGGGCTGACAGAATGGTCAGTTAGAACCACAGTAACAGTGACATGCAGGGCAAATGTTTGTGATCTAATCCATCCGTGAATCCTGTCATGTGTGTTTATTTGTATGTGTCATGCATGGCATTTAGTTTACGTGTACGGCAACCAGAAATTTCCCAGTACACTCTCAATGTCATACTCTTTTAATCATTTTAACTAAGGGAATTCTGTAAGTGCACAATAGAATCTAATATTTGTGCATTTATATGAATTTCCCTATAAATAAATTCACAATTCTGAAAAAAAAATCCTTTTCTCATATCCTGTGTCCTGATCTGTGGTTCGAAAAAGATAATCACGTGTTCCCGTGTTCTAGTAATTCTATTATGAAATCCTTCTTAATCTCCTCAATGAACTGGTAAGCTGCTTTATTATTAGTAGAGCTAGCGTATAGTGTACTAGGAAATTGACATGAGTCATTTTCTGACAGTCCTTTGAAGCATATCTTACCTTTAAAAATGAGGAGATCGAGGTTAATCAAGATTAAATAACTCTTCAGTGTTCACATAGGGAGTAAGTGGTAAAGCCACGCTAGGCTTCCAATTGTATTTGTCGCCTCCGTCTGTGCTCTTTCTCCTTTGCCATTAAGCCCTCACATAAGGCAAGGGGAAGGCTGGCCACTTTGATGAACTGCTGTGATTCCCTCAGTAATGCCATGGTATTCAGGAGAGGAAAAGACTAGCCATCAACTGATCCAACTTCTATTTTTGACAGATGAGATACTTAAGTCTGAGAGTGGGTTAGCAATTTGGCCAAAGTCATAGAGCTACATATGGAAACAGCTCATGGAGAACCCAGGTCTCATGACTCCCAATCTATTACTCATTCCAATTTCTGTCCACTCAGTAAGTTGCTGATCAGACCAAGGGGAAAGGCTTGATTCCGGTGTAGCCACTGAGCTGTCCTCTTGCAAAAAATATTGAAGTGCCTCTGCTTATAAAAAAAATGCGACCAGACAAATACGTAACGTAAAAAGAAGCTGTGCATTCGTGTTCTGCTGAGCATACGCGGGCTGACAAGTTTGTGTTTCAACGATGTACATAGCTAAACTTTTTTGATATTAGAGAGATTATTCATTATGAATTTTTACCAACTGGACAGTGAACCAAGTTTACTATTTGGAAGTGCTGAAAAGGCTGCGTGAAAAAGTTAGACGACCTGAACTTTTCGCCAACAATTCATGGCTCTTGCATCACGACAATGCACCAGCTCACACTGCACTGTCTGTGAGGGAGTTTTTAGCCAGTAAACACATAACTGTATTGGAACACCCTCCCTGCTCACCTGATCCAGCCCCCAATGACTTCTTTCTTTACCTAAAGATAAAGGAAATATAGAAAGGAAGTCATTTTGATGACATCCAGGACATCGAGGGTAATACGCCGACAGCTCTGTTGGCCATTCCAGAGAAAGAGTTCCAAAACTGCTTTGAAGGGTGGACTAGGCGCTGGCGTCAGTGCATAGCTTCCCAAGGGGAGTACTTCTAAGGTGACTGTAGTGATATTCAGCAATGAGGTATGTAGCACTTTTTCTAGGATGAGTTCGCGAACTTAATTGTCTGATCTTGTAGGTCAGTGAAGCTATCATCACCATGGAATCATCTCTACCCACCTAACATTACACTAAAAGGGACTTTTTAGCAGTCAGAACCCTGAAGGGTCCAAAGATGGGATGTAACTATATGTTCAAAATGGTTACCTTACGTCTAGCAAGTTAAACCACAGAAACTGCTTATCTTGTTTCTGATGTCTACAAAATAAGAGGATTCTCTTTGTGACAATCAGCTCCATAGGTTTTGAGGGCAGAGAAGTGGCTCCATGGAAATCTGTAATAATAATAGCTACATTTATTGAACTCTTACCATGAGTAATACACTATTCTCAGGGCTTTACATATGGGTATCCTGTTGACCCTTGAACAAAAGTTGGAACCATGTGGGTCCAGTGATTCGCAAATTTTTCTCAATTGACCAACCGCAGCTGAAATCCACTTTGTTCGAGGATCAACCCCTCCATTCCCGAATCTGGGTATGCAGAGGGCTGACTGTAGTTATATGTGGATTTTTTGTTGAGGGGAAAGTCAGCACCGCTAACCATCACATTGTTCAAGTGTCAACTGTTATTAGCTGATTTTTATGATTTCCACGATTCTATAAATCTAGCACTAGTACCATTCTAATTTCATAATTGAGGAAACCGAGGCAAAGAGAATCTAAGTAACTTATCCAAAGTCACACAGTGATAATAGATGGAAAGTCAGGTAGTGACTTCAGATTTCACATTCCTAACCGTCATGCACCCTTGAGACATCTTGCCAGAACTATACTGCACTTGAAGGGAGAATCAATTGAATTTCAAAATGAGTAATGCTCATTTAAGTCTATTCTGAAATACATCCCCTCTTCTGTCAGACTTTTAGTTTTCCTGTGGATATAGCTAACAGGCTGTAGCTTATGGAACTAACTCCCAGGAAAAGAAAGAGCCAACACTTGAAAGTTAAGGAAGAAAATACTTTGGTTTGATGTCTGGCTCCGTCACTTACTGATTGGAATCTTGCTCAAGTTCCTTCATTATCTCAGCCTCAGTTCTAAAACAACAAAACCGACATACATTTATTGACCTTGCAGGATGACTGTGTATCGTTCGGAGTCCTAGTATGATTCACTCTCCAAAAGAAAAATTGGAGAAGTTCCATGTAGAGACTATTTACAAGGTGTGAGCAGAGTTATGGGAAACCAGCAGGGGTTCCTAGCAAAGTGAGTAGTTGTTATCACTGTTAGACCCGAAGAATCACAGAAAAGGAGGAGTTATAGGAACCCAAAGACATATCTGTTATTGTGGGTAGAATAAGACTACCTGAGAGGATCTGGAAGCTTTAGTTAATGGGCACCACCAGCTCTTGGTGACCATATGGGAGGAAGCCAGGGATATAAATTACCTGCCCTTTAGCTCCACCCTTGCTCCAATCTCCCATCTCTTATTCACTGAACCCAACAGAAGCCAGAGGGCAAAGCACTCAGGTTGTTGCAGCCATTCAAGGCAGCCTCCTGGGGTACCAGGTAGAGAAGGGTGAAGACTGGATTCATGGGGCACATGGATGACATGAGAGGGTGGATCATGTATGTGAAAATGCCTGGCATGCAGCATGGGCTTACTAATTACTAATTTACTTTTTTCCTCTTGTGATCATATGTTGTTTTTGCCAGCTCAGTGTTGCTCCCCTTTTCTTCCAGTAAGAACACTTTTCCTTTGGTAAACACACTAACCCCAAGATAATTAAGAGGCAGGATGTAAAAATATATCAGTGTTTGAAAACTTCATTTTTAGGAACAGATTGTTTTGCATAGTGGTTAAAAGCATGGACTCGAGAACACAAGACTGCGTGGGTCTGAATAACAATTCCTTCACATGCTAGCTGTGACCTTGGACAATTTTCTTAACCTTGAGCAGCTTCAGTTTCCATTTCAGTGTACAGGGTATATAATACTAGTAGTCACTTAATAGGGAGATTTTAAAAATTAAATAAGTCAATAAATGCAAATCACTTAGCATAGGTACTGGTACAGACTAAATGGTCTGTGTGCCAGGCTTGGCTATTATTATTCCACGTGGTATGTTAATACTGAAAACCAGGGCACTCACGCCCTGCCTCCCCTCCCACTCGGTAGGCACGTGGCTCAGGCTGGACCAATCTGACTTTTGAAAAGTTGAATTTTTTTTTTTTTTTTTTTTTTTTTTTTAGTTTCAGGTGTACCCAACAATGTAATAGTTAGACGTTTACACCCCTCACAAAATGATAAACCCCCTCCCCCAATCTACTACCCCTCTGATTATCATATATAGCTGTTATAGTTCCATTGACTCTATTTCCTTTGCTGTACTCCACATCCCGTGAGTATATATATATATACAGAGGGTGCCAAAAAAAATTATTTACACATTTTAAGAAAGGAAAAAAATGTATTAAGATTGTAATGCTCAATATATACCGATAAAAGAAGATGAATGCAAGTCACGTTTGACTTCTGCAATGACAAGAGGTGCTCAAAGTGGTTCCCATCAGCGTGCAGACACTTCTGATTACGGCAAACTACTGCTTGAACAACGTTGACCAAAGTGTCCACTCGCATACATTTTTTTGGCACCCCCAGTATATATATATTTAATTGTAGTTGACATTCAATATTATTCAGCTTCAGGTGTACAGTGCAGTGATCAGGCATCTACACCTTCCATGAAGTGGTCTCCCTACTGATAATACAAGTGCCCATAAAGCAAAAACCTATTGGTTTTAAAGTCACTCTGAAAGGAAGGTCCTTAAGAAACTGCCAGTTACTTCTTGCTGCCCAATCCCTAGAACTGCTGTGGTTCTAAATACTTCCAGATTGATCAATGCTTCTTCTGATTTTCTAAACATTATTATATATGGCTTGGTTCTATACTTCCAGGGTGATCAACTCTTCTTTTGATTTTCTGAACAGATTATTATTGTATCACATTTTAACAGCTTTATTGAGATATAATTGTCGTGTTGTACAATTCACCCATTAAAGTCATGCAATTCACTGGTTTTTAGTATATTCATAGAATTGCGCAACCATCACCACTATCTAATTTTAGAACACTTTCACTACCACCCACAGAAATACCCTACCCTTTAGCCATAACTCCCCAAACCCCCTCTCCCCTGCATCTGAAAACCACTCACCTACATCGTCTCTATATAGCTTTTTAACAAGGGTGCCAAAATAACTCAATGGGGGAAAAGTAATCTTTGTAGCATATGGTGCTGAGAAGGCTGGATATCCAAATGCAAAAGAATGAAGTTGGACCCTTACCTTATAACCTATAAGAATCAATTCAAAATTATTCAAAGACCTAAATAAAATAAATGAAGTAAAACTGTAAAACTCTTAGAAGAAAGCATAGGTGTAAGTCTTCTTCCTATGACTTTTGGAGTCACCCACTATCTCTTCAACAATTTCCTTTTGGAGCCTAGATTTATGTAAAATGTCATTTCGTTTTGTTGTTTATTTGATAGCACTCCATCGCTGACCCTCTTAAAGATAGAATATCCTATTTCTGATAGGAGTAATTAATTGTTTTCTTCCTCAGTGCCCTTCTCCCCACTTCCACACTCCCACTCAGGCCACATAAACATGAATTTGTGGCATGAGTTAATTAGAACGTGTTCTCTTAGGATGCAGCTGAGTGAATTTGAGAACACCATTACTGGTAACTTCACCTACTAAGTGGTAACTAAATTCTTGGGTAAAAGGCAACATTGCAAAGAATATTCATCAGAGTTTCTATTTTACAATTTGACTGTCATGTTGTTGTCTAATACTCTGAATAGGTACACTTTTCTCTCTCTAGAGAAGCAGGACAGTCCTCTAGAGTTGGTGGCTTTAGGTCATCACCCTTATTGACATGCTAAATTTAGGCTTAAACTTAGGAACATTTTTGCTCTGGGTTTGACTGCTTCTGCAATGCTAACCTCCATGGTATTTAGCTAGTCAATCTCTGGCAGTGTTTCAGCATGTGTTTTTGCAGGGCTAAATTAAGTTGCAATGAACTTAAAATAAAAAAGAAATAAAAGTTAACGAGTTGTTCTATCGACTCTGTGGTCATCAAACTCAATATAAGGAACCAGACAAGACTGCTATGAATTATAGGACATTACTGAGGAATGGAATTAAGAGAATTCATCACAAACAATGCTAGTGGCTTGCCATTTAATGATAGTCTATCTGTTAGGCATTCTAGTTTTATTTTTGTGTGAGAAATTTTAATTTTCCAAGCAAACCAAATACAAATATGAAAACCCTTTAAGAAACTAGATAGATAGATAGATAGATAGATAGATAGATAGATAGATAGATAGATAGATAGATAGATTTGTGTGTCTGTGTGGTGGTGGGAGGAGAATGGATTTGGGGGAAGAAATCAATCTGTTATCTCCAGCAGTAATAGGCCATTCTTACTGCAAGGGGGTCAAGGGTGAATATATATATTCACATACATGTATTCCTAGGTTCCTAGGTCTACTACATACTGGATGAATGATTATGATGCTTGCTGCTTTGCTCCTTTAATCATAAATGCTAACATTCTTTAACTTTGCACATTGCCACAGTTCATTAAATTAAAGAAAATGCAAATTGCCATCCCCATAAAATAAATGCAAGAGTGTGTTCAAGGTCAGACCATCCTGCTGTGAAAGTGTACAACACCTGCCGAATTCAAATAACAACCACATCACAGTAACAATGCCTTCTGTTGTACAGGGTGAAAGATGTGGTGTCAACCATTAGCAGGGATCCTTTTGTTGTCTTGTAAGCCAGTGGCACCACATGCTTCGGATTTTGCCATTCCAGAGGAATGAATACAGAGTTTTCAAGAAGAGAAAAGTGCACGTGAAAAGAACAGCAATGAGTGTGCCCCTATCCATCCGAAACAGACGACAAGCTCGCTGTTATTACGTCTGGGCGATAAGATGGATTGATAAGGGTTTCATCAACAAATGTGGAAAAAGAAGCGTATGTAAAATGAAGAAGGAAACTAACCTTCCCTTCTCCTGGTTCTTCCTCTTCAGTCTCTGGCTGGTCCTGCACGGAATCATTTTCTTCTACCTAAACATGAAATGCTGCAATTTCTCGTTACCCAGTCTAGATCCTCCTATGTTGGACTCTTAATTTTTTCTTAGACCCTTCATTCCACTCGTATGGCTTCTGTGATCCTCCATCCACAGCTAACTTCCACGTGCGTAACTCTAGCTCAGATATTCCTTCTGAACTCCAGAAAGTCTCTATCTGCTTCCTGAACATCTCTACTTGGGTCAAAGGCATGTCAGACAGAGCATGTGCAAAACTAAACTCACGATGTTCTACCCTGCTCCTCTGGCCACCCCATCTCGGTCAATGACACCACCGCTCACCTTTGCACAGTCAAAAACCCAAGGCTCATCTTTTCTTCTTCTTTTTTATTTTTTAAAATTTTTCAGTTACAGGGACATACAATATTATATTAGTTTCAGATGTACAGCATAGTGGTTAAACATTTATCTCATTTAAGAAGTGATCATTCTGAGAAATGTTGTAGTCATTTGACACCATGCGTAGTTATTACCATATCATTGACTATATTCCCCGTGCTGCACTTCACATCCCCGTGACTATTTTGTAACTACCAATGTTGTGCTTTTTAATCCCTTCCCCCCTCCCCCCAGCTCCCTAACTCCCCTCCTATCTGGCAAGCATCAGGTAGTTTTTACCCTTTTTTTTGGAAATTACTTCAAATTTTGCAAACGTTGTAAAAATAGAACACAGAATGCTCACATACACTAAGGACTTCTTTTTACCTAGCAACAGTCCAGTTATCAAATTCAGGAAGTTTAATACCATTAGCTATTGTACAGGCCTTATTCCTATTTTGTTTTGTTTTTTCATTATTTCTCAGTTACAGTTGACATTCAATATTATATTAGTTTCAGGTGTACAAAATAGTAATGAGATATTTATCTACCTTACGAAATGATCCCCCTGATTAGTCGGGTACCCACCTGACACCATACATAGTTATTACCATATTATTGACTATATTCCCTCTGCGGTACTTTATATCCCTGTGTCTATTTTTATATCTGGCAATTTGTACTTCTTAATCCCTTTCACCTAAATCTCATCCTTGATACTTCGATCTCATTCATATTGACGGCTCATTAACGGCAGAAGCACAACTTGAACCAATGTATTGACTTCAAGTCTAGCACTACTTCACTATTCCACAAGGTAATAAGGACCCCAAAGAGTCTAATAAGCAAATATGTCACAAATTTAAATTTATAAGATGTGTTCTCTATATTTAGTCACCAGTGTTTATTCATAGTGCATTCCCAGGGGAAGGGGAAGGAAAAAGGTGCTAAAGTAGGATTGTGAAAACTGGGCATTGTTCCCAGAGAATTAATTTAAAAACATTAAAAGTTCCTAATTACCTCTCACTTTGAAACTAGATTTTCTTAATTACGATGTGATAGGATGTTGTGTGAAACTTTGTCTATTACCCCAGAATGACAACCTGGAGCCTAGAGCTGAGGACAAAGAGGCACTAGGTACCCTATTCTCTTAAGATACCTGCCAAAGATTGTGGCCAGACACCTCCCTAAGGGCTCACTAAACTTATCAAGTGGTAGCATGTCTTATCCTGGTACTTCCATCCATCATCCCCACATCTTTTCTGTCCTTAGCTTCCCAGAATGTTTAAGAGATCTGAAGAGGGGAAAGCAAAGGAACCAAAGTCAAGAACAGTTGTTGCAATGGTGATTGGGCTTGTGTGCAAGAGTCAGCTAACCAAGATGGACTCTGACCTTGGTGCACAATCAGGGTCCTGGCAGGCCCTTGCTATGCCAGACATTGTCTCTACATTTGCTAGATCATGTAGGGCTGAGCTAGCCGCTGCAAAGGAGCACTAATGGGGTAGGGGGTGAGGCAGGAGGTATCTCGTGAGTGGTTATTTGCCAATGAATAAAGACATATTTCAATATTTCAACAGTTTCTCAAAGGGAGAGGAAGATATTGGCACTGGGGTATCACTGTTCTCCTGGGACTGTTCACGTAGTGCATGCATTATTCTTGACTCCGATCCCTTTGCATATTACATTTAATATCTTTGGGCACTAAATGCTAGCTCAGTTACCCTGAGACAATAATGCCTTCACACATTTTTAAAAGTTTCCTTGGTGGTGGGGAAGTGCTGTGCCGCACAGATCGAGAACCATTTCCTTATCCTCCACACTAGGGAGCTGTGTAAATAAACAAATCCACTGAGTGCCTGCAAACTAAAACAGGCTCACAAGGGAGCTAGCAATTCGATGCCTTTCTTACCAAGACTCTTGATGGCCAGGAGGACATAACAGAGAAGCAGCAATCACCAATAACCGAAAAAGGAATACAATCACAATCACAGCCAGAAGTAAAGAGAGATTTGTTCCTGTGTCCATTTCTCCTACCTCAACCATATGGGAGAGTTAGGCTTTGAAGAAGGAGGAGAGAAGAAGTATCTCCTTCAGACCCTGTCTTGCCACCCCTAAATTATCAGGGTCCCAGGTTCAGCCCATGCTGAAAGGGAAGGGAAAGGAAATGCAAGTGAAATAGAGGTCAAGAGTAAAACTGTAAAGTGGACTGACATTTAATCATCGAAAGTGACCATACTTATGGAATCTGTCCAAGATTTCATTAAAGGACAGCAAAGAGAGGTTCCGTAGAGCTTGCTTGAATGTATTGATTAGAGAAAAAACTAAATCCATTTCATGTGTATATCCCACTGAGTCCAGACTCCATAAAAACCTGATTGCAATTGCATCTTTATCATTTCATGTGTTCCCCTGATTTAGTTCTTTTCCTTCATACATGAATACACAGCGATTGGGTTCAAGTTTGATTGAAGTTAAAAGATTGATAACTTTTGAGAGACTACCATTTTTCTTTTCTCTCAATTATATTAAGTTTATGAGACCTATGCACCAGTATATTTGATTTTCTATTTTCTTCTCATTTTATTAGCCAATGAGGACAAAATAAATGTACAACATTCACATAATGGTACTACAAACCCTGATATTCACTAAGAATTGTAACGCTGCTCACATTGAACTGATGCCTGGCTGGAAGCAGCACTATGCACTAGTTCAAAATACATGGTCCAGTGCCTATTTCTTGGCTGTTTTATGACAACTCAAAATTCGATATATGAGGGGCCGGCTCGGTGGCTCAAGAGGTTGGAGCTCCGTGCTCCTAACTCTGAAGGCAGCCGGTTCGATTCCCACATGGGCCCACATGGGCTCTCAATCACAAGGTTGCCAGTTTAACCCCTCGAGTCCCACAAGGGATGGTGGGCAGCGCCCCCTGCAACTAAGATTAAATACGGCACCCTGAGCTGAGCTGCCGCTGAGCTCCCGGATGGCTCAGTTGGTTGGAGCGCGTCGTCTCAACCACAAGGTTGCCAGTTCGACTCCTACAAGGGATGGTGGGCTGCGCCCCCTGCAACTAACAACGGCAACTGGACCTGGAGCTGAGCTGCGCCCTCACAACTAAGACTGAAAGGATAACAACTTGACTTGGAAAAAAGTCCTGGAAGTACACACTGTTCCCCAATAAAGTCCTGTTCCCCTTCCCCAATAAAATCTTAAAAAAACAAACAAAACAAAAAAACAGTACAGGTAATAAATATTGGTGAGGATGTAGAGAAATTGGAACCCTTGTATATTGCTAGTGAGAATGTAAAATGATACACCTACTTTGGAAAACACTTTGTAAGAAAAACAGTGGCAAGGTAAACTCAGAAAGTATAAGTAAAAATATAATAGTATTAAGAGCAGATAAGTGAAATAGAAAAATTATTATAGAGAGGATTGACACAATCAAGTTGTTTTTAGGAAATAAACAATAAAATTGACAAAATTCTGGGGATAGTGATTAAAAAGAAATCATTAATAACAACTATCAGGAATGAGAAGGGGACAAATTCTATAGGTAAAGTGATATTTTGATTAATTGTATGCCAATATCTTTTTTAAAAATTAACGTTTATTGGGGTGACAATGGTTTATAAAGTTACATAGGTTTCAGTATACAATTCTGTAATACATCATCTATATATCACATTGTGTGTTCACCACCTAGAGTCAGTTCTCCTTCCATCATCATATATTTGACACCCTTTACCCTCATGTACTACCCCCTCCCCCCTTACCCTCTGGTAACCACTAAACTGTTGTCTGTGTCTATGAGTTTAAACAATCCAATTAAAAATTGGACCAGTATCTTTTTGAAAAGTAAACAAAATGAAAAACCTTCTTAGACAAACAAAAATAACAGTTACTAAACAATAGTAACAACAGTTACTAAAGAATTAACAGTCTACTAAACAATAAAGAAAGAATTCCAATCTTCAGCAAACTGTTCTAGAAAATAGAAACACAGTAAAAGGAACACATTCCAACACTTTTTATGTGCCTAGAGTACTGGAGATATCAAATCCTAATAAGGGAAGGAGAAAGAAAAAAATATGTCAGTTTCATTCATTAATATAACGTAAAAATCACAAGCAAAATATTAGCAAAGTGAATGAAGCAGCATATAGAAAGCGTAATACATCACATCTAAGTTGCATTTATCACTGATGTGCAAGGTTGCTCTATCATTAGACATTCAAATCATGTAGCTCATCATATTAAGACATTAACAGATAAAAAATGAACTTAGATCCTTTCAGTAGATGAAGAGAAAACATTTGATAAAATTCAACATCTATTCACGATTTAAATAAAACTCAAAAGAACAAGACAAGTAAAGAAACAAAAATTCATAGACACAGACAGTAGTTTAGTGGTTACCAGAGGGTAAGGGGGAGGAGGTGGTAGATGAGGGTAAAGGGGATCAAATATATGGTGATGGAAGGAGAACTGACTCTGGGTAAACACATAATGTGATGTATAGATGATGTATTACAGAATTGTACACTTGAAAGCTATGTAATTTTACTAACCATTGTCATCACCCCAATAAACTTTAATAAAAAAATAAAAATAAAATAAACTTCTCAGCAAATAAGGAATATAAGAAAATCCCCTTAATCTGTCAAAGGCATGTTTAAGCAACCAAAGTAAACGTACTGGTGAAACGTTGAACTGTTTCCACTCTGAGAACAGGGTTAACACAAGAATGCCTGGTATTTTTATTATTATTATTATTATTATTATTATTATTATAAAAATAAAAAAGAATGCCTGATATTATCACATGTGCAACATTGTATGGGGTGTTCTAGCCAGTGCAGAAAGCAATCAAAAAGAAGGATTCGAAGAATGAGAGTAGGAAAAGGAACAAGTTTGTTACACTTTTGTGTTTAGAGAATCCTAATGAATCTACAGATGAATTGTTAGAATTAATGAGAGTGTTGCAAGGTTGTGGGGGGGAAATCAATATTCAGAAATTAATTGTACCCTTCCCTCTTCACTTCTCTTCCTCTCCCTAGAAGCACAGAGTAGAATACTACACAAACTGCAGCCACACATCAAAGTTAATGAGTCATTTCACAAACCAAATGGAGAGTGACAAAAGTAAGACACGTTATACACTAGTCCATTTAAATAAAGTGCAACAACTGGCAAAACTAAGCTATGTACTGAGTGCAAACATAGAGAGTTACACCATAAAGAAAAACAAAAATATCATAAATAGATGTTGGACAATTAAGTCCGCGAACTCATCCTAGAAAAAGTGCTCCATACTCATTGCTGAATGAATCACTACGGTCACCTTCCAAGTACTCCCCTTGGGAAGCTGCGTGGATACCAGTATCTAGTCCACCCTTCAAAGCAATTTTCGAACTCTTTTTCTGGAATGGTCATCAGAGCTGTCATCATAGTACCCTTGATGTCCTGAATGTCATACAAATGCCTACCTTTCAATATTTCCTTTATCTTCGGGTAAAGATCTGGGGGACCAGATCAGGTGAGTGGGGAGGGTGTTCCAATACAGTGATTTGTTTACTGGCTAAAACCTCCCTTACAGACAGTGCCATGTGAGCTGGTGCACTGTCGTGATGCAAGAGCCATGAATTGTTGGCGAAAAGTTCAGGTCGTCCAACTTTTTTTTTTTTTTTTTTTTTTTTAGTTTCAGGTGCACAAGACAAAGCAAAACTTAGACGTTTATCATTCATATCCCTCACACTGTGTGAACCCCCCTCCCCCCATCCACTATCCCTCTGTACGTTCCCCAAATTAATTTTCAAACCCCCATGACCATCTTGTGGTTACCGACTATTTTTCAGGTCGTCCAACTTTTCACGCAGCCTTTTCAGCACTTCCAAATAGTAAACTTGGTTCACTGTTTGTCCAGTTGGTACAAATTCATCATGAATAATCCCTCTGCTATCGTAGAAGGTTAGCAACATTGTTGCAACAAGTTCGCAAACTAAATTGTCAGACATTGTCTGTGTGTGTGTGTGTGTGTGTGTGTGCGCGCGCGCCCGCGTGCGCGGCTTTTTCTAAATGTATATATTACAATAAAAGAATAGAAACATCTCAAAACAATGTATGCACGAGACAGGGTACCAACGATAAAGAAGTCTTTTTCACATTCTGCTCTGTATTTGTCTGTGTCATTTAAAATCTATTAACAAAGAAAATACACAGTTTTCATGTATCACATGTAATTTTTAAATTTCAGTACGAATATTTTAAAACTGCAAAAATACCTGAAACTTATTTGAATGTATGTTAACCAGAAAAGGGTATTTCAGAATGAGAGAAGATGTACAATGTAGAGAGACAAAACAAATAAAAAGCTGAAATATTTGAGAGCCTTCAGGTAGTTTGATGTAGCTGGGCCAAAAGGTACAGGCGTGGGAATGAATCTGAGCTCTAGACTCTGATCTCTGACGAGCTAGGGCTGTAACTATTTAAATGTGGTTTGAGGTCACACATCGAATCACATGGCAGTATTCTTTTTACTCTGACCCTGGTGCACAAACTATGACCCAAACCTCATCAGAGCTGGTAATAAATTCCACAATTATTAGCAATTCTAAGTACAGAGAGTCAAAGAATTGATGAGGCCAGAAGGAAAGGTTTGCCCTTTAACCAGAAGCTATACATTCAAGTCACCTTCAAGGCAATTTTCTGGAGCAAACCACTGGCCATGCATTTGTATGTGGCTAATGAGTAGTGCAAAGCCCTTTAGAATGTTCAGAGACCCTTTTCATTCGCACACAATTAGGATAAAAGTGGAATGTGCAGGTTAACATTTAATGACATTTTTCTGTTATCTTTTTTCTATCACGTCATGCGTGAAAACCAAAGGTCTCTTTGTCATAATAGGGTCTAATTTGCTTAATACCCAAATTTATAAACTTGAAGTTTTTCCTTCCGAGAATTTGGCATGGTTTCTAAGCTCTTGAATAATACTGGAAAGTGTTAATGCAACAAATTGCGTATATAAACTCAGCATTCATAGCAGACCCCTGGTAGGGAAATTTCAGTTCAGTGGGAGGAAGTACGAAAGGTAAATGGCAATAAATGTTTAATGTGGTGGCCATTGCACTTTAAAAGATATTTGTTTCCCGAGAGTAAAGGTCAGTGGAGGAACTTTCTAAATAGTTTTAACTTTAAGTCAGTGTGCAAATTAGTGTGGCTCTGAATATGGTATCTAAAGACGTCTTGCTGAGGAGAGATATGGAAGCAGACCAGTGGTGAGCTTGTTTGCAGAAGGCAAATTATAGGAAGTGTGATATCAAATCTTCCATTCTCTGTGGATGAGCAGTCTGGGTGGTCGTGAAGAAGAAAGCTCTGCAAACAGTGTCAAAAGGGGTATCGCCTTAAACAAATTACCTCTCTGCCTCAGTGTCTTCATCTGTAAAATGGGCATGATAATAATGCCTGCTTCACAGGGTTACGATGAGGTTTGAAGAAAACATGTAGTGCACTTCAAATGGTGCCTGGCACATTGTGGGTTCTCACTCAATGTAATAGTGTTTAAACATACATTGTGAATATAAAATAATTTTGAAGCCATAGGAAGATAGGGGTGTTTTTTAAAAACAGCTCCTTAAGCCTGGCTTCATATGTGATTCTAGTTAATTGGCTGCTTAATGATGTGTTTCTGTAACTTTCTGCTCTGCATCTGCCCTTTTCACTGCTGCCAGCTCACCCACACTGAGGCCGTGGGTTTCACATAAAAAGCTTCCTTGAATACCCCATGGAACTCCTGTAAGCCTCCAGCCTCATTTTTCCTTCTGTGCTCTTTGACCCACTTCCTGTCAGCTCAGCCTATCTCTGTAGCGTTGATAGTGCAGCTGGCCTGTAGACCGCCAGAAAGCTGCCTTTGCTGTAAGTGTCCTCTTAGCAACCCATGCGTCAAATAAGGCTGCAGTGCCCTAACCCACAGCCCTGTCCAGGCTTCTGAGGGACGAACACTGCCAATCAGAACCACAGTCTCGCGGGTCCCCACCCCCAAAAGTCCAAGGAGGCAAATATTGAACAATGAATGACTTAAAGCTGTCAAACCACTCTCTTCTAAAATGGAAGTCCTCAAATGGTGCCCCAAGGTCAAAATTGAGCCTTTTGCCTGTTTCTGTACGGCCTTTGTGGTAAGAATGGTTTTTACATTTTCAAAAGGCTTGTGAAGGAAGGAGGAGGATGGGGTACAGGAGAGGGGAGAAGAGGAAAAGAAGGATAAGGAAGAGAAACAAAGAAGAATATGCAACAGAGACCATATATGGCCCGCAAAGCCTTACATGTTTATTATCTGGCCCTTTACAGAAAAAGATTCCTGGCCCCTGTTCTGAAATACAAATTTCATCTTTTTATGCCCCTTCTGAAAATCCTTCCATGGCTCCTCATCACTCAGGATAAAGCCTTCACTCCATCATTTGACCCTGCCTGTCACTTGGCATTTACCAACATGACCTCCACATACACTCTCCATTCAAGAAGCGCGGAACTACTTGAACTTTCTGAACACACCACAGGCTGCCATTCCTGTATAAACACTCTCTCTCTTCTCCTTCAAATACCTTTCTCCTCCCACCCACATGGAAAACTCTTTCTTTAGGATTCAGCTAAATTGTTACCTCCTCGCTGAAGCCTTCCCTGACTTCCCCAAGCAGAATTAAGGTGTCCTCCTCTGCAATCCCACAGCCCTTAGTTATGCCCTCTACTACTGCACTTCCTGTATTGCTGTCTGAGCCACCCCTGTCGGCTGGGGACAGAAAGGTTTTTCATTTCCTTCTGGCTGTTTATATCATGTGGTCAGCTGAAAAACAGTCCTATATTTGAATGTACTTCTGCTTCTATTTACTGTTTACTTAATTCAGGAAAACAGTAAAGATAGACCAACAGTCTCCCATTAGCATTGTCGGACAACTGACAAGAATATGGTCCGGGTCCAGAAAATGGTTAGAGAAATAATCAAAACATTACGCGCAAAGTCAAGACATCTTAAATATATTCTTGGGAGACTGTAAGGCTTCATTTTATGGATATATGAGGCACTCCATTTCAAAAAGATTGATACTATTTTAGGACATCTCCTACCTGAAGTTCTGACATTATTTAACAGATAAAAGGGGGAATGGACAAAGATAAAATAAGTAGCTAGGCAATGGGGCATGAAAAACCCACTTGAATGTCTCCAGTGCTCTAAATGACATGATTATTCATTCTTAAAAATCAATTAAATAGTTAAGTAAATGATAATCCATGCATAATATTGAAATCTATGGAAAGTTCAATAGGGTGAGACATTAATATGGAAAAAGGTTTTGGGGGGAATATGCTGAAAATCTATATATACTATCACTTTTTATGTCATTTACTCAACATAAAAAACAAAAACCCCTCTGTGTGTGCAAATGCATTACAAAATTGTGCAAGGTATGCCTGGTTAGCAAAAGTTTCCTGTGTTGAAGAGGGTGGGGGAAAAAGAGTGGAAGCTGGGGGGCTAAGAATCCAGGACAGTTGAAGGGCACTTTAACTGTTAACTCTACTTGTGAATTGCTTGAATTTTAAAAACTATTTAGCACACACTTTCCTTTTGTCAATTTAAATTAAAATCAATAAAATACCCATTTAAATCATACCCAGATCCTTCCTGTAACATATAACATCCCCATAGGGCCTAGAAATATAGGTGACATATTCTAATTAAGTTAACTAATTCAGTTAACTTAAGAAGTATCTCTCTTGGGGGGGAATATATATATATGAATGAAAAAAATCATAGGATCATAGGTGCTGAAATGGGAATTTCAGGTCTCAAAGACAAGTTGAGAAAATCAGAATTCAAACCAGACAGACTAACACAGTTTCTATTAAGGTTGCATGAGACAGACAAGAGAGAAAAGTCAGATGCCATGGAAGCAATGGAGACAAACACATGGGGAAAATATGTGGGGGGAGGGAGGGTTTATGAGTTGCCACAACTAGTGATACCAGGTTGGAATGAAATCTGTAGAATAAAAAATTTTTTGCTTTGAAATTAATAAAGCTGTGTGGTTTACTTCAGTGTAGCCTAAATTGAAATGTAAAGTGGTCTTCTCCTCTGTGATTCATTTATTCATCCATTCATCAAAAATTTACTGAGTGCCTACGATGTGTCAGACCCTATACTGGGTATGGAGCATTACAGACAAGAAATAACTCATGCACTTTCTTGCAATTAACATAGTTCAGTCTAGTCATGGCCTTATGTTGAGCCCATGTCCTCTAAGGAACTCATGGCTGTCTGAGACAATATTGGTCTTATTAATTCCTTTAACAGTTGGTAGCGATCACCTTAAATACAAGATCTGACAATTAAGTTCGCGAACTCATCCTAGAAAACATGCTACATGCCTTATTGCTGAATATCCCTATGGTCACCTTCGAAGTACTCCCCTTGGGAAGCTATGCACTGATGCCAGTACCTAGTCCACCCTTCAAAGCAATTTTGGAACTCTTTTTCTGGAATGGCCATCAGAGCTGTCATCATATTACCCTTGATGTCCTGAATGTCATCAAAGTGTCTTCCTTTCAGTATTTCCTTTATCTTTGGGTAAAGAAAGAAGTCATTGGGGGCCACATCAGGTGAGTAGGGAAGGGTGTTCCAATACAGTTATTTGTTTACTAGCTAAACACTCCCTCAGAGACAGTGCCGTGTGAGCTGGTGCATTGTCGTGATGCAAGAGCCATGAATTGTTGGCGAAATGTTCAGGTCGTCTCACTTTTCCACATAGCCCTTTCAGCACTTCCAAATAGTAAACTCGGTTCACTGTTTGTCCAGTTCATCCAAATTCATAAGGAATAATCCCTCTGATATCAAAAAAGGTTAGGAACATCTTTGCAACAAGTTCACGAATGTAATTGTCAGACCTCGTATACCACAGGTTGAATTCCCTTTCTGTACCAAGGACTGGCAATGTGGAGAGGAGCTGTTTACAACCTGGTCACTATCTCTGCTCTCTAAGCTCTAACACAGAGGTCGGCAAAGTTTTTCTGTAATGGGGCCAGATAGTAAATATGTCAGGTTTTGTGGGCTAAGAAGTGAAATGTGGGCATCATATCACCATTCAAAATTAAAAAAAAAATAATTCTAACTTGCGACCCATACAGAAACAGGGCAGGATTTGGTCCATAGTTCCCCAACCCCTATTCTAGCAGAAACATCCAGGGAGGGGGTAGTGGACAGCAAAGTTGTTCTTCCTGTTACTTAAGGGCAGGTACTGAACTAAAGCTGAACTAAAGTTACACAATAAGAGCAAAGTAGCCATGGTCCTTGCCTTCACAGAGTTTACAGACGAGACACATGCCTGGCACATAAAGGAGGTCCTTGTGCCTAGTAGCAATTCCAGCCCTTTGAGGGTATATATTTATCCCATTTTCCCTGCATGTCACAGATACAGCAGCTCTTGGAAAGCATCTCTTACACTTACCCCATTGTACTGAAATTAACCATTTTCATGCCTGCGTACCCAATAGATGAAACCTCTGATGAGACAAAGAGCATGTTTTATTTATCTTTATATCCTTAGCACCTAGCCCTTCCTGGCCCAATACATGTTATGCATTCAATAAATGCTTGTCAGGATGAATGAAATTGAACTGCTTTCGATCACATTAGTAGGGTGCCTTTTTAGGTAACCACTTTTCCTTTTGCTAGATTTAACTGTGTTGTAAGAAAGACTCTGAATTCAAAGCCTTCACGTTTGAGAATGGAAGGGGGGCGTATTTCCACTGCAGTTGATATCATCATAAGGTCTAAAAAAATCTTTGCGACATCCTATATTTTCAGCTGGGGTTTGCAGCAAACTATTGTTTTCCTTTTCTCCCAAGAAAAATTCTACCGAACCACAATTTTCTTGTTGGTTTCACCAGGAGGCTGTTTGTTTGCACAACCCTCTTGTGAGATCGATCATGTCTTACATCTGTTTCATTCTTTATTATTTCATAAAGGGAAGGGACATCTTTTTCTCATGTCGGCTGTTCTGTCTTTGTGCCCTGTGGGTAAAAACTGAACACACAGAGAGTGTCTACTAAAATGCCCATCCGGATGGCTGAAGCTGACACTTGTCTTCTATTTAAGCAGGTCTGAAGCTGAACGTGTGTCCTGGTCCCCACGAAAGATGCAAGTTTTCGAAAGCATACACTATTTTTGCCAGTATAAAAGGAATGAAATTTACCATGGAAAATTTGAAAATAATACAAAAGTGAAAAATAGGAGCGTATCCCCACTTTAAATACAGTGATCGTAACCTTTTTGCTCAAGTTTAAGCTTTACATGCCTCTGTTTCTTCACCTATAAAATGGAGTCATAACACTACCTACTGAAGGGTAGTAGAATATGCCACCCCAAAATATGCCACTTTGGCATATTGATTATTTGGGGCTTTGGGCACCTGAAAACAGTAAATATAGAGAGAGGCTTTCTCTGAACTCCCCTTATCTGCCCGAAGACAGACCCTCCAAAACAAACTCAGTTGTCATAAATCTTCTCCCGGGGAGTTTCATTAACCAGGGAAGATTGACTCCTGTCACAGGAGAGGAGACTGGAAGTCAACTCTACATGCAGACAAACTTTGTCACAAACCATCATACATCCCATCTATTCTTCTAAGGTCCTAGTCATCTTTCCTAAAAATCATTTACTCTTCTATGAAAGACCTATACACCCTCTCCCCTTTCCTAGTAAGATGCTATTAATTCTGAATTCTAAATCCATCTCTTTGAGTTATTCATTTTTCCTGGGTCTCTCCCATGTATACAAGGTCTGACAAATCAGTTTGCGAACTTGTTGCAATGATGTTGCTAACCTTTTTGGATATCAAAGGGATTGTTCATTATGAATTTGTACCAACTGGGCACAAATTAACCAAGTTTACTATTTGGAAGTGCTGAAAAGGCTGTATGAAAAAATTAGACGACCTGAACTTTTCGCCAACAATTCATGGCTCTTGCATCACGACAATGCACCCGCTCACACGGCACTGTCTGTGAGGGAGTTTTTAGCCAGTAAACAAATAACTGTATTGGAACACCCTCCCTACTCACCTGATCTGACCCCCAATGACTTCTTTCTTTACCCAAAGATAAAGGAAATAAGGAAGACATTTTGATGACACTCAGGAAGGACATCAAGGGTAATACGACAGCTCTGATGGCCGTTCCAGGAAAAGGAGTTCCAAAATTGCTTTGAAGGGTGGACTAGGCACTCATGTCAGTGCATAACTTCCCAAGGGGAGCACTTCGAAGGTGACCATAGTGATATTCAGCAATGAGGTATGTAGCACTTTTTCTAGGATGTGTTCGCAAACTTAATTGTCCGACCTTGTACATGAGGTATACATGTTAATAACTTCTGTTTGTTTTTCTCTGTTAACCTGTTGTTTATTACAGGGACTGTCAGCCAATAACTCAAAAGGGTAGAGGTACAGTTATTTGTTCTCCCCTACACCATCTTGAAGTGTCATGATGAGTATTAAAAGAATTAATACATGTATGAGGCCTAGAAGAGATTTCTCTCACATAGTCTGTGCTCATCAAATGTTAGACAAAAAGTGTTCATCATACTGAATAGTATATTTAAGCATCTTAAGTTGTTTACTTATCATTAATAACATATACTTTCTATGTAATTAAAATGTTTTAGTTAGCACAATCATAACCCAATGTCTCTGACATATTATTACCATTGTCAATAGTATAGGATATTCTATATGAAAGAACCCCCAGTTCTTGTACATTTTATAAAATAACCTGGTTAGTCTGCAAAATCCATGAGTATTAACATTATTTTAAATTTCAACTGATCCCATACAACCAATTGCCAAAATAGCTGAGAAAACTGTTTATGAAATATTGACATGTATGTTAGAAAACATACATGTTTTCACTTATACCTATATGACTCTAAAACCACTTACAGATAGCATGCATAGAAATTATCGAAAGAAATTTTCATTTGAGCTAAGTTTCAAACAGGAAATTGAATATTTGAATATTTATGGAAACTGAATCTGGATATTCAACTCTAAAGTAGTCCATCGCAGTTGTTATGGTAATATCATAATTATTTACACTGTTACCATAATATTCCTTCATTTCTTAGAATCACAAAAGAGTGGCAGTTATTGTTCATCACTTAATAACTTCCTTAATGGTGACCTTTTTTAAAAGTCTCTATGCTATTTGTCCTTCCACCCCGCTTCTACTTACTTTTCTGTTTCGGCGATAGCTCACTTAATGGGTAAAGTAGCCAGTGGAGAAGAGTTATGCGTTAAAACTGTGTCTTTGAGTGTGAAGTGTAATGGGTAACTGTGGTAACTACCTAGATGAGAATCACATGAATGAAGAAAGTAGTAGACATGCCAGCAAAATCCCAGGCAGTAAGTTGTCAATTGGCCTGACATGTCAGTTCTCCCAAGAAATACAAATGCTAATGTACATGAAAAATAAGTTGAACTTGGTGAAGAGGTTAAAGAAGTGCAAATTTTAATGCAAATGAGATGCAAATTTTGTGTAGTAAAGAGGTAAAAATAAATAAAATAATAGCTCCCAATGCTGGAGAGACTGTGAGGAGAGACTGGCTTATTTATGGCTAGTGCTGTTCATATGTTGCCTTTGCAGTGGATAATTTAGTGGTGTATACCGAGACATCAAATAATCATACTCTTTGCCCAATAATTCCACACATGGAAATTTACTCTAAGTGACTAATCAAAACAACAAAGTTATATAAGTTTGTTTTATTAAAATCTCTATGATCACTGTATTATTTTTTTAAAAAAACCGTAAACAATTAAAATGATTAGCCAAAGGATTGTTGTCTATTGCAAGAATTGCATTGATATAACAGAATATTAAGCAGCTATCATTAGTATATCTGAGGATGATGTGAAAGCTTGGGAAATATCTTGAAGTTAATATTTTGAGAGGCACAGTGAAACATACAATTGGATTGTAGTAGACTGTTTACATTTCTGAGGAATCAGGTCTAAGACTTAAAATATTCCAACTTTGCAAGCCATTATAGTAACTAATTTCCCTCTTAAAATGCAGTGGAGAATAACTAAAACATCTAATCGGAAATTAAATACCATATTTTTCCAATTTCACTGAGTTGCTAGCTGGAGTGCTTGATGAGTAGTTTCTTGATTTGCTTTTACTTGTTGCCATATTGAGCATTTAGTGGATCCATTCATGTCATGAGTTCAAATTGCTACTGAATTCCACATACCATTATGCATTTTGCTCAAATTTTCTATTTTTGGGCTAAAAAACATAACTTTATGGGACTCTGCATTTCTATCACCAGCTCTAGTGTTTGGCTTTCTTTTATAGCTTTTTTTTCCCCACAGAGAAACTTTATTTTCACCACTTTTTGAGACTTACTGTGTAAGTAACAACAAGGAGGGAACCAGCAGGTTGAGTGGAGAGGCTGGACAGCCATCTAGGCTCACTCACTAAGTGACTTGCTTTGGGTCACCGTCCTCAAGGTGTGCAAGTGTCAAATGCATGCTTCTGCGACAAAATCCCCTTCACTCTATGTAATGACCAAATTTTTGCCATTCCTAAAATAAGCCAAGCACTCTTGTCCTAGGAGCCTTTCTTTTCTTTTTTTCTAAATTTTGTTTTTTTATATATTAGTTTCAAGTTTAAAAAAACAACATTTACACCCCTCACCAAGTAATAACCCCCCCACCAAGTCTACTACCCATCTGATATCGTACATAGCTGCTACATTACCACTGACTATTCCTTATGCTGTACTTTACATCCCATGGCTATTTATATATATGTATATATATGAATATATGTATCTATATATACTATATACACATATATGTGTGTATAATATATGTATATACGTATGTGTATATACACATACGTATATATGTACATATGTATGTATACATATGTACATATATATGTATACATATGCATACACACATATTTTATCGTTGACATTCAATACTAATTTACTTCAGCTTCAGGTGTACAGCGCAGTGGTCAGGCATCTACACAGTCTATGAAGTGATCCCCCGGATAAGTCCAGTACCCATCTGGCACCCTACGTACTCTTTACATTATTGATTATATTCCCCATACTGTATTTCACTATTTTGTGACTACCAATTTGTACTTTTTTTTTTTTTTAAGATTTTATTGGGGAAGGGGAATAGCACTTTACTGGGGAACAGTGTGTACTTCCAGGACTTTTTTCCAAGTCAAGTTGTTGTCCTTTCAGTCTTAGTTGTGGAGGGTGCTGTTCAGCTTCAAGTTGTTGTCCTTTCAGTGTTAGTTGTGGAGGGCGCAGCTCAGCTCCAGGTCCAGTTACCGTTACTAGTTGCAGGGGACACAGCCCACCATCCCTTGTGGGAGTTGAACCAGACAACCTTGTGGTTGAGAGGACGCGCTCCAACCAACTGAGCCATCTGGGAGCTCAGCGGCAGCTAACCTCAAGGTGCCGTGTTCAATCTTAGTTGCAGGGGGCGCAACCCACCATCCCTTGTGGGACTCAAGGAGTTGAACTGGCAACCTTGTGGTTGAGAGCCCACTGGCCCATGTGGGAATCGAACTGGCAGCCTTCGGAGTTAGGAGCATGGAGCGCTAACCGCCTGAGCCACCGGGCCCCAATTTGTACTTCTTAATCCCTTTACCTTTCTTCCCCCATCCCCCAACCCGCCCTCCCATCTAGCAACCATCAGTTTTTTCTCTGTGTCTCTGAGTCTATTTTGTTTGCTTATTCATTCTGTTCTTTAGATTCCACATATAAGTGAGATCATATGGTGTTTGACTTTCTCAGTCTGACTTATTTTACTTAGCATAATATTCTCTAGGTCCATCCATGTTTTTCCAGATGGTAAGATTTCATTCCGTTTTATAGCAGAGTGATACTCCATTGAATAAATGTACGTACCACAATTTCTTTATCCAATCATCTACGGATGGGCATTTCAGTTGTTTCCATATTATGGCTAGTGCTGCAGTAAGCATAGGGGTGCATATATTTTTTTGAATTAGTGTTTTGGATTTCCTTGGTTAAATACCCCGGAGTGTAATTGCTGGGTCAGAAGGTTCCTCAAAATAGGAACTTTAAAAATAGGAACTTTCTTTATACATACTGCTCCCTCTGCTGGGCTATTCTCACCGCCACCCCTCACATCAAGGGTGCTAGTTACCTTATAACTCAAAGCCAAGCTTGACTGTTTTTTTTGTTTGTTTTTTTTAATTCAAGTTTATTGGGATGACAAGTAAAGTTACATAGGTTTCAGGTGTACAATTCTGTATTACATCATCTATATATCACATTGTGTGTTCACTACCCAGAGTCAGTTCTCCTTCCATCACCATATATTTGATCCCTTTTACCCTCATCTACCACCCCTCTCCCCCCTTACTCTCTGGTCACCACTAAACTGTTGTCTGTGTCTGAGTTTTTTTTCTTCATTTGTTTGTCTTGTTCCTTTGTTGTTTTCAGTTTTATAGCCCACACATCAGTGAAATAATATGGTTCTCGACTTTTTCTGTCTGACTTATTTCGCTTAGCATAATCTCAAGATCCATCCATGTTGTTGCAAATGGCATTATTTCATCTTTTCTTATGGCAGAGTAGTATTCCATTGTGTATATATACCACGTCTTCTTTATCCAATCATTTATCGAAGGACACTTTGGTGGTTTCCAAGTCTTGGCCATTGTAAATAAAGCTGCAGTGAACATTGAAGCTCATACATCTTTACGAATAAATGTTTTCAGATTTTTGGGGTAGATAACTGAAACCTCCTCTGACACCTCCAGGATTGGCCAATCCTGGTGTTATCCTCATGACGTTGAGCATGAAGTGAGAACACAGTCAAGTCCCGAACTATGCTTGCCTGTGGGAGCTTTGAATGGCATTAACCATGATACGTCATGACAGAACAAGACCAGGGATCTGTCAGTTTCAGATGAGGTTAAAGGAAACTTCATGTAAGAGAACACATGTGCTATATGATGAATATTAAAATAATTCACACATGTATGATGCCTAGAAGAGGTTCTCACACATAGTATGCACTCAACAAATGTTAGACAGCCCTTTCTAGTATTGCAGCTCTCAGAGAAAAGGGCCACCAGTCCTGAAGTACTCAGGTTAGTGACACGGAGAGACACAGCGTTATGTAGCCCTCCCTGGTGTTGGTGAGCAGAGGTCAAGAACTCTCCAAGAGCAGTAATTAGGGCAGCCCAATTAAGAAGTGGATATTCCAACACAAACCAGGATTCATGAGACAGAAGAATAGGTTTAGAAAGGATGAGAACCCTTCCCCTCACCATACTGGAAACCAGGATCAGCCCTCTGCAGCCCCTGCAGAGTTTATTACAGATAATTATGTAGACAGAAGATTCTCATTCCAGAGTGTGGGCACAGTTATTCTCAACAGACCTTCTTCACATTCTCATGAAGCCTCAAGTTAAAGAACCCCTTAAGGTATTATTATAAATAAATATCTGGGCTGAAGGAACCCTACTGGTTACATTCAAAAATTTGGTACCAGAAATCACAAAACTATGTAGATTACTCCACATACACAAGAACATGCCCACACATGTCCTGACAATTACACACAATTACGCCTGTATACGTGAGGCTTATATCTGCCTGGGTGTGTTACATACTCTCCTTGTTTCTTTACAGGTTTTAGCAATAGTGTGTGCTATTCTTGAGCTGGGCACTTCTCAGACTCAATAATAATAAGTTCTGTGCATGTTGATTGACACATCTGTTTCATCCTTTAGAATGTAAGTATTTCATGTCAGGGAAAAGTATTGTTTGTCTCCTATAACTCTAGCAAATATATTGATGTCTAATGCTACAGGTGTTCACACGATGAGGGTGAAAGAAAAGACAGGAGAATCATCAGGTGGGGGGACATCTATCCTGGGATTCACCTTCCTTTGGGGTTCTCTTAGGGACCACATCAATGGCAAGTTTGGCCTCATAAGGACCTTGCTCTACCCTTCTTATAAAACTACTGTTCAACTGTGGAAGCAAAACCTTTTTCTTCATTGCCTCACTGTAGAATTGACAAAGGCCGATACTTCAAAAAGAAATGTACCAGATCCTACAGAAGAACAAAAGAGAATTAAGTTCAGGGAACTAAGTTTAGAAAATACTAACAGCATCAGATATCTGAAGCTACTGCACAATACAACCTTAATTATTTTTCTAGGAGTCAACACAATTTCAATTTTTCCTTTTAATTTTTATTGGGGAATATGCAGTGTGATTTTCCAGGACCCATCAGCTCCAAGTCAAGCTGTTGTTTTCACTCTAGTTGTGGAGGGCACAGCTCAGCTCCAAGCCCAGTCGCCGTTTTCAATCTTTAGTTGCAGGGGGCGCAGCCCACCATCCCATGCGGGAATTGGACTGGCAACCTTGTTGTTGAGAGCTCACTTTCTAACCAACTGAGCCATCCAGCCACCCCTCCAGAAGCTCAGCAGCAGTTCATTGTCTTCAATCTAGTTACAGAGGGCGCAGCTCACTGGCCTATGTGGGAATCGAACCGGAGACCTGGGTGTTACGAGCATTGCGCTCTAATCACTGAGCCAACTGGCCCCGCCCCATTTCAATTTTAAGCTCTCAGTTCCTTTCCCTTAAATAAACCATCTTGGGAATATTGGGGTTTCCCTCTGTGCCATGGGTTACATCTAAGTTCTGGAGTGCCAACATCTAGCCAAGGTATTCTGATCCTTGATGGCATGTTTCCATGCAGACAGCCCTGGAGCGGTTTGTGGCCTCATGTGGCCCTTGGTCACAATACAGGTATGCTACCTCTGAGAGCACTCTTGCTCCACCCATGTGGCCCCTTGAGGTCCACTCTACTTACATGCCATGCTTTGGCACACGGGACTGTCTCTGCTGCCCTCCCATGGCACAGAGGGAAACCCCAACATTCCCAAGAGGTAGGCACATCTCTATAAGGCTGTCTCTGAGGCCCCATGTGTCTACTCATAGAAATAACCACACAGCCATTCATTCTCCTGGGCTCTACCTGAAAAAGAGTATGGATACCCTCATTCTGGAATCTGCAGATGCCTCACTCCTCTCTACCCATCGAGATCTTTTTTAGCCTCTGGAAAAAACCTGTTTCCTCGAGCCCCTCCCCCACCCTCATGCAATGCTGTTTTCCACTCATCTTTTTTTCTATGTCAGTAGTTTTATCCATTCCCTAAGAGTATACGTTTTGGGAACCCAAAGCTAAGAAAACTCCATTCTCTGCTTTATGCCTTGTCAGATGGTTCTGATGCTGAACACAAAAGGGCTTAGCTACTTGGATTTGGGATTAGAGGTAGAAAGGAAAATAAATTATTGAGAGGGTGAACGATGGTTGATATTATCTTGCCACATTTCCAAAAACTCCTTCATAAGGTACAACTTCATAAGCACCTGGGTGGCCATTCTTCCATTTTTCGTGATGTCAATGATGAGACGTTAAATAAAGAAATTTACTCTTTTAGGCAATGCTGCTCTGAATCCTTTTGTAGAATGATTTTTTGGGGGGCTGGGGGGATGAATAATTATCTTCTAATTTTTCTTAATATTTGAGAATTTTCTTAAAGTGAAGGATATCTTTACCTTTATTTGGTCTGATACCTAGGTAATAGTGTGTGGATTTATCATTGATGAGCTGGGTTACTCATTATAATAGAATTGACAAAATAGATTTTTTTTTACCTCCATCTTACAAGACCAGGTCGTTAATGAAATTAATGCCTTAGGTTAATAAAGTATAATTTTAAATAATTCTTCTTAACTATTTTTAATCAATTATAAATTTTCCTTGTGAGCTCTTTGCTAGGATAAATACCTGCCCTAAAGCTCCTAAGGATTTTATGTGACAAATTTATAACTATCAAATCTATTAGCATGCAGGTTTTCATTGCTTGAATTCATGGTAAAAAA
The DNA here is from genome assembly GCF_036562045.2 of Rhinolophus sinicus. Taxonomy (NCBI): domain Eukaryota; kingdom Metazoa; phylum Chordata; class Mammalia; order Chiroptera; family Rhinolophidae; genus Rhinolophus; species Rhinolophus sinicus. The sequence continues at coordinate 104,299,258 of NC_133768.1, read as the reverse complement.
AAAAAAATACTATCATTATCTTTTTGTCAGATGTGTAAGACTTGATATAATTTCTCTCTTCAGAATACATTTGTATTATACATTTTCATTGTATATTTCAGCAGCAAAACGCATGCCACCTGGTGGCTGAAAGAAATATATAACGTAATAGATTTTGAAAACACTCTATGGTAAAACGAAAGATTCCAAAATATCACTTTGAATGTGTTTCTAAATCAATAGCAAATATATTTTGGAGGGCAAGGCACACCACAATGGGAAATCTTACAGATTCCAAATGACATTCAACAGACGCTGCGTCAAATGGAGACATATAATGGCAAGACTCCATTTTCATTATATTTAATCTCTTTCCAGAATTGTTTTGTATCCGAACTATTTTAGTGCCATTATGTTATACACATTTTATTTAGCAGGAGTCAAATTATTGACATGCAGCATTTCTTGGTCTGGCACACATCTAGGGAATATTTTCTTTTCCTTCAACTAACAAAGGAGGGAAGTGATTGAACAATGTGGAAGGCATTCATTTCTTCCAGAGTAGTCCCTATTATTTGGTTGTAGGGGGATGGATTTTGTTTGCTATGGCTATAATTGTGGCCACAGAGGCTCAGAATAATTTTTTTTTAACTTTCTTATTTTTTTATTTTTTATTGTAGTAAAAGACACATAAAATAAGCTTTACCCTCTTACCAATTTTTAAGTATAAACTTCAGTAGTGTTAACTATATTCATATTGTGTAATCAATCCCTAGAACCTTTTCATCTTGCAAAACTAAACCCATCAAACAACTCTCCCTTCCTTCTTACCTGTAGCCCCTGACAACCAACCATTCTGCGTTCTGTTTCCATGGTTCTGACTACTCTGAATACCTGGTATACATGGAATCATACAGTAATTGTCTTTTTGCAACTGGTTTATTTCACTCATCATAACGTCCTCAAGGTTCATTCATGTTGTAGTATGTGATTTCCTTCCCTTTTTAAGGCTGGATAGTATTCCATTGTATGGACAGACCATGTTTTGTTTATTCATTCATCAGACAAGGACATTTGGGCTGGCTCTACCTCTTGGATAGTGTGAATAATGCTGCAGTGAACATGAGTATGCAAATATCTCTTTGAGATCTTGATTTCAATTATTTTGGATATATATCCAGATGTTGCATTGCTGGGTCATATGGTAGTTCTATTTTTAATTTTCTGAGAAACCTCCGTACTATTTTCCATAGTGTCTGCACCATTTTACATTCCCACCAGCAGGGCACATGGGTTTCATTTTCTCCACATCTTTACCAATACTTGTTATTTTCTGGGTTTTTGATAGCAGCCATCCTAATGTGTGTGAGGTGATGTCTCACTGGGGCTTTGATTTGAGCATCTTTTTATGAGCTTGTTAACCATTTGTATATCTTCATTGGAGAAATGTCTATTCAGGTCTTTTGCCTATTTTTTTAAATCAGGTTAGTTTTTTGTTGTTCAGTTCTGAGAGTGCTTTATATATTCTGGATATTAACCATTTATCAGACATGATTTGCGATTATTTTCTCTAATTTCATAGGTTGACTTTTGTTTCCTTTAATGTGCAGAAGTTTTTGAGTTTTATGAAGTCCCGTTTATCAATTTCTGCTTTTGTTGCCCATGCTTTGGGTGTCAGTCATGAAGATGTCCCCCTCTGTTTTCTTCCAGGAGTGTTAAGTCTTATGTTTATTTCTTTAATTCATTTTGACTTATTTTTTGTATGTGCTGTAAGGTAAGGGTCCAAGTTCACTCTTTTGCATATGAATATCCAGTTTTCAACCATTTGTTGAAGAGATTGTTGTTTTCCCATTGTGTGGTCCTGGCACTTTGTTGAAGATCATTTGATTATATATGTGACAGCTTATTTCTAGATTTTCTGTTCCACTGGTCTATGTGTCTGTCCTATGCTAGTACCACACTGTTTTGATTACTGTAGCATTGTAATATGTTTTGAAATGAGAAAGTGTAAGGCCTCCAACTTTTTCTTCTTTTTCAAGATTGTTTTTGCAATTCCTCAAGTCCCTTGAGGTTCCATATGAATGTTAGGATTTGTTTTCTATTTCTGCAAGGGACTCAGAACAAATATGATATGAAAACCTGTTTTTGATGTGTAGCAATGTTATCTTAACCTCCTGATTCATCATAGCAAAGGAAACGTCTTACTTTATGCAGTGATTGGACTTCCATTTCTCACATTCCTCACTTTCACTCCTATCTGATCAAAACAGATTCATCTCTCATTCATTCATACCAGTATATACCTATTATGACAACTTGATCATCCATTTGTAGCCATGGAATTTCCCTGCAGTGGCTTACAGTCTAGATGCACTGTCCCATTTTATTTTCTGTTTGCCCCCCTTATTCTGATTAGCCAGCTGTTTTTTCTCCTCGAGCTGGCCATGTGCATTATCTCCTATGCCCTTAACCAATCACTAATCTTTCACTAACCTACTAACCAACCACAAACCTGCCAAAGTTCTTTAATGGGGATTATGCCTCATCACCTAGCTTTAGTCCTAGTGCACCAGACACTTCCCTTCCATGAGGGTATCAGAAAGCCTACCAAATACAATGTCTGAAAGAGTCACTCTCTACACAATGCAATTTTTAAATGTATGGTTAGCTGAACTGAGTAAACTCTAGCCCCTTTCTCAGATCTCAGTCAAGCCTGTGCTACATCTGCCTGCAGGATCCAAAGGCTGACTGTGTCTTATTCTTCTGTTGTGTTCAGTGATGAATGACTTGAGGTTACCTAAGAAGAAGAAGATGCATTTACCAAAGGTAACAGTGTAATGGCTTCCAAAGATCATCAAGTGGCTTAGAAAATTCAGTCGGTTGTAGCTTATGAGACCAACCCACGAGTAGTGGAAATGGCATCTTGGTCCATATTACCTGAAAACTTGCCTTAGTTGAATGTCCCTTGGTTGTTCCATTATGTTCAAGTGGCTACATAAAATAGATTCACAATTTAAATGTATTACATTTGTAAATACATTATCACATTTAAATTGTGATAATGCCTACTGTTGGGCGATAAGATCGCTAGCTGACAAATAATGTCCTGATCAACAGTAAGGAAATTCTCTATAAAAAGATCAAATACATAGAAGCAGAGAGAACAATGGTAACCAAGGTTGGAGAGGTGGGGGAAATAGATGTTGATCAGAAGGTATGAAGTTGCACTTACGTGGGATGAGTAAATCTAGTGATCTAATGTGCAGTATGGTAACTATAGTTAGTAATACTGTAGCATATATTGGAAGTTTGCTGAGAATAGATTTCAGGTGTTCTCATCACACACAAAAATAATGGTAACTATGTGAGTTGATACGTTAATTAGCTTAACTGTAGTAATCATTTCACTGTATAAGTGTCTATATTTACCAAATCATCACGTTGTACACCTTAATTATACACAATTTTTATTTTTTAATTTAATTTAATTTTTAAGAAAAAAAACTAGAGAGATTCTGAACATCAGAAAGGCATCAGATGTTTAAGAATGTAAATAGATTTTCAAGTGATTTTGGAAAACAAACAAAAAATGCTACTGAGATAAAGATGCATGGGCTTGAATAAGAAACTCTCCCAGCTGCACATGTAGGCATTTTGCACATGTAAGCAGGTGCAAGGAAACTAGCATGCCTCAAAAAAACTATAATGCGGTAGGTGCTTTACATATACGACTTCACTTAATTATCACTATAAGCCTACAGTATGGAGGCTCTTATTATGTTATTTCATATGTAAAGCTATTGAACCCCAAAGAGGCCACACAGCAAGTAAAAGGAATGGCCAATATTAAAACCCTGGTCTGCATGACTCCCAAATTAGTTCCTTTTTTACTGTACCAAGGGTTATATGATAGCTTTGAGGGGAGAGACGTTGTGACACCCATACAGCTGGAAGATGGCTGAGGAAGTCAATATGTGAAGGTCAAATACGAAGCTGATGTTGAACCTTTTGGATATTTATTTCTTGAAGCTATATGCTAAAGATTTCCAACCTGAATATTCTTATTACAAATATATTTCATTGTGTATGTGCATATATAAATCAACATGAAGATACATGTGTTACTCAAACGACCACATTTTTTTAAATGCTCTCTATATTTTATCACTGTCATTAAATATGGCTTTTTAAGGACAGATGCATGCTTGATACACAGTTGTCTTGGTTTGGGGCTGATGTAGAAATGTACACAAGCCAGCCAAAAGCTCATGTTTTCCAAGGGATAGAGAAAAAGGCAAGTGCTTACTGTCTATTGTACCCTACCCCAGCTCGGGACAGATCTTGGACCCTTAATTAATAGAACCATTCACTCATTGAGGAAACCTTAATTGACTACGTGTGAAATGCAATCAACTATGCTAGGTGCAATAGGAGGTATACAAACTAACAAAACATGAAACAAAAGAAAACAAATAAAAATGGCATCTTGAATTTACACTATCTAACCTACTGATCTTGCTTGAGAGTTTCCTAGCTGTCCTAGGCTCATTAAATTCATGACAGGTAACGTGTTAGGGAGGTTAAATATGATAGTCATTTATTCTCATAAAGGTCATGAGGCCTTTACCACCACCATGCTCTAACAGTATAAGAATCTAACTTCAACTCATTTATAATTATTATTACTATGACAAAAACATTTTAAAATCTCTCAGCGAATTTCCAGCAGTAGCAGTTTTAGTCTTTAATCCACTAAACAGCAGTTAAGAAATCATATTAGGTATTCTGGCAATCTGGCTTAATACTAATTAGCTAATAAAGTAATTAGCAAAGTAAGAAATATATTACTACTATGCTGTATTATAATTTAGCTGAAATTGCAGATGCAGATGCGTAATGTGGAATTTCTAAAAATTCCATTTAGAAAATTTCGCAGTATATTTCAGTATTTCTCATTCACAGGCAACCAGCTGTGATGGAGGAAGCTGTATTTAAATAGTTAGTCAAAATTGAAGGTGCCAGCAGATTTCAAACAGAACACGTGAAAAGGAACTTTTTATAAACTTTGTTTTCCTTCTTGGCGTGGATGATCACAACACACCCAAATTGAGGTGTTAGGCTTATTTTACCATCTATGTATATTTAAAGTTATGCGGTACACTCTACTAAGGGCACAACTGTCGGATAATATTTACGGAAAGTCCTCTTGCACCTGTACCAGACACTATTAGCATGGCTGCTCATGACACCGTGTACATATTGCATTACCCCTTGAAGATGTTAGCTTTACCTAACATCTGAGCATAGTTGTTAGGTTGCTGCAAAGGTAATTGCAGTTTCAAAGGTTAAAAATGCAAAAAAACCGCAATTACTTATGCACCAACCTCATACTAAAGGATGACATGCTTTTCTACCTCATTATTATATATTGTTGGTCCAGAATCTGGTTTTCATTACCAAAACACCCTGTAAGGCATGTTTTAAGTACATTATAGCACTGCTATGACATAAATACCACTGAAGTGCAAGCTTCCTAATATTAAGTCAGCCACAGAACAAACAATTCAGTAAATCTATGGAGATCATTTTCTTTCCTTTTTCGAAAACACATAGTAGCAAGTCATAACAGAACAAATATTAATTCAGTCAAATCCATTATAGTACAATGAAGCAAACCTCTTCTATCAACCAACAGATATTAAATGGAATGAAGCATAGTTACTGTTTGCCTTTTAAAAGAATATGTTATGTTCATCATTAAAAATTATTGGGAGCCTTTTCATTTTTTGCATGGCCTTCTACAAAGCGAATCTCACAGATTGTTTCTGGGATCTTAGCAACCTATCTCAGACAATTAAAAAAGAAAGAAAAACACAAAAATGGAATCAAACCATCAAACCAAGACATGTACTGAGTTGAAAGAAATACAAAGAAAACACCACCCAGCAGCATTTTAGAAAAGTTCACCGGTAGGCAGATGATAAAACATAGGAGGAAGGTCTATGACCAAATGGGGATGGGTCTTCTCTAAGCAATCTGGGAAAACTGCAGAAACTGTGCAACTTCAAGTGTATTTAATGGACTAGGATAGCCAAAAACATTTAATGTATATGAGGGAAAAATAGAGAGTAAAGAATGAAATGGAATATGTTGCAAATACGAGAAAAGAATCTTTTGAGCTTCACGGAACTGATCATTGTGAATAAAACTTTACTGAATGAAGTTGTCATTTTAAAGTGGCTAAAACAGGTAGATGCAAATGAACATAATAAGCTACGGCCTTAACTTTGCTATCCTACTTATAACATTTTGGTAATCTTCTCAACTGGTGTTGCCTTGATGTCTGTCATAAGCTTGAAATAGATGATACAACAAAAGCATGGAGATTAAATAAAGCACTGTAAGCCACAAATATATTTTTAAACTGCTGAAACATAAAGATTCCTCAACCACCATCTATGACATTTTTAATTGCATGCAAGATGGTATAATGTTGGCTGATTAAAAATTATTTAAAGAAAAGATGATTAAAGTACTTTGAATTTACCACCAGAAACCTTCTACAATAATTTGCATGGAATTACAATGGGATTTATTTTAAGGGACGACATAAATCATTTAAAATTCTGATGCTGTTATCACTCTAATTCACTGGCAAGTATGAGAAGTTATCCAGGAAACAGTGGTTTAGCTTGCTTTGTGAGGTGTCTTCATTTAGTATGGGGCATGGAAGCTGTAATTATTCACCAACTGGCAAAGGGGACAAGAGAAAAACTCATTGCAGGTCAGCAGCCACTGGCAAATAAATCCAAATGAAGAGAAAGCAGCCCTTGCTTAGAGGAGCAAGCAGTTTAGGTGTGAAAGTCTAAACGAGCTCCAATTTGTTTCTCTTTATTTCCCACTTCTTTTACTGAACCTTTATGTAAGTATCTTGAGACAGATTTTCTAAAGAGAAGTCCTCAGCTGTCTAAATAATATGCAGAGTCTAAGGATTTCTGATCAGTTACCACTGAGTCAGGTCCACATGTTGTTTTATCTTTAACATTGTAACCCAACTACCTACATTTCCATTCCATTCAGTTCAACTGACATGTAAGCATGTAGACTACACCTGGTACTGGGATATATCACCTGTATGATACTGGATGAGATAAGAGGTAAATACAAAGTGGATTAAGACAATAGTTCCATGAGAAGTCTACAATTCGATGGGAGGAATGTTAGGTATGAATGACTCTAAAAGATAGTGAGGTACTTACACTGTTTTGAGGAAGCACAATTGATTGGAAAGCTCAATTACAGGCTTTGTTGAGGGGCTGGCATTTGGGATCCAGCTTGAAGTATTTTCCCAGGACTCCTGTAGCCGTGGATGGGACTAGGTAAGGCTTCCAGGCAAGGGGAACAGTAGAGGCGAAACCTAGAGGCACAGCAGAAAAAGATCATAGGAAGTGGTCAGGTTTGGCCAAAGAGTAAGGAAAGGTTCAAATAGCAAGTAAAGATGAGAACTGGTTAACGTGTGGAATCTGCTTTTTGGAAATAGTGGGTATGGACTGTGACATTTGTTGCATGTCTATGTGCTAGGTGTTTTCATGTATCAATGCATTGCATTGGATGTGACTAACTTGATACTGGATCTCCAGCATTCCCCCAAAGTGATTTCTCAGCCAATTGAATCCTGCAAGAAATAGGCAACTTCCACTCTGCTGCAGTAGCCCATTCCAATTTGGGCATTCTAATCATAAGATTCTACTTTAATGTGAGTTCAAATACCCCTTTATCTACTATGCATTCACTGTGCATAGGTCTACCCTCTGTAAATGTATAGAAGTTTGATCTCTTGTCTGTAAGATATCTCTCTAAGTGACTCAAGACAGCTAAGCTTCCAATTTTACAGGTGAAATGCCATCAGTCCCTTCAGTGGTTTCTCATCTGACATGGTTTCCAAACCTAAAGGTTTCCCCCTGGATACTTTCTAGATTTAACATTACTCATGAAACATGGTACTGAGAATAGAATACACTACTCCAGATACAGCATTTCCAATAGAGAGCAGAACAAATTATCACCTTCTTTATTACAAACACCACACCTTTATTAATGAAGCCTATTTGCATATGCACCATTGGCTCACATTGCTCTGGCACCCAGTTAAATCTTACAAGGAACCCATATATTACAGCTATGGGGGTCATCTTAGCAAGGTGTTAGGAGCATGACCTTGAAAAAAAATGCACCAACCACTAGGCTCACACGGCCTCCAGGTGGCCTCAAGTAAGTCACCTGACCATCTCTGACCTGAATTCCCTCTTCTAGAAAAGGGAGATAATAAAGTTGCCTTCTTCATAGAGTTGTTAAGGAGGATTAGGTGGAATTAGACATAAAATCACCTAAAACAGTACCTGACACAAAGCAAGTCCAATGGTGATTAATGAATGAGAGGCAGAGAGAGATCAGCCCATAAATGGAAGTTCATTAACCTAGAACAACAGGTGAAAAAAAATCAGTTTATGTGAATACAGAACCAATCTTAAAATTGGGTTAGTCCATGTTTGGGGTGTGTGTGAGGGGGTATTATTCATTCAAGGCACAGGCCAGAAACAGGGAAGAGTAAGACTTTTTGGATTTGGAGACTTCCCAGGAGAGATGGAAGAACTGAAGACAGGCAGGAAGACACTGGCCTCTTGCAAGATCATAAAAGTAAACTTTAAGTGGCAAAGAGGGACACACTTAGAGATTATGAAAATGATCCTAGAAGAGAAAGAAATTTCTACAAATTCAAAATTATTATAAACAAATTTCCCAAGTATAATGATGATACAAGCCAGAATCTACTTTGGACCAGAGTCTAAGCAGTTAAGCCTAGCATCCAATACCACAGATGGCAGTTTTGCTGAAACGATTCTGATTTCAGATTATCTCTTAATATCAGATCAGGGGTGGGGGGGGGTGATTTTTCTTTAGAAAACACAGATACTATCCTAATCTAGCAAGAGAGCAAGAAATTATAGACAAGGGACCATGACTGCAATAACTGAAAGATGCCTGATATCTGTATAACCACCATCACATGATTTCCTAAAACTGTAATTTCAATTAGGGCAGAGACTATTAGGTCCACTGCTAAAACCCTACTGCTTAAGCATAGTTCCTGACACAAATTAAATGTTCGAAAAGTGATTTGATGGAAGAGGTGTCTGTTCAGGTCCTCTGCCCATTCTTTAATTGTGTTTTTTTTTTCTTTTGAGTTGTATGTGTTCTTTATAGATTTTGAATATTAGCCCCTTTCGGATGTGTTGTTTGCAATTATCTTCTCCCATTTTGGTTAGTTGCCCTTTTGTTTTGTTGATAGTTTCTTTTGCTATGCAGAAGGAGGGGAAGGGGGGTGGAGAGAGGCAGAAAAGGATAAAGGGGGTCAAATATATGGTGATAAGTGACTTGACTTTGGGTAGTGAACACAATGCAATACACAGATGATATATTAGGTTGGTGCAAAAGTAATTGCGGGTTAACAGTTTTTAAAAAATTGCAAAAACTGCAATTACTTTTGCACCAATCTAATAGTATAGAATTATGTACTTGAAACCTGTGTAATTTTATTAACCAGTGTCGCTGAATAAATTTAATAAAATTTAAGAAATTATTTGTTGGATGAATGAAGCAATGGTATTTCTGTTTGCCTCTTTTTTTTCTCATGGTGATTAATAAGAAAAAGCTTTAATTAAGGATATTTGGGAGGACAAAGAGGGAAACTGCTAAATCTTATTCTGCAGCCAGTCTTATAGAGAAGAGGACAACTTGGGGCTATAGGGTATGGCAGAAATACTAAAAATGAGAGAAACACAAGATAATGTGTGAAGTCTGTGTAAAGGAATAAAAAAGGAAGGTTCAGAGAGCTTGCTTGGACCAAAGGTATTTAACTTGTGGAAGGTCGGTGTAGTTCTCCTAAACGGATCCATCACTGAATTGTCAAGTCTACCTGTTGTCCTGTGATCAACTAGACGTAGCCTTCGTTTTTTACTATCATGAACGAAAGGCGAATGCAATCTTGGAAATCACTCCAGTTACTTTAAATTTTAATCCAAAAAGTCTAACCAAAATTAATGTGCTGAGTTATCCACATTTTCCACCAGGCTGCCCAGGACAGTGTGTGCTACTGCCTACTGGTCTTTCCACTGTGCCATTCTTCAGGATACAGCCCATGTTGCCTGCTATGGCCATGACAGTCCAAGAGAGCTAGAAGGTTGGCATCAATACCAGTTGTAATTTAACAAACTATGATATCATTGAACAGTATGCCAATGAAAGTCGCCTGCAGCCTATAGTTTTTCCATCTCAGGAGATTAATCCTGATTACCAAGGATACTTTCAGTTGCTGTTACACAACATAAGTAGAAAGGATTACCGTGTTTCCCCAGCTCTAATGTGTCTTTTGGAGCAAAAATTAATATAAGACCCGTATTATATTATATATTATATTATACCAGGTATTATATTATATTTAAGACCTAGTCTTATGTTAAAATAAGACTGGGTCTTATATTAATTTTTGCTCCAAAAGACACATTAGAGCTGATGGTCCGGCCAGGTCTTATTTTCAGGGAAACATGGTATGTTTGGAAGTGCCTTCTTAGCACTTCCAGGCTGCCTCTTAATACTTTCATGACCAAAAGAAAAGGTTCATGGAAAACTAGGGCAAAAAAAAGGGGAGGGACAGGATGAAGAATTCAAAAGTTTTGAGAATGAAGGTTTGAGTCGCTGTATCAGGGAAAGAATGAGCAGTTGAGTCCTGACTTAAGGCAAAGGAAACCCGGGAGAGGTAGCGGAAGAAGGTAGTAGGTGGGTGCAAAAGTAATCAAGTAATCGCTATTTAAAAGGGTAAAAATAATTGCAAAAACCGCAATTACTTTTGCACCAACCTAATATAATTAATTACAGCCTCATGAAAGAAAAAATACTGGAGCAGCTATGCCTGTTTCCTCCCTTGCTTGTTGAATGTGTATACACATACACAAACAAACATTGCATAGTACTTATTATATATATACATTATATTTCACACACACCGTTTATTTTTTCCTCCCTCCTCTTTTCCCCTTGTTATTGTATATATGTATTGTTGCTGGCAGTTAACTTACAAGTTAGTCTTTAAATTTTATAATGTTTAAGTGGACTTAAAAGAGCACTTAATACCAGCTAAAGATGGACATCATGACTGTTGGGATTTTGCTTGGGGGCAAAGGCAGAAGCATCTTTATTTGGAGGAAGAATAGAAAGCACAGAGTTTAGTTGTATGGAAATTAAACATGTGTAGAAGGATGGATAGACACAAAGTAACCGAAGAGTTGGGCTCTCAGATCCAAATACAGTGGTACCTCGGTTTTCGAACGTAATCCGTTCCAGAAGACCGTTCAAGTTCTGAAACGTTGGAAAACAGCGGACAGCTAGGCCTCCGGATCTTGCACTCAGCGGAAGCCGCGTGACATGTTCGACTTCCGAGGTGTGTTCGGAAAAATGAAGCATTTACTTCCAAGTTTACGGCGTTCATAAACCGAAATGTTCATCAACGGAGATGTTCGAAAACCGAGGTACTACTGTACACGCACATGCTTCTATACACTGTTCTGTGACCCTGGCTCTGGGACTCTGCAACCCACATTCTCCTTTGCTAACTGGCTCCCTGTTAAGCTTTGCCAACTGGAGAGCTGGAAGGAGACCGCATGTTTGGAGGAGAAAGGTGGGACCTGCTCCTTCCTGATTACTGCTGATGCTATCAGCAGTGTCCCAGCCACGCCATTTACCCTGGCAGTAGCAGTTGATTCCAGTTTACAGCTTCTTTCAGCATCCCTAAACCATTTCTCTGTTCATCCATGATGACTATATGACAGTTATCTGCCTTATAGAGTCATAAAAGAATATTTTAGTGCATCAGACTGAGAATCAGGAGCCCCAGGATTTTAAAAATTGTTTATATTTGTTCTTCCCTAGCTCCTAACTTATCAAGCAATGTAACCTTAATCAAGTTAGCTTTAGTCTATTTCTTGTATTATAAACTGTGTTATGATGTCTTTTTAACACTCTACAAGAGTGTTGTGAACAATAATAAGAAAATACCTAATGAGCTTCTTAGATGTGGAAAAAGATAATTTTGAGCTGAGATTTAATGTGGCCAAAGAAATAATTTTCCATATTCCAAACCTTTGGGAAAATATACTGGCACCAATCCAGATGAATGACTAATGAACTGAAAATCAGTCAAATAATACTACAACAGCAATGGGAGGGGGGGCAAGGGGGTTATGTGGGTTATTTTTTTCTTCCCAAATAATTTTGTAAAGAAACAAAATTAAACATCAAGTAGATTGAATGGCAAGAAAGGATTTGAGTGTCGGATGTTGAACACCAAATGTTTTGGGATGGCTGCTTTTCTGGATTTCCTTCTATATTTCTTCATTTTTGGAAGAGGGGGCAAGTAAGGGTTGGGAAGTAGTTTCTGCTATAAAGCAATGGAACTGAAAAGACTAAGGGCAAATCCCGACTACTGAAGTTCTAATGGAATCTCTGTTCAAATGCAAATGCTTTACTAACAATTGTCATCCCAATAAATTTAATTTAAAAAAAATTCAAATGCAACATTCCCTCAAGAATTGTTTATTGGTGGTGGATTGAGCAAAAGCACAAACTAAATGCCATGTTAGAAAAAAAAGAATCAGAGCAAACCAAAAAAAAGAAAAAAAGGTGTTAAGTCTCTTGACATCCATAAACAACAATTAGAAGGCATCACTGTCAGGCTGAGGTAGGAGTCCCAAGGCTAAACAACTCAAGAAGTAAATCTACACTCTGTTTTGACCTACTAAAACAGTCCAAAAATGTAAAAGATCCCACTTTTCAGTCTTGGTAAAATCATTTCAGTAAGATTCCTCGCTCTTGAAATATTTTTCAAATGACCCATTTAAATATTGTGTATATCAGTAAAACATATGTGTATATCAGTAAAAAAAAAAAAAAAAGAGTAATAATGGAAAACCAGCTTTGCTTATATTTAGGATATTATTGCAAGGAGCTCTTACTTCCTGAGAATAAGTTGAAGTTTTTTGGTTGTTGTTTCTTGATCACTAGACAACCATATATACACATTAGGTAGACAAGATACTTGTTATTATATTTTACTCTCCGTTCCACTAAAGGAGCCAAATCCCTAATACACCTATATAGTGTTGACACCCTGAAAACCTATATAATTTTATATAGCTCTCCTCCTTTTTATGTCACCCTTCCTGAAGCTTTCATGATTTGAACATCAAAGTTGAAAAGGTTCTTACTGTTTTGGTATCTTCTTTCTTTTGGTTAGGTTAGTTATTTCAATTTCTGGCCTTTCCAAATGATTTGATGTCTTATTTTATAGAACATTTCCTGTTAATGTCCTTTCTAAATATGCCTGGCACATGGTACATTTTGACTCTGTATTCTGGAGGAATACCAAAGTTTTGGACTGTGTCATCTACAGAAGGACATAGACGTTGTTGACCTTGCCATGTGATGGAAGATAATGTTCTGATTTTCTTAATTTCCTTGAATATGTGCCATGGAAGCCTACCGTTATTGTCTTCAGCTATAGTATTTCACAATGTGTAATAAAAGTGAGAAATTTGGTAAAGTTTAAAAATGAGCATTTAGTGGTTCAAGGGCATTTCCATTCAATACATTATAGAATACTGCTTATTACACCATCGTCTCATCTGCTTTAGCACTAAACTCAGAGATCGTGGAGGAGAGAGGCAGTGCTTTTCACCTTGGTATTCAAAGCTTGATGTGTAATAGGTATTCAGTAGATTCAAAATGAGCTGCATTTTGTGGTTGACCAGATTACTTGTAGTCAGGCTATCTTAACTAAACGGCGTATGTTCTTGAATCCATAGAGTTCTTTGAGTCTGAAAGAAAAGGCAATTTTTGATTCCTAGGACAGATAAGAGTGAAGCATGGTCATTTCTTTTCAATATACATCTTGACTCTTCCAATGTGCAGCTACCAAATCAACACTTGAGATGGGGTTGGGAGTGGTACTGGTTTGTTTTAATTTTGGAGAGTTTATGTCTAGGTACAAGTATGTGGTATAGGTGCAACAGCTCTCTACAAACTTTTGAGGATTAAACTTGCCATTTCCGGAAAAGGTCTGAGTGCACATGTGTGTAACACAGAATTTACAGTCAGTGGGAAAGTGGTTTAATACAAAGTATGGCAGGTCCTTAAATAATGAACATCATTTTGTTCAATGTTATAAGGTTGATGAGAAGAAAAAAAATTGATTCCCAGCTGGGAACCACTATCTGTGTGGAGTTTGCACGTTCTCCCCCACAGATGCAAGGGTTTTCTCCCACATCGCAAAGCTGTGCATGTGAGATGAACTGGTGTGTCTGAATTGTCCCAGTCTGAGTGAGTGTGGGTATGTGTGAGTGGCCCTGTGATGGAAGGATGCCCAATCTAGGGTGGGTTCCCGCCTTGCTCCCCGAGCTGCCAGGAGAGGTTCCAGCCACCCGGGACCCTGAACTGGAATAAGTGGGCCGTAAAAGAATTCTATTGTTTTTATTCATCTTTCTTAAATGGATGAATAGCTCATGTTTATTTCAATGTTTGATATTGGAAGTGTTTGGGGTCTTGATTTAGAAGTTTGGTGTTTTGTGACCAAAAATATGCCATAGGAACTTATCTCTTATTTATATCAATTAGTCTATGGTAAAAGTGGTTTCATTATATATCATTTTGCTTAAAGTCCCAGTTTCTAAGACCTATTGATGATGTTAAGTGAGGACTTACTATAATTACTTGTAGTGAATAATGATTTGAATGAGGGAAGAAAATACTTGTTATGTGTAATTTATAAAGCATATGCATGGATGAGTATGCTAAAATGTCATTTGTTTCTCCTTTATCCATTCTTCCCCTCTAGGGAAATCTGTTCTTGCCGTTAGTCTTAATAAATGATAAAAGCAGAATCTCTAATGAATTGGAGATACCTTATATAATAATTTTTAATAATTAGCTGAAAAAGAGACCCAAAAATATTTGCCTTTTGAGCTCAGATATACTTAATCACCCGTTCTTGCCAGTCCTTTGTTACTATGGAAATAACATATGACATTATCACCTTATGGAGTTTCCAATATGTTTACCAAATTTAAATTCTTTTACAGCAAGATATCCCCCCACTTTAGAAATTTCTCTTATAAAGTTCTACTTTTTACAAACATTTCTTAACAAAATAGAAGCTCTTGTCAATATATGTCATTTCAAGTGTAAGTGTTTGTGCCACCTTAGAGATATTCAACCTATGCTATAGGTCTTTGGGTTCGCAGGACATAACTGGCCAATGGACCAACACAAGTCTGACTGTTCTCCAGATTTCAAACCAGAGAATGACATTTCCTGTACTACTGACCAGAAGTCTTCTTTAAGTGAGCATGGAGGGGTAGGTCTGAAGATCAGGCTCCCAAGACCACTCACTGCCTCGTTACGGGGATGCTCTGCCATTTGTCACATAGGACTGATTCTCAAGGAGAAGTCAGAGTGGCTATCAGTGAGACTCTTCTCCCTTCCAGGCTCAGGAAACTCACATTGCTTGAATCACAGACAGAGAAATGAGAGGAGCGATCATTATATGGTCCATTTGTAGTTTTTTTCTCATTGTTACAAGAACTTGGATCCTATAGTTTTGGTTTTCTGGATATTTTTTCATCCATAAAGATAATAGAAATGATATTTTATAGAACAGCTTCAGCTGTGAGAAGTAAAATGCCCAACAACGTTTACTCTGTGAAGAATACATTGGTTAGGGGTCATACTTTGAACATTCTTTACGTTAGACTATTTGTACTATAGGGAAATACAAATAGAATCCAGATAATATAATTTAGAGTTCAACATTCCAATAATGAATATTCTAAGAAAAGCCAATTAACAGCAGCTCAGATACATGGCTATAGACACAATATCTGTCTGAATAGTTATTGGATGGTTGAGATTGAATTAATTTATACCTAATTGATCATACAAATGTGATCTTAGATATAATTGCATCACGTCTTGTCAAATCTGCCTGTCTTTTCTCTAAAAACAACATATGCCACTCTTATGACAAAATAATCTCATGGATAGAAGGACTTAAATTTTTTTTTGCACATGTTACAAATAATGCTACAAATAACACTGCACAAATAACAGCTATATATACGTTGGTTCCTTTTCCTCCTTTTCTTCCTCCCTTTCTGTTTGTTTTCCCAAAAAGATATTCAGTGATACGCTTCAGAAAAATATATCTGTAATATTCTCTCCAGCGCCGTTATGTGGAGCTTAGTTTAAATAATGATATTTCCCACTTCTTGTGGGTCTGGAGAGCAAGCAAGACTCTTAAAAAAATAATGATCGTGTTCGTAATGCTCAGCACTACAGAGGTTGTTGTTGAAATTAATGTTTAAAAAACTAATAATTGATGAAACTAGAAAAGTAACTAAAAGATATCAGGAAGTATAAGCACCCATTGGATTTATTTTAGCATATTGGTTTCTAGCTTTTGAAATAATTAAAAATAGATAAAACAACCAATAATCCCATCACTCTCTTCTCATCATCCTTAGAATATACTCAGGTAGAAAACGAATGCACAGTCTGCATACTTTGCTTTTCGTCGATGTGGTTGATTCTGCTTATGAGTAGGAGATAATAATTCTCTGTGCCAGAAAGGCACTGCTCGTTCTCGGTTTTGTAAACATTATCTTAGTTCATCCTCATAACACTCAGGGAGATTGAGTTTGTCAGACCCATTTTATAGAGGAGGCAGTGAATGCTCAGAAAAGTTACCTGACCTAAATCATGGAACTATGAAACAGGGAAGCAAGAATTGCACCTCAAGTCCATCTGGTTCCAAATTTCATAGTTTTAAAATCCTCCTTGGTCTAATTTTATCTTCCTTTCACATTTACAACACAGTAATTTCACAAACTCTGTAATTAATTTTCTAGATGATTCACTGAAGCATCTAGCCCCAGTGAGCTCCCCATCACTGGGTATGGTCAAGCATTGAGTGTTCACCTGATGAAGATTTCAGCTGGACTGGGAGTTGTTAAACCTTGAGAATTTGAAGGTCCCTTCAAACCCCAAAACTCTAGGAGTAATGACAATACTGTACACAGAACAAATAGAGCAGGAATTCTCTGCAGTGACAATTTGTCCTATACCATGATCCCTTAGCACGAGACTGAGGACCATTTTTGCATGAAGACCTTATGTGGGTAGACGTTACTCAATTTGAGTCAGATTGGGGAAATAGAAGCTCCAATTTTGAACTGAAAAAGAAGGTAGTTAATCACAGATACATGACAGTGACTTACACAGATGTTCTGCTTCCCTCTGACTCACCATTTGAGCCTCAGAAAGGGATAAATTTTATTTTTGATATAGTAATTGAGACACAGTCACACCATAACTCATATCTTCATATTATGCCTTTTCTGCCTTATTTTGTGCCCCTGATTTTCAGCCACCTTTTGAATTGTCCAAAAGGGATCTCTAAACCAAAAGAGAAGGGGGCTGGAAACAAGATCAATTTTGAGGGAAGTTTTGAAGTTTAAATTTCTACGGAAAACTAATACTCTAATAAAAGCATAATGCATTAGAAAAAATAACCCCAATAATTTTGCAAAATAAAAACATGTTTTGCTGGCTGGGCACAGCACTCTGGTTCTCCAGATAGAATTGAACATGGTAAAAATGGAAGGATTCTCATCAACTTTCTGTCTTTCTGACAAGGCTCTGGTTAGTGTTATGGAACTTGTACAGCCCATGGGAGTAATTCTCACAGTAGATTGTTTGGCTATTAACTCCCTTTTTTTTTTTTTTCATGATCTTTATTATCTTTGAGTTGTCTGAGAGCAGTTGAGCTTGTGTCTGGGACCTAATCTTTGACAGTCAGTGAGAAAGATGAGATTTGTTCAAGTTAGAGAATACTCCGAAAGAAAATGGGTAAACAGAACAGACACTATCACATCCACATCTGTGGCTTAGAAAAATGCCATTCTAACGAATATAAGTGGTACTAGTGAGCCATATGAACAAGTATTCATTAGGAGCCAAATTTACAAAGATCCTTTAAAACAACACATTCTTCTTTATTAATCCTCCAGAAATAATTTGTGACTGAAGTATCCTGTGAAAAATCAGCCAATGCCTGGAGTACTCAGACCTTAATACATTAACAGCTGACAGCTTAGGTTCTGTAAACCAAACCAAACAAAAAAACAGGTTACCAGTTGTATAAAGTGGTAGCCTGGGAAAAATGGAAGGTTAGGTTAGTTGATATAACCTAATCAATGAATCAACTAATCTCACCTCTTCCAATTCACTCAGTGCCCTATTGGATAACATTTCTTTTGTCATTAACGCTGGAGTAAGTGCAGGGATGAACACTACTGCTTTACACAGCTCCATTTGGCAGTAGCAGAGGCAATTGTCTTTAATAAGGGACAATTGAGACATCATCAGAGGTTCAGAATCAACTCAGTTATGCAAGTTGAAAGATCAGGATGGATGGAACAAGCCCTCTCTTGGCAAAGGGTAAAATCAGCTTATTTAAGAGACCTTGTCACACAGTTGATGTGAACTGGTTTTCATGTCCTTTATCGGTTTATTCTAATGTCGAATATTAATACTTTAATACTTGCCAATATTTATGTTCCAAGTGTTTATCTTTGGGGGAGAGGGGAATCTATTATGCTTTCAAAATTAAAAGTGCCTTGATCCCTCTTTGGGCAAGGAAGTGTGCAGTTTCGGGAAGGCCTCAAAAACCTGGGGTCAAAGCTTGACTGTCACTTACTCACTGTGTGACCTTGGGCAAATCACTTAACTTCCCTGAAGCTTGTTTTTTAAGGAAGATTCATTTCTCCCTTGTGGTACCGTTCAGAGAACTAAATGAAAGAATGTTTGGAGGCAACATGGCTAAGAAGAGGCACCCGGTAGATAGTGGTTACTACGGTATGAATTAGATTATGATCTGAAAGTTACCTTTCAGCTCCTAAATTCCATAAAATTTGCAAAGATGAGCAATTAGTATCAGGTTTCTGAAAGTGTGTATGATTCTTTAAAAAAGGATTACATCGTCAAATAAGTGTGAGAAATGGTGCATGCGCTATCCCTTTCCCCTTGTATGTCAAAATTCATTTCCAATGTAATTGAATTTACTTAGAATTCCCAAGGTTAAAAAAATTGTTTAGCTTTATGGAATCAGGATCTTCTAAATTCATTTGATCAGAGAAACGTCTCTTCCGCGAGATATATTAATATCCTAAGACCTTTCTTGTATTCCACGTAG
Source organism: Rhinolophus sinicus (assembly GCF_036562045.2). NCBI lineage: Eukaryota > Metazoa > Chordata > Mammalia > Chiroptera > Rhinolophidae > Rhinolophus > Rhinolophus sinicus. Next base: position 104,279,922 of record NC_133768.1, on the reverse strand, counting down.
AGATGTGCCAAGATCGTAAGTATTTTAAATGCTAGAGTATAAATCAATTTTTTTAAATTAAGATATTCTGAATGGTCTGTGTACCTGTATACCAAAATTAAGTCTGATTTGATTTTAAACAGCAGCAAGACACGGCAGAATAAATGAGGAATACAATGAAAGTGAAAGACCACTGACTAGGGCCAAGTTTTGTTAGTGGTATAATCACTTTTTCTTTTTTTTTTTCAAGGAGGGCGCAGCTCACAGTGGCCCATGTGGGGATTGAACTGGCAACCTTGGTGCTACCAGCACCACGCTTTAACCAACTGAGCTAACCTGCCACCCCGATAATCACTTTTTTTGTTGGTGGTGTTTCATTGACTAAAACTACCTTGGGAATTAAAGATACCCAGGAGCTTGGGAAAATTCCTGTTGCAGTTGTTTATTTGCCAGGAAAGAGGGAGACACGACATGCCAGCATAAGCGCTATGATTCCAGTTCTACTAGTAAAGCCAAGCTTAAGTACAGTGGAACGCATAGCAAAACTCTAAGGCTATTGCAAATCCGTCTCAAAATAGTTGCGTTCATATATTTTAGGAAGAACCTCAACTTTGTTTCACTTTCAATTGCCATAAATAGTGCTGGAGTTTTCTTAACACTTTTATTTATTTATATATTTACTTCCTTTTTTCTTTTTTTTTTTAAGCTAGCAATTTCCCTTAGTTGACTATTGTTCTATGTGGATAGCACGTGTAGTTAGTTCTAAGAGACAGAAAAAAGACTGCAGGACTAAAGGATTGGGTTTTTTAATTGCCTTGAAAGCAAAAAAAATAAATAAATAAGCAGAAAGCATGGAAACTGTTTGTTATTTCTATGTTATTCTTATGAGTATCCACTTTATCAGTTTTAAGCAGAAAAATACTTTATATTAAAGCCTTCATTTTAATGATTTGTATACTAATCAACACGTTCTTAGCACTGTTATTAATTGTAATGTATTGATGTTTTCGCTGTACTTGTGTTCAGATTTCTGTCTCCATACCCATAGGAAAAAGCATATTCCACAGTTATTGCAGTCACATATAGTCAACTCTCAGAACAGTTTCTAAAGTTGAATAAAGATAAGCATTTAAGTCATCTGATATTTACTGTCCAAATCTGGCCTTTTCAGCTATCATAGTACTTGGAATGTGTATTATGGTTCCAGGTAAAAAATTTTTGCTCGTCCTATTGAATCTTTTAACATTTATAGTAAAGGACAAACAATTCACCTATCCTGATAAAATATATTATATTGGAGCTCCCTGAAACCTTTGAATTTAGAATAAATGCCAACTTGTTTTGGTATCCATTACCACTTTCAAATTGCATTGTACAATATAATGCAAATGTGAGTTCTTAATTAGCAGGATCTGTTTTGTTCAAATGTACAATAGTAGAGGGATTTTCCAACATACTGCAGCTGTTACCTATGGAGGAAACAAATTTCGCCTTACTAAGAGGAGCTGCACAAGTATCTATGTTGTTATGGATGGATCCTTTAGTATTTCCTTAAGCAATGCTATTTCATAATGGATTTCACATTGAACATAGCAAATCTTACCATTGCTGCTCACTCGACTTCTGCCTCTAGGTTGATTTTAAAAGAAGATGAAATTTTTAAGGGCAATTAGGAGTAAGGGTGGAGAAAGGGTTCTTTATGAAAGATGCATTATTTACCAAGGTCATAAAGAAATATGCCTATATACACATACCTATTTAAATATTCATTTAAATATTGAATGTGCATCTCTGTATACATGCTGTGTCCAGCAAACATTTGCATGAATATAACCTAAAGGCAGCCTCAGGAAGTGACAAAAATGAAAAAAATTTAAACTCAGATATGAATAGATACTACAGATAATATCTAAGGTAGGATAGAATATTTAAATAATGTGATCAATCCTTTGCTCACTGGATTTTTTTGCCTAGATTTGAGGCCCTTAAACATCAACCAGTTATGGTAAATGTTTAACTGTAGGAGTTCAGGCAGACAGCCAAATTCGGGTTTCAAAGCTACTGCTAGTTTCAGCTTAAAGAGTTTTTCATTTTTAAGTAAAAGCCTTTCTGGGTGCTGGCTATACCCTATTGTGGTTAGAGCAACTGGAATTTGCATAAATGGATTGGGCAGAGCATAGGTCCTGAAGAAAGGGGCCCTGCGGTATTACCTGAAATGTGGCGAAGAATGGGTGGGTTAGTAGGCATCCTAGGGAAATACTTCCCACTAATGACCTAGCTCTATTTACCTAAAGCCAGTTTATTCCTCCCGACACAAAGTAAAGAGAAAGAGTTGTGTTTCTTAGCCAAGCACCTACACAAACAGCCAGGTTAGGGGGAGGGGAGCGAAACGACCGGTTTAGCCTTTTAGCCTTTTCTTGTTCAGAAAGCCAAGTATGTGAAATACATACACAAGAGCCAAAGTCCCCTGCCCCATAGGTACATTGGCTTTCTTCTCAAGCTTAGGAGCTAAATGACCACTCTGCACGAAACTGGTTTGAATATGAGATCTTCCTCAAGATATTTCCACCCTCTTGTGGAAACACTAACAAATGGGTAGAAGAAAGGGGCCTAGATAATCCACACGCGGGATTTGCAGCCTCTGGATGGATATTTGAGATGCAACTGCTAAAGCCTCTTCGATACAGACATGACAATGAGGGGGCTACTGAAGTGACTTTTCTTAGTCCATTTTGTCTCCTTTTCCGTCTCCCCGAGGTATCCCGTGGGTCTCTTCACAAACCCTTCCGCCCAGCCCCAAAGCTTGAAACCTTGCCCCCTTCCCTAAAGTCTCCCATGTATCCACCACCCTCCCCAACCAAAGTCCCCTCCCGGTCACCACCAAAGCCCGGAGAAGTGGAACGCACACAATGCCTCCCTTATAGGGCTTGAGCTGGGGACTGGGCATGCTCAGTAGCCAAAGCAGATTTTTTTTTCTTCTTTTGGTCGCAAGTGCGGCATCTCTCCCAGTCCCACACCTCTTTCCTCTATCCCTATCCCCTCTCCCTACCCCCAGCTCCACAGTCACCCTACTTAACCCGTTCGACACCGAAGGCTCGCCGAGTTCTAAGGTATGGAGAATTAACTGTCTCCTCCTAAATCCACGAAATAGTCTCACTTTGGGCTAAAGCTTCACACTTTTGCCTTAAAGCCCCCAGCCCCTTACGCGCAGACAGGTAGGGGGAGTGCGAATACTACTGGATCCCAGGAAACTGGTCCCAAAGAAGGCTCCATCCTGGATCGTCCGCTACCGAAGAAGTATTCCCGGAGCCCTCTGTTCTGCGGGGTGACAATTAGCCAAAGGTACCGTACCCGTGATACAAAGCCCAAGTGCGATTGTTGCCTTTGAATGTCATTGTTGTTGACTCACCCCCCGCGATCCTGGAATTATTCAATTCGGCGTAGACTCGACGCCCCAGTCTACCTCCCTCGACCCCCCTTCACCCCGGCTCTCCGATGTTTCTTTGGCTTTGCCTAGGTTCTTGGTTGCTCTCTCAAAGGAACGCCCGGGTTGTGTGTGTGTGTGTGTGTGTGTGTGTGTGTGTGTGTGTCTTCGTTCTTAGGGAACTGGGAGAGGAGAAAGGACTCGAGTGTGCGTGCATGGGGTGGGGGTGAGGTTGGCGCGCTCGTGTTAGGGGACCGGGGTCTCTATGCGTGAGGAAAGGGGTCGCTCCTCCCTAGGGGGCGTTTTAAGCATAAAGAGGGGGTGGATGCTGGGAGGAAAGTGCGCTGTCTTTCCCTCTGTGTGGGCAGAAGAGGAATCAAGTGGGGGTGTCTGGGTGGAGGACCCGGGAGCTCAGGAATGTGCGGGGGTCGAGGTGCTTGAGTGTCGGGAGGGAAGGCTGTGTGCGTGCCGGGGGGCGGGGGGACGGGGGCGGGGATTCAGCGCGTGTATGTAAAGGTGCAGCCCTTGTGCGAGGGTCTGGGTGCGCGCGCGGTGTCTGGCCCGGTGCGCGCGCGCCCGCGCCGCTGCCCGCCTGCTTGCTTGCCAAGGCTGCTCAGTGTGTTTGACGGGCTAGCGGGCGCGGAGGAGCTGGAGCCGAGATCACGTAAACTGCAGCACGGATCGCAGTGCCACAGGCCCTGCGAGAGCCGCCAGGCTCCGGAGGTGGGTGAATTTTCAGCGGGGGCTGAGCGAGCTGCACGGATACGCGCTGCCTCTTCCCGGCTTGGCTCGGCAGCGTGCGTGTGTGTGTGTGTGTGTGTGTGTGCATGTGCATGTGTGCGCGTGCGCGCGCGCGCGCGCGTGCGCGGAGGGGGGCAGGTAGCTTATTTTTAGTTTGGGTCATGTTGGTTTGGGGCCGGCTGAGTGACCAAAGCGGCAGTAGTAGCTACCCCCACCCCCGCCTCCGGCCCCTCTTGCCAGTCCCCCGAGCGCTCGCAAGTCCCTGAGGACCGAAAGAATCCTGTGTCCTTAGCATCGCTGCCCCCAGGGAGGCCGGGGCAGTGGGGAAAGTGTCCTGGTCTAGGGCGGCTCGGGCTGTCGGGGCCGCTGCGCTGGGCTTTGTTTTTTGTGCCCACGTCGCAAGCACTCTAGGCAGACCTGGATCTGGGGCTCCGGGCAGTGGCCCGCGAGCTGGTTGGAGATTGCTGGCACCCAGCAAGAGAGGGGATGCTAGAGAAGCCGATGGGTAACTCTAAAAGCCCTGCAAAGCCAGGCAAGCGCTGGCAGCGCGACTTTGCAAGATGCCCAAATGTTGAGCTGATTTCTGGCTTGGTGAGAGCGATATTTTGTGGCTAGCCAGGGGAGACGGGGAGGCCGGCAACCGGAGCTTGGGCCGCCGCTCTCGGCCAAGGAGCCACAGGGTCACTCTGCCTGTGACAAGCGGGCCAGTGACGTCCCAGTGGCCATCGCCCTCTTGGCCTGAGCTGGCCGTCTCTTCTCCCTCAACCACCGCACGCCTGGATCTAGAGAGGCCGACGGAAACTCCAGCAGCTGCCCCTTGTGGGACCCGAGCGCGCGGAGAAATTTGTGCGCAGCGGGGCTGAAGGCCCCCGCGATAACACAAGCGGTCCGCGCCTCCGCTGTCCAGCCCACGAGGACGCTGCTCGGGCCCAGGACCCGGGAGGGGGCTGGTGCCGGCTCTGGGCACCGGGATGCGGCAAAACATTGCGGTACGCGCCATCGCCAGCGGCCCCTCCAGCCGCTTTGCTGTTGACCCGAGGTAGCTAGCGCACAGGAGGCGGCAGTGACCGCGTGTCTCCGTGGAGTCCCCCACCCCCGCCCTAGGCGGGCAGGCGGAGGTTTCCCATGCCAGCTCCAGGGGTGCCATCTCAGCCCACCCAACCCGGTCGTCTGCTCCCCGCGTGCCCGCTCCCTCTACACGAGCTCGGAGCGCCAGGCGCGGCACTCTGGTAGATCCGGGGTTTGTGGTAAGGCTGGGTTTGTGCAGTCCTGGCCAGTCTTGGGAGCCGAGCGTCTTGCCAGGCACAGAGAGAGCAAGAGACAGAGACAGAGAGACACAGACCGCGCTTGGCAGCAGCCCAACAGATAGCTTTTGGTACCCAACTCATACTTTGTGTTTTCTTTTTCTTTTTTGCCTTTTGCCCCGATTTTAAAATGTGCATGTTTTAGGAGTACTATGCGAATGTGAGGTTTCTCTCGCTTACATGTAATGCCCCTTCCCCCTCTAGCTCCCTCCCTTCTTCTAGCTCTTTTTCTTCCTCTGTCTACTTCTCCATAGTCTCTTGCCCTTTCAGCCCCTTTTCTCTTCTCTCCAGGGTGGATCGACTCCCCCGCTCCCTTGCTCAGCCCTCCAGCTGCCGTGGCTTCCTCTGTTTTACAGAACTGCGTTTGGGATCTTCCTAGCTCGTCCTTGCGCCTTTTCCCCCCCTTGCTACTTAAAGTAGAAATTACGGGAGGAGGAGGGCAGCTCCTTATGCAATTTCAGATCTGTTGATGCTCCTTGTTATTTTTGTGCTGAATTTAGGTTATTCGGGGTTTTTAAATTTTGTTTTGTTTTTCAGTTTGGTTGCTGTTTGGTTTCTTTGGGCGGGGGGGGGGGGGGGGTGTAGTAACCAGAAATGAGTCAACTGAACCAGAATAGCTATTGAAAACCCTATCTATAGCAAGGCAAAAAGATCAAGTGAAAATTTGATTTTACAATGAAAGTTGGTTTGAATGATGTCATACTTAAGAATTATGACTTCTTTTTGCACTGCCAGTCAAGCCACACGGTGAATAGGGGAAATGCCTGTCTATATGTCAGCCAAGGAGCATCTCAGCAGTGCCGCCTGTATGCTGAACCAAATTAGTTAAAATGCAGATCTTCCTGGGTCATGGCTAGTGGATGGTCTACCTTGAAGCATGTTCAGGTTACCACTAGCTGATTCCTCGTGGGCAAAATAAACAAAGGAGTTTCTGTGTGGCACTTATTCCTTTGTATCATTCCCTCATTGTGTGTTCCTGGGTAATTTATTTAATTAATATTTGGTGGTAACCATATTGAAATTGCAGCCAGCTTTCCATTCAAGATGGAAAATACTCACGTGGCTAAAATGGCATCAAAAAAATGCACAATGCTGTTCTTCCTTTTAATCTTTTCCATGAAGCATTGCATATATTTGTGTATGCATGCAGTATTTAAGGAATTGGCTACAACGGGTTAATGTGCTAAGCATTAAACTCCACTAAAGTGCTTTTTGATTTGTTTAAAGACAGGGACATGGGGTAGTAATATTGGGAAGGGAAGGTTTGGGAAATGATTTTAGGACAAACATTTTCTGTACTAAATGTGTTTGGCGCTGCAAATAAAGCCACTCAACAACTGTAGTGTGTGAACTCTTCCTCAGCAGTGGCAGTCTGTGGTCAAAGTGAAGGATAAGCATTTGAGCCAAGTGTCAGTTGGACCTGGGTTCAAAATGGCACACAAAGGAATGGAAGAGGGCCAGGTCGGCAGGCGAGCCAGTTCTTAGGGGTGGGAAAGCTGTCTGGACATCAGCTAGGCAATGCAGGAAGGAGCAAGCAGGTTTCTCTCCTGCTTTCAGGGACCCAAAGACAAGAGGCATTTTTTTCCCCTGTTTGGAAGATGACTGACAGGAGACTGGGTACCGTTTATTTACCTGAAACTAAAACTTGGCCATCCCCTACTCGGCTATTTTTCTAGAACCTCACAGGGTCATCTGTGTGGTTTTTTGTTTGTTTGTTTGTTTTTAAGGCAGCAGTGTACAGGAGTGAACTGCTTCATAGCAATGTGTTTTCCTGTGCACTGAAGCTCAGGCAAATCTTTTCCCAGGGCTCCTTCCACCTTGGCCTTTGGACTGTCCCCTTTCACAGCAACCCCATCCTCCCACAGCCCTCCTCCACTGAGCACAGGGGGCTAATATCTTCTCTGCTCAGCCTCTTAGCAAGCTGAAGCCTAGAGAACAGACATCTACAAATTCAAATGACGTTGTGGTATTAATGACATGGTGGACGTAATGGGCCGGGATCAGTCCTTAGAGTTGCAAATAGGAAGCTTAAGGTCTGTGTTTGTTCCAGGGTGCAGTTTGGTGGTCCACGTAGAGAAAACGTTTCAGATTGTTAAAATTTAAGCATCATCAACAGTCTTTTTTCCTGTTGTTTGTGGTGTATTCTGCACATGTAAATTTTGTACAAACTACAGGTATGGAAATAAAATGTATGGCATTTGTGGTGGTTATTGTTCGACTGAGTGAGAATACTTGGAGCTCTTGGTGCCTTAAAATTACAAAGCTAATAATGATAGCCATGTGTTCACTATGGCATGCCAAATTTTCAGTTACTAATAAACACATAATTTTCCAGTCATGATCATTGAAAAAATGTTTTCTTTTTATTTTTTAGATTATTTCTCTTTATTCAGAAGCATAAAGTTGTTTGCTGATTGCAAGAAGATGTTTCTTTGGCTCTTTCTGATCTTGTCAGCCCTGATTTCTTCGACAAATGCAGATTCTGACATATCGGTGGAAATTTGCAATGTGTGCTCCTGCGTGTCAGTGGAGAATGTGCTCTATGTCAACTGTGAGAAGGTTTCAGTCTACAGACCAAATCAGCTGAAACCACCTTGGTCAAATTTTTATCACCTCAATTTCCAAAACAATTTTTTAAATATCCTCTATCCAAATACATTCTTGAATTTTTCACATGCAGTATCCCTGCAGCTGGGAAATAATAAACTGCAGAACATTGAGGGAGGAGCTTTTCTTGGGCTCGGTGCATTAAAGCAGTTGCACTTGAACAACAATGAATTAAAGATTCTCCGAGCTGACACTTTCCTTGGCATAGAGAACTTGGAGTATCTCCAGGCTGACTACAATTTAATCAAGTATATTGAACGAGGAGCTTTCAATAAGCTCCACAAACTGAAAGTTCTCATTCTTAATGACAATCTGATTTCATTCCTTCCTGATAATATTTTCCGATTCGCATCTTTGACCCATCTGGATATACGAGGGAACAGGATCCAAAAGCTCCCCTATATTGGAGTTCTGGAACACATAGGTCGTGTTGTTGACTTGCAACTGGAGGATAACCCTTGGAACTGTAGCTGTGATTTGTTGCCTTTAAAAGCTTGGCTGGAGAATATGCCATATAACATTTACATAGGAGAAGCTATCTGTGAAACTCCGAGTGACTTATATGGAAGGCTTTTAAAAGAAACCAACAAACAAGAATTATGCCCCATGGGCACAGGCAGTGATTTTGATGTGCGAATCCTGCCTCCATCTCAGCTGGAAAATGGCTACACCACTCCCAATGGTCACACTACCCAAACATCCTTACACAGATTAGTGACCAAACCACCGAAAACTACAAATCCTTCCAAGATCTCTGGAATCGTGGCAGGCAAAGCTCTCTCCAACCGCAGTCTCAGTCAGATTGTGTCTTACCAAACAAGGGTGCCTCCTCTTACCCCTTGTCCAATGCCTTGCTTTTGCAAAACACACCCTTCGGATTTGGGACTGAGTGTCAACTGCCAAGAGAAAAATATACAGTCCATGTCTGAACTGATACCGAAACCTTTAAATGCCAAGAAGTTGCACGTCAATGGCAATAGCATCAAAGATGTGGACGTCTCTGACTTCACCGAGTTTGAAGGACTGGATTTGCTCCATTTAGGCAGCAATCAGATTACAGTGATCAAGGGAGACGTGTTCCACAATCTCACTAATTTACGCAGGCTGTATCTCAATGGCAATCAGATTGAGAGACTCTATCCCGAAATATTTTCAGGCCTCCATAACCTGCAGTATCTGTACTTGGAATATAATTTGATTAAAGAAATCTTAGCAGGCACCTTTGACTCGATGCCAAATTTGCAGTTACTGTACTTAAATAACAATCTCTTAAAGAGCCTGCCCGTTTACATTTTTTCTGGAGCACCTCTTGCGAGACTGAACCTGAGGAACAACAAATTCATGTACCTGCCTGTCAGCGGGGTCCTCGACCAGCTGCAGTCTCTTACACAGATTGACTTGGAGGGCAACCCGTGGGACTGCACTTGTGACTTGGTGTCACTAAAGCTGTGGCTGGAGAAGTTGAACGACGGGATTGTTGTGAAAGAACTAAAATGTGAGACGCCTGTTCAGTTTGCCAACATTGAACTGAAGTCCCTCAAAAATGAAATCTTATGTCCCAAACTCTTGAACAAGCCATCGGCACCATTCACGAGCCCTGCACCTGCCATTACATTCGCCACCCCGCTGGGTCCCATTCGAAGTCCCCCTGGTGGCCCCGTGCCTCTGTCGATTTTGATCTTAAGTATCTTAGTGGTCCTCATTTTAACGGTGTTTGTCGCTTTTTGCCTTCTTGTTTTTGTGCTGCGACGAAACAAGAAACCCACCGTGAAACACGAAGGCCTGGGGAATACAGAGTGTAGCTCAATGCAGCTGCAGCTGAGGAAGCATGACCACAAAACCAATAAAAAAGACGGACTGAGCACAGAAGCTTTCATTCCACAAACCATAGAACAGATGAGCAAAAGCCACACCTGTGGCTTGAAAGAGTCAGAAACCGGATTCATGTTTTCAGATCCCCCGGGACAGAAAGTCGTCATGAGAAATGCTGCCGACAAGGAGAAAGATTTATTACACGTGGATACCAGGAAGAGACTGAGCACAATTGATGAGCTGGATGAATTATTCCCAAGCAGGGATTCCAATGTGTTTATTCAGAATTTTCTGGAAAGCAAAAAGGAGTACAATAGCATAGGTGTCAGTGGCTTTGAGATCCGTTATCCAGAAAAACAACAAGACAAAAAAAACAAGAAGTCACTGATAGGCGGGAACCACAGTAAAATTGTGGTGGAGCAAAGGAAGAGCAGTGAGTATTTTGAACTGAAGGCAAAACTCCAGAGTTCCCCTGACTACCTACAGGTCCTTGAGGAGCAGACAGCTTTGAACAAGATCTAGGTCATGCATTCTTACTTCATACAGAGGACATTTATTTAATGATGAAAGTGCCTTTTGTTGACTTGTAACTTCCAAATACTATATTATCAATAGGCATAGAGGCAGGTGTTTCCAAGGGTGTCTCATTAACTGTAGCTGCAAAGATGTGTCCCGTAGAAGAGAATTTCCTTAATAGATTTTACTACAAAAAAAACCTATACTGTGGAGTCCTGTGGGGATACTGCAAACTCTGTTGCAAAATCTATACTGTGGAGTCCTGTGGGGATACTGCAAACTCTGTTGCCAAAGGGATGCTTTATATACATAATACACTGAATTTGACCTCAAGAGGCAAATCTGTTTTGTACCCCAACGCAAAACCTTCGTCTCTTTGTGCTTTGTAAAGCAAACTCAAGAAAACTGGTACCAGTGTTCGCACCTCAGCTGGGTCCTTCATCTTGCACGTAGATTAAGTTGGTGGAACTGGAATAATCCTTTTGATTTGTGGCATTGTAACAACTCTGTGTAAAGATTATCTGAAAAGTAAAAAAAAAAAAAAAAAAAAAAAAAAAAAGCATGCGAAGAGAGAACAATCGATAGTATTTGTAAATCGGTAAACCTTTATGGCCTGCATCTTGAAACCGCTGGATTTATAATGTTAAATTGTGCAAATATTTGTTTAAAATATACCATGCATTACATAACTATAAAATAAATTTGAACACTTTAAGCATTACCTGTCTATACATAAAACCTAAAAGAGAAAAAAAAAATCAACGTGAGTTCCATAGCATTTGTGATCTGAAGAAATACGTGACGTTTATCAGAATTAAACATGGCTCAAATTAAACTAACATTAGCGTTTGTTCTCAGTTATGTGAAATACCCACAATCCTTAAAGGTTGTCCAAAATTAGCAAAGTGCTTACCGTGTGAGCGCACCCAAAGCTATTTTTGTAACATAATTCATATTTATGAAGTACTTTGTATACTAAATAGGAAAATATGTACTCCTTAATATGTATTTAATATGCCTGACTTGTTTTCCTGATCACAGGGAATTTATCAATAAGTATAAACTTAGACAGAGAAAAATATACCAAACTGAAACTGAAGCTTCTGTGTACAGAAATATTCTGGACATTGTGATCAGGTATAATGTAAAAACAAAACAAAAAAACCAAAAAAGAAACAAAAATACAAAAAAAAACCAACAACAGTTCTGTGCTATTTTTGACAATTTAGCCTATTATCTTCAGATTTGTTACCAACTGTGCATTTTAAAATAGCTCCCTTAGTTTTATAGTATCGTGTCTGGGGCAGTGTTATTCGCCATCAGTTGTCTCGCTTTTCAGGATTCTATGAGCTTAATTCAAACAGTTTTCATGACAAATATTTTAAAAAAGTAATGAGTAAGGTTAATAGTTAGATCTCGTATGCATCAGTATCCTGTTCTTTCATCGTTCTGACTACTATCAGATAATCAAGTAGAACAGTAAACATGATGGTTATCTCAGCTATCAAAGCCACACTGTAAAATGCTTTCATTGGTCTCAGACAGTTCACTAGTCTGCAACTACAAATGGTATGCCACTGTGTTTGCTTGTGCTGTTAACTTGTCCGTCACACTTGGTCAGAGGAAGGAAGTACTTGATAATGGGAGATATTTGAAGATTTTTAGGAGCTCCTGATTAGCAAAGTGACACCCCGAAACACATTGCCTTCTTGGCCTGCCTACGTATGTATATTTTTTTATGCTCCATCTCTTAAAAACTCCTGTGATTCATCAGTAAGATGACCAAGAAGGTAAACAACATAGACATTCTTCATGAATTTCTAGTGGCGGATGTTTTGGTGCAGCTTCCAAAATGATATTATGGTAAAAGTTGTAATAACAGTCCCTTTATTGATTACTAATTTCAGGGCTTTCTATGTTTGTTCCAAGATCAAACAAACAAACAAAAAACTTGGCATTCTTGGAGGGGTGTGTGTGTGTGTGTGTGTGTGTACATATTGATAATTTGGAGATTTTTTTTTAAACAGCAAAAAAATTGTCTCCATATGTATGTGCTGGTGCTCTTAAAACTTTAATGTGTAATTTTAATTTTCATGACAATGTGAAAACTTTATATGAATATTTAAGAAATACAAACAAATACTTGCTTTCTAATCTTAAAAGAAAGGACATGAAGATGTGTGCCCAATAGCTCATTTTCATTCTATAAGATCATAAGGATTTTTCATTCCCATGCTTGCATGCATCCATGGATTAAAGGGCTTCTAATGCATACTGACAGGATAAAGATGGAAAGGCTTCAAAGAAAGTGTTTTAGTTTATCCTGTCTGTAAAGTATGGATGGATTGAAAAATCTCGAGTAGATACTTTCAGAAGGAACCAGAAAGCTCCACCCATGATCTGGGCATCATAGGTCGTGGGGATGATGCCTTTTATTCAGTGTGGTGATGCTTTGAAGATGTTTCAAGGTTTCTGCAGTTGTCAATGGCAAGACTACCTGCCACCATCTCAAAGCTTGCCGTAACAAATTGGCTATCTCAAACTCTTCTGCTGAAAGGTATAAATCTTCAACCTTTTTAAAAAAGTAATTGAAATGTAAGTGGTTATTTGGAAGATCTAATTGTAAGTGAAAGACAGTAACAAATCCTTGGTTAAGGCTGACATATTTTCCTTAACTAAAGTCATTGTGCCTACATTATACAGTGTATAGTATTTTGCACCCGTCTCTCATTAGTTCTACTTGTATATTTTATGATAATGTAGTTAGGCATAAGTTTTGAGTTGAGTACAAGAGCAGTTAAAATACTGTATCTGCATTTTGTTGGCTTCAACTATAGCCTTGATGTTAGTTTAACCCCTTGAGGAATGGTATATCTGCCAGTATAGCATTTTTGGTAGAATTTGATTCAGATCTAGAAAACCCAAGAAGTGCTCATTTCTAATGTGGTCTGACGCATCATGGGCTTTTTGGCACTGTATCACGTGCTTGGACTCTGTTAGAATGGTAGCAAAGAAAATTAGAGCGTATGAAATCAGTGAAGGGGGTGAGCTAATATATTATGTCTGTGTAATATAAATCAAGTTTTAAATTATTTTTTTATGAAATCAATAAAGATGAGTCGATTCTTTAAAAGTAAATCTTTGTGTAATTTTATGAGAAAGCGGCTATTAAAATACAGTGATTGAAGTCTGTAAGGCAATTTATATTCTATATTTAGTTTTCCATTCTGCGTAATACACTGAATAAATATATTAATTAGAAAATCATTTAAGACCAGCTTTCATTTGTTGCTCTTTAAAAACATTTCATTTCTTTAAGCCATAAGGATGCATAAATTATACAGGGCATGGCCTCACGAGTCACGTCAACAGGTACTGCGGAAATAGAACACATCTAGAAATGTATGGCAGTAATATTAATCTATAATATCTGTTGCATGATTTGTACATTGACATTGTATGAAATGAGCACAGTGAGTTATTTTTTTTTTTTTGTTATTGTTGTCGCATCCAAAGAGCTGGGGAGAAAAATATATTAAGAATGTATTTATAATCACTATTTTGAAATAAAGTAAAGAAAACACATTGTATTGTTTTTACCCTGATTCAATTATTAGTATTTTAGTTTAGTTTATAAGACAAAAAATCAAGTAATGCTATAAAAGCTAATGTAAATCACACAAAGGAACTGTTTTAATGACTTTTGTTTGCTTTTAATAACATCACGTATTAGAGAGAATTTATTAAATGCCATTTTTATGAAAGTATTAATAAAATTGTTTGCTACAATGGTATTTCTGAAGCCACAGTTTGTTAAATATATTTATCTTCCCATTATTTTTCAGAAGAAATAAAGCAGTAACCAAACTGGTCTTTTCACCTAGATTTGAGAGTAAGAGAGTTTTAGAAGAATACTGTTTGTATTCAACTTAATTGTTAAATCTATGTTAAGAGATGCTTTCTTTTCAAACATCTTTGCAATCTATGTTCCTTTCCACTGGCAGCCTCTTTGGAGAAGAGTCAGACTGCCAAGATCAATATGCTTTGAATCTTGTTCATTCCCATTAATCAGTTGGAATCTGACAACGCTGCGGATAAGCAAATACTAACATTCAACCCTAACTGTGTATTCAAATACTTTTAGAAACACTTCAGGACCCCCCATAATCCATGGCCAGCGTGTGACGGGTTATGGGTTACCTACTTACTCATGGGCTGGCTTGTGATTTTTATTTGTTTCTTTCAGAAATGACCAAAGTCATCAATCCATCACTTTACCAGGTTGAGAAAAATGAGCCAATTGCATTATGGTTCATTTGAGGCTAGCAAAGATTATAAACAGACTGTGTTGACCAATAAAGTGGATTTAAGGCGCATTTCCTTATGGGAAGAGAGGGAAAGAGAATAAATTAAGATTGTTGTAGCTATGCTGAAGATGTGAACAGTATACTAGGCAGCGTATACAAATACTGTTGGTCTAAATGATTTATGTATCACATGGGATATACATCCCATGATTGTGTGACTTATTTTAGTTCTTTATGAGTATTGAGCACAGGGCTTTGGGTCCCACTCAATTATGTAAACAAGTGGCATCAAAGGAAGGTTTGGCTTCATTTCCAGTGCTCATTTAATTAGTCACGATAGTCAGATGGACTGAACTAAAATATCCTGTTTGTGGCTTCATTTACCAGGAATAACTGGTGACATACCTCAAGTTCACATGATAATTGTTAACCCTCAATTTTGGATTTGCTGGGGAGCTGTCCTTTGTTAAATTAAAAGCAAATGGGGGTTAAATGACTTTTAATAGCTTATTTTGTACAAAGCTGCCCTTAATCTAATTTTGAATTTCATTTTGTTTTAGTTTCCACTGGTCAGTAAGATTGCATTTGGGAAGGGAAAATCATGGAAAGTGAACTGCATCGCCTATCTTACATGAAACACTATGATTTCTTAACTCTTAAAGATTACTTTTAGCCTCTCATTCCTATGTCTACAAAGGGAAAGTGAAGTGGGGCTCTGAGACAACTCCTTAAATACTTTGAGCCAAATAATGGCTATGGAGAATAAAATGATTCACATTTTTCATTAAATCATAATTACCAGATCCACTGACTATAGAACCCAGAACCAGGAAAGAATTACTCAGCCCTCCACCTTAGTTTGCTTTTGTAGACATGTGCTAAATAGAAGTTCTGGGGATTTCAATAATACATCAAAAATGAGAAATTACTTGTTTAAGTTGAAAAGCTCACGAATAAGGCCTTCGGAGAAATGATATGAATATGTAATGAAAAAAATATAAAATATCACTTTCAAATTAGCTATAGGAAGGAAATAGTCTTCTGAAGTTCCTGAACAATATATTTCTCTTACTCGCCACTTCACAAATACTAGATAATTTCATGTGATCCTGATTAAGAGCCTAAGGAAACCATGTAGCTCAGTGGGTACTGCTCACAGAAGCCTTTGAAAATCATAGTAAGCTCTGTTCTCCCTACTAAGAATTGCAATGTATGTTTCAATCATTGTTCCATGTAAACTGAACCATTGTGGCAAAATTCTGGACTCAATATTCAGTAATTTTAATGCTGTTTTCACTAATAAAAGTCTTTTCTTATAGGTCATATTTGTAGCCATTCAGTGTGTTTATTAGTGTCACATGAGAGAAGCTCAACATCAGAAAGAAATGCAAATCATCTGTTTTTTTAGCTGATGCAATTGTTTATTAGTTCACAGGAATGGCCAGCTTTACCTACCTACTTACACACACACACACACACACACACACACAGGAATACACAAAGTGAAATTATTTAGTTGATGTGAACAAATAAAATGTTCCTGCCTTGACTACCTAGATTTTTCAAATCAAAGCAGGTATTGTGGCCCCAAATGATAATTGTTCTGCTTTTTGCTTCACTTTACATTGAAACCTGACCACTGTTTCGTGCACAGTAGAAAGTAGGCCCAGTCTGTCTCCCAGGACTTCCTTGGATTTCAGTCATGTCTATTGTCTTGAGATTTGGTTTTAATTTTCCTTATTTGTTGACTTTGTCATCCTCATCATCCTCAGTCTATAAGCTTACTTAATGTAGCGTGCAGTATGTAATTCCCAGGGAACCAGCCATGATGCAAATCAATGCTGCTGCTACCTTTCACAAATATTCAGAGAACCACGGAGGGGTTATCTACATCCAAAATAAAGAACCCCGGGGTGAGGATTTAATTAGAAATTATTAGAACATAGAGGTTAAGAAAGGGAAGAAGAAAAAGTAGATAGAAAAATGCTGACTAAACAGCTCTATACCTAAGTGAAGCTTGGGGAGGATAAGGCCAAAAGAGTATTAAGAGAAACACAGTATTTGCTTATCAGATAGAACTCAGAATCTGAGTATAGAATAAGAATCATGGGAAAATACTCGTATGTCAAATCTTAGACTTCTTTTTCCTTGTTCTCTCTCTGCTTTATTTCTTTGAACATAAATATGCTATATGAAACCTAGGCTATAGCAACACAATACTAGTAACTCCTATGTGTTTAAGAATTCAGTGGTCAATTAAAACTACTAGTTACCTTTGCAGCCCCCAGGGAATTTTTTCCTGAGATGACTGACATCATGGATTGACTGATTGTCAGGGCCCCCGATATAGTTCTAGCTGTAAAAACCCAATAAGCACCTTGTTTCCCCAAAAATAAGACCTAGTCAGACAGTCAGCTCTAATGCGTCTTTTGGAGCAAAAATTAATATAACATCCGGTATTATATAATATTATATTATATTATAGACCCATTCATATAGTAAAATAAGATCGAGTTTTTTATTAATTTTTGCTCCAAAAGACGCATTAGAGCTGATGGTCCAGCTAGGTCTTATTTTCAGGGAAACATGGTAGTATTTGTGTTTAATGAGAACAAGAGATGAAACATGTATAGTACATGTAATGAATTTTGATAGGGAGCCAAATAAATGAATACAAACATTTGGGTTTCTAACGTGGTAAAAAGCTGCTAGGTGTCTTGGTTTGTTTTCAGAAATGGTATCTCAATACAAATGACCAAGTGCATATTTCAGAAGTCATTTCCTGCAAGAACTCCTGGGAAGCCATATCTCTGCCATGGGTCCCCTTGTTCCATAGCAGGATGTATCACATTTGCCAAGTCCTCCCTGCTGGAAATTCTTCTCTTCTGCTGGTATGAACAGCCCACTTCATTTATGGCACAGGCTAGCTTAGGGAGATTATTTTCCACTGTTGTTTGGTCTTTGGTGCAGTACACACGAAAAATCTAGGATCCTATGTCCAAGCATATATTTGCCACTGTAATATCACAACTAGAGGGCATTTCAGTTGTGTATATTTTCTGTGCTGCTGTATTTGTTTTTATTTACCAGTTATCTCCCAGTGCACAGCAGCTACTAGTGGTTTTATTCATAGCTCTCTTTCAAAGTGGAAGATAACCGCCACCCTGGAAATTCACAATTCTTTATAAAAAGAATTACCACACTTCTATCTGCCCATTTTTTGCTGTAACTTCTAGAAATATAGAAAATTTAGTACATTAAGTGATTGATTTAAAAGGAAGTCCTGCTGACACAAAAATAATTACAGGAAGATAGAGTGAGTTATCAGGGAAAAAGTCAACTTTAGGAAGATTTTTCTTGTGTTTTAGGTGCCCTTGCATTGGAATTGGAGTGCTATGCTTTACCTTCTGAACTGAACTCAGAGAAGTGAGATTTCACTCTAGAATCCCGCAGTAGTGAAAGAAGTGGATTCTTGCTGACATGTGGGCAGGTTGGCCGTGTGTTATAAACATGGCTGTTATTTGCTCCTCGCATTCTATTTCAGAAATATTCATTTGCTCAAATTTGCTACAGCTGCTGAAATGCTGCCATATCAATTCTCACCCCGAAAATTCACAAAGCATTTTTTTCTGTATGTACCTAAGCTGTTACACAGAAATGTGTATTGGAAACTGGATAAAACCGTCAGGATAAAGAAGAGAACGCATGTCCTTAGGAAAAGAGGACTTTTAAGAGAAACAAAATGCAGGCATTTTATTAAAATTACATCATGGTAGATCACCTTCCTTTGAACTTGTCGACTTTTTCTAGGCTTCGGTATGTGCATTGTAAGAGAAGTAGGACTCAGTTCATAGACATTGCCGTTCTCTGCACAGTCATCTTCGTTGCCCAGACTGCTGCGGGGTAGAATGTGTGAGCACTAACTGGGTGATTTAATCCCAAATGCATATCTGATTTCAGCTGCTCATTTGAATATAAACACATCGGAGAAGGCCGGTTTGTAACATAACGTTCATACTGTAGCCAAGTGAGACTGAACTTTATTCCATCTTCATGGTTATCAGAGCAGTGTTAAAGCAAGGGCCTGTTGGTGCATAGTCGTCCGCGATGTTTAAGAACCATCAACGGAAGACAGTATACATACTCACTGAATTTCCAAATTACATCATTTGGTCCCAATTCCTTTTCTTTTGGAAGAGCAACTAGGGCTAGAGAGGGAAGGTGACTTGCCCAAGGTCAAATAACATATTATGGCTAGTCTGGTCTGCAACATGATTCTCCTGACTCACAGGATAATGCAATTTCCATTACACTGTTCTATTTGGAAGTTCTAGAGGGAAGAGTGAGGATCTGTGGGTGAGACTTCAGGGAGACATTCCAGTGTAGCATAAGAACATTTTCCCATAAGGTTGTGTAGCGGCTCGTAACTGGAATGAGCTAGATAAAACATACAGTGTCCAAAGTTACAATGGTTCTGACAAGGAGGATGGATGTTATTCAGGAAAATGTATTTGAATGCAAGCTTGGACTAGATTTGGAGGATGCTTGGAATGCAAGCTTGGAGGATACTTTTAACTCTAAGCTTCTATGATTCTCTGGTTGATACACTAAATTCATTTATCAAACAAGTCAGAACTATCATATATGTATTTTGTCCCAAACATTCAAATACTCAATCTATAGTAGTTTAATTACTAATAGGTGATACCTACTAGATACTAGAATAACAAAGAAATAATCCAAAATACCAGTTACATATTAAGCGTCGTTATAGAAGAGACATAAAGTTCTCTCTAGTTTTTAGCGTTTTCATTTTGTGTCAGCATTCCAAAAAGAATAGTCTCTAATGTTTAATTTTGTACAAAGGAAAAAAAACAACTTCCTTTGTACATTGCACTGAAGATGGCACTGTAGTAACAACCTCACACTATAAATGATAAGGCGTGCTTATATTTATTATTTTATTCCTACATTTCAATTTTGAGGTTACTTCTTGATATAGGCTAATGGAACAAAAAGGTTAGTTTGTTGTTATATCATCTTCTCTAATTGGAATTGGGTCTATTTTTTTATTATTTACCCTCAATTAGATATAATTAGAATTTATTCCAAAGAATTTTTGTTCAGGTTATAGCTCAACAGACTATATTAACAATAGCAACTACAAATTATCTGAACTGTTAAAAAATACTCTCAGAAATTCTTATTTGAATTGTATTCCATGGGGACAGAAGTTTCTGTTAAGAAAAAGAAAATTTTAAAAAGCCTTCAGGGGCCGGCCCGGTGGCTCAGGCGGTTAGAGCTCCATGCTCCTAACTCCGAAGGCTGCAGGTTCGATTCCCACATGGGCCAGTGGGCTCTCAACCACAAGGTTGCCAGTTCGATTCCTCGACTCCCGTAATGGATGGTGGGCAGTTCCCCCTGCAACTAAAATTGAACAAGGCACCTTGAGCTGAGCTTCCGCTGAGCTCCCAGATGGCTCAGTTGGTTGGAGCGCATCCTCTCAACCACAGGTTTGACGGTTCGACTCCCGCAAGGGATGGTGGGCTGTGTCCCCTGCAACTAGCAATGGCAACTGGACCTGGAGCTGAACTGCGCCCTCCACAACTAAAAGCTGAACGGCACCTTCCACAACTAAGATTGAAAGGACAACAACTTGACTTGGAAAAAAGTCCTGGAAGTACACACTGTTCCCCAATAAAGTCCTGTTCCCCTTCCCCAATTAAAAAAAAAAAAGTCTTTAAAAAAAAAACAAAGCCTTCAGACTCCAAGGGTTTTGGGTTGTTCATTTCGGGTGTGGTTAGTTTTTAAAGATTCCAAATACATCCAAGATCACTCTGAAATGCAATTGTCAGTTTGCCTTCATTCAATACCATTACCTAGAGCCCTCTCCAAAGTGACTACTGGGCATTCATTGACCCATTTAATCAAAAAGTATTCCTTTAGGTACTACTTAGTAACTCATTCAAGATTAGCAGTTTCACACTTCGGAATCATACTTCACTTCTAAACAGTCCCAGTGTTAAATGTATAAATAACCTCAGCCTAATTAATTTTATGTTTAAGTAGAGAAGAATAGAAAGAAAGAAAAATAGTTTGATTTGTTGCTGACATGTGAAGATGTCTGTTAGAGCAAGCCATATTGACCCTCTGTCCTCCCCTCTCTCTTCCTCTGTGTGCCCACTGATGGCCACCACATCGCCCTACTTGCTGCCTGTGCAGCCCCTTAACTCCTCACGACAACATCCTCCCTTGGAGCCATATGCTCCAAGAATGACGCCCTCACCCCCATGAAAATGCTGATTCTGTCTTTCTCCCTGACTTGCATTCGATATCAAATTCCCATGTAGTTCATTCACATACCCATTAGTATGTCAGTACTCTCAGAGGTATTTGCATTTTTAAGAGAGACTCTCCAGGTGTGGAGGAGGACACTTAGTAGAACAAATGGTGGCATTTCAGGCGTGTGATAAGCAGTTGACTAGGAGGCCGCCCTGGTATCCTTCCGTCATGCCATGTATAAAGCTGGTGCAGCTCAGATCAATTGGAACTGGGAGACTGACTGAAACCTACTCTCCTAAAGACCCACATTAGGTCCCCTACGTGGCTTTCCTTCACTCAACCTTATTCATATTGGAGCAGGGAAGAACGGGGATCTGTTAAGCAAGGCTCCCTGTGGGAATGACATTTAGATTAAAGCCCTGAAGGGTGAGTTCAAATCAGTTGTTAACGAATGAGGTTGGGGCAGGGCATGTGAAGTTCAGGGAACAACATGGGCTAAGACCCCAATGTGGGAATGAGCTCATTATGTACTACTGGTGAGGTCTGCAGGGGCTAGAATGGGCTGGCTGACTTGTTCTGCAAAGGGCCACATAGCAAATACGTGAGGCTCTGTGGGCCATAGGGTCCTTGTTACAACTGGTCAGTTCTGCCATTGTAGCATGAAAGTAGCCATAGACAATAAGTAAACAAATGGCTGTGGCTGTGTTTCAATAAAACTTTATTAACAAAACAGTGAGATGGATTTGGCCCGTATGCCATCAGTGCTGACTGACCTCTAGGCTAGATCGCGAAGGGCCTGGTAGGATTCTGATTTCCAGGTGCTTTGGGAAGTCAATGAAGGTTTTAGGAAGCAGCTAGGGGCCATGATTATTTAGGACAGACTTCTGACTGTTATATTGAGGTTGAAGTAGAGGGAAAGAAGAGCAGAGTATAAGTGGGGGAACCCAAAAAGGAAGCTCTTGCATTAGTCCTGGAAAAAAAACGAAGGTGATCTAAGCTGTCAAAGATGAAGGACGGATAGGATTCTGAGCTATATTTTGAAGGTGCACTCTGCAGGCCTTGTCAGTGGACTAGATATGAAGGTCAAGGGTGACAGGAAGTCAAGGAGGATTCTCAGAGTCCCCTGCCTCGAGCCACTGGGCTGATGAAGATACCATTCACTGAGATGGGGAACCCTAGGGGAGAGGAGGTGGTGGAGGATAGACCTCAAGAGACTAGAATTCCATGTTGGAAATGTTCAATTTGAAATGGCTGGAAGTCTTCCAGATAGGTGGCTGACTTTGTCCAACAGGAGCTCTGAGGAGCAGCTTAGGCCAGAGACAGAATTGCGAATCATCATCCTTGACACTGAAGGTCATGGAAGGAGAGCACCGAATGAGAAAGCAAGGCCTAGCAGTAGGTGCAGGTGTGTCTGAGCATTGTTTCTCAGTGTTATCTGTGCACCCTCTGTATCAGAATCACCTGAGGTACTTGTTCAAATCCAGACTTTCAGGCCCCTTCCGAATCAGAATATCTGTGGGCAAGGCCCAGGAATGGGCATTTTATAGCTTCCCAGCTTATTCTTATTTATGTTACATTGTGACACTCTCTGCTGTTGAAGTAACTTGGAAGAGAAAGCGCCCGCAAAAACGAGAAATCAAAACCAAACGGAGGGAAAACCAAGAGACTGTGGGATCCGGGGAGCAATGAGAAAAAAGTGCTACGAGAAGGATGGACGGTGCTGCTGGGAGACATCAGTGCTATCTCGCCAGACTTTTCTGGTACCAGTCCTACTTGGATTGCATTCAAGACACACGTCGGAAAAGCTGTGGGACTCCATACCCTCACAGAAGACAGAATCGCAGACAGAAACTTCACAGATGAGGATGGTCTAAGAAATGAGATGAGAATCAGCACCAGAAGCCTAAACCACTGTGCTCTACTCTGGAAACTAATATAAAATAATATTGAATGTCAACTATAATTAAATATATATGTATATAGTCACGGGAGGTAAAGTATAGCATGGGTAATAGAATCAGTGGTATTGTAATAGCTGTGTACGATGTCAGAGGGGTAGTAGATTGGGGGAGTTATCACTTTGTGAGGGGTGTAAATGTCTAATTATGTTGTTTTATACATCTGAAGCTAATGGTAATATCAAATTAGAAAAAAAACCTGAAGAACCAGGACCAGAATACTGGACACATTGGATTGGAAGCAAAAAGTCAATGCAAGGAAGAGTTCAGGACTTGAGAGGAGAGGCATGGAAAGAGCCAAGCCATCAGTAGGGTCATATCCGGGGCAGGAGTTCACAGTGAGCATCTAGAGCCAGCACCAGAGGGCATCAGGGTGGGTTGTGATGGAAGGTCACCAAACTCCAGCACTTTTTGAGAGGCTTTATGCCATGTGGTATTGTCCCACCAAGATGAGGAACAAATAGGGAAGTCTTGGAGAATTCCCCTGACCTGTCCCCAATTTACAGATGAAATGCAGACAATGGGAGATTTTTAAAACTTGCCCAAGGTTACACACTAGGAAGTACCAGCACTGGAAAAGAGACCCAGGCACTCTGGTTATAGATCTCAGACTTTTGTCTATAATGCATGGCTCCTGCAACATGGAAAGTCTTTACCATGCGTGGTCTATGTACCCAGCATGGCTGGGCCTCTGCTTGTTTTCTCTAGCATTACCTCATGCCATTGTTACCTTCTCTCCCTCAATATTCTATACTGAACTAAATGTCTGCAATTATGTGAACGTGCTGTGCTTATCCTCAGGCCTTTGAATGTACAGCTGCATGCCTCTGCCTAAACCACTCTCTACTCCTCTCTTTGCCATGTTGACTTCTATTCTCATCTTAGATCTCAGCTTCCTCACTACCTCCGTCAGGAAGCCCCTCCTATACATCCCCATAGTGCCCTGTGCTAACCCCTGTATTAACACTTGCACCTTGAATCAAAACGGCATGTTTCTGATTAACATATAGGCTCCTGGAGTGTGGGATCCATATTCTGTTCATCTTATACCCTCAGTGCCTAGCGTAGTACCTGGTACCTAGTAGGTGGGGAACAGATATTTATTGAATCAATATCTATAGTAACGGGTATGACAGCAGATGAAGTCTGAAAGAGGTCATTTGGAGACAGATTATTAAGGGTTTTGGATTCCATGCAAAAACACTTTTCTTTTATTCTACAGGCAATGGGGAGCCGTTGAAGTTTTTTGAAAAGAGAGAGACATGATCCGAACTTCTTATTCTAGGAGGAGGAGTTTGATGCTCTGGAGATTGGAGAGGTCATTTTGAAGGCCAGAAGATAATGAGGGTGTTACTAAGAAACTGAAGGTATCAGTCATTTTTGCTGCGTAAAAGAACTACCTTGACACTCAGCAGTGTACATCACGAGTTGGGGAGGGTAGGTTAGCAACAGAAGTGCTGCTGTAGACTACAGTGTGTGGATTGGCTGATCTAGGCTGGCTTCTCTCCCGTCTGCAGGTTCAGTTCTATCTTCTTCATGTGTCTCTCATTCTTCTGGGCCTGGCTGGCCACCCAGGAGAAGCTCTTCTCACAGCAGTGTCAGAAGCACAAACAGCAAGCCCAGCCACACAAAGTACATATTTAAGCTGTACTTACATCATGTCGTTGACCCAAGCAAGTACACAGGCGAGCCCAACATCAAAGAGGCATGGAAAAACGCTCCTCCCATGGAGGTTGGAGGGGAGGGAGTGACTATTTGCTGAACAATAATCTACCACAGCTACCCTGCCTATAGTCTAAATCAGTGGTTTTCAACTGGGGAGTCAGGAGGCATGCCGTGCCTTGAAATCTGAAACAAAATTTTAAGGAAGGGTAATCACATGTATTTTTTTTTTTCAAAATCTTACTTCTCCACCCCAGCATTCAGAATCATTACTAATATGAGCTAGTGTTATTAATAGAAGTATCATAACCCAGAGGTCGAGTGGGATGGAATAAAAGCTTGAGAAACATGGCTGTGCACGATAGATGGGGCTAGAAGCTGAGAGGAGGAACACACAAAAAGACGGATAATTGAATGCAGAGCAGGGAGAAAGAAGAGTAATGACCCAAAGTATTAGAGACCAAATTATCAATAGCATTTAAGTGATAGCTTAGATGAAGGTAGAGTGTGGGAGGCAGGAACTCATTCATTCAAGATACACTAAGGACACATCTAGTGTTTTTAAGTGCCTTCTTCACAGACATGAATAAGATGTGATTCCTGTCCACACAGATCTTACAGTCTCATGAACACGAGACTTGTACAGATGCAACATGCATCCAAATAAGTACTATATGGTGGAGAAAGGTAAGTGACATAGAGAGAAGAAGAAATGGTGAGAGCTTAATTCCACATGTAGAGATCAATAGTGGGGGAGGTGGTGACAAATCTGGGCCCTGAAGAATAGGTGGGATTTGAGTAAGTGGTGGAGAGGGTAAAGCCTAAGCAAAGCCACAGAGGTAGAAGTATATGAAAGTATGTTCAGCACCATACACGAAGGGTTATTGGGCATATAGGTATATTCTTCAGGCCTCTTTTGATAGCAAAAGACAGCAAACCAGCCTGAATTAGCTTAGACCAAAAGGAGATTTCTAGGATGGATTCTAAGATCTCTCAGAGAACCATGAGAAGGGCAGGGGGAAAGTACAGTTCTCCATGAGGTAACTAACCACAGGATGCTACCAGGTATTTCTCTGCAACTCACATCTCTCCTTGTCTCTAAGTTTTTCCTCTGTTGCTACCCTTCTCTCTCAAAGCAATCTATTCACAAATTCTGTTGATTCTACCTTCAACGTATATCTCCCCCCTTCCCAGCATCCCACAGCTATCAACTAGGTCGTCATTATCTCTCACCTAGATGCTGCAATACCATTTAACCTGGTCTCCCTGCTTCTCCCCCTGGACCCCTTCATTCTGTTATCAACGTGATAGGCAAAGAGATCCTTTAAAACAGTGTATACCAGATCATGTCACTTTTCTTTTCAAAACTCTCCTTGGTTCCCCATTTCTCTCAGAATGAAAAAGAAAAGACAAAAGTTCTTATAATGGGCTGTAAAGTCTAACACCATTTAACCTCAATTACTGTTCTGACCTCATCACCTATTACTTTCTCTCTCATTCTGTTGTGGTTATACTGGCCTCCTTGTTCCCCTAACCTGGCAGATACAGTCTCACTTTCTGGTCTTTGTCACTTCTTTTTCTTGGCACACTCTTCTCCAGAGAGCCTCATACATAATTCACTCCTTAACTTCCTGAGGTCTTAGCTTAAAAGTTACCTTCTCAATGAAGCCTACCATGACCACCCAATTTGAAATTGCCATCTGACCCCTGCACTCTGTATCTGTTCCCTATCCTGATGTGCACACCCCACCAACTGCAGTGATGTACAAGTTTGTCTAACAATGAAGTTCACGAACTTGTTGCAATGATGTTGCTAACTTTTTTTGATATCAGAGGGATTATTCGTTATGAATTTGTACCAACTGGACAAACAGTTCAACAAGTTTACCATTTGGAAGTGCTGAAAAGGCTGCATGAAAAAGTTAGATGAAAATGACCTGAACTTCTCGGCAACAATTCATGGCTCTTGCATCATGACAATGCACCAGCTCACACGGCACTGTCTGTGAGGGAGTTTTTAGCCAGGAAACAAATAACTGTATTGGAACACCCTCCCTACTCACCTGATCTGACCCCCAATGATTTCTTTCTTTACCCAAAGATAAAGGAAATATGGAAAGGAAGACACTTTGATGACATTCAGGACATCAAGGGTAATATGACGTCAGCTCTGATGGACATTCCAGAAAAAGAGTTCCAAAATTGCTTTGAAAGATGGAACTAGGCGCTGGCATCAGTGCATAGCTTCCCAAGGGGAATACTTTGAAGGTGACCATAGTGATATTCAGCAATGAGGTAGGTAGCACTTTTTCTAACGTGAGTTCGCGAACTTAACTGTTGGACCTCGTGTATCTATCACCTTCTAGTACACGGCAGAATTTATTATGTTTAATATTGTACATCTTCCCCCTCTAGGACATAAAGTCCACAAGAGCAGGAATGTTCATGTGTCTTGTTCACTGTCTGTTCCTAGTACCTAGATAAGTACCTGGCACGAAGTAGGTATTTAATAATTTTATTGAATGAGTGAATGCAACTGTAAGAAGATGACAGTTCTCAGTTGAACTTCATGGTTGAAGGCTATGTGCATGAGGGCCTTGGGGTAGGGGGAGAAAAAGAGCTAGAAGAAAGGAGGTGCTACTCTGGCAGACAAAACATTCATTTCCCAAGGCTCAGCTCCGCTGTCACCTCCCCTGCGTTACCTGCCCTGATTGCCAGTTAGTGGCATTCTTCTTTCTATTCTGAAATTTCCTGTGAAGAGTCCTTCATGAGAGCATGGATTTGGGTTCATTGTCAGTTGGCTGCATACAGGTCTTATCCTTTGACAGTGTTGAACTGCCTGAGCCATGTGCTCCTGGAAAAGAGTGATGGTTAAGAAATAACTCCCAACACTTTTTGTGTTCCCTGAAATGACTTACTACCAAGAACCACGCTTCCCCATAGGACTTAGCTCAGTCTCGTGAGCCCCTTGCATACCCATAACAAGGCCAGACACGGATCCTCCAAATTCCCATTTTAGTCTCATAAATGATTAGCTGAAATGTTTGTCCCCACTGAAAAATCAGAACAAAATGCCCATTAACTAACTGGACTTGACCGAATTTTGTCAGCCTTCTCTTCTTTCCTCAGGCCTCTGAATTTTGACCCACCTTCACCCTGAAGCAGCACACACATCCTCTAAATCCTGCTCTTGGAGGTAAAACACTCTCTGACTTCCCTTCCCATCATGCCACCCTTGTTTATCTTCCCCTGTAAAAGCAAAGCCCTTCCATGCTTGACCACTGAGACACTTGCAGATCTCATGATCAAAGCCTTCACTCTATTGCAATAGTTTCCCTTTCTTTATTGTAATTGTCCCTTTGCCCCTCCATGCAATCATTATTTCTAATAAATTCTCTCCTTACCTAAGTTCAGATTTGTTGTTTTGTTGGGTATGCTCCACTAGATTTCACTTTTCTTAAGGACAGGACCACGTATGACTCAGCTAGCGCTGTACCCTCAGTACCCAGCACCAGGCTCGCCTGGGTAGGCATTGTTATATATTAGCTGAATGAACACAAGAATGAATAAATAATACATGCCAGGTGCTGAAGCATATGCTTGGAAAGACAAAGGAGAATAAGACGTATTCCTTCCTTCAAAGATCCTGCAGCTCAGATAGTTCCCTCCAGCAGTGTTTCTTTTAACACAGAAATTTGGCATTGTTTAGGCAAAAATCTCACTTTGTAGTTATGTAGAATTAGGCCAAATCACATATTCGCCTGGATTCCTGGCTATTTATCTCCAATCTCAATAAGAAAGGACTGAAGTCAAGGTGTTCTCTCAATAGAGTGCAGGAGTTTGTATTTCCTTTTAGCTCAGCAAAGCCCTTGAGGGAGTTTGTGGGTTATTGTTTTTAAAACCTTGAAAGCTGGGCAGTGGGTGCATTACTCCTACTTCTATTGTTGGGTGTGCTCTGCTGAACTCCACCGAAATCGTGGCTGGGATTTGTGTTGTTCTAATTCTTTGCAGGCATGTCAGCGATGAAAGAAATGAGTGTTGCAGATTTTCATAAACAGCTGTCAACTATTCCATTCAAGGTAAAGTCCGCACCCTCCTAGCAATTTCTACATGGGGTCTTTATGTTTTCCAGTTTGCCCTAGTCTCTGGTTTCAGGTGATAGGGAGGGTGTTGTTTCTTTTCTTTCTTTGCCTACCTTTCTTGTTTTTCCTTTTTCTTTTTTTTGTTTCTTCATTTTTCCAGCTTTATTGAGATATAATTCTCATATAACATTATGTGAATTTAAGGTTTGCGATGTGATCATATGATATATTTATATATTGCAAAATGATTACCACAATAGAATTAGTTAACATCTCCATCCCCTCACATAATTCCCATTTCTTTTTTGGAGTTGAGAACATTTAAGATCTACTCTCATAGCAACTTCCTTTTTTAAAAAATTTAATGTAATTTTATTATCAGTTTCAGGTGTACAAAACCACATAATGATTAGACATGTATAGCCCTCACAAAGTGATAACCCCTCTGGTTTTTCCTTGTTCAATGGAAGGAAAAGTCAGTTTTCATTTTCTTTTGGTGTGTGTGTCTACTCTGCTGTTTGAGGGAGGAGAGTCTAGGTGAGCTGTCACCTTTCTGCAAGCAGAGCTCACATTTGGAGTGTGACTCCATTGTTCGTCTTGAAAATAAAGCAGCAGGCTGGGTAGTCTACTCAGTTGCATTAGGGTCTCAATAATGAGAACCTCGGGGATCAAATATCAACAGCGTGAAGAGGAGGCCACTCTCTCTAACTTGAAGCTGAGTTTCCATTTTTCTCTCCGGTGGTACCAAGATAAAGCTGGGCCAAACGGCTGCTTTTGTTAAGGAACACTCACTATCTACCCCATCCTTCTTCCTTCCCATGGTGCTTCCATTCACAAAGTGGAGTTGATCGTGTCCCAGGAGAAGTAGATGTGGGGAGGAGGGGCGTCTACAAACGACACTCTAAGAGGATGCAGCAGAGAAAGGGAGCAATTCCAGTCTCATCAATGCGAAGCGGTAAGGAGGCCGCCTGGTCTAGAATCTCAGACTGTCATGGCAAGTGAGTGGGGGGGCTCTGGACACGTTTGTTGAAGCTCCATGGTTTCACTCCTCTGAAGTTCTATACTTATTTTCTTTTTTTTTCTCTTTTGGAATGGAGGGAACAGAAATCATCGCTTTGCCCTCCGTCATGTGAATTTAAAAAGAGTTGCGTAATTTTCAACGAAAACTTTTTAAAAGCATCCCATCAATTGTCATGTTATGGTCAGCCATGATGGTCCTTCCTTCTTACTTCCTTGTATATGTTGATTTGCCTGTCACTAATGGCAGGACTGAAAATTATTTTACAATCACAGTGATCTCCTACATAGCAGCCCAGAATGGGGCTGCAAACTTTTTGGAGAAGGTAGAGAGATGAGACCTAATGGCATTTTCCAGCATTGGACATCATTACTCATTTATATAGCAAAGATTGAGACATTTCATGGGGCACTGAATTTAGTTTTTCCTCCAGTGGAAAGGTTAGAAAAGGGAGCAAAATTAATTTGGAAAGAGACTGACTATAAATGAGTTGAATTAAACAAAGTCTAAGGACTCATCGTCATAGAATAGTTGAATAAGAATTTTAAGAGGACCTTTCCTCTGCTATGTTTTTATTTTTAAAATAGAACTGATTTTTTTCTCCTCTTCTTTTCTCATCTTCTGCCCTCAACTTCCATATAAATACACTAAAAAACACTTCATATTTTCTTTGTGACCTAATATGCTCGGACGCTGTTGCTTGTTTATTTGGGTTCTCTGTTAGCTTTCACTATTGGATACATGCGGTCTGTCTACACCGAGAGCTGCTGTCATCTACTTAATGGAGATATTCCCAATGTGGGCCTAGAAGACAATAACACAACCCTTGAAAGGTCAAGTGTGGCTAATGTCTTTCTACATCTGGTGATGTATCTTTTTTCCCCCTCCTTTTTGCTGTCTCTCCATAGGAGTGCTGCTAAAAAACAAGGGTGATTAAATACACTACACTGTCCAACTCAAGGAAATCCCAGCATATCAAAGTGGCTAATTATTTCTTGGCAAATTCCCATGCCTGAGCAAAATAAGCAATCTTATCAGCACTGATAGTTCAAGGTGGAAGAGAATAGCAGCAACTTTAGAAAAGTCTAGTCTATTAGGATACTTTGCAGAAGCTACATAGCTCTGGCACCAAGGATTCTATAAATTCCGTGACACTAGAAGCCAAGTTGGCACTAGGTTGTACAGCGGATCTCTAGAACTTACTTATCTTGTATAACTGAAACTTTATACATATCGAATAGCCCCTCCCCATTTTCTCCCAGCCCATGGCAACAACCATTTTCCTCTCTGCTTCTGAGTTTCACTCTATTTTACATGCCTCATATGAGAGAAATCATGTAATATTCGTCTTTCTGTGACTGGCCCATTTCACTTACCGTAATGTCCTCAAGGTTCTTCCATGATATAGCACGTGACAGGATTTCCTTCGTTTTTAAGGCTGAGTAATATTTTGTTGTATGGATAGACCACATTTTCCTTATCCATTCATCTGATCATGGACATTTCGGTTGTATCCACCTCTTGGCTATTGTGAATAATACTGCAATGAACATGGGAGTGCAAATATCTCTTCAATATCTTGATTTCAATTCATTTGGATAAATACTCAGAAGTAGGACTGCTGTATCATATGGTAGTTCAAGTTTAAATTTTTTGAGGAACCTCAATACTGTTTTCCAAAGTGGTTACATCATTATGCATTTCCACCAGTAGTGTATAGGGTTCCAATTTTTCTACCTCCTCGCCAACACTTGTTGTCCTATGTTTTTTAAATAATAGCCATCCTAACATGTGTGAGGCAATATCTCGTTGTAGTTTTGATTTGCATTTCCCTGATGATTACTGACATAGAGAATCTTTTTGTGTACCTGTTGGCTATTTGTCTTCTTTGGAGAAATGTCTGTTCAAGTCCTTAGCCCATTTTTTAATCTGGTTACTAGTTTTTGTGCTATTGAGTTCTAAGAATTCCTCATATTTTTTGGAAATCGACCCCTTATTAGATGTATGGTTTGCAAATACTTTCTCCCATTTGATAGGATGCCTTTTTATTCTGTTGATTGGATCTTTTGCTTTAGAGAAACTTTTCAGTTTGATGTAATCCCACTTGTCTATTTTTGTTTTGGTTGCCTGTGCCTTCGGTATCTATATCCATGAAATCATTGTCAAGACTAATATCATGAAGCTTTCCCCCATTTTTTCTCCTAGGGGTTTTATACTTTCAGGTCTTACCTTTAATCATTTTTAGTTGATTTTTGTTTATGGTGTAAGATAAAGGTCCAATTTCATTATTTTGCATGTGGGTACCAGTTTTCCCAACACTAGTCTTGGTACCCTTGTCAAAGATCAGTTGATCGCAGATGCATGGATTTATTTCTGAGCTCTGTATTCAGTTGCATTGGTCTATGTCTGTCTTTATGACAGTACCATATTGTTTTAATTATTGTAGCTTTGTAATATATTTTGAAATAAAGAAGTGTGATGCTTCCAGCTTTATTCTTTTTTCTCAAGATTATTTTGGCTATTAGGGGTCTTTTGTGATGCCATATGAATTTTAGAATTGTTTTTTTTCTATTTCTGTGAGAAGTACCATTGGGATTTTCATAGAGATTGCATTTAATCCATAACTTGGGTAGTATGGACATTTTAACAATATTAAGTCTTCCAATCCATGAACACAGAATGGGTTTCCATTTGTTCGTGTCTTCTTTAATTTCTTCCATCAATGTTTTGTAGTTTTCAGTATGTAAGTCTTTTACCTTCTTAGTTAAGTTTATTCCTAAGTATTTTACTCTTTTTTATGTTATTGTAAATGGGGTTGTTTTCCAAATTTCCTTTTCAGATAGTTCATTGTTAGTATATAGAAATGCTATAGATTTTTGTATGTCGATTTTTTATCCTGCAACTTTACTGAATTTGTTTATCAGTTCTAACAGTTTTGTGCTGCAGTCTTTAGGGTTTATTATACATAAAATCATGTGATCTGAAAACAGACATTTTTCCTTCTTCCTTTCCTATTTGGATGCCTTTTATGTCTTTTTCTTGCCTAATTGCTCTGGCTAAGACTTCCAGTACTACGTTGAATAGGAGTGGCAGTGGTAATAGTGGACATCCTTCCCTCATTTCTTATGTTAGAGGAAAAACGTTCTGCTTTTCACAGTTGAGTATGATGCTGGCTGAGGCTTGCCATATATAGCATTATTATGTTGAGGAAATTTCCTTCTGTTTCTAGTTTATTGAGAGTTTTTATCATGAAAGGGCATTGAATTTATTCAAAGCACTTTTTCTACATCTGTTAAGATAGTCATGTGATTTTTATCCTTCATTCTGTTAATGTGGTGTATCACATTAATTGACGTGTATGTTGAATCATCTTTGCATCCCTGGAATAAATCCCACTGGGTCATAGTATAACTGATCCTTTTAATGTGCTGTTGAATTCGGTTTGCTAGTATTACAATGGTATTTTAAACAAAGGATTTATTTAATTAAAATATATACAATGTTTTAAAAAATAAAAAAAAAGATTAACAATGCAACTGAACTCTTTCTTATCTCTGACCCACAGAATCTCTAAGGGTATGGATAAGAGGGATAAGAAAGAAAGGAAACTCAGACATGGATTGTGGTTCTTCCTTATGTATTAATTAGCTCCATGAACTCAGTGGGTCCCGTCTCCTCTTTCAGTCTTAGTTTCCCAATCTGTTGAATGAAGGTATTCTTTTTTTTTTTTTAACCCTAAAAAGATAGTTGCTTTTGTAGTTATCACTCAATAAAAAGTAATTCATGCAAAAGATAAAACAAACAAACACCAACAAACAAAAATAAAGGGATTCATATGACCCAGAGCAAGTCTTCCTCTTATCTGGAGCCTCAGCCTCTCCCTGCCCCATAGTCAACTGTAGCTAAGGGTTTCTTGGGTATCTTTCCACGACTGTTTTAGTCGTATCCAAGCATCTGTACCTATTTTCTTTTGTGTTTTCTTCAAATGGAAAAATACAGAGGACTCTATATAGGGAGAGGCAGAAAAGCATAGCGGATTAATACAGTGAGATCTTGGAAGCCAGACTACCTGGATTTACATCTGGGTTCTGTCACATACCAGCTATTTGAACTTGACCAGTCTTCTGTTCCAGTTCCTCATCTATAATATTGGGATGATAATAGAGACTACTTCATAGAGCTTAATGTAAAGACTGAGTGAGTTAATAAAGGGCCAGCATCAGTCACTCAGTAAGTGATCATTAAATGCAAGTTAGTCAACCTCTTCTTTATTTCTTTGCATGTAAGGTATACAGAGGATCTAGCCCCATGAGCAGCTTCCCACCATTCTTTTTAGTGGCCATATATTATTACTTTGAACCAAAGTTTATATAATCAGTCCCCTATTTATGAGCAATGATGTTGTTTCCAGGTTTTTACTATGAAAATATTACTGCAAAGAAAATCCTTGCCCATACTACATTTGCACACACATGAACACATTGTTATAATTTTTGAGAGGAGGAATTGCTAGGTTAAAGGGGATATGCACCTAAAATAAAGCTCTATAATGGCTAATTGACCTCCAGTAAGTCATACCAATTTATTCTCCCATCAGCCTTGTATGAAAGTGCCAGTTTCCCCACACCCACAAACTCTGAACGATTCATTTTGTTTTATATATTTACCATTCCAATATGTGAAAAATAGTATTTTATTACTGTTTTAATTTGCATATATTTAATTATGATTAAAGCCAAGCATCTCTTCCTATGTTTATAAGCTATTTATACTTCCTCTTATATTAACTGCCTGTTCATGTTCTTGACAATTGAGTGGTTTTTAACATTCGTTATCATTTTTAAAAGTATCTTAAATCAATCCCATTGTTTGGAGGCTTCCAGAATTTTGACTCCAGATTAAAAACAAAAACAACCAAATGTCCTGCATTGTCCATTTTATGGAGGATGAAATCAAGTCTCAAAGAATTTAAATAACTCACATAAGTTTTGAGCTGGTAATGACAAGAGCTGGAATTTTAACATCTCCTTGTTATTTTTAATGGAAGCAGCTGCACTGTTTTTTAAACAATACCAATTTTTATCTTTGCTTTGCTAATATATAGATACAGCCATAAAATGCCTACTACCCTCTTTACTTCATCGTAAGGCAGTTGTATGCTTTAGTATGTGGAATGTCCTATTAACTTGGCTTTCCTATAAATATGTAGAGTGTTAATGAGTAAGTGATCCCACTGGAATCACCACTAAATAATTCCAAGGAAAGTCTCTTCACCGAACACACTGCTTCCTATAATAGCATTTTCATCACCTCCCCACTAGTCTCACAAAGTTTATTTTGTTCCAGTGTTTCTTCATCTAGCATGTCTTCTTGGGAGATTAATACGCTCACATTGTGTTCCATTAGTTGGTGTTCTGAAAATAACATATTAGGGAATAATGGAGTCAACAGAATTGGTTATTTTTTTTATTAGTTTCAGGTGTACAAAACAATGTAATAGTTAGACATTTAACCCTTTCACAAAGTGATAGTCTCCCCAATCTACTACCCATCTGACGTTGCATGTACATAGCTGTTACAAGTCCATGACTACATTCCATATGCTGTACTCCACACACCATAACTCTCGCTCTCTCTCGCTCTCTCTCTCTCTCTCTTCATATATATATATATATATATATATATATAATTATAGTTGACATTCAATATTATTCAGCTTCAGGTGTACAGCGCTGTGGATAGGCATCTACACAGCCTATGAAGTGGTCTCCCTAATAAATCCAGTGCCCATCTGACACCCTACCAAATCTTTACAACATTATTGATTATTGTTTTTATTACAATGAAATTGATCAGGATGTTAATTTCAGACTGATATGACTCTATAGGTCAGACAAATCTGGAGGGAGAGCACTGAGGAAAGGAGATTTGCATATGGGGTGGAGTAATAGGGGTGAGGACAAGACAGAATTTCCTTCCTTTTGTATTGAAACTAAGCACTTTAGTCACTCAACATACCACATGGGATGGATACTACTATTATTTGAGTGCTTACTCTGTTCCAGGCACTGTGCTAAAATTTTCACATGCATTATGTCATTTAATTCTCACAACGCTTTGTAAGGTGAGTATTATTGTTTTGTATATGAGACAGAACTGGTGTTCAGAAAGCCTAAATAGTGCCCAATGTCAAATAATTAGTAACTGGTAGAGCTGAGATTCAAATCCAGGACTTCTGACAGTAAATTTCACACGCATTTCATTATGTTATGTTGTCTCTAGACATGAAGAATATAGTCCGAGCTTAGGTTTTAAAGAGACAGAAGACAATATGATAACGCATGTGTGAACAATTATAGATGTCAGAAATGGAATTACTAGCCTCCAATTTTAGTGAGTTCCTGCTACAAAGTTGGATAGGACATTCATACATTAGATGAACAATGCCCTAAGTAAGTGTTTTCCAAAATTGTTCCACAGGACACTGATTATTTAGGCTAATGGGTGGTTTGGTTTTTTTTTAAAGACTCTATGCTCAAATAATTTTGGAGAATGTTGATTTTATTGAAGCTGAACTGGTTTATTTAGTGCAGTACTTCTCAGTGTGTTTATTGGGCTAATGTGCATTTTAACACTCTAAGACATGTGGTAGTGTTCTGTGTTTCTCAATCTAATTTAACTTGCAATTTCCTCTTTAAACATCTCATATACCATGAAACATACTTTGAGAAATCCTGACTAATGGGAATCTCAAGTGCCTTCTAACTGAGGATGTATGATTTCATGATTCTATTACGGGCCATGAAGACCCAACAGAAGGCTGCTATGTGTATTGTGGGGACTGAGCCCCAGAAAGCAGTTTCCAGGCTCTCGGCCTCACATAGACAGGTGCTGGCTCAGGTAGTAAATGGCCATCAACTGTGATTGCATGGCCATCAGCTGTGGCTAGTTGGCCGTCAGCTGTAACCAGTGAGCCATTGGCCACTAATATAACTGCTGTGGCTACGCTAGCAGAAAGAGGAGAGGAATGGGGGCTAGCAAGAAGATGGTGGCTGAGCCTGCAAGCAGCGCAGTGAGGGTTGCGTATTGTGTAGCTCCTGCTTCCTGTGTCTCCAACCCAGCCACCAGCGAGAGTATAGTGGTATGACACCCCTACCTATGGTTTCGTGGGTGTTCCCTTTTGGCCTCACCATATCCTGCGTTCTTGTGTGGGGAGCGGGAGCTGAGTTCCCACATGACTTCCCGCATGACAAATGGCGCAGCGAGCAGGGTCTCCCGCATGACAGTATACGTCTTTAATCCTATGTTCTTGGCCTAGTTAATCTGTAAGTGTTCTACTGTGTAAGATATTAATTGAGCTCAAGGTCATATTTGCTGTAAAACTTCTTGACAGGATTATTGATAATTCAAGCATTAGCTGGAAGGTTGAACTGGACCATAGGTTCCCAAATCTAGCTGACCATCAGATTCAACTAAGGTGCTTCTTATAAATGCAAATTTCTGGACCCAACATCCAGGAATTCTAATCTATATTTTGGGGAAAGTCTCTGGAAACAATTTTTTTTTGGAAACAATTTTTAACAAGTGCTCCAGGTGTTCTGAAGTGTATGTTTGGCCAACATGTGAACATTCGGAAAGAACATAATATATAGAGTCAAGAAAGCCTGCATTCAATGTCAACTATAATTGAAAATATATATGTAGTTGTGGGATGTAAAGTACAACATAGGTAATATCGTCAATGATACTATAATAACTATATACGGTGAAGATGGATAGTACACTTGTTGGGGTTATCACTTTGTGAGGTGCATAAATGTTTAATCACTGTTATTTTGTACACCTGAAACTAATAATAATAATAATAAAAAGATAAACCCATTTCTAAAACAAAATAAATAAATTGAAGAAAAAAGAAAAGTCTGGGGGGTACTAAAGAGGAGTTCTCAAACTTGTCCGTGTACCAGATTTGAGAGTTCTACCCAAGACCTTGGAAACTAGAGGAATGGGGCTTGTAAATGTCGCCTTATGAAAAGCTCTACGAGTGAATCTGATGTTCTGACACTGATATATACTTACGGACCACTGGTTTCAATGATTTTAATTCTTTCTAGCCATGATACCCTTTGATTTCATGAGTGTGACATGACTTCTCAAACTGTCCTTTCTGCATGAAGAGAAGCATGGTATCCAGGATGAGGCCGGTTATGGTCTCAGCTAAGGGCTATGCTATGAGACTAGAACTGATTGCGACACTGTGCTCAGATATGACCATCACTGTAAGAGGAAGCAGAGACAAACTGGAACAAGGTCAGAGGGGAGATACCAAGATGATGAAAATATTGAAACATACCATATGAAGAATGGTTGAAGGAACTGGGAATGTTTCGCTTGGAGAGAAAAATTGTGTTCAGGCAGGAATGTTATCTTCAAATATTCAAAAGGCTGTCCTGTGGAAGGCATATCAAGCTTGTTGTATAGGATGCTAGGAAAAGGAAAAAATGTATAATACACAGAGGTGCTTGAGCACCTATGACACCAGGGACTGTTCTAGGCAAAATAGGTATTATTGACCCATTTTACAGGTGAAGAAATAGGCCCAGAAGGGGGAAATTTTCCCTCGTCATGTGGATACTGTGCTAGTGATTAAGGCTGTTCACAAATATTCCATTTCACCTCCTTCTAGACACAGTGTAGGTAGGATTCAACCTTACTTGAAGCTAAGGATGGATATGTGACCTCTTGGTGGAATTTTTAAAAGTCTCTATGTGATTCACCATATTCCCTTCTCCCTGTAGTGGTGATAAGAAGACCATATGACAAGCTGAAGCAGAGGTCCCCTGCCAATCTGGATTGGATATGTGACATAAGTGAGAAATAAACCTTTCTCACTGGCCATGAAGACTCAAGAGAGGATTGATATACAGAAGGTGCCAAAAATATGTATACACATTTTAAGAAAGGATAAAACTGTATTAAAATTGTAATACTCAATATATATACAGATAACAAAAGATGAATACAAGTCATGTGTATACATTTTTTGGCACCCTCGGTATATATCTCATTCTATATTGTTGGTTTAAGCTGTAAGTTTTTTGTTGTATAAATTGTTATTTGTCACTGGGACTTTGGAGTTACTTGTTACTATAGCATAACTCAGCCAATCCTGACTGATACAACTATAAGTAGAAGAGTCAGAGTTGAACCTAGTCTATTCTGCTTCCAAAATTTGTAATCTTTTTATCATAATATGAAGCCTCCAAAATGTCCAATATAAGTTCTATAGTGATGAAAGAGAGTATCTCATTATCTCATTAGATCATTCATGAAAATATTTAATAATCACTTACGGAAGTTCTTATAGATGCTATTGATAAGTCACATAGTTCTTATAGATGGTATTGATACAAGTCAGATAAGTCTTCCAACTCTTGTATTCTATGATTTCCTGATTTTGTGACATGCTATAGAACCCAAGTGCAAAATTGGTGTGTGTGTGTGTGTGTGTGTGTGTGTGTGTGTATTTTTTATTTTCCTTTTTTCTAGGCCTAAGGCATATCCACTCTATATGGATCATGCTCAGTTCCATCTCAGTTGGTCTTTATAAGAAAATAAAGGCTCTGCTTTTTTCCCTAACAGCCATGAAATTTGGTGCCAAGTCACAATGACCTGACTATTAGCTTTTATTCCTAATGACTTCCCCGAGGAAAAGAAAGCATTTATATTTCAGCTCATTCTTTTCTGGTGCATAATACATTCTTACATTTACTTATAATTAGGGGGAGAGGTTGTACCTTCCTGTAGTTTCTCCAAGGTTAGTTCTATCCCAAAATATCATTTCTCCATTTTATGGCGTAATGGGGATGTGGAATAATTTCTGCCTTGAGATCCCCTCATCATTGTAATCACTTCCTTGCCATCATTGAAGCAGACATCATCTTAAGTGTGACCTCATTGGAGCTAACATGTGATGAAAATCAATACACTTATTTACTAGATTCTTATCCTTCTATGATTTAAATGTTCTTATTTCTTATCTTAGCTTTACAAGAACAGAAACCACAAAATTATATCACAAATTATTGGCAGTACCCTTGAAGATGGTTATCAGTATATAGGACATAGAATGCCTGCAAACAAAAACTTATCCCTAGAACTTTGGAACCAAATCTGAAAAATCACTCTCTAAAACTCAACAAATAATGATTGGACATCTTCAAATTAATTTACCCATGATAAATGGCATGGAAATCTGGTATTATTGAGAAAAGGTGCACCCTTCATCTCAGCCATGAAGATCTGAGTGTCTCTTAACCAAATACAGAAACCAGATTGCCTTTAAATCTAATTAAGGTCATCAGGGTACTGTGGGTGTGCTCAGGAATGTAGTTATACATTAATCGAAGTATGTTCTATGTACGTGCTGGTAAGGTGCTCTGAGAAAAACAAGTTACACGGTTAAGTTGCTAAATACTTGCTCCCCAAGGCTTCAAAAGGTACATTAGCATATCAAAGGTACTGAAAAGATACCTCTTTAGCTTTCTCAAATGTATCTACTAATGGAACCATTTTTTGTTTTGTTTTGTTTTAAACAATGCCTATTCAAACCAAGAAACACATTTTGGCAACTAC
This sequence comes from Rhinolophus sinicus, assembly GCF_036562045.2. Classification (NCBI taxonomy): domain Eukaryota; kingdom Metazoa; phylum Chordata; class Mammalia; order Chiroptera; family Rhinolophidae; genus Rhinolophus; species Rhinolophus sinicus. The sequence goes on along the minus strand of NC_133768.1, from coordinate 104,239,595 downwards.
TTTGTTAAGGAAAAAGTAAGCTCTAAACATGTCAAGTATATTACAAATGTGGAAAGTGATAGGCTTAGCATGGAAAGTCTTTGTTTTTCACTTGTGTTACCTTTTTTTAAAAATAATTTTCTTCTTTTTCAATTACATTTCACATACAATGTTATACTAGTTTCAGGTGTACAACATTAGACATTTATATAACTTACGAAGTGATCACCTCAATAAATCTAGTACCCATCTGACACCACACATAGTTATTACAATATTATTGACTATATTCTTTATCCTATACGTTGTATTCCCATCACTATTTCATAACTACTAATCTGTACTTCATAATCCCTTAACCATTTTCACCCAGGCCCCAAATGCCCTTCCATCTGGCAACCATCAAAATGTTCTCTGTATCTATGAATCTGTCTGTTTTGTTTGTTCATTTATTTTGTTCTTTAGATTCCACATATAAGTGAGATCATATGGCATTTGTCTTTCTCTGTCTGACTTACTCCACTCAGAATAATACCCACTGGGTCCATCCATGTTGTTTCAGATGGCAAGATTTCATTCTTTTTATGGCTGAGTAATATTTGACTGTATATATGTACCACCTCCTCTTTATCCGTTCATCCATTGATGAACACCCAGGCTGCCTCCACATCTTGGCCATTGTAAACAATGCTACGATGAACATATGGATGCACATGTCCCCTTGAAGAAGCATTTTGTGTTTCTTTGGGTAAATACCCAGAAGTGGAATTACTGGGTTCTTCTTTGTCTCTTGTTACAGCCTTTCTCTCCCTCTCTCTCTCTCTCTCTCTCTCTCTCTCTCTCTCTCTCTCTCTCTCTCTCTCTTTCATTCATTCAAGGAGGGCACAGATCACAGTATCCCATGTGGAGATTGAACTGGCAACCTTGGTGTTATTAGCACCACGCTCTAACCAACTGAGCTAACCGGCCACCCTTAGCCTCTCTTTTAAAGTCTGTTTTGTCTGGTATAGTATTGCTACTCCACTTTTTTTAAAATTTCCATTTTCATGGAATATATATTTCAATCCCTTTACTTTCAGTCTGTGTGTGTCTTTTGATCAGAACTGAGTCTCTTGTAGGAAGCATATGTAAGGGTTTTGTTTTCTTATCTATTCAGCCACCTTATGTCTTTTGTTTGGAGCATTTAATCCATTTACATTGAAAATAATTGTTGATAGATATGTGGTGAATGCCATTTTATTATTCATATTTTTATCTTATCTTCTTCTTTTTCTTCTTAAAGAAATCTTAAGAGATAGTGATTTGGTGGTCATAAACTCTTTTAGTTTTTTCTTGTCTGGGCAGCTCCTTATCTCTCCTTCAATTTTAAATGATAGGTTTTCTGGGTAGAGTAATTTTGGGTGTAGGTCCTTGTTTTTTATCACATTGAATTTTCCTGTGCCAATCCCTTCTGTCCTGCAAAGTTTCTGTGGAGAAATCAGTTGATTGTCTTATGGGAGCTCCTTGTCAGTAACTACCTGCTTTTCTCTTGCTGCTTTTAAGATTCTCTCTTTGTCTTTAATCTTTGGCATTTTCATTATGATGTGTCTTGGTGTGGGCCCCTTTGGGTTCATCCTGTTGGGGACTCTGCACTTTCTGGGCTTGTATGTCTATTTTCTTTGCCAGGTTTTCCATCATTATTTCTTCAAATAGGTTCTAAACTTCTTCTTCTCTCTCTTCTCCTTTTGATTCCTCTATGATGCAAGTGTTGGCATATTTGATGTTGTTTTAGAGGCCCCTTAAACTATCCACAATTTTTTAGGATTCTTTTTCTTTTTACTGTTCTGATTGGGTGTTTTCTGCCACCTGCTACCTTACCTTCCAAATCACTGATTCAGTCCTCTGCTTTATCTAATCTACTATTGATTCCCTTTAAATGTATTCTTTATTTCAATTATTGTAGTTTTCATTTCTGACTGCTCTTTTTTATGTTTTCTATCTCCAGTTTTATGTTTTATCTCTTTGTTGAAGTTCTCACTGAGATCATTGATCATCCTTATTATTAGTGTTTTGAACTCTGCATCTGGTAGATTGCTTGTCTCCATTTTGTTTAGCTCTTTTTCTGGAGCTTTGTTCTGATCTTTCATTTGGGACATGGTTCTTTGCCTCCTCATTTTGGTTGCCTCCCTGTGTTTGTTTCTATGTATTAGATAGAGCTGCTATGTCTCCTGGTCTTACTAGAGTAGCCTTATGTAGTAGATATGTTGAGGGGTCCAGTGGTGCAATTTCCCTGGTCACCTGAGCCAAGTGCTGCATTGTGTCCCTTTTGTGGTTTGCATATGCCCTCTCGTTGTAGTTAAGCCTTAGTTGCTGTTTGCACGTCAATTTGAGGCATGGACCCTCAGGCTGATTGGTTGTGAGGACTGGCTGTGACTATAAGTGGAGGAGCTGTTGTGCAGGGGTTGACCTTACAGAGCAAGATTCACTTTAGCAGGACGTTGGTGCCTGCTCACCCTGGCCTTTGGGTGTGTCATCTGTGGAGGTGGCCTGGTGGTTCTTTGGCTCAGTCCAAAGCAAGCCACCGGACATGCCAGCCCTGGGACCTCCTGGGAGGGGCACCATCACAGGCCAAGTTCAGCCTCCTCCTGTGTCCTGCCTGGGGCACCTTCTATGTGCCACAAAGTGTTCCACAGATGTCTTCTACCCACACTGAGCTTGGAGGTGCCTGGGAGAGGCTAAGCTGCAAACTGAGGCCGGCTGTTGCTAATACTGGGCTTTGGGCTGTTCAGCAACAGGTATGGGGCATGCTGAAGCCAGATGCTGTTTGTTTGGGTTTTGTGAAGCTTTACTAAATTTTAGGAAGATCCACAGCATGAACCAAGACAGGCCATTTGTATGGAAAAGCCACTGGAAGCGGGTTGAGTGAGCCCCCAAGTTGGGTGGTGTGGGGTCTCAGGGAATCACCAGGGCGGGGCAAATTTTGTTAGCCAAGTTAATGGAGACTCAGATATAGCGGCCACCTGCGTCTGCATGCCAGGAGAGGGGAGAGCTCAACAAAGAAACAATGGCTTCTGCCAGCACTTCTGTCTGGGAGAAAGCTGTCCCTCCAGCCCTTGCCCTGAAGTCAGATGATTCAGTTCCTCCCCGTATGTCCCTGGTGCCTTTCGAGCTGCTGCCCCAGCGCTAGAGCTCAGGGAAAGTGAGCCATCAGTGTGTAAGTATGTTTTTGAGACCTTTAAGAGGAACACTCCCCTCCATCTACTCAGCTACCAACTCCACTAGTTTTCAAAGCCAGAAGTTGTGGGGACTTATCGTCCTGGCACTAGAACCCGGGGCTGGGGAGCTGGCATGGGGCTGGAATCCCTCCCTCCTCAGGAGGGACCTCTGCAATCAAGAAATCCCTCCTGATTTTTAACTGCCGCACTTGTGTGTGAGACCAGCTCATTCCACATCTGTGCCCCTCCTACCAGTCTCAATGTGGCTTCTTCTCTAGGACTTCTCAATGATGGTTCTGTAGTTTAGTTGTAATTTTGTTATGGTTGTGGGAGTTGGCAAGCACTGCGTTTACCTGCCCCACTATTTTGTCTGGAAATCCTCCACTTCTGTTACCTTGAACAACTTTTGTTCCTTTGCTCTGAGCCTCAGTTTCCTCTTCGATAAAATGAAAATAAAAACACCAAGTGACACAATGTATGCTAGTCCTAGGAAGGCAGTAGAGTTTAGTAGTTAAGGGTATAGATTCTGGAGCCATTACCCCCTGGGTTTTAATCCTAGCTCCACTGCTACCTATATGTGTGATGTTGGGCAAGTTATTTCAACTTACTTTTTGTCTGTTTTCTCATTTGTAAAATGAGAGAATATTAGTACCTACCAAAGAGGTTTGTTGTGAGCATTAAATGGCATTAAAGTACTTCAAGTGAGCATTCCACTAAACATAAGCTATTATGTTTTAGCTTAACCAAATACCTATGTTGGTGTAATTGCTCAATAAATGGTGGTTAAATTTTAAGCAGAAGTAAACATGTTAGCAGAAGGGCTGGAGTCTACAAAATTTAGGGAGGGGAATGTGAGGGGACAATCCAAGGCAGGAATGAACATTTCCATGTTTATTCAGTAAACTTGTAGATGGTTACTTTGATTCATGTCCACAAAAATTATCTTCCCCTTGACAGGTCAGCCCCTAGTACATCACAGTTGGAGGGTATTCTTAAAATTCTCCAGCTCTTTACCTTCTGGTTAGATTTGCATTTACCAAATAATGCTCTTTTAGACTTTACAAGAAACATTCTTATAGGAAAGAGACATAGTTTAGGATAACTTCTTCAAAATTTCTACCTCAGTACTAGTTTGTGAGGTGTGTTTGAATAATATTTGTAGTTGCATATTTCCAAAAGAGATTTACTATGAAGAAACTCATAGTAAAAGTATATCCACAAAGGGTGGCTTACATAAATATCAAGAGCTCAAAAACCAAAGAGAGATGGGGGGTGGGGTGGGGACATAATTGCACAAGGAAAAGAGGAAGATATAATTATTGTAATTATACACTAATTTTAGCTCTGAAGTCATTAAGATCTGAATTCTGCTTACTTTTCAAACTCAGTCACTCCATTCCAGGTTTTAATCACCAATCTTATACCTTTATAAAAGTTAGAATTATACTGACCATTTATTGAAATCTTCTTTAATAGTTGTCATCCTTTGTTCCCTAAAGTCCAGTGTTTAAATCTTTAAATCCTCAATCCTTGCTGGTAATTTGTAAAAAGAAACTATTATGTATTTTATGGTTTACACACACACACACACACCACATTTACCCCTTTTTTTTATTTATTTTTTTTTTTTTTTTAAAGATTTTATTGGGGAAGGAGAACAGGACTTTATTATTGGGGAACAGTGTGCACTTTCAGGACTTTTCTCCAAGTCAAGTTGTTGTCCTTTCTTAGTTGTGGAGGGTTCTGTTCAGCTTCAAGTTGTTGTTCTTTCAGTCTTAGTTGTGGAGGGCGCAGTTCAGCTACAGGTCCAGTTGCCATTGCTAGTTGCAGGGGGCACAGCCCACCATCCCTTGCGGGAGTCGAACCGGCAACCTTGTGGTTGAGAGGACATACTCCAACCAACTGAGCCATCTGGGAGCTCAGCGGCAGCTCAGCTCAAGGTGCCATGTTCAATTTTTAGTTGCAGGGGGTGCTGCGCACCATCCCTTGCGGGACTCGAGGAATTGAACTGGCAACCTTGTGGTTGGGAGCCCACTGGCCCATGTGGGAATCGAACCGGCAGCCTTTGGAGTTAGGAGCACGGAGCTCTAACCGCCTGAGCCACCTGGCCGGCCCCATTTACCCCTTTTGTATGTCACTGGAGCAGATTTCCTCTTTCCTAGATCAATGTACCTGATTACTGTTCCTCTTGGATCTTTTCAACTCTCCTCAACCCACTATAACATCATATTGTACCACCTATCCCATTGAAGCAAGGAAATATCTCTGGCAAGGAAAGCATCAGTCTCCATTTTTCCAAGACCAATGGACTGACTTCATCCCACTTGGCTTTAAAGCAGCATTTGATATAGTTGACCACTTCATCTTCTTCTGTCTTGGCTTCTGCATAAATATTTTCTTGGTTTTCCTTCCTCACTCATTAACAGCTTCTCAGTCTCCTATGTTGATTCCTTTTTCTCTTCCAGACTTCTAAATATTGGGGTTCCTCAACATTCTGTTCTAGGATGATGGTTCCCCCATCTGTCTAAGAATAAAACCAAAAGTACTAATTCTGGCCTATAAGATCCTACAAGATTTTTAACCTCCACTCCCTTTCTGACCAGGTAGTCCCCTTTCTATCCTCCTCTTTGAAATATTCATTACCTCTTATTGCCTACACTTTCTCTCTTCCCATTTTCTCTTTAATTCACTATAATGAAGCTTTCATCCAAACCACACCACTTCACTCCACTTCACTCCACTGCACTCCACTGAACAGCTGTCGTCAAGTTCACAAGTGATTTCCTAGTTGCCAAATATAAAGATCAATATTCAGTCCTCTACTTATCTGACCTGCCCACAATATTTGCTTCTTGTTTCTTCTCCCACCTTACTGGCCTCTCCTGCTTTTTGCTGCCAACTAAACATTGTAGTGTCCCAGGGATTAATCTTGGATCCATTTTCTGCTCTATGGAGCAGGTGGTCATATCCAGTAGATATTATCTGTATACTGATGACTCCTAGATTTTTAACTCCTGCCCAAAATTCTTACCTGAACTACAGATTTGTATACTTAACTGCCAACTATACACTAATAGGCATTTCAAACTTACCAAACTTACCATGTCTAATATCAAACTACTGATCCCTCAGCCTAAAACTTGTTCCTCCCACAGTCTTTGGAATCAGCTCTGCCTCTTTTTTTATCCCACATTCCATAACCAATACTCCAGTAAATCCTACCTTCAAAAAATAAACCTGACCACTTGTTACTATACTATCTCTATTTTGGTACAAGCCATCATGATCTCTTGCTTAGGTAACTTCAAGAGTGTCCTAACCAGTCTGCTGGTTTCTACTCTTGCCTCTCTACAAACTATTCTCAACACAACAGAGTAATCCTGTTAAAAAGTGTCAGACCATGTCACTCCTCTAGTAAAAACCGTCGAACGGAGCTTATATCGTACAGAGAAAAGCCAAAGTTCTTACACTAGCTTTTTTGTTTTTTAAATATTTTTATTTTATTTTGTTATTAGTTCAAGGTGTACAAAGCAATGTAATAGTTAGATATTTACACCCCTCATAAAGTGATAGCCCACCCCCCAAGCTGCTACCCCTCTGACATCTTATACAGCTGTTACAATACCATTGACTATCTTCCCATTCACTCTCCCCAGGTCACACTTGCCTCCTTGCTGTTCTTTGAATATGAATGCTTTAATCATGCTCCTGCCTTAGAACTTTTTCACTTGGTATTCTCTCTGCCTGGAATACTCTTCCCCGAGATAGTCACATTTCCCACTTCATTTCATTCAGTTCTGTGTTCAAATATCACCTTCTAAGAGAGACTACCCCTGACCACTTTACGTTGAGAGCATCCAGTCTCTCTCTAACCCCATTATGCTGGTTTATTTTTCTTTGTAGTATTTATCACCGCTGAAGAATTTTATGTCTATTTGTTTGTGTCTGTCACATCTAACTAGAATATAAGGTCATGAGTACAGGTCCACCACTGTTTTGCTCACTGATATGAAGGGCAGACAATTAAGTTCGTGAACTCATCCTAGAAACAGTGCTACATACCTCATTGCTGAATATCACAATGGTCACTTTTGAAGTTCTCCCCTTGGGAAGCTATACACCAACACCAGTGCCTAGTCCACCCTTCAAAGCACTTTTGGAACTCTTTTTCTGGAATGGCCATCAGAGTTGTCATCATATTACCCTTGATGTCCTGAATGTCATCAAAATGGCTTCCTTTCAATATTTCCTTTATCTTTGGGTAAAGAAAGAAGTCAGTGAGGACCAGATCAGGTGAGTAAGGAGAGTGTCCCAATACAGTTACTTCTTTACTGGCTAAAATCTGCCTCACAGATAGTGCCATGTGAGCTGGTACATTGTCGTGATGCAAGAGCCATGAATTGTTGGCGAAAAGTTCAGGTCACCTAACTTTTCACGCAGCCTTTTCAGCACTTCCAAATAGTAAAGTTGGTTCACTGTTTGTGCGGTTGGTACAAATTCATAATGAATAATCCCTCTGATATCAAAAAAGGTTAGGAACAGCGGTGCAACAAGTTCGCGAACTTAATTGTCAGACCTTGTATATCTCCAGTACTTAAAATTCTACCTGGTATATAGTAGGTGCTCAATAACTATTAGGTGAATACATGAAAAGGGCTTTCTTTTTACTCTACAGTAGAGTTCACAGATTCAAAAACCTTCACTGGTACTACAAATACAATAATTCATTTCACCCATTCATTCATTCCAGTATTTCTTGAGCTAGGCAGTGGGGCTACAATGATGAAAAATAAAGTGATTCTTGTTCTCGTGGAGTTTGATCAGTTTCTTTCTTTTTCCCGATTTCCCACCTCTGCCACCAGTCCCATTGAAATGTGTTCCTTCTGTGTTTTATATCTTAATAAAATGCTCTTACTCACTATATAGTTAGTCAAGGTAACACCAGAGGGGTAATTTTGAATCTTCTTTTTTCATACACCTCCAAACCCAATCACTTACCATATCCAGTCAATTCTACCTAGTGGTATTTCTAAGATCTATCATTTCTGTTCCAATTCTACTGTCAAATAAATTTCACTTTCTCCAGCCTCACCACCATTTCCTTCTTAGGCCCTCATCATGTTTAACTTAAAAACCAATTCAATGAATTTTTCTACCTTCTCTCCCTCTCCCTTCCCCTCCAATCTATTTTCTCTACTGCAGCCAGAGTGATCTTTTTCAAGTGCAAATTATGATCATGTCACTCCTCTGCTTGAAACACTTTGATGGCTCTCCATTGCCCACAGCACAAAATTCAAATACTTAACATGGTCTTCTTTTAAAGATTCTTTTGTTAAAAATATAGCTAACATACAATGTTATATTAGTTTCAGGTGTACACCATAGTTAGTCAACATTTACATACCTAAAGAAGTGATCACCATGGTAAGTCTAGCTACCACCTAACACTGTAACATGTTATCACAATATTATTGACTATATTCCCTATGCTGTACGTTACATCCCTATGACTTACTTGTTTTATACTTGGAAATTTGAACCTCTTATTCCCCTTCACCCCCTCATTTTTAAATGTTTCAATTACAGTTGACATTCAATATTATTTTATATCAATTTCAGGTATATTAGTATAGGGGTTAGACATTTATATAATTTAAGAAGTGATCCCCCTGACTAGTCTAATACCCACCTGGCACGTTACATAGTTATTACCATATTATTAACTATAAGCCCTAAGCTTTATTTTGCATCCCCATGACTATTTCATAACTACCAATTTGTACTTCTTAATTAATCCCTTCACCTTTTTCACCCCACCCCCCACCCCCCTTCCATCTAGCAACCACCAGTTTGTTCCCTGCATCTGAGTCTGTTCCTGTTTTGTTTATTCATTAATTTTGTGCTTTAGATTCCACATTTAACATGGTCTTTAAGACCTCCAGTGATCAAGATCAAATCCCTACTGATCTCTCCAGCTTTACGTTCTGTTATTCTTCAAGCCCAGCTCACATGTGACTTTCGTGATCTTTCCCAGACCTCCTTGTGCTCCTGTATATACTCCATTTAGACCCCCAGCATACGCTAATCACACTGCATTAGCAAAAGTAGTATGGCTAAGAGCTTGGCTGTCTTTTCACTGGAGTGTTAGCTCTAAATACTCAGTATGTGATTTCAAATATCTCCCCTGCTGGAATTGTTCTCTTCCTTCCTTGAACTCCCACTGTGTTTCATCTGTCTCTTTTCCTGGACACCTTTTATTACAGTAAGTTCTCTACTGCTGTTACCACCACTAGGCTGAGAGCTCCTGGAGGGCAGGGCTGTGTGCCTCTTGCCTTAGTCAGCTGTCCAACCTATGCACCACTGGGCCTGTTGGCCTGCACTCAACTGCAAGGCACTCAATTAGTGCTTGTTGAATGAAGTAATTTTACTTAGGGATATTTTTACTTATATTGCATTTCTATCATATCTTTTCCCTTTGATGATATGGTTTCATCATTTAAAAATGATATTACAGTATTTAAGTCTATTAGCTTTTCTGCTAAATAACGGCTTGGTACTCCCTGTTTTTCTAAATTGGTAACAAAATTATCAAAAAAGCATTTAGTAAGATTCTCACAGAAAGTCAACTCATCCTAGAAAAAGTGCTACACACCTCATTACTGAATATCACTAGGGTCACTTTCGAAGTGGTCCCTTGGGAAGCTATGCACCGACGCCAGCACCTAGTCCACCCTTCAAAGCAATTTTGGAACTCTTTTCCTGGAATGGCCATCAGAGCTGTCATCATATTACCCTTGATGTCCTGAATGTCATCAAAATGTGTTCCTTTCAATATTGCCTTTATATTTGGGTAAAGAAAGAAGTCATTGGGGGCCAGGTCAGGTGAGTAGGGAGGGTGTTTCAATACAGTTATTTGTTTACTGGCTAAAAACTCCCTCACAGGCAGTGCCGCGTGAGGTGGTATGTTGTCGTGATGCAAGAGCCATGAATTATTGATGAAAAGTTCAGGTCATCTAACTTTTTCACACAGCCTTTTCAGCACTTCCAAATAGTTAACTTGGTTAAATGCTTGTCCAGTTTGTACAAATTCATAATGAATAATCACTCTGATATCAAAAAAAGGTTAGCAACATCTTTGCAACAAGTTCGCAAACTTAATTGTCAGACCTCGTATATTTAATCTTTAATTCGCTGTTGTTGTTTTTTTCTGTTTATCTTTATCAAAACTCATTTTTTATGACTGATTTCACTACTGGTTCAACTAGCTCAGCAGTTGACCTTAGTCAGTTAAGGGAGACAAAAATGGTACTATTTCAAGCATCTAGGTAAAAAATAAAAGAAAAATTAATTAAACATACTTTGAATTTGTATTTAGAGATCTGAGGATATTTATTTGCTTTTCAATGAAATTGTTTTGGTAAAGTCAGTAGAAAAATAATTTGATGTTTTTAACTGCCTAATTTGAAGAGGTGTGTTGAAGTCTTATAGAAACAACCAAATACAGATTTTTCTGGTTATACTCCTAATCTAATCATGTGCATTAGTTCTGACTAGCTGTCTAACAATTTGTAAACACAATCTATGATTCCATTTTGCCCATCATATTTGGCTCTGTAACTCAACAAGTGTCTTAGGTAAATCCTAAATGCCATAGAAGCTGAGAATTGACTGGATTAGAAAAATACTACATATGAATGATTATTATAAAATGCACACTTTGACCTTTTAAGTTATGCCAAGTAACAAGGTTCTTGTGGACACATTGAAATAATCTGGTCTCTTCCATATTTAATTTATTATTAATTAGGCACTGCAATTGCTGTGAATTAAGCAGACTACATTTATTATAAGATCTGGCACATTTCTACTTCCATTTTAAAAAGAATGTCTGGAAGAAAAAATGTAGAAAATTAGATGCATGAAAATGCATTGTCTAATCAAGAACCATGCTCATTACCAGTTGTCAAAGGATATCCTAAAATATTTAATGAGCTAAATTAAGCTGTAAAGATGTCATAGCTTTTTGTAGAAATTTACCTGGATTTGACTCTTCGATCTCACTCTAGTGCAGCATGAACCAAGGAAACAAGGGAGGAACAGAGCATATGGAAAAAAGAGCACCAACTCAGGAGACAAGGCACTCAGCTTGACCACTTATTTTCTGCCCAACTTTGGGCAAAAATCACTTCCTCACGCAGTTTATTTTTTCCCATCAGTATAATAAAATGACTGGACTACATCATCGATTTCTGATTACGTCGTAATCCATGCCTACTCCATGTCCATAAAATTCATTTCCACTCAAGTTAGTAAATCCAACAATGTTGAGGGACAGCTACAACCGCATATTATATTAGGTTGGTGCAAAAGTAATTGTGATTTGAAAGGTTAAAAATAATTACAAAAACCGCAATGATTTTTGCACCAACCTAATAATATTGTAAAGAATCAGGAATTTGACTTCAGGCTCTCAATTTACTATCTACGTGACCCTAAATAAACCAATTCAACTTCCTGAGCTTTAATTTTCTATCAGTAAAATGGGGATGATAATAATATATGTCTTTCACGATTGTTGTCAAAATCAAATGAGATAATGGGTATCTTGAATTATGTCATTTGTTGTCTCAGACAATGTTTGAGAATACAAAGATGAATCTTACCCTGCTTGCACCCCAGGTGATTATAGGCTGAGAAAAATAGGAAGTAAACAGTGAACATAGATGCAATGCACTCTGGGAGCCACAAAGGGAATTATAAACCAAGTGAACTGGGAATCACAAAGTCCAAGATGGCAATTTCAGCTTGGAGAATCTGAGAAAGACACGTGTATTCCTTCAGTGATCACCTACTGAGCACCTACCTTCTGTTGAGCATGGGAGTAAAGAGGTGGATAAGACCAAATACCTGCATTTCACGTGTTCACAAAACCAGTGAAGTGATTCTTAAATATTTTTGCTTTATAGACTCCCTTTTTTTCCCTTAGCTTTTTAAAAATTATTATTTTATTAGTTTCAGGTGTACAAAACAATGTAATAGTTAGGCATTTACCCCCCTCACAAGTGACAATCCCCCTCCTCCAATCTACTACCCCTCTGACATCGTCTATAGCTGTTATAATTTCATTGACTATATTCCACATCCTGTGATATATATAAAATTATAGTTGACAGTATTATTCAGCTTCAGCTTCAGGTGTACAGAGCAGTGGTCAGGCATCTACACTGTCCATGAAGTGATCTCCCTAATAAGACAAGAGCCCCTCTGACCCCCTACAAAATCTTTACATTATTATGTTCCCCAAATTGTCTTTCATATTCCCCATGGCAATATTGTGGCTACCAATTTGTGAAATAAGTCAGATGGAGAAAGACAAATACCATATGATCTCACTTATCTGTGGAATCTAAAGAACAGAATAAATGAGCAAACTAATCAGAAACAGTCTCAGAGATATGGACTCCCTTTGTAAAGCTGATGAAAGTAAGGATTCTTTCATCAGAAATATGGGCACATTATTTTGCATTCAAGTTCAGAGAGTTCACGAACCCTGTGGAAGTTCATTCTCACACCCCTTGGGTCCATGGACTCCAGATTAAAATCTCCTGATTTAGTTGGAGGTGACATTTGAGGTGATGTCTGAAGAATGGTTAGAATTTCCAATGGTGTGGAAGAACAGTCTTCTTGGTCTTTAAACCCATCCTCTCCAATTTCATAGTTCGTGTTCACCACTTGCATCTGCACATTTGTTGGCTCGGGACAAAGTGTCTAGTTTCTGCTTTGCTCCCTTACTTAACACTTGTTGCCTGTGTGCTCCCTAACTGCTGGATGCTTGCTTGGCTTCTGAATTCAATGCACTCTTCAAGGATCTCAGGCTTCTGGCCTAGCCTCGTCTGCCACCCTCATCTAGGTACCCATGGCTCCATACCTGGTCCCTACTTATCAGTGCTGCCAGTTGTCTTTATTCTCCAATCCTGCTTCCTGTGCTGTCTCTCTGATCCACTGCCAGCAAAAGGCCCAATGGAACAAATGAGCGTGTAGTGAAGAGGTATTTGTGAGCAGGTCTTTCCCAAATCCAATGCCTACTCTAAAAAAGCCAGCCTGACCTATCGGTTTCATTTTTTCACCACCCCTGTTGTTCTTTGATTTAATCTCCTAACTATAGATGACTTTATGTTTCTTTCAGAGAGTAGACTCACTGCAGTCACAAATGCCTCCCAAATCTCAGTGGGTTGCCCCAATAAAGTTTGTTTATTGTGCACCTTTTAGTCCAATGACGGTAGACAAAAAGGAGGTTCAGCTCTAAGCAGTCCTTCTAGTCCAAGGCTGACCATGTTCCACAGATGGCCTTCAAGATTGCTCTGAGAATTGGCTTCTAGATAGTGAAAAAGAAAGAGAGAGCTAATGGTGATGGTGGGTTGGAATCTGGAGGGAAGCAACATACATCATCTTCCACTGGCCAGAACACAGCTCCATGGTGCCACCAACTGCAGCGGGAGGCTTAGAAAAGCAGTCTAGTTGTCTACTTATGAGGAAAGAGAGAATTTAGTGAACACATACTATCATCTCTTCCATACATGGCCATTGTCTCCTTTGATCCTCCTAAGAACTCTGGGAGGTACATGACGAGGATTACTCACCTGTTTACAGATGAAGGAACAGGATCCAAGAGATGAAGTGATTTGCCCAAAGCCACGTAGAAGGTAAATGGCAGAATCTACAGTCAAACTCAGGCCATCGGCTCCAGTACTAAAACGCCTTCTTTTATACAGCATGACCTGTAGGTTATACTAAAATAGAATCCCTGAGTGTCAGAGGGAAAGTCCTTAGGGCAAATTATGTCAAAGTGAAATCTGGGGACAATTTACATAAGAAATATTTGCAGGTGCTCATTAAAATGCAGAGTTCCTAATCCCAACCTATACCTGCTTATTGATTCAACATCTGGCAGATGAGTCAAAGAATTTGCCCATGATTCTTCTGTGCATGATACAGCCTGAGAACTCTCTGCCTTAGGACTAACCTGGATTTTCACTTACGTGCTTAAAAGAAAACAAATTAAAGATTGTTATAGGAAGCTGCCATTTCACTAGTTTATAATCTGGTCTCTGCTGGAAGACCTCCAACCTGACATTGGTGATAAAAGGTTCAGTTGTATTTTCATGTTTAAATACAAATAGATTTCTTTCTAAAAATAGACAAGTGGGGGTCAGCGTGGGCAAAAGTCTATAGCAAAATTATCATTCAGCTGGAGAAGTGTTTAATAAAACTGGCTCTCTCTATTGGCAAAGTAACTAAAGACCTGAAGCAAATTCTATGGTAATTCAAGTAAAAATAATCTTACTTTCTCTTGAATTTAGAGCTTTACCTGCAATTCTGAGATAATACCTTACATTGAAGATAATTTTAGAATCAATTGAGGGGATAGGTTCTTTCCCCTGTCATGTTGCCCAAATATTGAGCATAGATTTCATTACACAACTGGTATAAATACTGCATGGTCTATAACATCAGGGGTGTACATATTTCATAATTAAGAAACAGGTATAGCAATCACCCATCCAGTTTAATAAGCTTCTGAATTCCTACCTTTTCATTCCACCCCCAAAATTTGAGAAAGCTGATAAGGCTCTTAATTACACTTCATGGTATTTCATTTCAATGTAAAAATTATACATAACATTCCACTTTCATGTAGAAATCACTATTAATTTGAAGTAAGGTTACATAAGTTACCTAAAAGCTTCGTGAAGTGTTATTTAGTCAAAATGTTTGCTTTTCTCCCTTCAAGGTGGTTTTAGACACTAATTGTATGAATTCCAACTTTCGCCTTAAAATATCCTTCTAGTAACTGTAATTTAGTGTGAATTATTTATACTCTTTAGAAGAATCATGCACAGAGAAATGCTGAATCACAAAATGGTAGATATTACTTACGGCAGTGGCAATCATTGCCAAGTTTTTTTTTAATGGTTCTCTCATCTGCCTTAGTAGAGGTAGGTGGGTTGTTGGTACAATTATGTCCACACTGAAGGTGAGGAAGGCCCACACTTCACTCCTTCTGAAAGAAGTAGATGATTGGGCATTCTAATCTTCAAAGGATTGAGGCCAGAGTTTATTTTATTTGCAGCTTGAAAGCTAAACCCCCAGTTTTCTGCCTTCCCCTGCCTCTCACAAATGATGTCATAGTTTTTCCTCCTGGGCTCTGACAGGCTGATGGTTATGAAGGGTGCTTGGGGATGGCCTTCGTTATTTCAGAACCAGCATATGAGGCCAGCAGGTCTTGCACATCCAGCGCCATTCTTGCAAAGTGGCACCTGAATACAAACATTGCTGTTTCAGTAAACTTTATCTCTGAGTCCCATTCAGCTCTATTTTAATATTAATTATTTTAATATTAAATTATTTAATAGGAATTAATATTACATGAAAGTTAGAATACTATTTGAGCACTGCCCTATAGTATAATGTAATTGTCAAGAGTAATTATTTTAGAATTAGATAGGCTTGGGTTCAAATAAGGACTCTGTCACTTGCTAGCACGGTAGGCTTGAGCAATTAACTTAATCTCTCTGAGCCTCAGTTTCCCCATGTCAATGTACATAATGATAGAATCATAGTATCTATCTCTTAAGGCCATTACTAAGATTAAAGGTATCTATCTCTCATCCATCTATCTATCGATCATCTGTCTATCATCGTCTATCATCTATCCATATACACAGACATACCTACAGTGCACACTTACGCGTATATGCTTAACATAGTACTTGGCACACCATCAACACTCAAAAATGGCCTTTCAAGTCAGAGAAATGGATAAGGTTACACAAGCCAAGTGTGTAGAATGAGATGAGAAGAAGGTCTAGCATAGAAGCTTGAGGAACGTCAAGTCTGAATGGTAACCTCAGCTCCATCACCCACTAGCTCTGTGACCTCTGGAAAGAGGCCCTATTGGATATGAACTGTGAAGTGTTTATGAGCTTTAGCATCACGGGTAACGTCGATGACTTTGGTAGGAACTTTTTCAGTAGAGGAGGCGGTATAGGAGGGAGAATGAGAGGGAGCAGTGAGGAAGTGCAAGCAATAAGTGTAACAACTACTACTTCTAAACTACTACTACACCATGAGGTCTTACTATGAGCCAGGCTCTGGGAAGCACTCCTCAGGAATGAGCCTATTCACACAATTACTATCTTCATCTTACAGATGAGAAAACAAAAGCTCAGGAGGCGTAAGTAACATGGGCAAGGTTAGAGTTACTAGGTGGCATAAGTGGAACACAAACACAATTTCTTTTCACACACTCCCCCCACCCCTCGCTAGCATAGTGAAATGTTAGAAAGCTCTAAGGCATGTATTTTATTTAACAGTTCCTGCAGATGAGGAGATACTGTGGACTTAATTTTCTTAGCACTCGGGCTCTGAAGAGAAAACACATAATAATGCAACCTTCTAACTCAAATAGCTGTGTTTCAGGGCTGGGGCTTTGATCTCAGGAACTGCACATTTGCTGGGGTGACTAAGACTTTTCAGATTTCCACTAACAATGCAGCTATAAGACAGTGCTGCTTCAGCTGTGGCGCCCCAAACTGACATTCTTGGAGCAATGCCAAATGTTTAGCTGGAATCACAGAGGACACCCAACAAAAGAAAACTCACAGTGAAGATTTTGAAAAACATGGCCTAGGGTCAGGAAAGAACTGTGTTTTATCCATGTATTTTGGGATGATCTCTTGTGTGCTAAATGTGGAGGGTTCTTTCCATTTGAACATGTGTATCACTTTGTGGTTGTGTGACCTTGCACGCATGATTTGAACATTCAGTGCTTTGTATGTAAACTGTGGAAAATAACAGTATACCCCACTTCGGGGTTTTTTGAGTTGGTTGCTTAGAACGATGGCTGGCTACTATTCTCTCTCTCCTCAATACCTGCTTTTTAAAACCCATTTGATATCTCCCAACTTTAGATTCTCCCATTTTCTCTCAAACTCTCCCTTTTCTTTGATTTTCATCCCCTCCTCCATTTTAATCTAGATGCAAGCTCTACCTGCTCAATTAGTCACACAGTTAAACCCTTCACCTCCTTTGACTCTTCACTGTTCGGTTATCATATGGAAAAACCATAACCCTGGACCTATCCAACTGTCTTTCACTTTGTGGCGTCCTACGCTCACCTCTCCCCAATCACAGTTGAAGAAGTACTTCATCTATAATCGGAGACAAATCTCATCCCTTACCTCTTTTCAGGTAAATGATTCAATCTCTTCTAGCTTCAATCTTGTCTACTGGAATCCTTATTCCTTCTCATCAGCATTTAAACATGCTCGGTTTCTCCCACTTTAGAACAAATTGCAAAATAGACGAACAAAACACACCTTCCCACCACCCTGTGTCTCCATCTAGCTACCGTCGTAGAAGAGCAATGCTTCCTAGATTCCAGGTTTCTAAAATCTAGAAAAAGCAGTTTATACAACGTTGTCTTCACATGCTCATTAACATCAGCTCCACATGTAAATGTGGTCTGCATTTTGCCTTTCTCTTTCCACTAACATTGTCCTAGCAAAGTCATCTGTGCCTTATGGTGGCAGTAATCTGATAGAATGCTATAGAATGGTAGAATAATATAGAAAAAAGTTTTGTCTCCCCCGCAGGGTATAGCATGATACTTGACACAGCCTAGGAGCTCAGTAAATGCTTGTGGGAAGAAGGAAAGAAAATGTACAAAAAGACTCAGGCTCACTTTGACAAAAGGGTGACTTGCAATATTTGCGTCTTGAGCCCAAGCTGGTATAAATTCATAAGAAATTCAATAAGAAAAACCTCTCCTCGGAAAGACTGGGGACACTTGAGCTGACTTTGATTAGATAGCAACAAATGGTGTCAGTTGGCTTTTTAATTTTATTTGTATTAAGTATTCATGAGTAAATTGATAATTCATTTCAGAAACAAAAGTATTGAGTGGCATGTTATCAAGTCGAATGCATTAAGAGACCAGCAGAGGAAAGTCTGGGAACGACAGCTTGAGAAACTCTTCGAGAACTCTAAAATGCATGTAGTTGGAGGGTGTGCCCATCTCTTTTCCTTAGTTGTATCTTAGCTCCATCCCAGATTTATTTGCATCTTTTTCATTCACTGATAGTCATGGCACCTTTTGATTTTAAAGCTGAGGAGGAGGGAGGCATTTTCCTTGAGGGCTGGGGTGGGATGAGGGCAGAGATGTGGAGACTCAAGGGCTAGTTTCCCATCAATGGAGTGGATACCTCGGCGCAGAGCCCCTGTGTAGCTACCAGCCTCAGCTACTGGCAGTCTGCTGCTGGATGCTCACAGTTGCTTCTCACTGAAAATTGCCCTCGGTCTCAGAGAACAGTTTTGCCCTGGGTTACCCTCCGTCCTAGGGGCTAGATAGCTGGCTAAGTCAGGGATGCAGAGCCCAGGCAGGCTTGCTTGAATTTGGGAAAACTCCGAAGGGCCACCCCATCTCTGGAGCTCCCATAGACTCAACTGGGGCCCCATTTGCAACCACATTGTAGGACGGCATCTCCCACTGCTCAACCCTGCCTCTCTCATCTCCTCACAGCCTTGCCTTTTGTCAAAAACAAAATGCACATGGTCATTCAGGATATGCTTTGATTCATGGTACAGTAATAGGTAGAACATTCATTAATGAGGAACTTCTCAAAGAAAAGGAAGAGGGTTGGTGTTTTGTAGAGGCAGGCGACGAGGGCATCATTTGCTTCATCCAGGAGTATTATAGAGGCCACATGGGAGTATAAAGAGGGTCTTATCTGGGTGCATGAAAATATGCCAGGGCCTAGCAGTCCTTTGTGGTTAACCATTTCCAGAACAAACCATGGTGGTGGTGGTTGGGTGCCTAACTGCCACTGCCTTTTGGAATCCAAGGCTCAGGTAAAGTGTAACACTCGCTCTCAAAAGCTTTTCCCATTCAACCTCTTGTAAGCAACTCTCCATCTCAGAATTTGTTTCCAGAGAACCACTCAAAAACAATTCTGCCATCTGGCAATTTGGCCTGGGTTTAAGCTCCTCTGGCTAGAAGCCTGGGTGCCAGAAATCTATAGAATTGTGTTTTTATGAGATATTCAAGGAGATTCTAGGCAAGCAAGGGGTGAGATCCTAGCCCAAAGCCTTCAAAACTCTTCATGTACAATGAGACTGACTGCAAGCTGAGCTGCTTTGGGTCTAAGTTGAGACCCTAAACTGGAGTTCTTGGAGGCTTTTCTCCCAGCAATACCCTAGCACCCTGAAGATAGGAACTTGGGAAAGCATCTAGATATAGCACTGTTGGTGTGGACCTTATATCTTGTAAAATGGGCAATGATCATTGGAAAGCCTTTCCCCATTGCCTTGAAAGGTAGCATCTTGGAAGAGATAAAGCAAGGAAGAACAGAGGCAACCCTGAGTGATGCCTGCAACTGAAAGTCTCAGGAGAGACACTTGGAAAGTACCCCAAGATATACAAAGGGGACATTTTGGAAACAGCAGCCTGGTTTCCAGCTGCTACAGAGGCTTGAGCTTAATGCTTTGGTTGTGAAAAGTCAATGTGACTTTTCAGGATGGTAAGGTCTGGGATATCTGAGTTACATTAAGGTATCTTTAAATGGGTCTTATTAAAATAAGAATTTTATTTCTTGGTAAGTTGGGTCACCCTTACATGAGACCAGAAATTTCTTTGTAAACTGTACAGTACTTTAGTAATGTAAGATTTAAAAACAGATATTATTGTCCCTGTGAAGGCTACTGGGAGGTCACTTTTGTGGTTAGTCACTTTGGTTTTGGGGTCTAGCAGATCTGTATGACTCTGGATGAGATTTTAACCAGTGGGGGAGCCAGAGCTGTTCACCCCCATATATGGTGTTTCAACAATCCTTTGTTCCACAGTCCACCCCGAATGAACACATACCTAAGCAATAATAAAGAGAAATCACATCGGATACAACTGAAGTGTCAAGACAAGTACCCTAATCTTGAATAACTCCCACAAATCATGCAAAAATATCCAAAAAACAAACAAAAAATCCTGGGTAAAAAAGGTAATCTTCTAGGTAAATTTAACTTCAAAACAAGTCAGTTCTTTAGCCAACTCTCACTCCCAGCTTGTTCACTTTTGTGCATTCTCTCTCTCTCTCTCTCTCTCTCTCTCTGTCTCTCTCTCTCTCTGTCTCGCTCTCTCTCTGTCTCTCTCTCTGTCTCTCTCTCTCTCTCTCTCTCTCTCTCTCTCTCTCTCTCTCTCTCTCTCGCACACATACTCACTCACACAGGAGGTTGCAGTCCTAAACTCTTCTATGTAGCGATATCATCTCTTCAATTAACAATATATAACTTTTCTGAGCCTTGGTTTCCTCATCTGTAAGATGGGAGACATAACAAGCATTTAATGAGATCTTGTACATATGGTTCTCGGCTGTGGGTGATCCATTGTCAGCATGTATCTGTATGGAAAAATTACTATTGGAATGAGATTTTTATAGGTTTGATAAGATATCTGGTAATTTATGTCATCTATAATTAAACATTTATTGTATTTTCCCATGTGTTTATGGGCAGAGTGAAGAGAAGGCAATGTTTCTCTGTGTCTGTCTCTCCCCACGTCCCTATCAGAATCCAGGACCACTTGATTGCACAAAACAAGAAACAGATACACTTCAAAAGAACTCAAGCAACACAGAGATTTATTAATAAGGGGACTGTCTTGGAACCCAGTTTAGGATGTCCATACTTTACCCACGTTAATTAATTTAATCCCCTAAAAGAAAGAAGGAAATATTATTTCCAAATACAGATAAGGAAACTGAGACCCAGAGAGGTCACATAACTTATCCTTTAAACATAATCATTTTCATATTGTTGGACATTTGAGTTTTTCCTGTACGTTTCTTTTTTTTTTTAATTCAGTAAATATTGTCCTGCATATTGACTTTTTCTTTTGACATGATTTTGTGAGAATAAATTTTGAGAATTCATGTTATACCGACAAAAAGCATGAGCTTTCCATTGATTCAGTATGTGTTGCTCTGGTTTTTTTTATTTTATGAGGTATTTGCATTAACTAAGAAATACACATATACAATTATTTTGCAAAGGTAAAGATGGCTGGCTGTACCTATGAATTATTTGACACTGGAATATGTGTTGGATGGTGAATTTCAGAACTGAATCATCTATGGGCTCTTTGTCTCGTGTGTTTATATACTCTTCCTAATAATATTGCGTACTTACTAAGCATGGGCCTTCTCCTCGTGTGTCCACAGCATTCAGCCCCTCAGTCAGGCAGCTCTGTTTTCTAGAGTCAGGGATCTGCACCTTCAGTAAGATGAGTCTTCTGAAGTTATTCCACGATTTTAAGAAGGGAAATTGACTGAAAAAAATGGAATGTTCCACTTGCTTTCCCAGCTGGTTTTGATTAATTATAAGATAGAATGGTAGTAAGGATAATTAGGTGCTTTTATCTCTTTGGAATAAAGGTTCCATAGGAAAGACAGTGCAGTAAGAAGACAGAAATGATGGTGGTGATGACAAAAACTAAGAAGCAGTCATTAAGAATATACTAATTTTTCATTCATTCAACAAATATTTATTGAGTACTTATATTGCGTGTGTATATATATACGTATATATATGTATATACGTATATATATGTATATATACATATATATATATATATATATATATATATATATATATATATATATATATATACACACATGCACACACACTGGGGGTGCCAAAAAATGTATACACATTTTGAGAGATGTTATCTATGCTCAAGCAGCAGTTCGCCATAATCAGAAGTGTCTGGACGCTGATGGTACCCACTTTAAGCACCTCTTGTAATTACAGAAGTCAAACATGACTTGTATTCATCTTTTGTTATCGGTATATATTGAGTATTACAATTTTAATACAGTTTTCCTTTTCTAAAATGTGTATACATTTTTGGGCACCATACACACACACACACATATATATATATATATATATATATATAAAGAGAGAGAGAGAGAGAGAGAGAGAGAGAGAGAGAGAGAGAGAGAGAGAGAGAGAGAGAAAGAGATGGCACTCTAGCACACAGAGCTTGCCAGGAATAAATGAGGGAAATATTTAAATGCTTATAACATACCAATCACTTTTGCTATAAGGAAATTAAGGCATAAAGAGGTTAGATGACATGCCCAAAGTTCAAACTCCTAAAAAGTAGTAGATCTGGAATTTTAAACAAACCTCTCTGACTCTTCTTATTTTTCTAACAACTTTAAAAAATGTTTCAATTACAATTGACATACAACATTATAATAGTTTCAGGTGTACAACATAGTAATTAGACATTTATATCACTCATGAAATGATCACCTCAAAAAATCTAGTGCCCACATGACACCATACATAATTATTACAATATTATTGGCTATATTCTCCATGCTATAGTTTACAGCCCCATGACTATTTTGTAACTACCAATTTGTACTTCTTAATCCCTTCCCCCCTCTTTACCCATCCACACAAGCCCTCTCCCTTCTGACAACCATCAAAATGTTTTCTATATCTATGAATTTGTTTCTGTTTTGTTTGTTCACTTTTTTTTTTTTAGATTCCACATATAAGTGAAATCATATGGTATTTGTCTGTGTCTGATTTACTTCACTTAGCATAATACCCTCTAGGTCCCTCCATGTTGTTGCAGATGGCAAGATTTCATTCTTTTTTTTTAATGGCCATGTACCACCTCTTCTTTATTCATTCATCTATTGATGGACGTTTAGGTTGCTTCCATATCTTGGCTATTGTAAATAATGCTACAATAAACATAAGGATGCACATGTCCCTTCAAAGTAGTGTTTTGAGTTTCATCAGACAAATATCCAACAGTAGAATTACTGGGTCCTTCTTTGTCTCTTGTTTCAGCCTTTGTTTTAAACTCTAGTTTATCTGGTATTAAGTGTTGCTACCCAAACATTTCCTTTTATTTCCATTTTCGTGAAATATCTTTTTTTATCCCTTTATTTTCAATCAGTGTGTGTCTTTCGATCACAAGTAAGCCTCTTGTAGGCAGCATATGTAAAGGTCTTGTTTTCTTATCCATTCACCCTATGTCTTTTGATTGGAACATTTAATCCATTTACATTAAAAGTAATTGTTAATAGATACGTAGTTACTGCCATTTTATTACTCATATTTTTTATCTTTTCTTATTCTTAAAGAATTCCCTTTAACATTTCTTGTAATACTCCTTTAGCTTTTTCTAGTCTGGGAAACTCTTTATCTGTCTTTTGATTCTAGATGATAGCTTTGCTGGGTAGAGTAATCTTGGTTATAGGTCCTTGCATTTAATCACATTGACTATTTTGTGTCTATCCGTTCTGACCTGCAAAGTTCCTGTGGAGACATCAGTTGACAGTCTTATGAGAGCTCCCTTGTAAGTAACTAGTTGTCTTTCTCTTGCTGCTTTTAAGATTTTCTTATTGTGTTTACCCTTTAGCATTTTAATTCCAATGTGTCTAGGTGTGGGCCTGTTTGGGTTCATCTTGTTTGGGACTCTCTGTACTTCCTGGGCTTTATGTCTATTTCCTTTGCCAGGTTAGGGAAGTTCTCGGTCATTATCTCTTCAAATAGGTTCTCAATTCCTTGCCCTCTCTCTTCCTTATCTGGTACCCCTATGATGCAAATGCTGGTACACTTGATGTTGTCCCAGAGGCCCCTTAGACTATCCTCATATTTTTGGATTCTTTTTATTTTTGCTGTACTGATTGGGTGTTTTCTGCAACCTTATCTTCCAAATCGCTGATTCAGTCCTCTGCTTCATCTAATCTACTGTTGATTCCCTCTAATGTATTCTTCATTTCAGTTATTGTATTCTTCATTTCTGACAGGTTCCTTTTTATGTTTTCTGTCTCCATTTTTATGTTTCCTATCTCTTTGCTGAAGTTCTAAGATCACTGAGCAGCCTTATAACCAGAGTTTTGAACTCTGCATCTGGTAGATTGCTTGTCTCCATTTTGTTTAGTTCTTTTTCTGGATCTTTGTTCTGACCTTTCATTTGGGACACATGTCTTTGTCTCATTTTGGCTGCCTCCCTTTGTTTCCATGTATGAGGTAGGGCTGCTATGTCTTCCAGTCTTGGTAGAGTGGCCTTATGTAGTAGGTGTCCTGTGGGTCCCAGTGGCACAGTCTCCCTGGTCACCTGAGCCAGGTGCTCTAGGTGTGTCCCTTGTGTAGGTTATCTGTGCCCTCCTGTTGTAGTTGAGCCTTGATTGCTGTTAGCATGTCAGTGAGAGAGATTGACCCTCAGGCTGATTGGTTGTAAGGACTGGCCATGAGTACAGTAAAGGAACTGTTGTGCAGGGGCTGACTTTACAGAGCAGTAATTGCTTTAGTGGGGCTTTGGTGCCTGTCCAATCTTCCCTTTGGGTGTTGTATTTGTGGAGGTGGTTGGGTGGTGCTGTGGTGTGGTCTGAAGCTGGCCACCAGGTGTGCTAATTCTGGGGCTGCTTGGGAGGGGCTCTGTTGCAGACCAAGTTCAGCTGCTGCCTGTACCCTGCCCAGGTACACCTGGTATGAGCTACAAAGTGATCTGCAGATGGTTGCCACTTGTGCTGAGCTTGGAGGTGCCTGGGAGAGGCTAAGTTGCGAACTGAGGCTTGCTGCCACTAGTGCTGGACTTCGGGCTGCTTAACAAGAGGTATGGGGCACACTGAGGCCAGATGCTGCTTGTTTGGAGTTTGTGAACCTTTGAGAGATTTTAGGGACATCTGCATCATGAGCCAAGATAGGTCGTTTATGTGGAAAAGCCACTGGCCAAGGCTTGGCTGGGCCTGGAATTTGGGTGGTGCGGGGTCTCAGGGAATCTGTAGAGTGGAGCAACTGGTGTTAGCCTGGTTGATGGAAACTCAGATATGATGCCTGTGTTTGCATGTTGAGTGGGGGGAGTGCTCAACAAAGGAACAATGGTTTGTGCCAGCACTTCTCTCTGGGAGTAAGCTGCCCCTCCAGCCTTTGCCCTGAACCCAGACAATTCAGTTCCTCCCCATATGTCCCTGGTGCCTTTCAAGCTGCTGCCCCAGTGCTGGCGCTCAGAGCGAGTGAATCCATCAGCAGGCAAGTCTGTGCGCAGTCCCTTTAAGCAGAACACCTGGGACTCCAGCCACCTTCCACCTCAGTCAGCCACAATCTTTGCAAGTTTTCATAGCCAGAAGTTGTGGGGACTTCTCTTCCCAGCACTGGAGCCCTGGGCCAGGAAGCCTGGTGTGGGGCTAGGACCCCTTTGCTCCTCAGGGGGGACCTCCATGAAGGAGATAGCCCTCCCAATTTTTAACTGCCACATGTGGATGTGGGAACAGCCCATTCTGTATCTCAATCCCTCCTATTGGTCTTGACGTGGCTTCTTGTGTAATTCCTCAGTTATAGGACTTCTGTTCAGCTAGACATCAGGAGATTCTCAATGATGGTTGTTCTGTTGCTTAGTTGTAATTTTTATGTGGTTGTGGGAGGTGAGCACAG
Organism: Rhinolophus sinicus; assembly: GCF_036562045.2. NCBI lineage: Eukaryota > Metazoa > Chordata > Mammalia > Chiroptera > Rhinolophidae > Rhinolophus > Rhinolophus sinicus. Next base: position 104,213,910 of record NC_133768.1, on the reverse strand, counting down.
CATTTAGTTATTCCATCTTGACCAGAAGCTCTCTGACTCCTCTTTTTTTTCATAAAGTACACTACCTTCTAGTGTCATAAGAAAAACAAAATAAAATTAAAATGTTATGGGAGTTTATAAGAAGAATTAATTAATTCTTTCCCAAGGATCAGAAAAGGTCTCTGATGGTTGTGTAGGCTTTAATAGGCAAGAGAAGATGTGGCTGAGGAAGTAAAAAGGCTGTGACAGTTTGAAAAAGCAGCATAAGCAAAAGCAATGAGCAATGAATACCTCTCAGGTGTCCAAGAAAGGGAAGTGGATGGCTTTTGTGGGTGGACCACACATTGGGTGGAGCATAAGGGGAGTTTTGAGAAACAGCTCTGGAAACAGCGCTTGGGGCTCCAATGTAGAGTGCCTTTGAATGTCATGCCAGGGGGTTCCGATTTCATTATATCTATAGTTCCAAATGATGCAAAGGAAAAATGTGAGTGATAAGAGCCAGAAACAAGGCTGCAGCAATGAAAATGAAAAGGCTTAAAAGATTCCAAAGACAGTTGCATGACAAAATTGGCTGTGTTTTATGACTAAGTTTAGATGTCATGCTGAGAGACGAAGGAGTTGAAGTGATGCTGAGTTTCCAGTTTGGGTGAAGTGCTGTCTAGTTCAGCTTTGTTCAGTTCGGTTCATTCAGCATTTATTGAGTACCTCTGTGGTGTGGCACCAGAGGGCAGGAATGATGATTTGACTTTGCAAAGACATTCCTAGTGCTAGCAGGCTCAAAGTAAGTGTTTTGATGTAAATCCTCCAGTTGGTAAGCCTCTATAGTTTAACAAAGTGCCCTAGAGCTTAACTTACCAGACTTTGTTGACTTTTAAAAAGAGCTTCTTTTTTTATCCTCAATGAAATCAAAGATTTTTTTCAACACATATTTAAAATTACTGTCTGTGAACATTCTCCACCCCATACATACATTATTTCATACTTTGTCCGACATCTGCATTCATCTGAAGAAATGATGGTTATCAATTCAAAAACTTAGGCAGACTGTACTTACCTTTTAAGTATCTTTTGTGTGGTACATATTCAAAGGTAGGTTGTTGGATTTTTCAATCTCTCAAACCCATGAAGCAAAAAACTGGGGCCTACAAGAAGAGTGGCATGAGGCACAAATGTGGCCATGGAGTAGATGTTTACTTATCACATTCACATGGCCCTTGTTGCTATGGAAACAGTTGCCTTGGTCTGCACTGCCTATATATGTTTAGAATAACACCTTTTTGTATTATTGATCTCAAATCAAGCCTTCTATGTATGGAATTAGGACTCATCAGAGTGAAACTATATTAACACATTAACCATCTGTAATGGGAGTGGGCTAGCATTTTGGCCTTCAGAAGATGCTAAGTGAACCAGTAATCATCTGGTTACATTTCTAAATTCAATGAAATTAGAAAGGATGAGAATTTAACTCACACCTGACCATGGTTTAAATCTTTTTAAGCTAACATTTGTTGACTACTTACTATATGGCAGGCACCACGATGTACATTTTTGTTTCATATTTTATTTAATGTATAGAACAACCCAGCGGGGCTGTACTATTCTTCTCACCTCCATTTTACTGATGAGAAATTGGGGCTAAGAGTGGTGAAGTGACTTGTCTAACTCCAGCCTGATTCTTTCTACTCTTGCTATACCTGGCTTTGTGTTTCCAGTGGCTTGTTACATTAGGCAGCAATTGACATCCTAACTTATTCTGAGGTCTTTCTGACTCGCTGTTATTGGTAAATGACTAACTCTGAGTCAACTCATTAATGAAGTCAGGAATGAGTCTCTTGTGGGTATGTATTTGTAGATTCAGCTGAAGTTCCAGAACTCCTTTGGTTTTGTATTTGCACGTGTGCAAATAAGTCTATACCAATATTTCCTAATTTTTTTTGCACATAAAATAGAGAGGACTTGAGAACTGGACCCCCTCCGTGGAGGATATCATCATTCACTATTTTTTGTTCTGTTTATAGGTAACAAGGATAAGACCAGCCATTATTAGATGGGTTCAGCTTGGACAGTGTTATGGATTGAATTGTGTCCCACAAAACTCGTATGTTGAAGTGCTAATTCCCACTACTTCAGAATGTGACTTTATTTGGAACTAAGGCCCTTACAGATGTAATCAAGTTAACATGAGATCCAATATAACTGATGTCCTCATATAAAGGGGAAATTTGTACACAGAGGCACATATAAAGGGAAGATGATGTGAAACAACAGAGAGAAGATGGCCATCTATAAGCCAAGGTGAGAGGCCTGGAACAAATCTTTCCCTCATGGCCAATTTATACTCTTGTGTGCACCATAAAAATGTGTAGAGGAATGAGATGGGTTTTTTCCTTTTCTTCTTTTTTTTTTGTTTTTTTTAAAGGAGTAATATAAAAAAGTTTTGTTTTTTTTTAATTGGGGAATATTGGGGAACAGTGTGGTTTTTCCCAGGACCCATCAGCTCCAAGTCAAGTCGTTATCTTCAATCTAGTTGTGGAGGGTGCAGCTCACTGGCCTATGTGGGACTCAAACCAGCGACCTGAGTGTTATGAGCACTGTGCTCTAACCAACTGAGCCAACCAGCCCTCTGTTTGTTTTGAGGAGGCAGTAGGGAAGAAGTTCAGGGAGGGTTCTCTGGAGATGGTGAAACCTAAAGTGCAGTTTTAAGGGTGAAGAGGAGTTTACTTGGTGATGGGGTTGGGGTGTGGGAGAAAAGTACCCCAGACAGAGGAGACAAGATGTGAAACGTCATGAGTAGGTGAGCATGAGAATGGTGTACTCAAGTGATTCCTTAATGCTCCTATCTTTGGCCTGACACGACATGTTCCTGCTTCTCTATCTAACTTCCTGAGCATCCTTTTTTTTCTCTCAGTACTAATACGAAGTACTCAAGTCTCAGTCTTTAGCCCAGTGATAGTCTTCTTACTACTTTCAGAAAACTATTATTTTTAATACTATTTCATGAAACGTCATCCGTATATGGGTTCCCATGTATGAATCTGCAGCTGAGACAGGTCCTGGAGTGTCAATTCTTGTCTTCAGTGTTTACATTCTCCTAGTACATCATCAGCACAGGCCAAATAGGTCAAAATTATATTCTTGGGGCTGGCCCGGTGGCTCAGGCGGTTAGAGCTCCATGCTCCTAACTCCGAAGGCTACAGGTTCGATTCCCACATGGGCCAGTGGGCTCTCAACCACAAGGTTGCCAGTTCAATTCCTTGAGTCCTGCAAGGGATGGTGGGCAGCGCCCCCTGCAACTAAGATTGAACACGGCACCTTGAGCTGAGCTGCCGCTGAGCTCCCAGATGGCTCAGTTGTTTGGAGCGCGTCCTCTCAACCACAAGGTTGCCGGTTCGACTCCCGCAAGGGATGGTGGGCTGTGCCGCCTGCAACTAACAACGGCAACTGGACCTGGAGCTGAGCTGCGCCCTCCACAACTAAGACAGAAAGGAAAACAACTTGAAGTTGAACGGCACCCTCCACAACTAAGATTGAAAGGACAACAGCTTGACTTGAAAAAAAAAAAAAAAGTCCTGGAAGTACACATTGTTCCCCAAAAAAGTCCTGTTCCCCTCCCCCAATTAAAAAAAAAATCTTTGAAAAAAAATTGTATTCTTTAGCTTTCTTCCAAAAACTTGGCCTAGGTTTTGGTATTTTTTTGATGTCCCCACCATCAATAAGTAACCTGGTCCTAAACCCTGGAGTCAACTCTGACTCCTCCTGTACCCAAATATCTTCTTAGGAGTCAGAGCCAGACTGACAGTGCTTTCTCTAAATCCCCATTTTGTTCCCTTGTCTTGAATTTCTTAGGAAGCTTTGCCTGTCCCCAGACTCCTGGCATCTCTCTCCTGTTCTGCAAGTGATAATGAAAATTACTGACAGTGACTGAAGTGATACCGGTAAGACCTTTCAACACCAGGAATGCCATTTGGTTGGACTTGAGAGCCTTGTAAATAGTTAAATAATCTCCTGATTAATCTGTGGCTACAGTTCCCTCCTTAAACTATCTGCACTAACCTCACAAATCAGAAGACCATTCTCTTTCCTGGATAAAACAGGTATGCAATATAAAATGAGTAGTTGGAAGCTTTTCAAATAATCTATGAGCATGACACCGCTTTTCCCCATTTTTTCTTCTTGTAGAAATATTTGCAGTCATTGACACTATGACCACCCTCTTCTTGATATACTTTACGTGAAACCATTCTTCCCTGAGATTTTTTTTTTTTCTCTGAGTGCTATCCTTTTTTTGGGACTCTGCCAGATAATCCTCTTTCTCTACCCATGCTTTAAAAGTTTGTTTCCTGGGGTGGCCAGATGGCTCAGTTAGTTAGAGCGCAAGCTCTTAACAACGAGGTTGCAGGTTCAATTCCCACATGGATGGTGGGCTGCACCCCCCGCAACTAAGATTGAAAACGGTGACTGGACTTGGAGCTGAGCTACGTCTTCCACAACTAGATTGAAGGACAACTTGACTTGGAGCTGATGGGCCCTGGAAAAACACACTGTTCCCCAATATTCCCCAATAAAAAATTTAAAAAAAAAAGTTTGTTTCCCAAACCTCTCCCTGGGTTCATTCATCATTTTTACTCTTGAGACTTTACCAGTGTCCTCTCATTCATTTGCAGGACCTCTATTGTTAGCAAACTCACACATCTGAATCTGCAACTCAGACCTCTCTTCTTGAGATCCAGGTTCCTCTTTGGCGTTCCATTTGATTTTTCTCATAGATCCTGTGACCTCATCCTATCAAACACTGAACCATTTATCTATTCCTTCTTCTGTCTTTATCGGTGGGGGCCGCTATAACAAAAACACCATAGGCTAACACTAATCCCATCATGGGGGGCCTATCCTCATGATCTAATTATCTCCCAAAGGACTCCCTCTCCACCTCCAGATATCATCACATTGGGGATTAGGGATTCAACATATGTATTTGGGGAGGACATAAACACTCAGCCCATAACACTAGGGTTGGGGGAATCATGGCAAATTTTGATGCCTGAGATGTTAAAGCAATTCATATATTTTCTAATGTGGTTTCTGGCCCCCATACTTGAGGTAGATTTAATCATAGGACCTAACAATTCTTTGAACAGTCAGAGAAGGACTAAGAGCATCCATAGTAGATTTAAGTATTCAGTGAGTCAACAAACATGTGCTGAGCACTTACTCTGTGCCAGAGATGATTGTCGTCGTTAGGGATGCATAAACTGAGGTCATCCCTAACTCGCATGGAGCTCAAAATGAGGTATATTGTGTAGAGTTTGCTTAAGTTAGTGTGATGATTAATTTTATGAGTCAATTTGACTGGACCACAGGTACCCAGACACTCCACTGGACAAACATTATTCTAGGTGTGTCTGTAAGTCTGTTTCTTGTTGAAATCAACATTTGAATTGTTAGGATGAGTAAAGCAGATTGCCCTCTCTAACATGGGTGGTCCTCATTGAATCCATTGAAGATATGAATAAAGTAAAATGGCTGACTCTCCTGTGAGTAAGTGGAAATGCCTCCTGCCTGACTAATTGAGCTGGAACACTGTTTTTTTCCAACCTTTGGACTTAGACTGAGAGATTGATTCTTGGATCTTGAGACTGCCAACTTTAGGATGGGAATTTACACCACTGACTCTCCTGGTTCTCAAGCTTTTGGACTCGGACTGAAACTACACATCAGATCTTTTGGGTCTCCAACTTGCTGACTGCAGATTTTGGGACTTCTCAATTTCCAAAACCACACGAGCCAATTCCTTATAATATCTATCAATCTATCTATCTATCTATCTATCTATCTATCTATCTATCTATCTATCTATCGATCATGTATCCATCCTTCCATGCTGTTGGTTTTGTTTCTCTGGAGAATCCTGACTAGTATCACTAGCTATTTTTTTTCACATACTTAGCTCTTCCCAACTCCAATGTTGTCTGTGTGATTGCTTTTAGTTAACATACTATAAAATTAACTTTTTTGTGTGTACAGTTCTATGAATTTTAACACATGCATAGATTTACTTAACTACCAACACTGTCAGAATACAAAACAGGTCCATCACCTACCCACCCCAATTTTGTCATGTCGCCCCTTTATAGTCAAACTCCCCCAGCCAGAAGCGCTGGCAATCACTGATCTGTTCTCCTTTCTGTACTTTTGTCTTTTCAAGAATGTCATATAAATGGAATCATAGAGTATATAACCTTTTGAGATTTTTTTTTCCTCTCTGCATAATTCTCTGGATGATCATCCATGCTGCTTATACTAGCAGTTTGTTCCTTTTTATTACTGAGTAGTATTCCATTATATAGATGTACCACTTTCTGGTTTATCCATTCTGCCACTGAAACTCATCTGTGTCATTCACAGTTTTTGGTAATTATGAATAAACCTGCTATTAAACATTCAATTTCAGGTTTTTGTGTGAACAAAAATTTTGTGTAACTGCCTAGGGCAACTATAGTAGGGATAGGATTGCTGTGTTGTATAATGAACATATATTTAAATTTATAAGAAACTTCCAAATAGTTTTCAAAAGTTAGACCTTTTTCCATCCCTATCAGTAGTATATAGGATTCATTTATTCTGCATCATTGCCAGCACTTGTTATTGCTTTCCCATCCTAACAGGTATAATTTTAACTCACTGTGACTTTAATTTGCATTTCCCTAATATCATCTTTTAATGTGTTTATTTGCCATCCATAGCTCTTAAGTGAAGTACCTGCTCACATCTTTGCCAATTTTTAAAAATTGTTTTCTTTTTAAATTGAGTTTTAAGTATTCTTTATATAATCTGGATACAAGTCCTTTGTTGGATATATGATTAGCAAATATTTTCTCAAAGTCTGTCGCTTGCCATTTAATTCTGTTAAATAGCGACTTTCTCAGAGTAAAGATTTTTCTCTTTTTTTCTACAAGTTTTGATTATGTTCTTTCCATCCATTTTTCTTATGGACTATGCCTTTGGTGTACAAAGATCTTATAGTTTTACATTTTACTTTTAAGTCCATGTACAATTTTTAGTTAATTGTTTATAAGCTCTGAGGTTTAAACTAGGTTCAATTTTTTTTCATATGAATGTCCAATTGTTCCAACAACATTTGTTGAAAAGACTGTCCTTTCTCCGTTGATTTGCCTTTGTTGAAAAAATCCATTGTCCATGGATGTTTACCTATTTATGGACCCTCTGTTCTCCTGAGTGGTTTTTAACTTCACTAGTAATACCAGTTTGAAGGTGGGTTCTACTGACTGGTGATTAGTGAGCTGGCCTTGTTCCACCATAGAGTGGCTTAACGGATGGAGCTGATTCTCAGTGGATGGAAAGTTCTCTAATCTCATGTGGGACTAGAAATCTGAACGAAAAAATGATTTAGGAACAAATATTTTTGAGCCATGAGGAATAGAATTCTTCATACCATCCCCAACTCCAAGTATACAACTTGACTTGTTTAGACCTGTTTTTGCAAACATATAGATTTGTCAGGGAAAATTGACTTCCTATATTGTCATATGCTATGAAGAACTTGAAAATAAAAAGACGATGGATTCCCTTTGTCCAGAATAACTTTTCCTGCTTCCCTCTATGTACCGCCGTTGACTTTCCACTAGGCAAATGCCTAGTTACCTGAAACTTTTCAGCCTTGCCCTGATATCTCCTGGCTCCTCAAGAAGGATTAGGGGCTCCTTCCTCCATCCTCCTTTATGGAGTTCCTTTGAGCAGGGGTCAAGTCTGCTTGACCAGCACGTAGGACAGTGTCTGGCACTCTGTAAATGCTATGTGTTTGTTGTACGTGAATTTGTTCTTGATTATTTGAGAACAAAATAAACAGTGTGAGAAATTTATGTAAAACATTTTCCAGAATGAAGGGAAGACTGAATGATGGTATATGGGAACCAGAGTGAGTCAGGGGACCTAAATTTTAAATCACCTACGATAAAGCAGTTGTGTGATTTAAGTAAGTCCTTTCATATCCTTCTAGGCTGTTGTGTCCTTATCTGGAAAAGGAGGACATTGGACGAGAACAGGATGTGCAAAGTCAATGCCTGCAGGGGTCATCCAGGCAATAAGGGGTCATCCAGGCAATATACTTTAATGAAATACAATGGGTATAAGAAAAAGTAGCCACAAAAGCTGATTGATAAATGACAACTGACATTCGGCCTCTCTGAGAGATCTGAGGGAGCTGTGGGACTGAGAGTAACTGGAAAATTCATACCCACATAAGGGGGCCACTATCATTCAGCTCCAGCTGAGTTTTGACCTGCAAGATCCATATTACCACGCCATCTGATTTTTCAGAAGTCAGAAATCCAGCTTCTATGCAAAATCTCATAGTTCTATATATTTGCCCTCAGTTTTAAAAAATTACCATGCAGTCTACAGAAAATCCTGAGAAAACCTGAAACCGGAAGTCAAATGAGTCTGGGTCTCGTGCTCCCTGCGCCGCTCAGGTAATAGACCTACCCGGGAGTTGGGCCATAGAATAAGTGTTTATTCTCAGAGCACCAGTGGTCTGAGAAGGCAGCGGGTTAACACCTCCAAAAACTGTCTTAACATTCTCAGACCAGCGTGGGGTTTTTAAGGGAAAATCTGAACATTCCTCCAGAGGCTACATGACAGGTTTGAGGGTCTGCATGGAGGCTTCCCTGTGGCCATGTGATTCTCTGGTGGAGACAGCAACCAGGAACAATGATGGGAGTAGCCTGGTAGACCACTGAGATTGTGATCAATAAGCTAAAGATGTTAATCATAAATTTCAGGGTAATTTTCTAAAGCATGGAACTAGCATGTTTCCCTGAAAATAAGACCTAGCCAGACAATCAGCTCTAATGTATCTTTTGGAGCAAAAATTAATATAAGACCTGGTCTTCTTTTACTATAAGACCAGCTCTATATAATATAATATAATATAATAATATAATATAATATAATATAATATAATTAATATAATATAATATAATATAATATAATATAATATAATATAATAGACTGGCTCTTATATTAATTTTTGCTCCAAAAGATGCATTAGAGCTGATTGCCCGGCTATGTTTTATTTTCGGGGAAACAGGGTAGGACAGAGGACATTCCAAGCTCAAACCTCAGGGGGTTAATCTATTGTTAAGCTGTAGGTCAAAGAAAGTGAGGCCTTGGTCAAGGAGAGGCCTCTACTATGCGGGTGCCAACCAGACCCTGCTTCAAAACCCATCTGTGGGCTAGATCTTTGGTTTGTGACCTCTGGGGTAGATAGACTCCATAGCCCTCTCCTAAGGTTCTGAGGTTGCTTCACAAAGGAGGAAGTTCTGCTTACAAAGCAGGAAGTTGGAATGAATAATTAACCTCTTAGGCAAGGGTACACTTAACATCATTATTGTGCTTTTTAAAATATTAGCCCCTGGAAAATCCTGTATTAAAAATATTAGCAATTTCAGGTAGTATCAAGGTAATACCTAATATTTACATTCAGGAAGCTGTATGAAAGTCATTCATTAAGACATTTGTAGCAGTGATAAAATCATGAAAGTATTTGTTACTAGAAGGAACTTATTCATATTTTAATTCTTTATTTTAATGCACAACCTATCTATAGCCATATGTAAGAACACTGTATAATACTCCCCACTTAGAAGTGTTTCATTATTAAACACTGATAGAATGGGTTGGGCACATCTGTCTACCCTCCAATTATTCCTTAGATTATCCTTTGTCAAGTCTGCCTCTAAAGTGAACATTTACCTGGAACTTCATTTGGCCCCATGGATGGCTCAGCTCCAGGGCTGCACCACAGCCAATTGGCTTCCTGTGCTCTCCTCTTCCTAGCTGCGAACCAGACCCTCAGGACTCTGCTTGCTCTCCTCTCCTGCTGAACTGCCCACACCCACTCCCTCCCTCTGGTACCCTCTTCCCTCCAATGCTGGCCTCTGAGAGGGAAATAACCTCCACCTGCAGCCCCCTTTCTTGGAATACACAGACCCCGTTTGTTTATGTGGCCTGTCTGTTAATCACTGTGGGGAAATAGACAGAGGGTCACAACTTTCACCAACCCACAAGACAAGGTGGCTTAACTCCCAAGTCTTTACAGTCCTGGTTCCAGGACTCTGATTTCCCCTTGCCCTTTGCTGATGTGTTTGGGCCCTCAGCCTCATTTTGCCACTGTCCAGAGGCAATCAGGGCTAGAGAAGTGCTCAGCCCAAATAATTGATATGTCCACACTCCCAGCCTCATTGATGGGAACAATTTGCATTTCTATGAAAGACTGAGTTTGGGACCAGCCAGTTCCGCAGGTATCTTGTCCTGCTCAGAAATAAGCCTCTTTTGCCCTTTCCTCTTTCAACAGTTTTGTGGACGTATAGGAGAGTGGAACTATTTGCCAAGTAGTAGTTGGGGGATTAGCAGTTACCTCTCCCAACAATAGTTGCTCCCCAGGGGGCTTTGTAGGCAAAACTCAAGAACTTTGATCTCTTTACCTTTTGAGTGCTTTTCTCACTGTAAAATGGGCACATCACACCACCTACTTTGTGAAGCTGTCAGGAGGACCAAATGACATGCAAGCCTTTAAAGCTCCTGGCACAGTGCCTGGCACAAAGGAAAGCTTCATGAGTAAACAAGAATGTTATCCTTAGAACCCAGTTTATGCAGGCCCCAATCCCCTTGGAAAGCTCAGGAGCAAGGGTCTGCCATGGTGAGGGGCAGGGAGTCTGTTTTCTCACAGGTTCTGGAGGCCCTTGTGGCCCTGGCGCCCGTGGTCATTTCCCTTACGCCATCCCCTAGTTCCTGCCTCATTAGGGAGCTTTGGGACACGCAGTGCAGCTGGTGATGCTCTAGGGCCCTTGCCTGTCAGAGCACAGGTGCAAGTCCTAGAAGCGGGGGCGACAGTAAAATTTTGGACACTGGGATGGCACAGGCCTTGATCAATCAGAACGACACTGGCTGTGCTTCCAGGTCTGGCCGGATGGGTTTGCACCAGCTGAACAGCAGCCCTGCCTGGAACAACTTGTGCTGCCAAGAACCCTGCACTGTCCCCACCTCCAACATTAACATGCAAACTCCAGCCTTCTGTCACATCCCCAGGGGCAATTTCATGGCCATGTCAACCTCTGAGTAAATATGCAATCCCTCTCTATGGCAAGTCTTACAAAAGGCCATGCCTCTGAGTGACAGTTCACTGTCATTCAGCTCCTGCCTGGGGAACTCCCTCCAGTTCCCCCTTCTGAGTTGTGGTTGGGGAAGGCTGTGTGTGTTTGTCTCAGTAGTGATGGCCGACATTGACTGGCTCAGTGGATTACAGGCATTGTCTGCTTTGCTCTTCACAGCACACCTGTGCCACAGGTGACTTTATTTCCTGAGGAAACAGGCTGAGAGGTTGGTGAATGTGTCCCCAGGCATAGGGGTGGCATGTGGCCTTGCTGAGATTTGATCGTATGTCTGTGAATTTCAAAGTCTGGCCCTGGCTTCACCCTCATCATCAGGTCTCATCCAGCTTCTCCCAGGATATTGATTCATTTGAAATGGAAAGCCCAGACATTGATGGACACAAACCCTGGGCTGTCTCGGGATGCCCCCTACTGCTCTCAGTTAGGGCAGCCCTTATCTCCAGCCCTACAAGAAGGTAAACAGTGAAAGATGACACGGTGTGACTTTCATGATTTCTATGTCACCTAATGGGAAAAGGCACCCCTTTGTACCTTCTCTCCCTTAGCATCTGAATGTCAGAGTCTAGCATGACAATGTTTTAAATCCCTGGGTTTGGAGTTAGTGGAACTAGTGTTTGGCTCCCAGCTCCCCACCTCATAAGTGCGCGTGGTGACTTTGGCAAGTCCCTTTAGCTCTCGGAGTTTTATTTCTGCACCCATGTATCCATCGGTTGAACAAATATTGATGAATATCTTACTTACGGTTGCCACCGGCTGTTTTACGCTGGAGATGAGCACATGGTGGTTCCTGCTCTCATGGGATCCACAGCACTGTGAGGGAAACTGACAAATAAGCAGACGCGAAAACGGGTGTGATAAGTGCAAAAATGTGCAGTGCTTTGAGGGTGTGTGGGAGTCAGCCTGACCCGTGTCCTCCTTCCCCCAAGCTGCCCCTTCTTGAATGGCTTCATTCTTCCCCATAACATATCCTCCATCCGTAAAAGCCCTTCCCAGATTTCACCTCCTCCATAGACCCTTTCTATCTTCTGTGATCTGCCCCTCTTTGAGCCTCAGCAGTGCCCCATACCTCCCTTTAACTGCTCCCCCTCACTCGTCCCATATTGCACCATTTTTTTCCAGGGAGGCTCCATGTCTGATTTGTGGGTGTGACCCTCACAGCTCAGTGCCTGGCCCAGGGAAGGCGCTCAGTAGAAGATCAGGGATTTCAACTGAGAAAGTGCTCAGAAATGGACCTGCCGTTCCCATAAGCTTCTCTGGTGCAGGCGTTAAATGGAGGGCTGGCTGGGGGTAGAATATATTCTTGTTACAAGTCAACTGCAAGTCCAATAGTATGGTGCAGGTGTTTTCATGACTCGAATTGGTTGTTTCTGGTGGTGACCTCATGGGATTCAGTCATTTATAATCCTAGTTATTGTCCAGTAACACGCCCAGAATTTTTCAGATGATCAGAGGGATCCTGGCAAAATAGAAACATCTTTTCCGGTAGGGCAAAACAGTTAAGTGCAGAATTTGCACGAAACAAATCATTACTAGTGAAAATAGTATTTTCCTCTCTCATTGCCAGTGCTTAATTGTTATTCATCCCAGAGCCAAGCTTAGCCAGGTGAGAACAGTGCTCATTCTAAGCCCTGTTTGGGAAAACCTGGAAGTCTCTCTGCCCTGACTTCCCTCCGTCTCCTGGAGTCCCCCCAGCAGAGCATGTGGTCTCCATGTTCCGCTATCTGACACCCTGGCAGCGTTTGCAAACCATAGCTCTTGATTCTGATGGAACGGAAAGGGCCTCAGAGGAGTATGTGAGTCCCACGTGAAAGATGGATTGTGCCCCCCATGGAAAGAGCAAAACGGCTCTGTTACAAATGGAGGTCTGTGTATGTTCATCCAGCTGCACATTGCAGCACGCTGTTCTGGTGAATGTCAATGTGAGAGAAACCGCCCCCCATTCTTCCTATGCTTAGACATACCCGTGTGAGAATACATGCTCGATCAGGTGCAAACGTTCTATAAAATATGGAGCACTGAACGAATTAAAATACTGTATGGATGTGTAAGTAAATAGCAGGAAAAGGTTGCTCATTGCATAATGACTGAAAGGCAATTCTGACACAAAAATTTCAATGCATCCCACATGTTGATGTTCTGGGGCAGTGAACTGAGTCTTTCACCAACGTAAGTGTATCCGGCAAGTGTGTTGACACCCGCCAAGTGCACATACTCAAAATTGCCATTAGTTGGGACGAGGAAAGGAAAGCCTGGGAAGTGTGAAGAGCTTTCTTGCAAGTGGAATGTGAAGTGCCCCTCAGTGATGTGGGTCATGTGTGGAGCGTGGGGACATCTTTGATGCCAGCGTGGCTGTGAGTGGCTTTAGGACATTTCTGCTTGGTGCTATCCTTTCCCGAAATGCGCAATTTAATTAAGGCTATAGGAATTGGTCAAATGAGTTTTAAAATGTCAGACAGTTTAATCTTTATAGTAAAAACAAACAAAACAAAAAACGCTGTTTGGTGGCTACACATCAGTTCGAGGGACAAGACACCTCAGGCGTTCACCTTGGAGACCAAGTGTGAACAGCAGGTTCTCAGTTTCTCTGTCTTTGAACTGACCTTCAGATAACACCTTTCCGGTGAGAGTTCGGAAGACCTTGGGAAAATAATTAAACCTAAAATATGAGTAAAACAGAAAAGTCTTCTCAGGATAGGTGCGGGGGTAAAGCAAAATGTAGGGCAAATTACCGTTCTAATTTTATTATGCTCGGTTCTACATTGTCACTGAAAACATGACAAAGTTAAAATTGGAGAAATCAAGTATTCTAAGTATCAAGAGAGACAAAAAAGGCCACTTTTAATAGTACAATTTTCTTTTCTTCCTCAAATACCTAAATATATAGCATTGATTTCCAGAAAAGTTCCCCAAAATAGCCTCTTTGGAATAAAAGGATATTCTTTCAGGTTCTTAGGCCATGGGGTAAAATAAAAAAATCACGATGCTTTTTTTCCTCTCTGTGTGATATGTACAACTGAAGGTCTTTCTTATTGCAAACTGATATTTCCTTCCCTCACGTGGCGTTGCAGCCCCTTTCATGTCAGGCTTAGTAATAAAGGATCACACTCCTTAGCCTCGGGCCTCTCAGTGGGGAAAACAGCAAAATGCTGAGCATTGTAGAAGATGCCTGACTATTCAGATATGGAAGTATACATTTGGGAAGGCATGGGCAAGAGAAATTTTCCTCACGAAGTGCCTGACAAGGACCCTTTCCTTGGTCTTTAGATGCCTGTGCGAAACACAGAGCTTAAGAGAACACGTGCTTCTTCAAGGGTTGTTGAGCGACTGAGTGGTATTTGTTCTATGGTTTACCTCTGTCTAAAGCGCCCTCTTTCTGGTCTAATCCTCCCGATTCAACCAAGAGCTGTGTTCTTGGGGGCCGGCTGGGTCTGGTGCCCTTCCGGTGACGAATGGATGAGGAAGGACAAGAGGGTCGTTCAAGCCAGGAGAGCCCCACACTTGGTGTTCTGCTCTGGGCTTGTAAGACTCATTGGTTACAATCCTATGGCTAAGAGTGTAAAGGAATCATAATATTGGGAAAAGTGAGAATTACAGAATCATGGCACATTTTTTAAAGTTCGCATCAGTTATTGCAATCTCCTCGTGCCGTAGATGGGAACTGAAGCCCAGAGAACGTGTGCCATTTACCCAGAGCACCAGGAAGAAAAAGAGACTTGGGGCCTGAGGAACCTGAGTCTGAATTGTGTTTCACAATGTTGCACAAGTGATTTAGCTTCTCTCAGCCCCAATTCCCTCCCACGTGGATGGGAGCCATAAATGGTGCCCGCCTCCTGGGGTCACTGCGCGTCTTGCATCCTGTCGGACCCCTTTCCTCTGCCCTTTCAGATCCACTCTCCACCCTTCCTGACCCTGCTGTCTGTCGTGGGAGGCCGTTCCCTATGGATTCTATCAGTGGGCTCCTGGGCCCCAGGAGTCCATTGGGTTTGGCTGATGGGGAAGCCCCAAGGGGAGTTGGAGGGAGGGAGGGGAGTGAGGGCAGGGTGTTTAATCTCCTGGTTCCCTCCTTGCTAGTCACCTGGGCCTGGAAGACTCTTGGTGGAGGTCACAGATCTCAAGATGGCTTTTTCCTCATGATTAGTCACCATTTAGGTTGCAGTATCCAGTCCCTCTTCGCCTCTCTTTAGGTCTGAAGTGATAGCAGCTCCACTGTTACTAGCCCTGCGCTATTGCTCTCTCCCTCTTGGTCTTCCAATACCCACCTCTTTGTCAAATTATTCCCACTTGTGTGTACTGTTTTCTTTTGGGGCTCTGACTGAAACTATATGCTTAGAACAGAGCCTGGCACACAGCAGGATCTTGGTGCATGAAATCTGCGACTGTTAGTAGTAGTAGTAGTACTGTAAGTGGTAGGAGTGGTTGAGGTGGACATGACAGTGTTGGTGTTTTCCAAAACCACACACTGAAATAATGGTGTTTGGAGGCCACAAACTCAACCATGATTAGTGCACTTACTTAAGAAACGTGGGGTGGAGCTGTGGCCTAACAAGGGTGGTACAGGGGAAATGGTGCACCCCTACCCCCACAAGCAATAAAGGGGAGCATTGCCTACAGAGAATTTGAATACAAGAACAAAATAGAGTAAAAGCTGGTCTTTATATTATTACCTCCATACATCAGTATGTCCAAATAACTGTCAGTGATTAAGTATTCTTTCCTTGAAAAAAAAAAAAAAGAAAAAAAAGAAACTACAGGGGGTTCCTGTTGATGAAAAATAAATGAAAGTCAGAGGCCAAGAGAGCCCATTGATATAGTCCATGGCTCCCACAGGTCAGAGAATAGGGCAAGGTTGAGAAGAGTAGAAAGTGGGTCTGCTGATGCCACTGGAAGCTATACTCATGACATTGAACTCAGAGAAACCAGCATCTCAGGAGTGATCACAGTATCTCTCTTCAGCTCTCTGATGTGGGGTCATGTGGAAGCATTTGGACTTGGACTTGCTGAGTGTGATAACTCTGATTAGTAGTATGACAATCAGGAACTTCGGAGGAAGTGGCACAAACCCCATTGGGGAGCTGATCTGGATGCATTCACCCTGGAAATCTCTTCACAAAATATTCAATTGTAATTTGAGGACATTTTGCTCTTTCCTGTGGACATGAAAGTCTCACTGTGCCTATCACCCCCTCCATCAAAATGTCCAATACGTGCAACTCTATTTCCCCAGCAGAAAGCAGAAAGTTGGTTTTTTAAGCTTGAAATCACTTAGAAAAAGTTACTAAATGTAGTAACCTGAAGAGTGGCAAGGAGGTGGGGTGGCTTGACTACCCATTCCCTGCAGGTTGGACTCCATCTTGTTTGCTATGGCATGAGCAGCACTCACAAGGAGCCTAACACACAATAAGCAAGCTTTATGTATGTGCTGAATGATGACACAAGCATAAGAAGTGAAGGGTAGCAGTGTAATGGAGAAACAACTTTGTTAGTGACTCATGTTAGTTGTGGTTCTAGTCCCTGCTCTGGCTAGAACTAAATATGTATTTATATATAGCTAGTCTTTAGCTAGTATTTATATATGAATGCCCTTGAAGGTAATTTCCAGATGCCCAATTTTTAAAATCTAGACTTAGTCGTTAAAAGTTTGGGTCTTCAGCTCTTACTATGTACTATATTGCTCTGGGGTCAGAATAATCCAAGATATCTAAGATAATGGATTCAGTCTTTCTAGGTGAGTTTTCGAAAGGACACAGAGGTTGATCTCTACGTGAAGAAAAGTTCTATGTAGAGACAGTAGAATACTTATTTTAATTTATATTATTATTTTTATAACCAGCTTAATATTTAAAATAATTGTTTCATTTTAATAAACTACAAACCAATGTACATTTCAACTAAGAGTAATTCCTTTAGATTGAAATGTTTCACTAACCGGGAATAACACTAATACTAATATACAATATCTAACGTTTTCAAATAATTATGTCTATATGTCTAGCATTTGCTTAGCGCTTATTAACTATCAAGCACTTCACATGCATAATGTAATTTAACCCTCACAACCAACTTCTAAGTCTAGGACTTTTGCTATCACCATCCTTAGGGAATGAGGATCAGAGGCCACATAGTAATTGGTCAAGTGGGAATTCAAACTCAGGCAGTCTTGAGTCTGAACTCTTATCTACTCATTATGCATATTATCATCACTTGACATTTCATTAGAGAGATAAGGGCCAATATACATATTTTTTGTAATATAAATTCAAAGATATTATGATTGCATACTTATTTAGTTTTAGGGACTACGTGATGGCAGGCGTATTCCCTTTTATGGCACTGACACTTAAACATACTTGACTTCATGCATTTCAGATACTGCTAAGGAAAATATACTCTATGCATTTGGAAAATTTCTTTGCAGGATGCAGCAGCTGGGTTAATTGAGAACAATTACCATGAACTGATGGAGATGACCTTAAACTAGTTTAGCACCAGATCTGTCAACTAACGATGTGCAGTGGATGGGTGTGCGTCTTGCTCTCTAATTGATGACATCCTACATAGCACTTAATTCATCGCAGGGGTTGTCTGTCTTCCAGGCTGTGTGCTCTCACTCGCGGGACTGATCTCCTCCTGATTGTTGTTCTGAAAAGGGGATTTTTCTTTAAGGGATCTCATACTTTCCTCATGCGCTTTGACATTTTGGCGTTTTCTAGGACCTACTTTCAGTTAGGTCTTTGCTTTATATTATGTTATTTTTCTTTTGCTTTTCGCAGTCTTAATAATCAGCCAGCACAAGGAAAACAAAAGAATTAATTCAGTTAGCACTCTTAACATTGAAAGGACTAGCATTACATCAAATATTCTTAATTTATAACAATAATAATCATAGTGAACTTTTATTGCCTATTTTTAATGACCTGTGATAACATTTTAGGGCCCAAATGTATTACCTCTAGGTAAATTTAGTGGAAAACACAAGGCGGGCCAAATTGGACACGGAGGAAGCTATCTAGTTTTTAGCCCTCACACCCGTACAGAAGAAAGAATGCTAAACAATCATAGAAAATTTCCTTCTTCTTTAAGTTCTTTTGTCCTGTAATAGTCCCTAGTAATCAAAAGTATTTTTGCATAGTATATTACATATAGTATAGTACAGTTTTTATCAACTGCTTGTACTCCAGAAGTAGCTAGAAGGTTCTTTCTTGCATATCAATTTTGCAAAGAAGAATGAAAGTTGTTAAGGGTCCTATTAAAAATTATTGTGGGCAAAGGATACATTAGGGAATTATAACTGAGGGAACCAGGGGCACCTGAAGAGTAATAATATGACTCAACAGATTTGAAGACCCCCCCCAAATGCACTATGGCTACAGAGGAGAGCTCTTTCTCCCAAGTCAACATTCCTGGCAAAATAGAGAATTTCTTAAAAAAAAAAACAAAAAAAAACTTTTTTTTTTTTTTTTTTAAATATATTTGGCACCTTTTTTTGTTTTGTTTTTAGATTTTATTAGGGAAGGGGAACAGGACTTTATTGTGTTCAATTTTAGTTGCAGGGGGCGCTGCCCACCATCCCTTGTGGGAGTTGAGGAATCAAACTGGCAACCTTGTGGTTGAGAGCCCACTGGCCCAGGTGGGAATTGAACCGGCAGCCTCGGAGTTAGGAGCATGGAGCTCTACCCGCCTGAGCCACCTGGCTGGCCCCCAAAAAACTTTTAAATATGTTTATATTTTTCAATTACAGTTGACATACAATGTTATATTAGCTTCAGGTGTACAATATAGTGATTAGACATTTATATACCTTATGAAGTGATTCCCCTGATTAGTCTAGTACCCACCTGACACCATACACAGTTATTACAGTATTATTAACTATATTCCCTATGCGGTATTTTACCTTCCCATAACCATTTTCTAACTGCCAATTTGTACTTCTTAATCCCTTTACCTTTTTCACCCAGCCCCCACAACTCCCCTCCCATCCAGCAACCATCAGTCTGTTCTCTGTATCTATGAATCTGTTTCTGTTTTGTTTGTTCATTTATTTTGCTTTTTAGATTCCACATATAAGTGAAATCACATGGCATATGTCTTCCTCTGTCTGACTAATTTCACTTAATGCCTTCTAGGTCCATCCATATTGTGGCAAATGGCAAGATTTCATTCTTTTTTATGGCTGAGTAATATTCCATTATCTGTATGTACCACATACCAACTGAGTTACTCACCCACAAAACTAAAAGGGCAGGAAAAAATTGCCATAAAAATATGTTTCTTCTCCAGGGTAGGAAATCCTGAACTTTAGTTGACAAATTACTGGGAGCTCAGTGTGGGCAAGTATGAGAGTAAAAAATACTCCAGTGGTGCACAGTCCTGAGGGGAGTTCTCTTTTATGAGTTTTACCTCCATAAAGCCATATGGAGGCTTTACCTCCAGGAGCCATACTGGGTTTGCATAGAGAAAAATCTCCTGCTTTAGGCAGGGACGGGGAGGAAAGCAGCTATTTTGAAACATCTTCTGAGCATTCTGTTCTTCTTTATAAGGCCTGCCCACAAAACAAATTGTTGTACCTGAATTTAATATACCGTGTTTCCCTGAAAATAAGACCTAGCCAGACCATCAGCTCTAATGCATCTTTTGGAGCAAAAATTAATATAAGATCCAGTCTTATTTTACTATAATATAAGAATGGGTCTTTAATATAATGTAATGTAATATAATATAATACAGTATAATATAATGTAATATAGTATAATATAATATAATATAATACCAGGTATTATATTAATATTTGCTACAAAAGACGCATTAGAATTGACTGTCTGGCTAGGTTTTATTTTCAGGTACACATGGTAGTAGAGTTTTTGAGAGTCTAACTGACCTTGAGGATGGGAAATATCCATCTCTATTTCTCTCCAGCCTTCTTGTCCCCACTGAAGGGTGTAGGACTGAGAAGCACTAGTAAAGGTCACAGCCTAGGGGTACAGGCTTCCTAACAGACTGATACCTAATCATAGAATTATAGATTACGTGCCCTCCCTGACCTATATTACTAAAGGCCTATTTACCACGCTTCCTTTTATTCCATATATTATGTTCAGCTTTCAACATAGAAGTTACAAGACATACTAAAGGGAAATTTTTAAAACACAGTTTGAAGAGACAGAGCAAATGTCAGAACCAGCCTCATATATGGCAACAATGCTAGAATGATCAAACCAGGAAATGAAAATAACTATGATTAATGTGCTAAGAGCTCTAGTGGAAATATAGACAACACGAAGAACTGATGGGCAATGTAATCAGGGAGACAGAAATTCTAAGAAAGAATGAAAAAGAAATGCTAGAAATAAAAAACACAGTACCAGAAATGCAGGATGCCTTTGATGGGCTCATTAGTAGACTAGACATGGCTGACGAAAGAATCATTGACCTTGAGGAGATATCAACAGAAACTTCAAACAGTGAAAAACAAAGAGAAAAAAAAGAATGAAAAACACTGAAGAGAATATCCAAGAACTGTGGGGCAACTACAAAAGGTATACAATATGGATAATAGGGATACCAGAAGTTGAAGAAAGAGAGAAAGGAGCAGGAGAAATACTTGAAGCAATAATGACAGAGAATGTTCCTGAATTAATGTAGACACACCAAACCACAGATCCAGGAAGCTCAGAGAACACAAAAGAGGACAAAAGCCAAATAAAGAAACAAACACTCCAACCAAACAAACAAACAAAAACTACACCAAGGCATATCAGGTTAAAACTGCAGAAAATCAAAGAGAAAGAAAAAATCTTGAAAGAAACTGGAGAGGAAAAAAAGCAGCTCACCTGTAGAGGAGCAAAGGTAAGAATTACATTTGACTTTTCAGAAACCATGCAAATAAGAAGAGAGTGAAGTGAAATACAGAGGGTGCCCAAAAAAAAAAAATGTATGCACATTTTAAGAAAGGAAAAAACTGTATTAAAATTGTAATACTCAATATGTACCGATAACAAGATGAATACAAGTCACGTTTGACTTCTGCAATTACAAGAGGTGCTCATAGTGGTTACCATCAGTGTAATTTTAATACAGTTTTTTCCTTTCTTAAAATGTGTATACATTTTTTTGGCACCCTCTGTATTTAGTGTCAGTAGGAGAAAAACCAAACCAGGCTACACTTCTGTATCCAATGAAATTATTCTTCAAAAGTGAAGGAGAAATACTTTTTTAGATAAACATAAATTGTGAGAATTTGCTGCTGATGGACCTATCTTGTAAGAAATGTTTCCTTCTTCAGAAAGAAGGAAAATTAAATAGGTCAGAAACTCAGACCTACATAAACACAGGAAGCATGTCAGAAAAAGGAATGAGTGAAGGTAAAATAACAGTTTTTATTTTTATTATTCTTAATTGATCTAACAGATAACAGTTTGTCAAAATAATAATAACAATGAATTTAGTGGTTGTAACTTATGGGTAAGTGAAATGAATGACAGCAGAAATATGAGGAATGAGAAGGATGAATTAGGAAGACGGTTTCAGGTAATTGCTCTATTCATGAAGCAGTATAGAGTCATTTGATTAATAATGGGCTTGCATCAGTTGTGAATGTATATTACAAAATCTAGGGCATCCACTAAAAAATGTTTTAAAAACTATAATTGACAGGTTAAATAGCATCCATGAATTGTTCAATTAAAACCACAGAAGGCATAAATATAGTGGAAAACAAAAATAGAAACAAAGAACAAGCAATGAATAGAAAACAGTAACAAATACCATAGATGTTAATCGAACCATGTCAATAACCACTTAACACTTGATTGTCTAAATATGCCAATTAAAAAACAGAGACTGTCAGAGTGGATCAAAACATGAGACCCAATTATATCTTGTCGAACAGACACCCACTTTAAATATAAAGCACATATAGACTAAAATTAAAGGGCTAAAGAAACATACACCATGCTAACACTAGTTAAAAGAAAGCTGGAATAGTTGTATTAATTTCAGACAAAGTAGACTTCAAAACAAGGGTAATTATCAGGGAAAAAGAAGGGTGTTACATCATGATAAGGGGGTCAATTATCCAAGAAGACATAGCAACCCATAAGTCCATAGAAACAGAAAGGAGATTAATG
Source organism: Rhinolophus sinicus (assembly GCF_036562045.2). Classification (NCBI taxonomy): domain Eukaryota; kingdom Metazoa; phylum Chordata; class Mammalia; order Chiroptera; family Rhinolophidae; genus Rhinolophus; species Rhinolophus sinicus. The sequence goes on along the minus strand of NC_133768.1, from coordinate 104,191,613 downwards.
GTTGCTAGGGGTTGGGGGGGAAGGATGGGGAATGACCTCTTAATTGTTTTGAGGTTTCCTTTTGGGGTGGTGAAATGTCTTGGAAATAGAGAAGTTATAATTCAACATTGTGAATGTACTTAATTATACTTAATTGTATACTTTTGAAAGGTTAGTATTTCATTTTATGTTAAATGAATTTTACTTCACTAATAAAAAACATAGAGATGCAACAAAATTATGTCTTTTCAAAATATTATTTAGTGAATGATTATTACTCAACTAGTAATGGCCTGACATGTGTGCTGTGTTACCCATCTCTTGTCCAAGGTAGACAATAATCGGTTGATTGTAGGATATTCCCTACCCCAAGCACTGACTTTACCTCAGAATCCTTCTCAGTACTCTACTCCAGGAAGTCAGTATCCAAAAAAGGAAAAAAAAAAAATTCTGACTTTGCTAGGACCGTCTTTCCCAATATGTACCCTAAACCCCACTTCATCTGCTAGCTAATAACCTGAAATTGCACATGAAGACTTCCCACTTTTTGCTTTGGTCTTTGACCTTTGTTAAATACTCCACTGGGGATGTGTTGCAGGTGGGGTTCCCAGGAAACAGATTACAAGACAAAGATATGTGTGCAGGTCTCGGGAATAACACCTGTAAGAGAGAAGCAGGGTTGGGCAGAGGGAGAAATTGAACTAACTATGATACAGTTGCAATGGGGGTCACAGTTGAGCCCATAGTTAGCTCTGGAGCTGGGATGACAAATTGGAGGTGTTCTGAAATGAGGCAAAGACTTTGTATCCTCTTCGGAAGCCGTCACATATCTGGGCTGGCTCCAGGCAAGAGTTGTGACCTTGGACTTGGAAAGGTAATTCATATGAATGGACTTAGCTCTGGGCTGTCAGCAGCCAACACTCTGGCCAATTGGGAAAATAGGTGTATTGGTTCTGAAAGGAGGATCTAGGTGGTAAACCACAGCAGAAGCACACCAACTGTAGTTATTACCAAATTTACACATCAGTATTAATGAATTTAACCTCATTATGCAGGCAGAGAAATAAAGCGTGCACATCAAAGGCCCAGGAGTGGGATAGAGGGCTATTGAGAGAGACAAAGTATGTTGAGGAAAAGATGAATATTACCATAACATGAGCTAGCAGTGTTCTCCAAATCTGTTTTCAACTATTTTGTCCCTATTTAAAAAAAAAATCTGTATAATACTGCTTTGAGAATGATCGTGATCGTACATAGACTTTGAGATCACTATTTGTAAGAGAATCTGAACTTAATTTTATACTTGTGGGACTTCAGTTGCCTGCTAGTTTCATAAGTCCGTCCGTCTGGAAACCTGCCTTCCCCGGAGTCAGGAAGGCCAATTGCCAGTTTTCTTAGCCAGTCTATAAGACAGCTTGTGTGCTGTTAAAAAGAGCACCTTCCAATAGGCAGTGTACGAGGTCGGACAATTACATTCGCGAACTCACCCTAGAAAAAGTGCTACATATCTCATTGCTGAATATCACTACGGTCACCTTTGAAGTACTCCCCTTGGGAAGCTATGCACTGATGCCAGCACCTAGTCCACCCTTCAAAGCAATTTTGGAACTCTTTTTCTGGAATGGCCATCAGAGCTGTCATCACATTACCCTTGATGTCCTGAATGTCATCCAAATGTCTTCCTTTCAATATTTCCTTTATCTTCAGGTAAAGAAAGAACTCAGTGGGGGCCAGATCAGGTGAGTAGGGAGGGTGTCCCAATACAGTTATTTCTTTACTGGCTAAAAACTCCCTCACAGACAGTGCTGTGTGAGCTGGTGCATTGTTGTGATGCAAGAGCCACGAATTGTGGGAAAAAAGTTCAGGTTGTCTAACTTTTTCACGCAGCCTTTTCAGCACTTCCAAATAGTAAACTTGGTTCACTGTTTGTCCAGTTGGTACAAATTCATAATGAATGATCCCTCTGATATCAGAAAAAGTTAGCAACATTGTTGCAACCACTTTGCGAATGTAATTGTCCAAACTCGTATACTTAAAGGAAGATAAGCAAGGAATTCCAGAGGTTTTCACAGCAACCTACTTTAATTTCCTGTTGCAGTTATTATGACTGTATAACAAGTGATCTCAAATTCAGTGGTGGAAAACAACTGTGTGCTATATTCACAGTATCTGTGGTTCAGATATTCAGAGAGGGCATAGTGGGTATAGCTTTTCTCTGCCGTATGATGTCAGGAGTGTCACTCAGCTGGAAGGCTCATAGGTAAGACTGGAATCATCTGAAAGCTTGCTCACTCACACATCTGGCAATTGATGTATGTAGGCTTAGAGTTTTGCATTAGTCTTTCCAGAGCACCTACGTTTGGGTTTCTTCATGTAGCCTTGGATTACTCAGAGCACTGTGGCTGGCTTCCAAGGGTGCGTGTCCTCAGGACAGAGCTAAGTAGAAGCTTCATGAATATTACACGTAGTGTCACAGGTTAGGGCATCACTTGTGCCATATTACGGTTTGGGCAGTCACAAGCTCCCACTCCGATACAAAAGGAGGGGATGTAGACCCCGCCTCAGTGGCAGGACTGTTATTCACACTCTTAATTAAGGAGGACCTGTGGATTGAGGTCAATGTATTGGTGTGGCCACCTTTGAAAAATACAGTCGACTACTCTTCCTTTTTCCTATGAACTCATTCTTTCCATTTCTGCAGAGGAAGGTACTTGGTCAAATATTCACTTCCAGAGAAATGTAATTTCAGATGGGAGCTCCTGGAATAACAGGGGAAGAATGCACTTTTCTCTCTAACCTAGAGTCTTGTTCTGGTGACCATCCTTTCATTTTTTTATAGCTGCCCTAAAAATGAAAATCCTATATTTGACTGAGAAAAATTATTTCCCCTTCATATTTATTATGACATTCAAAATTGTTGATCTTCTGTGACCACACAGAAAGTTGGAATATTTCTCCTAATGCTTTCTCTAAAGTTAGCAAGGTCAACAGGAAGAAGATACATGAAATGCCTTTACTGAACTATTGGTTATGAATGCTACATGGCCTGGATACAAAACTTGTCCATTTGGACAAGACATACATGTCTCTTGCTAAAGCCACATTGAAGACATTCATTATTAGTCAATAGCATACATTCTTCATTGAGGTTAGTTTTATAAAATTTAGCTTCCAAAGGTAAGTGTGTCTGTGTTGTTTAATCAAACTACACAGGCTAAAAAAACCCAAACTGATTATATCTTCCTTGGCAGAAAAATGAGAGCTAACATCAGTATTCATTTGTAATTATTTTATTTCTGGTACATCATATCATCAATTCTTTCTTCTCTAAGATTGCATTCTATTCTTTTTTTAAAAAAGCTTTTAAACTCTAATTGTCCTATTTTCAGTATGATGAATCTCGAAATTTCCATTCTATCCATTTAGAATCGAGTAGTGGTATCAATCTTGATAACTGCACAGTTTTTTATGTATTGCAGCAAAGATGTAGAATAATATTAATACTACTAGCATTTATTGGACATGTGCTACAGCCCAGGCATGATGCTAAGCACTTCCCTTACCTTATTTAATCTTCACAACAATGCTGTGAGTTTCTGCACTATTCTGCTTTCCATTTTATAGATGAGAGAATTGAGGTTGACCAAAGGAAAGTAACTTATCCTGGTGAAGCTGTTGCAACCTAGGTTGAACCCAGAGTTTTCACTTTTTGCCACTAAACTATAGAAAGAATAAGGAAAATAATTTGGTTTTGAACTTCTATAATGGCCAAAGAGTTTCTGTTTGTTATTTGAAGAGGTATTATGGGGGACAGGGGAAGAGAGGGAATGGCATTGTCATTTGATCTTGGTACACATCTTAATTATATGAGTCATGGCTCTGTCGTAGCTTTTCTCTTATTTGGGCATTTTTGCTAATTTTCTGAAGTAGTTTCAAGGAAATTGCAATAATTGAAGAACATCTAGTGGATTTTATATGAAGTACATGTTTTTAGTTTACTCAGAAAGGTAAGCAATAACATTGCCCTTCTGAAAATAGTAATTACATGAAAACTTGTAATAGTGCTTCCGACTATTGCATCAGACTTCTGGAGCAACTGACATGGGGGATGACAATTATGTTGAGCTTTTCAGCACAACCGAGGCACATGGCTTGGTTGCTACGGCTAAACCGATGGGATGGCTCTAGATTGTATCACATCACTGAGAAACATTTCTCTTATAATTCATTCCAGAGGTATGGTGGCGTACAAGGATGTGTGGAGGGAATTATAAGAAATAGAGATCTGGGAATTTGAAAGAGCAAAGGAAGTGTGAATGGGAGGCAGAGCAGAAGAAAGGCTTTTGAAAAACACAGCCTTGGTGGAGAGAAAAGAAGCTGAGAGAAATGGATACCTTAGCCTGCAGACTGCAGTCCCGCATTTGTCAAAGGGTGAAAGTAGGGTTGAGATGTGTGTAGACAAGCTGGTAGGGCAGGAAAGTATGTTACAGAATGTCCTGGTGTTCTTTAATATGGATGAAGTCATCTTATGCTGGCTTAGAGAAGCTACATAGTCATAGCCCAGTGGAATCAATGGGTATAAATACTGGGGGTGCCAAAAATATATATACAAGTGGACACTGGTCAACGTTGCTCAAGCAGTAGTTCGCCATAATCAAAAGTGTCTGGACGCTGATGGTAACCACTCCGAGCACCTCTTGTCATTGCAGAAGTCAAATGTGACTTGTATTCATCTTTTGTTATGGGTATATGTTGAGTATTACAATTTTAATACAGTTTTCCTTTCTTAAAAGGTGTATATTTTTTTGGCACCCTCTGTATATCTATAGTCCCATCACCCATATCAGTTGTTCCATCTTCTGTTTCTACCACGTTACTGAAAATATGTATATATGTTTTACATAATTAAAACATTGCCTAGATACTTTGCATAGTACTTTTGCCACCTAACATTATACCACAATCATTTTTCCATACTGCTAAAATCTCCATAGATATAATTTTCATTGTTTTGTAATATTCCCTTAAGTAGATAAAATTTTTAACTATTTGTCTATTGGTGAGCAAAGATGATCATTTCCTATTATAAATAAGTCAATCAAAATATGTTTTTAATTCAGAGGGGTTGTGTGCCCACTACCAGGGCAGAGAAGGGGGTGGTCAGTTATACCTCATTTAACAAAGCCTTTTACCGTGCTTACAAAACCTGCAGATTATTTTCATAAAGATTGTGCCACACCTTCCACTGCCATCATCAGCATATGAATGTTGCTCATGTTACCACTTTTGAATACGATCATTATATTTTAAATATGGTTGGTGGCGTATTGCTTTCACAAAAAGATACTGTGTTTCCCCGAAAATAAGACCTAGCCGGACAGTCAGCTCTAATGTGTCTTTTGGAGCAAAAATTAATATTAGACCCAGTCTTATTTTACTATATAAAACCAGGTCTTGTAATATAATATAATATAATATAATATAATATAATATAATATAATATAATATAATATAATACCGGGTCTTATATTAATTTTTGCTCCAAAAGACGCATTAGAGCTGATTGTCTGGCTAGGTCTTATTTTCGGGGAAACATGGCACTGCCAGGAGCAATTTTGAAGCCGTGTTTTGGATATTTTCAGAACAGTTTGGGACTTGATCATTTTTTTGTAAAACTAGATGAAAATTCTCCATCTTTCTCAAGGCAGGGTGGTTGAGGTTAATGGAGAGGGCTGGGACTGAGGTTCTGAACTCCGCAAGCTTATACAAATAGGTAACTTCAAATAAGAGCCTCCAGATCCTAGGCAACTAAAAATGGTTAGGGGACTTGGGAAAGCAGACTGGGTGATTGTCTGAAGTGTTTTCCATTTGAAAGCAGATGTCTTGTATTCACTAGAGTAATTTAGAACATTTAAAGTATTTACATAGCTGACAAAGTGAGAGCATGACTGACTGTCTGCTGTGAAAACATCCAGTCAGTTCAGTCAGAAATCATGTTTCTTTCAATTTGACTGAACTAGCTTGCTATTCCAATGTCATGTGGGTAGAGACAGCAATAGATCTGTAGATGTAAACAATAAGTTTTAATGTTTATTGATTACTCAATATATGCCAAACCTGATTCTAAGCACTTTGCATCCATTTATTTCTCACAATAACTTGATGAGGTGGGTACTATTGTCATTCTCATGTTATAGAAAATAAGGTCCAAAGAGAACAAGGAGCCTGTTTAAGGTTGCACAGTTAGTAGATGACAAGACGCTTGAATTTAGACAGTAGGAATCAGAGACCTATGTTCTAGAAACCACTGACTACAATATAAATTAAGAATAGAGATGGTGATGATGATAGGAATTATTATGATATAAATTTTTGTCATTAGCTGCTGTTGTGAATGCTTATCTTTTCCATACTCAATACTGGAAGATTTACCTATATTTATTTTTTCTTGTGTAATCCTTATGTCAACTCAGTTCTGTGAGATAGATAAGTGTGTTCATTGTAGACATGAGAGATCTGATATTCAGTGAACTTTTCAGTTTCACACAGGTAAGACGTGGGTGAGTTGGGATTTACTATGAGTACATACCAGTAGTTGGAAGTTTATATACTTACACTGCTCATGATGCCTTAACTTTAGAAACTTAAGATGACCCATCGTCTCTGAAACACCACCTGAAGCTGAAGCTTTAATCTAAACATACATGTATGCGCTTCTCTTATAAATTCTTCTAATAATTATGGTAATTATATTGATACTCTTGTTAGTCAACCACAAATATTCTGTTTGTATTGAAGACAGATTTGCGCGTAGAAACTAAATTCACTAAATGGATTGTCTGTCAAATAGAAAATCTTAGATCTTGAAGTTAAAAGGTCAAGTTCTGTCTCAGAAGATTTAATGCAAAGATGAAAACTGAAAGTGTGTACTAAGTGGCTTGGAATCGTCTCTTATTCTATTTCTATAATGGACTTAGAATCCTAGATTGCCAGAGCTGGAAAGATATCAGAGGTCATCTCGTTTAAGTTTCTCATTTTTATACATTAAAAATCAAACAAGTAAGCAAACCTAGAATGCCTTTAGAGCTGAAAAGGATTTTTAAGTTTCTAAATTTCTTCAACTATTCTTTTAAAATTTTTATTCAGAAAAACAAATTTACTCTAGGGTGAGCCCATTTAAGCAAAATATGTATTCAAATGCATAAAATTAGATTCTGAGTGGCTACTTCCAGTTCCACAAGATGCAGTAGCTCTACTTCTCCTGGTAATCCCTCTGACAACTAAAGCACTCTAGACATGCCACAGCAATCAAACACAGGCACATTCTTAAAGGTGGAAAGAAAGTAGATTGAATCTTGAGGAATAATATGGAGATGAGTTTCTTGTATTTCCTTATTATCTCCTATATCCTGGAGAGGTTGGTACAGAGAACTCCAGCCCAGAACAAATAATAGGCATAATCAAAAAACGTTCCATGGAGATCCTGTTTCCCTAGTGAAGGGACTACAAAAACAGTGGCCTATACAACAGGAAACTTTTTTCACCATACCTCCTCTACTCCACTTAAACACCGTTGGAAAAATGTACCCCACCACACATGGTTTCAGTGATGCTGAGTAGGGAGCTGATATTCTCAGCTGCCTTTTCTGCTGAAGCAGGTGGTGCACTCCCATTCCTTTCCTGTGTGTTGTCTCCTGGGACAAACAGCTGATCTTCCATCCCTCACCCAGCAGACAGAGGTGGCATCGCTCTGATTCCTCTGCGCTATAGTGTTAGCAGCACCTACCAAGGAGCTAATCTTCCATAACCCCACCCAGTGCATGCAGTTGGATTCTCTCACCAGGACAGTATTAGTAGGATTTATCAGAGCTGAGCCTTCAGCCCCACCCAGCACCAGAAAGACTTACTGAGGCAGTTTTGAGTTAGAACTAGTTACCACTAGGCTTCACTCCCACCGGTGTCAGTGCAACCCAGTGAGGAGCTAGCTGGTAAGACTGAACAAGGTGATACAAGTCAGAGCTAGTCAGCACCCCACTTCCTGCCACTTCTGATGTCAGCTGGGCCCAGTGGGAAGCTGAATCTCCATACCCAGCATTAATGGTATTGAACAATGCAGTGGGAGGTGAGACTTTTTGGTACTCTGTTTCCCTCTCTCAATGGCCCCTGGTGTCAGTGGGGCCCAGTGAAAAGCTGAGTATCAATTTCTACCCTGAGTTAAACTTATATCCCCACTAGAAAGCAATGAAGTTGTATAAATTTGTTCCCTACTTTGGTTTGAAAAGGTGTCAGAGTGGCTGCAGGGAGAACTGAGCTTCTATCAAAAAAGCAAGTAGAAGCAAGGAAATAATAAAGATAAGAAGAAAAATCAATGAAATTGAACACAGGAAGCAACAGAGAAAAACAATAAATCAAATAATGATTTTTCAAAATCCATAAAAATGATAAACCTCTAGCAAGACTGACAATAACAAAGAGACAATACACAAATCACCAATATTAGGAATGAAATAGGGGCTATCACTACAGATCTTGCAGCCATTAGAAAATAAGAGAATATTATGAATAACTGTACACAGATAAATGAAAAAAAAAAAAAAAAAACCTAGAAGAAATGGACCAAATCCTCAAAAATCAGAAATTATCGAAACTCAATCAACATGAAATAAACTTCCCGATTAGCCACATGAAAATTAAAGAAAACGAATTTGTAGTTAAAACCTCTAAAAAAGAATCTCTAAGCCCAGATAGTTTCACTGAACTATCATAGTGTTGGAAGTTCTTACCAGAGCAATAAGGAAAATAAAAGAAGTTAAAAAAAAAAGAAAGAAAGAAAAGGAAGGAAGGAACTAAATAAAGGCATGAAGAGGGAACCGGGGAAAAAAGAACCTATTTGCAGATGATATGATTGTCTATATACAATATCCCAAGATATCTACACAAAACCCCTAGAAGTATTGAATTGAAAAAGTCATAGGATATAAGATCAACACACAAAAAATCTCATTTCTATATACCAACAATGAACATGTGGAAACAAAATTAAAAACATAATACCTTTTACCATAGCTCCAATGAAAATAAAATATGTAGGTATTAACTGAATGAAACACATTGTGATATTGTGATTTATAAGATATTTGGTCTTTATCCACAGTTCCTGCTCACAGCTATAAAACCCGTTAGATTTCCTAAGCGTTGAGAGTGACCGAGGTGTCTTTTGTTATGTTAACGAGGTGAGTTTTGGACCCCACCCAAGTGCCAGGGCTGGTTCCCAGGAGAACCAACCTTGTGATTAGAAGATTGGAACTTTCAGTCCCACTCCTTGATATCTGGGGAAGGGAGGGGAGGCTGGAGGTTGAATCAATTGCCAATGGCTAATGACTTAGTCAATCATGGCTACGTAATGAAGGTTTCATAAAAATCCAGGAGGACAGCTGTTGGCCTTTTTTTCAGAGAGCATCCAAAGTGGGGAAACAGAGTGCTTCCACATGTGACCCTGCAGGGTCCCAAGATCCACGAGCACAGAAGCTCCTTTGTTTGAGACCTTGCCCTATGTATCTCTTCACCTGGCTGTTGATTTGTATCCTTTAATATCCTTTGTAATAAATCAGTAACCTCGTGAGTAAATGGGTTTTCCTGAGTTTTGTGAGCCATTCTAGCAAATTAATTGAATCCAAGCAGGGAGTCATGGGAACCTCTGATTTATAGCCAGTTGGTCAGTGGCAGAGGTAACAACCTGGGCTTTTGACTGGTGTCTGAAGTGAGGGCAGTCTTGTGGGACTGAGTGCTTTACCTATGGAATCTGATTCTATCTCTGGATAGATAGTGTTAGAATTGAGTTGAACTCTCAGACACTGTCCAAGAATTGCTTGTTGGTGTGGGGAAGCCACCACGCACATATTGGAATTAGGCCCAGTGAATCCTTTCACATGTGTAGGATCTGATCCTGAAAATTACCAAATGATAATGAAAGAAATCAAAAACCTAAATAAATGGAGAGGTATACCATATTCATGCATTGGAGTCATATCCATAGTAAAGATATAAATTCTCCCCAAACTAATCTATAGGTTTAATTCAATTCCTATCAAATCTCAGGAAGCTTTCTTTATAGATACAAATTTATTCGAAAATTTGTATGGAAAAGAATGGACCTCAGTATAACTAAAACAATCTTGACAAGAATACAGTTGGAAGAATTACTCTAGTCAATATTAAGGCATACTACATAGCTACAGTAATAAAGACAGTGTGGTATTGGCTGAGGGATAGGCACATAGACGAGGCACATAGAACAGAATGGAGAACCTACAAATAGTAATACAAAAATATGCCCAAATGATTTTTGAAAAAGTTGCAAAAGCAATTCAGTGGAGGTAGGAGAGTCTTTTCAACAAATGGTGCTAGAGTAATGGGACATCCATATGCCAAAAGGGGGGGGGGTGAGTAGGAAATTCAACCTCAACCTCACACCTTATTTAAAAAATTAATTCAAAATGAATCATGGACTTACATGTAAAATGTAAAACTTTGAAATTTTTAAAAAGAAAGAGAAAACATTCAGAATCTTGGATTAAAGAGATCTGACTTGACAATAAAAGTATGGTCCATAAATGGAAAAATTAATAAACTAGACTTCATCAAAATTAGAAACCTTTGCTCTATAAAAAACTCCTAATAAGACCCTGAAATAACAAGCAAGAGAATGGGAGATATTTGTAAACAACATATGGTACAAATGATTATTATCTAGAATATATAATGAAGTTTCAATATTCAACAGAATAAAACAGATAATTTGACTTCTGGTTTCCAGCCCAGCATGTAAGAAACTTAGAATTTACCCCTTCATTTTGTCAACTCAAGAACTTGCAAACCTGTAGAGAATATTTATGAGTTTATTTGAGCCAAACTGACAACAATGCTCGGGAGCAAGATCTCAAATTCTACAAAAAATGACAGTTGTGCAGTTTCTTTTATACATTTGGAATGAAAGAGGGAACATAAGATTACAGGAAGGTGGGAGAAAGCAAGGCAGGGGTTGGATTACAGAATAGTTAACAAGATTATGTGCTCCCTTGAAGGTGCTTAAGCTTCAGAGGGGTCTGAAAAAAAAGTCATTTCAAAGCTGTGTTAACCTAGATTCACAAAAACAATGGACAGGGCTGGTTTAAAAACATTTTACTAAAGAAGTTATAGGCCTGGGGCATGACTACCCACCATGACCTGCCCAGTCAGGAATTTATGATCAGATGACCCTGGGAGGTTAATTTCGGTCACTGAACTTGTACACACCTCCTTTTTTGTCCACAATTTTAACCAGTGAAAAGATGAACAAAGCGAAAAATGAACAACTCTTCTTAGATCCATCAGAGATGAGGTCACAGGTCAAATTGTGGCCTCCAAATTTGAAAAGATAGACAGGAGCCTACAGAAAATCACATCATAAGGAGCAGAAACTCACATGCAGCAGCCTACACAGGACCCAGTACAGAGCAGGAAAACTGGAACTATAACTGACAAATTGCTGGAGGCTTAGTGTGGACAAGTCTGAGAGTTAAAAACTCCAGGGGCCACAGGGATGGGGGTCCTCCAAGCTTTTGTCAGTTTTATCTCTGGAAGCTCTACCAGGTCCCTACAATGACTATCACACACACACACACACACACACACACACACACACACACACAAAATCCCCTTGTGCTTTCAGAAGAGGAACCATTTAGAAATATAGCAAAGCATTCTGTTCTTCTGAACAAGGCCTGCCCTGCAGATAAACTGTTTACCAGAACATAATCTGGTGGAATTTTATCAAAGACTAATCTATCTAGGGGAAGAGAACTCCCTAACTCTTGCCAGCTGTAGTGTTTCATGGGGGGGAAGGGGAATGCTCAACTCCAGCCCTCTCTAGCCACCATGCCCTGCCTAAGGGGGCAGGTGAAACTGAGAAGTGCTGTGACGTTTTACAGCCCAGAGGCATTGGCTCACTAAAGGACTGAGACTTAATCGTACTAGAGAACACTTTCCCTCCCCCACACCTTACCACCACATTACTAAAGGCCTTTTTACCCAGCACGTCCTGTTTGCCTTTCAACTGAAAATCGCAACGCACCCTAAAAGACAAAAACAAAGTTTGAAGAGACTGAAAAAGCATCAGTAGCAGCCAGAAATGACAGGAATGTTGAAATTATCAGACAAGGAATTTAAAAAAAGAAACTATGCTGCCATAAGAAAAGATGAAATAGTACCATTTGCGACAACATGGATGGAACTTGAGATTATTATGCTACTAAGTGAAATAAGTCAGACAGAAAAAGTCGAGAACCATATGATTTCACTGATATATGGGCTATAAAACTGAATACAACAAAGGAACAAGACAAACAAATGAAGAAACAAAAACTCATAGACACAGACAATAGTTTAGTGTTTACCAGATGGTAAGGGGGTGGGGGGTGGGAGATGAGGGTAAGGGGGATCAAATATATGGTGATGGAAGGAGAACTGACTCTGGGTGGTGAATACACAATGTGATATATAGATGATGTATTACAGAATTGTACATCTGAAGCCTATGTAATCTTACTAACCAATGTCACCCCAATAAACTTTAATTTTTTAAAAAAGAGACTATGATGAACATGTTATAGAATTGTCATGTAATGGAAAAAGTAGACAACATTCAAGACCAGATGGATAATGTAAGCAGAGAGAAAACTCTGAAAAGAATAAAACATAAATTCTAAAGATACTGTAACAAAATACTGTAACAGAGATGAAGAATGCCTTTCATGGGCTCATTAGTAGACTGCACATGGCTCAGAAAAGAATATCTGAACATGAGGCTATGACAATAAATAAGTCTAAAACTGAAAAGCAAAAAGAAAACAAATAAAAAAGCAGATAGACTATTCAAGAACTGTAGGACAACTACAAAAGTTGTAACATACGCCTACTACAAATACCAGAAGAAAGAGAGAGGAACAGAAGAAATGATGAGACAAGTGAAGAGTTAACAGGAGCAGGCTTGTGAGCTGGCAGGATGGGACAGGCAGAGTTAACAGGAGCGAGCTTGTGGGCTAACAGAAATGAGCTTAAACCAATTGGCTCTGACTCCCCTGGCTAGCACTGCACCTGCAAGCTGACAAGCACCTTACCTCCATCATAGGTAGGAACAGAACAGTTCCCAATCGCAATGGCAACCCCCTGCACACTAACAAACACCCATCATGGATGGGAACAGAACAGTTTCCAATCACAACAGCACCCCCCTGCAAGCTGACATCCATCATGGATGGGAACAGGACAGTTCCCAGGAGAAGACAATTGTAACGCAGCCCCCCTGCAAGCTGACAAGCACCCTACATCCTGCATGGAAAAATATAAAACCCCGGTAGTCCTCATCCGTGCAGCTGTCCCCATCGGACACTACCCTGGCACAACTCCATTTGCCAGTATCTCTCTCTTACCCCTCTGTCTCTGCAGCTGTCTCCATCAGATTGCCCTGGCAAAATTTCTGCCAGTTCCAAACAGAACTCTCTCCCTTTTTGACTTTCAGTAAATCTTTTCTCTGGATACTCTTGTAGAGTCTCATAAATTCTTTTACATTCTGTGAATGACCAGGGGTTAATTCTACGCCAAGACAAGAAATATTTGAAGCATACTATAGACTGAATGTTTATGTTCCCCCCAAACTCACATGTTGAAACCTTAACCCACAATGTCATGCTGTTAGAAGGTAGGGCCTCTGGTATATTGTTAATAGTTTTTCTAGCCTTCCCCAAAGGGATCTATCACCTTCTGCAGGGTAACTGCACATTGGGGAAAAGGAAATAATCAGGCCTTTCAGTTTAGACTACTGAATACAAGCTCTGAACTGCCATTGATTCCAGGAGACCCAGAGCATCATTCTGGCCCACCAGTCAGAGTAGGAGCTTATGGAGGTCAGGTGATCAATGGAGTGTTAGCTACATCAGTCTCACAGTGAATCCAGTGGCTCCTTGAACCTTGCGGTTTTTCCCAGTTCCAGAATACATCATTGGAATACACACACTTAACATCTGGCAGAATTTCTACATTGTTTTCTGACCTGTGAAGTGAGGATTATTATGATGGGAAAGGCCAAGTGGAAGCAATTACAACTGCCTCTATCTAGGAAAATACTAAATCAAAAACAATACTGCGTTCCTGGAGGATTGCAGAGATTTGTGCTATCATTAAGGACTTGAAAGAGGCAGGGATGGTGATTCCCACCACTTCCTCATTCAGCTTCCCTATTTGGCCTGTGCAGAAGACAGATGTATCTCAGAGAATGTCTGTAAATTATTTAACATGAGTTTAACCAGGTGATGTCTTCAACTGCAGTGGCTATACTCGATGTTGTTTCTTTGCTTGAGCAAAGTAACACATCCCTGGTACATGGTTTGCAATTATTGATCTAGAAAATGCTTTTTGTCCATCTGTGCCCTGAAGGCTCAGGAGCATCATATGACATCAAGGAATTGCAAGTTAAAACAACAGCGAGATATACTACACGCCTCTTAGAATGGCCAAAATCCTAAATACTGGCAATGCCAAAGGCTGGTGGGATGTGGAGAAACAGTGGCTCTTGTTCTTTGCTGGGGATGCAAAATGGTGCGCACACATTGGAAGATAGTTTGGTGGTTTCTAGCAAAGCTAAACGTACTCACCCACCATATACTCCAGAAATTGTACTCCTTGGAATTTACCCAAATGAATGAAAAACTTACATCCACACATAAACCTACATATTGATTTTTACAGCAGCTTTATTCATAATTTCCAAAACTTGGAAGCAACATAGGTATTCTTCAGTAGGTGAATGGATAAACAATCTATGGTACATCCAGACAATGGAATATTATCCAGTGCTAAAAGAAATGAGCCATTAAGGCATGAAACACTTTAATACACATTAGGAAAAGAAGTTAATCTAGCAAGGCTACCCACTTTATAATTCCACCTATAGAACATTCTGGAAATGGCAAAACTATGGAGACTGTAAAAAGATCAGTGGTTGCCAAGGATTGGACAAGGGGGACAAATAGGCAGAGCAGAGAAAATTTTTAGGGTAGTGGAAATACTCTGCATGATACTATAGTAGTGGATACAAGTGATTATACATTTGTCCAAACCCACAGACGTACAACATTAGGAGTTGACAATGATGTCAAAGCAGATTCACCATTTCTAATAAATGTACCTCTGTCACGGGCGACATCAATGTTGGGGAAAGGTATGCATGTATATGGGCGTATATAAGAACTCCATACTTTTCACTCAATTTTGCTGTGAACCTAAAACGTATTTAAAAAGAAAAAAAAGGATATTCATTTAAAGAAACCCAAAAATCCAGTGAGAAAATGGGCAAAATACCTAAATATATGTTTCACCAAACAGGGTATACAAATTACATGTGAGCACATGAGAAATATATGGTATCATTAGCCATTAGGGAGATAAAAACCACAATGAGATATCAGAATGGCGGAAATAAAAAAATATGACAACAAATTTTGACAAGGATATGGATAGAATAAACCACTCATGCATAGCTGGTGGGAATGCATAATGGTCATGTTGCTCTAGAAAACATTTTGTCAGTTTCCTAAACAAACTTAACCTACAACCATCAGAGAAGACTTAGCAAGTCCCTGCGGCAACTATCCTCAAGAAAGCAAAATGTATATTCACACAAAAACCTAAACGTAAATGTTTATAGAAGCTTTTTTCATACTAGCCCCAAACTGGAAACAACCCAAATGCCTTTCAACAGGTAAATAGTTCAACGAACTGTAATACAGCCATACTTTGGAATACTACTCAGCAATAAAAAAGAATGAAATATTGATACATGCAGCAACCTGGATAGATCACCAAAGAATTGCGCTGAGTGAAAAAAAAATATTCCCAAAGGTTACAGATCATATTATTCCATTTATATAGCATTCTTGAAATGACAAAAATGGTAGAAAAAAGAGAACAGATGCATGGTTGTCAGGGTTTAATGAGAGGGTGATAGCAGGAGGGAGGTCATAGAGATGTTAAAGGGCAAGAGGAGGTACCTCGTGGTGATGAACTGTTCTGTATTTTGACTGTATCAATATAATTATCCTGGTCCTGTTATCGTAGTATAGTTTTGTAAGATGTTACCATTGGAGGAACTGGGTAAATGATATAGTGAATTCTTCTGAATTATTTATTACAACTGCATGTGATTGGAATATCGTCAAAAAATAAAAAGTTAAATGGAAAATATAGTAGATATCAAGATAGTTCACAATTGCCAAAAGGTAGCAGAAACTCAAATTCTCATCAAGTGATGAATGAATAAACACAGTGAGGTATGGTCATACAATAGAATATTATTCAATCATAAAAAGAATGCTGTGCTGATACGTGCTACAACATGGATGAACCTTGAAAACAATTTGCTAAGTGAAAAAGGTCAATCACAAAAGACCTTATACTGTATGATGGCATTTGTATGAAATATCCAGAATAGGTAAATCCATAGAGACTGAGAGACGATTAGTGGTTGCCAGGAGTTTGGGGGAATGGGGAGTGACTGTTTAATGAGTTTGAAATTTCCTTTTGCAGGATGAAACGTTTCTGGAACTAGATGGTGCACAACATACTACTCAATGCCACTGAATTAGTTCACTTTAAATGGTAGATTTTATGTTTTATGTATTTTATACCATAGTAGAAAAGAAAAATATAGTTAAAAGTGAGACATCAAAAAATAAAATATTTATTTTGGGGTGAGTGGATTATAAATAATTTTTATTTTCTCTTTTATACTTTTGTACTTTATGAATCTTTTAAATAAACATGTATTAATTTTGTCATCCTACAAATTTATAGAAAGAAATATCAATGTATATACTCTAATTCTGAAACCCAAAATTCAAGGAATGTTGGAGTTAGTGGAACAGAAGGAAGAAAGGGGATTTAAAACAAACTTTTTTTATTGTGGTAAATAAGAAACAAAACCACAAATTACATAGAATAGTATAATGAACTTCCACTTATCCATTGTCCAGCTTCAATATTCATCAACTCATGAACAATTTTATTTTATCTATATCCCATCTACATAGAAAGGATTAGTAAAAATTGCTGTGGGTGGGTGAAAAGAGCATGAGCTGTGAAATGAGACATATCTGTATTTTCATCTCAAACTCAAGAGTCCAGACCCTTGGGTTTGAATCCTAGTTCTTTTGACTGATTAGCAGGGTCTTTGGGGCTGGTTGCATAATCTTGGTTTCCTCCCCTGTCAAAAATGATAAAGTGTTGCTGAGTCATAAATGAAATGACATGTGGAAAAGAAACATAAGTATATAAGATATAAGTATATAACATAAACATAAGTATATAAGTATATAAGGTACAGGTTATTGGATTAACTGTACTAGCCATCTACTTTTTTTTTTTTAAACCTGAACATAAGACAGTCAGAAATCTGGATTTTTACAACTAAATTTATCTACACAAGAGTTTGTCAACATACATTTGGACACAGAGACTCCGTGTTTCAGATGGCCTGAGGCAGTCTCAGTTTCCTTCAACGGTCAGCCAAAATTATTGAGAGCCCTCTTTCACTTTCAAAGGGTTCCGGTTTGAATAACACATTTTATAGTCACCACTTATAAAGAAAAGACTGAAGTTTAAGAAAATGATATTCATGAAATTAAAAACAAATTACAATTAAGAAATCTAATAAATGAGTATTATGTACTCTTTAAAAGCATGGACTTTTCAATGTTGATGAACAGTTTTTTAAAAAAACAAGCATTTTTGTACGTCAACTGAATTTCCCTGATACTCAGCTATAATTTCGTATATGTTACAGAACAGGTTTTATGATTCTGGGTCATTCCCAGATGATTGTAGGCTGGTGTAAATATAAAGCTTTACAGGACTTAACTCTTACGCAGTGCTGTGATTTCATCAGTAATAACCCTATTTTCCTATTCTGCAAAGGCAAGCAGGTTAATTGCCTCATAAGAGAAGGGCTGTTAGAACCACATGAAGGAGTCCTTGTGGACAAATCAGATCACTGAAATAACCACAGTGCTAATGGCTTCTCCACTCCAATAAAAATCCAACTGCTACCATGCATGGCTCTGGTGCCCAACAATTGTAAAGTGTTTTACAATCACCTTTAACAAGCCTGTCTCACATCAACCCTGGGGGCACAAGCTGAAATCGCTGGACTTTCTTTGTAGCAGTAAAGTATGTTCATTCATTCAACATTGATTACTTTACATGTCCTACGTTTTACGCTAGGCGTTAGAGATACAAACATGTGTAAGGCATAGTCGATGGTCTGGCTGGTCACAAAGTTAGATGAGGCGTGCACTTTGAACTCCCAGAATCTGGGGATATGGAATTGGTTTTTGGGTGGTCAGGAAAAGCTTCCTTCAAAAGAAATCTTTGAGAAGAGACCTGAATGAATGAGATAGGGGGTCAGAGCATTCCAAGCAACAAGAACATGGTTGGTATATCCCCCTAAACAGCAAGGAGGCCAGTGCAGCTGGAACAGAGTGAACAAAGGGGAGAGTGAGTGGTCATGTAGAGAGGAAGTCAGAAAAGTGGAGGCAGGGCAGGCTGTGGAGATTGCATGGAAATTGGATTGTATTCTCAAAGTGTGCTTGGAAGCCACTGGATTTTAGAATTGTCAGCTTACAGGTAGCCTTTAAAGTCATGAGACTGGAAATTCAACAACGGAGTTAGTGTAGAACGTTGGGAGACTTAAAAAGAATAGCCAGTAAGTGGAGCAGAGAAGCCAGGCGAGAGTAGTGCCTCAGATGCCAAGTAAAAAAGGTGTTTAAGAAGGAAGGGGTGATCAGCTATGTCAAACGCCACTTTATTTATCCAGTGATCATTTACTGAGAACTCTCCCTCTTTTCTAAGCCCTGTGCTAGGTATTTGGGAGCCAAAGCAGAGCAAACTATGGTTATTGCCCGGGAGGAACTTGCAGTCCTGTGGAGGAGGTGGCCAGGTAAGCAGACCATGGTGATATAGTGTGGTCCGTGCTAAGGGTAGCATTTTCAGGGTACCATAGGAACATGCGCCTTCAGTATATATGACTTTCCTCTCAAACCCTTAGAGGCAAGTGATTGGTACGACCAGATCTTTTTTATGAGCATAGCGCACTGACTGATCGCTGCCAGAGATGTACTGACTGACATTCCAGGTTTTATTTCCTAAGAGGTGAGTTAAGTATAAGTCAAGTCTCTTGGGAGATATTTTCAGAATAGGCAAGGTATTGTTATAGTCATGAAAGTGATTGGTATTCTTACTCTTCTGCTTCTTATTCAAGCTAGAATTATACATGGAGAAAAAGTGCAAAAATGTATACTGGTCTCTATATATGGAAGTATCAGACAAATGTTCTTTATCTACAGCAATGGGGTTCCTTAAGGACATTTTCCAAGGATAAAGGAGCAGACTGGCAGAATTAGTAACATGCGCAACTTCCAAAGGAAGCTGAGTATTTGCTCAAGCAACTTGACTATTTCGATTCAGTTCACTCAAATGATCAATTCCGTTAAAAAAATCATTTGCTTGACTTCGTTTACTTGTCTGTAGACAAAACAACCACACAATTTATTTGGTGGACATGTTTATTTTAATGCCCCTTATCCTGTCCCGCAGGTCACAGTGTGGCATATAAACCTTTCAGAGAGGAAGTACAGCAGAGGAGTTCAAATCTCTTACTCGAGATTCAGTCTGCCTCGGTTTGAATCCTGGTTCCACTGTTCACTAGCTGGGTGACCTTGGGCAAGATACTTGGCCTCTCTATCCATTAGCGTTCTCATCTGTAAAATGGGGATACTGATAGAACATAACTCGGGGTTATTGCAAGTGTTAAATATGTTATTCTGTGCACTGTGCTTAGAAAGTTGTCTAGAGCATAGTGAGTGCAATATATGTGTTTGCTATTATTATCTGGCTCAACTTCACTGGTCTGGCCTTACCAGCTGCCACTTGCAAGCATGCCATCTCCTTCCAGATGACCAAAGCTCCTCAAAGAGCACAGCAGAGAGAGAGAAAAAACAGCTAGAGCTGATGGTGCCAGAGGAGATAGAGAGAACCAGACTGACTCAGATTATAGTTTGAAAGTTGGGGTGACAGTATTTCCTAATGGATTACATGTGTGTGTAGGGGGAAGGGAAAAGAAGTTTAAAAAGAAAAAGACTCCTAGATTTTTAGCTGGAGCAATTGCATAGAAGCAGCTTGGGAGAGGGGCTTGTATTCTGGTTAGGACACATTATGGATTTTGAGCATCTCAAAGCACAGGCGTCAAGTAGGCAGTGGATAATGCAGCTGGAGTTCATGGGAAGAAGTCAGAGCTGCAGATATAAATTTGAGAGTCGTTATTATATAGAGAATACCTAAAGTACAAAGCCATGGGAATAGTTGAATTCACCTAGGGGCTAATAATAGCATGTATCTTTTAGGATCGTTATAAAGATTATATGAGTAAGCCATGTAAAGTACTTGGCACAGTTCCTGGCACATAGTAAGTAGGTAATAAATAACTATTGTTATGATTATCAAGAACAATTTATTGTTAATGGGAATTACGGTCCTTTGCTGCTTGGAGATGTGCCTCCAAACCTTTACCCTATCATGGCATATATAGAAAATGATAACATGGCACAACACACTAGGATAACCTTCGCTGCCAGAGGCTCTGGTTCAGTTCCTGTCCAGCCACCCTAAGGGATATATGTATCAATTCTCAGTACCATACTGCATCACGTCTAGGGAAGTTCTAACCTGGAGCCTTGATATGAAGTCGGACAATTAAGTTTGTGAACTCATCCTAGAAAAAGTGCTACATACCTCGTTGTTGAGTATCACTATGGTCACCTTCAAAGTGCTCCCCTTGGGAAGCTATGCACCGACACCAGCGCCTAGTCCACCCTTCAAAGCAATTCTGGAACTCTTTTTCTGGAATGGCCATCAGAGCTGTCGTCGTATTACCCTTGATGTCCTGAATGTCATCAACATGTCTTGCTTCCAATATTTCTTTTATCTTCGGGTAAAGAAAGGAGCCACTGGGGGCCAGATCAGGTGAGTAGGGAGGGTGTTCCAATACAGTTATTTGTTTCCTGGCTAAAAACTCCCTCACAGACAGTGCCATGTGAGCTGGTGCATTGTCGTGATGCAAGAGCCATGAATTGTTGGCGAAAAGTTCAGATTGTCTAACTTTTTCATGCAGCGTTTTCAACACTTCCAAATACTAAACTTGGTTCACTGTCCAGTTGGTACAAATTCATAACAAATAATCCCTCTGATGTCAAAAAATTTAGCAACATCGTTGCAACAAGTTCACAAACTTAGTCGTCAGACCTCCTACTTAGGGTATGACGTGTGGACCCAAAGCACAGCATCCACTGGGAGCTTGTTTTCTCCTGCGGAATCTCTGGCCCACCGAATCTAAATATGCATTCTTACAAGCTTTCCAGGCGATTCCTGTGTACCTTAAAGTTTGAGAAGCACTGATTTATAGAAGTGTTGTGCAAATCTTAAATAAACAATATTCATTAAAACTGATATGAATTCATTGTCAAATTTGAGATAATTATTTCCTCTTTTCTCCTTGCTTTCAACACAATGTATATATTGTGTCTATTATATGGTGGTCATGTGGAGAAATTTACAACCGGGTTGTTTTTGCATGGGAGGACTTCTCTGTGGTGTGTGGAAAGCTCTGGAGTTCATTGTTTGCTTAATTAAGTGTTTTCCATTTTACAAGGGCACTTAATCCCCACATTGTAACTATGTCTATACATGATGGCTGACCTGGGACCATTCTTTACTCTTGCAGCTGTGACAGTTTATCTTAGTGTTGGAGTTCGTGGTGGGAAACTTGACACCTCACTTGGAGCCGCATTAATGGCTGCTTCTGAATTGAGCTAATTCCATTTGGCCTGGGATGACGACTCTGAAGCATATTGGAGAAATGACGTACTGTTTACTAAATTTGGTTTAGATAGAGGGGAATGTGGCTAATTCGGGCCTCCACAAAAACTCATTTTTTTCCCAGATCCAAGTTTTATTTCCTGAATTACCCAGCTAATCTTATCATTCAAAATTTTCATTTGTCCCCTATAGAGCCTACTAGAGGCTAGGCTAGCTGATAAGAAAATGACTCATGTATATTTTTCATGTCAAAATATTTTTAAAAAGCAAGCTAATGGTTTTAATGAAAATACTATATATACAGTTTAGTTTAGAAATATCCAAACTTCTTTCCCTAGCAAGTGGAATCCTGAGGCTCTCACTCCTGAGAGTCTGGCTTGACTCACAACAGTGTATGTTGAGCCACGGAAGTTCTCCCGCTAGACATTCCAGAAACAAAAGATGTGGGTCAGGAACCAATAAGAAGATCAAAGGAAATGTTAACTGAGAGGGAGAGGCAGTCCTTAGATAGAAGTTTGCTTCCTCTTCTTCAACTAAAAACAGCCTTAGGGGCAAGCAGGAAAGGAATCTGCTTGAGTGTGTCTATCTGAGGAGGGAGAGACCCTGGAGACATCCTGACACATTCAATCTTAGAAGAAAATAGTTTTCTATAGTACCCACAGCCTTACCCATATGTGGTCAAAAAATTTTCAGAGAAGGTGTTTGCATAAGATAGGACTAGTACATCTTTGAGTTTAGTTACCCTGGGTCCAAGCTATGTATTCCACAAAGTCTTACGGCCATCTGCCCTAGAACACTTACGGCAAGGTAGCTTGTGAAGGTTTTGAAGGGCAATGGGCTGCATAGGAAAGAAACAGAATCACATATTTGGTCTTTGTCATGTTGGTGGTTGATATATTGACATGGGAATGCAGGGGCAAAACTTTCCCAGTGGTAAAAATTGATGAAGGAGGCTCACTGAGCAAAGGAAATCTATCAGAAGAGGACCCTGGACATAGGGGAAGCCAGCTACCAGTTTACGATGTGGCTATGGAGAAGGTCCTACCACTCTTGGAGCTTTCGTTGGCCTATTTGACAAAGAGTTTGGACTAAAAAGAACTCAGGGGGCTCTATTGGCTCTGATATTCATTTTTAGGGGGGAGGGAAGGGGAACAGGACTGGGGAACAGGTATGTTTTTCCCAGGACTCTCATCAGCTCCATCCAAGTGAAGTTGTTGTCCTTTCAATCTTAGTTGTGGAGGGCACAGCTCAGCTCCAGGTCCAGTTGCCATTGTTAGTTGCAGGGGGCGCAGCCCACCATCCCTTGTGTGAGTCAAACCGGCACCCTTGTGGTTGAGAGCCTGCGCTCCAACCAACTGAGCCATCTGGCCACTTGGGAGCTCAGCAGCAGTTCATTGACTGCATTCTAGTTGTGGAGGGCGCAGCTCGCTGGCCCATGTGGGAATTGAACCAGCAGCCCTGTTGCCCAGAGCCCGCACTCTGACCAACTGAGCCACCTGTGCTCCCCTGGCTCTGATATTCTGAATTGAGCTAATTCCATTTGGCCAATCCTAATCGTAGGCTGGCAATGTCAATCTGAATTTCAGGAAGGGGTATGTCAAAGATTTCTAAAAATAGCCATCAAATCAAAATCTCAACTGGTATTATCCTCAAAATGTTTCTTTTTTAACAGTCACTTCAGGGAAAGAAATCTAGGCTACAAAAGTAATAGAATTCTGAATTGGGGAACTTTTAAGAGGAGACATCAAATCGAGTCCTTGGTTCCATGCTCCGTTCCACGCTCAGCTTGAAGCGCTCCAGGCTGTAACTGACAGAAGGCTTGTGACATGAGGCAATGTATAGAAGCCAGATAACTCTCGCTGCTCACTTTGCAGTGATCTGTAGACAACCCTCAGTCACCATGACCAATCAGAAACAAAGAGGGGTCATAATCATCAGGAGGAAGAAACAAGCATTGTGTATGTTGAAAATAGACATGATGAAATCAAACATGACATTTTTCATTACCTGTTGGAATTTCAGGAGAGCAGTTATCATGCTCTTTCATTGGCTATCTTTGTTCACTGTGCATTTTCAGAGAACATAATGACATGGCAGTCATTTTCACTTTTGCAGAACGATTGTTTTTTTCAGAACCTATCACCCTAATTAAATTGTTTCCCCCAAATACTTAAAGAAAACATGCATTTAAATCATTGAGTACATTTTCCGTTCCGATTAATGTTCATGCAAGTGAGAAATCATAAAACGACAATGTGAAGTTGAATAACAATAAAATGAATGACTAAGATCTACTAAAATAAAATGTAAATATTGAACATGCCTCAGTTTTTCATTTCAAGTAGTTAAAGCAACACTAACTCATAATTATGGTACAAACTATGGAAAACCATCAGCCAAACACCAGGCAAAATTTGAAGTAAACCACATCTGCTTACACAATCTCAGTTTAAAAAGGATTTTTAGAATTCAAGGCAAAGCTGCACCATCAGCACTTTTTATGTCATTCTTCTTGAAGCCCTTTACTCTGAGATAGGTGATATGAATAGACCAACTTTTTGGCTTGAAATTGGAGGATCTATGTTTGCGTACCCACTCTGCCACTACTCTTGGCTGTGTGACCTCTAGAAAATCACTTAACTTCTCAGATCTTTCATTTCCTCAGCCATAAAAGAGATGATCTATTTTCACGAGACAGTTGTGTCAAATAAGATACAATAATAAGATGTAATAAACAATCTTTTCACACAGTAAAACACAATTAAACCTTTGGCACGGTGAATCTGTTATCTAAACTGCATAGCAAACCACTCGAAAACTTCATGGTTTAAAAGAACGATTTTCCTATCATATTTCTCACTATCTCTGACCTTCCAGAATTTAGGAAGGGCTTAACTGAGCCATTCTGACTTGGGGTTTATCACAGAGTTCTAGGGTCTCCATATGTTCTCTCTGTCAGATGGAAGCCAGGCTTTTTTCATTTATCATGCATTGTTATTATGCAGGTATTTCTAAATCAAGCTCCAAATTTTTTTTGCTTTATCTGTAAAAAGCAATATCACAAACAGGTGTTCATTCTTTGTCCTTAACCTTTGTAACGCAAGGTGAGGAAAAAGGCACTACTACCGTGTCTCCCCGAAAATAAGACCTAACCGGAAAATAAGCCCTAGCATGATTTTTCAGGATGACGTCCCCTGAACATAAGCCCTAATGCGTCTTTTGGAGCAAAAATTAATATAAGATCCGGTCTTATTTTTGGGGAAATGCGGTATTTGCATACTTTTGCTAATACAAGAAACTTGAAATTCAACTAGAAAGTAAGCAATTCATTTGTGACAGATACAAACTGAACACCGTTATTTTGCATATTCAAAGTGATTTCTGCATTTGTGACAGACACTGCAACTGTAGTTGCTTCTTCGAGAATTGGATTTTGATGAAGAAATCACGCAATAGCTGTGTGATAAAAGGCGACGCACAACTTGTCTGAGCTTCAATTTACTTGACTGCAAAGTAGAGGTAAAGCCTGTTCTGGCCTCGTTATAGGAAACGAGAGCTTAAGAAAACATGAAACTGTAAAGTTCATGTAGATCTCATGAAAGCTTTGTTAATTCATATGAATAGATGTATCTTTACTTGGTTAAGTGTACACAAATAGTATTCATTTAAAAGCCCATATTTATTGGTGCCCACTATGTGCCAGGTGTAATTCTAGGTGCCAAGGATGTCAGTTTACAAAACACAACAGAACAGTCTGACTTTCCTTGAACTTTTCATTCTAGTGGGGAAAGATATAACATAAACAAGTCAACAAGTAATTACCCAGCTTATCAGATGTTGGTGATAGGTGCTATGGAGAACAAAGGCTAGAGTGGGTGAGGAGAGCCATGGTGATGGAGATATGTCTGTGCATTGGATGGAGGAAGGGATATTAGTTTATATAGATAGGATAATCTAAGAAGACCTCTCTGATAAGGTACCATTTGAAATAAGGTAAATTCGAGAATTTTATGTCATGGCATTAGGATAATCCAGAGTCATGAAAAACAATTTTTTTTAACTTACTTAATTATACATTATTTATTTTAAAATATGTTCATTTTAAAACTGCACACAATATTGGTTTGAAAAAAGTGGAATTTCATCAAGGTGGTAGTAACTAGTTTCCTATCATCTTTATTTGAATAATGAGAATTGTTTCCAATCAGTGATTTTCTCCTATTTTGTTTATGTAGAACAGGCCCAAGGGGTTCCCTTTCTCTTAATAGCCCTGATTTATATAGTGTCTTCTATGTGCCATACATTTTCTATCTATTACCTTATCTCTCAACCCAACAATGATCCTGAAAGGTAGGTACTGTTGTACTCATTATGGGCGTTTAAGGAAACTATATTTAGTTATCTAATTGCATCCTGACAACAATCTGTGACTCCAGTATTTCTAAATCAATTTTAAACAAAAGGAAATACTTGCAGAAGTCATGTGCTCCAAGGTCACACACCCACTAGATGGCAGAACCAAGATTTTAACTTAGATTTGCTTGACTCTGACATTGCCGTTCTTTTCCTCCGCACCATGCTGCCTTCCCCATCCCTAGATAATTAAAATGAAATACTTCTCTCTTGGAATCTGTTCCAATGGGTTCCAACATCCTGCCAGTTTCTCACTCCCTGCTTTGTGGCTTCTGAAACAAGTTTAGCAAAAATTGAGATTTAGCCATGGATAACTAATCCATAATGGTTAATGAAGGAGAACATGGGGCTTTCTGCATTTCAACTAGAATCTCTGAACATGACATCAAGTAATGAAAGTACTATACCTTATTCAATATCATATTCGTTATTTCTCTTTGATTGGCACACAATGTCCTTTGTGTCTTTGCAAAATGCAAGAGGCTTTTTCTTGAAGCTGATGATATGAAAAGTGATGTGAACGCTTATACAACGTCTGACAATAAAGTTTGTGAACTTGTTGCAACGATGTTGCTAAACTTTTTTAATATCAGAGGGATTATTCATTATGAATTTGTACCAACAGTTAATCAGGTTTACTACTTGGAAGTGCTGGAAAGGCTGTGTGTAAAAGTGAGACGACTTGAACTTCTCGCCAGCAATTCATGGCTCTTGCATCACAACAATGCACCAGCTCACACGGCACTGTCTGTGAGGGAGTTTTTAGCCAGTAAACAAATAACTGTATTGGAACACCCTCCCTACTCACCTGATCTGGCCCTCAATGACTTCTTTCTTTACCTGAAGATAAAGGAAATATTGAAAGGAAGACGTGTTGATGACATTCAAGACATCGAGGGTCATACGACGACAGTTCTGATGGCCATTTCAGAAAGAGAGTTCCAAAATTGCTTTGAAGGGTGGACTATTCGCTCGTGTCGGTGCATAGCTTCCCAAGGGGAGTACTTTGAAGGTGACCGTAGTGATATTCAGCAGTGAGGTATGTAGCACTTTTTCTAAGATCAGTTCACGAACTTAATTGTCCGACCTCGTATATGACTAGTCTTTAAGATGTAAGGGATACTGATACTGGGCTGCTCTGTCCGTATGATACAGGAGCCCCTACAAAGAGAGTGAGTTTGCTCCTAAGTCAGGTTGTAGATTTCCTCATCGATGCTATCCTTAACACCTCATTCTTCCTCGCCAACACCCCTCATGCCTCATTAGTCAGCAAATCCTGCAAATTCTGCCTCTAAAATCTTATTTCGTCGTCCATAAGCACCACGTTGGTTTGAACCATCATTTCTTCCCTGGACTATTGCAGAGACCTCCTCCCTATCTGATCTTCTGTTTCCCCCTCTTATCACCTCCTGTCCATCTTGCATACAGCAGCCACAGCCAGCTGTGAAAAACGGAAATCTGATGATGTCATCAGACTCCCTTCCCAATTCCAGATTTTCCAAAAGCCTTCTATGGCTCTTGGAATAAAGACCAAACTCTTTACTGTAACCTATGAAGCTCTAGATGCTCTGGCTCCTGCTAATATGTCAGCACCATCTCCAGACGTTTCCCATCACTATGTCTGTTTTTACCCCTCATGGCATTTCCACTGCCCTGCATGAGGCTTAGCCCACAGTAGATGCTCTGTAAATAGTTCTTGAATGAATGAAAATACTTTTTTTTTAAACAATTTATGCATTCACCTTGTCTGTCAACCTGGTGGTCATGTTGGAGTGAAAGCTGAGCCCTGCCTTCCTGATAACAGAAAAATGTAGAACAGAGCAAATTTAACAATCTGCATGAAGTCATAAGGCAGGTGCAAATACCTGGACCAAGATACCTTTAAAATCCCGATTTTGCACATCAACTATTTCTTCAAGACATTTTCTGGGGAGCAATCTATTGCACATATAGAAAGAACTGCTTAGTTCAGGCTGGGTCTGTAGGAGTATTTTTATATGGATCAAATTAGATTTGTGAGCATGTTGTGAGACACTATTGGAAACTGGTCAGTATTTTTTCCTCACCCTAGATACTTTAACCAGCTTTCTCAATCTATTGCCAGCAGTGTTATCTCTAGGATTTGCACAGGGTACCTTCCTTTGCCAGTCGTGACTCACTGTCTCTTGCTCTAATCTTCGCGGGCTATCTAAAACCTTTGGCTCCGTGGTTCTGACTTTGGCTTCTAGCCTTCCTTGTTCTCATGACCCATTGGAAACATATTCCTCTGGTGGTAGTCTGGGAAGCCTCTCCTGGAAGCTGTTTGGTGGCTGCCCTCTGGTTTCACACATGACAGCTGTGGGCAACACTCTGCCCTGTTCCTGGCAGCCTGGCTCTGCTGCCTGGCATGGCTGGGTCCAGCAGTTCTACGCTGGGAAGGGGACTGGATAGAGAGCTCTAGTAACTTTATAGCATTCACATTTCTGCCTAATTAATTCATGACTATAAAGATAAAAATGGTCTTGATTATATAATCACCAAATCGGAATGAGTAGTCCAGTTAATGTAATGTTATTTAATGAAATATGTCACCCCTACTCTTACATTTATTTGGAAATTCACTTCAATTAGCCAGAGATAAGAACTGTCACTAGAGTTCCTTCTAATCTGACTTGAAAAAAACAGCTAACATTTCCAAGAATGTAGCTCGAAGAGTGATTTTATGGATCCTATTTAATCCCCCAAATTTATCATTTCTACGTGCCTGGAATCCACGTGTACCAAGAGCTCAGTCTCCTTTTTTCCCCAAGTCTTAGATTGTTCTCCAAGGAACTCACATGGTCCCAGATCCAGCTGTGTGCACTTATCTTGTGGTATGACATTTCATTTTAATAGTTTGGCATCCATCCTTAAACTCTTGGGAACACAAATTGGAATTTTCTTTGGGCGATCAGCATCCTCTCCTCACAGTCCATGTGCACACGCCAGCTTAGACATGTGGAATCAGAATATCACAGTCTCCTGGCAAATGGTTTTTAGCTTAAGGATAGGCACCTAATTCATGCTGAGCAAATGAATGCACTCTTTAGACTTTTGCTTTTACTATTGAGACGGCCATGCTCTCATCTCTTCTGGGTTTGGACCTATGGGGATAAAAACGGGTATAGAGAGCCTTGCAACAAGGAAGGGAAAACCTGAGTGAGAATGCAGCCAATACAAAAGAAAGCAGAGCCAGGAGACGGAGAGTCTGGGTGCAGATAACCAGGAGCAAGCCACCTTTACCCCTAGAATTTTCATTTATGGAAACTAATATAATTCTTTTATTTGCTTAAGCAAGTCTGGGGTGATTTTCTTTCACCTGGAATTGCAAGAATCCTGACTAAATCAAAACTATTTTATCTCTTTGAATCCCTCCAATGCAGCTTAAGGAAGTGTGTTCTTTGAATAAGAGTCCACGTTAGGTTAACTATCTTTACTGTGGATACCAGCATTTACCCATATGTACACCAAACCTTTTATGAGGCATCTGTCCCCAATCTCATTGATTTACTAGCTTCATTAGGTTGTTGCAATACTCAAATGCCTAACATTTTATTATGAAAGTTTTCAAACATGCTCAGAAGAGTTGAAAGTATTTACAGTGAACAATCATGAACGTAACAACTAGATCCTACTATTAACATTTTACTGTACTTGATTCTTCATATCTATCCCTCCATCCATCTCTCAACCCACCTTATTTTTGGGTGTACTTCAAACTAAGTTACAGATATTGTTACACTTCCTGCTAAATACTTTGCATACAGCTCTGTTTTTAACTCAGTGAAACTTTTGGCAACTCACCCTCACTGGGCCTTGGTTTCCTCATATGAAAAAACGAAGAGGTTATTTTAGGTGACCTCTAAGCGCCCTTTCCAGGTCTGACATTTTGCACAGTTCTCTGATATTTGCCTTTTTAATTGATTGACATGCTTGTGCAAAATGCTCTCTTGTTAGATTCAAAAAGGATTAACATAGAAAATATATTTTATCTATGGAATATTTACCTAACTGAAGCCTGTTTGGTTTAGACGACACTGATAACCAGTCCACTATGATTTTGAGCCAAAGCAGATGTCTTTAGGGGTCTAGGGGAAAAGAAAATAAAGTATCAGGAGGATATTTTTTGAAATTATGAGAAGACTACCATCTTATCCAGGAAAGGAGAAAAGGGAAAGAGCATGCAAGAGAAAATGAATTCTAATGAAAATGAAAGTCTTCCAGTCCTGGGGAGGAAGGAGATCAAAAATATGATGGCCAGACAGCAGAACAGCAGAAGTCGGAGGTCTGAGTCCCCTGAACCTGACAACATTATCCCTTGTTTAGTTAATGTTAGGGCATCTCTGTCAGAATAGTCTTTTACACTGATGGTCTTTAGGGACTAAGAAAATGGCTTCAAACAAACAAACAAACAAACAAACAAAAAAAGACATCATGAAAGACAGCCTGACAGAGAACTGACTATTTCTAGAGACAAGAAGCAAAAGAGAGAACACCCAGGTATAAATTATTGAAGGAAACAATCAGACCAAATGGGGACCACAACCCTGCCTTGCTGTGGACAGCCTGCTCTACCAGGCCAGGCTGTATTAAAACAGTCTCAACTTCTGATTTCTTTGAGGGCCCCTGAAATGGCTCCTTCAGTGGGGATGCAAGTTAGTTACTATGGCTCTGAGGCAGGGCCCTTGCCATATGACGCAAGTTCTAATTCCCACTGAAGCAGCCCTGTGCAGACGGAGGTCCCTCCCAATATCCCACTCTTTTGACTACAAAGACTCTTCTGGATTATTTTGAATGATTCAGGTCAGAATAAAACTATCAGTGAAATTCTTCATAACTGTCATCATCTTCCATGCAAAGGCCCCTTTCACAAAACTTTCCGCATTTAAGTACATGTGTGAAATAAGAGGGCCTCAGAGCTTCTTGGGATGGCCTTTATGCATGCGACATGATCAGTCCCATTGAATATAGATGAGTATTAAAATTCTTATGTGTATTGGGGATCAAGGAATCTGGATAAAAAGTGATGTGTGGTTATTTGGTCACAGTCCATCAGTTTCAGATCGAAACTAGGAAGAAGTAGTCATTCACATGCCATTTGTATTAGGGGAATAATACTGTAGAAAATCTAAAAATAATCAGGAAAACTGCATCTCAAATAGCATTTTCCTTTTTCAATTTTAACACTCTATTGCTTATGATGATGGCTCATTAGGCACTGTCAAACACTTCAGATCCAAATCTCAAGTTTATTTGAAAATGGCTAGATTAATTTGGCATTCGAGTACCCAGTTACTGCAGGCATGCCAAAGTTTGTTAACCTTGTATAGACTTTGATTAGACCATCATTCTTTCTCTCTAATCCTTATTGGTCCAAGGCTATGTTTATGTGTGTGTTCCATTTTGCCTTAAAAATATTTCTGGAAAGTGGAGACAAAAATGAAAGATTGTGTGAAGCCACCATGATATAGGATTTCGGAATAGAGTTCTGG
Source organism: Rhinolophus sinicus (assembly GCF_036562045.2). NCBI lineage: Eukaryota > Metazoa > Chordata > Mammalia > Chiroptera > Rhinolophidae > Rhinolophus > Rhinolophus sinicus. The sequence continues at coordinate 104,159,751 of NC_133768.1, read as the reverse complement.
TCTAGAATTCAAGCTAGAATATGCAGTATAGATTATGGAAATTAGCAGCTGTGTGGTCTCTTTATTTGATTGTTTCTTATGAGCAACGTGCTTGATTAGCTCCCTATCCTTTTAAATGGAATTAAAAATAATTATGTGTCTTGCCTCCAAAGCCCTTTATTGAGGATAACAATAAACTGTCCAATGTTCGAATCATTGTATGATACATTTATATGATTATTAAATGCTCGTAAATTGCCAGTTAACACTGCATGTATTTACTACCCAGTAAAACAAGTGCTGACCCATCTCTTTAAACAACTGGGGAGCATTCATCTTGGCTTAAGTCATTGTTTCAGCTTGGGAAAACTCTGCTAACGTACCAGCCAGCCAGCCAGCCAGCATATCATCTTTCGTCTGCATTTATTAACGGCTTAGAATGTCCATCTGTTGTCCTTAGTAAATGGAACACTATGAAAAAAAAGCATTCATTGAGTCAATCTATATATAACTGTTCTCTTTATGGAGAAAAGCTCCTTGGAATGTTCTTCATAAATTAGAAACAAGGGACAAGTGTTGGTCGGAGAGAACTCATCCAAGTAGCTGAACTTTTATGACACACAGCAGATTTCTCTCATCCTGGGAGAAGATAAATATATCTGTTTCAGATAGAACAAAAACCATCAATAGAACATTTCCCCGAAATATCTCACATCACATTTATTTAGACTTTGGTGATGGTTTGCTGGGTGGTATCGAATGCAACAAGAGAACAAAATGAACAAATCTTTCATGTGGATTTGTGTTCACATAACCTTATGCACTGATTCTGTCTTGTTTGTGGTCGGGGGTAGATCTGAAATTCAGGAAAGCTGTGAGGGTACAAGTGCACTACAGATACTATTCCAAGAATTTTAGCAGATTTGTTTGTGGCCCTGCCAAGGTGAAATTGCAGTTGAAGTTGGACCATTTGATGACATTCTAGTGAAGAGTACTGAGGGCTCCAACCACATGCAAGTGGCTCAAAGTGGGTTAACTTTAGATGAAAGTAATATAATAACGACACATGCACAGGGAATTTTAACGTCTATTGGGAGTTAAATAACCCTATGTGAAATTAGGGTTAGGCATTAGGGTTAGTAGAAAGGTATAATTTTACTTGAACATATTGTTTTGATATACAGTATATAAGAAGAAGGAAACTATAAAATCATTGCTTGGAAGCCATAATTACATCACCTCAGTCTGATGCCATGGAGTCTAACAGCAATATAATTAGTATAATCATGCTGATCATGGTGGTGATATTAAGGGCTAGATTTCTGGGAATGTAAACTGTTGACATGCAACACAATATATAAATGGAAGAACTGCATCTAGACATAGATAATATGGAAAAAAAACTATTAGATAAAAATACATCATTTCTAGTAGAAAAGAGGCAAATTTAATTTGGAGACATCAGTTGCAAATTTACCATAATAAGATTCTCGGTTCATGCTACCTACAATAATTCAGTCTGAAGTATCCTTGACAAATTAGCAATGCCTCTTTCTGGGAGCTTATTTGACTTGGAAAGTGAATTTGATAAGTGTTGGTTTGTAATATAAACGATCAAGGGTTGATGTCTGCAACTTGTCTACAAGTTGTCGTCATCTGTTTAATTTCTTTCAAGTCTACCTCCATTCATCTCCTCCTCTGAGAGGTGAATAAAAGGGGAAAATAGGTCATGATAAAGAGGGTATTTTATTTCACTTTAAGTCAGCTTTGCAAAATCTGGTTTTAGATAGGCGCTTTTTTTCCCTAATAGTGGCTTTACAATTGATAAATAGTAAATAAGGATGAAAATGCAAATCAGGGTTCATCTTCCTTTGACAAAGAATTGAAAGCTTTTTATTTACATCTAATTTGAGGACACTTAAATAGCAATATTGGTAAATATTTACACTTCTGTAATCTTTGTGAGCCCTCGTCTTCACTGAATTACATAATATTGTGTGTGTGGAAAGAAGAAATGACTTAATGGTAATTTCATTTACTGTAATCTCTCAACTTCCCCTCAGGATAACATTCATTACCAGACTTAGCTAACGGAAGAAAACGGAATTAAGTTTATGTGTCAACTCTTTGTAGTAGTCTTTTAATATATGTCTACTTGCATATCATAGATAGTATAGAGCTATGTCTTTAATGAACTATGAAAAATGAGAGTTATGGGATGGATTCGTGTTCTCATTTTATCCTTGTTCATCTTGTCCTCATTCACTTTGCTTTCGAAATCTGTATTTCCTTCTTGGCCACGGTATGGCAGGTTTCGTGGCCATATAGGAAAAGGAATTGATTATGCATCCAACTGACCTGAAGTCAATTGTTGTCTTCTGGAGTTTATTTTCTGGGATGACAAGGACCATCTCAGGTTGCTTTTCCATATAGTTCATGACTCCCTGAGCAGCTCTTAATTTTCGCTCAGAAAATAACGAATGTATTGAAATTTGGGATATAAATTTGTATTTTTTAACCAGCTTTTCCTCCTGTATTTTTTAACCTAAACCCAGATACTCAATAGCCAGAAACCCTGAGAATCAGTCATTCTTGACTGTTTTATCCCATCTCTGCATCCTACTCCCACTCCGTCAATCACTAAGCCTTGTTGGTTCTGCTCCTTAGATACCCCTGGAAGCCGCTCTGTCTTTTCCATTGGGACTACCTAATATCTTAGCTCAGGTCTCCTCCACTCTCAGATGTAATATCGCCACAGTCTCTAAACTGGTCTTGTCTTTCATCTTGTATGTTTCCAGTTCATACTCAGGGTTGCCACCAGTGTGATCTACCTTTAAAAACTGCTCATGACACTCCCCAGTTTAAGCATTTCAAGGAACTTTTCATTATTCATGGCAAAAGGAACAATGTCCATTGTCTATAGAGGTTAGGCAGGCAATAGAAATTAATAGAAGCTGACCCCGGGAGGATAATGTAGCAAACTAGAGCGTCCACAGCCTATGCAAAGGAGACAGCCACAACTCAGCTCCAGCCCATGGTTGCATGCAGAGTTGTGGGCCACTTTTGCCTGATGGCTTTTTTTTTTCCTCCTCAAAACAAATTAGAAACCCACACTTTCATGGTCAAAGTCTTGATTTTTAAATGTTGGCAATGAACTTATTTCCTTAATCCTTCATGGGTGAGGAAAACAAAATAGGTCTGCAGGCTGCTGGCACTGTTGTTCACCAGTTCACAGCTTCTATCCTCGAGGATAAAGTCTGAGTCTCTTAATGTGCTATACAAAGTCCTTTATGAGCTCTTTCAGGCCTCATCTCGAGCCTCATTTCTCACAGCTCCTGTCAGTTCTACCTTCGAAAATTGCTCTCAAAATCCTTCTATTTCTCTCCGTCTCCACTGCCACTCCCCGATTTCAGGCCATCATAATCTCTTCCCTGGATTACTGCAATAGCCTCTTAACTGGTCTCTCTGCTTCAAATCTCTCCTGGTCCCAAACCATTTTTCAAGCTGTGATCTTCATAAATGTAACAGTATGATTTATTGAGAATTTTGTGTGGCTGGGTAACCTATTGAGAAATTACGCAGTGCTTTGTTTTCCTCTTCTGCAACTCGTCAGGAAGAGATGAAAGGCATTTTTCCATTTCCCAGGAGAGGCAGCTAGGGCTGTGTGTTCTAAAGAGAGATGCATTAGAGTGGCTCTCAGCAGAATGTCTGCTGGCCTGGCTAGGGAGCTGGGCTAAGGAACTCCACATGACTCCAGGAAATTCTTACCTCATGGAGTAGAGCTACCGCTGGCTAGTGGGGAACCAGACCCTGCAGAGTGCAGAGCTGGACATCTGTGAACTCCGTTAGACTGGTAATTGTTTTGTAATCATCTCTGTACCTAGATTTGGGTATGGTGCCTAGTATTCAATATCTACACAGTAAATATTATTGGGCTTCTTGTGGGATTGAGCTGAAAACATTACATGGCTCTTTGGGAAGGTATGGGTCCTCTCCTTAGAAATTTTAGTATAGTTTTGGAACATTTAGGGACTACACCTCCAAAATCACCTATAGACCTGTCATGGGCTTAGCTTTCATCTGTGAAGTTACCTCTTAAAACTCACAAATTCCTGGACAAGAGTACGGGTATGTACTTATTGGTGACAAGTGGTTTTCCAATGTCCAAAACAGACAAAACCTAGAAAGAGACCAAACTGATGAAACAAAAAGTATTCGTATGCTTTGGGCAAAATAACAAGGACTTAAGAATAAGTACCGTGGTACCTCGGTTTTCGAACGTCTCTATTGACAGACATTTTGGTTTACGAACGCCATAAATTTCATGGATCTATGGTATCATTAGATAGTGAAACTCATGCTAAATTTTCAGTTTTAGGGGTTGATTTTAAAGGTGTGGAATGGATTAAACCATTTTGCATTACTTTCTATGGGGAAACTGTGCCTCGGTTTTCGAACGTTTCAGAACTCAAACTGTCTTCCAGGACGGATTATGTTAAAAAACCGAGGTACTATTGTATTGCTTAAAAGAAAGAAACAAATTCACTTTCTCTTTTAGAAGATGTTGTTTCAGTTCTATCTCCATAAATTAAGTACAAGATTCCTTAGAACTCTGGAATAAAACACTGTAACTTGGAAACATGTACCTTGTTTATTTCAACTTTCCATTTCCTATAGGGAATGGGCAAATAGTTTCATCTCACATGCTAACTCTGAGAAGAGAGCCCTATAATATTCTTGGTCATCCTATACCTAACATTGAAATAAACTAACAGTAACTCTTACTAGAGGTGCACTGTTTAGAAGAATTTTGAGGTTAAGTCCAGATTCAGTGGGAAGATTTTCATGATTACAGTAGAATGTTGGCCATGGACATGGGACTTGATTGGCTGATGGCACTTGGGCCACATATCCCCATGGGCCCCATATCCCCCTTGGCTGTATCTCTCCCATGGGCCACATATATTCCTTGGGCTACATATTCCCCATGCTATCTTGATGAACGATTCATGCCTGTTCAGTTTATTTCCTCCATAAAGGTCCTGGAAGAAGTTATCATTTTATTTGATCTTTAGTAAACCTCCTTCAATTTATAGAGAAAGATTGACTTGAGAGGTAGGAACTTACTACTTACTCGAGGGCTGTAAATTATGGGTGAGCCCACTCATCAATTCTAAGTGAGCCTGACGTAATAAAGTCTAGTAGTTAATTGATGAGTTCTGGAATCTTATGTAATAGAATTTAGTTCTATTTGCCACTTACTGGTAGAGTGTCTACTGGCTTAAGTACCTTACTCTAAGCCTTCTTATATTAATCTGAAAAACGATTAATCTGATCAATGCCTAGCAAGTTTTTTTGAAGATGAAATGAAATAATAAACAGAGAGTTCTTATTACAATACCTGGCACATAGTAAGTACTCTATTCATGGAAATAATTATACTAATGACTATTATCCTACAAGATAGAGGCAACAGAGGATACTTTGTACTGCAAGTTTTCTCTAACAAGATTATCAAACAAATCAGAGTTCGTTAGATTTAATAGACTCAGCACTGTATTACTTTCCAAAGTGAATATTGAAAATGATTTTATAACAATACAAAAACATATTGTATCTTAATTTTCATGTAACTGCTTATGTGAATATGATCTGCTTTTACTTCATTATGAAGATATTATTTCCAGCATTTATTCTAAGTCAAGCAGATCATATATTAATATTTGTTTTAAAAACAGTCACATTTTTCAATAAAATAAAATGTGTCAAGATGAGGCTTTTAAAAATTTTTTTAAAGATTTTTATTAAAAATGTAGTTAGCATACAATATTGTATTAGTTTCAGGTATACACCACAGTTATTCAACATTTATATGCCTAAAGAAGTGATCACCATGATAAGTACAGCAACCGTCTGACACTGTACCACGCTATCACAATATTATTGACTGTATTCCCTTTGCTGTACATTACATCCCTGTGACTTATTTGTTTTATACCTGAAGATCTGGACCTCTTATTGCCCTTGACTGCCCCCCCCTTAAGTTTTTCAGTTGAAGTTGACATTGTGATCCCCCTGACTAGTCTACTACTCATTTGGCACTATACATGGTTATTACCATATGATGGACTATATTACCTATGCTTTACTTTACATCCCCATGATTATTTTGCAACTACGAATATGTGCTTCTTAATCCCTTCACCTTTTCACCCTACCCCCCATCTATCACCCCAATAAATCTGACACCATACGTAGTTATCACAATATTATTGACTATAATCCTTAGGCGATACCCTACATCCCCATGACTACTTTGTAACAACCAATTTGTGTTTCTTAATCCTTTTCCCTTTTTCACCCATCACCTCAACCACCCGGCCATCTGGCAACCATCAAAATGTTCTCTGTATCGATGAGTCTGTTTCTCTTTTGTTTATTTTGTTCTTTAGATTTCACATAGAAGCGAAATCTCATTGCATCTGTCTTCACTGTCTGACATATGCGAACTCCACTCAGCACAATACCCTCCAGGTCCACCCATGCCACCGCAGATGGCAAGAACCCATTCCCTTCCATGGCCGAGCAATATTCCACTGTATATCTGCACCACCTCCTCTTTCTCCATTCTTCCATCGATGGACACCCAGGCTGCCTCCACATCTTGGCCACTGTAAACAATGCTGCAGTGAACATATGGATGCACACATTCCCTCAAAGTAGTGTTTTGGGTTTCTTCAGATAAATACCAGGAAGTGAGACAACTGGGTCCTTCTTTCTCTTTTGTTATAGCCTTTGTTTTAAAGTCTATTTTGTCTGCTATAAGTATTGCTATCCCAACTTTTTGTTTTTTTCTTTCCATTTTCATGAACTAATTTTTTCCATCTCTTTACTTTCAGTCTGTGAGTGTCTTTCAGTCTGAAGTAAGTCTCTTGTAGGCAGCATATGTAAGGGTTTTGTTTTCTTATCCACTCAGCCACCCTATGTTTTTGATTAGTGCATTTAATCCACTTACATTGAAAGCAATTGTTGATAGATATGTAGTTATTGCAATTTTATTATTCGTATTTTTTATCTTTTTTTTTTTCCATCTTAAAGAAGTCCCTCTAACATTTCTTGCAATATTGGTTTGGTGGTGATGAACACCTTTAGCTTTTTCTTGTCTGGGAAGCTCTTTATCTGTCCTTTGATTTTTAAACGATAGCCATGCTGGGTAGAGTACCCTTGGTTATAGATCCTTGCTTTTCATGGGAGCCAGTAGGTGGCAGCAGGCCTCAGATTGTCTTGGCTTTTTGCCGAGCTACCCCAGACCCGGTACTGGTGGATCCCACTTTGAATATTTTGTGCCAATCTTTTCTGGCCCCTAAAGTTACTGTTGAGAAATCAGCTGACAGTCTTTTGGGAGATCTGTTGTAGTTAACGAATTGTCTCTTGCTGCTTTTAGGATTCTGTCTTTGTCTTTAACATTTGCCATTTTAATTATAATATGTCTTCATATGGGCCTCTTTGGGTTCATCTTTTTTTGGGACTCTGTGCATCCTGGGCTTATATGTCTATTTTCTTCACCAGGTTAGGAAAGTTTTCAGTCTTTATTTCTTCTAGTAGGTTTTCAATTTCTTACACTCTCTCTTCTCCTTTTGGTACCACTATGATGTGAATGTTGTTGTGCTTTATGTTGTCCCAGAGGTCTCTTAAACTATCCTCATTTTTAAATTATTATTATTTTTTCCCTTTGCTGTTCTGACTGGGTGTTTTCTGCTACCTTGTCTTCCAAATTGCTGATTCGATCCTCTGCTTTGTCTAGTCTGCTGGTGATTCGATTTCTTCCAGTGATTTCTTCATTTTTGTTATTGTATTCTTCATTTCTGACTGGTTCATTTTTATGGTTTCTATGTACTGTTTAATGCTTTCTATCTCTTTGTTAATGTTCTCACTAAGTTTCTTGAGCTTCCTTATAACCATTCTTTTGAAATCTGTCTCTGGTAAGTTGCTTGCCTCCATTTCATTTATTTCTTTTTTTGGAGTTTTCTCCTGTTCTTTCATTTGGGATGTATTTGTTTGTTTCCTCATTTTGGCTGCCTCTCTGTGTTTGTTTCTACGTATTAGGTAGGGCTGCTATGTCTCCCAGTGTTGGCCGGCTGACCTTATGTAGTAGGTGCCCTGTGGGGTCCAGTGACACAGACTCCCTGGTCACCTGAGCTGGGCACTCTAGGTGTGTCCCTTGTGTAGGTTGTGTGTGCCTGATTGTTATAGTTGAGACTTGATTGCTGTTGGCATGTCAGTGGGTGTTTTCACCCTTAGGCTGACGGGCTGTGGGGTTTGGCCACATCCACAGTTTATGGGTTGTTGTGCAGGGGGCTGACCCCATGGAGTGGATTTGCCCCAGTGGGCTCTGGTGCCTGTTGAGACCGCCCTTTGTGTGCACAGCTTGTGGGGCTAATTAGGTGGTGATCTGCTGTGGTCTGAAGCTAACCTCCAAGTATATTGGTTCTGGGGCCATTTGGGAAAGGGTCCAGTGCAGGCACAGGTCAGCCACTGCCTGTAACCATCTGGGGAGTAGCTGCTAAGAGTTGCAAAGCGATCCACAGTTGTTCGCTGCCTGTGCTAAACCTGGAGGTGTTTGGGAGAGGCCACACTGTGAACCAAGGATTGCGGCCACCGGTACTGGGTCTGGAGTAGCTCCGCAAAAAGCCAGGACACTGGCGCCTGCTGCCACCTGCTGGCTCCTATAATGTTCAGCCGCTGCTAAAGCCTCCTACAGTACAGAGTTGAGCGAGGCAGGGTCTCAGTGAGTCAGCAGGTTGGAGCAGCAGAGGTCACCAGGCCAATCAGATTCAGATTTGGCTGTGGTGGGGGCGGGCTCAACACAAGAAAGATGGCATCCTCCTGCCAGCTGCGTGGGAGGACGATTCCCATACAGGGACAATGGAGACTATTCCTCCAGTCCTCACCCCGAACTTACACAACTCAGTCTCTCCGCATATGTCTCTGACGGCCCCAGAGGTACTGTCCCTCCACCAGAGCACAGGGTAAGTGCCTGTGCGGGCCCTTTAAGAGGATGTCTAGGTGTCTTACAGCCTTCCTTCCCACCTGAATGGTCGGAATCCCCAATGTTTTACACAGCCGGAAGTTTTGGGGGCTCCTCTTCCTAGCACCAGTACTCTGGACTGGGGAGCCTGGTGTGGGGGCTGGGGTCCCTCGCTCCTTCGTGGGGAATATCTGTGGCTGAGATATCTCTCCCGATTTTTAACTGCCCACACATGGGTGTGGGACCAGACCATTTTGTATCTCCCCCCCTCCTACCAGTCTCCACGCGTATTCTTTATATTTTTAGTTACAAAACTTCTGTTCAGCCAGACTTCAAATGGTTCTCCAGGTTGATTGTTCTATAATTTAGATGTAATTTTGATGTGTTCATGGGATGAGGTAAGCACAGCATTTATTTACTCCTCTATCTTGGATCTCAGTTTCAAGATGAGCCTTTCAGATATGTTATTTTGAATGAATTCATGACTGTCTCATTGAAATGAGTGACTTTCCTTTCTTTATTTTTTCAACACTTATGAGACTAATGAACTTCAGATGTGTTTTCTAATTTGGACATTACAACTGTCCTGTGAGGTGGGCATCAATAGCCTCATTTGCAGAGTAGGAAAATGAGTCTGTCCCTGCTCTTTGCATTGTCTCTTTTGTATCTCTAAAGTAATTCCATAGACAGCCAGCTCAGCAAATAGTGCTGAGTAAGAGCACAAGCAAGCCAGAGCTCTGAGAATCCTGGTGGCTCCGTGGTCTGGAGAACAGGACTGTAAGTCTGCCAAGGAGGACATTTCAACCGTTCTTGGGTCTTTGGTTGGGGCCATCCTTAAATCTGTACTAAATGAGGAGACTCTATGCTGATTTGGGAGATTGGAAGAGAAGGTATTTTTTCACCATTTCTTTTAATAACCTCTCCAAAAATATAATGGCTTTTAAGGGTAAGAACAGCATCTGTTGTAAGGAGACACCAAAAGCGCAGTTTTTCTAAACAAAGCAAGAATAAAAATGAACTTACTATTAGTAATGGAGACTAATCACCTGTTTTGAAGCCTGAGCCTCAGTTTCTCATCTATAAATTGAGGGTATGGATCGCCCTTGCCTCACAGGTTCCTGGATGGATTTAAATAATGTGCATAAAAGGCACTTAGCATGTAGTTATTTATAACATGATAAGTATTCAATAAATGTTCATATACCTTAACATCTCATTTGGTGAAATCAAGATGGCAAATGGATCTTTAGGGAGGAAAAAAAATCAAAGAAAAATCACATTCAGTGATGGGGAAAATTTAAAGCTGTGAATATAGTCTCTAAGTAGTTTAACCTGAAAACCTAAAGACATAATAGAGCAGAAAATGAAGATGAACAGCCAAATGATGTGTATTTGAAATAAAACACTATCCTTAATAAATTGGTCGGTATAAATTGCACAACTACTGCATTTCGTTTAGATTTGTAATCTACACAGTATCAAAATGAGGCGTGCACGTGCGCGGACACACATACACACACACACACACCCAGCTGTTAGGAACTACTCAGTTAACTCAGATAGACTGTAAATATTTTATTCGCAAATTGAGGTCTTTCCCATGGGCCCCCTCCATACTCATACTGTGCTGTACAAGGGCTTTCATGATACTCAGTCATTTTTGGCAGCCGCTACTCCTAGCCTTTAGAGGCTGCCGGATCCCTGGCAGTATAAGAAGAGTTCTGGCCTCGTATACAAGAAATACAAAGTCTTCATTATACCAGAGTTTAATACTTACAGCCAGAAGGCTTTATATACAATGTACACACAGAATCTCTGTCTTGCCTTCAGACTGAACAACTGTTTTTTTTCTGTGGTGTGTTGCAAAACTGCCATAATTACATGGATAGCTACAGAGACTCACACTCAAAATCAAAACAGACAGACCAATTAAATACATTTCACAAACAACTTTCAAAATGAGTCTAATCTACCAAAATGCCCCACTAATTGACTCTGATACCTACATGGTGACACTGACATTTTTGCTGATTAAGAGAGCCTTCCTTTCTGTGTTACTTTTAGTTGAAACAGAATTTGCTTAAGGAAACCTGGTGTAAAAATTCAGATTTATAGATCAGAGAAATAGGGTGGTGTTTCTTTTTTTATTACAAGAGGATGCTTTGCATAAAATTTGCCCTGAAAGTCTGTTGACAAGAATACAGAGGATGGTTACTAATTATGTTTATACATGTTAGAGTTTCCAAAGCACTTTCTCTCACCTGATCTCATTTGATCCTTATAAGAATCATGTAAGGAAGTAAGGTGATGTTTATAATCCTTTTTCTATGTGTGATGCTCAGGAAGGGCCGTGGGCCACTGGTTTCATAAATGCCTATGCCAGAACAAAGGGAGCTCCATCCGTTTACTCCTAGTTAAGGGTTGTGCTTCCTTGGCTAGTACATTTGGCAAGGATTCAGTTGAAAAAATACAAAGCTTACTGGCTTTTCCAGGAGCACTTACAGGCATAAAATCAAGTATTCCTGAACTGTCTGTGCCCTGCTATCCCTTCCAGGATGGAAGGAGATGAGAAATGCAAGGTATGGGATATAAGACCTAGGTGTTTTACATGTGACGATGAAAACAGTTGAGACTTGAAAAAAATATGGGTTCCAGAGTAGGAAAATTTTCAAAAACTCAAAATGAATGAATGTTTCATTGAATGACTATTTAACTTTAGGTCACCTAGTCACCAGCAAGTGAAGTCAACTCCTGTACATAGAGACAAACATATTAATGTGGATACATTTAAATATGTTTGGTATGACATGAGGTTAAACTTTCTGAAGTAACCAATCCTGGTACACACCAGGGCTTAAAGTGGTATGGTTAAAAGTGTAAGAGCATCCTGGGAAAATATTATTATTATTTTGCCTGGGGGATGTCAGTGTCTAGCTTTTACATGTGTCTCAGCAGCTTGATATACAGTAGGTCAGGCCATTCAAAGGGCAAAGTTGAGGATGGGAGCAATATAGAATTATTTGATTATCAACAATTTTTGTTTGAGTCTTAAGTTGCCAGATTTAGCAAATAAAAGTACAGGATACCCAGTTAAATTTGAATCTCAGATACATGATTAAAGTTTTAGTATAAGTACTACAGCATAATAAGTATATCCCATGCAATATTTGAGACATATTTATGCTAAAATAGCCATTGTTTATTAGAATTTCAGATATTACGTATGTCCTGTATTTTATCTGACAATCCTACGGGAGGCATTTCAGTCTGATTCACTTATGTTTCTAGACCTTTGGGTTGAGAATCCCCACCTCATGACCAGTATGGATTCTTTACATTATTTCTCATCAATTTGTAAAATGTCAATATTTGAATGGCTTGATTTATGAGGACCATTCCCCACAGTGGTTAGTTGTTTTCCTAACCACCCTCCTCTTGCCCCCATACACTGCCTTAACTAAGCCTAAGGAACTCGAACCCTTCCAGTCTGTGAGGAAGGCAGATGCACTGATAATGTGCGGATTGGATTGAAGTGACATGGTGGTCCAGGCCATTTTTTCACACTCTGTTGCTAGTGGTTTGGCTGACAGATGCCTTGTTGTCCTTGGTGCATAACAGGTGTTTATAAAGATCTGCCGGACTGTAAGCTTCTTAAGACCAGCACTGTTTCTCATTCATCTTTATATGCCCAAAGCCTTGCAAAGTGCCCAGACTTCTGAGAACATAGACTTTGAAATCACACAGACCTAGATTTGAATGCTGATTTCTATTTCCTGGTTGCGTGATCTTTGTAATTTTGTTTGTCTGCACCTCCATTTCCTTATTTGTAAAATGGTGACATGAATTCCCATAAAGCATTCAGAGTTTTGTCAGGGTTATATGAAATAAATATATATATCGGGGGTGCCAAAAAAAAATATACACATGACTTGTATTCATCTTTTGTTATCAGTGTATATTATTACAATTTTAATAGTTTTTTCCTTTCTTAAAATGTGTATACATTTTTTTGGCACTCACTCTCTCTCTCTCTCTCTATATATATATATTACATATGTATATATATGTATATATCATATCCTGGTAAATTATAATCAGTCAATATATGGCTATCACTAAATGGTAGCATTCATTAGGCCCGTAATGAACCATTTTCTGTCTTTAACTATTTATTGGTAAAAGGAAGCGTGACTGTAAAGGTAACAGAGAAACAGTCATCAAATTAATTTCTTATTAGTTTATACTTCAATTGTGCAGAATTGTTCAATCATATTGTAAGAAATTTTTTTGCATTTATTTATTTATTTATTAAATGTATTGGGGTGACAACGGTTAGTAAAACTACATAGGTTTCAAGTGTACATTTCTATAATACATCATCTATATATTGCATTGGGTGTTGACCACCCAAAATCAACTCTCCTTCCATCATTATATATTTGACCCAGTTTACCCTCTTCTAATACCCCCTTCCCCACTTACCCTCTGGTAACCACTAAACTGTTGTCTGTGTCTATGAGTTTTTGTTTCATCATTTGTTTGTCTTGTTCCTTGGTTACTTTCAGTTTTATATTCCATATATGAGTGAAGTCATATGGTTCTTGACTTTTTCTGTCTGACTTATTTCACTTAGCATAATAATCTCAAGATCCACCCATGTTGTTGCAAATACTGCTATGTTGTAAGAAATTTGATTCCAGGTCCCCCTTGCACATGGGAGGCAGCACTTGACTGCCTCTCAAAAAAAAAAAAAAAAAAAAAACACAAACAAGTTAGATACAGAGGAGGTAATCACTATTCCAATCAAAGGGTTCAGGATCAGATATTCAAAATACAATGGGTTAGCTGAGAAAGTCGCATAATGTCGATATCGTATTAAAATACAAAGGACTGAGGCCCTTATATTGGGAAGTCCTACAGTGAAAATTCAGAATCCTCATTTAAAAATTCAAAATAGGGGCTGCCGGATGGCTCAGTTGGTTAGAGCGCGAGCTCTAAGCAGCAGGGTTGCCAGTTCAATTCCCACATGGGCCAGTGAGCTGCACCCTCCACAACTAGATTGAAGGACAACGACTTGAAGCTGATGGGTCCTGGAGAAACACACTGTTCCCCAATATTCCCCAATTAAAAAAATTTTTTTTAAAGTTTTAAAAAAATTTGAAAAAAAGATTGACTTGCTCAAAAAAAAATTCAAAATAAATCTGAAAATAGTGCTGGTGTATAGTTCTTAAGACATCCTCAATGTCTTGAATGGGTCAGTTAACATGCGTACCTTTCTGTCACTGCTGTGTTGGAAGTTGCTCAAACTAGAGCAAAAGAATTAAATGTTGAATTTTCAGGCATTTTGCAAGCCTGTTGTTAATTTTCAGTAGCTTGGAATCTGCTATGGTAGTAGTATTTACATCCACCAAGGAAATCCACAAAGGCTACAAAATAACCCCCTCCTCCGCCCCCAAACTGTTTACTAATATGCCACTCCTTTCTGCATACTCAGTAGTGAGGAAAATTGTCCTCGGAGTCTTCCTCATTTCGCTTATCTGAGAAAATATTCTCATCTCATCCTACCAACCAGGGAGGAAAATGTGCCAGGACAAGAGGAAACAGGTAATTCTTCTACATAGGAAGACTTAGAGCACCCAGCTTGGTGCATTCCAACATTTCTCTTAACGCTAATCATAATGAGCGACACTTTTTGAGTTCTCACTATGTGCCAGTGAAGTAGGGATATTTTTCTGTGAGTCCCCAAATGATGTAAATGATGTTGGATCTGCCGGCAGTTTCTGGGTGTGGGCTGGATCGTGTCTCGTGAAGCCGAAGAATGGACCCACGGACCAGGGAGAGGCAAAAAGTTTTAAAAGAAGACAGTTTATTAGAGGCAGAAGAAGAGGTTGCAGCTCCTGAGAGGGTAGAGGTCCCGAATGGGGGTGCCCAGTGACTGAGGCAGAGGCTTTTCCTTTTATACCTTCCCCTGCCTGCTTGGGGAAGGGGGCTGGAGCCTTCTAATGGAATTCATCTATTAGGTCTGTCCTGTTTGCTCATCCTGAAGGGATTAACGAACTAACCCATTCCTATCTATCAGATCTGCTCCTTTGTCCGGCCAGAAGGGATTTGAGATTATCTATTAACCTCAAGGCGTATTCTCTTATCTCCGGGAGTGAAGGAGACATTCCAGGACCTGGAGTTTCAGGATATGGCTGCTTTTTGTTTCTTCTACCAGGGATTCCCCTGTCTACCTAGCAACATGCTAACTAACCTGTCTCAGCAGGTCTTGCCCTAAGCAGTACGCAGTATGTCGTGTTGTCCTCACAGCAGATAAAAGTAAATGAGGCTCAGAAAAGCTGGGGAATTCCAAGTGGTCACACAGTCAGGAAGAAGTAGGCTTCAATGCTTGTCTCTCTGCCTCTACCAGGGCTGTCTTTTTCTGACTTTTCTAGGTATTGGCATGTGTGTCAGTGCCCAGTACGGTACCTTGCATATTGTAGAATCTCGACATATATTTGTAAAATTGAATCATAAGTTGTGTCTACATTTTTTAACCTCACACCTAATTTAGACATTGTGATCTCCTAGTAACAGTGTTTTGTTTATTTCCATAGCCTCAACACCTAGCAGGATCCTGGGAACACAGTTGGTGCTCAATAAGCAGTTGTTGGATGGGCATGAACTTGTCAACTTCCATAGCAAGTAGGCTGACTTAGGAAAAGAGCTGGAGCTGGTCTCTGGACTGAGCTTAGCCAGAGTGTAAGCTTTCGTGGGATTTCTGAAGCTTTGTTCTTCTAAACATGGTTTAAAATAACAGTAACTGGGAAAGGGCATGATGAATGCAGTTCCTTTGGTGATATTAGACTTTTCCTTTTTCCCGTCTTCTGTAAATGAAGCAAAAGCAAAAGCAAACCTATTTACAGATGACCAGTCATTTTGTTAGGAGATTTCATATGTATATGTGTGTGGAAAGCAACCCTAAGAGGTTGACACTCTGACTATTTGCGTTCTACAGATGAGGAAACTGAGGCTCAGGGAGGATAAGACAGCTGATATTCAAAGGAGTAGTTTTGGGAGTCAAACTCAGGACTCTTGAACTCAGACTCTGGCAATGACAATACCAGCTTCTTTTACTGTTTACTACTTTTTTTCTAACACATGTATTAAATTAACCAAAAATTTAGTTCTGTTTAATCTGAATGTTCTCTTACAACTGCTATCCTTTTCAACTCAAGAGATTGACGGAGGTGGGGGTCTGTTACCTAATGAAAAGGTCTCCATCTAGTGGTTACAATTCAAAGTGCGTTCACATGCCCTAAAGGTGCTTCTGGAGTCCAGACAACCTGAGGTTAGGGATTCGAATTTATACTGACTGGTGCAAGGCCCCGATTAGGGTGAGATGAATGAGGCAATTGCTTCTGGTGCAAAACTTCACAGACGTGCCAAAAAAGTCAGTAATCAAGATACATGCTACTTTAATCCAATGTTTAAAAAAATCAAAATTCATGCAAAAGATCTATGAGCAAATCATCAAATTCTAATTAAAGACAGATCAATATTACTGATTTTTCCTTTTGCCCCAGGCTTAAATATGGTGCTATATGGCACTGGACTGGCGTAAACAATATGAAATGTTCACGAAAACTTTCTTGGAACGTAACCATACTTAGGCCAAATCCTAACGTCTTAGCTTAAACATAGTATCAGACCATAGCAATCACATGCCAGGGAAAGATCTCATTTCCAAGGACTTCAGACATTATTGAAAATGACGATGGTGGTGAGTAGGAGGCATCATACTCAGTGACTTAACTGGTCCCAGTAAAATGACAAACGGACTTGCTTGTGAAAGCACAACGTTAAAATGACCATTTGATCTGACCGTTTCACTGCTGTGAAAACAAACAAAATGTCTTTCCCATTATGTTCAATTCAACCAACTGTTGTAGTTCACCAATTATTATAAAATTGGAACTGTTTTAGTACAAACATATTAACAGTGAATAATTAAAAAGTATATTTGATTAACATTTGAAAATTTTAATTAAGCTTAAACTAGCAGTGTTATTATAGTGGGCTCTAGTTATGTGACTATTAGGACAGCAAAGTCACTATTTAAAAAACAATACAAATAAAAAATACTCTTGCTGGCACTTGATTGGTTCAGAATTTCAGAATTGGTGAGGATCTATTAAAATTATCAGTTTACAAAGTGCCACACATCAAGAAGAAAAGCGGGAAAATTCAGTCAAACGTTTTTTTCCCTCATCTCTCCTATTTGGAAATAGCCAGTGTGTCTAGGCTCTAAATATTTTCTGACAGTCTCAGAATACTGCTAAATGTAACTGTGTATTCACCAAACACAATTTGCAACCCATTTATAAATAATGCAAACTCACAACTTTTTGCTCTGCAATTTCAAAAAGTGAAATGAACTTTGTCAACATTGGCATCTATTTACTCAGTCTGAGCCATGAGTAATGTGATTTATTTTAGGGAAATAATTTGGCAGTTGATCATTTGAAGCTAATGGTTTACTATTAATGAGCTTGTCTAATTGTGGATTCCACAGAGCTAACTGACCCAGGTAACACCATTGTAGACCTAACTGGAACCTGGAGAAATTCTCACAGATGAACTGCAGGGGAGGGTTGCCATGGTAACAGCAACAGGGCAGGCTCAGGCATCTTTATGTAGACTTAAAGAAGAGATGAGGGAGTAAGGAGAAACTGCAGCAGCTTGGTAAAGGTTGGGCTTCCATTCGGATTGAGTTTGAAAGAAGAAAAAGTAGAGGAGAGTTCTGTTGCTACCTGATTCTGGACAGAAGACTTTATGCTGTGCATCTCCAAGAGTCCATAGCAGGGGTAATTTTCCTCGAAGACCAAAGACAAATTCTATGGGCTCAACAGTGTATCTGAGACCATTAAATCCTTGGGAAGTTAGGGATACAAGAGAATATTCTTCCCTGCAACAGATGCAGGCGATATATTTTAGTATATAGGCATTTAACTTAAATTCTTTGGTTTTAGTAATACAAATAAAATGATGTGTAGCAAATATATACACCTACATATTATACATATATATTTACATATTTATATACCATATATGCACATACCATATATACACATTTCAGGTCTGACAATTAAGTTCGAGAACTCATCCTAGAAAACGTGCTACATACCTCGTTGCTGAGTATCACTAGGGTCACCTTCGAAGTACTCCCCTTGGGAAGCTGTGCACCAATGCCACCACCTCATCCACCCTTCAGAGCATTTTGGGACTCTTTTTCTGCAATGACCATCAGAGCTGTTGTCATATTACCCTTGATGTCATGAATGTCATCAAAATGTCTTCCTTTCAGTATTTCCTTTCTCTTCGGGTAAAGAAAGAAATCAGTGGGGGACAGATCAGGTGAGTAGGGAGGAGGTTCCAATACAGTGATTTGTTTACTGGCTAAAAACTCCCTCACAGACAGTGCTGTGTGAGCTGGTGCATTGTTGTGATGCAAGAGGCATGAATTGTTGGCGAAAAGTTCAGGTCATCTAACTTTTTCACGCAGCCTTTTCAGCACTTCCAAGTAGTAAACTTGGTTACTGTTTGTCTAGTTGGTACAGATTCATAATGAATAATCCCTCTGATATCAAAAAAGGTTAGCAACATCAGTGCAACAAGTTTGCGAACTTAATTGTCAGACCTCATATGTATCCTATATGTGTATACTGCACACACACGCACACACACACACATATAGTATGTGTACATACTACCCACAGCTACACAATGTTTACATGGAAGCAAGCCACACACATGAGATATTTCCATCTTATGAGGTTGTGAGTGATGCAAAGACAAGGATCAGGTCTTCTTTGACTTGCTCTCCCAGATTCCTACACAGTGAGTGCTCCATACTGTTGACTGCAGGAAAGGTTCAATCATGTAAACTCTGCTTTCGTATCCTCTCTATATGTACACAGTTTAATTTGATAGTTTCCTTTTGAAAACCCCAAGAGGAAACTAAAAGAGCTTCCTTCTTGAAGTTGGAGGGTACCGTTTAGATTACACACACTTACTAGTTGTGGTTGCTGCTGTTTTATTATTTTAAACTGGAGTAGGTGCCAGGGTTGAACTACAGTAGAGGAACTATTAGTAGAGGAACTTCCCTTTTGGAGTTCTGTGCATGGAGAAGGCAAGCATTTGACGGTGTAGCCAAAGAGGGTCCAAAAAATGCTGGAGTAGCAAGGAGCTGAGAGACTGATTTCTTTGCACCACATTTTACAGATGAGAAGGATAAAGCCCAGACGTATTTTCAAAGACATCCAGATAGTGTTCTTTATGGATTTGGCCTCATGGCAATTTTCCCAAGATGACTTTGAAGGCTATTTCAGTTCAACAGTACAACCCTGGTTGAGACTAATATAAAATACTGGCCTCCTTTTGTGTCAATGTAATCTGTGAAGCATGAAGGATGAGAGAATGGACAAACTTGGGTGTTAGTTTCAGCTCTGTCATTTGCACGTGGTGTGATCTTTTTTTTTAAATTAAAGTTTATTGGGGTGACAGTTGTTAGTAAAATTACATAGATTTCAGGTATACAGTTCTGTATTAGATTATCTATAAATCCCATTGTGTGTTCACCACCCAGAGTCAGTTCTCCTTCCATCACCATATATTTGATCCCCCTCACCCTCATTTACCACCCCCCACCCCCCTTACCCTCTGGTAACCACTAAACTATTGTCTGTGTCTATGAGTTTTTGTTTCTCATTTGTTTGTCTTGTTCTTTTGTTGTTTTTGGTTTGTATACCACATATCAGTGAAATCATATGGTTCTCTGCTTTTTCTGTCTGACTTACTTCGCTTAGTATTATAATCTCAAGATCCACCCATGTTGTCACAAATGTTCCTATATCATCTTTTCTTACCGCCGAATAGTATTCCATTGTGTATATATACCACAACTTCTTTCTCCATTCATCTATCGAAGGACATTTTGGTTGTTTCCATGTCTTGGGCACTGTAAGTAAAGCTGCAATGAACATTGGAGCATACTTGTTTTAATGGATAAATGTTTTCAGACTTTTTGGGTAGATACCCAGGAGAGGGATTGCTGGGTCATATGGTAATTCTATTCGTAAATTTTTGCGGAACCTCTACACTGCCTTCTATAGCGGCTGCACCAATCTGCATTCCTGCCAACAGTGTATGAGGGTTCCTTTTTCACCACAGCCTCTCCAACATTTGTTACTATTTGTCTTGTCGATGATAGCCATTCTGACTGGGGTGAGGTGATATCTCATTGTGGTTTTTATTTCCATTTCTCTGATGATTACTGATGTTGAGTATTTTTTCATATGTCTATTTGCCATTTGTATGTCCTCTTTGGAGAAATGTCTCTTCAGGTTCTCTGCCCATTTTTCAATTGGGTTGTTTTTTGTTGCTGTTGTTGTTGTTGTTGAGTTGCATGAGTTCCTTGTATATTCTGGATACTAGCCCCTTATCGGAGGCACTGTTTGCAAAAATCTTCTCCCATTCAGTTGGTGGCCTCTTTATTTTGTCAATGGTTTCTTTTGCTGTGCAGAAGCTTTTAAGTTTCATATAGTCCCATTCGTTTATTTTAGCTTTTACTTCCATTGCCTTTGGAGTCAAGTTCATAAAATGCTCTTTGAACCCAAGGTCCATAAGTTTAGTACCTATGTTTTCTTCTATGCAGTTTATTGTGTCAGGTCTTATGCTTAAGTCTTTGATCCATTTTGAATTAATTTTGGTACATGGTGACAGATAGTCCAGTTTCATTCTTTTGCATGTGGCTTTCCCAGCACCATTTATTGAAGAGACTGTCTTTTTTTCCATTGTATGTTTTTTGCTTCTTTGTCAAAAATTATCTGTCCATATTTATGTGGTTTTATTTCTGGGTTCTCAATTCTATTCCATTGGTCTATGTGTCTGTTTTTCTGCCAATACCATGCTGTTTTGATTATTGTAGCCCTGTAGTACAAGCCAAAGTCAGGAAGTGTGATACCTCCATTATTGTTCTTTTTTCTTAAGATTGCTTTGGCTATTCGGGGTCTTTTGTGGTTCCAAACAAATCTGATGATTTTTTTGTTCTATTTCTTTAAAATATGCCATTGGGATTTTGATGGGGATTGCATTGAATCTGTATATTGCTTTGGGTAATATGGCCATTTTAACTATGTTGATTCTTCCAATCCATGAGCACGGAATGTCTTTCCATTTCTTTGTGTCTTCTTCAATTTCTTTCAAAAATGTCTTATAGTTTTCAGCATATAGGTCTTTCACATCCTTGGTTAAGTTTATTCCTAGGTATTTTATTCTTTTTGCTGCAATTGCAAAAGGAATTGTTTTTTGTATTTCTTTTTCTGAGATTTCATTGTTAGTATATAGGAAGGCAATGGACTTTTGTACGTTGATTTGTAGCCAGCAACTTTACTGTATTCGTTGATTGTTTCTAATAGCTTTTTGGTGGAGTCTTTAGGGTTTTCTATATATAGCATCATGTCATCTGCAAAGAGTGATAATTTAACTTCTTCATTCCCAATTTGGATGCCTTTTATTTCTTTCTCTTGCCTGATTGCTCTGGCAAGGACTTCCAACACTATGTTGAAAAGCAGAGGTGATAGGGGACAGCCCTGTCGTGTTCATGATTGTAGAGCAAAGGGCTTTAGTTTTTCACCATTAATTATAATAGTAGCTGAGGGTTTGTCATATATGGCCTTTATTATGTTAAGGTATTTTCCTTCTATACCTATTTTATTAAGTGTTTTAATCATAAATGGATGTTGTGTCTTGTCAAATGCTTTTTCTGCATCAATTGATATAATCATACGATTTTTGTCCTTTATTTTGTTTATATGATGTATCACATTGATGGATCTGCGGATGTTGAACCATCCTTGTGCCCGGGGATGAACCCCAATTGGTCATGATGAATAATCTTTTTAATGCATTGTTGTATTCGATTTGCTAGAATTTCATTTAGGATTTTTGCATCGGGGTTCATCAGAGATATTGGTCTGTAGTTTTCTTTTTTGCGCTGTCTTTACCAGGTTTTGGTATCAGGGTAATGTTGGCCTCATAAAATGAGTTAGGGAGTACTGTCTCTTCTTCAATTTTTTGGAAGAGTTTGAGCAGGATTGGTATTAGATCCTCTATGAAGGTTTGGTAGAATTCACTAGTGAAGCCGTCTGGTCCCGGACTTTTGTTTTGGGAAGGTTTTGGATGACTGATTCAATTTCGTTACTGGTGATCGGTCTGTTTAGATTTTCCAGTTCTTCATGGTTCAGCCTTGGAAGGCTATATGTTTCTAAGAACTTGTCCATTTCTTCTAGGTTGTTGAATTTGGTGGCATATAGTCCTCCATAGTATTCTTGGATGATCCTTTGTATTTCTGTGGCATCAGTGATAACTTCCCCTTTTACGTTTCTGATTTTGTTAATCAGTGTCTTCTCTCTTTTTATCTTAGTGAGTCTAGCCAAGGGATGGTGTGATCTTGAGGTAGTTGGTTAACTCTCTAGACTTCAGTTTTGTTATGGGTGGTATAGGAATAATAATATTATCTCGCTTACAGTGGTGTTGCGAGATTTAAATGAGATAATCTATGAAAAGTTTTCCTTCCTTCCTTTCCTTTCTTTCCCCTTTCCCTTTCCCCTTCTTCTTCTTCCTTCTTTCTTTCCTTCCTCTCTACCTGGATTCCTTCCTTCCTCCCTCCCTTTCTTCTCATTCTTCCTTTACCCAAAATTTACCAAGCACCCACTCTATGCCAGCTACTGTTCTAGTTACTGGGGATACAGCAGTAGATAAAACAAAATCTCTAACTTCATGAAGTTTACATTCTAGCAGGGAAGACAACTAAGCAGACAAGTAAAATATATAGTGTAGAGAGTGATGCATTCTGTGTCAATGAACTAATCAGGGGAGAGGTATAGATCAAAAGTGCTGGGTGTGAGGAGGGAGGTCCATTTCATATTGACTGTTCAGGGAAGGCTGATCACTGTGGTCAGTGGTCAGAGACCTTAAAGAAATGAAGGAACAAGCCAATGTGCACTGGGCAGCGCAGACCAGGCAGAGGAGAGAGCAAGTTTCAGGACCCTGAGGCAACATGTCTAGGGTTTTCAGGAACTTCAAGGAGGTTAGAAAGGCTAAAGTCAACTGAGCTTGGTGAAGGTGGGAAGGTAGGAGATAAGGCCAGAGAGAATAATGGGATCTGGTCTGAAAGGGCCTTGTAGTCCCCTGTCGAAGCTTTGGCCTTTACTCTGTGATAGGAAGTGACTGCGGGGTTTTGAAGGAGAGGAATGACGTGGTCTGACATGTTTTGAAACATGTCACAGAATCACACCCTGGATACTCATTGAGAAGAGACTGTTATATGGCAAGGGTAGAAGCAGGAGGCCAGTTAGAAGGCAATTTCAATAGTCTAGTTGAGAAAATACTCAAGAAATTGATGATGGTGATGATGATGATGATGGTGGTGGTGGTGGTTGACACCAAATGCCAGCTATTATTACACTGTAATAATAGATGGTTATAATATATTGGCTGTAGTTAGATCTTTTATGAAGGAAAAATATGACATTTAAAAATGGTATACAAAAGATTAAGAATTTGTTTTTGGTAGAAGGAAGGCTGTGTGTACAAAGCAGTTCCTTCATCTTTGGGTACATTATAGCTATGTCTGCGTGGTACCAAAATACCTGATAGAAAAGTTTCAATTTTCGTCGTCAGATGCAAAAATAATAGATTAGAATACAGTTGTTCAGCTATTTGAATACGTTTGTTCAGCCATTTGTGGCTTTTAATTGAAATCAAGCTGAATTTAATGTCAAACCGAAGGAAGGAAGAGGAGAAGGAGGAAGAGAGGAGGAAGAGAAGGAGGAAAGGAGAAGGGGAGGAAGAAGTCATATCATCTATTTGATCTGCAGAAGAGAAAGAACACAGTCTTCCAAAGGCTCATTGGGGAGTGATTTTTAAATAAAATTGCTTTTTTCTATTCTATAGGAATACAAACTCATTCCAAAAAGCTGGAAATAGGAGAAAATGGGAATGTTGAGAAGGAAAAATCATCATAGTCTACCACCAAAAGCCAACCTTAATTTACATAGTATATTTCTTACTGTTCTATTATTATTATTATTGTTTTGCATTTAACACTCATACAGCATATGGTCGTATATACAATTTTTTCACTTAATGCAAAAGAAAATATATTTTCCTATGTTCTCAAATTCTTGATAAATATCACTTAAAATAGCCATGCCAAAAAAATGTAGACACATTTTAAGAAAGGAAAACTGTATTAAAATTGTAATACTTAATATATACCCATAACAAAAGATGAATACAAGTCACATTTGACTTCTGCACTTACAAGAGGTGCTCAAAGTGGTTACCATCAGCGTCCAGACACCTTGATTACAGCGAACTACTGTTTGGTATTCAGTATATGTGCCATGATTTACTTTAGTAATTATCTATTCATAGATAATTTTAAAGGTTATTTTTGTATTTCAAATAGTGTCACAGTGGCCATCTCTGTGCATAAAACTTGTATTGTCTACGTAAGAGTATTTTCTTAGATTGGTACTCAATATTGGGATAATTGAAACATTTTAAGACTTTTAAGTGGAGGAATTCTCAACCATAAGAATAAAAAAAGTCTATGAATAACAGAATGAAAATGACAGAACCCTAAATTAAGGACTTTCCGGAGAAGGAATTTAGAGATTAATTAAGTTAAATGTCAAGAAAGAAAATGATGTATAAAACCCAATGTGACTAGAAGGTTTCCTGCAGAGTTTCAAATCACATCATAGATCATGGAATATCAAAACAGAATGGATCATTTTAAAATGACGGTTTCACTGAGATCAAATGATTACAGTCTACATTTATCTTGAATACAGTTTTTAAGTTGTCAATAAACATCATGCATGATGCTTATTAATGAAGTGGAAAAATTCTGGCATTTTTGGATTAAATTAGTTCTATTAGTCAATATGAATTAAATAATGTATCAGGATGTTAAATGAGGTTTTCCCGATTGCTTCAAATGCTGGCTGAAGCCCCAAAGCTGAGAACAATGTAAAATAGTGTCCACACATTCTAAAGAAAGGTACTAGACACATCCGTGTAGGATTTGCTAAAAAAAAAAAAATAAACCCAGAATAAATCCAACCATCACCATCTGCCTCTGGCTTATTTCAGAGAAGACAAGAAATTCAAAAGAAATTGTTTGAAGGGAATTTGTAGAAACAGATCGGACTTTGACTTTTCTTGTCGTCTCTCCAGATCAGGTAAGAGGGTTCCTGAGATTGGGGATGCCTGTAAAAAGTTCGGCTCACTGTTTCTCATCAGAATCCTGGCTGGCTGGGCAGCAGAAACTCTGTAGGTTTCTCCGTCTGCCACCCAGGTAGTGAATGGTGAAAAGAATTCCAGCAGAGCATGACTGGTGTTCCCTGGATTTTAAAGTCTTGTGCATGAATGCAGTCAGGTAACAGTTTTCAACATGGAGAAACCCGTAATGGCATCGCGTGCAGCTAACTTGTCCAACATCTTGGCATGGCACTGATGTGTGCGTTTTACTTTAGTCCAGTGGATGTTTTAGAGGTAGTTAGGTTTGAGCCATCTTAAGTAGATCCCAATATCTGAAAATTAGACAGTTCTTATAAATGACCAGAGAGCTATGAGATCTGAAAGAGATGTCACAAAGAGGTGAGGAAGCAGATTGATCAGAGATGGGCCACTCAATAAAATGGCTATTACCCTAACTTAACTTACAAAATGAAAGTAAACCTATTGACAACTAACTATTAACTGTGGGGACATTTAAAGGCGTTCTAGCTCAATAAAGCATCCTAGTTACCGTTGCCAGCTAAAATATAGGACGCACAACAATTCATTGTTTACCTGAAATTTAAATTTATCTGAGCATTCTGTATTTCTACCTATAAAATCTAGGATTTGCTAGGTCCCAAACAACATGTGTGCCCTAACAAGCCCACACATATTACATCTATGTCTCTATGTACATTAAACATTTGTTATTTGTGCAGACATAAATATCAAATGTTAGTTCGTTTTACATACAGTTTTTGTATCTATAAATAATGTGTCATATATTATAATACTTTAGTGCACATTCACAAATGTATTTACGTACATTTTTGTTACTGCTTTATGTGTATGACTTCCTTTAACCTTCACAGCCACCCATGACATAGACACTGTTTTTATCCCTATTTTGCAGAAGAAGAAACTGCTGTTTAGAGAGGTAAAGGGACTTGACCAAGGTCACACAACCAAGAGGGGGCAAAGGAGGATTTATACCTAGGCTCATGTGACTGCTAGGTCTGTACTCTAACCACTTGTGCTCTACCTGCCTCGTTATGCAATGTAAGCCGGAAGAGTAAGTAAATTGCTTCATTAAAATGTCCCACATTAGGATGTTTTAAAGAAGAAACAAGGGAAAAGAAAGCAGCCCATATATTAAAAAAAAAAAAGAAGAAGAATCACAAGTCTGATTTTAATTTGGGACAAATGCTTCATCTTTCTCATACTGATATAAAAGTAGAGTTATGGCTCCAAATATCTCATTTGCGGAAACATCAATTGTATAGACACGTTTAAACTTCTAAACGGGATCTCAGAAGTAATGCCCTAAGTAAATGTTCCTTTTGATAATGAAGTGTTAGATACCCATGCCCAACAGGAAAGAGTTTGTGTTTTGTATCTTAGCCTTTATTCTTTCTGTCTTTTTAAAAATTAATTCATGTTTGCTGTTCCATGAACAGATACACTTGATTGTACTTGAATAAAAGGGGCCACATATAAGAGCTGTAATTTTTCTGAAAGCATCCTAATTCTTTTATTTTTCTGCTAAATAGGGTGGCATAATTTATCCTTAATGGATATGAAATAAATATGGATTGTGAACAGGCATTTGAAATTGCCTTTATAATCATCAAATTATTCAGTCCCCAAAGATGTTATTTTTGTTACCCTCAAATAATTGAAGGAAGTGAATGAAAACTGCCCTTCTCTTGCATTTCTAATTCACCAATCAAAGAATACATTAATCTCTGTCTTCTAGTGAAAATGGAAAAAATTCTCTCCAGAGATGTTGCCAGAGTTTATGCTACTGGGGATTCTTTTCTCCTCATCATTTTGATATTTCGACTCATTCAAAATAATTTTAGTCCTAGGGTGGTATTTTTGAAGTTCAAAATACTGACATGAGTGCCATTCGGTTCTTTGTAACTCCGTGCTGTATTTTTTTAATTTTGTAATTCTACTATTGTATGTCATTGAACTATATGTCATTTTTTAAAAAATCCATTAAGGAAATTATTCCTAAAATTATCTCCATTATTCTGAATAACTCTTTTTGCTATTTAAACCAACTCCATCTAAAAAT
Organism: Rhinolophus sinicus; assembly: GCF_036562045.2. NCBI lineage: Eukaryota > Metazoa > Chordata > Mammalia > Chiroptera > Rhinolophidae > Rhinolophus > Rhinolophus sinicus. The sequence continues at coordinate 104,132,332 of NC_133768.1, read as the reverse complement.
AGTTTCATTTGGGTTTCTGCCAATCACAGGGCAAGATGGTTGTTCCAATGACAGATATGGACATGTAGCCGAGAGAGAGAGAGAGAGAGAGAGAGAGAGAGAGAGAGAGAGAGAGAGAGAGAGAGAGAGAGAACAAGAAGGAGAAGAAGGAGAAGAAGAGGAAGAAAAGAAAAGAAGAAAAACTCGTTATTATGTACCATTGCAAAAGCAAGCAGCTGGAAATGGGAAAGTTCTGTCTATTTGAATATACCCCTTCTACCGTGTTTCCTGGAAAACAAGACCTAATTGGAAAATAAGCCCTAGCATGATTTTTCAGGATGACATCCCCTGAATATAAGCCCTAATGCATCTTTTGGAGCAAAAATTAATACGAGACCCGGTCTTATTTTGGGGGAAACACGGTAGCAGCAGTGTTTGTTGTACCCTGCCCTCCCTGCCCTGGGCTTAGATTTATTTCAGTTTCAGCTTGACCCCACCAATCTGGTCTAGATTTTTGAGTGATGATACTTGTCAAAATGCACTCTCTTAGTTTTCAGTAGTTCTTTATGAATCTGAATAATCAATTTTAAAAAATAGACATTATTTGTAAAGGGAAGGTTATTATGTGTTGATTGTTGGATAGATAAGTGCCAAGTGTTACAGTATATGTTATATGCACAATGTCTCATCTAATCTTTACATCTACCTTGTGAATTAGATATCAACAAAAAAAATGCTCAGAGAGGACAAGCCACTTGTGCAAAGTTACGCAGCTGCTAACAAGCACAATCAGGAGTTGAGGTTTAGTTTTGGAGTAAATTTGTGATTTGTATCTACTACCATGTTTCCCTGACAATAAGACCTAGCCGGACAGTCAGCTCTAATGTGTCTTTCGGAGCAAAAATTAATATAAGACCTGGTCTTATTTTACTATAATAGACCGTGTCATATAATATAATATAATAATGGGTCTTATATTAATTTTTGCTCCAAAAGACGCATTAGAGCTGATGGTCCGGCTAGGTCTTATTTTCGGGGAAACACGGTATATAAGGTTGACTCTGTGCCATTCAAACTCTCCTTACAGCTTGAATTGTCTGACTACCGATCATTTTGTTCAAGGACACACTGTAGTCTGTCAAAACATGCTTAATTATTCGATAAGGGCAATAAAATTAGGTCCACCTAGTTGATATGAAGAGTAACCAGTTGACTGAATTTTTCTTTAAAAACAAATTTATACAAGCTCATGTGTGTATAGACCCAGAGAACACTATACAAAACTACCAAGGCAATTCATGAATTTTCCTAGTTTATACGAGGTGTCATCAAAAGATACGGTGATTGTTTAAATAAAAAAAATATTACAGTAAAAGACACATTGCCATGAATCTCCCTTAAAATACTCCCCCTCGCTTCAAACACAATTATCCCTTCGTTCTTGCCACTTTCTGAAGCAGTTCTGGAAGTCCTCTTTCAGGAGTGTTTTCAGTTGTGCTGTGTTGGCTACCTCGATATCCTGAATCAATTCAAAACATTTTCCTTTCATGGTCATTTTCACTTTGGGGAAGAGCCAGAAGCCACGCGGTGCGAGATCTGGTAATTAAGGTGGATGAGGACACACCATAATGTTTTTGTCAGAAATTGCCATACCAGAAGCGATGTGTGACACAGAGCGTTGTCATGATGGAGAATGAAGTAAATAAAGACACTCACAAAAGAGGACTTCCAGAACTGCTTCAGAAAGTGGCAAAAATGATGGGATAAGTGTGTTTGAAGCGAGGGGGAGCATTTTGAAGGGGATGAATGGCAATGTGTCTTTTACTGTGATAAGTTTTTTTAATGTAAACATTCACCATATTTTTCGATCACCCCTCGTATATCTAGAGACACTAAGCTACATTGAGTCTGTGCATATAATCTCTCACTCATGTGCCTGTGAATGGTAAGTGTTGAGGATTGTGATAACGGTAATCCCTTGCCAGAGAGATTACTTACATTATGTCTTCATTTTGCTTGCATGTATATATTTTTGATACCGAGCAGACTTTTTTTAGTAGGTGGTATCTACATCTGATCCTTTAAACCAGGGGTCTGCAGGCCTCTTTTGTAAAGGACTAGATAGTAAATATTTTAGGGTTTCTGGGCCATAGGGTATTTGTCAAAACTACTCAACTTTGTTGTATTGCAAAAACAGTCACAGACAATGCATAAATGAAGGGCATGGTTGTGTTCCAATAAGACTTATAAATATAGGTGGTAATCTGGATTTGGCTAAATAGCCATAGTTTGCCAGTCTTTGTTTTATACCGATCTGGTAGGGTGTACATTCACATACAACACACACATGTGTGTACACACACACACAAATACGCACCACTCTTTTTTAATAGAAGTGAACCATTACTACGATGCCTTCTTTTAATACCTATTATAAGCTGAATCTTATGTGAAATTGCTGATAACATGCAATTGCAGATTATTTAATTCTTTCCTAAAGTTAGCACTATTCTTCTGAATTAGCTGCTGGATAATTGAAAGTTGGGTGCATTGTATTTGAGAAAGGAATTGTAGGCAATAGATTGCAGTTCTCTTCAGTTTTAATTGAAAACTGAGTTAAATTAGCTCTCCATTGGCATGGTTTTATAAAGGAGTTCATTATAAGCATTTGTAAAAGTAATGCATAGTCTACGGGCACTTTTCTATTTATACTATTGCCATAGTTAAGAGCCTGTCCATATTTTTAAAGGCTAGTTTGAGGCTTTTGCAATGTAGCCTTATATATTCTGTTCACATTAAAATCTGGTAAATAACAATGACCCTGGGTTGGGGTGAGGATGGAGAGAGGGACTTTAGAACATTGGTTTTCTAAACTAGTTAGTCTCCTGGGCTGTTACCATGTTTCCCTGAAAATAAGACCTAGCTGGACAATCAGCTCTAATGCCTCTTTTGGAGCAAAAATTAATATAAGACCCGGTCTTACTTTACTATAAGTCCGGGTCTAATGTAATGTAATGTAATATAATATAATATAATATAATATAATATAATATAATATAATATAATACCAGGTCTTATATTAATTTTTGCTCCAAAAGACACATTAGAGCTGATTGTCCGACTAGGTCTTATTTTTGGGGAAACAGCGTAGATTTGGGTGCTTATGTTGTTTTATGGTTACGCATTCTAAACATTAAGACCTGTTCTTTAAGTTTAGCAAAAGTCCACATATTCAACGATTTACTTAAATGTAAGTATTTAAAGCTTTGATTCTAAATGTGCAATTTTAGGTTTTCAAAATGTTTCCATGGGAATTCTAGGGAATACCCTGACAAAGTGTTTGGATTCGAAATAACAGACTGAAAACAATGTACAAAACAGATCTAGAATTCAGAATTCTAAGAGGCAGAATGCCCATCATGCCTAAGGGAAACTGTGAGAAGCTTTTGGATAAAATGGATGAATCAGGAATGTACATATCTGACACCTACCTCAGATCAAATATCTGCCAGTTTTACAATATAAAGTGTAATGAAATGCTTGGCATTGGAAAGAATTAGAGCTTTACAGTGCTTTATAAAGTTCATCAGCCTGTACAATGAACTGGACAATGTCCAGTATCTTCTTTCCTTTTTCTTCAGACATGTTTTCCAAGCTAGATAGCCCAAAGCGTAATCAAAATGTCCATTTAACATAAGCTTTGCTTAACATGCCAGCTCAAAATATTTGCAATCCCAACCTCCACAACGTGGTATTCAAGGCCTCACAATCTCACAACTCCAGCCTTCCTTTCTTGCCTTATTTTTTGCAAAGTCCTACCCTGTACGGTTTCCTCTAGCCAAATAGAATTGGGTTATTTTTCATGAATATGCCCTGTATTTCCTGGGCCCTTACTCTTCCTCCACTTGGAAGGGAAATTTTAGAAGAAATGGATGAAACTACTCTTAAAAAGCATGAAATGTTTTAGCCACCCCTACACAGTTCTTTTTGTATCTGTCGATCTATAAAATATTTTCCCCTGTATGCATTACTATCAACTCTGACATCTTGGTGTGTAGATGGTTTTCACACCTAAGGGGTTTATTTGTTAAAATAAATGATAGCTTGAATGGAAGCCTTGAGGGTATGCAGACATACTTCCATGGGGAACAAGCATAATCCCTTATGTACAGCATGCCTGGCTTGATTCCCCTTTGAGGAAGGACATTTATTCTGATGACAATTGAGAATTAAACAGGAAAGGAGAGCTGAAGAGAACATGTTAGTCTAGAGTTGACCGTGCACCCTAACCCCTAGGGAAACCTCAAGATTTTCTCGGCCTCAGCCTCCACCAATGATAGGCTAATGAAGGGAAGAGGAGCCCTAACTTTGGCTTAGGGAAGATAGGTAGTGTACTCAGCAGTAGGCCATCTAGTAGGAAAAGAAAAGAGATTATAAATAGTAATAATAATAATAATAGATATTTACTGAACATTTACTATTTGCCAGGCAGAGTGCTCGGTACTTCACCTGCATTATCTCATTTAATACCCATAGCAGCCCCAAGAGGTCGGGGCTATTAGTTCGTACCACTTGAGAGATAGGGAAACTGAGGTTCAGAGAGGTTATACACATTGAGTTCTTACTTTGCACCAAACACTCTTCTAAGTGATTTATGTCTATCATTTAATTTAACGGTAAGAACAGCTCTATGAGGCAGATGTTATTATCTCCATTTTACAGATGAGAAATGATGGAAATCTGGGCCTCCTGATTCATGACCTTGAACTGCTGCTCCCTACACTATCTAGTAGCTTAGCTTCAATTTGTTTTTTCTTTTCTTGGAATCTCTCGTTTTGTTTGTATTGCTTAGCACTGTTTGATTAACTATCTATTAATGTCTATGTACATGGAATTTGTCTCTGGGCCCTCCTCATACTTATTATCTCCTACCACACCTCCCTCTCCAGGTCCTGGGACAACCTAGTACCATGTTTCCCCGAAAATAAGACCTAGCCGGACCATCAGCTCTAATGCGTCTTTTGGAGCAAAAGTTAGTATAAGCCCCTATATTATATTATATTATATTATATTATATTATATTATATTATATTATATTATATTATAAAGCCCTGGTATTATATTATATTATATTATATTATATTATATTATATTATATTATATTATATTATATTATATTATAGACCTGGTCTTATATTATAGTAAAATAACACTGGTTCTTATATTAATTTTTGCTCCAAAAGACGCATTAGAGCTGATGGTCCAGTTAGGTCTTATTTTTGGGGAAACATGGTAGGACCTGGGGGATGCAGAGCCCTTGAATGGTAGCTTATATTAACTCTATTGTTAGCCTCTGAGGAAAGGGTTCTTGTTTTCTTAGGCTTTACTTTTCCAGGCTGCCTCACTTAGTGTGGTGGTTAAGATCCAGAAAGAGGACTGGAAGAAGGCTCAGACATAGTTCCCTATTTGGGATGGGTGAAACTCAAAATTGTTCTCATTTTGCCTGGACCCATTTGTCTTAGTCTCAGAAGCTGCCTGCCACGTACCTGTTCTATGTGCATCTGATAAATGTTAACTTTTGAATTAGGTGGTGATTTTCCCTAAACAAAAAAGAATTTGGAAAATTATTGATTCATTTCTTTTTTTAGCAAGGATTATGGAATATGATCCACAGTTAGGACAATTAGTATATGTGCCTTCTGATATTAAGAAGCTGATTTTTCAGGCAAGTTGTTTTTAAGTAATGTAGTTGGGGACTTTTTCATCAGTTTCACTCTGACAGACCATCGGTTGGCTGTCAGCCAGGGGTTTTTGCCTTCAGTAAGTACTGTCATTTTATAAACTATGCACTACTTTTACTTGTAGTTATATGAATGACACTGAACACTTGAATAAAACTTCCTTGTTATTGTACTAAGATTCAAAGTTTCCTGATTATGAAGTCAGGTAATTTAGCAGCTCAAATACGGAATACGTTGACAATACTTATTTTCCTTACGTATCTTTCCTTTTTCATCCCACTGGTTAATAGATTTTTATTTAAAAAAATTAAAGCATGTAATCCCCGAATAATTCACCTTATCTTACTATTGATCATAGGTTATATTTTTAAAGAGTTCTATGACTTAAAAAAACTTTATTGAGGAATAATTGACAAATGTAATTGTATATATTTAAAGTACACAATGTGATGATTTGATATATGTATACATTGTGGGATGATTACCAAGATCAAGATAATTAACAAATCCATCACCTCACATAGTTAACTTTTTTGTGGATGTGGGTGTGGTGAGCGTGCTTAAGATCTACTCTTAGCAACTTTCAGGCATACAATACTGTAGTGTAGTGTAAGATGTTACCATGCTATATGTTAGATCTCCAGAACTTACTCTCTTACAACTGAAAGCTTGTATCCTCTGACCTACATCACCCCATTTTCCCCTCCTGCAGCCCCTGGCAACCACCAATCTATTCTCTATTTCTATGAAATTGATTTTTTTAAAGATTCCATATATAAGTAGTACTGTACAGTATTTGTCTATCTCTGTCCAGCTTATTTCAGTTAGCATAATGCCCTCTAGGTTGTCACAAATGCAGGATTTTCTTCTTTCTTATGGCTGAGTAATATTTATATACTCATGTGTATAATATATAATATTTATATAAAATGTGATACATATATTACATTTTCTTTATCCAGTCATCTGTCAACAACATTTACACTGTTTCCGTCTTAAGTATTGTGAATAATGCTGCAATGAATGTGGGTATGTAAATATCTTGAGATACTGATTTTAATTCCTTCAGCTATATACCCAGGAGTGGAATTTCTGGATCATATGCTACACTGAGTATCAAACTATGCCCCCCCTCTGCAAAGGTTTCTGTGTTTCAACTCACACAACAGTAATTTATAGTTTTTGTCAGCACTGATGATATTTGGGCTACCATCTCTGAAAAAGACTTATTTCTATTTTACAAAGTTATCAGCCTCATTTATGGACTATCTGACAGGTTTCTCAATTGCAAGCAACAGAAGCTGACTCTTGCAAAAAAAAAAAAAAAAAAAGCTATTGGAAGGATATCACGGACTCATAGAATTAAGAAAAAAAATGTAGGTGGACCAAACTTGGGAAATGGCAGGCAGCAGGGCATTTCTGGAGGAGCCAATAAGCAGAAAGCACCTCTACTGTCTTCCCCCACTGTTATGTAAGATTCTCCTACTCTTGATCATTATTGCTACTCCCCGTGGGACACCACAACATTCATCAAGAAAGATCTGAACTGAACTTTCATCTTTTTTTAACATTACAATCAATTTTTATTGTAATATTACTGAGTTTTCTATATTTCCCTTTCCACCTGAAATAATAAGAATCTAGACAATTCAATTATTAATCTTCCTTTCTTATGAATACAAAGATTAATATGTACCTTTTAGAGTAACTGATTTTCTTTGTCAATTGTTTTTATTAGTTTCAGGTGTGCAAAACAATGTAATAGTTAGACATTTACATGCTTTGTCAATTTGAGTGCTCCACCATTTGAAAAATGGTGTACCTAATAGTTACATCGAGTACCTAGTAGTTACTTCACCTAGAAATAGATAAATAGTTTCCTCTTTTGGAATTGTGAATAAAAGATAAGTGTTGATAGTTTTTAAAAGTGGTTCCAGGTGAAGATGTAATAAAAGAAAGTTAGCTGTCTTTAACATATTTCAAGGTTTTAAGCTTGAAAAATAAGTTAGCTATACTGAGATCACATTCTGTGAGGTTTACTTCCTATTCAAAAGAGTAATCTTAATTTTTTAAAGATTTTTATTAAAATATAGCTAATATTCATCATTATATTAGTTTCAGGTGTACACCATAGTTGTTCGACATTTATATACCTAAAGAAGTGATCACCATGATAAGTCCAGCAACCATCTGACACCGTACCATGCTATCACGATATTATTGACCGTATTCCCCCTGACTTATTTGTTACATCCCCATGACTTATTTGTTTTATACCTGGAAATTTGAACCTCTTATTCCCCTTCACCTTTCCCCCATTTTTAATTTTTCAGGTAGAGTTGACATTCAATATTATTTTATATTAACTTCAGGTGTACAGCATAGTGGTTAGACATTTGTATAATTTAAGGAGTGATCCCCCTGACTAGTCTAGTACTCACATGGCACTGTACGTAGTTATTACCATGTTATTGACTATATTCCCTGTGCTTTATTTTACATCCCTGTAACTATTTTGTAACTATCAGTTTGTACTTCTTACTCCCTTCACCTTTTACACCCTGCCCCCAACCCCCCTCCTATCACCCCAACAAATCTAGTACCATTATGACACCATATATAGTTATTACAATATTATTGACTCTATTCCTTATGAAATATCCTACATCCCCATGATTACTGTATAACAACCAATTTGTGCTTCTTAATCCCTTCCCCTTTTTTCACCCCCACTTCCACCCCCTCCCATCTGGCAGCCATCAAAATGTTTTCTGTAGCTATGAATTTGTTTTTGTTTCGTTTCTTTATTTTGTCCTTTAGATTCCACATATAAGTGAAATCTCATTGCATCTGTTTTTCTCTGTCTGACACTCCACTCAGCACAATTCCCTACAGGCCAGGTCCATCCATGCCAATACAAATGGCAAGAATCCATTCCCTTTCCTGGCTGAGCAATATTCCATTGTACATATGTACCACCTCCTCTTTATCCATTCTTCCATCGACAGACACCCAGGCTGCCTCCACATCTTGGCCATTGTAAATAGTACTGTAATGAACATACGGATGCACACGTTCCCTCAAAGTAGCATTTCGGTTTCTTCAGATAAATACCCTGAAGAGGGATTACTGGGCCCTTCTTTGTCTCTTGTTATAGCCTTTGTTTTAAAGTCTTTTTTGTCTGGTATAAGTATTGCTACCCCATCTTTTTGTTTGTTTGTTTTCATTTTCATATTCATGATATATCTTTTTCCATCACTTTACTTTCAGTCTGTGTGTGTCTTTCAATCTGAAGTGAGGCTCTTGTAGGCAGCACATATAATGGCCTTGGTTTTCTTATCCATTCAGCCCTTCTCTGTCTTTTGAGTGGAGCATTTAATCCATTTACATTGAAAGTAATTGTTGATAGATATGTAGTTATTGCCATTTTATTATTCATAATCTTGATCTTTCTTTTTTCCGTCTTAAAGAAGGAGAAATGACTGTGGGTAGCAAACACATAATGTGATACATAGATGATGTATTAACGAAATGTGCACCTGAATCCTATGTAAATTTACTAACTGTTGTCACCCCAATAAATTTAATTAAAAAAGAAAATGGAAACTGAAAAAAGGAGTCCTTCTAACATTCCTTGTAATACTGTTGTAATACTGGTTTGGTGATGATTCTAAATGACAGATGTACTGGGTAGAGTACCCTTGGTTGTAGGTCCTTACTTTTCATCACGCTGAATATTTTTATACCAATCTCTTCTGGCCTGAAAAGTTTCTGTTGAGAAATCAGCTGACAATCTTATGGGAGCACCTTTATAAGTTACTAGCTGTCTTTCTCTTGCCGCTTTTAGGATTCTCTCTTGTCTTTAACCTTTCCCATTTTAATTATGATGTTTCTTGGTGTGGGCCTCCCTGGGTTCATCTTGTTTGGGACTCTCTGTGCTTCCTGGACTTCTATGTCTATTTCCTTTGCCAGGTTAAAAAAGTTCTCAGTCATTATTTCTTCAAGTGGGTTCTCAATCCCTTGCTTTCTCTCTTCTCCTTCTGGTACCCCTATGATGCAAATGTTGTTGTGCTTGATGTGATGTTGTCCCAGAACTCTCTTAAACTATCCTCATTTTTAAATTATTATTATTATTATTTTTGCTGGTCTGACTGGCTGTTTTCTGCTACTTGTCCTCCAAATTGCTAATTCAATCCTCTGCTTCATCTAGTCTGCTGTATTTTTCTAGTGTATTGTTCATTTCAGTTATTGTATACTTCACTTTTGACTGGTTCTTTTTTATGGTTTCTACGGCCTTTTTTATGCTTCCTATTTCTTTGTTGAACTTCTCACTAAGTTCCTTGAGCATCCTTATAACCATTGTTTTGAACTCTGTATCTGGTAGGTTGCTTGCCTCCATTTTATTTAGTTCTTTTTCTGGAATCTTTTCCTGTTGTTCTTTCCTTTGAAATGTATTTCTTTGCTTCCTCATTTTGGCTGCCTCTCTGTTTGTTTCTACTATATATATTAGGTAGATCTGCTACGTCCTCCAGTCTTGGTCAGGTGGCCTTACGTATTTGGTGCCCTGTGGGACCCAGTGGTACAGTCTTCCTGGTCACCTGCATCTGGTGCTCCTGGAATGTCCCTGGTGTGGGTTACGTGTACCCACCAGTTATATATTAATACAATCATACAATATGTGGTTGCCGTTGGCATATCAGTAAGTGGGATTGCCCCTCTGACTGATTGTTGTGGGGTTTGGCCACACCCACAGCTTACAGGGTGCTGTGTGTGGGGCTTACCCCACTGAGTAGGATTCAACCCAGAGGGCTCTGGTGCCTGTTGAGACCGCCCTTTGGGTGTGGCACTTGTGGGGCTAATTGGGTGGTGCTCTGCTGTGGTCTGAAGGGCCTCTTGTGAGGGGTTCTGAAACAGGCCTAGGTCACCCACTGCCTGTGACCAGCCTAGGACTACCTGATAAGAGCTACAAAAGTGATCTGCAATTGTTTGCTGCCTGTGCTAACCCTGGAGACACGTGTGAGAGGCCATGCTGCAAACCGAGGCTGTCTGCCACCAGTACCAGGCCTGGGGTAGCTCTGCAAAATGCCAGGACACCTTGAGGCCTTCTGCCACCTACCAGCTCCTTTAAGGTTTAGCAACTGATAAAACCTCATGTGGTAAGCAGGTTGGGTGAGGCAGGGCCTTAGGGAGTCACTAGAGTGGGAAGAGTTGTGGTCACCAGGTTAATGTAAATTCTGGTTTGGTGCCAGTGCTGAGCCTGGAGTGACTCAGCAAAATTCTCAGAGCACACCCAGGCCAGTTGCCACCCACCTGGGGTCTTTCAGACTCTGATAGTTTTCCAAGAAAGAGTACAATGCAGGCGGGACTGGCTGCTCTTGGAGAAAGTGCCTCCGGCATTGGGGGAGTTGGGTGGGGTGGGGTGCCAGTGAGTAAACAGGGAAGAACTTCAGAGCTCACCAGGCCAAGCAGATTCAGATTTGGACATAAGCATAGGGGGTCGACTCAACACAGGAAAGATGGTGCCAGCCTGCTGGCTGCCCAAGAGGATGACCACTCACAAGAAAAATGCAGACTGTCCTCCCCACCTTGTCCCAAAACTACACAACTCAGTCTTTCCCCCATATGACTGACAACCCGAGTCACTGTCCCTCCTCTGGAGCCCAAGGTGAGGACCTGAGAGTGAGAGTGTCTGTGTGGAAGCCTTTTAAGAGGATGTCTGGGTTTCCTGTTGCCTTCCATCCCACCCAAATGGTTGGAATCCCCACTGTTTTTCACAGCCAGATGTTGGGGGGCTCTTCTTCCCAACACCAGTACCCTGGGCTGGGGAGACCAGTATAGGGCTGGGGTCCCTTTCTCCTCTTGAGGAAACTCCATAGCCGAGATATCCCTCCCTGTTCTCAACTGCCATATGGAGGGTTGGGGCTAGCCAGTTCCGTGTCTCCACCCCTTTTTCCAGTCTCGATGTGGCTTCTTTATATCCTTGGTTATAAAACTTCTGTTCAGCCAGAATTCAAATGTTTTTCCAGGTTGATTGTTCTATAATTTAGTTGTAATTTTAATTCATTCATGGAAGGAAGCAAGCACAGTGTTTATCTACTCCACCATCTTGGATCTCCCTGAACTTTCATCTTTGTGTCACTTATTCCAGATGCAAAGTCATAGATAAAAATGTCCTGTTGGCCTTCCCTTACCATGTATCCAAAGCCACTGCCAGAAAATAAAATGATTCCCAAATTAGGAGTCATGGAAAAACAAAATACCACGTAAAGACTGCATATATTGGGGGGTTTACCTCTAAAAAGAAGGGAGCTGGGTAGATTTAAAGAAGAAAAAAAAAGATATGTCCACTACACACAGGTTAATGAATAGTAATCAATCCCACTTAGTCTTGTATAAAACTGTGACTATTCTCATAGAAACAATCATATTTTGATTTTACCATGGAGTTTTCTGGACTCTAAAAAGAGCTATCTTTATTTTTTTTTCTGTTTATATGAGAGCCTTAACAAAAAATAAGATGCATGTAAAAGGACTCAGTAGTTGGTAAACTTGAAAGAGCTATAATTAGCAGTCAGACAAAACTAAGTTCAGGGGCCGGCCCAGTGGCTCAGGCGGTTAGAGCTCCGTGCTCCTAACTCCGAAGGCTGCCGGTTCGATTCCCACATGGGCCAGTGGGCTCTCAACCACAGGGTTGCCAGTCCAATTCCTCGACTCCCGCAAGGGATGGTGGGCAGCGCCCCCTGCAGCTAAGATTGAACACGGCACCTTGAGCTGAGCTGCCTCCCGGATGGCTCAGTTGTTGGTTGGAGTGCGGGCTCTCAACCACAAGGTTGCCGGTTCAACTCCCGCAAAGGATGGTGGGCTGTGCCCCCTGCAACTAGCAATGGCAACTGGACCTGGAGCTGAGCTGCGCCCTCCACAACTAAGACTGAAAGGACAACAACTTGAAGCTGAATGGCACCCTCCACAACTAAGATTGAAAGGACAACAACTTTATTTGGAAAAAAAGTCCTGGAAGTACACACTCTTCCCCAATAAAGTCCTGTTCCTCTTCCCCCCCCCCCCCAAAAAAAAAAAAAATAGGTTCATATCTTTGCTGGTTGTGAGATCTTGAAAAAGTTTCTTAACCTCTCTGGGTCTCCATTACCCTGCTTGTAAAATTGAAATAATGCCTCCTGTACTGTATTTATTATGAGGATCCCATGACATAATGAATGTGTGCTAAGTACACAACACTTGGAATACAGCTTAATATTTTTGATAGTACTTGTCCCCATAGAGTAAGTACCAGCTTCGCGCTCATAAATTTGCAAATTACTCTAACATCTTTTTAGTTTTTTAACTCAATTTAGAAAAATGTATTTTCTTCAACCTGACTATGTAATTGATTGACTGAATTTTTCACTTTATGTAACTTTTAATATAATGTTTTATTGTCTTAAATTAATTTTATATGGGTTTCAGTGTAGTTGAGGAATTGCATCATCATCTTGAATTACTGCTGATTTACCTCACTAATAGTCTATCTTAATGAACTCTCAAAATACAAAAACACACAGTGTTTTTGGCTTTGCTTTATCTGGAAGAAAATTACTTCAGATGTGATTCTTCGCATTCATATGACTTAAAAACTCTTATCCCCTGTGCAGATTTTCTTTATTGTATTTTTCTTTCCTGAGTTTTTATCCTCAGATTTGATCAAACTTTTAATCATTGCTTTGTTGAAATATCACTTTTTGGGCCTTAATCATCTATGCCAAATAATAATTAATTGGGAGTTTTGGAAATTATTCCATGTTTAAATCATTTAAATCATCATTGACTTCTTTGGTTGGTAAATTCCTTGACTATTTCAATGACTCAAGAATTCAGATTTTTCTAAAGGCTAACGTATTCTTTTTTATTGCAGTTTTTTTTTTATTGAAGTGAAATTCACAAAACATAAAGTGAAAAATTCAGTGATATTTATTACATTCACAATGTTGTGTAATCACCATCTCTATCTAGTTCCAAAACATTTTCATCACCCCATGAGAAATCTCAGTACCTATTAAGCAGTTGCTCTCTATTCCGTCCTCTCTCTAGCCCTTAGCAACCAGCAATCTGTGTTCTGTCTCCATGGATTTATCTACCCTGATACTTCATACAAATGGAATCCTACAATATGTAGCCTTTTGTGTCTGGCTTCTTTCACTTAGCATGATGTTTTCAAGGTTCATCCACATTGTGGCAGTTATCAGAACTTCATTCTTTTTTATGGCTGAGTAATATTCCATTATACAGATAGAGCACATTTTGTTTGTCCATTCATCTGTTGAGGGACATTTGGGCTGTTTCCACCTTTGGTTGAATGCTTTGTTTTGGAATTAGACATAAGAGCATAGGACATCAATGCAGCAGCTCATACGATGGCAGCATTCTTTTTAGAGTCATTCCATGGTACACGTAGCAAGGCAGTAATAATAATTTATCGGGGGATAGAAAGAGAAGAAAGTTCCTGTTAATTGGCAAGTCAGTGGTGAATTATGGGATGGCTCTGCATAATTGCCCCTTAACTCACCTTGATTCTCAAGATTAATTAGACGACGCATAATAAACACAAATAAGCAATATTTTCAACCATGCCTTGCTTCAGTTACCATTTTAAAAAAATCACCAGTAGTTCAGTAGAACTTAAACATTTCCTTTCATTTGTATGCTTGCCTGCCACAAAACATTTGCCTTTATTTCAGTAGATTCTATTTTGTTTAGATATGTATGCATCTTTTAATTTTTTTTATCAATTTTTTTCATTTTAGTCTATGTCCCCAAGTCTTGTTTTAATTTAAGCTATGTTTCAAAATACTCAGTTCTCCTTTTTTATGTTAATTTCAGGTGTACAGAATGACATACTGATCAGACATTTACATAAGTCATAAAGTGAGAACCCCAGCAAGTCTACTATTCACCCAACACTGTACACAGTTATTAACACAATATTGACTCTACTCCCCTTGCTGTACTACTCATCTCTGTGACTATATTTTTATTATAACTGACATTCAGTATTATTTTATTATATTAGTTTCAGATGTACAGTATAGTGGCCAGACATCTATATGATTTATGAAGTGATCCCCCCAACAAGTCCACCACCCACCCGGCACAACATACTGCTCTCACAACACCATGGACTACACCCCCCGTACTGCACACTGCATTTCCATGCTTCTCCTGTAACTATCAATTAGTACTTCTTAATCACTTCATCTTTTTCACGCAGCCCCTCCTCAACCCCCTTCCCACATAGTATCCATCAGTTTTTCCCCTGTATCTATGGGTCTGTTTCTGTTTTGTTTGTTCACCTATTTTGTTCTTTATATTCTACATATAAGTGAGATCATATGGTATTTGTCTTTCTCAGTCTGACTTATTTCATTTAGCATAATACCCTCTAGGTCCATCCATGTTGTCACAAATGGTAATATTTTATTCTTTTTTATGGCAGAGTAATATTCCAGTCCATATATGTACCACCTCTTGTATATCCAATTATCTATTAATGGGCATTTCAGTTGTTCCATATCTTGACTATTGTAAATAGCACTGCAGTGAGCATAGGGGTGCATATATTTGTTCGAATTAGTGTTTTGATTTTTTTTAATAAATACCGAGGAGTGGAATTGCTGGGTCATAAGGTTAATTCTATTTTTAATTTATTGAGGAACCTCCATACTGTTTTCCATAGTGGCTTTACCAATTTACAGTCACACCAACAGTGCACAAGGGTTCCTTTTTCCCCACATCCTCACCAATACTTGTTGTTTGTTGATTTATTGATGATAGCCATTCCGACAAGAGTGAGGTGGTATCTCATTGTGGTTTTCATTTGCATTTCTCTGATAATTAGTGATGTTGAGAATTTTTCATATGTCTATTGGCCATCTATATGTTCTTTTTGGAGAAACATCTATTTAGGCCCTCTGCTTATTTTTTAATTGGATTGTTTGTTTGTTTTTTGGTGTTAAGTTGTGTGAGCTGTTTATAAATTTTAGATTTAACCCCTTATCAGATGTATCACTGGCGAATATCTTCTCCCATTCAGTAGGATATCTCTTCATTTTGTTGATTGATTTCCTTTGCTGTGCAAAATCTTATTAGTTTGATGTAGTCCCATTTGTTAATTTTTTCTTTTGTTCCCTTTGTCTGAGGAGATATGTCAGTAAAAATATTACTAAGGGTAATGTCTGAAAGTTTACTGTCTATGTTTTCTTCTAGGAGCTTTATGGTTTCAGGTCCGACATTTAAGTCTTTAATCCAGTTTGAGTTTATTCTTATATATGGATTAAGAAGATGGTCCAGTTTCATTTTTTTAAAAATGTATCTGTCCAGTTTTCCCAGCACTATTTATTGAATAGGCTGTCTTTACCCCAGTATATATTCGTGCTTCCTTTGTCATAGATAAGTGACCATGTAGATGTGGATTTATTTCTGGGCTCTCTATTCTGTTCCATGGATCTATATGTCTATTTTTATGCCAATACTACGCTGTTTTGCTGTTTTGATTACTATAGCCTTGGTATCAGGTAGCATGACACCTCCAGCTTTGTTCTTTCTCAAGATTGCCATGGCTATTCAGGGTCTTTTATGGTTCCATATAAATTTTAGGATAATTTGTTCTAGTTCTGTGAAAAATACCGTTGGTATTTTGATAGGGATTACACTGAATCTATAGATTGCTATGGATAGTATGGGTAGTTTACCTATATTAATTCTTCCTGTCCATGAGAATGGTATATGTTTCACGTTTCCATTTATTTGTATCTTCTTTAATTTCTCTCTTCATTGTCTTACAATGTTCTGAGTACAGGTTTTTCACTTCCTTGGTTAAATTTATTCCTAAATATTTTTTTTTGATGCAGGTGTAAATGAGATTGTTTTCATAATTTCTCATTCTAATAGTTCATTATTGGTGTATAAAAATGCAACCTAATTCTGATTATTAATTTTATATCCTGCTATTTCACCGAATTCATTTAGTTGTTCTAATAATTTTCTGGTGGGATGTAGGGTTCTCTATATATAGTATCATGTCATCTGCAAATAATGACAGTTTTACTTTTTTCTTTCCAATTTGGATGCCTTTTATTTCTTTTTCTTGTCTGATTGCTGTGGCTAGGACTTCCAGTACGATGTTGAGTAACAGTGGTGAAAGTGGACATCCTTGTCTTGTTCCTGATCTTAAGAGGAATGTTTTTAGCTTTTCCCTATTGAGTATGATATTAACTGTGTGTTTGTCATATATGGCCTTTATTATGTTGAAATATGTTCCCTCTATTCCCACGTTGCTGAGAGTTTTTATCATAAATGGATGCTGGATTTGTCAAACGCCTTTCTGCATCAATTGATATGATCCTATGATTTTTATTTTTTATTTTGTTTATGGGGTGTATCATGTTAATTTATTTGCAAATATTTAACCATCCTTGCATACCAGGAAGGAATCCCACTTGATCACAGTGAACGATCTTTTTAATGTGTTGCCAAATTTGTTTTGCTAACATTTTGTTGAGGATTTTAAAATCTATGTTCATTAGTAATATCGACCTATTGTTTTCTTTTTTTATAATGTCTTTGTCTGGTTTTGGGATCAGGATAATCATAGATTTGTATAATGAGCTTGGGAGCCTCCCATCTTGTTGAAATTTTTTGAACGGTTTGAGAAAAAGAGGTGTTAATTTTTTCTTGAATGTTTGGTAAAATTCACCTGTGAAGCCATCTGGTCCAGGGCTTTTGTTTGTTGGGAGCTTGCTGATTACTGATTCAATTTCATTGGTCGTAATTGGTCTGTTCAGCTTTTCTGTTTCAGTCTTAGAACATTGCACACTTCTAGGAATTTATCCATTTCTCCCAGACTGTCCAATTTGTTGGTATATAATTGCACATAGTATTTTCTTATTTTTTTTTTATATTTCTGTAGAGTCAGTTGTCACTTCTCTTTCTTTTCTGATTTTGCTTATTTGGTTCCCTCTCTTTTTTTCTTGATGACTCTGGTTAATGGTTTGTTTTTTGTTTGTTTGTTTGTTTGTTTTTTGTTTTTTCTAATCCTTTCAAAGAATAGTTCTTGGTTTCATTGATCTTTTGTATTGTTTTTTTCAGCCTCTAATTCATTTGTTTCTGCTCTGATCTTTCCTTGTACTCACTTTGGGCTTTGTTTGCTGTTCTTCTTCCAGTTCTCTTAGGTGTACAGATAAACTGTTGATTTGAGATTTTTCTTGTTTCGTTAAGTAGGCCTTCATTGCTATGACTATCCCTCTTAGGATTGCTTTCACTGGGTCCCATAGATTTTGGGTCATTGTGTTTTCATTTTTGTTTGTCTCAAGGTATCTTTTGATTTCTTCCTTGATTTCATTGTTGACTCATTCATTGTTTAGTAACATGTTGTTTAGCCTCCATGTGTTTTTCAGTTTTGTTCTTGTAATTGATTTCTAGTTTCATACCATTGTGTTCAGAGAAGATGCTTGATATGATTTCAGTCTTCTTAAATGTATTGAGATTTATTTTGTGTCCTAACTTGTGATCTATCTTGGAAAATGTTTCATGTGCACTTGAAAAGAATGTATATTCTGCTGCTTTAGGGTAAAATGCTCTAAAAATATCTGGTCTAATGTGTCATTTAAGGCTGCTGTCTCTGTGTTCATTTTCTGTCTGGAAGATCTGTCCATTGGTGTCAGTGGGTTGTTAAAGTCCCCTACTATGATTGTGTTACTGTCAATTTCTGCCTTTATGTTGGTCAATGTTTGTTTTATATATTTAGGTGCTCCTATGTTGGGTGCATAGATGTTTACTAGGGTGATGTCCTCTTGTTGAATCAATCCCTTTATCATTACGTAATGTCTTTTGTTGTCTCTTATTATAGTCTTCATTTAAAAGTCTATTTTGTCTGATATAAATATTGCTACTCCAGATTTTTTTTCATTTCCATTCGGGTGAAATGTCTTTTTCCATCCCTTTACTTTCAGTCTGTGTGTGTCTTTTGATCTGAGGCGGGTGTCTTGTAGACAGCATATGCATAGGTCTTGTTTTCTTATCCATTCAGCTACCCTATGTCTTTGGATTGGAGAATTTAGTCCATTTACATTTAAAGTGATTATTGATAGGTACATAGTTATTGCCATTTTATTATTCATATTATTGATATCTTTTGTATGTTTGTTTGTGTCTCCCTTCTTCTTCTTAAAGTAGTCCCTCTAACATTCCTTGTAATATTGGTTTGGTGATTATGAACTCCTTCAGCTTTTTCTTGTCTGGGAAGCTCTTTATCTGTCCTTTCTTGTCTGGGAAGTTCTTTATCTGTCCTTCAAATCTAAATGATAGCTTTGTTGGGTAGAGTATTCTTGGTTGTAGGCTCTTACTTTTCATCACTTTGAATATTTCCTGCCACTCCCTTCTGGCCTGAAAAGTTTCTGTTGAGAAATCAGCTGAAAGTCTTATGGGAGCTCTTTTGTAAGTAACTATTTTTCTTTCTCCCGTTGCTTTGAGGATTCTCTCTTTGTCTTTAACCTTTGCCATTTTAATTATAATGTGTCTTATAATTATAATGTGTCTTGTAAAACATGTGTGAGCCTGTTTGGGTTTATCTTGTTTGGGACTCTTTGCTCTTCCTGACCTTATATGCCTATTTCCTTCACCAGGTTAGGAAAGTTTTCAGTCATTGTTTCTTCAAATAGGTTCTTGATCTGTTGCTCTCTCTTTCTCCTTCTGGTACCCCCATGATGCAAATGTTTTTATGCTTGATGTTGTCCCAGAAGTCCCTTAACCTATCTTCATTTTTAAAAAAATGTTGTTGTTGTTGTTCCAATTGGGTGTGTTCTGCTACCTTGTCTTCTTAACCACCGATTCAACCCTCTGCCTCATCTAATCTGCTGTTGATTCCTTCAAGTGTCATTTCTATTAGTATAGTCCTTTTTTTCTGATGTGTTCTTTTTATGGTTTCTATGTCTTTCTTTATGTTTAGTACCTCTTTGTTGAATTTCTCATTATGTTTCTTAAGCATTCTTATAACCAGTGTTTTAAACTCTGTCTCTGGTAGTTTGGTTGCCTCCATTTCATTTAGTTCTTTTTCTAGAGTTTCCTCTTGCTCTTTTATTTGAATCATGTTTCTTTGTTTCCTCATTCTGGCTGCCTCTCTGTGTTTGCTTTTATGTATTAGGTAGACCTTCTGTGTGTCTCAGTCTTTGCTGAGTGGTCTTCTGTAGTATGTGTCCTGTGTGGTCCAGTGGTGCAGTCTCTCTGATCACCTGTGCATGTGTTCTAGGAGTGTCCCTTATGTATGTTGTGTGTATTCTCCTATTGTAGTTGAGTCTTGATTGTTTTTGGCACGTCATTATGTAGGATTGACTCAGGCTGACTGGCTGTGGGAATTGGCTATGCCCACAGTGTATGAACTGCTGTATGGGGGCTGAATCCTCAGAGGGAGGTTCACCAGAGTGGGCTCTGCTGCCTGTTGATACCACCCTTTGGGTGTGCCACTTGTGGTGCTAATTGGGTAATGCTCTGCTATGGTCTGAGGCCAGCCTCTGGTGTGTTGTTTTTTTATACCTCTTGGGATGGGCTCCCATGTAAGCCTATTTCAGCTTTGCCTGTGACTGGCCCAGGGCACCTGGTAGGAGCTACAAAGCTATATGCAATTTGGTTGCTCCCTGTGTTGGACCTGGAAGCATGTGGGGGTGGCATTGCTGTGAACTGAGTTTGGCTGCCACCAGTTTCAGGCCTGGGGCAGCTTGGCAAAAGTCCACACCCCCCCGCCCCCAGGCCTATTGGCACCTGCCATCTGCCTGTAAGGCTCAGCATCTGAAAGAGCTTCCTTAGGTGCATGGATTAGGTTGGTTGACTTGGTGTTCACAGTGCCCTTAGCAGTGCTTTCCAAATTGGGTGGGTGGGTGGGGTGTCCCAGGGAGTCACAGGGTGTGGCTGGTAGTTTTCACAAAGTTAATGCAGCTTCAATTCCTGAGACAGCACTGGGACTGTGGCCATTCTACAAAATATCCTGAGAGCCCTGCAGCCAATCACTGCTCACCTCGGGCCTGCAGATCTCCAAGGGCTGCCTAAGAGAGGCTGCAATGTGCCCTAGGGATGATGTCCTGCTACTGAAAAATTTACAGGCCACTACAGGCTATCTGCTGCTGTACAAGCCTCCAGCATCTTTTGGGGCAGGGCCAGCAGCCCAGGAGCTAAGAGTTCCCCCATCAGTGTCACAGTAGTTGGGCAGGGCAGGGTACTAGGGAGTCAAAGGTTGTGGTTTTTTATGAAGTTAGTGCAGATTCAGCCCCTGCACCCATGCAGAGCCTGTGGCCACTCCACAAAATGCCCCAAGAACACTATGGCCAGCCACCACTCACCTCGGGCCTGCAGATCTCTGAGAGCCACCCAGAAGTGGCTACAGTGTGAGCTGGCGCTGACCACCTGTTACCAAAAGTTTCCCAGGAGAGCATGGGCCATGTCCTGCTATAAAAACCTCCCACAGCTTGCCAGATGGGCCTAGCTGAGGGTACCATGGGTAATGACATACCAGCTGGGTGGTGTCCAAGGGAGTCACTAAGGTGGTGCACACATGCATGGATTTACCAGACCAATGTCATCTCAGATTTAGCCCCATGGAAATAGATTCAACACAGGAAAGATGTTGCCCTCCTGTAGGTTGCACATCGGGTGGCCTCCATACAGGGATAATGGTGGCTGTCTCTCTAGCCCTTGTCCTGAATCCATACAACTCAGTCTTTCCCTGTATGTCTCTGGTGCTTTCCAAATCATCATACTTCCACCGGAACCCAGGGTGAGTGCCTGTGAGTGAGTGAGTTTATGTGCAGGCCCTTTAAGTGGACTTCTGGGTTTCCCATAGCCTTCTGTCTCACAGGTACAGATGGATAGAATCCTCGCTGATATTCACTGTCAGGTGTTATGGGTTCTCCTCTTCCTGGCACAGGACCCCCCAGCTGGTGACCCCAGCTGGTGTAGCACTGGGATTCCTCACTCTTCAGGGGGAACCTCTGTCTCTGAGGTGCCTCTCCCATTGTTCAACCACTACCTGTGGGTTTGGGGTCAGCCCATTTCACATCTCCACCCCTCCTACCAATCTCGATGTGGCCTCATCTTTATATCCTTAGTTATAGGGGTTCTGTTCAGTTAGACTTCACATGATTCTCAAGGTTCATTGTTCTATAATTTAGTTGTAATTTTATGTGATCATGGGAGGCAGCAGGCATAGCATCTGGGCATCTTAGCCAATATCCTAAAGTGTTCTTTTTTGATCTATTCCCCATCTCCTGCCTAAGTTCCTACCCCAATTCCCAATCTCAGACGTCTAATTAGCAGTTTAGAAAATGATGGCTGATGCCAAACAGTTCTCTGTTCTTTCTGTATCTTTCGTCCTGCTCAGAGACTCCTGTTCTTCCCTAGTCTTTCTGTAAATTGTTATTAATATTTGGGCAGTCTGTTTGCTGCAGCCTTGCTATACATAGTTGTAAAATTTGAACATAAATAATGTGGTAACCTACACATTACTTATTATTGTGATGTGCTCTGCTCTGGGCAATACCACATAAAGAATATTACTACTCAGATCACATTAACATCAGCCAAATATTTTCACAATACTGATATCAGAGTGTATTATGTTGAAGACAAAAAGAGCAGCTTGAATGCTGCAGAAGACTGCAGATTAACTTTCTTCTATACCCAGCCACCACCTGCCTCTTAGGTCCGGGCATTAGAGATCCCTGGGAGGTATCTTGCAAGGTTCAATCTAAAGTAGTAAACACCCAATGTCTAGTGGATTTCAATTTGCTATCTTTTCACTAATCGAATGATAATGATGGGTGATGTGCTGGTAAACGTACAACAACTAGCTTGGGGGATAGGTGGAGAAGTTCTGATTTATAGCATTTGCTGATTTTCATCGTGCAAATATTCCTAACGTTACCAAATTCAAGCTACCAATATGACATTGAATGTAGATTTGGGGAAAATGCTAATAACCAGGTCTCATGAAACACTAAGGGCCAGCTCCAGCATACCACCGCATATATATTTAAATCACTTCATGTTTCAGGAAAAAGAAAAACATCACACAATATGCAATTAACAAAGATAACATCTATAGTCAATATAAAGCATTAGAACTTAACTAAAGCTCTTATACAACACTGAACAACACTGACCGCCGTACCCAGTCTGAAATCTATGTATGGTTTCTGACTCCCCCAAAACTTAACTACATTTCTTCAGTATCTGCAAGGGATTGGTTCCTGGACTCCCCGCAGATATGAAAATCCATGGATGCTCAAGTTCCTCATATGGTGCAAAAAAAAATGGTGCAAAACAACGCACACAGCTGGCTCTCACATCCAAGGATTCAAAGCACCGCTATTGAAAACAATGTTTTCCATCTGCAGTTGGAAATCCGCTGATGTGAAATCTGGGGATACAGAGGGCTAACTGTATATTTATTGAAAAAATCCACGTATAAGTGGACCTGCACACTTCCAACCCATGTTGTTCAGGGTCAACTATATTTAAAGGCAAAAGTAACCTATTATATTACCCAATTTGCAGTTCCAAATCTTCCCCCAAAAAACAAAATAAAAAGGAATAATTTTTTAAGGTGCAATGTGTAGAAAGGCCGCTTTAGAGACTAATTAACACCCTGTTATTATAGTCATAAGCCAGATGATGCTTTTTCAAAATGGGCAAAGTTGAGTGGAAAAATGAAGCCACTTCGATTCAATCCTTCCTCACTTGAGACAATGCAAAACTAGAGTTCTAAGTAGGGCTGGCTTTATGAAGAATGACTGCTCCTGTCATGTAAAATTAAAATGCTTGCCTTGGACTTTCAATCGGCTCAACACGTTTTGTTAAATGAATGAAGAGTAAGCACATTTTGAAGCTTATGAATGTCCGTTTCCTATTTAATGTACTGAAAATTTCTGGAATACCGAGGGCAGCTGGAGGTAACATGGAGACAATAGGTTGAGCTCATAAGAGAACACGATTTCCATGATCTACATGTTTTAATTCACTTGCATGGTAGGTGCTGTGGTGTTAACCTGTTACACTGAGAAGCAAACAAGTTTTTGCATGAGCATTCCTCTTTAGGAGCTCCAGCCTATCAATTTCTTGAATGCTTCATTGTCAGAAACTCAGGAAATGGCAGGAATAGAGCAGTTCTTGGACAGTATCTGTGCAGAGAATTGGAGGCGTGATGTGCTGAAATCACACACACATACAGTGGTATGGCTGGGCACAAAAAAAAAGTTACTCTTAAAGTCTAGTATTCCTCCCACTTGATTTAGTGTTCCCTTTGTCCAGCCCCCTGCCAGCACCGTGAAATCACCCACATTGTTGTATATCCCCTTACTACTCACTCCACATTGAAACTCTTCTCTAGTCTTTGCGTTTGCTCAATTTGGGGCTGCTTTCACCAGTCAGTTGGTTCTGAGGAGTTTAGAATCACCATAATGCATTGTCATAAATATAGCCTGTCCTCAATTGTATTTGCTGAAATGTGCTTAAACCAAGTACTTGTCGGCTTCAGGCTAATTTGCTTTATATAATAATAATAATAATAATAATAGTAATAATATATCATAAGAACAACAAGAACAATAATAATAATAGTAATAATAATAATAACAGCAACTCTCATTTGAGTGCTTTCTGGTATTTATTTTTAAAGTGATGTATGATATATTTCCTTTAAATCCTCACCACAGCACTGCACATAGGTATTATTAGCTCCATTTGACACGTAGGAAACTGCAACTTAGTGAGGTTCAGCAGACAAATGAAGGAGTCCAAACCTGAATTCAGTTTTGTCTGGCTCCAAAGCTGTCATCTTCAACTCCTTAAGCCACTAAAACCTTAATTATGCTACACAGCTTACAGCAATAAAATAGCTTCAGAAAGGAAAAATGGTTGTAGGAGACAATTTGTTTTCTACAATTATTTGAATAATGTCTAATTTTTAAAAAGCATGAGTAATATCAAGTTTTTGAAGGCAAACAGCAGTTAACCAGGTGCCTTCAAATGAATATATGGAGAAAAAAATCAAACTCTCTTTCAAATAATGAACACAAGAGTGTTTGAGAGGTCAAGATGAATGTCTTCTCTGGGAGAATTTCTGTTTTCTGGGGCATATTTGCTGCTGTGACTTGTTTATTTTGAGCTGTCCTAGAATGCTATATAATACAACTACAGAGTTCATTTTAATTTCTTAAGGCCTTTCGCTGGGGAAATCTCTAATGTATTCAAGGACTGTAGCACTAAAAAGGTTCTTAGTTGATTTTATCATTTGATATGAATGTAATGATGGTGAAAACATTGATGTAAGAGCATCTACCATCTCCCTGGCTCTTTACCTTGAGCAAGATGCAGAAGTTCTTTCTGGCTGTTCATTGCATACTCATTTCAAGACATAATAGAGAAGAGAGAGCACAGAATACATGATCAGCTTTTTAAAGTTCCTTCCAAGGCTACACAGGAAAATGTAATATTGTTTGTCTGGTGGGAGTGGGAGAGAATGAGAAGAGTTTTCACAGTATGTATTTCTGTACCCATTGAATTTGTAATCATTTAATAGATAGCCTATCCATACACAATCACTTAATAACAGGAAATTAAACTTTATGAAATATAAACCTTCCTGGCTGAAAGATGGGACAATTTGAACTGCAGAGCTTAAACCCATGTTGGGCAGTCTTTTGTCTTCTGGTTTATGACCAAATTATTTTGTGTATTAAACAGCTGCTTAAGGCTGAGGTTATGATGGCAGACACAAGATCTGCATATATACTTGAAACCCATCATAATTTGAATAAAATTTTTGAATTAAACATAGCAGCTTAAAACTACAACGAGATACCACCTCACTGCTGTCAGAATGCCTATAATCAGTAAATCAATAAACAACAAGTGTTGATGAGGATGTGGCGAAAAGGGAACCCTCATGCACTGTTGGTGGGATTGCGAATCGGTACAGCCACTATGGAAAACAA
The DNA here is from genome assembly GCF_036562045.2 of Rhinolophus sinicus. Lineage (NCBI taxonomy): Eukaryota > Metazoa > Chordata > Mammalia > Chiroptera > Rhinolophidae > Rhinolophus > Rhinolophus sinicus. The sequence goes on along the minus strand of NC_133768.1, from coordinate 104,106,582 downwards.
TACAGAGGTTCCTCAAAAAATTAAAAATAGAACTACCTTATGACCCAGCAATTCCACTTCTGGGTATTTATCCAAAGAAATTGAATATTCTTTTTTGAAAAGATATATGTACCCCTATATTTACTGCAGCACTATACACAATAGCCAAGATGTGGAAATAACCAAAACGCCCATCAATAGATGATTGGATAAAGAAAAAATGGTACATATTTATATGATGGAATATTACTCAGCCATAGAAAAGGATGAAATATTACCATATGAAACAACATGCATGGATCGAGAGAGTATTGTGCTCAGTGAAATAAGTCAGACTGAGAAAGACAAATACCATATGATCTCGCTTGTATGTGGAACCTAAAGAACAAAACAAACAAACAAAACAGAAGCTGACGCATAGATGCAGGGAACAAGCTGATGGAATCCAGATGGGGGTGGGGTGAAAAAGATAAAGAGTTTAAGAAGTACAAATTGGTAGTTATGAAATAGTCATAGGGATGCAAAGTACAGCATAGAGAATGTAGTCAATAATGTTGCAACAACTATACATAGTGCCAGGTGGGTACTAGACTAGTGAGGAGGATCACTGCATAAATTATATAGATGTCTAACCACTATGCTGTACACCTGAAACTAATATAAAATAATATTGAATGTCAGTAATTGAAAAAAGAAAAAAATTGCAGCTTAAGAACGTGCAAAGTGTTTTGCACATGGTAGATGTCAGCAAATGTTTCTGGGTGTTGGAGTAAATATATAAACCCCTAAGTCTGAGTACCCCAGATATTTTTCCATTCTTATTCTACCACTTCATACATGTTCATTTTCTTAGTAAGACAGGAAAAAAAAAGAGGCTCTATGAATGTCCATTGTAAGACATGGAATGTTAATAAAGCCTTGGATAGATTCACATTCTTTTTTTTTTTTTTTTTTAAGATTCACATTCTTAATCCCTCCTTCATCTGATCTTCAATGGAGAGTAGAAAAGAAACTAATTCTTTGAGAGAGCTAAACCTGAGCCAGGCACCACAGTGGAGACTTTACATGCATTATCTCATTTAATCTTCATAAGGACACTAAGAAGTAAGTATAATCTTCTTCTTATAGGTGACAAAACTTAGGCTCATAAATGTTCAGTTTAACATGACCCAGATTACCTAGCTAGTAAGTCCAAGAGCTGAGGTTTGAGTTGGTTTTTATCTGATTTCCCAGTTAGACATGATGATGATAAAGACCATATAATTACTATTTTTCTAGTGCTTTCTGTGTGGCATATCAGTTCTAATTTTCCCCCAAATCCTTCAAAGTATGTATTAATATCCTCATTTCTCAAGTGATCCCAAACTGAGGCTTAGAGACAGACATTAGTCCACAGCTAATATTATGAGATAGTGGATATATGAATCCAGATTTGTCTTTCTCCACAATCTACTCTTGCCCACATAATACTCCACCTCTAAATATAGCTATATAGCACCTGGTATTAGCAGAATTCACATCCAAACTTTAGTGTCACTCACCCAACGCAACACCCACCCACCCACGCACACAAACATATGGAAGGAAGAATTGTGGCCATTATAAAGGGAAATTTATAATCTGATGTCATGGAATGAAAACCAATATCATCATCATTCTGGCTGTTGAACAATTAAATATAGAAAAATCTGTTACATCTTTATTTTAATATCTTCCCATTTAAAAGTTATATTTATGTCCCTAAGAAAAACAAAAATGACAAGAGGTTAATTCTATTTTGCATCATTTAGGTACAGAGTCTTGTGGTTTGAGAAGACTCATGTAAAAATATTAATATAACAAGTTCTATAATCAATTTTAAGATAACATTATGGATAGAAAAAATAAGGAAAGTTAAAAATACTAGATTTTTACTATATTGTCTACTGAGAGTAAAGTGATTGAAGGAAAAAAATACATATAAAAAAGAAGTAGCTCAGAAATAGCAAAAGCAGTTGCCAGCAAAATGCACTTTCTTATTAAGATCAATGACTCTTGATTAGATTAAATGTAATTTAGGGAAAAAAAGTCCTGTACATAAGTCATTTCCTAGATATTTATATCACATAAGAATTATCTCTTTTGTATTCAAATAAGCAATTATGCCAGTGTAGATAAAAATCAAACTTCTTGAATTTTTATTACTAGATCAGAGGAGTTATTTGGAATTACAAAAGAAAAATCAACAAAAACCTAATCATTGAAATATAGCAAGATGAATGAAAATATAGTAACACCTCACCAAAGTAGAAATCTCACTTATGAAAAATACAGTCAGGAACCCATAATTCAGCAAAAAGACTTAGAAATGGCCAAAAGAGAGGTTGTGATGCCCAATAAAGTTGATGAATTTCAAAGTTTCTCTTATCTGTCTTCAGTGCATCTTTACCTTATTTCAACTACAATAGTGGTACATCTGGGTTATCTTGTTTCCAAATCCATCCTATATTAGAGACAGCAAATTAGAAGTGAGAAAAGTTTCTAAACATTGAGTGTTGACTGTAAGAAATAGTAACAGTTGTCAGAGAATAAAATGTAGGAAAACTATTAAAACATACCACAAAGCTATCTAGTACAAATGACCCTATATATGTTTAAATAGCCTATAAAAGCCCAAATTATATTGCAATAAAGTATAATAACATATTTGTAGTTAATACCCAAAGACAGTGGGAAATGGTTAACTTCCATCATATTTCTCATTTTATGAAAGCATGGAAGAGTACAACCTATTTGAGAAATATTTTTGTAGTAAATGATTAAAATCAAGTATTTGAGCTTAAAGCAATAAACATTCATCTCTCCAGAAAACCACATGGTGTAGTGTAACTGAGGCTCTAAAACTGTGAAATACTCTTTTAATATCAGAAAAATGTTTTCCATGGTCACTGAAGAGTGAATAAATCATAAAGAAGCTAGATTAGGTGATGTGTGTGAATTTTTACTTATTAGCAACACACGCTACTTTGCAGTAGTCACTGCATAGCTCTGACATTCCGTTGTATCCAAAGAAACAGTTTGGCAGAGACTGGAAATGGGATTTGGATTTGGAAAAACAAATGGGAGAAAACTGAAGAACACTTTCATTCCGGTCCTACAAATTGCATTCATCAGGAATTATTCATCTCCTTCAAGCTCTCTGTAGGGGTAAGAGCTCTTCTCACGGGCGCTCTTGGAATCATTGTCCTGCTCTGTGGATAAACCCACCTAGGACTCTGACCCCTGGGCTCTACCTGCTGGCTCTGGGCCCAACCAATGGCCTCGTTGTTTCCCACGTGCAAACGCTATGCCCTGCTTGGCTGCCATCCACTAATTTGGGATTTGTCATGATGTGTGGACATGAGAAACCACTGTTCTTTATCTTTTTTCAAAAGGGATATGTTTTGTCCTGTAGTCAAATTATGCTTTGAAAGTTCAGAAAGGGGAAGAGGGCACAGTCCCTGAGAAGAGCCGTGTGGCTGTGACTGCGAATCAAGTTATAAATTGGTAGTGATCTTTAACCGCAGCCGACAAATCTGCTTAAATAAAAGCAATGATGAAATGCACAGGTTGCTGTGGGGGAGCTGTGTGGAGCCATGAATCAAAGTGGTCTTTTCTAAGAGAAGAAACAGCAATGTTGGGAAGGGCAAAGTGAGAAAGAAAGGGGAAGGAATTTGGGGTCATCATAACATCAGTCCTCAGCTTGTATTATGCCGTGGGGAGTGGAGTATAGAGGTGACATTTTCTCAGTTCTGAATCAAAGAGTGGGTGATATATTGCACTGTGCTGACAGTCCCCTAGGAATCAGGAATAGTTACTGTTTTTCTTAACAGCTTTATAGAGCTATAATTGATATACAGGAACAGCACATATTTAATGTGCACAATTTGATAAGTTTGGACATATGCAAACACCACTGATGCAATCACCACAATCAAGATAAGAGGTATATGCAACACCTCGTAGAATTTTCTTATGTCCCCTGTGTTTTTGTTTTAACGTAGTAAGAACATTTAACATGAGATTTGAACAACAGCAGATGTGATCAACACTATAAGTCAAATAGTCCTTACACACATATTCAGGATATTCTATCCAACAGGGGAAGCATGAACCGTTTTGTCAAATGCACATGCAACATTCTCTATGACAGAATATGTGTTAGGCCACAAAACAAGTCTTAACAAATTCAGAAAGACTGAAATTATATCAACTATAATTACTGACCATAATGCTATGAAACTAAAAATCAATAACAGGAGAAAAAATGGGAAATTCACGTACACATAGAATTAAACATAGTCCTGAACAACTAATGGGTCAAAGAAGAAATCAAAAGATAAGTCTAGTGTATGGTGACAGACAGTAGTCTAGTTTCATTTTTTCACACATGGCTATCTGTCACCATACATCAAAATTAACTCAAAATGGATCAAAGACCTAAATATAAGGCCTGAAACAATAAATTGCATAGAAGAGAGCATAGGTACTAAACTTACGGACCTCGGATTTAGAGAGGATTTTATGAATTTGACCTCAAAGGCAAGGGAAGTAAAAGCAAAAATAAGTGAATCGGACTATATCAAACTAGAAAGTTTCTGCACAGCAAAAGAAACCATCAACAAAACAAAGAGGCAACCAACTGAATGGGAGAAGATATTTGCAAACAACATCTCTGATAAAGGGCTAATATCCAAAATATACAAAGAACTCATGCCCATTTGTGACAATATGGATTGATCTTCAGATTATCATGCTAAACAAAATAACTCAGACAGAAAAAGTTGAGAACCATATGATTTCATTCATATGTGGGACATAAAACTGAAAGCAACAAAGGTACAAGACAAACAAGCAAACAAAAACTCACAAACAATAGTTAAGTGTTTGCCAGAGGATAAGGGAGAAGGGGGGATGGTAAAAGATGGTAAAGGGGATCAATTATGTGGTGATGGAAGGAGACCTGACTCTGGGTGGTGAACACACAATGCAATATACAGATGGTGTATTATAGAATTGTACACTTGGAACCTATATCATTTTACTAACAAGTGTCACCCTAATGAATTTAATAAAAATGTAAAAAAATGTCTTGAGACAAATGAAAATGGAACCACAGAATACCAAAATTCATGGGATGCAGCAGCAAAAGCAGTTCTAAAGAGAAAAGCTTAGACCTATAAACACGTACATGAAGGGAAAAAAGAAAGATCTCAAATAAATGACCTAAATTTATACCTCAAGGAACTAGAAAAGAAGAAGAAACTAAGCCCAAAATTAGCCAAAAAAAGGCCATAATAAAGATTAGAGCAGAAATAAATGAAATAGAGGCTAGGGAAAACAATTGAAAAATCAAAAAAACAAAAAGTTGCTTTTTTAAAAAAGATTTAAAAAATGACAAAACTTTAGTTAGATTAACCAAACAAAGAGAAAATTCAAATAAATAAAATTATAAATGAAAGAGAAGACATTATAGCTGATACCACAGAAATATAAAGGATCGTAAGAGACTATGAACAATTATATGCCAACAAATTATATAACCCAGAAGAAATGGACAAATTCCTAGACACACAGAATTTACTAAGACTGAATCATGAGAAATAGAAAATTTGAACAGGCCAATAATGAACAAGGATAGAATCAGTAATCAAAACCTCCCAACAAAGAAAAACCCAGGACAAGATTATTTCACTGGTGAATACTACCAAATATTTAAAGCATAATTAACATCAATTCTTCTAAAACTCCTCCAAAAAAAAAAAAAAAAAAAGGAAGAGAAAGGAACACTCCCAAAATACGTAAGGAACTCAATAGCAAAAGCAAAACAAAACCCCCAAAGTACTCTCCTTGGGAAGCTCTGCACCGACGCCAGCACCTAGTCCACCCTAAAAGCAATTTTGGAACTCTTTTTCTGGAATGGCCATCAGAGCTGTCGTATTACCCTTGATGTCCTGAATGTCATCAAAATGTCTTCCTTTCAGTATTTCCTTTATCTTTGGGTAAAGAAAGAAGTCGCTGGGGGCCAGATCAGGTGAGTAGGGAGGGTGTTCCAATACAGTTATTTGTTTACTGGCTAAAAACTCCCTCACAGACAGTGCCGTGTGAGGTGGTGCATTGTCGTGATGCAAGAGCCATAAATTGTTGGCGAAAAGTTCAGGATGTTTAACTTTTTCATGCAGCCTTTTCAGCACTTCCAAATAGTAAACTTGGTAAACTGATTGTCCAGTTGGTACAAATTCATAATGAATAATCCCTTTGATATCAAAAAAGGTTAGCAACACCGTTGCAACAAATTCGCGAACTTGTCAGACCTCATATGATCTTGCAGTCTCACTTCTGAGTATTTAAGCAAAGCAAATGAAATCACTATCTCAAAGAGATATCTGTAACACCCCCGTTTGTTGCAGCATTATTCACCATAGCCAAGACACAGAAACAACCTAAATGTTAGTCGACAGATGAATGGATGAAGAAAATGTGGTAAGTATATATACACAATGGAATATTATTCAACCTTTGAAAAGATAAAAATCTTGCCTTTGTGATAACATGATTGAAACTTGAGGGCATTAGATTGACTGAAATAAGTCAGACAGAGTAAGACAAATGCTGTATGATGATAGTTGTTTGAGAAATCTAAAAAGCCAAACTGATAGAGACAGAGAGGAGATTGGTGGTTGCCGGGGACTGGAGGGTGAAGGGAATGGGGCAATTTTGGTCAAAGATTACAGACTTCTAATTATAAAGTGAATAAGTTCTGGATGACTATAGTTAACAATATTGTATTGCCTACTTGAAAGTTGCTAAAACAGTAAACTTAAATGTTCTCACTACACACACACACAAAGAAAGCAAATGGTAAGTATGTGAGCTGATGGCTGTGTTAACTAGCATTACTGTGGTCATATTTTGCAATATACGAGGTGTGACAATTAAGTTTGTGAACTTGTTGCAACCATGTTGCTAACCTTTTTTGATATCAGAGGAATTGTTCATTATGAATATGTACCAACTGGACAAACAGTTCACCAAGTTTACTATTTGGAAGTGCTGAAAAGGCTGCATGAAAAAGTGAGACGACCTGAACTTTTCGCCAACAATTCACGGCTCTTGCATCACGACAATGCACCAGCTCACAGGGCACTGTCTGTGAGGGAGTTTTTAGCCAGTAAACAAGTAACTGTATTGGAACACCCTCCCTACTCACCTGATCTGGCCCCCAAGGACTTCTTTCTTTACCTGAAGATAAAGGAAATATTGAAAGGAAGACATTTTGATGACATTCAAGATATCAAGGGTAATAGGACAACAGTTCTGATGGGCATTCCAGAAAAAGAGTTCCAAAATTGCTTTGAAGGGTGGACTAGGTGCTGGCATCAGTGCATACCTTCCCAAGGGGAGTACCTCAAAGGTGACCGTAATGATATTCTGCAATGAGGTATGTAGCACTTGTTCTAGGATGTGTTCGCGAACTTAATTGTCAGACCTCGTGTATGTATACCAAACCATCACATTGTACACCTTAAATTTACACAATCTTGTATGTCAATTATATCTCAATAAATCTGGAAAAATAAATTGCCAGTGGGAAAAATCATCCATGAGACCTAGCCTCTTATTTTTTTTTTTTTTAAATTAAAGTTTATTAGGGTGACAATGGTTGGTAAAGTTACATAGGTTTCAGGTGTACAACTCTGTAATGCATCTTCTGTATATCACATGTGTGTTCACCACCCAGCCTTCTCAATTTTGAAGTGCACAATCCCATATTGTTTGCCATAGGCACTCTATTGTACAGCAGATCTCTAGAATGTATTGATCCTGCATATCTAAATCTCTATACCTATTGGAAAATAACTCCCTATTTCTTCCCACCTACCCCTCCCACCCTACCCCACCCTCACCCTCTACCCCTGCCCTTGCAAGCCACTGGCAACCACTAGTTTTATTCATCAAATAATTCTAGTGAGCCTCACCTTGGCTACCTTTTTGTTAAAGTGGCTAGCCTCTAGGGAAATTTCTGTCACCGTTCTTCCTTTGAAGAAAAGCCAGACAATTCCTGCAGGTACCTTTGTTGAGCCAACTATAGAGTAAGCTGTGAGCCAGGTATGTTTTTGTTTTTACCCACAGAAATAGCAGTGAATACTAAATACAGTCTAATTGTTAGACTGTAAAGATACTAACCTTAGAGTTAGTTAAGTATTAATTGATAGCCCTTGAAAGAGAGACAATTTTAGCTGACTTAAGTACAATTCATAGTGTAGCCTAGTTCTAAATGCCAGTCTTACTCTAAATACAAGAGGAGAGAGTTGCCTCCTTGGGTTATCAAAGCACAGTAATTATTTTGGGAAATGTTTGGGTTGAGTTTATTTAACTTACAAGGAAAGGTTGCCTTAGAAATTAGGGGACAAGGGTAGTATATAAAGTGTTTAAGTGACCAGATTTATTCCAGGACCATGGGCCACTCTCAAAGTAGCTCTTTACATAAAGTCATCCACCGAAAGAAAATATTACATAAAATCTTACCTATTCACCAAGGGGCTTATGCAAAGCAGCACTTTGTTTTCCTAATTTGAGTTATGGTATGCACCTAAAAATAATATTCTCTTTTCTAAAAGTATAGTTTAGAGTACTATCTTTTGGATGTGTTCTACACAGCCTCAGGGGTTCTGTTGAGCATTATTAAGGCAGTGGACATGGAAGGTGACTTATTGAATTGATGACTAAAAGGACGAAATTTTAATTATTTGCATCTGACATAGGTTTATGTTAGCTACTATTTGAATGTGAAATTTACTGCAGAATAATTTGTGAGTCACACACTGTCCCTTGGCATGTAATAAAAATAATGCATGCAATGGATACTACTGGGAAAGCAGAAAGACTGGGAATAAAGAATTTTGAAATCAGAAGCATCTTATCTTCTAGAAGTCTAAGCTTTTGTTACACAGATTTGCAGAGAGAATTTTCAAACCTAAGTTAGCAATTCTGTCATGGACTCAAAGTATTTTGTAGTTAAGTATTTTGTAGTTAAGTATAAGCATTTGTTCTTTGCAACCATCAAGCTGCCACATTATTTACAAATAGCTAAGTCATGAATTCAAATTAAAAAGGGACATGAAATATAATGGAAACTGGCCTTTTTTCCATCTTCTTTTTAAAATTTACAACTTAAGAAAAACACATCTAAAATCATTCTTAAAATCTGCCATCAGAGAAGACTTAGAAACTCTTGGGCCACATGCTTATATGCTTTTTTGATCTAAGAATTTAAAAAATATTTCCCTCATTTGGATTTTAACAGATGATAGTCTCAATTCCACAAAATAAAGTGAGGGTTCTTCAATTTTCTTTAACTCTCTTTCTACTATAAGCCCCTATTCTGCAAGCAAAAACAATATAGTTAATTGGGGGAGGGTCCCCACTGCCTTCACCTGAATTTGGGGGGCTTATTTTGTGCCAAGTGATTAAGTGTGAGGTGTGCATCTACTCCTTATTTTTGCACTTTAAACGCAGGCATGTACTGACACATCCTCCACCCTCTCTGTCTGTCCTCCTCTATCTTGAAGCCATGAAGTCAGGATAGAGAATCCTGCCGATTATCTAGGCCTTGAGACTTTCCTATTCACCCACTGGTTTCCAGTCTAAGGTTTCTTTGAACTTCACCTTTTGACTCACTCCCCAGGTGGGCAAGTAGATGAACATATCAAGGGATGTCTTCCCAAATCTTTTGTTGAAGCCAATGCCTTGCTTTTGAAACTCACCAACTAAGAACTGGCTTCTTTGTTCCTTGTGTCCTGAGGTAAATGCTCTTCCTAGTTCAAGATGCCTAAATTTACAGGTGATGGGTGTGGAGACACATTGGAGGGGAACAGGAAATACTGGAGGATACAGTTTTCGAAACAGTTAACCTTTCAAAATAATTATTCTGCTTCATTTGTTTTTGAAGGGGTACATTACAAAAAGGGAAATTGGTCTAAAGAGGAGGTATTTTGACAAGCCTTTGGGGGTAACCAAGGTAGCTAAACAAATACTCTAGGATATATTTTGTAGGGATAAACAATAACCACCAATGCGATCATTTTGTGATACATTGAGTTTCTTATTTTCTGATTCAACTGTCAAGTGAGTTCAGTTTTGATGTGTTTCTGAGTGCTTCATGGCACATTTCCCATTATGATTTGAGCAGAAGAAGCAAGAATGCATTTTCATGAGAATACAGAAATAAGAAAACCTGACATCTATTATCTAAGTTCAGGAATTTATGCCAACATTCATTAACATTCAAATTATGAATTAGCTGTCATAGAAGTAAACAAAGTAAGGACCTTTGCTCAGTAAACAAAGCAAGGACCACATAGAGTTTTAAATGCCCTGGTAGCCCAGTTTTGTTTTTAGAACCTCTGGTAACACAACAGTAGTCTGGCAATATTTGCAAACATTTTCTAGGTTATTTGCAATCTTTGCTATCAGTTCATAAAATAATAGTAATATCCTGGACAAACAGCATGGTAAACATAGCTTTCCTTGGGTAAACAAAAAAGCAAAAAGGAATTTGAGTAAACTGAGGGGATAAACTTTTAAAGATTCAATCAACTAAATATTGCTTTCCCCAAAATTTTTGGAATTTTTAAAGGATTTTTTCTCAAAATGTGGTTGAGGCTTTCTATACTTTACTAAATTCTTCAGATCATTCCTATATGTGTTAAGTTTGAGAACCATCAACCTTGAAAAATTTATGCACATATTCATTTATATACCTCTATGTGGAGTTCTATGTGTGTGTATATATATATGTGTGAATATTCACACATTATTCTAAAAATTCTGATAATTAACAATATATTGCTATCATTGCATATATTAGTATTATTGAGGAGGAGAGCAAACACAAATACAGCTACTAATAGAAAGTTTTTGAGCAGCTCTTTAAGGAATCTTTATGACTGTCACATTGGAGAGATTGGGTTTATAGTAGTAAATAGTACATACTACTTAGTGAACATGTGCATATATGAACTGTGCTAAGGGCTGTATAAGTATCATCTTACTCCATTCTCAACACATTCCTTTGAGTTAGGGGCTCTTATTATCCCTTTGTTGCAAAAGGGGCAGAAGTCACTTTTATGGAGCCGGTTGTTCACAGCATTTATTTATTCAACTCATGTTTGTTCAGAGGTAGCTGAGGATCTGGGCTAATTAATGAGAATAGAACGACAGCAACATCAACAAAAATAATAAGAGTAGCAAATATTAATGGAGTGATTACTAGGTACCAGGCACTGAACTAGGCATTTTACATTACTTATTTAATCCTCATATCAACATTATGTGGTATATATTGCCTTAATACCCATTTTGTAGGTGAGGAAATTGAGGCTCAGAGACAAAGTAATTTATTGAAAGTCACATAGCTGATGTTAGTGGGAGATAGTTCCTGACTTCAAAGTGCATTTAAAACTTTCAAAATCCCACATATCAGTGAAATCATATGGTATTTGTCTTTCTCTGTCTGACTTATTTCGCTTAGCAGAATGCCCTCTACATTAGTCCATTCTGTCGCAAATGGCAAGATTTGCTTCTTTTTTATGGCTGAGTAATATTCCACTGTATACATGTACCACTTTATGCAATTGTTTGTTGATGGGCACTTGGGCTGCTTCCATATCTTGGCTAGTGTAATTAATGGTTCAATGAACATAGGGGTACGCATATCTTTTTTAATTAGTGTTTTGGATTTCTTCAGATAAATACCCAGAAGTAGACTTGTTGGGCCATATGGTAGTTCTATTTTTAATTTTTTGAGGATACTCCATACCATTTTCCACAGTGGCTGTACCAGTTTGTAACCCTACCAACAGTGCACGAGTATTCCCTTTTTTCCACATCCTCGCCAACAATTATTGTCTCTAGATTTATTGATGATGGCCATTCTGCTAAAGAACAAAATAAATGAACACACAAAACAAAAAGATTCATATATATAAAGACAAACTGATGGTTGCCAGATGAGAGGGGTGTGGGGAGCTGGGTGAAAAAGGTGAAGGGATTAAGAAGTACAAATTGGTAGTTACAAAGTAGTCATGGGGATGTAACACACAGCATAGGAAATATAGTGAATAATATTGTAATAACTATGTATAGTGCCAAGTGGGTACTAGACTTATCGGGGGGATCACTTTGTAAATTATATAAATGTCTAACTGCTATGCTGTACACCTGAAACTAGTATAAAATAATATTAACTGTCAACTGTAATTAAACAATTTTTAAAATGCATTAATTTTTTTTTCAAAATCCCCTTCCTTCCTTCCTCCCCCTCCCCTTTATTGGGGAACAGTGTGTACTTCCAGGACTTTTTCCAAGTCAAGTTGTTGTCCTTTCAGTCTTAGTTGTGGAGGGTGCGGCTCACCTCCAGGTCCAGTCGCCATTGTTAGTTGCAGGGGGCGCAGCCCACCATCCCTTGCGGGAGTCGAGGAGTCCAAACGCCAACCTTGTGGTTGAGAGCCCGTGCTCCAACCAACTGAGCCGTCTGGCACTGGCCTATGTGGGAATTGAACCGGCAGCCTTCAGTGTTAGGAGCACGGAACTCCAACCGCCTGAGCCACCGGGCCAGCCCCCTTCCTTCCTTTTTTCATTCTTTCCTGTGTGCCTGCCTGCCTGCATTTCCTTCCTTATTCATACAAATATTTTTGAGTTTATTTGCCATCATTCTAAAAAAGCAACACCCTCAGCCCCACTATAGTTCTGAGCTTATTTCTGTTTTCCACCTTCCTCAGAAGTTTATTCTAACTGCTCCCATTTCCTCCATTCCTGTTAAATCCCTTAGCCTCTGCAATTGGAAGTCAATCCTCATCAATTTCTAAAGCTGCTTCCTTCAAGGTCACAAAAGGCTTCTTAATTATACGTCTAACAAAGCTTTCTTAGTTCTCATCATCCTAGACTTAAAGAAGTGTGATCAGCAAAGACCACTGAGCAGAGAAGAATGGGCTAGTAACTCGGTTGTTTAAATGCATTACTAACCTGCTTTTTTGATTTGTTTGTTTTCTTTTGTCTTTTCAGTATTTTTCTTCCCCATAGAGGCTAAGACTTTGCAATACTGAATAGTGTTGCACAATCAGGGGCACACATAAGCAGCAGCTCCTAGATTTTGATTCAGTAGTTCTGGGGTGAAAACAGGATAAGTGTTTTCAACATGTTCTCCACATAATTCTGCTTTGTCCCGAATGTTGGGATCAACTGCTGGAGAATTAGCTGTTTGCATTTCTTTCTAAGATGTACTATAAAATATGATGATTTGGTCTCTATCTTTTATTTGAGGAACATGCTTTCTTACCTGCATGTTTTCATATTTGCAGGGTTTTTTTAAATCTAGAGATATACTATTTAATCTTACCCATGCAGCTTTAAATCTGTTGGAATTATGGCTCTGAAAAAGACAATGAAAAAATTATAGATATTTACCTTATGAAGTCAGAAGTTTAAAATAGTAAATAGGGAAAGTATAAATAGGACTCTCCTTATAAATTTATGGGATCATATTACCATTGATATTTTTGAATTATAAATTATGATATTTTAAGAATTGCTATATAAAATGAAGCATATTGTAATTTATCCTTGATGGCTAAGAATGAGGTCTTTTATGTCTTTTTAGCGTATAAAATGTACCTCTTACTTTTATACATGCCAAATTTTAAAAACGCTCCAGAATTATTTTGCCCTATTTTAACTAATGTAACTAATCTAATTCTTCAACCTAAATCGAAGTGGCCATTGAAACATATCACACACCATTTACTGGAGAAAATTTAAAATCTATACAACAGCCCCAAATAATAATTTTCCTAGTTAAATAAAAGTGTTTTAAAATGAATTACTATTATGGATCAAGAATATTTTAGCTAATTTTAGAAAGTGTACCTTAGGGTACTTATTATCCTTCTATGAAAACTTGTAGCGTTATAGCCCTTAAAATCAAGACTACCATTTATTTTGCCTTCTTTTTACAAAAAAAAAGATGGTTTCAAAAAATAATGTTATATTATTGAACTATATAGCTTATGTTTTCTAGGACCAAAGAACTATTATCATTTTAACTGATTTATTAGAAGATGAACTTTTGTAATTTCCAATATTTTAGGAGCTAGGTCAGTGTGGAGACAAAATAACAATGGGTCTCCAGCCCCAGATTTCCATAGAATCAGACACTAGAGATGAATTAACTATGAAACAGATACTCACAAATACTTGTTATTTAGCTGAGATTATGAAAGAATGATTACATGATTGGAATTACTTGGAAAACTAAGGCCTTGAAATACCTGCAGTTGAGGAGAAAAACAGATATTTTTTTGTTTTGTTTTTTTTTGTTTTCTGGGTATTTGGCTTAGTTTTGTGTAGGCAATCAGGAATATATGTGAAAAATGTGTCTACAAAAATCTCATGCCTATTCAGCATTTCTACCCTCACAAACCAAGGGTCACATATATGGTGACCAACTCATCTCAGCTTACCTGAAGCTGTGCCACTTTTAAAGTTGAAAGATCCATGTTCTGCAATTCTCCCTCAATTTCAGGCAAGCCAGGATGGTCTGTCACCCTACATTTTTGTTGGCTCTCAAAAGAAAGCAGAACCTAATTCTTCTGACTCGCCTCCTCGTGGACTCATTCATTTATTGAGGATTTCAATAAGTATTTACCAAGGGGCTACTGTGTACCATTGTCTGTACTAGCTGCTAAAGAGACAGTGGTAATTAAGACATCACTTCGGTCTTTAAGGAAGTTACAATGTAGCGGAGGATATGGACATTAAACAAATATAGTAACATTATCAAAGGGGAAGATTAAAATTATATAGGAGAGTTTAATTATGAGTCAGGATTCTGGAGATTCTAAGAAGGGCTTCTCTGTAAATATGAGTGGATGAAGGGGCAAGGTGGAGGACAGAAAATGAAGCTGGAGAGGTGGGCAGAGGCTGGGCAATATAGGACATATAAGTTATGGTAAAGAGTTTGGATTTCATTACAAGAGCAATGGAAAGCCAGATATTTCTTTCGTGAGAATAGTTCACCATTAAAAAATTTGGTGTCTGTTATTCTACCCTTAAGAAGAGAGCCAGATGAATGGTAAGGACAAACATTTCTAGGTTCCTAGCTACACCTAACTGAAGTGGATCCAGCCCTTCTTTTGTCAGACCAAGTAAGCTACAACACACTGAGATCCATTGGGAATCAGTGAAGCTATTCCTAAGTGTGTCAGATCACACACACACACACACACACACACACACACACACACACAATCACCCAGAGGAATGGGCTGCCTTGCTGCCTTCTATTTCTGTCAGTATCTTCAAATTCTGTTGTCCTAGTCAATTTATTTTTTCAATTCTTTTTTTAAGGAGGACGCAGCTCACAGTGGGCCATGTGGGGATCGAACCGACAACCTTGGTGCTATCAGCACCACACTCTAACCAACTGAGCTAACCGGCCACCCGTAGTCAATTTATTTTAACTAGCATCTGAGAATGGAACCTCTGTGGTAAAGGAGGCATGGAGTTCACTTGAAAGGCTACTAGCTAAAACAATCTTATGTTTTTTTCTGCAAGTAGGCTTTCCATCTGGGAGAAATACAGAATATACTTCTCATCTGTCACCCACTGGCCCCTATGTGGAGATAAATAGCTGCCTTTCTTGCTGGGTTTTGTTTAACTGCTAATCCTCTTAAAGGAATCTCATATCGATGGTAGGATAGTGTGTTTAAATGACTCTGAGCAACAAAATTGGGTCAGCCTTTTCCTTGTATTAGTCTGGATCGCTGAATTAAACTGACTGATAATATAAGCAGTTAAAAGGTTACTGAATTTTGAAATGCCGGTACTATAGAGACAAAGCATCTAAATACTTTTCAAAGTTTTCAACTTTATTCAGAACTTGGTATCACAGGCATAGCCTACATGTAGCCACCCAAGCCTTTGCAGTTATTTTCACGGTCCATATCAATATCTATAGTCATATTAATCCAACAGTGAGGCCCACTGATCCCGCACGTGGGTGGAATGTTTCGCTTGGCCTCACCATATTCTGGTTATTTTGAACACATACAAATAGCCTGCGGAACAATCGGTGGTATTAATACCAGATTTATCAAATCATTAGTCAAACTTGTCATGAACCATAATGACAGAAGAACAACAGAAGTTGCTTTTAGGGAGGGCTCCAAGAAGTATGTAACCCCTTTTACATTTTTGGTGGATATGCTAAACATTTTAGCCATCAAGTCTATCCATCTTTCATAACTCCCAGATGCTTTCTCAAAAAAAAAAAAAAAAGACATTATAATTTTCCACGTAAACCTGTTTCCACATAAACATTGATAGCAGGAAGCTATCAATGTTGATTTAATTTTTTCCTCTGCTTCAATGGCTTCCTGATAGTGAAAAAAAGAAATACGGGAGTGCATGCATTTTATTTTATTTTTTTGTTTCTTATTATTAGTTTCAGATGTAGAAAACAACATAGTGATTAGACATATACGCATCTCACAAAGTGATAACCCCAATTAGTCTACTATCCATCTGACAATGTACATAGCTATTACAATACCACTGACTACATTCCCTATGCTGTACTTTACATCCTGTGACCATATATATATATCCAAAAAATGTATACACATTTTAAGAAAGGAAAAAACTGTATTAAAATTGTAATACTCAATATATATCCATAACAAAAGATGGATACAAGTCACGTCTGACTTCTGCAATTACAAGAGGTGCTCAAAGTGGTTACCATCTGTGTCCAGACACTTCTGATTACAGTGAACTACTGCATGAGCCACGTTGACAAAAGTGTCAACTTGTATACATTTTTTTGGCACCCTCGATATATAAATTACAGTTGACATTCAATATTATTTTATATTAGTTTCAGGTGTACAGTGCCATGGTTAGGCATTTATATAATTTAAGAAGTTATCCCTCTGGTAAATCTAATATCCATCTGACACCATGTAGAGTTCTTACCACATTATCGCCTACATCCCCCATACTGTATTTCACCTCCCCATGACTGTTCTGTGACTACCGTCAGTTTTTTTCTCTGTATCTATGAGCCTGTTTCTGTTTTGTTTGTTTGTTTATTCTGTTCCTTAGATTCTACATATAAGTTAAATAATATGGTACTTGCCTTTCTCTGTCTTTCTTATTTCACTTAGCATAATACCTTCCAGGTTCATCCATGTTGTCACAAATGGTAACATTTCATTCTTTTTATGGCAGAGTGATAGTCCATTGTATAAATGTACCACGATATCTCTCTCCAGTTGTCTATTGATGGACATTTCGGTTGTTTCGATATTTTGGCTTTTGTAAATAGTGCTCCAGTGAACATAGGGTTGCATACTAGTATATATTTTTCTAATTAGTGTTTTGGAATTCTTTGCATAAATACCCAGAAGTAGAATTGCTGGGTCATAAGGTAGTCCTATTTTTAATCTATTGAGGAACCTCCATATTGTTTTCCATATTGGCTGCACCAATTTGCATCCTTGCCAACACTTGGTTGTTGATTTATTGATGATAGCCATGCTGACAGGAGTGAGGTGATATCTCATTGTGGTCTTTATTTGCATTTCTCTGATAATTAGTGACGTTGAGCATCTTTTCATATCTATTGGCCACCTGTATGTCCTCTTTGGAGAAATGTCTATTCAGGACCTCAGTCCATTTTTTAATTGGATGTTGTTTTGGTGTTGAGTTCTATGAGTTGTTTATAAATTTTGGATATTAACCCCTTATCAGATATATCATTGGCAAATATCTTCTCCCATTCAGTAGGATGTCTTTTCATTTTGTTGATGGTTTTCTTTGCTGTGCAGAAACTTTTTAATTTGATGTAGTCCTATTTGTTTATTCTTTCTTTTGTTTCCCTTGCTTAAGGAGATATATCAGTAAAAATATTATTAAAGGTAGTGTCTGAGAGTTTACTTCCTATATTTTCTTCTAGAATTTTTATGGTTTGGGGTCCTACATTTAAGTCTTTAATCCATTTTAAATTTATTCTTGTATATGGCATAAGAAGGGGATCAAGTTTAATTTTTTTAAATATATCTGTCCAGTTTTGCCAACACCATTTATTGGATAGACTGTCTTTAACCCCAATGAAATTCTTGCTTCCATTGTCATAGATTAAATGAACATATAGACGTGAATTTATTACTGTGCTCTCTGTTCTGTTCCATTGATCTATGTGTCTGTTTTTATGCC
The DNA here is from genome assembly GCF_036562045.2 of Rhinolophus sinicus. NCBI lineage: Eukaryota > Metazoa > Chordata > Mammalia > Chiroptera > Rhinolophidae > Rhinolophus > Rhinolophus sinicus. The sequence continues at coordinate 104,088,312 of NC_133768.1, read as the reverse complement.
AATACCATGCTATTTTGGTTACAGTGGCCTTATAGTATAGTTTAATATTACATAGCACAATACCTCCAGCTTTGTTCTTCTTTCTCAGAATTTCTGTGGCTATTTGGGGTCTTTTATGGTTTCATACAAATTTTAAGATTATTTGTTCTAGTTCTGTAAAAAATGCCATTGGGGTTTTGATAGGGATTGCATTGAATCTATAAATTGCTTAGTATGAACATTTTAGCTATATTAATTCTTTCTATCCATGAGTATGGTATATGTTTCCATTTATTTGTATCTTCTTCAATTTCTTTATTCAATGTCATGATTTTCTGAGTACAGGTCTTTTACTTCCTTGTTTAAATTTATTCCTAAGAATTTTTTTAATGCAATTTTAAATGGAATTGTTTTCTTATTTTCTCTCTCTGATAGTTTGTTATTGGTGTATAAAAATGCAACTGATTTCTGAACATTAACTTCGTATCCTGCTACTTCACTAAATTCATTTATCAGTTCTAAAACTTTTTTGGTGAAATCCTTGGGCTTATCTGTCTATCTATCTATCTATCTATCTATCTATCTATCTATCTATCATCTATCTATTTATATACCATGTTTCCCCAAAAGTAAGACCTAGCCAGATCATCAGCTCTAATGCATCTTTTGGAGCAAACATTAATGTAAGACCCGGTCTTATTTTAATATAATATAAGACTGGGTCTTATATAATGTAATATGTATAATATAATATAATATAATATAATATAATATAATATAATATAATATAATATAATATAATACTGGGTCCTATATTAATTTTTGCTACAAAAGACGCATTAGAGCTGATGGTCTGGCTAGGTCTTATTTTTGGGGAAACACAGTAGTATCATGTCATCTGCAAGTAATGACAGTTTTACTTCTTCTTTCCTGATTGGATGCATTTTATTTCTTTTTATTGTCTGATCGCTGTGTCTAGAACTTTCAGTACTATGTTGTATAAAAGTGGTGAAAGTGGGCATCCTTGTCTTGTTCCTAATCTTGAGAATGCTTTAGCTTTTCCCCATTGAGTATGATATTTGCTGTGGTTTGTCATATATGGCCTTTATTATGTTGAATATGTTCCTTTTATTCCCACATTGTTGAGAGTTTTTATCATAAACAGATGCTGGACTTTGTCAAACACTTTTCTGCATCAATTGATATGATCATATGATTTTTATTTTGTTTATGTGGCATATCAGGTTAATTAACTTGTGGATATTGAACCAACTTGAATACTACGAATGAATCGAATCCCACTTGTTCGTGGTGTATGATTTTGTTTTTAATATATTGCCAAATTTGGTTTGCTAATATTTTATTGAGGATTTTTGCATCTATGTTCATTAGCAATATTGGCCTATAGTTTTCTTTTTTTGTAATGTCTTTCTCTGATTTTGGAATCAGCGTAATTGTGGCCTTGTAAAATGAGCTTGGGAGTCTTACCTCCTGTTGAATTTTTTGGAATAGTTTGAGAAGAATAGGTGTTTTTGTTTGTTTGTTTTTGAATGTTTGGTAGAATTCACCTGTGAAGCCATCTGGTCCAGGACTTTTGTTTGTTGGGAGCTTGTTGATTACTGGTTCAATTTTATTAATAATAATGTGTTGGCTCACATTTTCAGTTTCTTTTTATTTGACCTTGGAAGATTACATGCTTCTAGGAATTTATCCATTTCTTCCAGGTTTTCCAATTTGTTGGCATATAGTTGCTTGTAGCATTTTCTTAAAACTTTTTGTATTTCTGTGGTGTCCATTGTCACTCTCTTCTTTCATTTCTGATTTTATTAATTTGGTATTCTTTTTTTCTTGATGAGTCTGATTAAAAGATTATCAATTTTGTTTATCTTTCAAATAAGCTAGCCTTGGTTTCATTAATGACTTGTTTTTTGTTTTTTTTAGTCTCTATTTATTTGTGCTCTGATCTTTATTATTTCCTTCCTTGTACTCACTTCGGGCTTTGTTTGATGTTCTTTTTCCAGTTCTTTAGGTGTAAAGTTAGACTGTTTTAGATTTTTCTTGTTTCTTTAGGTAGGTCTCCATTGCTATTAATTTCCTTCTTCGGACTCCTTTCGCTCTGTCCTCTATACTTTGGGTCGTTGTATTTTAATTTTCGTTTGTCTCAAGATATCTTTTGATTTCTTCCTTGATCTCATTGTTAACCCATTCATTGTTTAGTAATAGCATGTTATTTAGCCTCCATGTGTTTGTGTGTTTTTCACTTTTATTCTTGTAATCGATTTCTAGTTTCATACCATGTAATCAGAGAACATGCTTGATATGATTTCAAACTTTTGAAATTTATTGAGACTTGTTTTGTGGCCTAACATGTGGTCTACCTTGTAAAATGTTCCACGTGCACTTGAAAAGAATGTATATTCTGCTGCTTTGGGGTGAAATGCTCTAAAAATATCACTGAAACCCATCTGGTGTAGTGTGTCACTTAAGGACACTGTTTCCATGTTGATATTCTGTCTGGAAGATCTGTCTATTGGTGTCAGTAGGGTGTTAAAGTCCCCTATTATGATTGTGTTACTGTTGATCTCTGCCTTTATGTTGGTCAATAGTAGCTTTATATATTTAGTTGCTCCTATGTTCAGTGCATAGATGTTCACTAAGGTTATGTCCTCTTATTGGATTGGTCCCTTTATTATGTAATGTCCTCTTTGTCTTTTATTATAGTCTTTGTTTTAAAGTCTATTTTGTCTGATATAAGTATTGCTATCCAAGCTTTTTTTGTTGTTTCCACTTGCATGAAATATCTTTTCCATCACTTTGCTTTCAGTTTGTGTGTATCTTTTGATCTGAGTTGAGTCTCTTGTAGACAGCATACGCATGGGTCTTGTTTTCTTATCCATTCAACTACCTTATGTCTCATGATTAGAGAATTTAATCCATTTACATTTAAAGTGGTTGTTGATAGGTACATAGTCATTGCCATTTTATTATTTATATTTTTTAACTTTGCTTCTTTGTTTTCTCTTTTCTTCTGCTGAAAGGAGTTCTTTTAACATTTCTTGTAATACTGGCTTGGTGATAATAAATTCCTTTAGCTTTTTCTTGTCTGGGAAGCTTTTTATCTCTCTTTCAATTTTCAATGATAGCTTTGCTGGGTAGTCTTGGTTGTAGTCCCTTGTTTTCCATCACTTTGTATATTTCCCACCAATACTTTCTGGCCTGCAAAGTTACTGTTGAGAAATCCGCTGACAATCTTATGGGAGCTCCCTTGTAAGTTACTAGTTGCCTTTCTCTTGCTGCTTTTAGGATTCTCTCTTTGTCTTTACCCTTTGCCATTTTAATTATGATGTATCTTGGTGTAGGTCTGTTTGGGTTCATTTTGTTTGGAACTCTCTGTACTTCCTGGCCTTGTATGTCTATTTCCTTCACCAGGATAGGGAAGTTTTAAGTCATTATTTCTTCAAATAAGTTCTCGATCCCTTGCTCCCTCTTCTCCTTCTGGTACTCCTATGATGCAGATATTGTTACACTTGATGTTGTACCAAAGGTCCCTTAAGCTATGTTCATTTTTTTAAAGTTTTTTTTTTTTTTTTTTTTCTCTTCGGATTGGGTGTTTTCTGCTACCTTGTCTTTTAAATCTCTGATTCATGTAATCTATTTCATGTAATTTGTTGTTGATTCCTTCTAGTGTATTCTACATTTCTGTTATTGTATTCTGTACTTCTGACTGGTTCTTTTTTATGGCTTTTATATCCTGCTTAATGCTTACAATTTCTTTGTTGAAATTCTCACTAAATTACTTAAGCACTCTTATAACCAGTGTTTTAAACTCTGTCTCTGGTAGGTTGGTTGCCTCCATTTCATTTAGGTTTTTCTCTGGAGGTTTCTCCTGTTTTTTTATTTGGGACACATTTCTTTGTTTCCTCATTCTGGATGCCTCTCTGTGTTTTTTTTTCTATGCACTATGTAGATCTCCTATGTCTCTCAGTCTCTGCTGGGTGGCCTTATGTAGTATGTGTCCTGTGTGGTCCAATGGTGCAATCTCCCTGATCTCCTATATGTGAGTTCCAGGATTATCCCTGTGTGTGTTGTATTTATTCTCCTGTTATAGTTGAGCCTGGATTGCTTTTGGCCTGCCAGTGCTTTGGATTGACTCCCAGGCTGACTGACTGTGAGGGCTGACTATACCCATGGTGTGTGAGCTGTTGTGTGGAAATGGACCCCTCCAAGTAGGGTTTGCCCCCACAGGCTTTTGTGTCTTTTGAGTCCACCCTTTGGGTGTGCTGCTTGTGGGGCTAACCAGGTAGTGCTCTGGTGTGGTCTGAAGCTGGTCTCTGGGTGTGTTGTATCTGGTGTCTCTTTGGAGAGGATTCTTTGCAAGCCTATTTCAGCCTTGCTTGTTACTGGTTCTGGGGCTACCTGGTAGGAGCTACACAGCTATATGTGGTTGGTTGCTGCCTGTGGTGGACCTGTAGGCATGTGGGGATGGCCTCACAGAGAACTGAGGCTGGCTGAAACCAGTATTCATCCTATGGTAGCTTAGCAAAATCCCCAGGGCCCCCATGTCTGATGCCACTTGCTGGCTGTCCATAAAGCTCAGTCAATGAAAGAGTCACTTTGGGTGGCCAGTGCCAGGCTGGTTGACCCAGTGTTGAGAGTGTTCCTGGCAATGTAGCCCTAGGTGGGAGGGACGGGCTTCCAGGGAGTTATAGTGTGTAGGCGGTGGTTTTTACAAAGTTAATGCAGTTTTGGTTCTTGCATTTGTGTCAGGCTTGCAACTACTTTTTGCAAAAACGCCCTGAGAACATCAGGGCCAGCTACTGCTTGCCTCAGGCACACAGGTTTTCAAGAGCAACTGAAAAGGGGCTACGGTGAAGGTTGTGGCTTACTATTTACCACCAAATGTTGCCCGGTCTACTGCAGGCCATCCAGTGCTGCAAAAGGGTTCTGTAGCTCATGGTGTGGGGCTGCCACTCAGCAGCCCAGACTTCCCCCACTAGTGCAACACCAGCTGTTTGGAGTGGGGACCCAGGGCATCACCACGGTGGTGTGCATGTGCAGATTTTACCAGACCAATGTGGTCTCAGATTTGGCCCTTTGGGAGAGGGTTCAATATAGAAAAGATGGTTTCCTCCTGTAGGCTACATATAAGGCAGGCTCCACATAGGGTCAATGATTGGTCCTCCCCAGCCCTCACCACAAAGCCACAGAACTCAGTCTTTCTCTAAGTCTCTGGTACCTCTCGAGATGATACCCCTCTACCAGAGACCAGGAGAGTGTTTGCAAGTGAGTCAGTCTGCATGCAGTCCCCTAAGAGGGCATCTGGGTTTCCAGCCACCTCCCATCTCACCAGGATGGACAGATAGAGTCCTCACTGATCTTCACTATCAGATATTGTGAAAATTCCTCTTCTCAGCACAAGACCCCAGGACTGGGAATCTGGCATGAGGCTTCATCCTTTGGGGGGACCTCTGCCAAGGAGGTATCCTTCCCAGTGTTCAATCACTATCTGTGGGTTTGGGGTCAGCCCATTTCCTGTCTCCACCCCTCCTACACTCTTGATATGGCCTCGTCCCCAGTTATAGGGGTTCTGTTCGTCTAGTCTTCAGATGATTCTTGAGATTGATTGTTCTATAATTTATGTGTAGTTTTGGTGTGATCATGGGAGGTAGCAGGCATAGTGTTTACCTAATCTGACATTTTGGACCTTCTCCTATTCTTTGGTGAATAAACCAATTCCCTGAAAAACACACACTACCACAACTAACCCAATATGAAATACATAATTTGCATATCCTTATAACAATAATAGAAATTGATTTTTTAATTAAAAAAAGGTAAATCTCCAGGCCCAGATGGTTTCCCTGGAGAATTCTACCAGATATTTAGGAGAACAAGAATTAACACCAATCCTACGCAATCTCTTCCAGAAAATAGAAAAGGAGGGAACGTTTCACAATTCATTGTATGAAGCTCGTATTATGATAATACAAAAACTAGACAAAGACAGTGCCAAAACAACAGATGGATATTTCTCATGAATTAGGTATAAAAATCCTTAACAAAATATTAGCATATAAAATTTAACAATACATAAAAAGGATTATACACTATGACCAACCAGAGTTTCTTCCAGGGATGCAAGGCTGGTTCGATATGTGAAAGTCAATCAGTGTAATTCTCCATATTAACAAGCTTAAGAAAAAAAAATCATATATCAATCGATTGAGAAGCATTTGACAAAATTTGACACGCATTCATGAAAAAAACGCTCATAAAACTCGGAATAGATGGAACTTCCCTGATTTGATAAAAATTATCTACAGAAAACCTACAGTTAGCTTCCATTGTTCTCCATGGTGACTTTCCCCCTAAGATTGGGAACAAGGCACAAATGTCCACTTTAACCACTTTTATTGAACAAATTGTTTTTTAAGTGGCAATATCATTTAAAATTTCTAGTATATGGAAAAGAAAGTATCCTGGTAATTAAAAAAAAAAATATGTCTTCACTCAAAAGATCTCTATGTTAAAGATGAAAAACAAATCAATAGAAATTAAAGTTGCATATTACGTGTTTTTTTTTCTTTTTTGAAACAAAGATCCACCAAACTCTGAATCTCTGAAGTTGGCTTGCCAGCACAATTTAAAATCTTTCTAAGCATTTTTGTCAGTCATATATGCCCAAGAATAAAAAGCAAAAGTGGACTTTTATCTGTTTTTTAACTTATACTCTACAGAGAGGAAGTGAATAATTTCTTTGTTAAGCATTTCCTATTGGAATAGTCCAGGGAGACATATGCTTGGTTTGATCTCGAGTTTGATTTCAATTATTCATTCTTTTAAAGAGTTCTATATTATCGTTTATACCTTTGAAGAGAGTGATTCTTCCATCTAGTTGTCAACTCTTAGATTTGGAAAGAGGATACAGAAAACTAGGAGAGCTACTCTCTAAGTGATACCCTTGGTTAGCATATTTTATTTGATCTTTAGTGTTTTATAATCATTTAGATTTTATAGCAAAGTAGTCAACAGAAATTGGTAATGGAAAATACTCTAGTATCCATGTGTTCTTGCTAAAAGATAAACTTCTGGTTTAAATGCATATGTTAGTCCTCAAAATATGCTCTCAGCTTGAACTATATACATACCGGGGTGCCAAAAAGAAAACCATATACATAATTTAAGAGATGTTATCTATGTATTACTTTTCAAAGTTGAATTGAATTGTGGTAGCAATGTGTAGTATGACATTCACTCAAAAGATGGCATTAATGAAATGAATGCTAGTGTTACCATGTGACAGGCAGGACAAAGAAAATCGTGAAGTATAGTTGTCATTCGAGGAGGGTAAGACCACCGAGATGGGACAGCTTACCTCGATGAGAATTTGCCAAGACAATGGATAGGACGAAGAGGTGTGGTTGAGTTTCCTCCACATTGTCCTGACTTAACACCACCTGATTTCTACCTATGGGGGAACTTAAAGGACGTGGTGTACCATAGAAAACCAGCTACACTGGTGGTACTTTGGGAAGAAATTGAAACGGCATGCGTAGCAACACAAGTGGACACTTTGGTCAAACGTTGCTGTAGTTTGCCGTAATCAGAAGTGTCTGGACGCTGATCGTAACCACTTGGAGCACCTCTTGTAATTGCAGAAGTCAACCGTAACTTGTATTCATCTTTTGTTCTTGGTATATATTGAGTATTACAAACAATGTTAATAGTTTTTTCCCTTCTTAAAATGTGTGTGTATATATATGTGTGTGTGTGTGTGTGTGTGTATTTTTTTTTTTTGGCACCCTCTGTGTATATTTTAGATTATCCCCATAATCAGAGAGTACAAGAAGTTTATCCTCATTGCAAAGGAATAATATTCAATAGTGGAAGTGTAGGTTATTGATGTGTAACAAACCACACCGAACTCTAGTGTCTTCAAGGGTAGCTACTACTTCAATTTTACTGATGAAGAAATTAAGGTGCGGATTTTATATGACTTTCCCAAGTCATACAAAGCAAATAAGAAGCACAATCATAACCCGAATATAAGCCTTCTAATTTGCTATTCACATGTCTCCACTTTATTCACTTTATTAAATCAAATACAAATTACTGTAGATATTGTTTATGAAATGTTAGTGGTAAATGTCTACTGTCTATTCATGACATTGTGTTAGTGGAGTTGTTCATTGACTAACTGTAGGTGCCATCATACCATATTAACAACTCCTCCAAAAGCAGATGCTAAAATGTAACACAACACTTTAAATAAGGCACAGATCAAGAAATTAATTTAATGTGTATATACTGAATTTCAAATATGTAACTTGGTGGAATGTAAATCAACTTATTACGTGCAAATCTTTTTTTTTATTTAGCAATTTCTATAAGATAAAATTGTTTATGAGACAGCACAGTTTCTGAATTAATGTTGCCTCAAGGCTATCTTTTAATTTATAAACTCTCTCTACCTTGGCTGTTTTTTAAAGCATGGGAATAGAACACAACTACCTAACGGCCTAAACTCTTTTCTAACTGGAACCAAGTAATGATCCCTTAAATGATAAGTATGACATTTTCAAGCCTCAACATGAACTACATTGTGATTTTTAATCTTTTAAAAACTTAAGCATATTTTCCCTTACCATATTTGGCTATTTTAAAAGATACAGTATTCAATTGCAGAGCTGGTGTGTGTGTGTGTGTGTGTGTGTGTGTGTGTGTCTTAGAACTAATCAGACTGTTGAGTACCTCAATGTGCGCTATATTCTCTCTTTTGAAATAAAGTACAAAGAATAATTAATAATGTCAAATTTACTTATTTGTAAATTACACTCACTAATTAGTTGCAAGTAAAATACAGATTTCTTGAACAAGTGGCTATCAATTGATTTGTGCAGTTCAATGAATTGTTTTCAAAATTATAATTTGAGTTATTTTATTTTTAAACTCAGACTCCCTTGTGTTGATGGCTATAACCTCAGCTTCTTTTAAAATCAGGATTTTGGATGTGATTTAAGAATATTCATAAACTTAAAAAACTTGCTTTGTCCCTGGTTTCTCAAAATGCCTTTACTTTTATCAGGTAGGGGAGTGGGAGTGCTCTTTTCAAAGTTGATTGTAATTTAAAAATTGCTACTAAACACCACCATTAATAAAGCAACAACAACAACAAAAAATAATCAAGTTGCTTCTCAGTAGAGTAGCACAAACGAAAGTATGGTAGGAGCCAGACTGCCAAGATTCCACAATGCTATATTGAATCTAACTCTGCCATTCATTAGATGTGTAATTACAAATGGAAGATGTGCAGGTAAACACTTCAGTAAATTAAGAATGAAAAAAATGTATAAAAGTGGGTATTGAGTTCTTTGTAAATTGAGTTCTTTTGCTTTGCTGTTTATAACAATGATTCTACATTTTTTCTTCCGACTTTCCAGTGGTACCTTTATTAGATTGTAATTGATTCACCGCAACCCATTAATTTCTAGTCAAAGTAGAATAACGTTCAAAGCAGCGATACAGTTGATATAGTCATGGCTGTGTCAGCACATTTAACGTAGTTTACTTTAATAGGGTTTCCTATTTGGCTCTAATAGAGCTTCTGGATGGAGAATTGGAGGGTCAGCGTTTAGCCAGAATGATTATATTTCCTTATAGTCAGTTTTATAAATGTGTGTTTATTGGAGATTTGAATATGGATGTAGAAGGCAAAGAATTATCTCTTTCACATGATATCTCTCTGAGAGGCAATGCAATATAATGGGAAAAGCACTGTACAAGAAACATGAATACTTGATTCTAGATCTACTTCCCTATTTATCCAACATATGACATTGGAAAAGTCAATATGTCTCAGTTTCCCTACTGCAAAGTGGGAAAAATTTGCCTCAGAGGGGTATAATCATCACATGAAATGGTGTGTGAGAAAAGCGTAAAATAAGTTTTGCTATCTACTTTTTGATAATACAGAGTTCTGATAATATATAAAAATGATGAAGCATAGCTAGGAAGCCACCATCCAACTCATAACTAGATCACTAACCATATTGTTGCAACTTCCTATGTCTTCCTTCCATATTCAATCCCACTGCCTCCTTTTTATTCTCAAGTGCTTTGAAGATGCTCTCCTTGCCTTTTAGTTTTTGAAATTTTACTACAATGTTTCAGAGTCTGCGGATTTCTTTTAATGCATCATGCTTTGCATCTATTTTTTTCCCTTCAAGTGTACATGTTAGCCTTTCTTATTCTGTTTCATTTATTACCTCTTTGTCATTGTTTTTTTCATCTACTTCTGTTTCTATGCTTCATTATGAATAATTTCTTCAGCTCTATTTCCAGATTAGTAATTCAGTTGTGTGCTGTGGAATCTGCTGTTCAACCAGTCTCTTTAGTTTTTGAGTTTGGCAATTATACGTATTTTAATTAAACTTCTAAAATTGGTTTGTCCTTTTATTTATTTTGGAGTTTTGCTAGTGCTCTGTTTGTTTATGGATACAAGTCTTTTTATGGATACAAGTTTTGCAAATATTTTTCCCCAGTCAGTAACTTGTCTTTCCATTCTCTTAACAGTATCTTTGGTAGAGCAGATGATTTTAATTTCTTTTTCTTTAAAGTTTATTGGGGGACAATTGTTAGTAAAGTTACATAGATTTCAGGTGTACAATTCTGTAATACATCATTTATATCTCACATTGTGTATTCACCACCCAGAGTCATTTCTCTTTCTATCACCATATATTAGACCCCGTTTACCCTCTTCTAGATCCCCACTCCCTTTTTCCCCTCTCGTAACCCCTAAACTACTGTCTATGTCTATGAGTTTTTGTTCTTTCAGTTGTTTGTCTTGTTCTTTCGTTGTTTTCAGTTTATATAACACATATCAGTGAGATCATATGGTTCTCTACTTTTTCCGTCTGACTTATTTCGCTTAGCAAGATGATTTTAATTTTAATGTAGTCTAGCTTATCAATTTTTTATTCCATAGATCATGCTTTCAGTATTGCATCTAAAAAGTAATCACCAAATACAAGGTCACCTAGATTTTTTCTGTTATATTTTAGAGTTATGCATTTTATATTCAAGTCTATGATCCATTTGAGTTATTTCTGTGCAAGGTATAAAATCATATTTAGATTTATTATTTTTTGGATATAGATGTCCAGTTGTTCTAGTACCATTTGTTGAAATGTTTACCCTTCATACATTGAATTACGTTTGCTTTTTTTTTTTTAATTTTTTATTGGGGAATATTGGGGGACAGTGTGTTTCTCCAGGGCCCATCAGCTCCAAGTCGTTGTTCTTCAATCTAGTTGTGGAGGGCACAGCTCAGCTCCAAGTCCAGTTGCTATTTTCAAACTTTAGTTGCAGTGGGCGCAGTCCACCATCCCATGCAGTAATTGAACTGGCAACCTTGTTGTTGAGAGCTTGTGCTCTAACCAACCGAGCCATCCGGCCACCCCTCCGGAAGCTCAATGACAGCTCATTGTCTTCAATCTAGTTGTGGAGGGTGCAGCTCACTGGCCCATGTGGGAATCGAACCAGCAACCCTGTTGTTCAGAGCTTGCGCTCTAACCAATGAGCCACCTGGCCGGCCGCCCCTACCTTTGTTTTTTTGTCAAAGATCAGTGGACTGTATTTGTATGCATCGCTTCTGGGGCTTTTTTTTTTTTTTTAAATCCTTTGTCTATGTGTGTATTCTTTTGCCAATACCATATGGACCTGATTACTGCAACTTTGTAGCAAGTCTTGAAGTTGGGTAGTTTTCAGTCTACTGACTTTGTTCTTCCTCAGTATTGAGTTGGCTATTCTGAATCTTTTGCCTTTTGATATAAACTTTAGAATTAGTTTGTTAATAACCACAAAATTTGTTGCTGGGATTTTCAACGAAATGTCATTGAATCTGCAGACCAAGTTGGGAAAAGCTGACATCTTAACAATATTGAGTCTTCCTATCCATGAACACAATGTCTTCATTTATTTAGATCTTTGAAATTTTTTTAATAGTTTGTAGTTTTCCTCATATAGAAATTATACATATTTTACTATACCTAAGTATTCTTTTGTTTTTGGTGCTAATATATATGGTATTTAGTTGTTAATTTAAAATTCCATTTTCCTTGCTGATATGTAAGAAAGCAATTGACTTTTATGTATTAACTTTGTATCCTGCACCCTTGCTATAATTGTTTATTAGTTCCAGGAGGTTTTTCATTTTCTGAGTATTTTGGGATTTTCTTATGTAAACAATCATGTCGTCTGCACACAGGCAGTTTTATTTCTGCTTTCCCAATGTGTGTGCATTTAGTTTCCTTTCTTGTCTTATTGCCTTAGCTAGGTGTTGTAGTACGATGTTGAATAAGAGTCATGATGGGAAACGTACTTGTCTTGTCCAAAACAAAATGGCAACAATAACACTTGTCTACTTAAGTTTTGAGGGTCACATAAAATGGCAAATGGGAAGGATCTACACAAATCGTAAACCATGGCACGTATTATCAGCGTTACTTATATGGGAGGTAGAAAGGGCAGGTAGGGGTCTCTATGTTCTTAACAACATTCTTGCTTTTTCTTAGCCTAAATTCTGGAAGGAACAGGAAAAAAGATTCTGATAGGGAGGAGAAAACATTTCAATAAAGTTTTGGGGATGACGGACAGATATCATGTGGCTGTTAGGCAACCCACATATGGTATCAGGTGCATTCAAAATACAGCCAAATGGGCTTCTGAAGTTCAGGTGGGCCTTGGGCAGGGAGAGGAAATGGAAGAGGGTGAGGCCCAGAAGGGGCAATGTGTGTGTGTGTGTGTGTGTGTGTGTGTGTATGTATGTGTGTGTGTGTGATTTCTCTCATTCCGTGTCCAGCTCCAATCCACAGAGGTCCCTTCTCTTGTTTCTCTCCCTTGCCTGGGTGAGACACTCCTTATATCAGCCTAAGTGAAGATCCAGAATCTCTAGGCTCATTTAACAAAACCTTTTTTTAAGATCAAAAAATGAAAGTGTTGTCTAGAAGAAGAGGTAATATAATATATGAGATTGCTAGGATTAACCCTTTGATATTACCAGTGTGATGGTTAATTTTATGTGTCAACTTGGCTAGGCCACGCTACCCAGGTATTTGGTCAAATGCCAGTTTGACTGGATGTTGCTGTGAAGGCATTTTTGAGGGATGATATTAACATTTAAATAATTAAAGCCAATTACCCTCCATAATGTGGGTGGGCCTCATCCAATCAGTTGAAGGCCTTAAGAGAAAAAGACTGAGGTCACCCTGAAAAGGAAGGAATTCTGTCTCCAGACTGCCTATGTACTTGAATTACAACATCAGTTCTTTCCTGGTTCTCCAGCTTGCTAGTGTGCCTTGCAGAACTTAGACTTGCCAGCCTCCATAGTTGTGTGAGCCAAGTCCATAAAATCAGTCTCTCTCTCTCTCTCTCTCTCTCTCTCTCTCTCTCACACACACACACACACACACACACACATCTCTAATAGGGAGATAATAAAATAAATATTGCATTTTGCTGTTGCTTTAGTTGTTGTGTGCGTGTGTGCGTGTGTTGCGATAATGGGTAAAAGTACATTAGCCACCCCCATCCATGTAGGATACATTCCATGACCCCCCGTGGATGCCTGAAACCGCAAATAGTACCAAACCCTGCATATATTATGTTTTTTCCTATATATACATACCTATGGTAAAGATCGATCTATAACTTAGGCACAGTAAGTGATTCCACTAATAACTAATAATACACTAGAACAATTATAACAACATACTGTAATAAAAGTTATGTGAATGTGGTCTCTCTATCTGGTAACTGATCTGATAACAGAGATGGCTTCTGAGTGACTAACGTGCGTAGAGCACATGCAGCATGGAGACGCTGCAGAAAGGGGTGATTGATTCACGTCCAGGCAGGATAACACAGGCCAGCGCTAGATTTCATCACGCTACTCAGAATGGCACACAATTTAGAACTTATGAATTGTTTATTTCCAGAATTTTCCATTTAACCTATTCGGACTGTGTTTGACTGCAGGTAGCTGAAACCGCTGCAAGTTAAACTGCAAAAAGGAGATACTGTATGTGATAGTATATAGCTCATGTTAGATGATCTTGAAACATTAGTTTTATTTAACCACTTGCAATCCTCTGACCTTCCCTCCCAAAGAACTTTTATAGGGGAACGAAAAAGTTTTGTGTTATTTGTAAGCATCAGAATCTTCCTTTTGACGTAAGCGAAAGGATCCTTGGCGTATTTTCAAAGCTGAAAACAAATGAGCTCTCTTGCCATACAAAGCCAGCATAATGGAAGATTCTAAAGCTGACGACAGCAGCATCTGTGACAGGTGCTGGGTTAGAACCTGGAGAACAAATTAAAATAAAACCCATTTTCAAGAAGTTCTCTCTAGAGTGAGGGAGACAGTTACTTAAACAGACAAGGGTATTACACGAGGATAGGTGCTAAAATAGAGGAACGTGCAGAGTGCCATGAGAAAACAGACAAGAGCCCCTATTGTGGGGTTAGGTTCCGGGGAGGCTTCCCAAAGAAGGTGACAGCTGAGCTACGTCCTGAAGGATGAGGAGGGATTTTGAAAGTAGAGAATGATAAGCAAGGATATTCCGCAGAGTAGTAACAGTGTAACAAAGGCGGAGAGTCACGAAAAAGCCTGACACACAACAGAAGCTAAAACATGCTGTTGTGCACCTTGCTGGAAATTCAGAGAAGATCTCGGCACTCAAGTGACTCTCAGTTTCATACAAAAGGTAGAACATTCATATGCCAGGAAAACACCACACAATTGTACAGACTCAGTGCCAAACCAGGGGTAAAAACAAAGAGTTTAGGGATCATAGATCACTGTGAACCAGCTTCTGGTTGTTGAATGGAGGAAAGGGGGGTAAGGTTGAACTTATGTGGAAACTAAGCCCTACACGAGAGGAGAGGACGTGGAAAACATCCAAGGCAAGAGAAACAACACAATCAAGAAACTTCCCAGGAAGGAAACAGTGGACCACGTGGCCCAGTGTTTCTCAAATTGAGACTCTGCTACCCAGCAAACGGATACTCAGAAATTTATGGGGACATATAGTTGTCCAGTGCCTGGGAGGAGCTGCTGACATTTAGTGTCTTGAGATCAGTGATGCAAAACTTCTTCAGTAATGAGGTCCTTAGATGAGATTACATAAGTGAATCTAATAATTATTGGTAGCTTAACAAGCTTCAGATTTTTCATGTGTATTTGCCTTTGTTATTTCCAGTGCAAATTTATTTGGGGGAAATTTCCAACGCCTAACTCCCTTCCCTTTTTTCATAAGAGTTTGGAAGTAGATATAATGTGTTTTTTTCTTTGTGCAACTGGACAGGCCCATACCTGATAGAATTTTGAAAAAGGGTGGCTGCTTTATTGTGAAGAAGTCTAGAATAAATGCAGGAGAATTTTTCCATGATCATAGCAAGTGTTTTTTGTGTGTTTTTTTCCTGTCAGTCTTCTCTCCCTGTCAACCCCACCCCATACAAAAGCAAACTCTGGCCCTCTTTATTCAGATATGTTTGGGACATTTGGATCATAGGCCTTGCAATATGATAGATGGGGACAAGAAGCTGGATTCCTTCCGCAAATCTAATTGAAAACTGGCTGTTGGGGCTTCAGCCATGATGAATGAATATAAAGAGCTGTAGCCTATTACCAAGTTATAATTCAGAAAGTTGATGCTCCCACTTCTCTCCGCCTAGAATGTTAAGCAAACCTTTTCTTCTCCTTCCAAAGTTCAACCTAGCCAGTAGGCTTTTTATGAGAGGACTGGCTGTTTCATAATTATTACAGAAATTAACAAAATGCCGATTAATATAAATATATTTGGAGATGTCCTAGAATACAAAACAACAAAGGGCGTCCAAAATGATCACTAAACAATGAGATGAATATAATTTCTTTCTTTGTTTTTTTTTTTTGTTTAATTAAAGTTTATTAGGGTGAAAATGGTTAGTAAAGTTACATAGGTTTTGAATATAATTTCTTATGACTAGTAAATGCCTATATCAAGGCCATGTGCTTTCAAAAATGTATCAAGTTTCCTTTCTGTTGTATGAAATTAAGAATAATGTGCCCTCTTAGTATGACATGGAAAGTAATATATTTTATTATGGAGTCCTTTCTATATAGCTAGAATAAAATGATTTCTTCTGTGTGAAATGGATTTCTACCTCCATCCCCCTCAAATTCAGTTACAAAAAGTTTAACCATGGCTCTATGCCAAGTTGTATTTTGTTTTGTTTGGTGTTTCTATAAGTTTAAACCAGCAGCTCTGCATGTTTGTGCAATTCCAAAGTCAGGATTTATATATGTAATTTTTCAACTGAGGGAAAAAAAAGTTAAAAATATCTTTAATGAATCACATGGAAAGCCTCTGAAAGAAATACAGCACCAAAGAAGATGCTCTCATTTTTCCTTCGTTAATCTACATATTTACAATATTTTCAATGGAGTGGATATAGACGTTTCTTGGAATGAGGTTTACCTTCCTACAAACTGGTTGAGTTAATCAGGAAAGCAAACAGGTTTTTGAAGTCTTATACGGTGGTAAGATGCAGATGGTACTGATTTTCTTTAGAAAAGAAAAAAGAAGGTCTTTCACTACTCCCCCTGCTGGGACACATACACCCCTATCTGACTCAAATCCCTCCAAGTTCAAAGCAGGGCCCAGATTACAGCTGACCTTGTCCACAATGAACCCCTTCAGCAGTACCTATATGTTACTTGGTCACATCATGCTGCACCCACCCCCCACCCCCAATTTCCCTCTTACTGGAGTGGGTAAACTAACAGATTTGATAAACATTCTTGTATTTTTGTAGGAAGTGCTGTTCGGTGACATTTCTTCTCCCGACCCACCCCCATATTTTCCTATCCTGGGATGGAAAAAGTTAGCTGTTAGGCCTCTCATCCATTTTTCTTTCTGTGCCTTCCTATCCCGCCCCCTTCCCTGCCACTCACGCACTCCCTGGCTGTCCAGTAGCAAACTTTCCCTCTTAGGAGCCTCAGCACAGTGCATGCGCCAGCTTCCCCGCCCTTCCCTCCTACATGGGGCTTGCACCCTAGGATAACACATCACCCGGAATCTACCCTAGATTTTGCACACACTTAATAGTTTATTGCTTGAAAAAAGCCTTAAGGATAGTTTGACTTTGTCCTATGTAGACATGTAACTCAATAGGATGTCCTCAACAAAGCTATTCCTATCCTGTGTCTTACTGTCATAATTCAAGGCTCCCAGCATCAAAAAGTTGAGACACAGCAGTAGTGTTGAGAATTTCTCACCTTCGTCCTTTTTTTTTTTTTTTTTTAAGATTTTATTGGGGAAGGGGAACAGGACTTTATTGAAGAACAGCGTGTTTTTCCAAAGACCCATCAGCTCCAAGTCAAGTTGTCCTTTCAGTCTTAGTTGTGGAGGGCGCAGATCAGCTCCAAGTCCAGTCACTGTTTTCAATCTAGTTGCGGGGAGGGGGTGGGGGAGTGCAGCCCACCATCACATGCGGGAGTCGAACTGGCAACCTTGTAGTTGAGAGCACGCGCGCTCACCAACTGAGCCATCCAGCTGCCCCTCCGGAAGCTCAGCTTCAGCTCGTTGTCTTCACTCTAGTTGTGGAGGTCACAGCTCACTGGCCCATGTGGGAATTGAACCAGCAACCCTGTTGTTCAGAGCTCGCGCTCTAACCAACTGAGCCATCCTGCCACCCCTCACCTTCGTCCTTTTAAAAATAAATTTTTGTTGGTCACAGAAGGGAGATGTTTTTCTCCTTATTGGATAGGTACCCTGGAAGTCTAGCAGAGGGCCATGCATAGGGCTCACTCAACATTAGCTTTGCCCAGATACTGGGCCCACAAAATAATTTTAGCTTTAACCTTCCAAATGAAAGATGAAGTGAAAATGAATTAGTAAGAGAAGCTAGTATTGTCTTATCTCATTTAATTTTTAGTAAATTTTGTCCTCTTGATTCATTATAAAGAAAAAGAAGAGAAAAATTTGCCTTCTGCCTGTCTTAGAACAATCAAATATCTGATTATCTTCTGCTTTCTCCATACCGATCAGTGGACAGGGTACAGGCACGTTTTCCTTGCCTACTTTTATACACCTGAATACACAGGACGATGCCCAGGGAAGAAGAGGTGCACAGCCATCAATGGCCTACTACTACTGCTACTACCACTATTACCAGCAATGGTAACAGTTAACATTTATTGGGTGCTTTCTACATGCTGGGCATTATGCTCAATTGTTTATATACGAGGTCGGGCTATTACTTTCGCAAACTCATCCTAGAAACAGTCATCCATACCTCATTGCTGAATATCACTATGGTCACCTTCGAAGTACTTCCCTCTTGGTGGATGACAGCAGTGAAGAGCAGAAGAAGGTGTTAAACTCAGTAATATGAGCCTCTGTATTCAATGAGTGTACGGAAGTTATGTTGTTTCTCAACTTAGGGCTCCTCGTTTTTTTGTTTTCTTTTTTAACTATAAAACTAATATATCTGCATTATAGGAAATTTGGAAACTACAAATGCACATCAGAAATAAAATAAAACTACCCATAATCCTATGGCTGCTGATGTTTTTTCTTTATTTCTATGTATACACATAAAAAATATTATTAAGATAAAACAATACTTACATTGTTATATCCTCATTTTTTCCTTAGCATTATATCCTAAACATTTCCCCACATCTTTATATAACTTTTAAAACATCATTTTAAATGTTAGATTAAGAAATCATTCTAAGGATATAGTGTAATTTATTGAACCATTTCACTATTGATGTATATTTTCCTATTGCAAACAATATTGAAATAGATACTTCTGCATAAATTTTTGTCCATATCTCTGAAAATTTCATTCGAATAAATTCCTAGAATTCAAACTTGTGGGTCAAAGATATGACCAGTTTTAAATCTCATGACACATATGTAAAGAGCACCTAAATTTTAGTATCCTTAGCCAAACAGATTTATTATTTAAAGGTTACGATGGTATTTCTTTTTGTATCACAAACTACTGAAAGACATATTAGACGACTTTGGTTTCTAGTGATACTGATATGTGTTCTTGAGCTCTTCTACTGAGGATGTAATTGAAAATTTTAGGTGAAAATAAAGCTAATTGACAAATGTTTAAGTGAGTTGAAGTTATGCAGTTTGTACTGCTGGCAGCAAGTGAATTTTCTTCCATTGTAAAAGAAGAAAAGCTACCGAGGCAACTGTGACAGCTCCTGAAATCAGAATAAAGAGTTGTCTCAAATGTAGATGCAGGAGGATCCATAAAAGCTGAGTTACTCAACCTTTCTTTTATTATTGGACCCCTATGGAGAAAAGAAAAATTAAATTTAAATTCAATATCAAATAATCAATTTAATTCATTCATTAAATCCAATGAATGAATTAAATTAATTTGAATTTAATTTCTCCCTAATGAGAAAAATTAAGTACCAATGAGTAAAATTTTATCAGGTAGAGCTTTGGAGGGCTCCAAACCATTGTAATAGCTAAGATTTGTCCCCTGCATCCAAACCAGTTTTCACCCCTTTGGGGCAATATTGCCTGTCTTGAGAATGCATATTTAAGATGAAATGAGAGGTGCTCAGCCACTCATGAAAGGAGAGGTGCCTTAGTTTGAGTCACTCTTCTCATTAGCAGGAGGGGACCATAGTTTCGCTTACTTCAACGTGGTCAGAAGAGTTCTGAGATGGCCCCAAAGAGTCTCCCTCCTTTTGTAAACACACCTTCTCCCACTTATTTAATCAGACAGGTGCTGCTGTAAAGGGATTTTGCAGAGGTAATTTAAGTCCTAAGTAACTTGACATAAAATAGAGTGACTACTCAGGTGGACCTGATTTAATCACAAGAGTCTTTAAAGATGGTTCTGGGCTCTTCCTGGCAAGAGAGATTTGACGTGCGAAAGGGCCTAAGGAGGGGTCCGTGGAACAAGGACCTGAGA
Organism: Rhinolophus sinicus; assembly: GCF_036562045.2. Lineage (NCBI taxonomy): Eukaryota > Metazoa > Chordata > Mammalia > Chiroptera > Rhinolophidae > Rhinolophus > Rhinolophus sinicus. The sequence continues at coordinate 104,068,338 of NC_133768.1, read as the reverse complement.
ATGTTCTAGGTGCTGAGGGCAGTCTCCAATGTACAATCAGCAAAACAAAACAAGAAAACCCAACTAGATACCTCAGTCTCACAACCACGCTTGCAATGGATTCTGCCAATAACCTAAAGAAGCTTGAAAGCAGACCTTTCCCTAGTCTAAGCCTCCAGAGGAGGCCGTACCTGATTAACACTCTTTCAGACTTACGATTCCCTGTGCAGAGAACCCAGCTAACAAGTTCTGGATTTATGACCCATGGAAACTGTGAGTTGATAAATTGATATTCTTTCACATCTCGGAGTTTGTGGTAATTCGTTAAACAACAATATAAAGCTACAGTTGACCCTTGAACCACACAGGTTTCAGCTATGTGGGTCCACTTATACATAGAGATTTTTCATTCAATATGGTAAATGTATTTTCCCTATGATTTATTTTCTTAATAACATTTTCTTTCCCCTAGCTTACTTTATTGTAAGAATATGATACATAAGCCATATAACATACAAAATATGTGTTAATTGACTATTTATGTTATCTGTCAGACTTCTGGTCAACAGTAGACTATCAATAGTTAAATTTGGGGGGAGTCAAAAGTTGTACATGGATTTTTGACTGCACAGGGTTCAGTGGCCCCTAATTGTCATTGCTGTTCAAGCGTGAACTGTAATATATTCCACAATCATGACGCCTCATTAATCTGCACATTCTTATTCTCACCTCTTCTGTGGGAACTAAAATGAGATATTGGGGAGGGAGAGGAAGATGATGACAGTTTTCTTTTTATTTAATTTGCTTTCAGCTTTTTTCACTCCCGTCTATCCTTGCAACACTATCCTACTTATGAGCCAGCTATGAAAGCATCCCCAGGTTTAGTTATGACACCCCTCACACAGATTCCAAGATATAAGTGAGCTTTGTGGCTTGCTTCTCTCAACACCAGTCCATACACACATTCTGAGATACTTGCAGGTGTAAGATTTATCCTGCAGTAGTTGTCCCTCGTCTTACATTTGGATCCAGTATCTGCCCATCAGAATTTGGAGGGGTTAGTGAGCTTTTGCTAGGGTTTTCTTCCATTTATTCCCTCAAGCAGGTCTTTGCTTTGAATGTAACCCTTAACTTAATCTACTTGCATCTGGAAAAAAATTTGCAGACATGATGCATAGTTCTCTTAGTCTGGCATTATTTTGCTCATTGGAGTGGAACTTTTGGAGGGAGGCAATATAAATGAGTTGATATCAGATGTTCTGTTAATCCAAACAACTCCTGATTCAGGTTAAAAGACACAGCTTCATCATTGCACGTTATGTAAGTAGATTATATAACAATTTGGGGAAGCTAGAAGGGTGGGCTCTTGCTCCTTAAGAGACAAAGAGAAATCAGATCAATAAAGTCAAGAGTTTTTAGTAATGGTAATCTACTGAAGGCAGATTTTGTCTTGAAATTTTTGACGGAGGATCTTTATCCTCTACCCCTGGCTTCAGGAGTGACCATCTCACTTCAAAGGATTGATAGGCTCTGCAGGTGCCTTGCAAGTGTGGAGAAAAGTGGCATTTCAGCTTGAAGAAAAAACAAATCTTTGTATGGACAGGGAAAACAAATGAGTGGATGTTTGTCAACAAAGTTAGTGTGGATATATGTATGTATATATGTGTGTGTTTTATTTTGGACCTTATTGTTCTGTTTTGTGAAAAATAAAAACTTTGGCAGTTTATTGAATACGGAGTTTGTTTAGGGAGAATAACTTCTTTCTTAGAGCTCGCTGCCCAATAATGCAAGGATAGTTTGAACATTGCCTCCTTTCAAGAAATGTCTCATGAGGTAATATTTTTCTATGTGTTCAGGGACAATTTGAGAATGAATAAATCCAAATTGGGGTTTGTCAGCATTCATCGACAAGCTACAGACCAACATCTTCTAAGCCTCTTTGCCTCCATAGACAGGTGAATTTAGGAAATAAAATATTTCTCATACAGGGTTCCCTGGCCCTGTGTATGGTGATGTTTTGAGGATAAACATTTGTTTTTAAATTGTTTATCTGTATATGTAGATACTGATTGTGGGCATGAACTCCTTGTTTGGGATTAATTTGCTGTGGGTTTAATGATATAAGATACCTACAGTGTTTCCCTGAAAATAAGACCTAGCCGGACCATCAGCTCTAATGTGTCTTTTGGAGCAAAAATAAGACCTGGTATTATATTATATTACATTGTATTATATTATATTATATTATATTATATTATATTATATTATATTATATTACACCTGGTATTATGTTATACCTGGTATTATATTATATTATACCTGGTCTTATATTAATTTTTGCTCCAAAACATGCATTAGAGCTAATGGTCCAGCTAGGTCTTAATTTGGGGGGAACATGGTATATATTTATTTAGAATCATTCTCCATTTGAACAAGGATGTTCTTGGGGAAGGGGGGCTGGTGACATTACTTGGTGGTGTTTGTGGTAGACTATGGCCACATGATTGGGACTCACAGTTTCAGGTTTCAAGTGGTTTTCCAAGGATTTAGCTAACATGAGGACAATCTGAGTTTTATTGTGGTCATTTTACCAAGTTACACACAAAAAAATCTGAGGCCAAGTAAATCGTCACTTAGGGTTTCAAGTCATGTCATGTATATAGATACAGTTTTGGGAAAAGTTGCCCCCTGCTCCTTGCTTGTAATTCTTTATAATGACATTGTTGGGATAAGCACCACTTGAAATGGGGTTCCTTATCCAAGTCATCAGGGACTTTTGGTGGCAAATAATACCTTATCTGTGGATGTTTTGTCCAAGAATGTAAGAACAGTTAGTACAGAAACAAACCCTCTTATAAAACCATACCTGCACAGAAATTTAAGGAATAAACTACTTATTTCATATTCACTTCCCAAGTGTGGAGGTGAGTTGAATGGAGTACCATCTTAATTAAGGTTCTTTGTCTTAAAAGGAAGGGCATTTGAGGATAGCGAAGGCTGTACCTCTTTGTGTGGGTCTTTACGCTTGTATTAGGTTGGTGCAAAAGTAATTGCTGTTTTGCAATTATAATTCCCCTTTTAAACCACAGTTACTTTTGCACCAACCTAATAATAGTAGCATGGGGGGAACACTACATGAGGGGAGTTCTTCATCCACATGTTAAGGGAATTTTGGAGGGTGACAAATGCCTCATTACTTTGGAGTTTTTGCCCTTGGTAAAACAACATCGTTTGAAGAAATAATTATCTATTTGAATTTGTCTAAGCATGTGAGGCAGGTGTGTGGCCGAGATCTTACTTATTACTTTGTCTTTTGTCCAAGTGTTCAGAAACAATTGCAGGATAAATAATTCTTGATTTGTGGACATTTTGCATATAAACAACTTCTTTCAGGGGCTTCTTCATAAATGATTATGGCCGCAGTGTATTAGTATATTGTTGTTTTGGATTATTTATCTCAGCAAATTAAAGGCAATTTTATTGCAACAATTCTGTATGTGAGGTTTATGTTCCAAGCATGTGGCAATACAGTGTAAAAACACTTCTTTTTTTGGAATTTGTTAGTGTTAGTAGCTCAAATAGACCTGGGTTCAAGTCTCCTTTCTGCCATATAATAGTTGTGTGCCATTGGCAAAAATGACTCAGTGTTTCTGAACCTCAGGTCATTAAATGGGGAAAGTAATAATCCTAAACCTAGAGTCACTGAGAGGATTGAATGATATATACTCATAGACCACTTAGAACAATACCTGGCTGACTAAGTGCTCATTGAGGATTGCCATCCTCAAAACAATGCAAAACTCCTCTTTGTATACAGCTCTTTACAGTTTACCCTTTTCCCTATTCAGACACTTTAGGATTTTTACACAGAAGACTGCTTTTCAGTCCTACCCCATTATTTAAGACTTTCAAAAATGACTTTCAGTGAGACACTAACCATCTCTGCCTTTCTTGTGTTTCATCGTTTAAGTAGATACAATAACGTGCAGCCTATTTCATAGTTTGTGAAGATCAGATTTGATTCTGTGTGTCATTTGAAAGTTTAATACCAAAAAAAAAGAAAGTTTAATACAATAATATTAAGGTAGGCATTCTACCTTCATTATCTCAGTTAATCCACCCAGCAGCCCAGCATGTAAAATATTAATACTTTAATTTCATTAATGATGAAGATGCATTTCAGAAGGGTTCAGTAACTTTCCCAAGATCACGTAGCTAGTAAATGACAGTGTCAAGACTTTACCACAGGTATTCTGACTACAGAATCATGCTATTAACCACCGTACTAAACTATTTCCCCACCGGAAATTTAGAAGTAGTGTTGAGTTATAGAATTCTATTATTATAATCATTACTATTATTTAATGTAACAGTGACAACTAGAGGATTTAATTATTCTGTATGGAAGATTTTCATTCCACTATTTATATAACAGCTAGAAAAAGATAGACTAAAAGTGAAAAAAGAACTGGGAACCAATAGAATATTCTGAGCACACATTTGTGAGAGTTTAGAGTACTGTAATAGCTACAGATCTGAAGATAGATATGCCTGAACTATAATGTAGACAATGGGATTCATATTGGAATAGATGAGTTGGTCAAAGAGAATATAAGGGTGACTCTGGGTATCTGAATGACCAACAAGATAGTGGTATTATGGTTTTGATTGGATTGAATTAAATAGGAAGAGTAAGATTTTAGAGATAAGTTCAATACCCAAAAGGTTTAGTTTTCCAATAATCTGACTTCTAAATGTTAACTCAGTTTCGAAAGTTGGCTGATGGTTAAATATTTTCAGGCAAAGAGATGAGATGCACGTACTGATATCAGTAAAATCTTCATTTTTTAACCTAATCATCTTATATTTGTGACGACATCTATGGTTGTAGAATCAAATTCCTTTCCCTGGCTTTCAAAGCTGCCATAATAGGGTCATATACTATTGGAGAAAAATATGTTTGAGTTTTAGTTCTGCCCATTCTACTAACCATGAGGTCTCGGCCAAATAATTTCTCTTCTCTGAATTGCCTTTTCTTTATTTACCAAGTAGGCATGATAACTGTAGTAATTAGATCAAATAAGATTACATATATGAATATGTTTTCATACATGATAAAGATCCTTAGAAATTATATGGAGTTTTATTACAATCGCATGTCTTCTATTACATCCCAAGAGATATCCCCATTTAGGTTCATATCAATCCTACATCTCTACCTTTTTTCATAGTTATTTTCATTCTTTCTGGATTATCCATTCTTTCCTTCTTCACTAATATAAATTCTATTTACCTCCTTTGTCCAACTACGTAATCTTCTTCAGACAACTCCTTAGTAAACACACACACACACACACACACACACACACACACACACAAACCTTCCTTTGTTACTGAACTGTGCCAATGACTTTGTTCTATTCTTCCGCACTTAACCCTATGTCAAGGAGTTTTGCAGTTAATCTTTTCTGTTATACATAGGCCTTACAAAATACCATGGAATTGGATTATATCTCACCTAAAAAAAAATTAAAACTTATTTATTTGTGTTTTTCCAGGACCCATTAGCTCCAAGTCAAGTAGTTGTTTTAATGTACCTGTGGAGGGTGCAGGTCACAGTGGCCCATGTGGGCATAGAACCAGCAACCTTGTTAAGAGCACCGTGCTCTAACCAACTGAGCTAACAGGCTGCCCCATCACCTAAATTTTTTATATTTCAAAACATTGCATTTTATCTCATCTACAGTGAAAGGAGAATGTGATTCTACAAATGGAATCCTTTTCTCTATGTGAGAGCTGATATTTAATACTTGTTGCTTTCTTTCACAGAGTTGTGTTTGTTTAAGCTAAGTAAGTCCCTCTTTGCTTTTTCTCATCAACCTTATTTACATAGTGGGTGATTAATGGAGTTATAATAATATTTAGCAGGAAATTTTCTACGTACCATATATGTTGATGCGTTTTCTATCTTGAGTGGCTATTGGAATTGTTTTGGCCATTAACATTAAGGATAATTGCTGTCTCACTTACTCACTAGGTATTACTTAGTAGACCCACAAATAGAATATGATTGGAATATATCAGATAAAATTAGATTTTCTTTCAATAATGGAAATGGATCTGTAGCCTTTCTATAGTGTCTAATTAATTCAATGTAAATATATGATGAATTGATTCATTTTACTGCTAATTGCTACACATTTATAAGAAATAAGATGACTTAAAAACAATATCCTGTTCCTGTAGGCATGAAGATATGTTAAGACTTTAAAACTATCATCCAGAGCCTGGAAACATCACAGTGAGACACAGATCAAAGCAACTAGGTTGCTTACAACAAAGGTTAATGTGGCTAATCTTTAGGCCCTCTCCCCATTTTTTAGATGAGAATAGAATTCTTGCAACACACCCAAGATGATCTTAAAATTACACCTTGAGATGTTCATATTTCAGCTCTTTCCCTGTACTTTCAAGTGGTTCAGTGTCACTCCTACTATTCTTAGAATTTAACTACATTCACCTGAACTATGACATTTTCAAAGATCCATCTTCCTTCCTCCACTAAACACATTAAAGTAAAAGTCATATTTCGGTAATTTTTGGTGATTTATGGGATTTGATGCCTTGCTTCCTTCTTAATATGCACATTGTTGAAAAATCATTCTCCAGATAATTGGCTTTTATGCCAAGAACTAAACTTAACCTATACGAGGTGTTATAATCATCGCTCAAGGTAAGGATGGTGTATATGGCATCATAAAAACACACATGGGCATTTCACTGAAATCAACCAGAGACTTTTAAAAATCACCTGTCATTTGAGGGAATTCTTCAACTGTGGAAAGAATGTGCTAGTTTTACTCCTTTGTCTTAACTGAAGTCCAGGAAACAGAGAAAACAAATTGCCTATCCCCTCCTTCACCAAATATATGGTAGCTACACTTTAAAAATTCCTTTTTTCTGTTTGACATTTCAGTTCAGAGGTCTAACCTTACCAACTAATGTGTCTAGAGAAGCAGATTTAATAGTTATTCACTGAGGTTTCCAGATTGATTTATTCTTCAATGAAGTTTAGAGTTAATGAGGTAAATGTTAGGGAAAGTGCCTCTGTCAATTTTAGTGTTTGGTCTGATTTTTATCTTGTACTGCTATTGTGGAGATTTTGTGTAGGCTGCTATGTAGGGAATTTGTTGTTTACTCTGGAAAAGCTATTTCAAAAGGTTGATGTGAGAATAAAATATTTAGACAATATATAATATAAAGCATAAAAATGTTATATGATACCAAGATTTATGCAAATGATATTATTAATAAATATTACCTAGATCGAATATAATGAAAGAGCTTCAGTCAATGATTTTCTTTAATAGGATTAATAATTTCATCCTTCAAATATGTTTCCTGAAATATTTGAAGACAATAGATTGTGTAACTGGATATGAAAGTATGATTATACTGAGAAAATTTCTTAAAAGCAGAGATCTATGATTTCTGATTTTAGATGAAGGACATTTTTACCTCTTCTCTCCTTCCCCCAAATCCATTGAAATAACATCAAAAAATCAAAAGAATGGAAAAAAGTAATGAAAATATTGTAGATATTTGGACAGAGATTAGGAATTAATGGACAAAGATTGTGTTGAATTTTGGGAGGATGGAAAGCTCAGGGGGCCATATTAACAGACGATCGTGAGCAGATTGAACAAAAGCTCAGAGCACCTGCAAAAGAAGGTTGTACTATAGGAGAGGTTTCTCCTTCCCAGTGCAATTCACCAGAATCAGCAGCTGGGGAGAGTGGAAGTGAGGAAAGGAATATTAGGCAAGGATTTTGATTAAAGAACTGCTTGCAGAAAGACATGTAGTTTGGTCCACTCATTTATAACAGGCACCACTAACAGTTGAGGTAATTATCAACTATCTGACTTAATCAACCAGTCTTAAAAAACAAATATATATATATATATATATATATATATATATATATGTATATGTATATGTATATGTATATGTATATGTATATGTATATGTATATATGTATATATATGTATATATATATATGAGCAAAGATTTTTATTAAAGTGAAAGTACAGCTCTCTTGTGAGAGGGAGTACCCGAAACTGGGATGCCCCTTAAAAATATTAAGAATATAAACAGAAAAATCAAGAATCAAAAACTTTAGGAAAACAAAAGAAGAGAGGGACCAAGATAAACAAACAGCATCTTATTCCAGAAGAAGCGTGTATTTTTAGGGAGGAAAACAGAACTTAAAAAAAATCTAGTTTATTATTTCATAGAGATGTCATAAGACATGGGTCTACAAAATAAAAAACAGTCTTTAAAAGAACAATCAGAGACAAGGACAAGTTTGGGAAAAAAATAACTATCAAAATAATAAATTCAATATAAGCGTTGGAAAAGGCATGCTTGAAAAAACATTTTCAGAAGACAGAGGGAAAAAATGAAGTAGAATGTATGATAGGAAAGTTAGAAGATATTAAGGACCGAGCTACAAGGACAAACAACCATCTAATTAGGAGTTCCAGAAAGAACAGAGAAGATGGAGGAAGAGCAGCAAGTAGCAAAGAAATAAGGGGAAATTTCCTAGTGTTGTACAAAGGTAAATCTCTATAGATTGAAAGGGCCCATTGAGTGCTGAGCAAGATGAATGGAATAAAATAAACACCTAGACAAATCTTCACAAGATGTTATGCCAAGCCTTAAGAGAAAATCTAAAGCTATCTAGAAAAGAGACAAAACAAACACAGTAAATTATCTAATCAACAAAGGAATGATAAAAAGATTGTCATGAGACTTCTAGGTAGTGACCTAAGATTCTAGAATACAATGGACAGTACCTTAAAGTTCTGAGGGATAATGATTTTGGATTTGCAGACAAATTAACAAAAGAGTGACAGCATAAGTTTTTTAAATGAAAAGACTTAGTCATGAATTCATTTCTTAAAAAAAGATCAGAAAGTATTTGTGGTTATGCATCAATAAAAATGGAAAGAGTAGAAATAGGACCTAAGAAATATGAAAATGAGGAGTATAATAGAAATAATTCCCAGGCTGAAAATTGTATAGTAGTTCTACTATAGTAGTTGGAAATTGTGTTTGGCTGTTAGTAGCACTCCTGACTATAATGATTAAAATACACAAATATTTATTTTTCTCATGTTATAAACAACATTGAGATAGTTGGTTGCTGGCATTGTATCTACAGTACAACTCACAGTTCGCAAATGGCTGTTGTAGTTCTGTCCATCACATTGGCATTCTAGGCTGAAACAGGGAAGTAGGAAAACAAAAAGCACCTCCCACTTAAGTCAATTCTTGGAAGCTCTACCGACAACTTCTACTTACAAGGCAATTGGCCAAACCTAGTTGTAATGGAGATTACGTCCATTTAGCACGGGGGAAATGGATTCTGCAATGGGCAATTAGCAATCTCTGACGTGATTTGAAAGCATTTTATTGCATTCAACAAATAGTATGCCGTGATACTCAATGTTTTTCATGGTGAAGAGGCATATATTCATTTTATAAATAAGACATAGAAAGGCCTTTACAATTTCAGAAAGAATAAAATTATATACGCGAGTCATATCCCACAAGCAAAGCAAAACAAAATGAAATACCTTGAAAATGTGCCATGATTGTAGGCAATATATGGAGTCTGTGAAAAAAGAACCCCTTGGACTCTGAACCTGTAGCATTAGCTAGAACTTCTAGTATGACATTGTTGAAAAGGAGTAGTGAGACGGGACATCCTTGCCTTGTACCTGATTTTAGTGGGAAAGCTTCAAGTTTCTCACCATTAAGTACAATGTTAGCTGCAGGTTTTGTAGATATATTTTATCAAGTTGAGGAAGGTCCTCTATATTCCCAGTTTACTGAGAGGTTTTTTTGTTTTTGTTTTTTTTTAATCATGAATGGGTGTTGAAATTTGGCAAATGCTTTGTCTTCCTCTATTGATATGATTGTGCAATTCTTTTTTAGCCCGTTGATATGATGGATTACATTAATTGATTTTTGAATGTTGAACCAACCTTGCATATCTTAGATAAATGCCAGTTGGTTGTGGTGCATAATAAAAAAGAATACATTGCTGGATTCAATTTGCTAATATTGTGTTGAGGAAATTTGCGTCTATGTTCATGGGGGGTATTGGTCTATAATTTTCTTGGTTTTCAATTGTTTTTAATTGTCTGATGCAACAGAAATTTATTGAATTCTGGAGGCTAGAATTGAATGAGATCAAAGTGTGGACAGGACTGGTTTCTTCTGAGGCCTCTCTCCTTGGCTTTTAGATGGCCGTCTTCTCCTTGTGCCCTCAAACGGTCCTTCTTCTGTAACTGCGTCCAGATTTCTGCCTTATCCTGGATTAGGGCCTATCCTAATGACCTCTTTTTAACTTAATTACCTCTTTAAAGATCCTATCTCCACATACAGTCACATTCTGAGGTACTAGGGGTTAGAACTTGAATCTATGAATTGTGGGGGCACATAATTCAGCCCATAACACTGTGTGTGTGTGTGTGTGTGTGTGCACGTGGTGTGTGTGTATATTTTCAATGTGTGAAGTATATTTCTATCCCTTTTATAGGCCTAAGCAAGATTTAATTATTTAAGTGTTACTTAACCAGTTATTCAAGAATTATTTATCAAGCATCTATTATGTCCCAGACCCAGTTCTGATTATCTTAGAGGTAGTTTAGTTAAATGAGCTCTTGTTGGTCATAGCCATATTTGCTTTGACGTCATGTGATCAGGAACCCCAACTGTTCTTTCCACTCCACTTTCCAGTATGCACCTCAGGGAAAGGTAGCAGAGACCTCCTAGACTTCCTGTAAGTTCCACACGGAGTTGAATAGAGCTGAGGACATGGAGTCAACACAACATGTCATGAGGAAAAGTAGGCCAGCCATGTGCTGGGTCAAGCTTTCCTCCCGGAATAAAACCGACAGTGGCCACAATGCAGCCACAGAGTAGGATGGCTACAGACTTGCCCAGGAAGCCAGCAGTGATTCTTCTTAAATAAATCAGGTGTCATTCATCTTGCTGTATTGTCTTAGTTACATTGAAAGGAATATCTCGTAAGTGGATTGGCTGAGATAAGTGGTACTCGATAGCTGTGCATCACTGGGCAATACCTTTCAGGATGAGAGTGTCGATGTTCCAGTCGATGCCCAGGAAGTAGTACTTCCTCCAGAGGCCTGAGCAGGTACCTGAAGAGAGGCTGGCCATACTTGGCATCCAACCCGCTGAGCCCCAGCAGCGAGCGCCCGGACTCCGGGTCTGTATGCCCAGGCCACCTGAGAACAGACAGCATACTAGAGAGGACGAGTCCCTGGTTTTCAATTTTTAACATCAATCTATAAGCAAAGCCAAGAAAACTTAATTATAATTGAAAAACAGACTATAAGTATAATCTAGTTTAACGATAAGATGGGAACTATAGATGGTAACATATCTTATGCAGTGGGGAGTCAAGAGACGCTGTCTGGAGTCTATGGATCAAGAAATAATCATTAAATATATTGTTATGTCAGGAAGGAGAACAACTCAAAATAAAACATAATTTACAAAAATTGGAAAGGAGAAAGAGTGGCAGGTATTAGTGGGAGTAAGTTAAATCTCTCACATTTCTTAGCAGATATGAAAAAGATACTTAAAAAAAATTATTATTTAGAATACAAGCTAGGCTGCCAAAGCAAAGAAATACCAAAATAATGTGTTTTACTCTAATGTAATAGTATAAGTAGTTGGTCCTAGCTGGTGTGTTGGTTTGACAGGATCTGAGAGCTAGGCTCCTTTAATTATGTTGCTGTGCTATCCTCAACATACGTCCTTCTTCTTGCTATCCATATAGATGCTTTTGCTCAACCGTCATAACTTCATTTCAGGCCATGGATTAAGGAAAACCAGAAGGGGAAGACACATTCCTTCACTTTAAGGACATAGTATGGAAATATTTACATCCCTTCTTCTCACATTCTATTAGTCACAGAACTAGTGACCTAACCCATCTATAAGAAAAACTGGGAAATATAGTCTTTAGTGGGGCAGATATATACCCAACTAAAAATGCTTTTACTGTGGAAGAAGAGGACAACAGACATGGGGAATAGTTAGTAGTCATTGCTTTTCTGTTTAAATTTTATAAGTAAAGAAATAATAGGTATTAGCAAATTATTTAGAGTTATGGAGTCAACCACAATCTAAAGCCAGAAATGGTACAAATATTGTTGCCTCTGAGGAAATGGAGGAATGGGAAGAACCATACCTTTGATTTGTTCCTTTCTGTACTTGTTGGATTATTATTTCCAACTGCTTTTAATAATGATAATGATAACAATATGTAAATGTAATTTATATGGTAAAGATAGATTCCTGTTTTAGATGGCAGGGGAAAAAGTGTTCCCCATAAGAGAGTAAAGAAAATCAGATTTAGGGAAAATCAAAAGCTTTAGTTAAATTATCTTTTGATTTCTATGACTTCTTTTTTAAATTAAATTTATTGGGGTGACAATGGTTAGGAAAATCACATAGGTTTCAAATGTACAATTCTATAATACATCATCTACAGAGGGTGCCCCCCAAAATGTGTACACATAACCTGTATTCATCTTTTGTTAATGGTATATATTATTACAATTTGAATACAGTTTTCTCCTTTCTTCAAGTGTGTATACTTTTTTTTTGGCACCCTCTGTGTATGATTATGACTTCTTTACTCCTCTGTTTTCTCTTGTTTGTTCACACAGGCGCGTCAGCCCTGGCCAGATGAGGTGAGAAAAGAAGACAAGATGAAAAGATAGTCATCATCACTTCAGGCAAATGAGGGTTACTCAAGAGAGAGAATCAGAGAAAAGGGAGATAAAACATACTCCAGGCCAGTTTTCCATGTCCCGGACCTAGTCAGTGCTTCTGTTTTCAGGTCTTTGACTTGTATGATGCTTTCATGTGCTGAGCATTGAAAGGTTTTGCTGACTCCTTTTGAAGATTACTTCCTGGTTTAATAGAGTTCATCCATTGAAAATTGGGGGCTTATTTTCTATTCCAGGTACATTTTCCTTTTCTCAATTTAATCCAATTATTTTTAATTATACCCTTCAAATCATCTCTGTAGTTTCCATCTCTTATTTCGATTTTCAAATACCTGTAGACAGCAACTCCTTTGTCATTATTTAGTCAAATGCACCTATTATCTCTTCTTTGATCTTTTCTCTTAAGTAAATTTCTCAGCCACTCTTTTTTCTGCAGCTTTCCTTAAATGGACCTATATCTATTTCTTCCTGAGAGTAGCACATAATTTCTTTCTTCTGAAAGAAATTGTTTTTTACACCAACTTGAGGTGAATACGGGGACATTTGACTAGATGACCTTGAAGGTTCCTTTAAACCCTGTGATTTTTCAATTTTATACAGATTACAAATTGTTTTTCACTTATAAATTGTGCAGCTAAGCAGTGATCTATAAAAAAATATATACAAAAGTCAAATGCAAAACTATTTCTGCATATTCTTCCAATCTTTAGTAATGTGAATGCATTTTGGATTGTATATATAGTATTTGTGCATTATGTTATATTTGGCTTCCATAACTGGAAAGTATTTCATATATAAATATCCATATAGTCTATCCACCTTCATGTGTTTTAAAATAGGCAGTCATCCATTGTATTACTATATCATAGTTTGTCTAACTATTCAAATATGCAAATCTTAAAAACCACTATTCCTGAGTTATAAAATGACATCAATATATAACAGATGACTGATTCATTAAATCGAGAAATGAACTTGATTTTAGTACTGAGCTTACCTCTAATAATTCAGAGGATGCCCATAGAATTCATAAATGATATTTGAGAGTCTTAAATATCCTTTTCCTTATTTTGGAAAGACATATCCGAATTACACAGTTGACTATCTTGAAGTGATGTGCTTCAGTATTTTATCCATTGTTACTTTCTTTTTTTAACTTAACATTTGACTTTTCCATAAGGTACATTCAGTGTCTTTGGCTGTATATTCCTTTGTGTAAATACAAGAGGAATCTCTCTCTCTCTCTCTCTCTCTCTCTCTCTCTCTCTCTCTCTCTCTCTCTCTCTCTCTCTCCGGCCTTAAGAGAGCATTTAAAATACACAGAAATTCTCCTCTTGGATATACCCCCTGCAGTTCCCAGTGGCTACTATTTCAAGGTATAAAATGTGCTTCTAGTTCTTACAGCCACAGTTACTAAATAAAATCTTGCTAACTGGTCTCAGGTGATAATACTTACAAAATTAGCAGGCCGATATGTAGGTCCCTTTCAATGCCTTTGGCTTATGTCATTTTGTAAAATATGCCTTTGCCATGATGGGCACCAATGGATTGCCGGAAGTACAGAGAAGAGGAATAATTTTAACTATGTGTGAGAGAAGCAAACTCTTCGGAAAAGTTGCATACTAAAGACTAAAAGGTTTACACTTCATTACCCAAGAATTGTGACAATCTTATTAACAAGATAGGAAGATAAGCTTTGGGCCAGACATGAGCTAAGTATATGTATATCTGTGTGTAAAGTCAAGTCTAGTATATAATGATAGAGACTCACCCTGGGGGGAATTGCTAAGTGGTAGGAAGAAGCGGAAAGGTAATATAGCAGACAGAAAAATAAAATTGTATTTTAGATTTTAGAGAGGAGGGTCCGCAGTCAGATGTATGTTTTTTAAAAATAACGATAATCATTGCTATAGCAAACTATAAGAAGTCTACCCTGGGTAGAAATTTTGCGGCATGCCTGACAGAGAATCTTTCTGATATCTGTAATGACTCAATGACATAGGTATTGTCATCAAGCTAATGGTATAGATGAGGGAATTGAAACACAGAGAGGTTAACTTATTTGTTTATGGTCACTCAACTACCCTGTTTCCCAGAAAATAAGACCTAGCCGGACCATCAGCTCTAATGCGTCTTTTGGGGCAAAAATTAATATAAGATCCGGTCTTATCTTACTGTAAGACCGGGTATAATATAATATAATACCTGGTCTTATATTAATTTTTGCCCCAAAAGACGCATTAGAACTGATGGTCTGGTTAGGTCTTACTTTGGGGGAGACACAGTAGTAAGTTGTGGAATAATCAGATTCTTTCTTACTTTGAGTGTTGGTCTCTGGTCCCCCAAATCTGTGCTTCTCTGTGTGACAGAGGGATAAAGAGAAAGCTACCTTTGTATTTGAGCAGATCCTGAATTCAAAGATTGGGAAGGGAAAAAAATTCCCTTCGAAGTTTCCAAAGAATCCAGGACTAGTTTGTAGATACCTAACAGTTTCTGGCCATAAAGGAACAAGTCAAAACCTACAATACAGTGATGTTTTATAGAGAGGAGTATTGGGGCAAATTTGGTGGAATGGGTGTGAACCCAGGAATAGAGTTTGCTGGATCTTGTCAGTGATGGGTGAGCTCTCTGAAGTTCTTTCTCATTGGACGATTATGTGGCTATAATGAGGATGAAATTGATCACAGTCAAGAATGGTGCTGATAATAGTAAAGATGTTATCAGTAAGTAACACTTTCCCATGCTTTTCTGTTTGTAAAGCACTCTCTCCTATATTGTTTTATTTGATCCTCTTCACAATCCTTGGAGTAGGTACTAGCGTCAAACCCCGATCCTCATTTTATAGATGACATCATGGGAGTTCATAGAAGGTCAAATACAAATTTAGATTTGACATTTTAAAAACAACAGCAACAACCACCACCTAATTTAAAAGACGAGTGGATGTTGCTCAGGGCTTAAGCAGTGAAGAGAATTACCAAGATTTTTTTTTTAATCGAGTTAACAGCTTTGAGAGTTCCAGCAAGGCCTAGATAATTATATGTGTTTCAACAGAGACCAGAGCTAACAGTTAAGCTTAATTTTTTCCCCCAAACTTAAGTTGATAAGGTAGAATATGTATTAAGTTGATAAGCAGAGATAGTCCCTTTAGAGCTGAATTGACTAGGGTAAAACTGAAGGTTCAAAATGGCGGAAAATGAAAGCAAGAATGTCAAAGAAAAGAATAACACACTGGAGAAAAGTGCTCTGATGGCCTGGGCATAGGTTCATTCTAGGTCTGAGAAAGATGCAGGGCAATGAACAAGACATAGACAAGAGACAAGACAGGCCTCTACCTCCTAGATCCCTGCAGCACCAACACCCCCATTTATGACATAGAAAAACACCATGGTGAAGAGGTGTGGAGGACTGACTTGTACCCTGTGAGAACAGTAGCATACAGTAGCAGCCCCCACAGAGGTGAAGAGCAGGAAGGGAGGCAGGATTATGTTTGAAAGAGTTGCTGTTCTTCAGTGCTGGCTGCATTTGGTCCTTGCAGTATTTCTTCGTAACGTGAAAAAGAGACTTAATTGAACCAAGGATTATTGCCCAGGCTTGTTATCTTCTCATTCTTTTGTAGGTAGACCTTGCCTTGATGCTTGCTAATATTGAACAGAGCATCCAGATGTATTGCTCAAACATGGCAGTGAAGCTGTGGAGTGGGAATGGAGGTGGCAATGATCATGACAGAATAGAGGTGTTTTTCTCAAAAATGTGTGTCCTGGCCATGACACCAACTTTCCCCTCTTGTCATCCTAGATGAGGTTTTCCACTCAGGGACCGCAAACCAACTCAAGAGACTTAAACAAGCAAAAAATGTTCAATACACCACAGCAGTTTTTTAAGTAAAGAAAATAACAAACAAAAAGAAAACAAGAACAACGAAAGAGAAGTTTTCTCTAGCCCAACATTGAGAGAAAGTCCATTAGTAGGTGTTTCCACATTGGAAGAAATTTTCAAATGTTCTTTAAATATTCTGTCAATAGTAGCTGCAGATGCATATTTTGTTCACTGAAGTAGTGGAAGCTATGTAGATAAAGCAAATGATATACAGAATTTATCAAGTATCCCTTATTGTGTTTTCTATAGTTTCTTTAAAATTTCTCCAGAATGCTTGAAATAGAAAATAGACTTGTACTTACTAAAATCTTGCTCAGTTTAATTATGCCCAGAGAAGAATCTGACAAAAGTGTTTGGGACACATCTTGGCCTAAAGGAGATGAAGCTGTGGGTTCAGAGAGAAATGGAATTTTGGTATCTTCTGCTTTTATTTTATTTTGTATTTTTTGTAGTTGATTTCTCCATTGAGTATCTGCCACCAAAAGCCGTTTATTGGCTGGAGATGGCACAGAGCTTTCATCTTTTGTGACGACTCTAAGTTATTAGTAGTGGCAACTGGAAATTTTGTGTAGATAAGGAAAGAAGGCCAAGTTTGATTAGTGATGTCTGTCATGGGCACAGGTTCAGGAATGGTGCTATGCAGGTCAGATAACTGCCACATCAACTATGTTTTCTTAAGCTAGTCCTTAGACTCTACGCCAGTCTAGGCCATTTGTTTTTTTTCCAAAAAAATGATTGAAATGATTAACATATTTATATTGATTTATCATTTCAAATTATAGAAAGAATTTCAAATAATAACATATAGTTTTAAACACAAAGATCTTGCATAATCCCATAGTGCTATCTTCTTTTTTTTTTTTTTTTCTCAAGTCAAGTTGTTGTCCTTTCAATCTTAGTTGTGGAGGGTTCTGTTCAGCTTCAAGTTTTTGTCCTTTCAGTCTTAGTTGTGGAGGGCGCAGCTCAGCTCCAGGTCCAGTCGCCGTTGCTAGTTGCAGGGGGCACAGCCCACCATCCCTTGTGGGAGTCGAGGAATTGAACTGGCAACCTTGTGGTTGAGAGCCCGTGCTCCAACCAACAACTGAGCCATCTGGGAGGCAGCTCAGCTCTAGGTGCTGTGTTCAATCTTAGTTGCAGGGGGCAGAGCCCACCATCCCTTGCGGGACTCGAGGAATTGAACTGGCAACCTTGTGGTTGAGAGCCCACTGGCCCATGTGGGAATCGAACCTGCAGCCTTTGGAGTTAGGAGCACGGAGCTCTAACCGCCTGAGCCACCGGGCCGGCCCCCTGCTATCTTCTAAATGTGCAACTTTCTTGCTAGTACTTGCCCATATGTCAATATTTTTTTAGATCCCATGACTGTATATTTTTAAATTGTATTTGACATTCAGTATTATTTTATATTACTTTCATGTGTATAGTGTAGTGGTTAGGCAGTTATATAATCTATGAAGTGATCCCCCTGATAAATCCAGTACCCATCTGACACCCTATATAGGTTTTACAACATTTTGACTATATTCCTCATACTGTATTTTACATCCCCTTGACTCTTTTGTAACTGCCAATTTGTACTTCCTAATCCCTTCCCCTTTCTCACCCAGCCCCCAAAACCTCCTCCCATCTAACAACCATCAGTTTGTTCTCTGTATCTATGAACCTATTTCTGTTTTGTTTGTTCATTTATTTTGTTCTTTGGATTCCACATATAAGTGAGATCCAGATGTCAATATTTAACGCATTGTATGTGCATCATTTTCTATGCTGCACTTTCATATAAATTTGTACCATAAGCATTTCCATTTTGCTAAATAATTTACCAAACCCATTGTTTAAGTGACTAATTGTCTACTTTCTGATTGGTTGTTTTGTCACTAGGCAGGCCCACCTAAAGAAATTTTAGGATGGTTTTACTTAGAATCTTAACCAAAGCATATGAACTTGTCCTTCGTTGTTTATACTTCAGTTGGTTTCTGAAAGTCAGTGATGTTTCATTAAAGTATTTGAAGGGAAAAAATCCATTTTACACAATCTAGATGAACTAATTCTCACAAGTGCGTATGTTTATGTATTTACATATTATATATTTGTGCATAACAAGCATACATATATTTATCTATAGATATGTATAAACACCCACGTACATGTTTATAATTCTAAGTATCATGATCATCCTTTACACAAATCACACTTTCAAAGTTAATAAGAACCTCCTGTAAAAAACAAACATAACATCTGCATTTGTAGATGTTATACTTGTCTTCAACTCTAATCCATTGTTCAGGCAACTACCAGATTGACCTGAACAAACCCTACACTCATAGAACCCCCAGACTTAAAATATATTTGGACAGTTCCTTATTCCAAACCAAGCCTGGCAGTCTCAGCCTTCCCTAATCCAACATGAAGCTCCTGCTCCCACCTGGCTCCTACAGGAATTATCCACTCCTGATAAACAGGCCTAGTCACTGTACCCCAAACACTGTGTCCACTCATCTTCACTACCTCTGCTTATGCTGCTTTTCCTGCCTTGAAATTTTCCCTGTTTTGTTGGGCTTGTGGAAATCCTACTTGTGCTTGAGGTGGTAGCTCCTCCAGGAGATATCTCTCTGGTTAACTAAACCTTTAGAAACTGCTACAGAGGGTAAGGGGGAGCGGGGGATGGTAGAAGAGGGTAAAGGGGATCAAATATATGGTGATGGAAGGAGAACTGACTCTGGGTGGTGAACACACAATGTGATATATAGATGATGGATTGTAGAATTGTACACCTGAAACCTGTGTAATTTTACTAACTATTGTCACCCCGATTAATTTAAAAAAAAGGAAAGAAGGAAAAAAGGAAGGAAGGAAGGAAAGAAGGCAAGAGCTGCTGTCTTCTCTTGTTTGCCTCACAGGAAACTTAACTTCTGCTACTTTTCATTATTGATTGATTGATTGACTGATTGATTGATTGATTGATTGATTCATTCATTCACTAGATCACAATATTCTCAAGGGCAGAAATACAACTAAAAAACCCAACCACACACACACACACAAATCCTATACAATACCTTGCATTGCTGATCCATGCTAAGTTAGTGACTTGCTGTCAGTGAACCCCAAACTCCCAAGTAGGATCAACTATTATACTTCCTGACACAATTTGGCAGTGCATTTCCTTCAGCCATGATAGATGTGTCTCAAGCTTGGTGGACCATCATTCTCCTACTTCAGATGGATGGTAATATTTCCGTGCAGAGGGATTGCAGTTGTGTCTGTGTTGGTTGTTCTGTTATCAGCACTCCGGGGAATGTTACTCTTTCGCTACCAGAAGATGAACAGAGCAAAATCTGCTTTCTTCCTTGCTTTGTAATGAGAGATCTGTTTTCGATAAAATGACAGCATACTCAGACAGCTGAACAGCTGTTATGGTGGCAATGGGCTAACATCACCCACACCAACTATAACCATCAACTGGGTAGCAGCAGACATTATACCAAATGCCGATAAAATTGACTGAAATTAACAACTTAAAAGTGCTGCCAACAATTTACAGTTTAACAATTATTAGGTTGGTGCAAAAGTTATTGTGGTTTAGAAGGTTAAAAATTGCAAAAAACACAATTACTTTTGCACCAACCCAGTAGTTTTAGACTTGGTATTTCTCGGTGGAATTTTCCCTGACCTCTAAATTTCTTACCTGTAAAAATCTTCTATGTCAATTTCCTCCTATGCTTACTTACATTAACCCACAGTAAGCCATGGCTTTTTTCCCACTATGGGAAAGATGATATTGGACCCTAGTGTAATTTGTCTGACTGCAGCTGAAGCTGACCGATTTGGGACGCAAAGATACAGGGGCATACTTGCATACTCTTTTCAGAAAAGCATGGGTTTAACTTTTGGATATCACACCTGTGAAACACTTTCACAATGTAGATATAGATCTCTGTTTTGGGAGTATCACTGGAAGAATTAATATGCTTCTAGGTCTTTCTACTTGCTTCTCTGAACCAACATTCTTGGTGGGACATGGCAGGGCATGAAAAGAAGGTCCTCAAACAGTGACTTGTAAAAATGGAAGGAACTTCTTATTTTAGTGAGTGTTTCTGTTTTCTTCTATTTGGCAGTTCAATAATGTTTCATTTAAAATTCTTATTATGCCAATTCTTTGAACATTTCTCTATAAATCATGATGGCAGGGAACAATAGAGGGTGCATTGAAAAATAGAAGACCAGTTGTAGCTCCAGGCTGTAGTTTATTATTGATTAGTAAAACGAAGGGGTTAAATAGATCTCTCAGGTTTTTTCCTTCTCTACTGTCATTGTGATGGAATAGCTAAGTATGGACAAGCTTTCATTGTGAACTATAATAGAATTACCACTAAAAGAAGGAATCTGGGTATATTCTGTACACTTTACCTAGGTGTATGTAAAAATACTACATTAGCATTTTTACTGGATAACCTTGCCAGAAAGGTATCTTGTATAAGTTATCAAAGCTATAATGTGTCAGTCTTTGTAATTTAATATCTGAAAATAGTTTTAGTTATGTGAGTTGCATTCTGACACAAGAGTTAGAGAACATAACAATTTCCTGATAGAGCAAGATGGACAAGAGACTTACAGCATCTGGTTTTGTTAGAAACCAGAGGCCTTAAGTTAGATATATCTACATATGAAGTCCACAGCTTACGTGCTACCTAACTACATAATTATTGTATCCTTTCATATTATGGTGTTCAATTAATTGGAATGTGAATAGAAAAATCATCAAAACTAATAATATTAAAAGCAATTTGCATAGTGGCACCAAGTATTTAAACTGAATGAGAGAGATGAGTATGTAAGAAATCTTATTTTCATATAGTTCCTGATGTTGATTTATGACTATTTCCAACAATAGCATGTAGGAACTGGTTTGGGTTATTTAATTGGGAAAACAAAACAAAACTTGGCAAGGAGATGAATACAGCAGAGTTTAGAAAATGGTGTGCTATAAATTATATTTATAAATAAACATTTCAGCAGTTTCTTTAGTGTTTATAATTTTTGCCTCATATGGCTAAAAGTAAACTTTGGCTAATGTCTGCCTTTCATTAGATCATTTGATAGTGTGTTGGATGCCTCACATGTAAGTCATACGGGCATAGAATCAAAATTGTTTCACTGTTTCTGAGTGGTAGAAGAAAGAAGTAATAGACTTTTTTTTTTAATTAGAGTTTATTGGGGTGACAATTGTTAGTGAAGTTACATAGATTTCATGTGTACAATTCTGTAATACATCATCTATATCTCACATTATGTGTTCACCACCCAGAGTCAATTCTCTTCCCATCACCATATATTTGATCCCCTTTACCCTCATCTACCACCCCCTTCCCTCTTACACTCTGGTAACCACTAAACTATTGTTTACGTCTATGAGTTTTTGTTTCTTCATTTGTTTGTCTTGTTCTTTTGTTGTTTTCAGTTTTATATACCACATATCTGTGAAATCATATAGTTCTCAACTTTCTCTGTCTGACTTAATTCGCTTAGTATTATAATATCAAGATCCGTCCATGTTGTCACAAATGGTACTATTTCATCTTTTCTTACCACCGAATAGTATTCCATTGAGTATATATATCGCAACTTCTTTATCCATTCATCTATTGAAGGACATTTTGGTTGTTTCCATGTCTTGGCCACCGTAAATAAAGCTGCAATGAACATTGGAGCACACGTGTCTTTATGGATAAATGTTTTCAGATTTTTTTTGGTAGATACCTAGGAGAGGGATTGCTGGGTCATATGGTAATTCTATTCGTAATTTTTTGAGGAACCTCCACACTGCCTTCCATAGCGGCTGCAACAATCTGCATTCCCACCAACAGTGTATGAGGGTTCCTTTTTCTCCATAGCCTCTCCAACTTGTTACTATTTGTCTTGTTGATGATAGCCATTCTGACTGGGGTGAGATTATATCTCATTGTGGTTTTGATTTGCATTTCTCTGATGATTAGTGAGGGTGAGCATTTTTTCATATGTCTATTTGCCATTTGTATGTCCTCTTTGGAGAAATGTCTCTTCAAGTCCTCTGCCCATTTTTCAATTGGGTTGTTTGTTTTTTTGTTGTTGAGTTGCATGAGTTCCTTGTATATTCTGGATACTAGCCCCTTATCGGAGGCACTGTTTGCAAAAATCTTCTCACATTCAGTTGGTTGCCTCTTTATTTTGTCGATGGTTTCTTTTGCTTTGCAGAAGCTTTTAAGTTTCATATAGTCCCATTCGTTTATTTTAGCTTTTACTTCCATTGCCTTTGGAGTCAAGTTCATAAAATGCTCTTTGAACCCAAGGTCCATAAGTTTAGTACCTATGTTTTCTTCTATGCAGTTTATTGTGTCAGGTCTTATGCTTAAGTCTTTGATCCATTTTGAATTAATTTTGGTACATGGTGACAGGTAACAGTCCAGTTTCATTCTTTTGCACGTGGCTATCCAATTCTCCCAGCACCATTTATTGAAGAGGCTGTCTTTCCTCCATTGTATGTTTTTTGCTTCTTTGTCAAAAATTATCTGTCCATATTTATGTCGTTTTATTTCAGAGTTCTCAATTGTATTCCATTGGTCTATGTGTCTGTTTTTCTGCCAATAGCATGCTGTTTTGATTATTGTAGCCCTGTAGTACAAGCTAAAGTCAGGGAGTGTGATACCTCCAGTATTGTTCTGTTTTTTCAGATTGCTTTGGCTATTCGGGGTCTTTTGTGGTTCCAAACAAATCTGATGATTTTTTTGCTCGATTTCTTTAAAAAATGCCATTGGGATTTTGATGGGGATTGCATTAAATCCATACATTGCTTTGCGTAATATGGCCATTTTAACTATGTTGATTCTTCCAATCCATGAGCATGGAGTATCTTTCCATTTCTTTGTGTCTTCTTCAATTTCTTTTAAAAATGTCTTATAGTTTTCAGCATATAGGTCTTTCACATCCTTGGTTAAGTTTATTCCTAGGTATTTTATTCTTTTTGCTGCAATTGCAAAAGGAATTGTTTTTTGTATTTCTTTTTCTGAGATTTCATTGTTAGTATATAGGAATGCAATGGACTTTTGTCACGTTAATTTTTTCTATTGTCATTTTGTTCTCTATTTCATTTAGTTCTGCTCTGATTTTTGTTATTTCCTTTCTTCTGCTGACCTTGGGTTTCATTTGTTCTTCTTTTTCTAGTTTTTTAAGGTGTAACATGAGGTTATTTATTTGGCATTTTTCTTGTTTCTTGAGATAGGCCTGTAATGATATAAATTTCCCTCTTAAAACTGCTTTCACTGCATCACCAAAATTTTGGTAGGATGTATTTTCATTTTCATTTGTTTCTATGTATCTTTTGATCTCTCCTCTAATTTCTTCTTTAACCCGGTCGTTCTTTAAAAGTATGTTGTAAAACTCATAGACACAGACAATAGTTTAGTGTTTACCAGAGGGTAAGGGGGGTGGGGGGTGGGAGATGAGGGTAAGGGGGATCAAATATATTATGATGGAAGGAGAACTGACTCTGGGTGTTGAACACACAAGGGGATTTATAGATGATGTATTACAGAATTGTACACCTGAAATCTATGTAATTTAACTAAAAATTGTCACACCAATAAATTAAAAAAAGAAAAGATAATATTTTTGTATATTCAGTTAAATAAAATATATTGACATCAAAAAAATAAAAATAAAAGTATGTTGTTCAATCTCCATGTGTTTGTGTTTTTTCCTGCTCTCGTTTTGCAGTTGATATCCAATTTCAAAGCCTTGTGATCAGAGAATACGCATGGTATGATTTCAGTCTTCTTAAATTTGCTGAAGCTGTTTTACGTCCCAATATATGGTCTATCCTTGAGAATGTTCCATGTACACTAGAGAAAAATGTATAGTCTGATGTTTTAGGATGAAGTGCTCTCTATGTGTCAATTATACCATTTCATCTAATGTGTCATTTAGGGCTGCTATTTCGTTGTTTATTTTCTGTTTGGATGATCTATTCATAGCTGTCAATGATGTATTTAAGACCCCTAGTATAATTGTGTTTTGGTCAATTTCTCCCTTCAGTTCTGTTAGTAGTTGCTTCGTATATTTCGGTGCTTCCTGATTGGGGGCATAAATATTGATGACTGTTATGTCTTCTTGTTGTATAGTCCCCTTTACCATTATGAAGTGTCCATTTTTGTCTCTTGTTACCTTTTTCACCCTGAAGTCTGTTTCATCTGATATCAGATTGGCTGTACCTCATTTTCTCTGGATACCATTTGCTTGGAGTGTCAATTTCCACCCTTTCACTTTGAGTCTCTGCTTGTCCTTGTAGCTGAGATGTGTCTCTTGGAGACAGCATATGGTTGGGTTTAGTTTTTGATCCAATCTGCTACTCTGTGCCTTTTTATTGGTGAGTTCAGTCCATTTACATTTAGGGTGATTATTGATATGTGAGGATTTCCTGTCATTCTATCTTTCGTTTTCTGGTAAGGCTGTGTCTCCATTGTTTCTTTGCCTTTTTGTTGTCTATTATTTCTGTGTGGTGGTATTCTATGATGTTTCCCTCTGTTTCTTCTTTTATTACAGTATATATTTCAGTTCTGGATTTTCTTTGAGTGGTTACTCTTAAGTTTATGTAAAAGAAAGTTTGATATTCAGAGTATTCCATTTTCTTCAGCACGCTTACTTTCTCCATTCCCATATTCCCGTTCAGGCCTTTACTCTCCCCTTTTTATGTTTTGGTTGCCACAAATTGTCCCTGTTGATGGTGGTCGAATAGCCTCCTTTAGTATTTCTTGTAGTGCAGGTTGTGTATTAGAAAATTCCCTCAGCTTCTGTATGTCTGGAAAGGTCTTTATTCCTCCTTCATATCTAAAGGATATCTTTGCTGGATATATTATTCTTGGCTCATAATTTCTCTCTTTCAATAGTTTGAATATTTGGTTCCACTCTCTCCTGGCTTGTAGAGTTTCTGCTGAAAAATCTGATGATAATCTAATGGGCTTTCCTTTGTAGGTTACCGTCTTCTTTTCCCTGGCTGCCTTGAGGATTCTTTCTTTGTCGTTGATTTTAGACAGCTTCAATACAATGTGCCTTGGAGAAGGCCTGTTGGGATTGAGGTAATTAGGTGTTCTATTTGCTAGTTAGATTCGAGGGTCCAGTCCTGTCCACCAGTTTGGGAAGTTCTCATCGACAATTTGTTTGAATATACTCTCTGTTCCCTTCTCTCTTTCTTCTCCTTCTGGTATGCCCATTATTCTTATATTGCTCTTTCTGATGGAGTCAGAATGTTCTTGTGTAGTTCTTTCATTTCTTTTAAGTCTCAAGTCTCTTTCTTCTTCCATCTGTGTAATTTCCAGGTTTCTATCTTCGATGTCACTGATTCTTTCCTCCATCTGGTCAACTCTACTACCTAAGCTGGTTATTTCGTTCTTAATTTCTTCTATTGAGTTCTTAATCTCCAGAAATTCTATTTCGTTCTTTTTTAAAATTTCAATCTCTTTCGTAAAATGCTCATGTTGTTCTTTGATTGTGTTTCTGAGTTCATTAAACTGCCTTTCTGTGTTTTCTTGCATCTCGTTGAGTTTTTTCAGAACTGCAATCTTGAATTCTCTGTCATTTAAGTCACATATTTCCATATCTTTAAGTTCCTTTTCTGGAGACTTTTCACTTTCTTTCTGAGCTGTCTTGTTGCCTTGGTTATTCATGGCAATTACTGATTTATTATTTCTCTTCCTAGACATCTGCAGGAGTGGCTTCTGCAATAGGTTGATAGGAAGAGGTCTTTCTTTTGTTTTCCAGTACTTGTTGGTAGAATGTTTTATTTTCTCTCCGACTGCAGCCTTTTTTCTCTCTCATACTGTAGTGTTATGTTTTCTCTGCAGTATTCCAGCTTTTCACACAATGGGGGAATTCCCTGGGAGACGGGCTTCTCCTTTGTAACAGTTCGCCTGGGTCATAGGGCGTCACCTCTTGGGGGGGATGTGGAGAGCTTCTGAACTTCCAAAGCTCTTCCTGCACCAGATTCAGAGCCCGTGTGTTTCAGCAGCTCTGTTTACTCCTACAGGGATCCACCCAGATAGGTGGGGAAAGGGTGGGGTGGGTTATGAGCAGTGGCCCAGAGCAATGGCAGCGATCACCACCACAGCCAGTCCTGCTTGCACGGTTTCCTCCCCTTTGTTGGAACTAGTTGAGCTGCAACTCTGTGTCTGTGGACCACAGTACTCAGAACTGCAAATATTCTGTTTTTTTTTTTATCTGACACTGGTATTGTTCCACTTCTAGCACTGGGCAGGTGAGGTGGAACGAGCTCTGGGAACGTAGGGAGGTGGCAGCCAGGTCAGTGCCTAAGGCTTCCATTCTTTGCTTGAGACTGAGGGCTTAAACCACTGTTTTCAGTTTCTTCCCTCAGTCTTTACTCCGAGGTCTCTGCCGTGAGCATTGGGTTCAGCCGTGTTATATGCTGCCCCCTCAGCGCTGTGGGCCATAAGCAAAGCCCTAGTAGTATGAGTTCTTCCCTCTCCCGCAGCTGCCGTAGTTCCAGGATGCAGCGAGCTCGGAGCACCGAGCTAGGTCTGCATCCAGCGCCCGCCTGGCTCCGTCTCCGCACTTCTCCCTTCCCTCCTCCTCCACTCGCGCAATTTGCCCACCTTTAGGTGATTTCAGTAGTGCGCCTCTTAGTCTTGCTTGTCTACTGCACAGGGAGTCCTTTGTGGAGTTATAGTTGTTCAATTTGTTGTAAATTCCAGGGAAGATTTCAAGAGGCTCACCTCACGCTGCCATTTGTATGATGTCTGGGCAGTAATAGATTTTTTTAATAAAAATATTCACACATGTATTATAAGCTCATTTTCTATAGCAATCCACTGACCCCCTTTCTCAAATAATATTTGCATGTTGTGCATATTCTTTACAATGATAGAGTCATCATGCTTTGAATTAGGTGTACACGCCTAGTTTCTGAGAGGTTCCAAATTCTGTACTCCTTACTGTTTTCTTTACATTGTCAAATGGTAAAGCAGAGGATACTAGAAGCGTGATAACAACCCCTGGGCTATATTTATGAAGTAGTCCCAGTTTTTTCCAGTGAGAGAAATGAGGGAGAAAGAGGATAAGCTGCTCACCTGATGTCATGCACCTACCAGATGACAGAACAAGCACTTTACCTCCGATTTATCTGACTTCAATTACAGTACCTTTTCCACTACTCTGTGTAGCCTGTCTCCATGGAACTCATATTTTGGCAGATTTCAGCGTTTCAATGAAACATCCTATTGGCTTGATTAATTTTTCAATGAATTGACCAGTTTGGAGTTTATATTGACCTAGCCCGCTTTCACAAATTCAGAGCAAAAGCCATATTCAAGTCTATACTTATCTAAATTGGTTGTCTATCCTAGTCAAGTTCATAAACTACTATTTGTATCATCTACTAAGTTTTTGACTCTGTGACCTGATCTAAGCAATCTGCTATTGTTTATCAGTCTGGATTGTTTCAGGGATAGATGACCTCAAAATAACAACTTGCTAAAATGTGTTCCTCCATCATTGTTTTATGGTGTATCAGTTCCTAAGAGACTGTTGGACTTTATAAATGACTTGGAAACATTTTAATTCTCAAAATATAAACTGAAGGTAAAATGTTCTTGTGATAGAAAATTGCCAGATGTTTCTTGAAGTTATTGCAGAGTTCATATTCGTATTATTTCTTAAGTCATATTTCGGAATCAAGGCCTCTAAATATTTTATATAAATATCTAAAATAATAGACAATATTTCTTTCAAGATTCTGTATACAATATGTATAAGATTCATTGACTCATTCATTCATTCAGACAATAAAAATATATTCGGGGCCTACCATGTTTGGTCAAGAAACTCAGTCTTTCTGACCTAATATCTGTGTTAAAGAATGTCGTGGAACAGGAAATTGACCCATCCACACTGTAATTTATTTGTAAACAATAGCTTTATCGCTCTGATATCATAAGAAATGCCCTAATGATTTATGAAGGAATCTCTAAAGTGAGCTAATGAGGCACAATTTCTCATATACAAACCCAGCAGGAAATTTTAGGTTTTGTTATATCCAACAACATATCACCTACTTAAGCTTTAACAAACAACTTATGTGTGGGGTCAGGGTGGGGAGAGGTGGATGCACACATTTCTGGCAAAAAATAAATAAATTGAATAAAAGTGGGATATTGTCTGACTGGCTGGTTATCTTGGACAATTTGAGTTATATGGACTTGTGTCCTTGGCAAACAAAGTGAAGAAAGAAGTATATATTTTACATATTTTTGAACTTCTCTCTAGTTTAGTCTGCTGTGTTTTTGGGACATTTCTCTGGACTAGAAATGAAGGCTGTTTCTCTCCCCTCCCCTTTTCTCTGTCTGTTGTAAGAAGCCTATCAGTCTCATGCATTTCATAATGTTCAGTATTGACCCCCAAACATCTGTTTTGTGGAAATCAGTAATAATCACAAATCTTGTCTTCAAGAGGATAAAGTGTGGTGCAATAGCAGGTATTTGGAATTGGAAGTCAGACTGACTTGTAATTAGTGTACTAACTCAACTGATACACATTAACTACTTTACTCCTAATTTCTCTGACTCAATTTCCTCAACTATAAAATGAGGAGGTTGAATGATAAACTTGATTTCATTGGACAAGTTATTTAACTTCTCTTTGCATCAGTGTCCTCATTTATAAAACAAAACTAGTAATATGACCAACTTCATGGGTTGTTGTTACGAGTAAATAGAATACACTTCCATTGATTGTGGGAATTCCAAAATACCCAACTATAGTCCTACAAACTCATCAAACCTTTCTTGGGCAACTGTGGCTTTGATAGTTTGCTTCCACTGAATTAATTCAAGTCAGGGGTTGCTTCATTGTCCTATCTGTGTTATTTCCATTTCATGATAAAATCATCCTATATATGGAATTCTTGACCTTTCCATGATTTCTTCAAAATGACAAAGAAAACACGCACATGCATTCAGGCATGCACATGTGACAATTGTTTGTGCATATCAGACTTTACTGAAGGTTACAAGAGATGCGGGTATTTACCATTCAAGTGTGCAGACAACTTAAAAATTAGTTATCCACATCATTAAGAAAAATAAATCCATCATTTCTATAACTGGAGTTCTGCCTTCTCCTCTTTCCTTCCCTCTTATATTGCTTGGATCCACACATTCTTCTCACTCTAGAATACAGAGCAAGAATGCTTTTGTCAGCCTGAGCTACAAATTCTGTGACCAGCCACCATTGCATGTCCCATTAATAACCTTCAATACAAGGGTCTTCAGTTTAAGATATTCTGCCTCCTTAAAAGTAACTGTAGCCAGTCTCCCCCTCCATTGGGCATGGTCACCTCCCTCAACCGCTATGCACTCCTCAACAACAGATGGTTTCTTCCATTATTCTTTACATCTTTCTACTTTGTACCATACCTGGCATATACCAGTATATAAACAATTTTTCTTCTTTGAATACTCTATATATGCTTAGATGGTTTACAGCCCCATGCTTTTCACATTTATTTAGAGTAATAGAAACCATGTATATAACACTTACTGTGTGCCAGGCTATGATCTAAGCATTCCACATAAATCAGGGCACTTAATCTTCGTGACAAACCAATGAAGTATACACAGTTATCAGCCCTATTTTACAGACAAGGCAACTGAGGCACAAACAGATAGATAACTTATGTCAGGTCACACACAATATGTCCAGCTTGAATTTCCACCCAGGCCATTGAGTTCTACAGTCCATGCTCTTAAATAGTACATGATACTTCCTCTCTCTGCCATAGTAATAAAAATTCTCATTGATCGACAAAATGAAATGTTTATAGTTTTTTCCATTGATATGTCCAGCATCTGTCATTCTAATTAAAAAGGACCTTAAACATGTGTCATCCAAGTGTAAATGAAGGGGGTATTTTGGCCACTAAAGAGTCTATCTGATTGAAGAGACCATGAAAAGCATGTCTTGCCATCCCTTTCAATTCAGCTAATGTGAATAAATTGCCTTCCATATGAGAAGAACGTCCATGTGTGTTATCTCATTGAATCTGTTCACAACTTCTTCCTTAGCTGCAGGATTTTTGTCAGTTTGGGGGCTGATGTTATCCTAGAGTGTGTTAATAGTACTGTCACATGGAAACCATTTCAACTCTCTCCTGTGGGGCATGATATTATCACTAAGCACAAAGATCGGTGGTTTTGTCCTGAATTAGGACAGAAGAAAAAAATGTAGAAAAGCTGAGATTATAGTCCCATTAGGTATTGGCTATATCTTTTTCTTTTTTTAGATGTGAAAATATATCAGTTTTGAAAATCATCATTCTTACAGAGAAGTAGCATAGTATGGTATTTAAGATCACAGCCCCTGGATACAAACTGCCTAACTATGACTCCCACCTCTGCTTTACACTCTCGCTGATGACAGGTTATATAAACTCTCTGTGCCTCAGTTTCTTCAACTGCAAAATGAGGATAATTGTAGGACCAACATCATAGGGCTACTTTGAGGATTAAGAAATTTAATAAGGGGGGAAGGGAGTGGTAGATGAGGGTAAAGGGGGTCAAATAAAGGGGGTGAAGGAAAGAGCACTGACTCTGGGTAGTGAATACACGATGTGATATATAGATGATGTATTACAGAATTGTACACCTGAAATCGATGTAACTTTGCTAACAATTGTCACCCCAATAAACTTTAATTAAAGGAAAAAAAGAAATTTAATGCATGCAGAGTGCTTAGAACAGGGCCTGAGAGTGTTTGTTGGTTGAATCATTACAGTATTATACCCACTCTCTAAAATCTTCCTAGGTAGTTATAAATCTTCAATAGTTCCAGAATGCGTTTATTAAATCAGGATGTCACGGGCTCATTCTTTTTCTTTAATTACAAAGAAACTAATTTGTTGTGTAGATTCAAAGACTGATACATAAAGGCCTTATTTATCTGCAAAACAAAGCAGATCTTTTAGGATTGACAGATAAGAACATTTGGAACAAATATAGAATTTAAAAAAATATAAGTGTGAATGTATTTTAAAAATACTAATTCAAAAAATTATTTCTTTTTTTTAATGGCGGAGGGAAGGTTGAGAGGCTAGTTTAAGTAAACATTCAAAAGGGGAAAGATTAGGGGAAAAAGGTTTGTTTCCCCAGCTGGGAAATGTCTGCAGATATAGCGAATACTTAGTCAGCAGATCTCTATTTTTATTCAAGCAGCTTGCCAAGAAATACAGTGGCTGCAGTTTTCTCTCCTCTCTAATGTGAACTGGAGCTCAGCTAGGAATACTGAAAATGGATGCCCATCCTTTAATGTGCCTGAGTGGGAGATGGGTAGCGTGCAGGTCAGCATATTCTCATCCCGCTTTCTACTGTGGGAATTGGCCCAGTTAACACAGGCAAACTGGGTTAGGTCTAGGTTGACCACATGCTGTTACTATCTGAAATGCTTCATGAACAACAGGCCTAAGCGCTCTTGCAAAATTTATTCTGCGATACCCAGGTTTCTCATTTGTCTTAGAAAGCGATCATGTATATGAATGTTCATCTGTGAGAGCCATGAGGTGCAAGACTTCAAATGTGGAGATGAGCACTTTGCAGTTTATGATGGTTTTATGTACATGGCTAGTTCTCGCTACTTTCATACTTTTCCTCACACTGCCTGACGCCAGGAATAGCTTTGGCCTTCCCTCCTATTTTTCATCTCCAAATCCTAGCTTCCTTTTAGGTCCTAAAGTAAATGTTAACATATCCATCAAGCCCCTATTGATAGCTCCAGTGGGAAGTGATCATTTCTTTCCCTGAACTCATGAAGTGTGTCATCTGTACCTGTTTTCGCTCAGTAACTTTCTACAATGCATTTGACCGGTTTGTGTACTTATTTTATCTCCCCTACCAGATTTTAAGCTTCTTGAGGCTGTTTCTGAAGCATCTCAATATAGAAATACTGTGTCTTGAATGATGCCCACTATACAAAGTGGACCTAAGGGACATTTGTTATTGTAGGCAGGAAGAACAGGACCGTGATACAAGGATCCTTTCATCCTCTGGCAACATGTTGGCAAGTGAATGTACAAACATATCATTTAATGCTGACAACAGCCTAGGAGCAGGGAAGATCTTATCCCAATATTCAATAAATGGCAAAATATAATTAAAGCTAGCAGTGAGCAGAATATAGTGAACATTGGTCTGTAAGTTTTATGCATGCCATGCCATCTAAGCCTCATAACAATTGGATAAAGTAGGTACTATTATTATCATTATACCCATTTTACAGATGGGGCAGAGGCACATAGCAGTCACGCAACTCACCAAAGCAGTATAGAGGCAGCATTTGAACTTTAAGTCATCTATTCCAGCTCCTTCTCTCTTACCCATCACACTATTACACCCATTGTTTCATAGCAAGTCAATATAGGAATTTAGATGTAAACCCAGGACTCCTAATTCCACATTCAGTGCATTTTCTACTGTAAATACCTGGTGCCTGGCACATAGTAGATGGTTGAAGTATTTGACCCAACTAAAACCCTCTCCCCAGTTTCTAGCACCTATAACTGGATCTCCTGGTTTCATAGGCCAGCCCTTCTTAGTCTTCACTGGTCTACTTTTTTAATTAAATTTATTGGGGTGACATTGGTTAATAAAATTATATAGGTTTCAAGTGTACAATTCTATAATTCATAATCTATATATTGCATTGTGTGTTCACCACCCAAAGTTAAATCTCCTTCTGTCACCATGTATTTGACCCCCTTTACCCTTTTCTACCTCCCCCCACCCTTTCTTTCTGGTAAGCAACAAACAAGACAAACAAAAAAACCTCATAGACATAGACAACAGTTTCATGGATCACTCATCCACTTTTAACCATTCTAAATTCAGTCATGTGGTGAAGTAGAAAATAGATTCTAGAATACCTCTAAAATATAAAGGTAATGTTGGGGTGCTAAAATAAAATGCTTAGTCTGTGTGCTCCTGAAACAGAGAGCTTCATAGACTACTCCAAATTCTAACTTTCATTTGAAAAATCCCATAGATGCAGAACAGATAGGACAGTTTAGCATCACTAACGCAGTTGTGTGTTAATTCAACCCTTGCTACTGATAAGACTGGCCTGCAAAGTGTGTTAAAATACAAATTCTTGAGGGTTGGTAGATGAGGGTAAAGGGGATCAAATATATGGTGATGGAAGGAGAACTGACTCTGGGTGGTGAACACACAATGGGATTTATAGATGATATAATACAGAATTGTACACCTGAAATCCATGTAATTTTACTAACAATTGTCACCCCAATAAACTTTAATTTAAAAAATACAAATTCTTGGGCTTCATTTACATTTAATCAGAATTTCAGATAGGGTTCACTTCATATCATTGGCCAGTTGTTTACTGTACCAGATGATATTGCTGTTCCCCTAATTTAAATCAAAAAGTACCTTCATTTTGACATGAACTACTAGTTAATAAATAACATGCATTAGTGTTAATAAACTATAGTACATAGACATAAATTAGAGATTCTTTTTAATAACATAGTAACTGTTATGGATATTTTCTTTGTTATTGAAATTAATATAAAATTTAACTATTACTGAAATGTAGTGTTGCTTTCTGTATGTATTATTTTTAAATATCATAAATTTTGAGTAAAAATACTGAATGATAACTTTCTTCCAGAAGTTAGAAAGATTTTTTAAATGTATATATGAAGAACAGAAAGCAAAAATAAAAAAGGCATTGAGAGAGTTAATTTGGATCACTGAATAAAATGTTGAGAAAAATACATAAAATTCCAGCAAAAAAAAAAGGGAAATTAATTCAGAGCTATGACTTCCAGTAGTATATAGAATAGATAAGTCTTTGATGGAAGATACCTTCTATCTACATGTAAAGCATATCTGATGAATTTCAAGGGAAATGGGCAAGATAAATCCTAATAATTCATTAAACAAAATGCAATTCTGCCAATTCAAGAACATGGCTATGTAATTTGATCATTGAATGATGAAACACTTGTGGAAAATTATCCATCTCAGATAGAATATTTAACATTGAAAAGGGTAGGAAGTTGCCAGAAACATTTACATGAATTCTTCCAAATGATTGAGAGCAAAACATCATTAGATCTTGGTTAATGTATTCTACTTTGAAGGATTTAATAGTTTTCATATGTTTCCCATTCTTTGAGGATTGAAAAAACAAATTGAAGATAATTTGGTGTTTATTTTTTTTAATGTGAACAAAATAAAATGCACACCCACAGTAGGCTTCAGTATTCAAAACTTAAGTAGGCTGTAGGACAGACAATTTATGAGAGAAAATTCAGGAAACTTTGTTGAGAATCAAATACGTGTATACATGATTTAACTTTTTTTATTGGCAGCTTTATTGAAATATGATTTACATACTATATAACTCACCCATTTAAAGTATATGATAGAACCATTGCACAATCAATTTTAGAACATTTTTCACACCCAAAAAGAAATCCTGTACTCATTAGCAGTCACTCATAATTTCCTACGATACCTGTTTGTTTCCCCCAAACCGGGACATAAGCTATTGTATTAATCTGCTTGGGCTGCCATAACAAAATACCATAAACTAGGTGGCTTGAACAATAAAAATTCAGTTTTTCACGTGTCTGGAGGTTAGAAGTCTGAGATCAAGGTTCTGGCTGATTCCGTTTCTGGTGAGAGCGCTCTTCCTGTCTTGCAGATGTCTTCCTTGCTGTCCTCACAAGGCCTTGCCTTGATTCATGAGCATGGGGAGAAAGATGCACTCTGCTCTCCCTTCTTATAAAAATACTAACTGTAACAGAGAGGAGCCCCACCCTTATGACCTCGTTTAACCTTAATTACTTTCTTAGAGGCCCCATCTCCAAATACAGCAACACTGGTTGTTAGATTTTCAACAAATGAATCCAGCAGGGACACAGACATTCAGTTCATAATATTGTGCCCTGGCCCCTCAAAATGCATGTCCTTCTCACATGCAAAATACATTCATTCCATCCCAAAAGCTCTTCAAATTTTAACTCATTCTAGCACCAACTCTGAAGTCCAAAGTCTCATTTTAATATCATCTAAATGTAAGTGAGATATGGATGAGACTCCAGGTAGGATTCATCCTGAGGCAAACTTTCTCTTCAGCTGTGTCCCTGTGAAACCAGACAAGTTATGTGCTTCCCAAATACAGTGGTGGGACAGGCATGGGATAGACATTCCCATTATAAAAGGGAGAAATTGGGTGGACGAAAAGGGTGACAGTTTCCAAGCAAGTCCAAAACTTAGCAAGGTAATTTCATTAGATTTTTTTTTTTAAGTTCTGGTTTTTGTTTTTTTAAAGATTTTATTAGGGAAGGGGAACAGGACTTTACTGGGGAACAGTGTGTACTTCCAGGACTTATTCCAGGTCAAGTTACTGTCCTTTCAATCTTAGTTGTGGAGGGCGCAGTTCAGCTCCAGGTCCAGTTGCTGTTGTTAGTTGCGGGGGGGCGCAGCCCACCATCTGGGAGTCGAACCTGCAACCTTGTGGTTGAGGGGACACGCTCCAACCAACTGAGCCATCCGGGAGCTCAGTGGCAGCTCAGCGGCAGCTCAGCTCAAGGTGCTGTGTTCAATCTTAGTTGAAGGGGGTGGAGCCCACCATCCCTTGTGGGAATCGAGGAGTCCAACTGGCAACCTTGTGGTTGAGAGCCCACTGGCCCATGTGGGAATCGAACTGGCAGCCTCAGCCTCAGGAGCACAGAGCTCTAACTGCCTGAGCCACCGGGCTGGCCCCCATTAGATCTTAAGGCTCAAGAATTATACTCTTTGGTTCCATGTTCTGC
This sequence comes from Rhinolophus sinicus, assembly GCF_036562045.2. Taxonomy (NCBI): domain Eukaryota; kingdom Metazoa; phylum Chordata; class Mammalia; order Chiroptera; family Rhinolophidae; genus Rhinolophus; species Rhinolophus sinicus. The sequence goes on along the minus strand of NC_133768.1, from coordinate 104,031,780 downwards.
CCTCCAGATCCATTAGGGTGGTAGAGTTACCCCCATGGCCCTGCAGGGTAGCCCTTCCCCTTCAGCTCTGTGGGGGGTGGCCTGGCCCTCTGAAACTAAGGAGGGGGGTACCACCCTCTGAAATTTCTGGAACTGAGTAGAAAACAGGTCCATTTTCTCCTCAGCCTGAGTCTGTGGTGGGAGGGGCAGCCCTGATGATCTCTGGATTGCCTTCGGAGTCATTCTCCTTTGCTCTTTCTTATGAATTGACTTAAGCTATTCTTAACTGAATAGCTCTTTTTTGTCCCCCTTGGAACAAACAAGGAGTGTATCTCCTGGTACACTCCCATTTTTATTCCTGGCTTCTTCTGAGATGGCTGATTAAATTCGTTGTTCACAGGCATACTAATCTTCTTATCAAATGGTTGTTCAGCCAGAGTGTTCCTTTGAAATAGGCTTCCTCATTTTTCATAATATAGACAGGCTGCAAAATTTTCAGTCTTCAAGTTCTGGTTCCTTTTTACCTAACAATTCCTTTAACTTATCTTTCTCCTCTGGTGTTTTACTATAGGTGGTAAAGAAAAACCAAGCCATTCCTTTAACATTTCTCCTCAGCTAAATACCCAGTTTCATCTCTCACAAGTTATATCTTCCATAAAACACCAGAACACAATTCAGCCAAGTTCTTTTTCACTTTATGACAAGGATCACCTTTTCTTCAGTTTCTAGTAAGGTGTTCCTCACTTTTGTCTGAGCCCTCACCAGAATTGCCTTTAAGGTCCGTATTTCTACCAACAGTTCCTTCATGGCATTCTTGAGTTTTCCTAGCATGTGCCTCAAAATTCCTTCAGCCTCTACCCATTATTTAGCTCAAAAGTCACTTCCACATTTCTAAGCTTTTGTTACAGCAGTATCCCACTTCTCAGTACCAAAATCTGCGTTAGTGTATTCAAGCTGCCATAATAAAATACTATAGACTGAATGGCTAAACCAACAGAAATGTAGTTTCTAACAGTTCCAGAGACTAGAAGTCCAGGATCAAGATTCCAGACAATTCAGTTTTCAGTGAGGACTCTCTTCCTGTCTTTCAGATGTGTCCTTTTCTCTCCGTCCTCCCACATCCTTTCTGCGGTGTGTGAGTGTGGAGAGAGAGTGTAGAGCACTCTGGTGTCTCTTCTTGTGAGAACCCAAAGCCTAAAAGATCAGGGCCATACCTTTAGGACCTTATTTTGACCTTCCTTTGAGTCCCCTTCTCCTAATATAGCCACACTGGCAGTTAGGGTTTCAACATAAGAATTTTGGAGAATCCATAATAACCATTACTTTACTTTTTGTCTCCATGGATTTGTCTATTCTGAACATTTCATGTGACTGGTGGTATGCAATATTTGTTCTATTGTGGCTGACTTCTTTCACTTGTCATAAGGTTTTCAAGGTTCATCTAGATTTGTAGCATGTATTAGTGCCTCGTTGTTTTGATTGCTGAATATTACATCAGACAGGTATACCACATTTTATTTATACATTCATTATTTGATGGGCATTTTGGTTTCATCTTTCTGGCTATTGTGAATAGCACTTCTATGAATATTCATGTACATTTTCGTGTGTGGCTGTTTGTTTTCATTTCTCTTGGTTACACATAACATTGCAATTCCTACGTCATATGGCAACTCTATGATTAACTACTTGAGGAATCAGCAGACTGTTTTCCACACTGGTAGGTAGGTAGCACTATATTACATTCCCACCACCACTCAATATGAGGGTCCCAGATTCTCAGTAATCTCAAAAACAATTGTTATTGTCTAGTTTTTTAAATTATAGTCATTCTAGTGTATGTAAAATTATATCTCATTATGGTTTTAATTTGCACTTCCCTGATGACTAATGACATCTTTTAATGTGATAGTGGCCATTTGTATATATTATATAGAGAAATGGCAATTCAGATCCTTTGCTTAGTTTTCATTGGGTTATTTGTCTTTTTATAATTGAGTTACAGGAGTTATTTATATATTACAGATACAAATCTCTTGTCAGATATATATTTTACAAAATATTTCCCTCATTCTGTGAGTTGTCTTTGTACTTTGTGTGGTGTTTTGAAACACAAAAGTTATTGATTTTGATTTTGTTAAATTTATTTTTCCTTATTTTTTTAATTAAAATTTATTGGGGTGACAATGGTCAACAAAACTGCATAGGTTTCAAGTGTACATTTTTATAATACATCATCTAAATATTGCATTGTGTGTTCACCACCCAGAGTCAGTTCTCCTTCCGTCACCATGTATTTGATCACCTTTACCCTCTTCTACCATCCCCTCTACCGTCTTACCCTCTGGTAACTACTAAATTGTACTTTTTCTTTATTGTACTTTTCTGCCAAATTAAAAAAAAAACAATACTTAATCCAAATTCAACAAGATTTATAACTGTATTTCTTTTAGGAATTTTATACTTTTAACACTCAAATGTAGTTATTTGATCCATTTTGAGTTAATTTTTATATATAGTATGAGAAATGGGTCCAAATTCATTCTCTTGAATGTGGATATCCAATTGTCACAGGACCATTTATGTAAGAGACTATTTCCCCTCTTGCCACTCTTATTGAAAATCAATTGACTATAAACATACAGGTTTATTTCTGGACCCTTAATTCTAGTCCATTAATATATATGTCTATCCTTACGACAGTACCACACCGTCTCAATTGGTTTGGTGTTGCTTGATAGTCAGTTTTGGCAGCAGGAATCATGAGTCCTCAAACTTTGTTCATTTTTTTCAATATTATTTTGGCTAATTTTGTTCCTTTATCTATATGAATTTAAGGATCAGGTTTTCAATTTTTGCCATAAAGGCAAGAGGGATTTTGATAAGGATTGCACTGAAATTGTAGATCAATTTGAATATTGCCATCTTAACCATAGTAAGTCTTCCAATTCACGAATGTGAAATATTTTTCCATTTACTTAGATCTTCTTTGATTTATTTCAATAGTATTTTGAAATTTTCAATGTCCAAGTCTTGTACTTTTTGTGAAACTTTTCCGAATATTTTATTCTGTTTGATGCTATTGTCCGTGAAATTGTTTTCTAAAATGATTTTCAAATTACTTTCTATTGATCAGTCTACAAGTTTGCTGATTCTTTCTTCTGCAAGTTTAAATCTACTGTTGAACTCCCTACTGAATTTTTCATTTCACTTATTGTACTTTTCAAATCCAGTATCCATTAGGCTCTTTTTCATAATTTCTGTCTCTTTATTGATATTTTCTTTTGAATGAGAAATTGTCATTATACCTTCCTTTACTTCTTTGTTTTTATACATATGTTTTTATAGTCAGTTTTACTCAATAATATGCTTAATCTAATTGAAAATATTCAAAGGAGAACTAAGCAATCAATAATATACAAAGTTTGCCTTAATTAAACTAAAACAAATTCATTTTAATGGATGGAAGCAATTTAAAGAAACAGGTTCAAAGCAAGTGGGTACATAGAATACTAATTATATCATATTAGCAATACACAGAGTATAGATTTTGACAATACACAGATTATAGATTTTGACATTCTCAACATACATATAACTATCATGAATCCAGAAGAAAGTAAGAACCACAAAAACTATCCCACATTAATGGACCTACTATAGGCAACTCTGTCTAATGTAAAGAAGAAAATCAAATCTGAGGCAAGAAATTCAAATAGCATAAAAAAGTGACAAAGGAAACTTGTGGACGTTGACCAAACAACCATTAAAAATTGGAAGGAAAAATCTCAAAAATAGTAATGGACTATTTATTGATGTGAAAAATGGCACTCATTCTTCAATAGCATTTTAGGAATTATGTAGATGAGAATACTGATATATAATTTAAAATGTTAAATTAATGTAAATATATTTTACATTTTATTTTTATTGATATATAATTGACATATTGTATAAGTTTAAAATGTCAATGTGTTGATTTGACATATATGTATAGATACATGATTACCACCATAGCATTAGCTAATACCTCTATCACATCACATAATTATCATTTTTTGTTGTTGTTGAAGACAATTAAGATCTAGTCTCTTAGCAACTTTGAAGTTTATACCATGTTTACCTAAAAATAAGACCTAGTTGGACCATCAGCTCTTATGCGTCTTTTGGAGCAAAAATTAATATAAGACCAGGTCGTATTTTATTATAATATAAGACTGGTTCAATAGAATAGAATAGAATAGAATACAATAGAATACAATACAATAGAATACAATACAATACAATACAATACAATACAATACAATACAATACAATACAATACAATACAATACAATACAATACAATACATAATACCAGGTATAATATACCGGGTAGAATATAACATAATATAATACTGGGTCTTATATTAATTTTTGCTCCAAAAGACTCATTAGAACTGATGGTCTGACTAGGTCTTATTTTCGGGGAAACACAGTAATACACTACTGTCATCTAAAATTACTATGCTGCGCATTAGATCTCCAGGATTTATTTATCTACTAGTTGCAAGTTTGTACCCTTAAACAATATCTCCCCAATATCCCAGGTCCTGGTAACCACCATTCCATTCTGTTTTCATAACTTCAGCTTTTTTAGATTCTACATCTAAGTGACATAAAACAGTATTTGTCTTTCTCTATATTCTTCTCTAACTTAGAAAAATGCCTTCAAGTTCCATCCATGTACATACAAGTGGCAGGATTTCCTTCTTTCTCGTGGCTGAGTAATATTCCATTGTATATACACACCACAACTTTTGTATCCATTCATCTGTTGACAACACTTACGTTGTTTCCATATCTTGGTTATTATGAATAATGCTGCAGAGTGGTAAGAGGCGTGGGATTAGCATTGATGGTGCTGGTGTTTCTCATAGGCCTGGGGGGGAGAACTTTGGGTAAGGTACTCCCAGAGGCCCCTGGTCGGACTTCCTGCAGAAGTCCCGGGCAAAGTTAGCAGGAAACCCATTCCTTAAATTCCCTTGATATTCTTATCTGCCTCTTTCCTGATCTTCTTCCTCCTCCCAGTCATGAGGTCCTGCCTCAGTACTCTGGATGCTGCTGGGCAGAAATGGTTTCCTCCAGTTGTGTCCCACACAGCTAGGAGTAGCCTGGCACTAATTCACTGCTCTCCTTTTCCCCAATGGGAGAGGTCATTGCTGCTGGGTAGTTTAACCCCATGCAATGTTGAGTGAGTTAGTGGAGGGGTAGTGGTGTGATGTTGGCAAAGTCCTCTTACCATCTCCACTCCATCCAAACTTTTTGTTTCAATGGCATGCTATAATCTCCCCTCGGGAAGGTTGGACTTCTGCAAACTCTGTCTCAATCATGGGTATCTTCCCAAGTCAGCACTCTCCAGGTTTTATCCCTGACTGAGGTGAGTGACATTGGGGCAGTTTTGCTGGCTTCTCTGGTACTGCAGCCCATACCAAGGTCTGTCTGCCTATATATGGAGGCATAAGTGGGTGAGATTCCACCTGGATGCCTTGATATATTGTGCCCACAACTCTCACAAAGGCATTTTAGTTTGTGGATGGATGTCTAGTTCATTGTTAAGAAACAGGGACAAAAGGGAGGAACTTCCTGTGCCGCCATGATGCTGATGTCACCCTCCTTCCTTTCCTTCTTTAAGCACGTTTTCCTTTAGTTTTTTAAGCATAATTATAATCACTGCTTTTAAGTTTTTGTCTAGTTTGATATCTGGGTCCTCTGAAAGGCATTTTCTGTTGTCAGCTTTTGTTTCCCTGTGTATAAGTCACACTTTCGCATTTCTTTCTTTTTTTTTTTTCAATTAAAATTTATTGGAGGTGACAATTGTTAGTAAAGTTATGTAGATTTCAGGTGTACAATTCTGTATTACATCATCTATAAATCACATTGGGTATTCACCACCCAGAGTCAGTTCTCCTTCCATCACCATACATTTGATCCCCTTTACCCTCATCTACCACCCTCCTCCCCCCTTATCCTCTGGTAACCACTAAACTATTGTCTGTGTCTATGAGTTTTTGTTTCTCATTTGTTTGTCTTGTGCTCCAATGTTCATTGCAGCTTTATTTATGGTGGCCAAGACATGGAAACAACCAAAATGTCCTTTGATAGATGAATGGATAAAGAAGTTGTGGTATATATGCACAATGGAATACTATTGGGTGGTAAGAAAAGATGAAATAGAACCATTTGTGACAACATGGGTGGATCGTGATATTATAATGCTAAGCAAAATAAGTCAGACAGAAAAAGCAGAGAACCATATGATTTCACTGATATGTGGCATATAAACCAAAAACAACTAAAGAACTTTCACATTTCTTTGCATGTCTTTTAATTTGTTTACAAAAACTGGACCCTTTAGGTAATATATTGTTGCAATTCTGGATACTGATTGTGGGGGCAGAGCCCCAGAAAGTAGTTTCCAGGCTCTCGGCCTCACATAGACAGGTGCTGGCTCAGGTAGTAAATGGCCATCAACTGTGATTGCATGGCCATCAGCTGTGGCTAGTTGGCCGTCAGCTGTAACCAGTGAGCCATTGGCCACTAATATAACTGCTGTGGCTACACTAGGAGAGAGAGGAAAGAGAGAAAAGAATGGGGGCTAGCAAGAAGATGGCGGCTGGGCTGGCAAGCGTGGATGGCGGTTTGCGGACAGTGTGGATCCAGCCTCCAGTGAGAGTATAGTGCCGCCAGAGAAAATATAGTGGTATGACTCCCCTACCTATGGCTCCGTGGGTGTTCCTTTTTGGCCTCACCATGTCCTGCGTTATGAGGGGAGCGGGACCAGAGACCCCGCAGGCCGCCCTGCACGACAAATGGCGCAGCGAGCAGGGTCTTCCGCATGACACTGATTCTCCTTCTCACACTCACGGGCTTGTTTATGTTGTTGCTTTCTGGTTCAACTTTTTTTTTTTTTTAGCTTGTTCAACTTTTAAGGCAAATTCTGGCATTCAGAGGATATGCAAATAGGATAGTGAATTTTCTTCATTTGGATAAAAACATAGCCACATTTTATAACATTATGGCAAAATAGTCATACAGAACCCAAGCATCAATATCATATAATATTTAGTTTGAAGTTTAGATACAGAACTAAATGTTAAAAAGTAATAGATGATAAAATGAATGAAATAATTTTGAATAATGTAATAGATCTTAGACATTATTCAATTATTTTGTATATAATGCAATATTGTAATCTCTGTTCAGCAAATAATATTTTTTTGTTAAATTTGTGGATTTCCCAATAGCAGATATTTCTATATGTATATATTTTTGGAATTTTTTTTTATGGCCCAGGGAATGACGTATCTGGAGAAAGATAATTTTCCTGTTTTTGGACTCCTGACAAAGACTAAATCTAGATAAACACTGTTTGAGGGGCTTCAATAATTCAATATGTATAAAAAACAATGGGTTGCAATAGATCAGGCTTGGAAAAAATCCAGATTCTAAAGCATTCCATATTCTCTGTTACGCACTTTCTTTCTACTTGGAGTGAATAATGCATCAAGCACCTTTTGACGTCGCTAGTTTTTAAAATATAATGCAAAAACCAAACAATGCATCTTAGTTTCAATGAAATGCGTATGTTTGTTGAAAAATTTTTTACCCTATATAAATCTGAAGGTTTTGTCAAATACTTAATGAAAAAATAAAGGTGATGCCATCATGCAACTAAAACTTCAGTTAGAGGCGATCTGCAGTGCTTTTTTAGACACTTTTGATTCTACTAATAGTGATATACATTCTAGATTGTAAGCCAACAATATACTTTTGAAAATATCTACTTTTAAATTTATTATTCAGTGCTCATATGCTACAGTGTTTTTTTCTATTTTTATTAAAGTATTTATTTTTATTTGTTAAATATAACATGTCTCAATTTGTAAATTTAAGGTGTACAATGTGTTACTTTGATACATTTATATATCATAATGATTGTCATTGAAGCAATATTTACCATTTTACAATATTATACTACAGTATTATTGACTATATTCATTAAACTGTGCATTAGATCTCTATGGCTTATTGACTACTCATTACAATTTTGTACCCTTACATACTGTCATTTTTATCTTCCCATTCCTTTGTAACCACCATTTTACTCTGTTTTTTCACTTTTTTACAATTGGCTTTTTTTTTTTTTTTGATTCCATATATAAGTGATATCATACAGTACTTGTCTTTTTCTGTCTGACTTATCTTGCTTATCATAATGTGCTCAAGGTCCATTTATGTTGTTTCAAATGGCAGGGTACCTTCCTTTCTCATAGCTGAATAATATTCTATTGTGTGTTGTAGCATTGTTTTTTTAATAATAAAAGGACAGCTATGTAGGAACCAAAAATCTGCATACATAATTGTCTTGAATGCACAAAACAGTTTTAGAAGTTAGTTGAAGAAAACATAGCTTATGATGTTTATAAAAATATATTATTGATGCTAAGAATTTACAGTCTTTTTATGTCAATACCAATTGTAGAAAATAAAGCAAAAAAGTCAATTCCATTCTAAATTTTACAATTGGCTCATCTGTGTTCTAAAATTAAATATCAAAATCAATTTATTTTTCCATATTAGATATAACATTATCTTTAAATGAGAGGTTTATGATAATAAGATAATAACAGCCTTTTTAGTGTTCTAGATGATCTATTTGACATATACAATTTGTAGAGTTTTGGTGACTGTGAACTTCTGCAACTATATAAAAATTTACAAGTAAAATCGACTGCTGTTCACAGTTTAAATGGATTATTGATTGGACATTGATGTATGAGTAAATGAGAACTTTAAGTGGTTTTAAAAAATCCAGTGTTGCTCCCATTAATGTATCAAAACATTTTTACAGCAATAATTTACCAGGTATATTTCCAAACATTTATCACTGTCTGGATATATCTAACCTTGACAATATTAGTGGACAAGAGACAAGCTAGTCTGCCCAAATTTAAATTTACTAAAAATAACTTAAGGTCTATATAAGCATAAGAAACATAATCATCACTAGAGACCATTTCTATTAAAAATGAGACATTGGAGAAATAAATAAATAAACAAACAAACGAATAAATGAATGAATAAATAAATAAGAATTGATGCCATGTTGTTGAGGCAGAGACATTCTTCTCTGGGAAACTCATTATTTGTTCTTAATACCTTCAACTGATTAGATGATATGCAGCCATGTTATTGAGAATAATCTCCCATTTTGAAATAATTAGGAAAAAAAATTCTACTTCAGAAAAAACCATGATGAGGTGATTTTCCCTTAGTAACCCAATTAATAGAAGGGCTTCTGACACAGTGTCCAAAATATAAATCCGATCATCTTATTCCCATTTATAAACCTTTTATGAGGTGCCATTGAAACCTCATAGCCTCACTCTGACATACATGGAAATCAAAGCTTTAAATGACAAATTTTAAAAAAGCTTTAATAACAAATTAAAATAAAGAGTAAAGCTTTAAATGACAAATTAAAATAAAGAGTAAAGAAAGCAAAGGTGATGTTAACTTTCTTTCCTGGAGGCTGTAACTGATGTAGGACAATAGCTCTCAGATACTAAAGGAAGTGCTCGTCCATAATGACGTTTTCTATGGACCCCTCCAAAGTGAGAACAGAGTGGTAACTTTTTTCATGAAGCGTAATTTATTTGATTTGAATGATTATTCTTTATTCTGGGAATGTGTTCTATCTGCATTTTTGTATTAAAACATCCTTTCTTTTGAAGAAAAAAAAAAAAAGAAACATCATAGCCTCAAATGTGATTCCATCTCAGAGCTGGCTCCAATTTTTATTTGAACCATTCTTTCTGCCCCTCCTAGTCCCATTTCTCTGCTCCAGGTACACCAAAATTCGTGCCATTTCCTTATCGTACCATGCTCTTTTGGGATTCCATAACTTAAGCTTGCTTCTTGTACCCTATATCCTCTTCTCCCCTGAGAAAAACTCCTAGTTCGTTAAGGTTTATCTCCTCAGTGCAGCATTTCCTGCTCTTGCAGACAAGACAGTGTTATATCTAGTTTTCTAAAACACATTATAGGCAGTTTTATTAGGATATCATCCATTTGTAGGTGTTTTACTTTTTAAATTAGTTTCAGGTGTACAAAGCAATGTAATAGTTAGACGTTTACACCCCTCACAAAGTGATAACCCCTCCCCCAATCTACTACCGCTCTGACATCGTAGCTGTTACAATTCCGTTGACTCTATTCCCTATGCTGTACTCCACATCCCATGACCATTTTACATTACAGTTTACATTCAATATTCCTTTATTCGTTTATGACAAGATGACATTTTTGAGGTGAAGATCTATGATATTACTAGCTTTTAGTAAGTGGCTGGTACATATCTGTTGCTCTAGAAACGTTTGTAGGAAAAACATCTGCTCTGAAAAAAACAGATCAAGAGAGAATCTGATAAATATAGCATCTTGTTATAGCTCCTCTTCTTTTGGGACAAGACCTTTAAATTCCCTTCTAAAACTGTTATTCTAGGATCATTAGATTATTTTCTTAAGTTTATCCATGATATTGAATGGCACTCCCAGTCCTTATTTTATTATCATTCTAGTAGCTCCTTGCATTTGGATTCTTGACATTTTTAGCTACAACAGCTCACAAATGAATACCACATAACTATGGCATCTAAGTAGAAATTGCTCTTTTTCATCCTGTGGAACTTTCACTTTTCTGTACTTTACGATTCAAGAGCAATGATTCACACAAATGCGAAAATATAAAAAAAGAAATCAAAAGTGGTGAGTCCAAATATTTTCTCTGATTCTCCATGACACTGTATTGATTCACTTTTCCACTTTCAAGAGTCTATATAATTTACCTACTAGGAAAACATATACATATAAATATATACACATATATGTAAAATTATTCTGAAAGTTAAGTAACAAGGTAGAGATTGGCATATACTTACAATGGAATAATTTTTGTCCAAGTTAGAATTTTCAAACTCAGAATCTGTATGTATGATATAAAGCCCCGATTTGTGAATTAGAGACAATATTATCTTGAATTTTGCAAATATTTTGTGAATATGTTGTTGTATAACATCAGCTAAGAGTATTAAGGAATGCATTGGTCAGAAATATCAGTCATGTTATTTCCAGTATAAATTTTGGCACATAGTAAGAATAATAAATATCTGATGAAGGTTTCAATTAGACATAGTTTTCTGGATCTACAGGGAATATGAGATCCACAATTCACTGGTGGTTCAGCTGCATTTATGTGTTTCATTGCGTGGCCCACCTGACCTGGCAGTATTACTATCACAGAGATGAAGCCGATTTCAAACCAAAGGAGAGAAAGATTGAGTGCTTACTGAATTACCGAGGGAGAAGAGCTCCAAAGTCACAGCAGTATATGTGCCACGTCTTAAAAAAAATCAGGCCAGTTGGAAACTAATACACACATTGGTCATGCAAAATAAAATTCTTCTCTATAGCAGTTATTAAAGCTGTTCATAAAGATTTCATTTTTCTTTCTCCTAAGATCATGGTCAGTTTGTACTTCTCCATCCCTTTTGAAGATAGGCACAGTTAAGTGACCTGCTTGTTTTAGTCAGTGACATACGAACTTCCATGCGGTGTCCTTATGAGCTATTGCATATTTCACTATATTTCCTTTTCTCACTGGAGAAGCAAGGAGATAGAGCCGTCTTCAGCCTGTGTTGCTATGTGTGAATAATGTAGAACAGATCCCCCTACATCCTGTCCCTGGCTAATCCAACACGGACATGGAGTGTGAGCCAGAAATAGGGCTTTGTTCTTTTAGCCATTGAGGTTTAAAGTTTCTTTGTTACTGCTTCATAACCTAGCCCATCCTGACTGATATGCTCCAATAATATAATAGATGCCCTGACTGTGTTGCCAGCCTCTTGAGAGAGTAGCACAGAAAAAAAAAACACTAGAAAATAATTGTCAAATGATAAGGAATATGGGTGAAATCCATTGACACTTGCCATAAAAAAAAAAATTACATTGGTCTGAAATGAGCTTTACATACTAGATGCGGCTCTAAAAAGAAGCTTACCTAAATCTTAAGGCGTACCTAGACAAGTTAAAGAAAATTAAATGTTACTGGGAATCAGGTTTCTGGGTTATGAGTGGTAATTTCTCCAGAGACCAACCCTAAGCAAGTTGTAGATCAACAATGAACATCTGTTTACAGTCAAATAAAAAAACTTCTGTTTGGTCCTCAGTGCTTTGACTTGGCTATCCAAGAGCTTCCAAGAGCTGTTTTTTTTTTGTTTGTTTTTTGTTTTAACTCAGAAGAAAGCAGTATTGAAGCCAATGCTTTGAGAAGTGAAGGAACTACTCAACTACTATGTATGAAGCATTATTATTATTATTTTTATTTTTATATTTTCTCGTATCAGTACCACAATAACGGTGTGAGGTGAATGCTGTTACCTCCACCTATCAGATGAGGAAATATAGACCTTTTCCAATAAAAGTCAGCATGGCAGGTGACATTGATCTACCTCTACATAATCAACAAAAAATTATACATTTATCCAGCACTTATCCTACCCAGGGCACTGTCATAAGCATTACTTTTCCCTAAAAGTATCACCAATTTGTTTGTATAATGAACCAGGGATATAAATAAAGGTGTAATTATATGAACTAATGTAGTCTAAAGTTTTTATATATTTTGTAGACAATGAGGACCACACACATCCCCTGGTAGAAGTCAGTGAGAACTGGGATGGTTTGGAAGGCAAGGTGGAAGTTGACGTTAGTCTTGAGTGAAGGTGAGAAGGAAAAGACATAGGGGTGGAAACTTCAAGGTGGAGAATAATGGATGAAAAGCACAAAGGTAGAAATGCACATAGTACCTTGCGGAAATAGTGAGTACCACTTGGCCTGAAGCATGTTTTTTTTTTTTTTTCAATTAATAGTGGATCATTGATATCAATGAGCATTTAATTTGGAAGGAATTACGAAGCCCTTCTATTCCAACTAACTACCAAGTGAGAACCATTTTGTCAAGTCCCAAAGAAGTGGTTCTCCAGGGTCTGCATGCATACCTACAAGTGATTTCCAACATGGCTATCCATCATAGACTTAGGCAAGTTTGTTAAAATTATATTTTCCAATCATCTACTGGAGACCTACTGAAACAGTCTTTTAAAGTGGGGCCTAGGCAAAGCCAAAGAGAGACAAATGGAACCTTTGCAGGCTAATATGTTTTTTACCCCTTAAAACTGATATTTTATGTCTTCAACCTTTATTTAGTGGACCATTGCGGAAGGGTAAAAGATGTCTGATGACTGATTATTATCCCAAGAAAGACTGTCATAATACCAGAATTGCATATCCCACTCATCTAAATGGAAGTTCTACAGCTATTTGGACCCATCCTCCATAGAAAGCTTGAGTGACCATCTATTGATACTTGCATATGTCCGTTTTGTACTCACCCACCTACTACAAGAGGCATACCAAACCATTTTTTTCAAGCACACAAAGTAGTACGTCTTAGAAGAGTTCTGGTAAGCACAACTTTCTCTTTACGTTCTTTCTGATGTCCTAATACCTAATTGTGTCCCTTAGAGATTGACATCGTGGGCAGCTGCCTGTGGGGCTGCCCCTTTTAATCTGGTGCTGGACTGATAATATATGTGTGTGTGTGTTTTTTTGTTTTTTGTTTTCAACAAATTTCCATGGTATTCCTTATTCAAAGCCAGGCCTGAGAACACATGTAGAGTGCTTGCTGCTCTCAAAAGCAATCCTTTTTTTTTTTTCTTCCAATTCCTTTTCAGGAAACAGTCAAGTTTATTGAGGTATAATTCATGTACCATAAAATCTACCCACTGAAAATGTACAAGTCAGTAATTGTTGGCATTTCACAAAGTTTTCAATCATCAGCACAACCGAACTTTAGAACAGTTTTTAGAACTGTTTTATGAACAGTTTCATGACCCCAAAGAAAAATCTCATACCCGCTGGCAGTCCCTTCTTATCAAACCCCCAACCTTTGCCCAAGGTAACCAGTAACCGAATTGTGTCTCTAGATTTGCCTATTCTGGACTTTCCACATAAATGGATGTACAGCAACATTTGAGTCTGGCTTCCTTCACCTACAGTGTTTTCAAGGTTCATCCATGTATCAGCCCTTCATTCCTTTTAATCGAGGAGCAATACCCTGCTACAGGGATAGAAGACGTTTTGTTTACTCATTTATCAGTTGATGGACAATGGGACATTAGGGTTATTTTCACTTTAGGCCTTCTATGAATAATGAAAAGCAATCCATTTTTGATGGACAAATTTGAAGAATGTTCATTCTTATATTAGCCCACGATTTGCTTCACCATAACTTCAGCTCATTGAACTAACTCGATTGCGTTCTTTATGGCAATCTTAAAAATAGCTGAAGGTAAATCTAATACACTCCCTCACCCTCAACCACGATTTTGCAAGTTCTTGTCTCCAAGGGGAACAGCTTGTTCCTCACGCCACCATGGCTGACTTCATTGTCATGTAGCTTGAACAGTCCCATAGGGAACCATTTTCAGAAAGCCCTCACACTGGATTTAATGTCTTGCTGTCACCGTCTTGAAATTCTTAATTTGTAAACAAACGGTCTCGTAATTTCGTTTTTCACTGGTCTCATAAATTATGTAGGTAGTCCTGCATACGATAAGATTTCAAAGGCCCTCCACAATCTGGATATTTTTTTGGGGGGGTAAACTCCAGTTTGCCTCGGTTCTTTTTTGTTCATATACCTACAGCTGAGTGCAGGTATACACCTAAAGCATGACCTACCTCAACAGGTCACAGTCAAGTTTGACTATTGTCTATCTTGTTCTGGAGAGTAAGTTCCTATTAGTCTCGTGGCAGCTACATCACCCTGCTGACTTAGATCAAGTTTGTAGCTGTAATGATTTCCTTGTTCCATGACTGATTCCTTCTATACTACATAACTGAAGGAATTTGATCCCATTTTCAGACTTATTCTTATCCCAGGCTCTATTTCTATTCAGAGAAAATTCAAAGAGTTCCAGGTCAGTGTCTTCACTGTGTCCTTGCTTTGATAACCTGCTTTTTCCAACCGACTCAAGGCAATTTGTTCACGTACAGCCCTCAGGCTCTTTCTGGTGGATAACAATAGCAGCAATATTTAGAAGTAAGTGAGGGTTAGCTACCACCTCAAAACCTCATTTCCAGATTATAATGGAAGTTTATCTTGGACCAAGTTCTGCCGATACACTGATATTTGTTAAACAAATATTTGCTAGCAAGCAGGCACAAATCAGTGCATGCAATCTGTTTTCTGAGCTAGTGAAGTCCCAGTTATCTGTGCTTTTATATGCTCTGACCACATGTTGTCTGAAAAATTCACTGGAATCAGATGCAACTTTATTCTAGAGGAGGACCCAATTAGGAAAAGAGAAACCATCTAATTATTTTAAATTGGGACATTTTAATGCAGGAATTTGGTTACACAGTTGATAGAATAGCTGAGGTGCTAAACAGGAGAGTAAGGCAATCTGGGGATTATTAAAAAGAATATGCCACTAACCTCCTGGGCTGGAGGGATGAAGGAGAAAGAAGATGGTGATACCGGTTTCCAGAAGATAAAATAACCTGTTTGCTGGAACCCTGGTAGGGCTTGGAGCCAGGACTAGATCAAACCACTGCTGGAGAAGCCAGCAAAAGAAGCCCCAAAAGCAAATACTTCACCACAGCCAGAAAACAAACAATGCAGAAACTCTTAGAAACAAAAGGAGTATCTGACAGAAAGTTTGGGGGAAACTTTAATATGCCTTTCTCAGTTTTCGATATATCAAATAGCCATGCAAAGACAGAGAATCTGAATTACTATGTAGCTAATAAGATGGAGGGAATGAACACACAGTTCACCTTTGAACAACGTGGGATTTAGGGGTACCAACCCTTGCGAAGACCTCAAAAATCTGTATATAACTTAAGTCAGCCCTCTATATACAGGGATTCCCAACCACAGATCTCAAATAAAGCTGACCCTTGAACAACATGAGTTTGAACTGCGCAGGTCAACTTATATATAAATTTGAATTTTTTTTAATTTATTTAAAAAATTTATTGGGGTGACAATTGTTAGTAAAATTACATAGATTTCAGGTGTACAATTCTGTATTACATCATCTATAAATCCCATTGTGTGTTCACCACCCAGAGTCAGTTCTCCTTCCATGATTTTTTTTTTTTTTTTTTTTTTGAGATTTGGAAGATATACTTATGTTTCTTTGTAGTACTGTTTTTCAAACATATATCAGTGTGGATATTTCCCAAATCTCATATTAAAAAACAACACATGGTGATGAAAGGAGAACTGACTCTGGGTGGTGAGCACACAATGTGATATGCAGATGATGTATTATAGAATTGTACACTTAAAACCTACGTAATTTTTACTAACCATTGTCACCCCAATACATTTAATTTAAAAAGAAAAAACACAGTAACTTTAACTTCAGACATGTGATGATAGCTAACATTTGAGCACTTACTCTGTACCTCCCATTGTTCTTCTTAACCTCATCTTACTATATTTGTCCATTTTTATTGTTCTTACATTATACTGCTGATAATTCAAGAATAATTTTTCCCGTATTGGTGCCTTCAACTGTGTATCCACTGTCACAGTTTTTGGATGAACCTCTGGCTCAGAGTGCGGAGTTACTCATGCTCCTCAGCAAGCTACCATCAATGCTCCGACAAAGCCCTTTGGTTGTTTCTCTTTTTGTGCCATGCCACGAGGTGTGTTATAATTTCATTAATCATAAAAATAATTTTCTACAATAACCCAGGGCAGACTGGAGAATTTGGCGGTCTGATGGGGGGGGTGGAATCCCCTCAGAGACGCACAGGCCAATGGCGTGGGCACGGAGTGCTGGGGTTCACAGTGCAGCTTGTCGCTTGTGTCCATCTTGTAGGTGGCTTTCTCCACATCACGACTGGAATCTCCAAGATAATGGGGGTGGGGAGTCCTCCAGTTCTTAGGAAATTTCACTCCACTTCTGCTCAATGGTATCTTTGGTAGGCAGGGTGTTCTCCTGCGTCTCCCTCTTCTGCAGTTAGGCCATATTGAAACTGGGGATTTTCCCCATGTCGGGCTTGTCGGCCATTTTCTTAAAACAATCCGTGGTCTTCCCTCCTAGCCGAGGTTCCTGGTTCCTGCTTGCGTCGCTGCACCAAGAGACCTGGTTGTTTCATTTCATTATTTTTCCTTATGAATTCTCACCTCGCCCTATCTCCCCACTCTAAATGTTTAACATCCCCTGACAAATCATGGTTCTGGCAGCAGATCCCTCTCTAGTGTACAGATCTTGAGTCTCTGGGCCAAGTGGCAAATGGTGGGGCAAGTTGGAGACTGGCAGCTTTACTCTCTTTCAACCAATAAATATGAATGCTTCTCAAACCACTCCTCTTTGCTAGATAACAAGTTTGCAACCTCTGGTTGGTGGTGACTTGAGTTCCATATGGGGATTTGTGGTAGCAAAAATATGGCAGAGTAAAGCTGGTGACTGGGGACCGACCCACAACAGTGTAGGATGGAACACCCTGAAAGAGAAGGGGAAAAAATTAAAATACCTCTTGGGTTACAGAAAGTTGTAAGAAATTCTGTAAGGGATTATAAGCCAGCTAGCTTTTAAATTGTAGATCATTAAATCACCTTAGATTTTCTCTGATAACTTTTCCTTTTGTTTGGCCTTTAACCCCCTCTTAAACAAAGTTTTTCCTTTTGTTTCCTGTCTGAAGATGATTTTTGTTGGGGTGACAGAAACAGGATAGAAGTTGAGAAGGCTTTCAGTAGAAATCTCATGCATTCTGTATTCTATTTCCCCAAATATAACTTTCAATGTTATTTTTCAGTCTTTCATCAGTACTAGTAAAGATTTGAACTACTTTTCTGGATCTACCCTTAGTTATCTATCACTTAGTCCATCTGTTGTTCTCTTACAGTTTCAACTCATTAGAGGGCAACGTTCAGGGGGCTTCATGTGCTGCTCTGTGTTCCTCTTTGTTTATTCCTTCCTTTTCTTCCTCATGAAAATTATTTACTATTGCAATGTCAGAATGTTGTTTTCAAGAGTTGTACATCTATTCTGAGCATCTTTCCTTTTTACCAGCAATCCTAAGAACTTTGGGACTATTTTGGTTACTACTTTTCCAAATTCTAAGGTCTGACTTGAACTGGTAGGCAAGGACTAGTCATAAAGACGTCCATAAAATGGGAGTAGAGACTGCTGGTTATCAACCATTATTCCTTTGTAACTTCTTTCCCAATAATGAGAACCTTGCTTTTTTATCAGGGCAAACCATGCCACAGCTAAAATACTACATACTCAAGCCAATCTTTCAGCTTGGTACGACCCTATGACTATATTTCTGTCATTGAGATAGTTCTATGTGGTGCTTCTTTAAAGTGTCTATAATAGGCAGAGGATACCTTTCTTCTTCTTTCCTCCTTGCAGTGTTAAACGTAGTCATCATGGCTGCAGTTCTGGCAGCCATCTTAGATCATGAGATTGTGTGCCATACCGTATTTATGGCAGATGGTGATTTGGAATGCTCTTGGATTCTGGTGATTTTTCTGAAGTCACCATACTGTTTCTGGACTACTTAACTATGGATTTATTTTATGTAAGAGAAAAACTTCTTCTTTTGTTTAAACTGCTATAGTTTTAGATTTCTCTGTTATTGAGAGAGCAATCCAGTCCTAGGTTTACATTGTGCTAAGGAGCTTGGCTTTTAATCTTATCAGAGTAAGCAAAGTGTTATTTCAGAGAGATTAATTTGAGAGATTAAGTATGAATTTGAGAAATTTTGTCTAGAAGAGAATGGAGACAAAGAGATCCATTATAAGATGAGCACAAAAATCTCGGAATGAAGTTAGGATGGCAGGACGATGGTGATGGGACTGGGATACTGGTCGTGGTGATAAGAGGTTCTCAGTTTCTCACTTGTGGAGTGAGTGAGATATCTGGAGACAAGAGGCTCTGTCAGTATCAGGAGGGGTTTAATGGAGACCAGTTATTCTCCAAGTCCTGGAATGCTTTACAACATGTGTATTAGAGAATATCCCAGAACTTCGAGGGAGGTAGTGTGATGAATGGAAAAGAAGCAAGGCTCTTATATTAGATAATGCGTAGTCTACCAATGCTAACCATGTGACAAGTAATTACTGATCTCATTTTCTGGAAAAAAAAAGATGAAAAGCACACAAACCCTCAGCATTATTATAGTAACCTTTTTTAGAGGCTTTTTATGAGGATTAAACAAAATAATCTCTTCAAAATATCACTTAGCAAACAAATACAGAAATAAAACCTCATAGACACAGACAATAGCTTAGTGGTTACCAGAGGGTAAGGGGGGTGGGGGTGGTAAATGAGGGTAAAGGGGATCAACTCTATGGTGATGGAAGGAGAACTGACTCTGGGTGGTGAATGCACAATGTGATATATAGATGATGTAATACAGAATTGTACACCTGAAACCTATGTAACTTTACTAACCATTGTCACCCCAATAAACTTTAATTAAAAATAAAAATATCACATAGCAGCAAGGGGCATCATAAGTACTCCAATAATCATTACTTGATTATTAGAGCCCCTGATGCGTCCTACTAGGCATACAATGAGTTGGTGCTAAATCTGAGCAAGAATGAGAACTTATAACTTGTGCTGTATTCCATCTTCACTAAGGAAAGCATTTTTGGCGTAAAGACATCTGTTCGTACGTACACCACAGTTCCCTCCCCTTTTGGGAACCAGGCAGATGATTCTTGACAATATCAACAGGAGTGTTAGGAAGGGGTCAGCGTCACCAAGGGGAAGCTAAGGTGGAAGGGTTCCAGTTGCCCCAGCAGTGCTTTTGCGCTATTGTCAAACTCGGGAGCTCCTTATTAATTAATAAAGAAATAAAGGGGAGTAACTCTGTTTAGGACTGAGTTTCCTGGTTTCCTGTCCTACATTGGAACATGCATTGTCCCTAGGTATTCCTAGAAACTTTTTAGTTCAACAGCTCTTGATTTTTAGCTCTGAACTAAGATTTAGGGCAATCGAACAAATTACTGAATAAAGGCAAAATGTAATAAGTTTCTTGAGGATTACTCATTGCAGAAACTAAACCAACAGGAGCCAGGCATTCAAAAGAAGAAAATTTGATTTAAAAAATAATGTGGTGGGGTGGCTGCATGGCTCAGTTGGTTGCCGGTTCGATTCCCACATGGGCCACTGAGCTGTGCCCACCACAACTAGATTGAAGGACACTGACTTGACTTGGAGCTGATGGGCCCTGGAAAAACACACTGTTCCCCAACATTCCCCAATTAAAAAATAAGTAAGTAAGTAAATAAATAAATAAATAACGTATAGAGAAAGTTCAGTATTCCACTAATTAGCAGTCATCTTGACTCGCTTTCATTGCTTTAGCAGTGAGGCCATGTTCTAATTCTTTATGGGCTTCTTAGATGAGTTGAGAATAGACAAACTATATAAAAATCATTGTAATGACAACCATCTAATGGAAGGGAGCTAACAGTGTGATCTCTATAAGGTTTTGAGAGAGCTTCAGACAACTATTAGACTTTTATTATCTGATTCAGCTTGCACCTGGATCCTGCCAAGACCAATGTGGATAAATAATAAGCACACATAGACCCACTGCTCCATTAGGCATTTCTCTTTGATACTATCTTCCAGATGTATCTGCCTCCTTCCTATTCAGAGCTCTCGGCCCTCCTGCTGCTCCATTTTACTACTGTCTTTAGTCTCTCTCTGGGATAATTCATATTGTGCCAATCAATCTTTACCAGCGCTGGTTGAGTTTTATATTTACTCATAGGACATTGGCTGTTTCAGTTATCTTTTGTAACCTTGATATTTGTCTGATTATATCAAATGTAGTCTTTCTTTAATTTGTTTGTATGCCCATTATTTGGTTCACTTAAGGCTCAGTTGTAGCCTGAAAAGGGTTTCTTTCTCCTTTGTATAAATAATATACCTTCTCAACAGCAAGACAACTCACGTCTTCCAGTGTCATTGAAATCTGGCTAGAACAGCAGGGAGACATCTTCAACCCTTTCTCGGTGCCTACTTTGCATTGTCCCACTATCCCAAGGAAGCTTCTAGCAGCTTTGTCTACCTCTTTTCTCTGTGGCAATATGGGGGAAAAAAGCAAAAACCATTTTGTGCTTTTTTATACTATTATCATTACTACTACAGTAATAATACCTACAGTTTATCCAATTCTTGTGCCAGACACAACTTCTAAGCACCTTACATTGTTGTGTAGATAGGGCCCTTTAGTTTGTGATGGAAAATTAAACTTAGACAAGAAAAAAAAGAGAGAGATTTTACTGCCTCATGGTGTTGAAAAGCCCAGAAGTTGATCTATCTGTAGGCATGGTTTCAACTACACGCTCAATTGAAAGGAATAGATTTGTGCTTTTCTCCACAGGTTAAGTTTTCTACTCTATTACTTTCTCTTTTTTTTCTAAAAATATTATCTAATTGCAAAAAGAACATTCTTTTTTAATTCAGTTTTTAAAAAATTTTTCAATTACAGTTGACATACAATAGTATATTAGTTTCAGGTATATAACATAGTGATTCAACATTTATATCTTATGACGTGATCACCCCAATGAGTCTAAGACTCATCTGACACCATGCATAGTTATTACAATAGTACTGACTGTATTTCCCATGCTACACTCTACATCCCCATGACTATTGTGTAACTACTAATTTGTACTTCTTAATCCCCTCCCCCATCACCCATCCCACAACCTGCCTCCCCGGCACCCATCAAACTGCTCCCTGTATCTATAAGCTTGTTTTTGTTCTGTTTGTTTATTTTGTTCTTTGTATTACACATATAAGCAAAATCACATTGCATCTGTCTTTCTCTGTCTGACATACTCCACTCAGCACAATACCCTGCACATCCATCCATGCTGCCAAGATGGCAAGAACCCATTCCCTTCCATGGCCAAGCAATATTCCGTTGTATATATGTACCACTTCCTATTTATCCATTCATCCATCAACAGACACCCAGGCTGACTCCACATCTTGGCCATTGTAAACAATGCTGCAATAAACATATGGATGAACATGTCCCCTCAAAGTAGTATTTTTTTTTCCTGATAAATACCCAGAAGTAGAATTACTGGGTCCTTCTTTGTCTCTTGTTATAGCCTTTAAAGTCTATTTTGTCTGGCATAAGTATTATTACCCAGCTTTCTATTTTCCATTTTCATGAAATATCTTTTTCCATCCTTTTAGTTTCAGTCTGTGTGTGTCTTTCGATCTGAAGTGAGTCTCTTGTAGACAGCACATGTAAGAGTCTTGTTTGCTTATCCATTCAGCCACCCTTTGTCTTTTGATTGGAGCATTTAAATTTCTTCAATCCCACTTGCCCTACCACCATCCAGTGGTCTATAGCCTTACAAGGACCTTTGCAATCTCACCACGGTCTACCTCCCCTACTTCGCTAGCCTTATCTTTCACCACTCTTCTTCTTTGTCTCTGAATTCAGCCCTACTAGAACACTTCATGTTCCTTTTATGAGCTATACAGTTGACCCTTGAACACCATGGGTTTGAACTGCACAGATCTACTTATATGCAGATTATTTTTCAATAAATACTGTAAATGTATTTTCTCTTATGATTTTCTTGAGAACATTTCCTTTTCTCTAGCTTACTTTATTATAAGAATATACTATATAATACATATAGCATATAAAACATGTATTAATCAACTGTTTATGTTATTGAGGAGGGTTCCAGTCAACAGGAGGCTATTAAGAGTTAAGTCTGGGGGGAGTCAAAAGTTGTATGTGGATTTTCAACCATGCAGCGGGTCAACCCCTAAACCCTGCATTGTTGAAGGTTCAACTCTATTTTGCTTCCGAAGAAACTTCCCTGTGTCGTAAAGATTCCGTTAGGTGTTCATGTTATATGTATCCAGATCACCTTGTGCTTATGGTATGGTATTGCAGTTGCTTGTTCTATCAGTGTTGGTCAGGAAAGCAAACACCATTGCAAGTATTTCAAGTAAGAGATTCAACATAGGAAATTAGTTGCTCACAAATCAACTGGAAGAGCTAGAGGAAAGAATGTCTAGAAGGCCACTACTAGATTCCGGTTGCAGTCTAGCTTTCAGGAATCAAGAAGTTGTTGGTTGTTCCCCCTAACCTCATCTACCCTTTCCCCAGCTCAGAAAACAGGAAGGAATTGGTGAATATGACCACAACTGCCATGTAGCATTGAAGGAGGTTACTCCTGTGGAAACGCCTACAGGCTGTTACAAACATCTCCAATCTGTTAAGGCCCAGGTCTCTGCCTGCTGTTCCAGAGGAAGGGGAGTGTGGCTTCTGCTTCTCTTCTGTCTTACAAATGTCAAGTTATGGCTCACATTGGCAGAACCCAAGCTGTATCTTGAACCATTTTGGCAAGGGAATCTGGGAAAAACAATTTCTAGTCTTCTAGTCCCTGCAGTTCAGGGGACAGGAAAGAAGGGGCTGAAAATTGTGCCATGTTCCAATAGTCACCACAACCATTCTTTTCTCTGATTCATACCCAATCAAAACTGTGGGTTCTGTAAGAGTAAGGACTCTTGTCTTCCTATTATTTCCCCTCAGGACCCACCCAAAAGCCTGGCCCAATGAGTACTGATGTCATGGAAGAATAATGAGGTCTTTACATCTCATAGATATATTAGGGACGTTATTGTTTATAAAATGAAAGTTAATTACAGTCTAGATTCTATCATAAGGATATAAAGCTCTTTATTATTTTTTGTTACACCGATATTTTAATGCACTATTATGCACAGATGCTGCGCTAAGTCTGTTTACCTGAGTGGCTTCATTTAATCCTTAAAATAGCTCTATGATGTTGATTCTATGATCATCTCAGTTTTATAAATGGAGAATTGAAGGCTTAGAGATTAAGTAGTTTATCCAAGATCACAAAGTGTCTAAAAGGATAAGCTGCGTTTGAATCCCAGGGATGTCTAATTCCAAAGCCCACGATCCATTCTCCACTACACCATCTCCAGCTCATTGAAGTGGAAGAACTAGCCCTGCCGGCATTTCATGGGGCTGTGAGATATGTTCATGACCTTCGGAAAGACAGTGCTCAGAATGCTCATGCTGTATCAATTTAAATGGGTTGTTTCTTGCATAGCAAAGAGGCTTGCCTAGATTTTTTTTTTTCCGGAAAGGACCAAGCATACCCAGCAACTGCCCTTTTAGTAGCACAAAGTGATTACAACCCCATTTCAAGAGTTGCCAGATAAAATACGGGATGCCTAGTTAAATTTCAATTTCAGATAAACAACAGATATTTTTTTTTAGTATAAGTATGTCCCGGATATTGCATGGAGCATACTTATACCAAAAAAAAAATAAATAAATTCATTGCTTATTTGAAATTCAAATTTTGCTGGCTGCCCTATGTTTATTTGTAATATCTAGAAACCCAACCTCATTAGAAGCCACATTAATGTATGTAACCCATTCCATTCACTAGTTATCACAGCTTATATAATGCGTTCACCACCTTTAACTTATTGAATACATACAACAAACTTACGAAAAATAAATCATTCACTCTATAAATGTAACTGAGGATGCTGGGCTCAGAGCAGTTATGAAATGTGCGCATGAGCATGTAGTTATGATTGGTGGAGCTGGACTTTAAATCTAAGTGTGTCTCACTTTTTGTTTTGTTCTCTGTTAATCACCCTTCAAACCCCAGCTCAAGTATCAACTTCTTTGCAAAACCTACCCAGACGACCTCCTACCCAAAGGCAAATGTGTTGCTCCCTTTTTGATGCTGCTATAAACGTTTGCACATGTCACCATGAGGAGATGCGGCACATCGCTCCGTGATTGTTTGTATGTTGCTCTTTCTGTCAGAACTGAACTTGTCTGAGAAGTGTGATAGGCAGAATAACGGTCCCCACAAGATGTTCACATCCTAATCCCTGGAAGCTGTGAATATCATCCCTTACATGGCAAAGAGGACTCTGTAGGTGTGAGTAAGGGTAAGAGCCTTGAGACAGAGGAATTACCTTGGATTATCCAGAGGGGCTCAGTCTCATCACTTGCATCATTGCATTTGGAGACTCCTTCCTGGATGTGGTCAGGGGAAGATGCAATGATGATGGTGGAAGTGTCACAGATGCAACTTTTTGGCTTTAAAGATGGATGAAGTGGGCCACCAGCCAAGAAATACTGACTGCCCCTAGAAGCTGGGAAAGGCCAGGATACATTTCCCTCTACAGCCACCAAAAGAGAACAAAGCCCTATAGGTACCTTGATTTTAGCCCAGTGACACCTGTTTTAAACTTCTCACTCCCATGAGATAATGTTTGTGTTGTTTTAACATTTTCACTGCGATGTTCGACTGCAGTCGAATGATATTTCCAGGCCGCGGACTGTGGCATTCGACTTTACCCCACAAGCTCAAATTATAAAAAAATCTTGTCAGTGTTCCCGAAAGGAAGTTTAGGAAAGCAGAGAAGTACATTTTTCTATATTTTTATGTTGTCAACAATGAATAACAATAGGAAATATTTATACTTTAATCATTTATTTTAATAAAATATAGTACCTTAACTGTATTTACTTTAAAATGTAAATACTGTAGCTACTTTTTGTGGATTTTTGAAACATTTTGGAGAAAAAACTTGAAATCAATTAATGCAGTGAAAGGCTTTTTAAGCTACTGAGTTTGTGGTGATTTGTTAGAGAAATAAGAAGCAACTAAAAGGTAGGTACCATCTCTTAGTCACTGCTGTATTTCCTATAACTAGCAAAGTACCAAGCAAGCACGTAATAGGTGCTCAGAAATTGCTTGCACGAATAAACGAAAATTATAGCACGCTGCTTCATGATCAGAGCATTATGAAAAAAAAGAGCCACTCAACTAGGGTATGGGGAAGAAAAACGATCTATGCATCATCGTCTCTGAGCTAATGATAATAAACTACCATCTCTAGTCCTTGGCCCAGTGAGTCATGACCATAAATATAGAAAGAAAGGAACAATAAATGACTCCTGAGCGAGCCTTTATATATTCCCAGCTGTGGGTGGGATACTGAAGGGAGACCTCACCCATAGTGGCTGCAATAATAAAAATAGGTACAGTGTCTTGAATTACAGTTAGAATAGTTGTCAAATTTAGGAGTGTATTAGAATGACTTGGAACACCTGTTTACAGTTGCATATTGTTGATTCTAACTTCTAAAGGTTTGGATTCAGCAGGTCGGAGATGGAACCCAGGTGATTCCATGGACCACACTATACACATACTGCACCAAAAAATGTACACACATTTTAAGAAAGGAAAACTGTATTAAAATTGTAATGCTCAATATATACCGATAGCAAAAGATGAATACAAGTCACGTGTGACTTCTGCAATTACAAGAGGTGCTCAGAGTGGTTACCATCAGTGTCCAGACACTTCTGATTATGAAGAACTACTGCCTGAGCATAGATAACAGCTCTTAAAATGTGTATACATTTTTTTGGCACTCCCGGTATATACCAAAATCTCACTTCTAAGTGAGAGAGCAAAGGTGAGGGGAATCATTCTTTTTTTTTTAAAATGCATTTCCCATCATGAAAGCATCATGATGGGTCAAGGTAATCTAAGAGAAAAACATAATTACATTTCAGAAATTCTCTATTAAGTGAACTGGCATCAAAAACATCAAATACAAGAAGAATTTCTCATAGGAGTTTATTGGGTTATCTTAACATCAGCAAAATATAAAGAAGGACATTTCTCTTTTTTTTAGTGAATAGTGACCTTTTTTTCTGCTTAAAAAATGCAGCACATACTAAAACTGAAATTTGAACACTCAGAAAGATGCAAAGAAGAAAATGACAATTTCCCATAATTTCACTGCCTTAGGATTAGCTATGGCTAGCATTATGATTTATTACCCGCAATGCCTTTACTATACATGTGCGTGCTAGCTATTTGAGACCACACTGTATATGCAATTTAATATCATGCTTTTCTTCACTTAATGTTGTAGGATATATCTGTTCCCCTATGGCCAACTTATTGTAATGAGATTGTTTTTGTTTTTTTCCTTTAAGAGAACTGAGTGGTTCGGAAATCCTAAGAAGAGTCAAAAAAAATAACTTGATGCTCATAGTCTCCACATATTATTCTCGGAGAGAAGCAATTAAGTCTTCCTGCAAGTGTCAGAGGCGTTGAGTCACCTGTAGCTGCTGACTGCTAATCACATTAGACAGAAGTTAATTTTGAGTTAGTTTGCCCTCTGGCACCCCATGTCAGGCAGTGTGGTGGCTCCTTTATTTACAGTGGCATGAAAGTGGGCAATGCCATGTTTTGAGAATAATGTGCATTCCAGGCCTGCCATCCTCAAATGATTGCAAAGCTTTGTTGGAAAAGACAGAATTCTAGAATGTTATGACCATAAATCACATTGTTGGAAATTGTCTTTCTCTAAAAGTTTATGGTTGTGGTGCAATGCCATTTTTCTTTTGGACTTGAATTTGACTGAATTCCACTTGTCACCACTAAGAAATATTTTCATTTTCAATTCAGTCATAAATTGCTGAAAATATTTTCTCAAGAGGTAAATTAGAGTGTAGTAATAGCACAAATGAGTGTCAGCACTGGAAAGTATTCACTATATATTAAATATACATGAGCATACTTAAAAAAAAAGATTGCATTAAAAGTTGTCGACATTGCATCCATCTTGATGCCAAATTGAAATCTTATATGATTTGCCTAGTTTTTTGGGTCTGTTGGTGAAGAGGAAAAAACCCCACAAACTTTCATTAGCTTCTTATGCTAATAAAAACAAGTTACCACATTAGAGACATGAGACCAAATCGGGAAGACCAAGGTCTCCATCATCTCAGCATCCTTTTGTCTAAACACACTGGAAATGGCCATTTCATCTGGTTCAATCCTCTTTGGCGAGCACCTGCAAAAACTTTAGTGCAGGTTACTCCTTTCACTTTTCTATCCTGATAACTTGTTTTAAGTTGAACAATCAAAAGCTACATTTTTGTTTGGTCAGTAGACCCAGAAAACTATGTTATTTATGTAAGATGTCATCAAAGGCAAGTGATGTTAACAATCTTACATATATTTGAGGGTTCTTGTTAATTTTTAAAGATATAGTGGTATCGAATATATGGTGATGGAAGGAGAACTGACTCTGGATGATGAACACACAATGGGATTTTTAGATGATGTAATACAGAATTGTACACCTGAAATATATGTAATTTTCTAACAATTGTAACCCCAATAAATTTAATAAAATAAAATTTATAAAGAAAGAAAGAAAGAAGAAAGAAAGAAAGAAAGAAAGATATAGTGGCATTAAAATACAGAGGGCATTGCAGAATTCGTAAGGTGTTGGTATGAGAGATACCTTAAGATACCTGTAAATGATCAATAAATGGATTGTAAGGATTGATTGGATTTTACACTAAGGACACTGTAAAATAGTGCAAAGAGCACTGATAATATGAGGAATGGGCCCTCACTTGCACTCTGGCACAAATAAGCTGTGTGAGCTTGAGTGAGTCACTTTACTCGCCAGTATTAGAGAGAAAACCGAGAGAGAGAGAAAGAGAAATGATAATAAAATATATCATTGTGTACAAGGTCAAATGGTCCTTTTGAAATAAGTAGAGTTAACAATCTGAGAAAATATAGGCTTCCATTAAAAGTCAGAACCAAAAATGCAACGGCAAAGAAAAAAATAAGTCAGCGTAACCCCAACTGTTGTCTATAAAATATAAGGAAAAACAAACGTGGGCATTTGCATAGTTTTGATCACAGAAGCAAAATATGGTTTGCAGCACTCCCTGGGAAGAAAACCAACTACCATGAGGGTTATCACTCAAGCAAGGACTGTAGCCGACTCATAAACAAGGTGGCTTTCGGATGCCCAACCGCAACCCATAGTGTTATGACATAGTGACAAAAGGAGGAGCCTGTATAAGCTTAATTTGTTAAAGGTGCAGCACTGTGGGATTGTCCTGAATGCAGAACTAACTGTCTGGGAACTTGGCTGGAGTCAAAAGAAAAACACAAGAAAGATAAGAATCAGTTGTATAAACTATGTGCGAGACCTTCAGGGATACTTTAGACCTGTTTTCCCTCCCACTGTCTGTGTGATTGATAAATCGGGTGCTTGTATGGTTACTTTACCTGTACGACCGGTCAACTTTACAAAGGATACAGTGAACTAGGTAAAGTGGCAATATGTCCTCTGGTCACCCTTTCTTGGTGACTGGTACAGTCTATGCAGTGCTTTTCACAAGAGGCTTTGAAGTCATGTAGACCTTGGTTTGAGTTCTGATTTCACCACTGATCAATTGTGTGGCACTAAACAAATTTCCTAATCTCTCAGAGTCTCAATTTCCTCATCTGTAACAGGATAATGATGGGTTCTACATTCTGTAGTTATCATACATGAGAAGATTAGCAGTTTGTCTAGGTTCACAAAACTAGACATTGTTGAGCCCGGGTTGGCTGACTTCATGCCTGTGTTCACAGGAGTGACCTAATCTGCTCAAGATTGCAGAGATATTTGGCAATTAAATTGGGTGTGGCAGACACTGCCATTCACCTACTTGAAATATGTTCTCCTTGTTTTTCTTTTCTTTTTTTTATTGTATGATTCCATTTATATGAAATATTCAGAATCTACAGAGATAGAAAGTAGGCTCGTGGCTGCTTACGGTTTAGGGGGCTGCTATAGAGAAGTGATAGTTTTTTGTCTGTTTATGATAAAAAAGTTTATAATTCTTTTCTATTAAAATTTATTGGGGTGCAATTGTTAGTAAAGTTACATAGGTTTCAGGTGTACAATTCTGTAATACATCATCTATATATCACATTGTGTGTTCACCACCCAGAGTCAGTTCTCCTTCCGTCACCATATATTTGACCCCCTTTACATGTTCTCCTTGTTTTTCTTACTAAAGAATCACTTTTCCCCCAGAGCAGAAATGTGACCAGCTGAAAGTTCAACTTCCTGTGTTTCCTTGGAGCTTCAATTATATATGTGACATAGCTCTGTCCAGTATGATATAATCAGAAATATATTGTGTAGGCTTTCTAATAAAACTAGTTGAAAAGGACCCAGACTCGGCTGACATGCACCCTTCTTTAGGCTTAGTCATGGAAATAATACCTAGAGATAGAACAGCCATCTTTTCAGCCATCTTAATACTACAAAGGAAATAGCCACATGCTGAAGATGGCAGAAAGCAGACATGAAGCTGGAAGGGGCCTTTGTGGAGAAGCTGTAGCAGGCCTGAACTGAATTTCCAGACTCCTCGTTGCATTAAAAAAAAGAAACAAAAAAAAAGAGAAACAAAACAAAAACACATTGTTTGCTGAAGTCACTATAGTCTGGTTTCTGTTACAGCTAAACCGAATCCCAACTGAGATACTAGGATTCAAACCTCCAAAAACTTACTCAGCACGTATTTTTCTGGTGAGGTGAAGCTAGAGATGAAGGTCTGCTCATACTGTCCTTCATCTTGTTTATTTGTAATATTTACTGTCCTGTTCTTGGTCTTAACCATCAGCTCCACAGGGACCGAGTTCTTGGAACCCAGGATAACTTGGCAGTCAACACCTATGGTTGAAGGGTTGGGAAATTGGGGCCTAGAGAGAGGTTATTTAGTGGCGTGTAACAGAGGTTAGTGCTGAGGATTTTTGATGTTTAGTCTTATTCTCTTATCATTGGGTCTATCCAGGACAGACCAGGATGGAATTTTCCAACTGGCTACTGCTCTTCATAAAATTACTGGGCATTGGGGAAATATAAGTGTTTGGGCAACAAAAAAATCATTTTCCTATTTTATCATTTTTCTCTGAACATTCTTGTTATTTGCTGTGGAAGCAAGGCATAAGCCTGTTCCCTCATCCAAAATGGGCATAATAACAGTGCCGAGGTCATAAGGTTACTGCTAGGATCTAAGGAGCTAATACAGGTAAAGCTCTTAGGAGCTAATACAGGTGAAGCTCTTAGAACAGTATCTAGAATATAGTAAGTGTTAAATAATAGCCCTTAGAGCTGAACTGATTATTTTGAACTCTGAAATATGAATCTTTGCAATTTGTTGCTCTGGAAATGTTTGCAATGACTAAAGCAAAGGTTCTTTGGTCAGACAGATCTGAGTTCTAGACTGAGGTTTGTCACCTATGAATTGTGTGACATTGGGAAAAGCACTCAAATGTTACAAGTCTTGATTTTCTCCTCTGTAAAGGGGTAGTTTTTTGGTAGCAGTGTCACTGAGTTGTGAAGATTAACTGAGGTATTTTATGTAAGCATACAATGTAGCACAGGCATTCACTAAAACATAGCTGTTGTGATTTTAAGGTGACTGTTTTTATTTAGAGCCTTTCTTCTCATCTTCCTGAGGTTTTTCTGTTTTTCATTGATCTCCGAGCTTGGACTGCATGTCCATCACTTTTATTAACATGGTGTAGCCCATCCTTCTTCTAGCTGTATTTTAAAATCTCTTGATAATGTTTCCTTAGCATGATGGTTAAATTTTGTCAACTTGGCTAGGTTCTGTCGATGTAAGAAAAGTCCAAAACTGTAGAGAAGTTGAATGAGTTTATTTAAGACAAGCTGATGACAACTGCTGGGAAGCAAAATCTCAATGGATTAAGAAAATGCTACAGAGAATGACAGTTTTGTAGCTTATTTTATGCATTACAATCAAAGGAGGAGACGTAAGGAAAGTTACATGAAATCCATTGGTGGTAGATTAAGGGGGTTGGAGAAAGCAAAGTGGCAAAATCTATGGAATTGGATAAAAAATCTTTTCTTTTACATCGGTGGGTACAGGATAGTTAATAATTAACATTTATAGCACATACAGATGGTATTCGGGGAACACGATAGCAATGAGGGGATCTGTAGTCTCCTGCTCTGCTCCGGTGGGTTGTACCATAAGGGGTCCGGGTACAAGGGATTACTCTGACACATTCCAATGTTCTGTTATTTTAGATGCAAAAAGACAATAGACAGGTTCACTTCAGGTAAAGATTGACCTTTGTCAAGGAAGCTGCGGGCCAAGGATGTGACTACCGGCCATGATCGGCTTTTTGTTAGGAATTTTTATATTCAGACCATCCTACTATGTAGTTAATTTCAATCTCTGAGTTTGCAGGGCCTGCCATGCTGGTCTCCGCTGAGCTTGTCAGGTTTAGTATGTGGTCCCTTTTTTGTCCACAGTTATAATACCCATTTGGATTATCAAATACTAGTCTAGGTGTTACTGTGAAGGTAATTTGGAGGTACGATTAGCACTTACAGTCAGTTGATTTTAAGGAAAGGAAATGATCCTCAGTGATGTGGGTGGACCTCATCCAATCAATTAAAGGCCTTAACAGTAAAACCTGAGGCTTCCTGGAGACAAAGGAATTCTGCCTTAAGACTATAACATAGAAATCCTGCCTGAGTTTCCAGCCTGCTGGCCTACCCTTTAGAATTCAGGTGTAAGACTACCACGTCAAGTCTTGCATGAGTTTCCAGCCTGCTCTAAAGATTTTGTACTTGCCAGCCCCCACAAATACATGAGCCAATTCCTTAATTCAAATCTTTTAATAAATATGATAAATTGAATATAGTTGATATGATATTATGTTGTATAGTATATCTTATTGGTGATTGGTTCTGTTTCTTTGGGAAACCCTAACTGATACACCTTGCCTCTTTTACAAAATGGGGTCTTGGAAAAAATAAATCTTCTTTGGTTATTTTAGAAATTTGAGCCTCATCTTCTGACATTTCTTCTGACTAATGGGAGATGAACAGCTCTATAGGAAAACTGGACTATGTGTTTGTGTTTGTGTTTTTTGTTTTCTGTTTTGAAAACTAGCCCTTCAGTCTCCTTTTACAGTCAATTTACTATTCCCTGTAGCTTTTCACTTCAAATTGACCAGTTATCTCCATACACCTCCCGGGAGTATCCACTCCAGTAGCACTGTCTTTTCTTTTCCATTTCTCCTGGTGGCAATCTTGTCATAAGCATTCATTAATCATGGAAATCATTTTACAAATCAGGCTGGGAGCAACCTCATGGCTGTTGGATATAGCACAGTGAAATCCTGATAAAGGTCTGATAAAAGTAAACCAGCATCTTAAGATGACTAACCACAGAGCTGGGAGGACTATGGGTGGAGCTGGGCCCCTTGTTAACTCTCTAGTCCTGACTTCCTGTTAAACTTTGTGGTAACTTCCAGGACAGGGATTCATCTATGTATCTATGTATCTATGTATCTATGTATCTATGTATCTATGTATGTATGTATCTATCTATCTATCTATCTATCTATCTATCTATCTATCTATCTATCTATCTATCTATCTATGTATCCATGTATCTATCTATGTATCCATGTATCTATCTATGTATCTATCTATCTATGTATCTATCTATCTATGTATCTATCTATCTATGTATCTATCTATCTATGTATCTATCTATGTATCTATCTATGTATCTATGTATCTATCTATGTATCTATCTATGTATCTATCTATCTATCTATCTATCTATGTATCTATCTATGTATCTATCTATGTATCCATGTATCTATCTATGTATCTATCTATGTATCTATCTATCTATGTATCTATCTATCTATGTATCTATCTATGTATCTATCTATGTATCTATGTATCTATCTATCTATCTATCTATCTATCTATCTATCTATCTATCTATGGAGAGAGAGAGAGAGAGAGAGAGAGAGAGAGAGAGAGAGAGGTCATTTTGGGAGGCTCTCTCTCTTGTTGCACGTGTGTGGCTAGTTGGAGCCACAGCCAGAGGTGTGGGTTCACACACTGGTGGTTTTGTTTCTTTTTCTTTTCCCGAATAAACCACTCTTTTGGTGGACTACCTGGAAAATTATCTTGCCCAGTCGACAGGTCTTTACGCCAAGCTCTTTGTACCACTTATTATTGTACCAGAGATCTATCCTCTGGACAATTTTGAGGAAGCCAGAGATTTGTTAGCAATCTGCTGGCACATGGGGAGTTTCAACGCATTATATGGAGGGTGTTTGGAAATCCCAAGGGCCTGACTAAAGCATGCTTGTCCCCTTGTGACCACAGAAGTGGCTAGCTGCCCTGTTCCTGGACCAAGTGCCCAATTGCTTACCCATGGATATTGATGTCCTAAGAAATTTTCATCTACTCCAGCAGCACAGCTCAGGGAAGCCAATGAATTAAACTAGTTTTCCAGCTGATAGATTAATGTATTACCATCATCTCAGAAAAGCGCAAATTCAAAGCATATTGTCTGATGGCCTGGTCATCTCTCACTGTTGGCTCTAATTTGCTAGAGAGGAATAAACTAAACAGGAATGAAACCTGGAAATAGTTGTGACAAGGGACTTGTGAATGCTGTGGGAGCATTTGTTGAATGCTGACTACTTGCCAAGTTGTGTGTCACTCACATGACCTCATTTGAGACTCACAGAAACTCTGGGAGGTAGATCTTAGTATTACAATTTTATGGGTAAGGAAATAGGCTGAGAGAAGTTGAATTACTTTCCCAAGAAGATAGAGCTATTTAGTGGCAGAGCTGGTGGGAAAAACTAAGCAATAGTAATAGTTATGTGCTGACCCTCTGCACACTTAGCAGATTGAATTTCTGCTGATCTAGTGACTGTTCCTGAGTCTGCTTATTACCGATTTCTCTACTCCAGCGCACACCAGGAAGCCTTTCTCTATTTTCATGATAATATATTGTACTCAAGTTGATCTCTCATTCTTTTGTGTCAAGGCCAACTGCTAAGGAAGGTAATCAAGTCACAATGATAACAAGATGGGTGTATTTGCAACCTACCTTTAGCAGCTAGGGCAGAATCCATCCTGATGTAGGCACGAGAAAGGCTTCTGTTTGGTTCCTTGGTTGCAGTTGCAGCTGATGAAGCTTAAGACCTTTCAAGTACAACTGCTTTGATCCCAGCTGCTCTGTAGCTCATCCTGCCAAGCTGCTTTGAAGTGAAGAAAGCTACAGCTCCCTGTTTGCAGGGTATGGGGAGTGCTGGAAGGGAGTGGGAGTTCCAGGACAAGTGAAGTGGCTAGAATCCAGGTGTGACATTTGATGAGAGTCTGAAGTAGGGCAGAGGAAGTAGACATGAAAACAAGGGGGCAGATATGACAGATTCTGAATGGTTAAAATCCACAGGATATGGAAACCTTTGAAAAGTGGGAGGTGAGGAAGGGGAATGATTTTAGGCTGAGTCATTAATTTCTGGTTTTTGAGATTTGTGGATAGCGGTGCCATTCACAAATGGAAGACAACTAACAGGAGCAGAGGCTTCATCTTACAGAGTTCTCTTGACAACCCATGTTGGGAAGGAAATCCAGGCAGAGGAACTAAAAAAGGTTCAGAGATGAAAAATAACAAGGCCTGTCTATAAAACAACAAACGGATTGGTGTAATTGAAGTGCAGGATGCATGTTGAGGGAGAAGTGTGAGCTGGGATTAGAAAGAAAGGACTAGATCAAGAAGGACTTGTAAAGCCAGGGTAAGGAATTTTGCTTTCCTTCACAGGATAAATAGAATACTATGAATAGGTTTTAAACAGGGAAGTGACTTGATTATACAGATTTTTAGTTTAGAAAACTAGCTCGATGGTGCAGAGGATGGCATGGGAATGGAATGTTACTTAGAAGGAAAGAACAGGGCCTGTGGGAGAGGGGTGGAGTGGAAGGTAAGGAGGAAGTGTGGGGGAAACAAAGAAAAGAGAACAGATGAGATCAATCCCAGGAAAAGGTGCAGCTACAGCTAACTGTAATGGATCATAACACTATTAGCATTGCAGGCTGGGAAAAATCTTCACCCCCAGCATCGCCATGACAGTTCCTGCAAGGGAATCCCACCTGCTGAGGATGGGAAAGAGTAGTGGGCAAAGCCCCACTCTGAGAAAGCCTGTGATGTCACCCCTGAATGTCTCATACCCTCATTCAAATATAATTCTAAATTTCTTTGTTCTTTTGGGGCACTTGCCTTTTTCCTGGGCCTGCCCACTCTCACGCCATCTTGAGAGTGTACTGTAATATTTTTCTTTTTTAAATAAATCCTCGGCTTGCTTGCCTTTGTTTGTGTGTATTAATATTTTGGTTGCATCCTGGAATTCCTTCCTGTGATATCTACCAAGGACCCTTTCATCCTCTGGAAGAGGAGTAATGACAAAAAGGGGGAACTGTTGAGGTAGCCCAACTTCAAGATAATGCTGATTGGGACTAGAAGAACGGTGGTGGAGATTGAAAAAAATGGATGGAATGAGAGACATTTTAAAGGTAGCATGGGAAATACTTGCTGATAACTTAGATGATAAGAGGAAAAGTGGGGAATCAAGGATAACTACTAGGTTCTGGCTTGGACAACTAGATTGATATTGGTGCCATTTAATAACATAGAATCACAGTAGTAAGAATTGGTTTACTATACATCTGTCATCCCTGTTTTCTTGTTCCTTCTGTTTGGAGTATCCTTTGATCTCTACCCTTTCCTCATGGCCTTCAGGCAATCACTGATCCCGCTTTGTTGTAAGACCCTAGAGAATTACCATCTGAGTATGGTGTACCACATTCTTTACAGTACTACCGTTATGGTACGCTAACACACATTTGGGGTACTGGAGAAATGTGTGTTTTGAGGACCATGAACATTCAATTCCTTCTTT
This sequence comes from Rhinolophus sinicus, assembly GCF_036562045.2. Lineage (NCBI taxonomy): Eukaryota > Metazoa > Chordata > Mammalia > Chiroptera > Rhinolophidae > Rhinolophus > Rhinolophus sinicus. Next base: position 103,994,986 of record NC_133768.1, on the reverse strand, counting down.
TCCATTCAGCAATGACTATGGAGGGGAAAAAAAGAACTTGGGGTTAGAGAGAACATCTAGGCCTAGGTCCAGAATGATCTGACTCATGCAGAGATAATTCTTGGTTTGCTCTGATAGTGCCCTTATTATTCTCAGAAATCCAACTAACCTTTATATTTTTCTTTCCTGTATCTATACAATACATTTCCCTCCCCCCACACACACACACTTTTCTTACTCCATTACCCTCCATTCTTATTGTTCCTTACTTTTCAGAATATGTCCTTCACTCTCCAACCCCCCTTTGTAGAACTTTGCTAAAGTTCTCCTTCAGTCCACCCTCCCCATTACCACTTATCAAATCCTTTCCACACTAATTTCAATCATACTTGCTCTAAGAACCCTTGCACATCTCCCCATCAAAATTAATCTTCATCCGATAGCAATTTGTTTAAATATCTTTCATAGCGTTTATCTCAATATTCTCAGTCACGTGTGTGCACTATGTTCTATGATTGTTTAGAAGCTCATAGAGGATCACAGCTAAGTACAATACAACTGTATATTTCACAACTAGCCCTTTGATACAGCCATGATTGGCATTCAGTCAAGTATTGTGAAATTTAAACAACTGTCTCCCAAATGACCTAGCACAATAAAGGCATATGTTAATTGTTCAGTAAGTTTTCGGATTACATGAAATTTCACTTTTATCCTTATCACCATGGAAAATTTATTATTTGATTTCCTCACTCTTATTAATAGTAATATATTTATTATTTCCCTAGAAAATTGCTTTGAACTTTTTTCCTTGGAGTCTCCTTTGTGCTATAGTATTATTTCCCTAGAAAAATGCATTGAATTTTTTTCCTTGGAGTCTCCGTTGCACTATAGTAAATACTGATGAGTTTAAATATCTGTAATAAACAAAGGTAAAATAACAGTGCTTGGAATTAAGTCCACATGTAACTTTGGTTGTGTCAAGGCAGCAAAGGAAAAAGCACTTGACAAAGCATGCAAATATATGTGTTCTTCATCTAACATACTGAATCTCTGTGAGCCTCTTTTTTTGCTTTTCATCCTTAGCAGTAACCAAGTAAATAACACAGAAAAGTGTGTGTGTTTGTGTGTGTACCTGTATGTGTGAATGTGTGGCACGAGGCCAAGACTAGAACCCTTGCCATTCACATGATGTTTTAATCTGATTCATGAAAAAATAGGGTTCTGCATCTTGGCTCACTTCAGTATGTGCTTTGTGACATTAACAATTCCAATAATACTGGATCTCTGAGGCAAAGTTATTTATTTAACATTTTATAACCATCTCCTGCAGTTTGTCTCTTCTATTCATATCCACTCATTTTCTGAGTTTCCAATAAATACTAACCGCCTAGGAGTGAGGGCACTGGTGCTCTTGCCATAATCTGTTTGGAATGCAAATAGCACAAACACAGTGATGTCATCTTGGGATGATGCATTAGCTATGATTGCTCCTCATTTTTCAACCAAATTTAAATATTGGTTTCTTCTCACTCTCTTATTTTGATAGCATCCCATAGCAAAAGGTTTTTAAAAACATCTAGGAGTGTTGGGCAGGAAGACTGGATTACTTTGAGTAGCCCATCCCAATAGCAAAACACTTTCCTTACCCATTACCCTTGAGGTAAATATAGGTAATTCATACTTGCGTAGAAGGAAAAGGTTATTTGAACCATAATTCACATGGCCTCCCTTTTCTATGTGTGAAATGATTTAGTACCACTGCAGTAGACAAACAAAGGCAACCTAGTCAGTTGTTACAAATCGATCACCCACCAGATTTTGATAAATCACCACCACCTATGTGTGATGGAAGTACTGATTGCTGAATATGTTAAGCTACTAAATAATTCACTGAAATATGTCTTGTATGCTAATGTGAATTTTGAACTACGTCTGACCAAAGAACAATTATTTGTTCTTTTTCATCTTTTACAACTTGTCTCCATGTGATGCTTTGTTGTCAAAGGGAACCATATAAGTTTAAGAACTATAGAAGACTGCTTAGTTCTCTTCATTTTATTATCTAAAAATGATTTAGAAAATAGATTTTAAGTCCATAGCTCTTAGATAATCAAAGTTATGTTGAACAACTAAGTACCATTTAGAATTTAAGGCACTAGCAAATCTCTTCAGCTGCACGATAGTGATGCCCATACCCTAGGCTCTAAGATAATGGTGACAATGTAGGAAAGCTAGAGCTTACAGGACACTTGCATTGTCAATTTTGAGTAGGTAAATTTAACAGGAAAGATTAATGTAAGCCTAAAGTGCTGCATGTGAAGGTATGCATGGGTCAGTGTTCTTCTGAAAAACATTAATGTAGTTGTGATTGAGATCTCTAAATAAAATCCAAAACAAGCAAACACTCTCTGGTATTTTGAATGTCATGAGAGTGTCCTACCGAGAAAAAGCTGATGGAGAAACTGGTGGGAAATGGCAGATGAATGATCAGTCTTCACATTTTTCAAAATTGTTGTAAAATATCCTCAATATGATGAGCTATATGGCACAGAGGGGAAATATACATTCTCATTTTTAGTTCAGTGAAGCTACAGGCTTGGGTTTGAATATACTTGTATATGAGGTGTGATCAACAAATATCGTGAATGTTTAAATTAAAAAAGAATTTATTACAGTAAAAGACACACTGCCATTAATCTCCCTCAAAATACTCCCTCGCTTTGAACACACTTATGCCATCATTCTTGCCACTTTCTGAAGCAGTTCTGGAAGTCCTCTTTCGTGAGTGTCTTCAATTGTACTGTCATGGCTGCTTTGATGACCGGAATCATTCTGACTTGGGGGAAGAGCCAGAAGTCACACGGTGCCAGATCCGGTGAATAAAGTGGATGAGGACACACCATAATATATTTATTTGACAGAAATTACCATACCGGAAGCGATGTGTGACACAGAGCATTGTCATGATGGAGGATGAAGTAAAGACACTCACAAAAGAGAACTTCCAGAACTGCTTCAGGAAGTTGCAAGAATGATGGGATAAGTGTGTTCAAAGTGAGGGGAGTACTTTTTTTTTTATTAGTTTCAGGTGTACAAAATAATGTAATGGTTAGACATTTATCATTTATATCCTTCACACAGTGAAAACCCTGTTTTGAAGGGGATTAATGGCAATGTGTCTTTTACTGTAATAAACGTTTTTATTTAAACATTCATCATATCTTTCGATCACACCTCATAGATAAAGACAATTTGGGCACCCCTGACTTAATTTGTAGGACTGAAAATTTCTCTTCATCCAACACTGGTAATTTTCAGGATAGATAGCTAGAATAGTGTCTATAGAGTAAGTTTGGTGAGTAAGTGGAATACTAACATTAATTTCCCTGAAGCACTTTGGGTATACTCCCATTCATGATATATAGCTTGGGATATAGGATGGAAATCCATAGATGGATGGTAGACAGGTAGTTGGTTTCTCCTGCTCTTTAAAATCATCTCAGGATAGGCTTGAACCACATTCTATACCTAGTGATAAGACCCCTGGTTTCCTCAAGATTTCTGTGGCTTCCCTTTACATGATTCCCTCTGACTTTGTATCCCTTCTTTCCGAATTAGTTTTGCTTCAAGACCGTCTCACCACACCACTTGTGCTGTCTTTGATCTCCACTGGGACATCCCAGATGTAGAATTTATTCCTGTAATTTCCAAACATAGCTTTTGTCTTTTTAGCAGATTTTCCTGGATGTGTTCTTAGTTTACTTGTGTTTTTTTCAAGAGTGTAACCTTGAAATAAGATACCGTATGTGTGTTGATATGTGTGTGTTTAGAAGACACAGCTCCTTAAAACTGAAGCAATGCAACTGAAATAATTCATGAAGATGAGACTTATGAGCAGGCATTGTCGCTCTCCCCCTTTTTTTTAATGATTAGACTAGCTAGAAATTATTCTGTTCCTTGTTGTGGTTTCTAGTAAATAGCTTTTGTATTTATTTACTAATTCTTTAATTATTAAAATTTTCATATCCACTAATTATGGCTTTTTATCTTATTAACTCTTTACTCATTCTTGTTTTAGATGTAGTTTCCTTTTTTCTAACCTCAGTTAAATGCTTACCTATTTTCATTCCATTTCTCTTAGTTAATAAGAAAAACATTAAATTCCATCAATTTTAATATAGACTATTTTCATAAATAGTTTCTAAATATTACATAATTTTAGGTTTCATTATCTCTTTGAGATAATATATTTTCAAAATAGAATTTTTAAAATCCAGTTTTCTTTTCTTGTTGTTTATTCGCTTGAGTCTTTATTAATTTCTATTTTTATTACATTGTGGTCAGATAATATGGCCTGTACAATTTCTGAATTTAGGTATTTATGTGAGGTATATTTTTTAGCTCAGTATTGATGTATTTTTGTAAATGATCCATGAGGATTTGCGAAAGACGCTATATTTTCTATTTATTTAGCACATAGTATGCTATAGAGCCATTAAATTAACCTTATTAACTTTATTACTCATCTCTTCTGTAGTTTTATTTTTTTGCCTAAGTGGTCAGAAATAACAGAGATAGATATGTTAAAGTCTTATACTATAGTTAGGTTTTTGTCAATTTCTCCTTATATTTATTTGATATAATTTTATCTTTTAATTTTTGATACAATCATATTCAACTCTATAAAGATGCATGTCTTCTATTTTTTCATTAATATCTTTGCTCATTTGATGCTTTAACACTGAATTCTAATTTTTCTTACCATAATAATGTGACCCTTACTGTTTGAGAGCCTGTGCAGAAAGAGCTGGTGACACAGAAACTCAAAATCCAGCTTTACTGAAATATGTAAGGCATGCAGGATTTGTTTACATTGAAATGCTACTATTTATACTCAATTTATGTCACGTCCCTGGCATTGAAAGCCTCCAGGGGTGAAGGAACCTAAGGGAAAGACCAGGGTATTTGTAGGCCAGCATAACCACTCTTCTGTCAAAGTGTGGAAAAGACAGGAATGTTCATTGGAGTTTTCCAGAGAAACAGAACCAAGAGGAGATATTATATTTAGCATGGTTCACATGTTTTTGGAGTCAGACAAGTCCCAAGATAAGCAGAGTGTGTCAGCAAGCTGGAGACACAAGAGAGTCAATTCTGTAGATTCAATTCAAGTCCAAACACCCAAGAACTAGGAGAGCCAACAGTGTAGTTCCAGTCAGAAGGTTGACAGGCTTGAGAACCAGGAAAAGCCCATGTTTCAGTTCTAGTCCAAAGGCAGGAAAAAGGAGATGTCCCAGTTCAAAGGCAGTTGCACAGGAGGAATTCTCTCTTACTTAAGGGAGGGTCAGTTTTTTTCTAAAACTGTTCAGGCCTTCAACTCATTGGATGAGGCCTACCCACATTAGAGAGGGCAATCTGCTTTATTCAGTCTACCAATTTAAATGTCAATCTCATCCAAAAAAACACCCTCACAGATACACTAAAAAATAATGTTGGGCCAAATATCTGGGCATCTTATGACCCACTCCAGCTGACACAAAATTATCTATCACAGAAGGTAGAAGCAGAATAACAGTTACTTCTGAGGGAGAAACCTACACATGGATGTTTTTAGCAGCTTTACTCATAATTGCCAAAGTTTGGAAACAACCAAGATGTCCCTCAAGTAGGTGAATGCATAAATAAACTGTGGTACATCCACACAATGGAATACTATTCAGCACTAAAATGAAATGCGCTATCAAGCCATGAAAAGTTGTGGGAAAACTTTAAATGCATATTACTAAGTGAAAGAAACCAATCTGAAAAGGCTTCATACCATATGATTCCACGTATATGACTTTCTGGAAAAGGAAGAAAAAAACTATGTACACAGTGAAATATTTAGTGGTTGCCTGGGGTTAGCAGGGAAGGAGGGAGGGATAAATAGGCAGATCGCTGAGAATTTTTAGGGCAGCAAAACTACTCTATGTGATACTATAATAGTGGATACATGCCCTTATATATTTGCCCAAACCCATAGAATGTGCACCACCAAGACTGAACCCTAATGTAAACAATGGACTTTGGGTAATTATGATGTGTCAGTGTAGGGTCACCAGTTGTAACAAATGTACCACTCTGGTAGGGATGTTGAAAATGGGGACACTATCCATGTCTGGGGGCAGGGGGTATATGGGAAATCTCTGTACCTTCTCAATATTGCTGTAAGCTCCAAAACTTAAGCCTATTAAAACATTTTTTAAAACAATTGAGACCGTCCTATGACTGTCAAAATGGGGGTAGGTGGGGCTTGACTTGAAGGTAAATATTTGCATCCGTTTATAACCAGAATGGGGACTTTTGCTTTTTGGCCATAGGGAATGTAGGGGCATCAAGCACTATGAGATGGCAGAATATGGGAGAGACCACAGAGCTTCTGGTACCTACTTGAGCCCCCTTTCACCATAGAAGAAACTCAAAATTATTAGTTTTCTTTCTTTTCACTTCTCCATATCCCTTCACTTCCCTTCTAGAAGTGCCTCAGTGCCTACTCCTTTTTTTTCATATAAATTTTTTTTCTAAATTTTTATAAATTGGGGAATATTGGGAGACAGTGTGTTTCTCCAGGGCCCATTGGCTCCAAGTCCAGTTGCCATTTTCAATCATTAGTTGCAGGGGCGCAGCCCACCATCCCATGTGGGAGTTGAACCGGCAACCTTGTTGTTGAGAGTTCGCGCTCTAACCAACTGAACCATCCGGCCGCCCCTCAGTGCCTACTCTTGTTCACTGTCTGTTCATTCCAGGGCTGATATGGAAACAGACTGCAACAAAGTATGATATATCTGAACTGACATACAATTTTCTTTGGCTAACTCTCTGCATATCTAGACTTTTCTCTAACTACCCATATTCTGGTACTTGTTTTAGAGATGATTTTCTTGAAGGAATTCACAACAATTTTCCCTCTTTTCTAGCAGTCAACAGTATTTATTCAATGCATATTTATTAAGTAACTACTCTGTGGCGTATGTCACTCTAGATATTGAGAATACAAAGATGAACACACTGGATCCATGCCAATGGTTACTTGGGTCTTGTGAAATTTAAATAAATTCCTTTCCAGTATTGCTTTTGGAAGCCAGAAATTATTTTTCACAGTTGGGCATTACCAAAAGCTTAGTTTTCCAGCTTCATTTAAAAGTTTCTTACCCAACAAAATCATATATAACCATGGAAATCCTGAAAATGTACTTGAAAGTTTCAGAACATTTTTCCTTTCCAAAACTAGATTGTGGGCTTTTCTTCAACTGGAGAGTATTTCAAAATCTGAATTTTAGAGGGCCAGAATTTTACTTAATTACAAACCAAAACGTCTCTCTCCCAGTGTTGTCCTTATAAAACCTTTTGGTACTTTTACTTCCAAAATGTTGGCAGTTTAATTATGAACTCAATGGAAATGTGAGAGATGTGGCCTTTTGTGTGTTAGAAATTCACTTTGGATTGGTGAATTCAAAGAAACGGGGTTATATAAATCTAAGGAGAAGTCATGAATTACAGTTAATTTGTAACACGTGCATACTATAACAATACTCTTAATAATGATAGCTGCCATATTTGTACTATATGCCAAATACCATCCTAGCTGCATGTTATGCTATTTAATTATCACAGCAAGCCTGCAAGAAGACATCCCAATTTTACAGATTGGATAGCTGTGAAGGAAATTTGTTCAAGCAGTGTTATTTTTCACTGGAGAAGTTATCTTATTCTGTACTATCCCTTATATAAGGATAATCATATTATTGATACTGATCTATATTCAAGGTAATGGAAAATTTTTTATGAGACAGAAAAAAGCTTTTTGGATGTAAAGAGATTTTTATTTACCTTCATGACCTGTTGAAATAGGTACTGAGGAATCTATGAGGTCCCCAGCCCGAAAATACCTAAGCAGAGAAAAATGTTTGATAGAGGATTATATTTTGTGGTTTTTCTTTTTTCAGTGAGTTACATAAGCTCTAACAGCAGGTCTAAAACTGAACAACATTTAAAGTCATCTTCAACAATTGTAATGTGATCTTAAATGTCTGTGATTTCTGTTGGTGAGAAAGAAATGGTTGGCCTCCATTCATAATGAAAGGAAAGGCTGAATTTCAGGTACAATTTAGATAAAATAAAGATGGAATTGTTCCTAAATTCATAGGCACCAGGTAAAGAACCCTCGCTCTAACAGAAGTCATTGCCTTGAGGTTATGTAAAGCAAGAACTGGGAAAAAAGTCAATTTGGGGATTGTCTGGAGGCCTGGGTAAACTGCCTCAGGGGGAGACACAGACAAATGGCAGCTTGATGACATTGAATTCATCTATTTACTAATACAAGTTCTTCCAAATGTGGGTCGAATCTGCCTATTTTTTATATTTAGGGTTGCTAGTCCTGAGTTATTTGTAGAATTCTTATATTCTGTCTTTCTTATTTCTGGGATATTATTCTAATGCACTTCGACAAATTTATATGAATCTATTGACTCATACTATCAATATGAATTGAAAATATTAAACAAAACAGACTAAATTCATTTTCATAAAGTTTGAAATTAAAGATTTTTTCAATTTTAGCCTTCACATCTACATTTATATCTAGAAATAGAAGTCATCAGAAATAATTTAACATTTCACATACCTTTCTTGTTAGTTCTCAGTCATGTATTTAACATGCTGAGCAACAGCGTTACTGGTAAAACTGAAATTTGCAACAGCTTATTTTTGTTCAAGACACATAATTTCCGCTATACTTGATAGGCACTCTTTGTAAACTTGCCATCTGTACATTTTGATGCCTGTGATTTTATTTTTTCACTTAACAGCATTTCACAGTGCCATTATTTATTTTAGTTGCATTAAAAAAAGTTTAAATTGCAGTCTCTTTTCTTCAGTTCACTAAGTTTTCCATCACACGTCTTTTCTGTATTTCTTACAATGGTTTGTTCCTGATGATCTCTTCAGCCATATTCTTTCAACATGGATATGCTTTATTTGCATAGTAAATGCTTGTGCCCCAGCCCCTTATAGCTTATTATTCTGCTGTTCTCAACCTGAGGCTTATATCTCATGGTCTGCTTCAGACCCGTCTTCATCTCCTAGGGCTTCCATAATAAATTATCACAAACTGGATTGCTTCACCAACAGAAATCTACCCTCTCACAGTCTCAGAGGCCAGAAGTCTGAAATCAAGGTGTCTGCAGTGCCATGCTCCCTCTGATGAGTCTAGAGAAGAATTCTTGCCACGCTTCTAACTTCTCGTGGTTATCAGCAATTCTTGGCATTCCTTGGTTCGCACTGCATACATTCCAATCTCTGCCTCAGTTATAATATGGCCTTTCTCTCATGTCTGTAACCAAATTTCTCTCTTTACATGAGGACACCAGTCATTGGATGAGGGTTCGTCCAATCCAGCATGACCTTATTTTAAGGTGATTACATGTGTAAAGATCCTGTTTCTTAATAAGGTCACATTCACAGGTACAGGGGGTTAGGACTTAAATATTTCATTTAAAAATTTTTAAAAAATATTTTACTGAGGTGAATTTCAGATAATATGAAATTAACCATTTTAAGTGAACAATTTGGTGATATTTAGTACATTCATGATGTGCAATCACAATCTCTATTTAGTTCAAAAACAGTTCTATAACTCCAAGGTAAAACCCTTTAGCCATTAAGTAGGTTCTCCTAATCCCCCTCCCCTGAGCTCCTGGAAAGCACCAATCTGCATTCTGTCTCTATGGACTTATCTGTTCTGGATATTTCATATAAATGGAATCATGTGACATAGGATTTTCTGCATCAGGATTCTTTAACTTAACGTGTTTTCAAGGTTCATTTATGTTATAGCAGGTATCAATACTTCCTTTTTCTGGCTGAATAATACCCATTGTAATGGGTATACCACAGTTTGTTTATCCATTCATCTATTGATAGACATTTGGGCTCTTTCTACCTCTTGGCTCTTAGGAATAGTGCTGCTCTGAACATGCATGTACATATACTTTTTGAGTTCCTGTTTTCAATTCTTTCCAGTGAGGGTTTCAGGGTCATATGATATACTAGGTCTGACAATGAGGTCCGCGACCTTGTTGTACTGATGTTGCTAACTTTTTTGATATCAGAGGGATTATTCATTATGAATTTGTACCAACTAGACAAACAGTTAACCAAGTTGACTATTTGGAAGTGCTGCGTGAAAAAGTTAAATGACCTGAACTTTTCGCCAACAATTCATGGCTCATGCATCACGACAATGCACCAGCTCACAGGGCACTGTCTGAGGGAGTTTGTAGCCAGTAAACAAATAACTGTATTGGAACACCCTCCCTATTCACCTGATCTGGCCCCCAATGACTTCTTTCTTTACCTGAAAATTAAGGAACTATTGAAAAGATGACATCTTTATGACATTCAGGACATCAAGGGTAATACGATGACAGCTCTGAAGGCCATTCCAGAAAAAGAGTTCCAAATTGCTTTGAAGGGTGGACTAGACACTGATGTCAGTGCATAGCTTCCCAAGGGGAGTACTTCAAAGGTGACCATAGTGATACTCAGCAATGAGGTATGGAGTACTTGTTCTAGGATGAGTTCGTGAACTTAATTGTTAGACCTTCATAGTTTAATTTGTTGAGGAACTGTCAAACTGTTTTTCCACAGCTGCTGAACCATTTTACATTCCCACCAGCAGTGAACTAGGGTTCCCATTTCTCCACATCCTTGACAACACTTGTTATTTTCTGGTGTGTGTGTGTGTGTGTGTGTGTGTGTGTGTGTGTGTGTGTTTAATAGCCCTCCTAGTGGGTATAAAGTAGTGCCTTATTGTTTTCATTTACATTTTTCTAATGACTAATTATGCTGAAGGATCTTTTCATAGATCTCTCTTGGCAATTTGTATGTCTTCTATGGATAAATGTCTATTTAGATCTTTTACCCGTATAAAAAACTTGGTTCTTTGTCTTTTTGTTGTTGAGCTGTGAGAGTTCTCTGTATATTATGGATACTAAAAGCTTATCAGATATATGATTTACAAATATTTTCTCTATTTCGTAGGCTGTATTTTCACTTTTTTGATAATGTTCTTTGCACAAACGTTTTTCAGTTTGATGACATCCAATTTATCTATTTTTTTTATTGTATTGCTCATGATTTTTGTGTTATTTCTAAAAATCCTTTGCAAAATCCAAGGTCATGATGATTTACCCTTATATTTTTCTTATAAGAATGTATCTTTGTGGAGAGGCACAATCAACCCAAAGTGAATCCCAATATCATGACCACATTTTAGACAGTGAGAAGAGGGGAAAATAAAAAGAGAGGGCATGTTCCATGTCTTGAAATATGGAATCTAGAATAACACATAACACTTTGCTCACATCCTGTTGGCCAGTACTTATTCTTAGTTTTATATTCACACCCAAATACAAGAGACGAGGTCAACAAGATATAGTATAGCTTTATGCCAATATTCTCAGCTAAAAATTATATTACTGTATAAGAACAGGAGAATAGATATTTGTGGAAATCTAACAATCTTTGCCACAGTTAAATATTTTGGGATTATACTTTTTCTTTCTAAAATTTTGTAGACTTTGCTCTTTTATGAGTTGAATGTTGCTGTGGAGAACTTTAAGGCCTGTCTGATCTTCCCTCCCTTACTTTTTCTGCCTCTATGAGTAAAGAATTATCTTTTGGTTCTTGAAATTAAATAACACAACCAGAATAACTAAATATGGATCCTTTGTATCCATTTTTTAAGTGCAGTGTGACATTTTGATCTACAGATTCTGATTTTTTAAATAATGTCTTTGATGATATTTCCACTCCTAGGTTTTGGGAATTCTGTTTCAAGGATAGCAGTTATATTTGGTTTTCACCTGTGACTGCTTAGCTGCTTGCTATTTCTACACTATATAATAACTCAATAATGATGTTTTAGTCCTCAATTGTTTCCTTGGCTTTATACCATTCCTTTTCATTTTAAGTTTCATTCCAGTGTTTTACCATCTCATTTTGAGCTCTTATTTTATTAAGTTGCATCTTATTTCATCAATCTCATGATAAACATTTTCTGCATAGATTGTTCATTATGTTTCCTTTTGAACAAAACCTTTACCTATTTGGGTTGCTATTTTTTCATTCTTTCTTCCACCCTCTTCCATAGAAACTTTACATATATACCTTAACACTTTTTAATCTTAATCACATTAGGTTGGTACAAAAGTAATTGCAGTTTTTGCAATTTTTTCAACCTTTTAAACTGCAATTACTTTTGCACCAACCTAATTGTGGTTTAAAGGGTTAAACATAATTGCAAAAATCACAATTACGTTTGCACCAACCTAATACTAAAACTGGACAGCTTAACCAGTCCATTTATTTCTGTTAATATATTTTGGATGAATTTTTCTTGACTCCCATTCCACCTTGTTGGGCAACTGTTTTCCTTCCTAGAGAGGCACAATTTGAGAGCTGAGTTTTCTATAGACTATAGGAGTGAGTGTGGTGAAAGGAAGGCACCAGTCTATGTCTACAGGCTAAACTAGTTGCCAGACTTGGGCTTTGTCTCATCTTCTAAGATCTTGTTAAATGCCCTATAAAAATGTCTTGCACCTTTCCAGTGAGAGATAATTCACCATGTCAGATAGTTTACCCTGTTCATTGTGGAGCATTAAGTCTTAGCTTGTGTCAGAAAGTGTCAGCCAGGTTTATTTTCCCCTTTCCATTTTTCTCTTAAGGAATACTTCCACCATCCCAAGTAGAAGAGTAAAAGGCCAAGTAAGAAGACTTGGGTTAAGAACTCCTTGCACCGGAAGGAGATCTTAAGTGTTTTCAGGTGTCATTTGTCCCATCTCCCACTCTTTCAGGTCTTATGTATGTATTTTCTTCTTAGCCTTCTGTTTCACTAAACTTCTGTTTATTGCTGGTGATAATTAGTTCTGAGTTTTTATAATCCTCCTGCTTTTCCTCTTCACCTCTCCTCCCAATGGAGAATTGAGAATTATAGAAAGTTTTAGCAGTTTTTCTGAACTGAGGTTAGAGAAAGAAGGATTCAGCATTGGACTTTTTAAGCAATGACACTGTCTGTGTCTTTGACCGGGTTTGCTTAGGACTTCTCTCCTTCACCACTCTGAATTGGGGGTAGGTCATGAAATTCCTCAGAATTATGTTTACTCACTTTTCTCTCTCTCGAATGTTTCTGTGGAGGGTGAACTTGAGCTCTGTGGACCTTCACTAAGCTCAGTGAAGCAGATTCTCAAACACCTTTGTATTTTCTTTTGGCCTGTCTTAATCCCTTTCCTATGTTTGATTACTCCTTAGTCATATGGCCACGTGGTAGATGGGACTAGCTGAATCAAAGTAAGTTTCTACCAATAAGCACAAAGAAATGATGAGCATATTTGGGGTAGATAACCAGTAGTGCCTACCAATATCTAAAGCGAACAGGTCCCTACTCTTTTATAAATTGATCTTCATAATTTCTCAATAGCACCTGCATTTTTGTAACCACATCTTCATTAAATCTTAATCCTAAAAGTTTAAAGCACTTTGTGAAAGATTGAAAAAAGAAAGATACATTCTTTTTTCACCTATCAGATAAGAAAGATTAAAGCAAAGAAGAAAAGGAATACTCAGTACCAGCTAGGATATGAAAAAGAAATGGTAACACTCTTATGCAGAGCGGCTGGGAATGCAAATTAATGCAAAACTTTCCAGAAGTAAACTTGGCAACTTGTATTTAAAAACTTTCAAAATATGCATACTCTGAATTAAACATTTCACTTACAGATATTTATCTTAAGGGGATAACTGCGCATGTGTGTAAAAATAATGTGCAAGGATGGTCATTGTAGTATTTGATTTAATATTAAAAATTTGCAGCTAATAATCAGGGTGGGTTAAAGACATTACAATACACATCTCCAATGTGATTGTATACAACATTAAACAAGGGGATGTAGACACTAACATTACTTGCCATTATTGAGTATTTGCTATGTGATTTACATATATTATTTCAGTTAATAACTTAATGAGCTTTGTTAGTAAGTTGTGGAACAGCCAACCACAAACATGGAACAACTGACCACAAGCACAGAAGAACCATCCTCTAGCACAGAGCAACATACCACAAGCACTCAAGAAAGGAAGGAGAGGAGGACGCCAGGTCAATACAACTGCAGAGACAGTGTCCAGGTCACAAGGACCCTACCCATGCTCCTCCTCCTCTTCCTCAATGATCCCCACCCAAGACCCCTACCCTGTCTTTGCCTGGCACAAACCCCTTCCTCAGCCTGCACCTGTTCTTATGATGCCCCCTTCCCGTCCAGTCTCCAGCCTCTTCCCCCAAGCAATGCTTTAATGCTCAGCCAGTTGCCCTTCCAGGTGTGGAAGGCAGACAGACAGGTGGAGATGCCCCTGCAAATGTGTGCAGCCTGAAGATCCTCTGAAATATCTACCACCTGTGTAAGGAAGCACAAGAGAGAAACATGACCAACAATATTTCTCTGTTACCAGCAGCTGGTGAAGACAGTGAATCAAAATAAAAGACCACAGCTTCAGGCAGAGCAGAACCACGAGATCCTGGAGAACTCCACCAATCCAAGTAATGCACTATGGATAAAGGGGCCCAGAAAGCTACAACTATCTGCAGAGTCTCCAGCAGAGCCTGTGGAGAAATGGCCAACCACGTAGAGACCAAATGTTAACACCAACAGGATACACAGATGGTGACAGTTAAAATCAACAAGATGTGAAAAAGAGATATGTGTGTCTCTGTGAGTTCTCTGACTGTGCGGAATGAGGGAAGGAAGGGAAGAAGCAAGTATGTGAGGGACATGGGGGTCCTGCAAGGCTAGGGGCCAGACCTGCAGGTTCATAGTTAGTCAGACTAGGAGAAAAGGATGAGATAAGCATTGAGAACTGAAGACAAATATCGTCCTTAATACCTTATCCCACAGGCAAGAGGCAAAGGACTTGGAGTTTCTGCGTGTGTGGGGGCGGGGGGTGAGAAGTGGGGGGAGCCTTTAGGTGGGTTGAGATGTGTGTGTGGTGACAATGGCATACCACTCAAAAAGGCAAAGAAATCATCTCCAGGCCCTATACCTCATTTGTTGTATGTCACCCTTTGCTGAAAGAAACTAGAGATCCTCAGAAAGACCAAAAATCTCATTCTATTGAAACTCACCAATAGCATCCCGAAACACTAAAATAATGATATTTCTAGGCCACAATTCTAACACTAATTAGGATCATTTCTGCTAAGAAACTTGGGGTAGAACAGTGGCCTCTCAAGGTTGGGGCAGGGGGAGGGTGCAAGCAATAAGAAGGAGCATTGTCTACAGGGAATTTTTAATACAAGAGTAAAACCAGCCCTGTTTTTTTATTATCACATTCATACTTCTGCATTTCTAAATAATGCTGTCATTACTCTACTGCCTCCAAAAATCTTTCTTTCTTGGGGTGGTAGTGGAAGGCTTGCAACATCAAGTGTAAAGGGTTGAATTAATCATATTCCTTGAGTTAATTGTTTAGGATTCTCTGCTGTTTATTTGCTCATTTATTCTCCTTTATTTCCACTCCCATTCCCATTCCCCTTCTGCTCACAGTCAGTCATTTTAATGAATTTTATTCATATCCTTTCCTTTGCTTGAGTGTGAATAAAATGCATATTGCAATTTATCAGCATGCATTTTAAATTTATGTATCTGTTGTTATTTATCATTATTTCTTACTATTTCACTCGGCAGTATTTTTAAGATCTATCCCTGTTGCTATGGGTATGTATAGTCTGTTGTTTCTTTCCCTTGTAATTAAATATTTCAGAAAAAAATTTTACTGCATAAACTTTAGAACGATATTTGGATTTTTAATATTACACAAAATAGAATGACGTTACAAACATGGTGGCATGAGGGGTGCTCCTTAATCTCTCCCATTGAAGTTACAACAAGTTGATCAACTATTATTGAACAAAGGATTCTATATGCAACACACAAACATGTCTGAGAGATCCGAGCATCAAAACAACTGAAGATGGGCGAATCAGGGCGAACAGAGGAGAAGGGGAGGGAGAAGTACAGAGATGGGGGCGCTGCGGGAGGCAGCCTGGAGCTCACTGCGGTCCCAGGAGATGGGAGGGGAGAATTAAGACTACATGTGCATGCGATGGCCCCAGAAATTCTGCCTGAGAGATCAACATATAATATAGCTGAACCCAGTGATCAGGGCAGAGACCTTAGGTAAAAGACCAAATACAGAAGTACGACAACTGCTGTCTAACAGCCCTCACCGCCAGGTAAAAAACAAAGCCACGGAGCCTGGCCACCATCCCTGGCCTCCCAGAGCTCGCATCCCCCACACCCTCCCAGTATTAGCAGTGGGCCCCAGAAAAAACAGTAGCAGTCTTGGATAAAGAGCAGAATATCTATATCCCTGAGAACTGGAGAGATAGTTCCTGAGTGGCAGATGCACAGTGAGGCTAATTCCAGTGAGGAGAGGAGATAAAGGGGAGAGGCAGCTGTCGTCAGGCAGTTGCCATTACTTGGAGGAAAACAAAGCCACAAACACACCAGCTGCCTCTCCCAGCCCACCCCACCCCCATCATTCATGGCTGATCCCAGCAAAGGCACCAAGGGCTGCTGAGGTGCACAGCTCTGCATCTGGCTGCAGGAGCAGCACTGAGATTTCAGGGGCTCACAACCCCATCGCCCACCACATCCTCCCACAGGGGTGGTGCCCTGTTATTGAGGTGACCTGGTCACAGAGAAGATGCTCACCTTTCAAGGAAATCTCCTACCATGCAAGAAGCCAGAACAGGGCAAGGGAAAATAAAACTCTCCAGTGCTACCTGCTGGAAAACAAAAGAAAGCCCTTTTCATATCAACCTGCTGAAGAATTCACTCCTGTAGATGCCCAGGAACATAAATAATCCTTTACTTGCAATGAGTAACCAAGGTAACACAGCAGCTCAGAAAGAAAGTGAAAAATCTCTGGAAAATAAACTTAAAGACATGGAAATATGTGACTTAAATGACAGAGAATTCAAGATTGCAGTTCTGAAAAAATTCAACGAGATGCAAGAAAACTCAGATAGGCAGTTTAATGAACTCAGAAATAAAATCAATGAACAAAATGAATATTTTATCAAAGAAATTGAAATTTTAAAAAAGAACCAAGTAGAACTTCTGGAGGTGAAGAACTCAATAAAAGAGAAGAAGAATGAAATAGCCAGCTTAGGAAATAGAGTCGACCAGTTGGAGGGAAGAATTAGTGATATCAAAGATAAAAATCTGGAAATGATGCAGATGGAAGAAGAGAGAGACTTGAGAGTTAAAAGAAATGAAAGAGCTCTACAAGAACTTTCTGACTGTCAGAAGGAGCAACCTAACAATAATGTGTATATCAGAAGGAGAAGAAAGGAAGAAGGGCACACACAGCCTATTCAGACAGTCGATGAGAACTTCCCAAACCTATGGAAAGAACTGGATCCTCGAATCCAAGAAGTAAGCAGAACACCTAATTACCTTAATCCTAATAGGCCTTCTCCAAGGCACATTATATTGAAGCTGTCAAAAATAATGACAAAGACAAAAATCACGAAGGCAGCCTGGGAAAAGAAGATGGTAACCTACAAAGGAAAGCCCATTAGGTTATCATCAGACTTTTCAGCAGAAACTCTACAAGCCAGGAAGAAGTGGAATCAAATATTTAAAATACTGAAAGTAGAAATTACCAGCCAAGAATAATATATCCAGCAAAATTATTCTTTAGATAATAAAGGAGGAATTTCCAGATATACAGAAGCTGAGGGAAATTTCTACCACAAGTCTTGCATTACAGGAAATACTAAAAGAGGTTATTGTACCTGAAACAAAAAGACAAAAGGATACAAAACTGTGACTAAGATTACTGACAGCCAGAAGCAAGAAATGGCAACCTCTATATAAATTAGGGCACTATACACTTAGTCATAACATAAAGGGTAAAGAAGATAAAAACATTTTTAAAAGACGAAAAGAAGACAATATGCTACTGCAACTCAGAAACGAACTCACAGCATAAATAGGGATAATTTGTGACAACAAAAGCATAAAACAGGAAAAAGTAAAGGCCTGAATTTGCAAAAGGGAATGGAGATAAGACACATGCTGAAGAAAAAGGACTATTATGAAACTTTATTTAACATAAACTTAATGGTAACCACTGGGGGATGGGAGGAACAGAAATGAGACACATAACACAAAAAAAGGAGGAAACGGGGGGGGGGGGGGGGAATCACAGAATACCACATAACTAAAATAACAGACAGAAACACAAAGTAAAAGAAACAATGGAGATGCCAAGTTACCAGAAAACAAAGGATAAAATGGCTATAGGAAATCTTCATTTTTCAATAATCACCCGAAATGTAAATGGACTGAACTCACCAATAAAAGGGCACAGAGTAGCAGACTGGATCAAAAAGTAAAATCCAACTATATACTGCCTCCAAGACACATCTCAGCTATAAGGACAGAGATAGAATTAGAGTGAAAAGGTGGAAAACAATACTCCAAGCAAAAGGCATCCATAGAAAAGTGGGTGTAGCCATACTGGTATCTGACAAAACAGGCTTCAGGATAAAAAAAGGTAACAAGAGACAAACATGGACATTTCATAATGATAAAGGGGACAATACAACAAGAAGACAAAACACATCAATATGTATGCCCCCAATCAGAGAGCACTGAAATATCCCAAGCAGCTACTAACATAACTAAAGGGAGAAACTGACAAAAACACAATTATAGGAGATGTAAATACACCATTGACAGGTATGGATAAATCATCCAAACAGAAAATCAATAAGGAAATAGTAATAATGACACATGAGACCAAATGGACATAATTGACATTTACAAAGCACATCCTAGAACACCAGACTATACTTTTTTTCCTAGTGAACATGGCACATTCTCAAGGATAAACCATATGTTGGTACATAAAACTAGCCTCAGCAGGGCCGGTGGCTCAGGCGGTTAAAGCTCCATGCTCCTAACTCAGAAGGCTGCCGGTTCAATTCCCACATGGGCCAGTGGGCTCTCAACCACAAGGTTGCCAGTTCAATTCCTCGAGTCTCACAAGGGATGGTGGGCAGCATCCCCTGCAACTAAGATTGAACACGGCACCTTGAGCTGAGCTGCCACTGAGCTCCCGGATGGTTCAGTTGGTTGGAGCGCATCCTCTCAACCACAAGGTTGCCAGTTCAATTCCTCGAGTCCCGCAAGGGATGGTGGGCAGTGTCCCCTGCAACTAAAATTGAACACGGCACCTTGAGCTGAGCTGCCACTGAGCTCCCGGATGGCTCAGTTGGTTGGAGCGCATCCTCTCAACCACAGGGTTGCCGGTTCGACTCCCACAAGGGATGGAGGGCTGTGCCCCCTGCAACTAGCAACGGCAACTGGACCTGGAGCTGAGCTGTGCCCTCCACAACTAAGACTGAAAGGACAACAACTTGAAGCTGAACGGCACCCTCCACAACTAAGATTGAAAGGACAACAACTTGACTTGGAAAAAAGGCCTGGAAGTACACACTGTTCCCCAATAAAGTCCTGTTCCCCTTCCCCAATAAAATCTTTTTAAAAAATAAACAAAAATAGCCTCAGCAAATTTAAGAAGATTGACATCATATGAAGCATACTCTTTGACCAGAATGCTTTGATATTGGAGATCAGTTGCATAAAGAAAGCAGGAAAAACCTCAAATATGTAGAGATTAAACAACATGCTACTAAAAAAATGACTGGGTCAAAGAAGAAACAAAAGAGATAAAGAGATATACAGAAACAAATGAGAATGAAAATATATCATATCAAAATTATTGGGATGCGATGACAGCAGTATTAAGAGGGAAATTTATATCATTACAGGCCTATCTCAAGAAACAAGACAAATTCCAAGTAAACAACCTAACATTACATCTTAAAGGACTAGAAAAAGAAGAACAAATGAAACTCAAAGTCAGCAGAAGGAAGAAAATAATAAAAATTAGAGCAAAATTAAATGAAATAGAGAACAAAAAGACAATAGAAAAAAATTAATGCAATAAAGAGCTGGTTCTTCGAAAAGATTAATAAAATTGACAAACCCCTTGCTAGACTCCTAAGGAAAAAAAAGACATGAATAAACAAAATCAGAAATGAAAATGAGAAGTTACCATGGTAACCACAGAAATCCACAAAGGATCATACAAGAATACTATGAAAGACTGTATGCCACCAAATTCAATAACCTAGAAGAAATGAACAAGTACTTGGAAATATATAACCTTTGTAGACTGAATCACGAAAAACTGAAAAATCTAAAGAGACTGATCAAAGGAAGCAAATTGAAACAATCATCCAAAACCTGCCCAGAAGCAAAAGTCCAGGATCAGATGGCTTCACTAGTGAATACTACCAAACATGCAAAGATGATTTAACCTGTGAGCCTCCTCAAACTCTTCCAAAATATCGAAGAGGCAAGACTTCCTAACTCATTTTATGAGACCGATATTGTTACACTGATACAAAAACCTGGTAAGGATAACACAAAAAAAGAAAATTACAGACCAATATCTCTGATAAATACAGATGCAAAAATCCTAAACAAAATTCTAGCAAATCAAATACAACAATGCATTAAAAAAGCTTATACAACATGATCAAATGGGTTTCATTCCAGGGGAACAAGGATGATTCAACATATGCAAATCAGTCAATGTGATACACCGCATAAACAAAATAAAAGGTAAAAATTAAATGATTATATCAATAGATGCAGAAAAAGCATTTGACAAGATACAACATCCATTTATGATTAAAACACTTAATGGGTATAGAAGGAAAATACCTTAACATAATAAAGGCCATCTATGACAAATCCTCAGCTAATATCATAATTAACAATGAAAAACTGAAGGTTTTTGCTATACATTCGGGAACACGACAGAGCTGTCTTCTATCACCACAGTTATTCAACATAGTATTCAAAGTCCTAGCCAGAGCAATCAGGCAAGAGAAAGAAATAAAACACATCTGAAGTGGGAATGAATAAGTTAAGTTGTCACTTTTTGCAGATAACAAGATTCTGTATATAGAAAACCATACAGACTCCACACAAAAAAACTATTAGAAACAATAGATGCATACAGTAAAGTTGCTGGATACAAAATCAATGTACATTGCATTCCTATATACTAACAATGGAATTTCAGAAAAAGAAATGAAAAAAAACAATTCCTTTTGCAATTGCAACAAAAAGAATAAAATACCTAGGAATGAACTTAACAAAAGATGTGAAGGACCTACACATTGAAAACTATAAGACATTTTTAAAAGAAATTAAAGAAAAGAGAAAAAAATGGAAAGATATTCCATGTTCATGGATTGGAAAAATCAACATAGCTTAAATGGCCATATTACCCAAAGTAATATAGATTTAATGCAATTCCCATCAAAATCCCAATGGCATTTTTTCAAGAAATAGAACAGAGGGGTGGCCAGTTAGCTCAGTTGGTTAGAGCATGGTGCTGATAACACCAAGGTTGCCAGTTCAATCCCCACATGGGCCACTGTGAGCTGCACCCTCCTTAAAAAATAAAAGTTGGGGCTAGCCCAGTGGCTCAGGTGGTTAGAGCTCCATGCTCCTAATTCTGAAGGCTGCATGTTCGATTCCCACACGGGCCAGTGGGCTCTCAACCACAAGGTTGCCAGTTTAATTCCTCGAGTCCCGCAAGGGATGGTGGGTCTGCCCCCTGCAACAAAGATTAAACATGGCAACTTGAGCTGAGCTGCCGCTGAGCTCCCGGATGGCTCAGTTGGTTGGAGTGCGGGCTCTCAACCACAAGGTTGCCGGTTCGACTCCCACAAGGGATGGTGGGCTGCGCCCCCTGCAACTAGCAATGGCAACTGGACCTGGAGCTGAGCTGCGTCCTCCACAACTAAGACTGAAAGGATAATAACTTGAAGCTGAACGGCACCCTCCACAACTAAGATTGAAAGGACAACAACTTGACTTGGAAAAAAGTCCTGGAAGTGCACACTGTTCCCCAATAAAGTCCTGTTCCCCTTCCCCAATAAAATCAAGGAAAGGAAAGGAAAGGAAAGGAAAGGAAAGGAAAAAGGAAAGGAAAAAGGAAAGGAAAGGAAAGGAAAGGAGAACAGAAAATCATCATATTTGTATGGAGTCAAAAAAGACCCAGAATATTTAAATCAATCCTAAGAAAAAAAGAATGATGCTGGAGGTATCACACTCCCTGACTTCCATTTTTACTACAAAGCGACAATAATCAAAACAGCATGGTATTGGCAGAAAAACAGGCATACAGACCAATGGAATAGAATTGAGAAGCCTGAAATAAACCCACATATATGTGGGCAGATAATTTTTGACAAAGGAGCCAAAAACATACAATGGAGAAAAGAAAGCCTCTTCAATAAATGGTGCTGGAAAATTGGATAGCCAGATGCAAAAGAATGAAATTAGACCGCTATCTTTTACTATACGTCAAAATTAACTCAAAATGGATCAAAGACCTAAACATAAGACCTGAAACAATAAATTGCATAGAAGAAGGCATAGGTATTAAACTTATAGACCTTGGGTTCAAAGAAAATTTTTTGAATTTCACCTCAAAGGCAAGGGAAGTGAAAACAAAAATAAATGAATGGGACTATGTCAAACTAAAAAGCTCCTGCACAGCAAAAGAAACCATCAACAAAACAAAGAGGCAACCAACCAAATGATAGAAGATATTTGCAGACAACGCCTCAGATAAGGGACTGATTTCCAAAATAGTATATAAAGAACTTGTATAACTCAACAACAACAAAAAACAAACAATCCAATTTAAAAATGGGCAAAAGACCTGAACAGACACTTTTCTCAAGAAGACAAATGGCCAACAGATATATGAAAAATGCTCAACTTCACTAGCTGTTAGGTAAATGCAAATCAAAACCCAAATGAGCATTTTTTCATATGCCTGTTGGCCATCTGTATGTCCTCTTTAGAAAAATGCCACTTTATGTCCTCTACCCATTTTTTAATTGAGTTGTTTGATTTTTTGGTGTTGAGTTGAATGTGGTTTTTATAAATTTTGGATATTAACCCATTATCAGATGTATCATTTACAAATATCTTCTCCCATTCAGTAGGATGCCTTTGCTGTGAAAAAACTTTTTAGTTTGATGTAACCCCATGTTTATTTTTTCTCTTCCCTTGCCTGAGGAATATATCAGTGAAAATATTGCTAAGGGTAATGTCTACAAATTTACTTCCTATATTTTCTTGTAGGAGTTTTATGGTTTCAGATCTTTCATTTAAGTCTTTAACCCATTTGAATTCATTCTTGTATATGGTGTAAGGAGGTGGTCCAACGTCATTTTTTTGCATGTGTCTGTCCAGATTTCCCAGCACCATTTATTGGATAGACTGTCTTTACCCTGATTTAAATTATTGCTTCCATTGTTATAGATTAAATGGCCATATAAGTATGGATTTATTTCTGGGCTCTTTATTCTGCTCCATTGACCTATGTGTTTGTTTTTATGCCAGTACCATGCTGTTTTGATTACTATAACCTTGTAGTATGATTTGATGTCAGGTATCGTAATACTTCCCACTTTGTTCTTGAAAAAATGCTCGACGTCACTAATCATTAGAGAAATGCAAATAAAAACCACAATGAGATACCACCTCATTCCGGTCAGAATGGCTATCATCAATAAATCAACAAGTGCTGGTGAGAATGTGGAGAAAAGTGAACCCTTGTACACTGTTGGTGGATTACAGATTGGTGCAGCCACTATGAAAATCAGTATGAAGGTACCTCAAAAAACTAGAAATGGAACTAGCTCATGACCCAGCAATTCCACTGTTGGGTATCTATCCAGAGAAATCCAAAACACTAATTTTTAAAAATGTATGCACCCCTATATTAATTGCTGCACTATTCACAATAGCCAAGACATGGAAACAACTAAAATGCCCATCGGTAGACAACTGGATTAAGAAATTGTGGTACATTTATACAATGGAGTATTACTCAGCCATAAAGAGGAATGAAATCTTACCATTTGCAACGATATGGATCGACCTAGAGAACATTATGCTAAGTGAAATAAGTCAGGCGGAGAAAGACAAATACCATATGATCTCACTTATATGTGGAATCTAAAGAATAGACTAAATGAGCAAACCAATTAGAAACAGTCTCAAAGATATAGAGAAAAAACTGAGGGTTGCTAGGTGGGAGAGGGGTGGGGATGAGGGAGTGAAATTGGTAACCACAAGATTGCCACAGGGATACGAAAGACAGTTTGGGGAATATAACCAATAATGTTGTAAAGATTTTGTAGGGTATCCAACGGACACTTGTCTTATTAGGGAGACCACTTCAGGGACGGTGTAGATGCCTGATCACTGCGCTATACACCTGAAACTAAAACTGAATAACAATGAATGTAAACTATAATTTAATGTATATATACATGGTCACAGGATGTGGAGTACAGCGTAGGGAATAGAGTCAATGGAATTGTAACAGCTACATATGATGTCAGAGGGATAGTAGATTGGGGAGGGGGATTATCACTTTGTGAGGGGTGTAAATGTTCATTATATTGTTTTGTATATCTGAAAGTAATTAAAAAATAATTGCAAAAACCGCAACAACAAAAAAATACCCCCAATGAGATATCACCTCACACCTCTTAGAATGGCTATTATCAACAAGACAACTAATAACAAGTGTTGGAGAGGCTGTGGAGGAAAAGAAACCCTCATACATGGCTGGTGGGAATGTAAATTGGTAAAGCTACTATGGAAAACAATATAGAGGTTCCTTAAAAAATTAAGAGTAGGGGCAGCCGGATGGCTCAGTTGGTTAGAGCGTGAGCTCTTAACAACAAGGTTGCTGGTTCAATTCCCACATGAGATGGTGGGCTGTGCCCTCTGCAACTGAAGATTGAAAACAGCGACTGGACTTGGAGCTGAGCTGCGCCCTCCACAACTAGATTGAAGGACAACGACTTGGAGCTGATGGGCGCTGGAGAAACACACTGTTCCTCCATATCCCCCAATAAAAAGAAATACATTCTAACATATTTTTTTTAATTAAGTATAGAATTATCATACTAAGAGGAGAATTACCATATAACCTGACAATCCCTCTTCTGGATATTTACCCAAATGATCTGAAAATATTTATTCGTAAATATATATATGTAACCCTGTGCTCATTGCAGCTTTATTTACGGTGGCCAAAACATGGAAACAACCAAAGTGTCCTAAGATAGATGATCAGATAAAGAAGATGTGATATATATACACAATGGAATACTACTCTGCCATAAGAAAGATGATATAGTGTCATTTGCAACAACATGATTGATCTTGAGATTATCATGCTGAGCAAAGTAAGTCAGGCAGAAAACATCGAGAATCATATGACTTCACTGATATGTGGGATATAAAACTGAAAGGAACAAAGGAACGAGACAAACAAATAACCAAAACCTATAGACACAGACAACAGTTTAGTAGTTACCAGAGGGAAAGGGGATGGTAGAAGAGGGAAAAGGGGGTTAAATATATGGTGATGGAAGGGGAATTGACTCTGGGCAGTGAACACACAATGTGATTTATAGATGACGTATTATAGAATTGTGCACTTGAAACCTATATAATTTTACTAACCAGTGTCACCCCAATAAATTTAACAAAAATTAATTTAAAAAATCACCCAAAATATTTTACTAGGTTAATTAAATATATTGTAATTGCTTACCAAATAATATTTAGTTTTTTAATTGAAATTCAACTTAATATCTTCATAATATCAGTGAAATAAATAAACGTATCTTTAAATAATAATGAATAAAATTATTTAATCATTCATATGTGATTTTTCCATATTTGACTTGATTAGATTGGAATGAGATTTACCTGTTGAATAATTATTATGTTTCAACTAACACTGTCTAAAAACAAAAAAACAATTGAGGTTCAAGCAGTCATTGAGCCTGATTAGTCAAAAAGGAGATCTGGTGATGCAGATTTTGGGATGGGATAATAGCTCATTGATTAATTTCTCTGGGGCATCGGGAGAATTATAGTCCCTAGTTAAAGGACAGCCTAACATATTTACTTTTCTGGATTTGAGAGAGAAAAATAGTGACTTTCCTCGACTGATCCCTGTTGTCTTTGTAAATGACTTGAAAGAAGAGCCTGTCTTATGCTTGGTGGTTTGTACTGGGGAGACGTCTGCTCTCCATTACAAGTGAGGAAGAATAATGAAGTGTGACCCATTTCAGTGATATTGGTTATAATGCTTCTCTGTTGTGGGTGGGCACTGTCGATAGCCAGAGTCACTAGGCATTTTTAGTGAGTGAGAGAGGCCAAGACGATGCTAGGTTTCTTTTTGGAATATCAGTTGTACCTAATTTATAGGTGACAAAGTGTTTTAAAGTTTCTTCTTTTGGTTTCTGACCAGTCAAAATCACCTCTGAAAACAAATAACAAGCAACAGCCCCCCCCCATCCCCGCCCCCCCCACACACACACATGCCTGCTCACACAAGCTTCTTTAAATATATGCAGAGAATGGAAGGCATACATCGTGTGTGAGAGGAGATCCTCAGCTGAGTGCCTGTAGAGCTGTGAACACGGAATAGTCTTGATGTGACGAAGCCACTTGATTATATGTTTGTAGAAATTGGCAATAAATCTACCACAGCTATAATCATTCGTGAGTTTGTATGCTCTGTATGCTTAGATTTTCATATCACAGCTTTTTGTCAAGTAAGGCACTCATACTCCATCAAAGGAAAGAAACCCACCAAAATGGACATATTACTGACCCAGGTCTGTTTCCATCTGAATTCCCAAGCATTGCTTTAGGCAGCATATGCTACATATCCATCCCACACACCCACGCAAACATGCATCCACACACGGGGATTGAACTAATGAGAGCTAGTGCAAATATTTAAATACCTATGTCTAAAATCTTTCATGTTTGACCTTCAAGAAACAATTAACTTTAATTTTGAGAAGAAGGCATGCAAGTCAAGGAGTTTAAATCATAACAAAGCCACTGACGCACCAGTGACCATAGGTATTTGTTAGATTAAAAGATAGATGGCCCTGGCTTCTCCAAGCCTTTCATTCAGGATTGCTGGAGAAATCGTAGCTGCTCTGAAACTTTACAAATCCCTGTTTCTTCAAATGTGACATTGTAGATTATTACACAGTTATACGTTGCTGCACATTAGTTTATCAAAGACTTTGAGTGTATTAGGGATGTAAGAAACCTCAGAGATCAGCCAATTCACCACTCTCATTTACCAGATAAGGAAATTCAAACCCCAGGAAAGGATGGAACCTACCCCAGGTCACACAGCGAATTAGAATCAGGTCTCAAGAGTAAATAGGTATGCATAGAACAGAACTGACCTAGTTCTGTCCAATTAAACATCCTCAAGATGTTCTTAAGCTGTCTTGCTCGCTTGCACACCATCCTTTAAAATCAATTGTTTATACATTAAAGACGTCCCTGAGTCTCTACTATAGTGTTGTGTGTGTGTGTGTGTGTGTGTGTGTGTGTGAAAGAGAGAGAGAGAGAGAGAGAGAGAGAGAGAGAGAGAGAGAGAGAGAGAGAATACTATAAAACTAGTTTTAATTGGTATTAAAATCTAGAGACAGTTAAATTTGAAAAATAAGGTATCTTTGGCATTCTAAACTGTTCTAATCAATTGAGTCCATAGGTAGAACAAAAAAAGACATCACTTCCACTAAAAACAAAGTCAATTTGTTTTTGTCACTGTGTAGATGAAATAACCACATAATTAAGAATATAGTTCACTTTTTAGAATATCTTATTTTGCAATTTTAAAATTAATATATTCTCAGTAAAGAAGATTCCAAAAAGTCATAAAAATAAAGATAATTTATAATCTCATCATTCAGAGCCATTCTCTATTGATGTTTGTTCTTTACAGACTTTTTACAAAATATATAAATACTCGCAAGTATGCTTTTACTTTTAGTGAAAATCATCTCATATGATATATGCATATACCTTAGTAACTTGCTTTTGTATACCTCAATATTTCATAACCACATTTCAATATATGCATTACACCATCATTTATAACACCACTACAGTACTCCATAGAAGGGACATACCATAGTTTATTTAAACAATATTCCATTGTAGGATGTTAGATTGGTTGTGTTTTTTCCTCTATCGTAAACAATGTTATGGTAAATAGCTTTTTTCATACATCTGTGTACAATTACCTGGTTAGGAAATGACTTTTTCCTTAGCATTAATTCCTAGAAGTAGAATTTGTGGGTCAAAAGGCCTCAATCAAAGGCTTTTGAATTGTATTAGATTACCCTGCTGATATGTTATACCAATTCAGATATGTTATATCAGTTTTTTGGCTCCAATGAAAAGTGAATGCATGACTGTATTGATTTCCCCATACACTTGCCAACTCTAAGCATTATTTTTGGAAACTCAATCTTATAGGAAAAAAAGTCTCATGGATATTTTCATGAGCATTTCTTTGATCACCAGTTAGGTGAAACAGATTTTCCTAAATGCGTTGATCACTGCCGTTCCTCTGATGTCCTTTGCCCATTTTTCTACATCATGTTTATCTTTCTCATGTCTAACATTGCACGCTTACTATGTACTAGAGATGTGCAAACCCTTTATTATCTAATTTAAAACTTACAAAAACACCAAGAATAAGTAGGCACTACAGTATTGTACACAGTGTTGTACATGACAAACATGAAGTGAGGCAATTTGTCCAAGTTCAGGTGGTTGGTAAGTGGCAGACACATGGTGCTAAACCGTATCTCTTTGTCATTGACACCCTGCTCTTCACTGCGACACCAACCTCCTCTCCACAAATGTTTGGAATTATTTGGTTGTCAGATCTTTTCCTTTCTGCTTTCTGGCTCAGGTGTTATGCTTAGGGAAGCCTTTCTTTGCTGTGAAGTAGGAAAGAACGCCATCTGTTTAGAGTGAAAGGCAGGTAATAAAGTGGAGGATATTTGAAATCCTACTGCTGAAGATATTTGAAATCCTACTGGGCTGAAGAGACCCACTTACATTTGCTGCTGATGAATGCTGTATCTCCATTGAATCCTGACTTCTTTTATTAACATTTAGACATCCTCAGGTATCTCTCATTTAAAAACAAAAACACGGGGGATGGGGGGTGGGAGATGAAGGTAAGGGGGATCAAATATATGGTGATGGAAGGAGAACTGACTCTGGGTGATGAACACACAATGGGATTTATAGATGATGTAATACAGAATTGTACACCTGAAATCTATGTAATTTTACTAACAATTGTCACCCCAATAAATTTAATAAAATAAAATAAATCTAAAAAAAAAAAAAGTTTACCATAAAAACAAAAACACTTTTCAGTGTCACATTCCTTCCAACCTTAGCCCTATCTTGTTCCTCATCTAGAATGAAACTTAATGTGTGAGCACCGTTTAGAACTTCCTCTCTTTCTAGTCATATCTCAACCCACGCATCTCTAGCTCGTCATTTGTCTGAAAATGTTCTTGGTTGTTGTTTCAAGCAGTGTTCAAAATGTTGTTTCTCCAGTGACCACCAAATTCAAAACCTATTCTTCGACCTTTACCTTACACAGTTGACCACACTCATATTTTTGAAAATCTCTTTCCTTAGAGTCTGTGACTACACACTCTCCTGGTTTTCCTCATACGTGCATTGCACACTATTCCAAACTCTTCTTTGGTCTCTTCTGCCTCTGCTTTAAAATACTTATGTATTGGTATGTTTCAGGATTCTCGTGTACGCTCTTTTCTTGTCACGATGTACACTCCACTGCCTGGGTGATTTTAGACACCCCCAGTGCTCAAATCAGCAATGTTCTCGTGAATTACAAAGTTGTACGAGGTGTGATCAAAAACTACGGTGAATGTTTAAATTTTTAAAAATTTATTACAGTAAAAGACACATTGCCATGAATCCCCCTCAATATACCCCCCCTTGCTTCAAACAGACTTATCCCATCCTTCTTGCCATTTTCTGAAGCAGTTCTGGAAGTCCTCTTTCATGAGTGTCTTTAGTTGCACTGTCATGGCTGCCTCGATGTCCTGAATTGATTCAAAACGTTTACCTTTCATGGTCATTTTGATTTTGGGGAAGAGTAGAAGTCACACGGTGCCAGATCCAGTGAATAAGGTGGATGAGGACAACCCGTAATGTTTTTATTTGACAGAAATTGCCGTATACCAGAAGCAATGTGTGACACAGAGCATGTCATGATGGAGGATGATTTATGACACACTTTAAAACACACCTTCTCTCAACCATAGCTCACACCCGACTGACTCCACCAAATAAGTTGAAACTTGTCACGCACTGTTACTAAGATTTGATGCGCCGCTTCACATATTGAAGTTCCCTGGCTTTTTATTGGATAGCACTTGGTAGCAGCATTCACTATATTTTGTGATCACACCTCATACTTCCAGCCCAGATCAGCCTCTGAACTTCAGAGTAACATATGTAACAGAATACCAGGTATCTCTGCTCAGATGTTTTTCATACACCCTAATCTCAACATATTTAAAATAGAAATCATTTTTACCTTCAAATCTGCTCTTCCATTTTCTCTCCTGTCACATCTACCTAATTTCCCAGGGGAGAAATCTAGGATCGTTTTTGACTTCTTTACCTCCTCCTCTTTTAAATAGATTTAAATTTATATCCACTTCTTTTCAACTCTACTGCCTCTGTTTCAGTCTCTGCCTCTACAATCTCCTGTTGGATTAGGGCACAGTGTGCTAACTCTTCTCCTTGCATCCAGTCTTGCCTTCTTCAAACCATTTTAACACTACAGCAAGAGTTAACGTTCTAAAATGCAATTCTGATCTTGTCACTGCCCGTTCTCTTTACGAAAAAGTCTAAGCCCGTAATAAAACAGCAGCACCTCCAGAAATTCTGTACAGGTAACAAATACTTTCAGAGTTATAGGAGTGGGTTATGGTGATAATGTGCTCAGAATCAGGGGTTAGTGAGCTCCCCTTAAAATTGCTTTTGTGTAGAACTTTGTAACACTTCACGAAAATGTCACCTTTTCATATCAAAGACTCAGAAGATAGCTAATAATATATTGAGGAAAAGCCTCCCCCTCTTTCAAGCCACCCTTTGGATCTGTCCTGTGAGTCATGACACTACATGATATGGCACCTCCTTACAATTCATTTCATTTTTGGCCAACCCATTCCTGGTCAATTATTCATAACCCTTTAAGCCAGTCGAAGAAAACTTATTGAATAACAACTGTGTACTAAAAATTATGCTAGACATTACGGAAATGACAATGAATTGGACTTAATCTTAGATCTCATGGAGTTTCAGTGTTGCAGAAGAGATAGTCATTAAAGAAATTATATTAATATTAATATCATAATTACTTACACTTGTGATAAGTGACTATTGGGGCATGGTGGGATCTAGTACAGAGTGTATCAGCCTCAGCACTATTGGCATTTTGGGGTCAGACAACTGTTTGTTGTGGGGGGCAGTCCTGCACATTGTAGGATGCTTAACATCATCCCTAGCCACTACTCAGTAGATGTCTGTAATACCTCCCACCTAGTTGTGATAAACAAAAATGTTTTCAGATGTCGCCAAACGTCCCCTCGGGGCAAAAGTCACTCCCATTGACAATCACTGTTCTAGACCAAGGTTACCATGCATTATTTGATGGATTTAGCAGTAAAATATCTTTAATTTCCTCAACCATGCCATATTTTTCTGTGAACTCAAAACTCGTGCACACACTGTTCCCTCAGCCTAGAACACTCCACTCCCCCCTTGAATGAACCACTCTAACATCTCCCATCCCGACTTCTCATTCTGAGGTAGATGTCACTCTCTCTTCCCATAGCACCCACGCCATTTCCCATCTGGTACAAATCACACCTTAAGATAATTTTCCTGTTTACTTGTCTGTATCCCCTACTAGGGTCCAAACTCCTTAAGGATAACACCTGCCTTTTCCTTATTGTATCCAAAAAGTTCAGACTTTTATTGGGTACAAAGGAAGTTGATCAAAATATACTTGTGCAATTGATGATTGAATGAACTGAAAGAATGAAAGAATTTTTTAGCTAGGCCAAGAGGAAATAAAGTGGTCAGCCAGGATTGAATGACAATAATTACATAAGTATACTCATTTGTCACAACCATTTTGATAAGACACCAAACATCAACATGTAAAGTCACCCCTGAAGTACTAGGAAAAATGGACATCCCTGACTCTCCCTGATGGCTGACTGTTGCCCCATCGATCCTTTTCTCTCAATTTCTGACTTCCATGCATCCTTGTTTCTTATCACAGTGTGAAGATAAGAAAGAGTAAAATAATTAGAAATTTGTTGATGTTGTCTAGTTTATAGATTATTTGGTATTTTAGAAAACTTTTTTCCTTTTTTTTTTTTTTTTTGCAGCAGTGCCAAAATACTTTCACATAAAAGAGCTAGGGCCAGCCTATTGGAGCCTTGGGGAAAGCATTCCTCCCCGCCCCCCAGACCTATGGGTGTAACGCTGCTGCCCCAACAGACCCAGAGGGTGGGACATGGAGCCAAAGAGGATTATTCTCAAGACTTAAGATCTAAGTTGTCTCAGGATGGATTGTACCTTGACTCTCACCTATATATGATTTAATTAGTTTTGTATGAGACTTTGAGCTTTAGACTTTATAGTTGATGCTGGAAGGGGTTAAGACTCTGGGCTGTTGGGATGGAATGAATTTATTTTGTGTGTTAGAAGGACATAGATTTGGGGTGGGGGGCAGGAAGAGAATGCCGTGGACTGAGTTGTGTCTCCCAAATTCATATGTTGAATCGCTACTCCAAATATAATGATATTTGGAGATGAAGCTTTGGGGAAGTGATTAGGTTTAGATGAGATCGTAAGAGTGGGGTCCTTGGTGGCTCTTTAAGAGAAGAATGATTCTCTCTCTCCTTCTCTCTCTCTCTCCATGTGAATGCACCAAGAAAAGGCCATGTGAGCACACAGTGAGAAGGCAGCCATCTGCAAGTCAGAAAGACAGTTCTCACCAGAACCTGACCCTCCTGGCACTTGATCTTGGACTTCCAGCCTTCAGAATGGTGAGAAAATAAATGTCTGTTTTTCATGGTACATTGTTTTGGCAGCCCAAGCTGAAGACAAATCCACACCAAGGACCCTGGCTTTTTCTCAAAAGTTTGTCATGGTCCCTGGTGATGTCCTCTAATTAAACCTTAATGCTTTACTTCCAAGTACCTATAGACTTTTGTAAACTCAGTATTACCTCCAATGCAAACCAGCTCCCCCTACTCAGGGCCCTAATTCTGTCAGTGACACTCCCATTATCCAAAATATCTGAGCTTGAGTATGTAGTTATGTTTACCTCGTCTCTCAGGAGACCCACAACTAATTCTCCCCTTCAAGTGTTCTATGTTCTGTCTTTCTGTACTGATATGAACAGAGGTCCAAAATATATTGTTGTATTTCATCAATTCTAAGAGGCACTACTATTTTATGTACCATTAAGGAAGTAAAGACACTGCGAATTCAGCTATGCTACAACGTTAATTGTAAAATGCATTCCAATTTACAGAGATGTAAAAATGTGAAAAATTTGCATCACAGAATCAGTAAAGCGAGACAAGTGGAAAAATCAAGAACACTGCTCTATATAAAGCATGATATCTATATCAATCAGATCTCAGCAGGAAATTGATGATCCACCAAAATTAGGATAATGTGAAGAGGGTTTATTTATAAAGCAGTTAATTACAAGATGCAGGTGGGTCATAGGGTAACGACAAGAAATAGTGTAGGAACCTGCATCTAGCACAAACAGGGCTGCTGCCACTCCTAGGAGCACAGTGGTGAGAAAACGGACCGTTAGCAAGATTAGGAAGGAGAGTAAATCATATAGAGCAGGTTGTATTGAGGGAAATTTCTTTGGTGGAGGGACATAGCAAGTTCAAAGTGCCCTTGTGAGGAGGGAGCAGAGAGATATATCTTACTGTATGACTTGCCTCCCTCCATCTGATCTTCTGCCAGAAACTTCCATTGGATGAACCCAATTGGAAGCCAGAGGGGAAGAGACCTTAGTGATGTAATCCATACAGTTCAGTCTGCTTAGGAAAAGAGCAGGGTAAAGTTGGATGGAAAATGGAAGGAAGATCTCTTGTAGTTACCATTATGTGTGCAATGAAAAGAAAACATACATGTTTGCATACAAACACATTTACTTTTTTTGGTCTATAGAGAAACAAAACTATTAATAGTGATTATACAGGGGACATGGGATTCAGGGGACTGGGAATGGGAACTTTTCATATCTTACCCTTCTGGGCTATGTGAGGAATTTATAATAAATGCTTATTGCTTTTATAATAAAAACTAACAAAAGGTACACCTATACTAACCTTTCTCTCCATTTTTACTACCATGACTCTAGTCTAGAAGTTAATGTCCTCATATCACAGTTTTAAACATTGTCTCTCATCTGGAACCATCATCTGAAAGTTTCTTTTTTTCTAATTAATCTTGAATATGAGTGCCAGAAGTTTGTTTACTCATTCGCTCATTAATTAAAAATGTTATTATTATTGAGCAGCTAGTATATGCTGGGTATTATTCTAGAAGCAGAGGATCCTCCAGTGAAGTAAAGAGAGACTCATTCTCTGTGTCATACAGACCAGTTAGAAAGATGGATGTTACTTTTTTCAAATCACATGAGCAAACATACAATTTTAAGTTTGATGATGACAAGGGAAATATTTCAGAGGGAGTAACAATGGAGCTAAAATCTGAAAGATGAGTAGGGGTTACTTAGGAAAGTTGGGGAGGGAATATTTTTCCAGGTAGGGGGAATAACATATACACTTCTCTGTGGTGTAAGTAAGTGTACCCGGCACTTTTTTTTTTTTTAAAAGGAAAGCTGTGTGAGTTAAGCATTGACTTGACACAAAGCTTCTGGAGAGTTTTGTGTGTGATGGGGTGAAGAGACAGTTCACGTTGGCAATTCCAAGGATTTTTCTGTTTATCTCAAAATCAATGGGCACCCTTTGAAATATTTTTCTTAAACCTGAATTTCATTGTAGCAGTGGTTCAGCATAGGCTCCCCAAATCTTTCTTTTTTTTTTTAATTAAATTTATTGGGGTGACAATTGTTAGTAAAATTACATAGATTTCAGGTGTACAATTTTGTATTACATCATCTATATATCACATTGTGTGTTCAGCACCCAGTTCTCTTTCCATCACCATATATTTGATCCCCTTTACCCTTATCTACCACCTCCCTCCCCCCTTACACTCTGGTAACCACTAAACTGTTGTCTGTGTCTATGAGTTTTTGTTTCTTCATTTATTTGTCTTGTTCTTTAGTTGTTTTCAGTTTTATATATCACATATCAGTGAAATCATATGGTTCTCTGCTTTTTCTGTCTGACTTATTTTGCTTAGCAAGATAATCTCAAGATCCATCCATATTGTCGCAAATGGCACTATTTCATCTTTTCTTATGGCAGAATAGTATTCCATTGTGTGTATATATACCACAACTTCTTTATCCAATCATTTATCGAAAGACAATTTAGTTGTTTCCATATCTTGGCCACCGTAAATAAAGCTGCAGTGAACATTGGAGCACATATGTCTTTATAGATAAATGTTTTTAGATTTTTTGGGTATATACCCAGGAGAAGGATTGCTGGGTCATATGGTAATTCTATTCTTAGTTTTTTGAGGAACCTCCACACTGCCTTCCATAGCGGCTGCACCAGTCTGCATTCCCACCAACAGTGTATGAGGGTTCCTTTTTTTCCACAGCCTCTCCAACACTTGTTACTATTAGTAGACAGGAATTTTGTTGTATATAACTACCATGTTTCCCCAAAAATAAGACTTAGCCAGACCATCAGCTCTAATGCATCTTTTGGAGCAAAAATTAGCATAAGACCCGGTCTTATTTTAATATAATATAACATGTTATATTATAATATAATGTATAATATTATAATACGTAATGTATAATATATAATATATAAAATAAGACCAGGTGTAATATAATAATATAATTTAATATAATATAAGACTGGGTATAATATAATATAATATAATATAATACCCAGTCTTATATAAGATAATATAAGACCAGGTATAGTATGATATGATATAATATATAATGTAATATAATATAATATAAGACTGGGTCTTATATTAATTTTTGCTCCAAAAGACGCATTAGAACTGATGGTCTGGCTAGGTCTTATTTTCAGGGAAATGGGGTAACTTCTGCTTTACCTGGTTTAGGAAAAAGGAGAAGAATTTATTGTAAGGATAGTGGGATATCTTATAGAACGAGGGACTGTCTCTCTCTTCCTCTTGTCTTTGCTGCATTGTTTGCCTGCTCGATTCCTCAATCTGGATACAGAATTGCTCTTTCTGTTTTGCACAGCTCTTGGGTTTTACATCTGCTTTTTCCCAGAGTCCAGTCGTGCTGAGACTGAAATTTCATAATTCTAGTTCAGATTCATGAGAGAGAGGTTCTCAGTTTTGGTTCTGGCACCCAAATCTTGGACACATATATGGTAAAAGAAGATGGGGTGATAATGTGGAAACATGGCTTCTCCTTCTGTAACCTTGTATACTGGAGAAGGGAGTGAGGGGTAGAGAGAAGGGGCAATTTTCAGAATACAAGAGATTTGGGGAATGCTTTGTCAGATACATATGTGTCTACTATACTAATATGGCCACTTCTTTAAATGTTAGGGAATTGGGTTCTAGAGGACAGGAATTCACTAAGATGATAGAGTGAAGCCCAGTGGTCTCTTAGTCTTCCTGTCTGTGTTTATTCCTTTTGTTCCCCTCACCTGAAATTCCTTTTATATTCTTCACTGTGACTTTAAGAGAGGCAGTCCTTTTAACATGAGGGGATCTTTTTTCCCTTCTCTGAAGTTTTACAAGCCTTAAAATTTGTATCACATAATTTAGCATACCGCCAGAGTCAGGTGCCATAGATTTATTTTCTAGGTCTTTTGTTGACTGTTCTCTTTGGTCACACTTGCTATCTCAACTTTAACCTCCTCCATTTCCATATAATCTTGTAACATGCTGCAATCTGCAAGAGTAAGACTGATTGTTTTTATTTATTTTATTTTTTAATTAATTTTATTGGGGTGACAATGGTTAGTAAAGTTAGTAAAGTTACATAGGTTTCAGGTGTACAATTCTGTAACACATCATCTATATATCACATTGTGTGCTTACCATCCAGAGACAGTTTTCCTGTAAGACTGATTTGTATAATGTTTATTGGTTGCATCGTAGCTTGACTGATTCCAAATGATACTGTTGTACCTTAATTTTACTAGTAACATGTAAATTATATTTCAAGACACATAGTTTCAGTGAATTTGTGTGGACAATACAAACATTTTTGGAGTTAGATACTTCTGGTTCTAGTCTCTATTGCCTGTGAGATCTTGTGCAAGTCAGTTGGCCTCTCTACCGTCCCTCTATCATCACCTATTTCAAATGATTATTTTGAGAGACTGAAAAAAAATTCATTTTATTCCTTCATTCAACAAATATTTAAGTGCCAACTATGAACTAGGTACTCTAAATCCCAGGAATGATGCAACAAACAAAAAGAGGCAAAAGTCCCTGACTTCATGTTCTTTGCACATAACTTGGTCCATAATACAATCTCAACAAGCAAAGTTTTCTTATTCCCCTCCAGAAAGGTTGTCTGTAGCAACATAACCTTATTTCTTATGATTTTGAAGAACAGACCCTTTACAAACACGGGGTTCTTGGCCTGTTTTGGATCTTAATCACCTTTTCATTATATTTCATGTATATAAACTATACTCACATGCATGGGATGTCATATAGGTGTCATACATCTTCCCATATATATGTATTTTTTTAAAGGTCTTGCTCTGGTCATTCTTTTTCTTTTTTTTAAAGATTTTTATTGGGGAAGGGGAACAGGACTTTATTGGGGAACAGTGTGTACTTCCAGGACTTTTTTCCAAGTCAAGTTGTTGTCTTTTCAATCTTAGTTGTGGAGGGTGCTGTTCAACTTCAAGTTGTTGTTCTTTCAGTCTTAGTTGTGGAAGGTGCAGCTCAACTCCAGGTCCAGTTGCCCGTTGCTAGTTGCAGGGGGCACGGCCCACCATCCCTTGCGGGAGTCGAACCAGCAACCCTGTGGTTGAGAGGGCATGTTCCAACCAACTGAGCTATCCAGGAGCTCAGCGGCAGCTCAGCTCAAGGTGCCGTGTTCAATCTTAGTTGCAGGGGGCAGAGCCCACCATCCATTGCGGGACTCGAGGAGTTGAACTGGCAACCTTGTGGTTGAGAGCCCACTGGCCCATGTGGGAATCGAACCGGCAGCCTTCGGAATTAAGAGCACGGAGCTCTAACCGCCCGAGCCACCGGGCCGGCCCTCTTACCATATATTTAGCATTTATTTTCTTACAATTAACTTTGATTTCACAAATGATATGTTTTTGTTGAAGAAATTTTAAAATGCAAAACATATTAAAGAGGAAAATCAAATGTATCTATTGTCTCACTATGAACACACACTACTTTATAAAAAGATACCAGTCCTGGCATTTAGTGTATTTTCTCATCATCGTTTGAATTGCATCCATATTGGGCTCCATATTATCACTGCCCACTCTCTACTCTGCCGGTTTTAAAATGCCATTAACATTTCTTACATACTTAGGTTTCGGTAATGGAAGTATGACTGACTCTATGTCTGCACAAACACATTCTCACTGCATTGACCTGTCTCTGACTTCTTCATAATCAACAGCTCTTTGTTTTTATCTGATGTTTAGTATTTGAGATTTGAACAGATATTGACAATTTGATTAACATGAATATGCACACAAAGGATGAAACACAGATTCTTTTCTTTATAATGGGAAAGCAGGAAATGACTTCATGAAATGTAAGTCTAGCTTATTGACCATTTATTAATTAATGACTCGTAAATTGAGCCAAAATACTGGGTAATTTCAAATAAAAAATAGCATACTTGATAGTATGTGAGTAGAAGCATATAAGCTCATCCAACTCAAAACCAGTCTCATTTTGTTAACTTTCTATATTGAGTGTAGCTTACTTGGTTTTACCAGTTTTGGTACCCGCATCTTTTAACTCCTTATTCCCCAAATTGTCAAACATACAGAAAATTAAAATAAATAATACAATGAACCCTCATGTATCCATTAGCCAGTTTCAACAATTACCAACATTTTACCTTGTTGAGTTACCTAGTCTCCCCACTTTTTTTGTTGGAGTATTTTAGATTAAATACACACATCATATCGTTTAACTTACAAATACTTTCATATGTATCTCTAACTTATAAGGACATTTTTTGACATACCCATGATATCATTATCACATCTAACAAAATCAATAATTACTTAAAATCACCTAATACTCAGTCTATGTTTACATTCCCATGAATGTCTCAAAATGTCTCTGTATAGTTGGTATGCATTTGATTGATTTGTCTCTTCAATCTCATTTATTCTGAAATACTCCCCAACTCCCTTTTATCATACAATTGATTTATTAGAGAAAACAGGTAAATAGGTCCTTAGTCCTGTAGAATGGCTCACATTCTGAATTTAGCTGATATTTTGTGGTATGTTTAGCTTACATTTCCTGCAAACTATGAGTTAGATCTGGAGGCATGATTACATTCAGGTTAAATTGTATTTTATGTAAGAGTACTTCATATGCAGTTTTGTGTACGTTATCTTGCAAAAAAAGACAAATAATATCTGATTATCCCATTTTTAGTGATGTCAAGATTGATCCATGCCTTCAAGTATATCAGCCTCCAACATGCAGCCGCCATTAATATTTCATCTAATGGTTTTAACAACCATGAGGATAATGGCTTTGCTCCATTATGATATTTAGGGTTGCAAAAGTCTTCTTCCTAATGCCATCCTTCATATTACCTTTATTAATTAGAATTCTTCTATAAAAATTAAATGTCCCTCTTCAACTATTTGGATACCCTGAAGTATAGTTGTATAAGAAAGGCACAGTAAATGTTTACTTCTTTCCTTTTATCAATTTTCAGAGGAATGAGATGGTGTCTACAACCTCCAATGGTGGCCAATAAGTTATTGCATAGTATTATTATGAACTCAAAGACGTTTATGTATTTCATGTATATCAATCTAATGAACTTATTATCTTTCCTGATAATTAAGTTGTCCCAGCATGGCTCAATGGAAACCCATTAGAGTAGACTTCTGTGGACAACCGAGTCTTAACTCTAATAATCAGGTAGGGTCTGAAAAATTTAGGTATCAATATGTAATTGTACTCTAGGGGGTTTTTTGACTCAGGACTTTATGAAGATTACAAAAGTAGCACTTGAGAATGGCTAATGCCAAATTTTGAAATGACAAACCTAGGAGGCATAGAGGGTTCTCATTCACATTCCCTGGTTCTTCCTCCGTAAGGAATTGCTGAGAACCCTTAATCAGTATGGCCAAGGGAAGGATTATGCTTTCATATGGGCTCTAATCTGCAGATCTTATTGCTACTGTCCTGCTCATACTTAGTAATGTGGGTTTCAGAGACCTTATTACTAAGTCTGAATTTTTGCTTATGTACTGGCTCAGAACAGAGTTCTTATAATTTGAGTTTTTATCAGTTGTACAAAAGGCTTAATTCCATCTGTGAAACTATGCTACTGCAGTTCTGTTTTTCAATCCAGGATATTATGTAACTATATTTGCACTTTTTGGTGGCTCCACTGCTCTCTGTGTGACCAGAGTTCATCAGGTTTTTGCAATTGCAGACAATTTTTTTATCCTTTTGGTGGGAAAAAGTCACTTCTAATATGAGCTTGTTCTGAAGAGACTTTCCATGGGTTTTCTTGGAAATACAATGCCACAGCTTTCTGCCATCAATTATTTGTCATTACTTTAATCCATTTATGATCCATAAATGTGTAGATTGCAAGTTCGCAAAATCTTGTATCTTCATTTAGGCCATCTATATACATACAATATAGCTATGAAGTCAACTCACTTCATATATTGAACCCATTTCTAGTAAATTAAGCATTTTGTTTTTTTCTTTAACATGAAAATGGTCAAGACCAGGAGTTAAAAATGTAGGGCCCGT
This sequence comes from Rhinolophus sinicus, assembly GCF_036562045.2. Taxonomy (NCBI): domain Eukaryota; kingdom Metazoa; phylum Chordata; class Mammalia; order Chiroptera; family Rhinolophidae; genus Rhinolophus; species Rhinolophus sinicus. The sequence continues at coordinate 103,953,713 of NC_133768.1, read as the reverse complement.
GGGACAAATGCAGCCCACCACCTGATTTTGTAAATAAAGTTCTGTTGGAACACTGTCATGTTCATCCATTTACATATTATCTGTCGCTGTTTTGAATCTACAAGGGCAGAGTAGATTATTTGTGACAGAGAATGTATGGCCTGCAAAGCCGAAAATAATTTGCTCTCTGGACATTTGCAGAAAACGTTTTCGAAGCCCTGGTCAAGAATAATGAAATTTGCTCTGTGTGTATTCATAATGACACTTTTGTCAGGAAGCTGCTGTGGAAATATCACTCACTAATAAGGAAAAGAGAAATTATTTTCCTCAAATACGATTCTTGCAGTATTGGTTAGGAAGTAAAGAGATTTTTTTTTTCTGTTTTATTTACTGTTCTATCCCCATCTAGTAGTAGGAGATCAAGATATATTTGTTGAATGGATGAATACATGGGTTGATTATAGTCTAATGTCTAGTGATTAACCAACCACAAGAAACCTACATTAAATTCACATTTCTATAACTGTAGTGATTGTATGACTATTATGGGAAGACTACAAAGTTGATCACAAACTAAGCAGCCAAACATACATTAATATTTCATACACAACTCTTTGAGATAGTCCTTATTAAATACTAACTTGCTTATAATGAAGAACAGTTGAGATTAGGTATCCATTTTCCTTGTTTGTGATGAAAAGTGACTTTCTGAAATATACTACTTTCATCTCTAATCATGAATAATAAGGGGTCTACATTCTATAATCCATTTTTTACTGTGAACTCTAAAAGAGTTCATGAATTGATTCCCATTCATTCTGTTTGACAGATATTACAGTTAATAAGGTTGGTGGTTATGTTGAGATCCCTAGGATTTATTTTTTTATATAAAGAACCTCACATAAGAACAAAGAATGATTCATTATTTGGCTCTGACAGTTCAGAGGATTTAGACCAATTCAAGGTTTTGAATCCTAGAACTTGGCTAGCTTAGCTCATTCAAAGTAGCATTTCTGAATTTTCCTTAGGAACCTTCCTACGAAGTTAATTATCAAGGGGAAAGTTTCATTTCCTGTGAAATTATCCTTTTTATCCCCACAATGAAAGATTTTGAAAACGTTGTTTCACATATTTTGTCTAATACACCTTTGTTCAATTCAGTCGTCCTGCACTTCCTGTGAGAATTCCTCAGTTTTCAGTGAAATGTGAGGCATATATTAATTGCTTGCCTGATGAAAGTTGTGTTTACTTCATGGGTCAGTCCACCATTTTTAGGCAAAAGAGCCTTTGGAAATCTTCCCATGGTATGTCTCCAATAATTTTTGCACTATGTTTAACAGATGCCACTCAAATCTGATCCTATAAGTGGTCTGTGATTGGCTTCCAGTTGTGGAGGCCTTTGATCAGCTTGACGCCTTGCCCTCTACTTAAATGGCTCATCTCCTTTAAGAAATGTTTCTGTATCTTTGAAAGTCTTTTCAGTGCCTATTAATTTGCAAACAGGTATTGTTATAGACCTCAATATTTAGCCACTGTGAAGTTCCCACTTCTGATATGTAAAATATAGAATGTGGAGATTAAGAGTGCACAGGTTTTGAAGATTTGTGACATTAGGCTAGTCATTTAACCTCCTTAAGTCTCAGTTTCCTCACCTATAAAATAGGGAGGGTATGACAATAGTAACACACTCACAAGGTAGGTAAGGAGATTAAATAAGTTAGTACAAGTTTAAAAAAATCACGTGGCACATTTCTTGGCACACAGAAATCACTTGATAAGCATTGGCTATTATTATTGCCATGCTACCCAAATATCTATTAGCTAATAGTCTGCCTATCTATACATGAACAATAATCTCAGTCCTCTCACCCAAAGTGTACCTCATCTTTTTCTGGAAGTTCTTAAATATGGATGTCTCACATGTGATCACAACCAAGTCTAACTATCTGGCAGCTGTAGTCACTGTATAGCATTCACCTTGATCTTGCTTTGTTATTCTGTTTCCTACTTGTTCACATCCACTGCTAAAAAAGTCTCCTAGGGAAATTCACTGACGACACTACCTTCCATGGTCACATCTATGTCCATATCAAGGGTTATCATCTCAGGAAACTCCCATAGAATGAAATTCACAAGGTGCCCAAGTGTTGCTGGGTCCTATGCTGGGTACTCTGTGGGTGCAATCAACTCTGAGATATATTTTTTTGCCTGGTCCCCAGAGGAATTCTACTTGTGCCCAGATTCTCACAAATTACCTGTTGAATTATTGCTTTATAGCAATGATTTGTATTTACAGCTCAGAGTAGTCTAAGTATCTGCATGTTAAATGCTGTCTTGTGAAATGTGCTATGGCAGCTCAACAGTTTGCTCTTGTTGCTGAGTTTCTTGTTCATATTTTATAGATATGCTCCATTAGAAGGCAAGTTCTATTTCACTTTTATTGTAGTGGAGAGGTAGAACAAGAATGAGGACTATGTTACTTGTGAGGACACCTATCTCTCAGGGAGAAGCTGGAGGAAGTTTATTATCCTGAATTTGCTGGATGGAGATCAGCATATGTCCAGAGTATATCTCTTCAACACACATAGATGGTGGGTAAGAATTAACGTTGATCACTGTCTGCCTCCAGACCTACAAGAAGCCATGCTGACACGAGCTGGACTTGAGAAAGCCTGATAACTGAGTTGAACTAATCCATTTATATTACAATTGAGAGAGCTCTTCCCCTCCTACTCACTATGTCTCACTAGTTACTGACTCATTACTGCCTATAAGTCTCTGGCAGCTTGATATGTAGAGATGCTGAAGGAATGCATTCCAATTGACGAATGAGCAGGGACTATTTATGCCCACAAATGAGTAGGCAGTATAATTGCTTCACCTTTAAGGAGAATCAGCAGTGTGGAGAAGGGGGATTATACTAAACATTCAGTACAGAATTGAAACAGATTTAGTGAAGAAAGATGGGACACATTAAGGTAAATATTAGTTAGAATTGAAATGGTGCCACAAAAGTATAAACATAAAGATTTCTTGAATAAATGATTGCTAAAATTCCAAATTCAGTAAGAATCGGGGTAAAATAATAAATATAGTTGGTCTACAAGATCAACTGAAAGAAATATTCTGCAATACAGAACAAAAGTATAAAAAACATGAGTGAATAATGAGGGAAAAGATAACATAGATAGAAGACAGAGCCAGGTAGTCTAATATGTAATAATAGGAATGATATAAGGAGATGAAAGAACTGATGGAGGAGAAGCCATAGAAGAAAGATATCCTTAAGCTGAACAAAAGCTTAAATTAATCAGGTCAAAGGGGCACAGAAACAACCAGCAGAGTGAAAGAAAACCAACAAACATTTAGTGAGATTTCTGAACTTCAAAAATAAAGAAAATACATTTTAAAAGTAATGCGTAAATTATGAGGTATTTCAAACTTATGGAAAATAACATAACGTATTTACTCAGTCTACATTGAACAAATGTTAACATTTTGCTTTATGCTTCAAATATTTTTAAAACTAATACGTAAGTTTCATATAACTAAAACTCCTCTCACCATCCTTCTTCTCTCTCTCGCCCTCAGCAGATATAAACACTTTCCTGAGTTGACATGCATCTTTTCCATTTATTTAAAAAAATATTTTTACTACATATGTGGGTATTTATCAGTAATACAGAGTATTGTTTCATATTTTTAAATGGACAAAAATATCATACAATATCACATATTACATTGTTTCTTATTTTTTAACTTAATATGTTTTAAAGGATTTGTCCAGCTTAAAGTATAGCTAGATGATAGATAGATAAATGATTGATAGATAGCTAGATAGATAGATAGAGATCTAGTTCATTCTTTTTAACTGTAATCAACTGTGGATACCCTTTATGGCAAGGTCTTATTGTAGAATATTTACAACCATTAAATGTTAATTTCTGAAATTAATATATAAATTTAATGTAATTATAATCAAGATCCCAACAGATTTATTTTCGGAAATTTATAAAGTAGTCTTAAACTTATATAATTATATATGCTCTAAAATAGCCAATAGAAAAGAGAAATAAAAATAATTGCTTTAATAGGTACAAGAACCTAACATAGAGTCTCCATAATGAAATAAATATAGTTTTGGTAAAGTGAAAAATAAGCTTTACTAGAATACACTAGGAATACAGAGATGTATAGTTTTATATATATATATATATATATATATATATATATATATATATATATATATCATGTTAAATATTACAGTTTTAGGTAGGTCAATTTTGTCAGAATATAATTAATTAACAGTCCTGGCACAATTGGCAATCCATATGGAAGATATTGGAAATGGAGTGCCATCTTATAGTACACCCAAAATAAATTCCAATGTATTAAATACATATGTAATTAATCCATAAAATTTTGTAAAAAAATAAATGAAATTAAATGTATAATTTGGGATCCATGGAAACTTCTTAACTAAGACTGGAAACTCAAAAACAAAAGATAAATATATTTGACAATACAATTAGAAATTTTGATTGCGACAACACCACAAACAAAATTCATAGACAAGTGATCGAAATGGAAACAAATATTTGAAAGTCTGTATTATACAGAGCGCTCTTACAAATTGATATGGAAAAGTAAATCCAAAAAGAAAATGGGGGAAAAAAAAGATTAATAGACATGTCACAAAAAAGCAAATCCATGTGGCCAACATATATATATGAAGAGATGATCAAATTTTACTTATAGTTACAAAGTCTAAATTAAAGTAACAAATAAATACCATTTTACACCCATTAGATGGATAATACTTTAAAAATTGCCTATTAATAGTGGAGATGTGACGCATTACAAATATTTTAGAAAGCAATCTGGTGATTTATATTATTTACATTTATTTATATTATTTATATGTCTCTTTTGACTCGACAATCCCACCAGCATATAAGGGCATAAGTAATGGGATGTTCATTTCAGTATTGTTCATAAAAAACTGAAAACAAAGTAAATGCCCATTAATAGAAGAATGATCAAATAAATTATATCCATATGATGGACTAGTTTACAGTCATTAAAAACACCGAAATAAAGCTATACGGGTTGTATCTTCTCACATAAATGTTTCTCATCAAAACTTTCCCCCTCTCCTGCCATTTACAAAGCAAAAATCATTTCAGCATAAATGAAGATAAATATGTGTGTGTGTGTGTGTGTGTGTGTGTGTGTTGGGAGGCAGGCAGATATGTTTTATAGTAGCAGCAACTAAACCTTGAATCTGAACTAAAGCTCTGGAATCTCACCTGTTGGGCCAGCCCAAGGGATTTGAGTGTGGTTCCTTGGTGGTTGTTGTATTCAATGAATTTTGAATTATTAGGTATAGTCATGGAATCCCATCAGATATTGTTAACAGCTATCTCACAGGGATAAGCGTTTCTGTAACCCATTGGGGAATTGGACTGACTGTCAGAAAATAACGTAGGAGCAGAGATCAGATTAACTTGGTAAGGAAAAGCACGAGTTACTTCTCAGGTATCCAGAATTATTAAGGGTTTCTCTGGGTATATTAGATGATGGCCTATAATGATGAGCTACATTTCAAATTCTGCCTGTTACTTTGGTGTAGGTTTCTAATGTTTTCCACCTGGACAGACTGATTTCAGGAGAGCCTCAATTGAGAATGACTGGGGAAGGCACCTAAGACAAACAGATTAAAACAATATGGGGGGGGGGGCGGTTGAGCAATTCAGAGGAGAGATACAAAGGTGTAGAATGGATGGACTACCTCCATGACCTATTTCTTTAGTTACTAGTGGATATCTTACAGCAGTAGGCCTTAACTATTTGCACTTAAAGTATATTTGTATTTGGGACTTTTCAGTTCTTTAGGAAAATTGTATTTCTTTTTATTTTAGCATGTTTGTATTCAAGTTCCTTTATTATAAGTGGTTAACAAGGCTTCTGGGCTAGTCCATATCACCATCCTGTTTTGGGGGCAGACTATTTTTAGAGCAGGCTAATTTCATATTGAAAATAGTATCATTTTCTAAGTGAATAACCAACCAATTCACAAGGTTGTTATGGGTTTCTCATTGCCCCAGAATTATAAGGAACTAAGTACACTCTACGTCTAAATTATGTACTTCAGGTCTTGGACAGTCACATAATAAGTATTTCAGATAATTAACATGTGAGAAAATATTCAACTTCACCAGTAATCCAATAACAAAACACAACAATTAAACAGTAATTGCATTACCCTTTTCATGTCTCATGCTTTTTATGTCTATTTGTTTCACACCAATTGTGTCTGCTATTGTCTGGCTGCTAACAAAAGTTAGCAGTGGGCATTTAAACAAAAATACCAGGTTTTAGGAATATAATATTGCTCAGGAAAACTTATGTGCTGGACGTATATTCTTTATTCCTAAATTTTCTGGATGTGAGCCTGTGCTATCATGCTTTGGAAAAGGGAGGCACATGCGAGATCGGAAGTTGGGTTATTCCAACTTTTGAGGTGGTAATAAAGGACTTAACACATTTCCAGTGGACATTAGTTACAGATGCTGACGGAGGAAATCCATCTCCACATATGCTCTTGCACTAAAGCCCTCTGACTAAGACCTAGAGGAGTAAGAAATTTGGAAGAGCAAACATTTCTAACTTTCATTTCTTTAGACTTTTAATTCAAGGAGATTTCATTTTTATTCTTTAATTTCTCCCTGGGAAAGATATAATTGAGGGGGTACAGAATGTTCAAACTTGGAACATCCTTCATGTTGTAATTATTTGGGCTAATTGCATAATCTCTGGTGAGCTATGTTAAACAATGCAGATGGGCATAATTTGAAATGGAAAATAGAATAAAGATAAAATACTCTGCCTAGGGTACAATGCAGTCTTGAAGTTAATTTTATTAATGTATTATTCTGACCCACTTTATAGTCTACTGAGGATAAAAATTTGAACTGTCTTCACAGCTGGTCCAGGAAGATCCATAAAATAGAAGTCGATACTAGGGATGTAGGGGTGAGCTACCTCATCAGGGTCGGAGCAGTAGTTCCCTAATATATTTCTAGTTTACTTTCCCAAAGGGAATGGCCACACCATATGCTTCATTACTAAGCTCAATGGGTTAAGACAGTGGTTCTCATCCCTAGCTGCACATTAGAATTATCTGGAGAGTGTTTAGAATACTTACGCTTTGCCCTAGACCAATTAAACCAGAGTTTCTGAGGTCAGGGTCTAGCATTATTAAAAAGCTCCTGGGTATTTCCAGTGTTCATTTGTCTTGGGTTAAGCTCCCCAGCAAACAGACTCTGTGACAGAGATTTGCATATAGGAAGTTTATTGGGAAATACTCTCAGCAACAACATCTATAAGACAGTGACCAAAGAAGGCTTAGGCAGATGAAGTTGGATTTCAGCAGTTGTAACAAAGGTCTCTGCCACAGTCAACTGTACAGGGAGTCTGGAGCTGGAGCCCTCCATATTTATCTCAAATTAAGGCAAAATAGCTGGACACCTTTGTACCCTCACATTCACCCAACTTTGCATTGTGGCTGCCCTCTGGGAATGAGTGTGACCTTGAGAATGGAAGCTCTTTTTCGCTGCATGGAATTTACAGGAAGCACTTAGCTCTAGCTAAGCCATCAGTAGCCAACACTACACGTGTAGTCAGATTCCAGAGCCCATAGCATTTCCCCAAGGGATGAAGATTTGAAGTTAACCTTTCTGGCCTCCCTCTAAAACTCATAGCTCAGGCATCCCCACCGGAGGAAGAGGGGTGTGTCTGATTGGTGAAAACGGGGAGGTCCTAATATCCAGTGGGCCATATTAATCAGTGATGAAGTCACCGGAGAAAACTCATGTCATAGGTATGTCGGCCCCTCCTTCTCTCACCCTAGGCATGGATGTCCTCTAAAAGTATATACTTTGCTTCCTGTCTGTCATGTGATAACACAGCCTACTACGGGACTTGATCCACACCCAGCAGCCATGATCTACCTTTTGTGCATGTATACAACTAGCTTTGTAAGTTTGTGTCAGGAAAAGGATAAGAGACTTTGAGGCATTGTCGAAGACGCGTTTAATTGCATTCAAGCTGCTGTATTGTGCCTCCATCCAAATTTGTAGCCTTGTAATATTTCTCAACTGCTTACAAACTAGAGGGAAAAAGAAAAAAAACAGTCTTCTTAAACCATTTCCTCAAAAATTTCAAGGAAGTGAAAAAATATACAGAAACAGACAAAAAGAAATACTTAAAATTTTAGTGAACAAATAGTCAAGACGATTTGGGGTGAAGAGCAATAAAGTGGAAAAAAAATTCTGCCTCATAAAATGATGAAGAAAAAAGATATAAAATATGTAGAAATTAGTTTTTATGGTATGTAGCCACAGAAATGAAAATAGGGAAAGGGAGGGGAGGAGCAAAAGGAGGGGAGAAGTAGGGGGACAATGCTGTATTCAATTATATACTTATAAATTATAAAATCTAACCTAATGGATAATTTTCTCAAAATATGTAAATGACTAAAAATTCTCAAAAGTTAGAAAATACTAATATATCAATAACTATGGAAGAAAGTTTAAAGTCAACAAAGAATTGACACAAAATGTTCTAGAATAGACAGTTTTGTGGGTGTTCATTTGTGCTTTGTTCTATAAAGTGTATGAAATCATGGAAAAATATATAAAACTCCTCAATTTATTTTAAAATAAAAACACAAGACTGATATCAAGTCCTTTTAAAATAAGCAAAAAAACCCAAAAACCTGGGGCCAGCCCGGTGGCTCAGGCGGTTGGAGCTCCATGCTCCTGGCTCCGAGGGCTGCCGGTTCAGTTCCCGCGTGGGCCAGTGGGCTCTCGAACACAAGGTTGCCAGTTCGGCTCCTCGAGTCCCGCAAGGGATGGTGGGCTCTGCCCCCTGCAACTAAGGTTGAACATGGCACCTTGAGCTGAGCTGCTGCTGAGCTCCCGGATGGCTCAGTTGGTTGGAATGCGTCCTCTCAACCACAAGGTTGCCGGTTCAACTCCCGCAAGGGATGGTGGGCTGTGCCCCCTGCAACTAGCAACGGCAACTGGACCTGGAGCTGAGCTGTGCCCTCCACAACTAAGACTGAAAGAACAACAACTTGAAGCTGAACAGCACCCTGCACAACTGAGATTGAAAGGACAACAACTTGACTTGGAGGAGGGGCCTGGAGGTGCACAGTGAAGTCCTGTTCCCCTTCCCCAATAAAATATTTTTAAAAAATAAACAAAAAAAACCCCAAAAAACCTTAGAGACCACTCTTAGAGTAGAATCCTAAATACAAAAGTAGGAGACATAAATCAGTAAGTAATAAGATAAAAAATATGTGACTGTTTAACAAAAGCCAGCATCATACTAAAACCATAAAAGTATCTACATTAATACCAGGAACAATATAACAATATCTTCTACCAATTCTAATATTTACTATTATTCTATAGATTTGTTTTATTTTACTTTTTAAATTAAATTTATTGGGGTGACAATGGTTAGTAAAATTACATAGGTTTCAAGTGTACAATTCTGTAATACATCATCTATACATCACATTGTGTGTTCACCACCCAGGGTCAGTTCTCCTTCCATCACCATATATTTGACCCCCTTTACCTTCTTCTACAATCCTCCCTCCCCTTTACCCTCTAGTAACCACTAAACTGTTGTCTGTGTAAGTTTTTGTTTGTTTCTTTGTCTCGTTCCTTTGTTGCCTTCATGTTTATATCGCATATATGAGTGAAGTCATATGGTTCTCAACTTTTTCTGTCTGACTTATTTCACTTAGCATAATAATCTCAAGATCCATCCATGTTGCAAATGGCAGTATTTAATCTTTTCTTATGGCAGAATACTATTCCATTGTGTATAATGTACTACATCTTCTTTATCCAATCATCTATCGAAGGACACTTCAGTTGTTTGCATGTCTTGGCGACAGTAAATAATGCTGCAATGAATATCGGAGTATATGTGTGTGTGCGTATATATATATATGTATGTATATATATATATATATATATATCTTTATGTTTATATATGTATGTATATATATACATATATATGCATAAACATTTATCCATAAAGATATCTTTATGGATAAATGTTTTCAGATTTGACCCAGTAATCCCTCTCCTGGGTATCTATTCTATAGATTAATCGTTGAAGAAAGATAGAAGTATAGGAAAAGAATAGATGAATTATGTTTTAAATTTTCAATTAAAGTTCACATGTAATATTAGTTTCAGGTGTACACCATGGTGATTAAACATTTATATAATTTATTAAATGATTGCCCTGATTAGTCTTGTACTCACTGGGCACTGTACATACTTATTACAATATTATTGACTGTATTTTCTATGCTGTACTTTACATCCCCTTGACAGCTTCAGAATTACCAATTTGTACTTCTTAGTCCCTTCACCTTTTTCACCCATCCTTCTAACGCCCTCCCCTCTGGCAACCATAAGTTTTTTTTTCTCTTTGTAAGTCTGTTTCTATTTTGTTTATTCATTTATTTTGTTCTTTGGATTCCATATATATGAGTGAAATTATATAGTATTTGTCTCTCTCCACTGGACTTATTTCACCTAGCATAATATCTTCCAGGTCCATTGCTGTTGCAAAGGGTAAGAGTTTATTCTTTTTTATAGCCAACTAATATTCCATTGTATTATACGTACCACCTCTTCTTTATCCAATCATCTGTTGATGGGCACTTGTGTTGTTCCCATATCTTGACTATTGTATATAACATTACAGTGAACATAGAGGTGCATATATCTTTTTGAATTAGTATTTTGAATTTTTTCAAATAAATACCCAGAAGTGGAATTACTGAGTCATAAGGTAGTTCTATTTTTAATTTTTTGAGATACCTCCATACTGTGTTCCATGGTGGCTGCACCAATTTGCCATCCCACCAATAGTGCACGAGGATTCCCATTTCTCCACATCCTCGCTAACACTTGTTGTTTGTCAATTTATTGATGATGGCCATTCTGATAAGTGTGAGGTATTAGCTCATTGTGGTTTTGATTTGCATTTCCCTGATTTTGAGCATCGTGTGACGTTGAGCATCGTGTCATATGTCTACTAGCCATGTGTATGTCTGTCCTCTTTGGAGAAATGTCTATTTTAGTCCTCTGCCCATTTTTAAATGTAATTATTTGTGGGTTTTGGTGCTGAGTTGTATGGGTTCCTTATAAATTTCAGATATTAACACCTTATCAGATGTATCATTGGCAAATATGTTCTCTTATTCAGTAGGATGCCTTTTCATTTTCTTGATGATTTCCTTTGCTGTTAAAAAACTTTTTTAGTTTGATGTAATACCATTTGTTTAACTTTTCCTTTGTTTCCCTTGCCCAAAGAGATACATCAGTAAAAATATTACTAAGGGTAATGTTTGAAAGTTTACTTCCTATATTTTTTCTAGGAGTTTTATGGTTTCAGGTTTTACATTTAAGTCTTTTTTTATTTATTTATTGGGGTGACAATTGTTAGTAAAATTACATAGATTTCAGGTGTACAATTCTGTATTACATCATCTATAAATCCCATTGTGTGTTCACCACCCAGAGTCAGTTCTCCTTCCATCACCATATATTTGATCCCTTTTACCCTCATCTCCCACCCCCCATCCCCCACCCCCCTTACCCTCTGGCAACCACTAAACTATTGTCTGTGTCTATGAGTTTTTCTTTCTCATTTGTTTGTCTTGTTCTTTTGTTGTTTTTGGTTTATATACCACATATCAGTGAAATCACATGGTTCTCTGCTTTTTCTGTCTGACTTATTTCGCTCAGCGTTACACTCTCAAGATCCATCCATGTTGTCACAAATGTTCCTATATCATCTTTTCTTACTGCTGAATATGTTCATTACAGCTTTGTTTACGGTGGCCAAGACATGGAAACAACCAAAATGTCCTTCGATAGATGAATGGATAAAGAAGTTGTGGTATATATACACAATGGAACATTTAAGTCTTTAACCCATTTTGAGTTTATTCTTATAGAAGGCATAAGAGAGTGGTCTACTTTCAATTTTTTTTTGCATGTATCTGTCCAGTTTTCCCAACACCATTTATTGAGTATACTGTCTTTACCTCAATGCAAATTCTTGCTTTTTTTTGGTCACAGATTAAGTGACCATATAGGCATGGGTTTATTTCTGGGCTCTCTATTCTGCTCCATTGATGTGTCTGTTTTTATGGCAGTACCATGCTGTTTTGATTATTATATCCGTGTTGTATAGTTTGATATCAGGTATTGTGATACCTCCAACTTTGCTCTTCTTTCTCAAGATTGCTTTGGCTATTCTGGGTCTTTTGTGGTTCTATATAAATTTTAGGACTATTTGTTATAGTTCTGTGAAAACTGCCATTGATATTTTGATAGAGATTTGCACTGAATCTATAGATTTCTATGGGTAGTATGGACGTTTTTACAAAGTTAATACTTCCTATCCATGAACATGGTATATGCTTCCGTTTCTTTCTTCTTCTATTTCTTTCTTCAATGTCTTATAATTTTCTGAATATAGGTCTTTTCCCTCCTTGGTTAAATATGTTTCTAGGTATTTTATTTATTTTTTTTTGATGCAATTGTAAATGGGGTTGATTTTTTCTTTATCTTTCTGGTAATTCATAATTTATGTATAAAAATGCAACCAATTTCTGAATATTAATTTTATATCCTAATATTTTACTCCTAATATTTAAATCCTAATATTTATAAATTCATTTCTCGGTTCTGATAGTTTTTTGGTGGAATCTTTACAGTTATTTCTATATAGTACAATGTCATCTGCAAATGACAGTTTTAGTTCTTCCTTTCCAATTTGGATGCATTTTATTTATTTATTTTTGTCTGATTGCTGTGACTAGGACCTATAATAATACGTTGAAGAAAAGTGATGAAAGTGGACATCCTTGTTTTGTTCTTGATCTTAAGGAAAACACTTTTACCTTGTCACCATTGAATATGATGTTAGCTATGGGTTTGTTATATATGGCCTTTATTATGTTGAGATATTGTTCCCTCTAGTCCCACTTTGCTGAGAGTTTTTATCATAAATAGATGCTGGATTTTGACAAGTGCTTTTTCTGCATCTATTGATATGATCCTATGGTTTTTATCCTTCATTTTGTTTATATGGTGTATCACATTAATTGATTTGCGGATATTGAATCAACTTGCATCCCAGAAATGAATCCTACTTGATCATGATGTATGATCTTTTTAATGTATAGCTGAATTCAGTTTGCTAATATTTTGTTGATGATATTTACATCTAGGTTCATCAGGGATATTGGCATATAGTTTCCCTTTTTTGTAATATCCTTGTCTGGTTTTAGAATCAGGGTAATGGTGGCCTCAAAAATAAGCTTGGGAGCCTTCCTTCCTCTTCAGTTTTTTGGAATAGTTTGAGAAGGATAGGTGTTAATTCTTCTTTGAATGTTTGGTAAAATTTACCTGTGAAGACATCTGGTTCAGGACTTTTGTTCACTGGGAGTTTTTTGATTACTAATTCAATTTTGTTAGTAATAATCATTTGGATTAGGTTTTCTGTTTCTTCTTGATTCAGTCTTGGCCTATTGTATGTTTCTAGGAATTTACCTGTTTCTTCCAGATTGTCTAATTTGTTGGCATATATTGTTGGTAGTATTTTCTTATAATCTTTTCTGTTTCTGTGGTGTCAGTTGTCATTTCTCCTTTTTCACTTCTGATTTATTTGGGTCTACTTTTTTTTTCTTGATGTGTCTGATTAAAGATTTATCGATTTTATTTATCTTTTCAAAGAACCCGCTCTTGGTTTCATTGATGTTTTGTGTTGTTGTTGTGTTTAGACTCTATTTTGTTTATTTCAGCTCTGATCTTTATTGTTTCCTTTCTTCTACTCACTTTGGGCTTCGTTTGCTGTTCTTTCACTAGTTCCTTTCATTGTAAGGTTAGCTATTGGCTACACTGTGACTTTGATTGGAGCATTTAATCCATTCACATTTAAAGTGATTATTGATAGGTACATAGTCATTGCCATTTTATTCATATATATGATATTCCCTCTCCCTTCTTTTCTTAAAGAAGTCCCTTTAACATTTCTTGTAAAACTGGTTTAGTGTTGATGAACTCCTTTAGTTCTTGCTTACCTGGGAAGCTTTTTGTCTCCTTAAATTTTAAATGATAGACTTGCTGGGTACAGTAGTCGTGGTTGTAGGTCCTTGCTTTACATCATTTGCAATATTTTCTGGCAATCCCTTCTGGCCTGCGAAGTTTCTGTTGAGAAATCCGCTGACAGTCTTATGGAGCTCCCTAGGAGATAACTAACTACCTTTCTCTTGCTGCTTTGAAGATTTTCTCTTTGTGTTTAACCTTTGGCATTTTCATTATGGTGTGTCTTCATATGGGCTTGTTTGGGTTCATCTTATTTGGGACTCTCTGTGCTTCCTCTCTTGTATGTCTATTTCTTTCATTACGTTAGGAAAGTTTTCAGTTTTTATTTCTTCAAATAGGTTCTGAATTCCTTGCTCTCTCTCTTTTACTTTTGGTACCCATATGATGTGAATGTTCTTATGCTTGATGTTGTCCCAGAGGTCTCTTCAATTATCCTCATTTAAATTTTTTTTTTCTTTTTGCTGTTTTGATTGGCTGTTTTCTGCTACCTTGTCTTCCAAATCACTGATTCAATCTTCTGCTTCATCTAATCTGCTATTGATTCCTTCTATTATATTCTTTTTTTAGTTATTGTGTTCTTTATTTTTGACTGATTCTTTTTCATGGTTTCTATGTCCTTCTTTATGGTTACTATCTTTTTAATGAAGTTCTCACTAAGTTCCTTGAGCATCTTTGTAACCATTGTTTTGAACTCTGTATCTGGTGGATTGCTTGCTTCCATTTTTAGTTCTTTTTCTGTAGTTTTTCCTTTTCTTTCATTTGGAACTTGTGTGTGTGTGTGTGTGTGTGTGTGTGTGTGTGTGTGTCCTCATTTGGCTGCCTCTCTGTATTTTTTCTATGCATTAGGTAGACCTGCTGTGTCTCCCAGTCTTGGCAGAGTAGCCTTATATATTAGGTGTCCTGTGGAGCCAGTGGTGCAGTCTCCCTGGTCACCTGTGCTGGGTGTTCCAGGAGTGTCCCTTGTGTGGGTTACGGGTACCTTTCTGTTGTAGTTAAGTCTTGATTGCTGTTGGCACATCACTGGATGGGATTGACCCTCAGACTGACTCGCACAACATACAAGTTGCTCGGTGGAGGCTGATCCCTCAGAGCAGGATTTGCTCTGTTGGGCTCTGGTGCCTACCAAGACCACACTTTTGGTGTGCCACTTGTGAGGCTAATGTGATAGTGCTCGATTGTTGTCCAAACCTGGTCACTGGGTTTGTTGGTTCTGAGGCCTCTTGGGAGTTTCTCTGTTGCAGACCAAGATTAGCCACTGCCTGTGAGTGTCCCAGGGCCTCAGGAGATACAAAATGATCTGCTGGTCGTTGCCTGTGGTGGATCTGGAGGTGAGTGATAGAGGCCATGCTGCAAACCAGGGGGTTGCCACCAGTACTGGGCCTGAGGCAGCTCAGCAAAAGGCCTATGTCACCCCAATGCCTGCTACCACCTGTCAGCCACCTATGAGGCTCAACTGCTGAAAGAGCTTTGGGCGTTATGCTGGATGAGGTAGAGTCTCGGGGAGTCACCAGGGTGGGGCAAGTGGTGTTCACTGGTTAATACAGATTCAGATGTGGTGCCAATGCTGAGTGTGGAACCAATCAGCAAAAGGCATAGAGCACACCGAGGCCAGCCACTACCTGCCTGGAGCTCACAGACCTCTGAGGGTTGTCCATGAAAGACTGTTGTGCAGGCCAGTGTTGGCTGCCTGCTGGCAAAAGAGACTCAGGTAGTGAGTGAGTTGGGTGACGTGTGTTTCAGGGAGTCACAATGGTGGAGTGAGCAGAGTTCACCAGGCCAATGCTGATTGAGATTTGGCTCCGTGTGTGTGTGTGGGGGGGGGGGGGGCAGGTTCATCACAGGAATGGTGGTCCCTGCCTCCCAGCTACCTGGAAAGAGGGCTCAACACACGGACAGTGGCACTGTCCTTCCAACTTTCACCCTGAAGCCACAAAACTCAATTTCTCCCTGTATGTTTCTGGCACCTCCCAAGTTACCATCCCTCTGCCAGAGCCCAGAGTGAGTGCCTGGGAGCAAAAGAACCTTTGCCTGGGCCCTTTAAGAGGATACCTGGGTTTCCAGCATTATTCTATCTCACACGGATGGAAGGAATCCCCACTGATTTTCACAGCCAGATGTTGTGGGGGCTCCTCTTCCTGTCCTAGGGATCCCAGTGTGGGGCTGGGACCCCTCGTCCTCAGGGGGAACCTCTGCAGCTAACATATCCCTTCCCATTCTCAACTGCCATATGTGGGTGTATGGCCAGCCCATTTCACATCTCCGCCCCTCCTACTAGTCTTGACATGGCTTCTTCTTTATATCCTTAGTTATAGGACTTCTGTTAAGCTAGTCTTCAGATAGTTCTGCCGGTTGATTTTTCTATAACTTTGTTGTAATTTTAATCTGGTCAAGGGAGGGGGTCAACACAGCATTTACCTACTCCACCATCTTTACCACCTCACAAGATGAATTATTGTTGATAAGTCATATAACTGTTCAGTGAAATGAAGATAACAAATTAAAAACAATAGTACTATAAAAATTAACGGAAATAATGAAAGCTCAGTAAAGAAACATACAAGTGAATATAAACAGCTTATTACACTAGTGAAACAAATAAAGCAAATGTAGTAATTATCCCCATTTTAATTAATTTGTTTAATAACCATCCAATTGAAGTCCCTTATAATTTTTTAATGTGACAAAATGATTCTAAAATCCATTTGGAAAAAAAACTCAAGAAATTTATAGAAAAGAAGAGTAATAAAGTGGCACTCAGTGTACAAGATAGTAAGGAATACAGTATAAATTATGTCACCTAAAATGTTGTGATAGTGTACAAGAGTCATGAAACAGGACATGCAGATAAGCAACTAATATTTGAAACCTCATATCTGTCTACATTTGTATATTCTTTATCTAGCTGTGTATCTGTACTGTTTAGGCTCTTATTATGTGCTAATTTGTTACTCTATTCATCAATTTTGTGTAATATTACAGTTGGTTAGGCTGTGGTAACAAATAACTCAGGTATATAGGAGCTCAAAATAATAGTTTGTTTCCTGTTTATAAAATAGTCTTGAGTAGAGATTCCAGTTTAGTGGTTGCTCTAGTCTGTATAAGTCATTTAGGGGCTCAGGCTGCCAAGGTTCTGCCTTTTTCAAAAAAGACCTAAGTGACTTCTAATGTTCCCATGGTTACCACCAACACAATCAGCCAGAGGCAGAAAGAGCACAGAGGAGCTTTAGGCCAGATCTAGAAGTTTCATATATCACTTCCTCATTTGCTTTTCTGGAGATATTAATAACTTATTCCCATGGTCATGCCTAACTGGAAGGGCAGCTGGAAAAAAGTAATCTAACTGTCAGAGTGAAGAAGGAGAAGGTGGGTTTTAATGGACAGCTAACAGCTTTTGCTACCCGTGTTATCTCTCTTTTAATCTGCAAGCAACATTATGATCCAATACTAGTATTATTATTCCCATTTTATATACAAGAAACTAAGGCACAAATAATTTAAGGACCATGTCCATAGTCATGTAGTTATTAAATGGCTGGCCTAGTAATCCAACCCAATTTACTAATTCCAGAGTCCATACACATCACTATTGCTATTACTATTACCACTACTATAACCACTAACATCAACACTACTACTGGTACTGCTCTACACAAACACACACACACACACACACACACACACACACAGATGAATTAAGATTGAGAGAAATACGATATTAAAGGTCAGAGAATTAATGCATAATTAATTAAACGGACTATTTGAAAATCATAAGTATGGATCACTGTCTTGTACTTTATAACAAAATCAGACAGCTCAAATAATTTAATGCAGAAAATCAAGCCATTTAAAACTAAAAGAACATATTAGTGACTATTGATCAGCTCTGTGAAATTTTTTAATGTAATATGAAGTAAATTTTAAGTATAGTATAGAATAAGTGGCAAAGGATAAGACCAGTATATTTGACTACATAAGGATTAAATATTTCATGTGCCCAAAATCAAAAGTATTAAAGGTAAACAACAAACTAGTAAAATATGTGCAACATAGTTAACAAATGGTAAATATATTTACTATTTAAGAAATCATGTAAATAAAAGCACTGGTAACCCACAAGAAAAAAAAATGCAAAGAACATGAAGTATTTATTTCACTATAGAGTTAGAATAGTGACAGAAATATAAATGTCTACTATGTATTTGAAAAGTGTTCAATACTGTTAGAAAACAAAGTAATGCAAATTAAACCAATGAGCTAGCTTTTATCCAATTGGGTATAGTTACTAAAAACACATTTAATCACAAATATTTAACAAACAACTACTATGGGTCAGGTAAGTTTTGAAATTTGGGGAATACCTTATTGACTGAGGCATGTGGGAGCCATGAATTTTTCTTTCAGTAAGGCAGATTTACACTAACAAAAACAAGACAATAAAAAAAGTGTTAGGTATATATTAACTGCTATGCATAAGAGTTAAAGTAGGATATCACCATATCTGGCTGACTTCTTAACATTGGGTGGTTAGCAAAGGCCTCTGAAGAGATGGTATTTAACTGGGGATCTGAAAAACAAGTCAGTCATGTAAAGACAGAAGAGAACTCCAGTAAGAAGGAAAGTTAGCTGGAAAGTTTGCATGGCCAGATTATGTAGGCTTGTAAGACACAGCAAGAAGTAGATTTTAGTTGAAGTGTCACGAGCTATCCTCTGAGGGTTTTAAGCAGGGGAGGGATGTTATCTGAATTGTTTTCAAAAATACCCTAGCTATTTTTTTGGAAAATTATTTATAGGAAAGAGCAAAATTGGAAGCAAGGAGACCAGTTAGGAAGCTTTGCAATAGTCCAAGTAAGAGAAGTTCATATGCCTGGAGCTAAAGAAGTAGCAACAAGGCCTGAGAGGAGGAAATGGATTTAAGAAAGACATATGTAGAAGATAAAATGGATTGGATGGTTGGTTGACTGAAAATCAAGGAAGCCAGTGGTAAATCTAGTTCTGGCCTTATTCTCCTGAATAACATTTAAAGCGGGGTTTTCCAAGCTTGGCTGCACTTTGCAATGCGAGGAGGAGCTTTTCAACAGGACATATTCTAGAACATCACTCCTGGATTTTCTGATTCAGTACTCCCGGGGTGCAAAACAGGTATCAGCATTTTAAATAAGCTCCAATGATAATCAGAATGCACGAGAATTGGAACTTTTGCTGTAGAATATTGCTCAATGTATAGTTAGTGATTTACTAACAGAAAAAAAATGGATACAGAGAAAAAACATCTTGGTTATGGTCCCATGGCTCGTGTTCCTGCAAGTATATTTAGTAGAGATCTGAACATTCCCTTGCATTGCTGTTCTGAGCAGATGTTCACTCCTCATTCATGAGAAATTAGGGTTTGAATATCCTGCACCTGTTGCCAAATCTTACCAATGGCAGATTCTCAACCTTTCTCTATACATCTATTAATACAGTTCATAATGATTTCTTTTATGTTTAGCATGTGTTTTTTCTGGCACAGATAGATGTCCTTGGTATAGCTCAACTTTCCACGTATACACATGATTATATTAGTTACCAGCAGATGTCCGGTACAATGGTTCTCCGCAGGAGAATTGTGTCCTGAGAATTAACCCATTTTGCTTTGAGAAATGTCTAGAATTTTATTTCCACTTACTAAAATCCCTGGGAAGAACCTGCATGTATAATGCACGCAGTGTAACCCAGATCACCAATCATGGAAAATATCGTATAAAAAACAAGCCTACGTTGATCCATTGACGGTGTTCCCCAAAGCGGTGTTTCACCACATGAAACACATTATCGCTTTAGGTAAGTTGAACTGACAAATCTGCTTTTCTCAGACTTTTTAGTAGATATGTACTTGCTTTTGTCTACTGTTCTCTGGTTTTGTCACTAGAAGTTTTCTCACTTGGTACCAACTGTGAGGATTAAGTAACCTCCCTCCAGCCACGAATGATGGATATGGAGATAATCACTCCACCTCAATTTTTTAAAAAAATAAACAATATAAAAACATCTTACCAATAATTTTAAGCTATATTGAATGATGATCAAAAATACATGTATTAAACTAACACTGCCAACACAAAAACATTCAGACTCCACCGGAGTCTTCTGTTGTCTCTATTAAGTTGCATTGTAACTACACTCTGGAAGCACGTATTCTGCTACCGTGTTTCCCCAAAAATAAGACCTAGCTGGACCATCAGCTCTAATGCATCTTTTGGAGCAAAACTTAATTTAAGAACCAGTATTATATTATATTATACCCAGTCTTATGTTATATTAGAAAAAGACAGCGTCTTATATTAATTTTTGCTCCAAAAGACACATTAGAGCTGATGGTCCAGCTAGGTCTTATTTTCGGGGAAACATGGTACCTTCCTTCACAGTCAGAAATCAGAGACCGTGTGCTCAGCTGGAGACCTACAGATTTCTAACAGTTTGATTGACAAATGAATTCACCACTGGATATGCAGGGCATTGTTCCCAAAAGAAGAGTTTAAAACCTCCTTGTCAGAAACCATAGCGATGGAAAACATATTAGTGGTTGCCAGTGGTTAGAGATGGTGGGCAGGGGCAAGAGAGTGATTGTGACTATCAAGGGGGAGCAGGAGAGAGATCTTTGTGGTGATGGAATAATTCTGTATCTTGACTGAGGTAGTGGTTTCATCAGTCTATATATGTGATCAAATGACATAGACCTGTATGCACACATTATATCAATGAATGTCTTGGTTTTGATATTATATTATGTATACAATGTAGCTATTGAGGGCAACAGGGTGAAAGACACAGAAGACCTATCTGTACTATCTTTATACCTTCCTGTAACTCTATAATCATTTCAAAATAAAAAATTAAAAAAAACTCTTTGTCAGAGTCACTCTCCATTGGAGAGCAAAAACCCCAAGCTGTGTGGAGCATGTTTCTTCTAGGACTGGCATTGTTGGATTTACCTGAACTTTGGTTACCACATACCAATGAATGTATGACTCTGCTCAGCTCCCTTTGCCTGGCATTTTATCAGTGCCTACAAGGTCTGACAATAAAGTTTGCGAACTCACCCTAGAAAAAGTGCTACATACCTCATTGCTGAATATCACTAAGGTCACCTTCGAAGTACTCCCCTTGGAAAGCTATGCACTGATGCCAGCACCTAGTCCACCCTTCAAAGCAATTTTGGAACTCTTTTTCTGGAATGGCCATCAGAGCTGTCGTCATATTACTCTTGATGTTCTGAATGTCCAAATGTCTTCCTTTCAATATTTCCTTTATCTTTGGGTAAAGAAAGAAGTCATTGGGGGCCAGATCAGGTGAGTAGGGAGGGTGTTCCAATACAGTTATTTGTTGACGGGCTAAAAACTCCCTCACAGACAGTGCTGTGTGAGCTGGTGCATTGTCGTGATGCAAGGGCCAATGAATTGTTGGTGAAAAGTTCAGGTCTTCTAACTTTTTCACACAGCCTTTTCAGCACTTCCAAACAGTAAACTTGGTTAACTGTTTGTCCATTTGGTGCAAATTCATAATGAATAATGCCTCTGATATCAAAAAAGGTTAGCAACCTCGTTGCAACAAGTTCGCAAACTTATTTGTCAGACTTCATAGCTTTCCCAATTCAGGCAAGATTTTTGTCTTTAATATTTTCTCTTGTTCAATCCACAGTACTTAGTAGTGCCTTGCATGTAGCCGGCATTTTGGTTGAATGAATAAAGGCAGGAAAGAGGGTGTTATCTATCCTACTGGAATTCTGAATTCCTTGAGGGCTGAAACAACAGATTCATCTATATTGGCAAAACGTCTAGCACAGTAGGCATTCAGTGACTTTCGTAAGGAGGAATAAATGGAATGTTATAAGATTAGTGAAAATTATTGGTATTAATGTTTTAAAGGCTCTTGCAATCCTCTGCTCAAAGGCACTTTTCATCATTTCCATCAACCTCACTTTTCTTTTTAAGATCTTTTATATTTTTTTGAACATAACTGAAGGCAACCTATTTTTAGCAAGGTAGTATACTTTTGTATGTATGCCTATAAAATGGTACAGTTTTCTAAGATAGAAAATACATTCAAAGCTGTTCTTGCAAATCACATCCTGCAGAGATTCTAGATGGTTGTGGCATCAGCGCTGCTACTTTTTAAAATAAATTAGTGTGGCACTTGGGATCCAGAAGAATGGCAGCCTAATAAGAGGTTGCTGAAAAGATGGGGAGAATGAGGAACCCCACCAGAAGGCCAATGAGATCCTGAGGCCGTGTCCATACCTTTCATACCTTACTGGCCCATTCACGGTTTTTGAATCTTCCAGAAAGCAGCCTGGGGGCGACCGGATGGCTCAGTTGGTTAGAGCGCAAGCTCTGAACAACAAGGTTATCGGTTCAATTCCCACATGGGCCAGTGAGCTGCGCCCTCCACAACTAGATTGAAAACAATGACTTGCCTTGGAGCTGATGGGCCCTGGAGAAACACACTGTTCCCCAACATTCCCCAGTAAAAAAGGAAAAGTTGAAAAACAAACAAACAAAAAAACCGAGCAGCCTGTGTGGGGATGCAGGGAGATAAAAAAGAGACAGACATGGCCAGTATCTGATTCAAGTTATACTTAATTTTCTGGACTTTCCCTCTCTTATTCATCCTCTTGTCCTGGGATTATTAGACAGGACCCCTTGGATACCAGTGACAGAAAACCTAACTCAAACAGGCCTTGAAAAAGGAGAAGTTTTTAGCTTGTGTAAAAAAAAGTCTTGAGTGGAACCTGAATGAGGAAGCAAAACAGTGTTATGCGAGCTTCATTCATCTCCTGCCTTAGCTCAGTCCTACCTCTGCTGTCTTCATTATCAGGCTTCTCATGCCGATCTGCAGAGTCTCCAGGCTCATGACTTTCCAAATTCAAGGTCAGTGGAAAAGAGAGTATTTCTCTTCCCAGTAAATTCTGTACCAGTCTAAGGATTCATTCTCATTGCTCTAGCTGAGGTCACACGTCCACTTATGAATGAATCACTGTGGCTAAGGGTATTCTGTCGATCAATTGGCCAGGCCTGGGTCTTGCATGCCACAACTGCCGTCAGTTCACTTTCAACTGAACTAAAGGAACAGAAAGTAGACTATCAACTCCCAAAGACACTGGGGGTGCCATTACTAGAAGAAAGAGGTAAGAGATGTTGTCGAGCCGAAACAATAAACATAAACTATATCCAGTACACTGTGCTTGAGGCCCACTTGAATCGACTGCTTGCAATTTCCCTGTGTGCTTCGTTCCACTTTTGAGCCATTGCTTCTACCATCCCTCCACATGTCTTCTTGTCAAAATACTATGTTCTTCATGGGAATGTCCAATTTAAATGTTCCTTTTTTTTTTTCAATCTTTTCCTTAATATTTGGTCAAATGAATTTCTCCCACTATCTTTGTTCCTACAGTACTTTGATCGTCTGCTCTGGCATCCATTATGTTATAATGACCTGAATTTGTGTCTTATCTCCCTAGGTAACCAGCATTGTGAGGTTAAGTGCTGAATCTGTTACAGCTTTACATTGCTCATAAAGTACCAAGGACTCTGCCGTACCCACAATATATTTTGCTGAATTATTGACTTGAAATTAATTTGAATAATTGATATTTTTTCCCATTTCAACATGATCTATCAATGGCCTGTGTTCAATCCTGCAAAACTGCTCTAGGGCAGGTACTTATTTTGTGAAGTTTTCCCACTTTTTCTCTGACTTCAAAAAAGGTATTTATACTTATTTTTATATAAAATCATCCATCGGTTGCTAACTCATCTACACTAAGATTGGGTTTGAGTGAGTTTCTGATTGTCTTGAAGCTGGAAGGCTTTGACCTTCCAATCTCATCACTTATATCCTTCATAGATTTTGTGTCAGAGACCCAACTCATTATGTATGGTATGGCTTTAACTATATAATCAGCCAGAATGAATAACAGCCATAATAGGGTCTTTATATTGCAAATTAAATTCGACATTTTACAATTCAGCAACAAAATCTGACTGGCATGAGAACTCTTCTGGCCTTTAAGAACAGTCGATGTTTAAAATGGGTACATTTAAACCTAGGGAAGCTGCAAAGACCAGTAGTTAATCCTACACAAGTGACATAATTGGGATGAAAATGGGAAAACATTCAGTTCAGTGTAATAAAGCTGTACTGAACACTTACTATCGCTTCATGTCCTTTGCTATGTATGGATGATAAACAAATGAATAGGACATGGTAAAAAGCTTCATGGTACAGGCCTATGCATGGAACCTTACAAAATAACGTGGTAAGGCTAGTAACAGAGTTCTTCAGACTACTCGAGGAAGATGGAGAAGGGGAACTTAACCCAGAGTAGGAACATAAGGTAAGAGTTTCTGAAAGTAGTTACTTATCTGGATGTTTCCAAATAACTCCAAGTTTGCATTGTGTAAAGACAGTTTGTGGTTTGGAGAGGTTCAAGAATTTGCTCAGGGTCACACATGGAAACTGTTTGGCATCCATACGAGGTTGGACAATTAAGTTTGCAAACTCATCCTCAAAAAAGTGCTACATACCTGTGGGGACAGAGCCCCAGAAAGTAGTTTACAGGCTCTCGGCCTCACGTGGAGGAGTGCTGGCTCGGGTAGTAGATGGCCGTCAGCTGTGGCTGATTGGCCGTCAGCTGTAGCCAGTTAGCCAATTAGCCGCTAATATAACTGCTGCGGCTACGGAGAAGGAGAGGAGAGAAGAATGGGGGCTAGCAAGAAGATGGCGGCTGGGCTGGCAAGCATGGATGGCGGTTTGCGGACAGTGTGGATCCAGCCTCCAGTGAGAGTATAGTGCCACCAGAGAGAATATAGTGGTATGACTCCCCTACCTATGGCTCCGTGGGTGTTCCTTTTTGGCCTTACCATATCCTGCGTTCTTGTATGGGGAGCGGGAGCAGAGACCGAGCAGGGTCTCCTGCATGACAATACCTAATTGCTGAATATCACTATGGTCACCTTCGAAGTACTCCCCTTGGGAAGCTATGCACTGATGCCAGTGCCTAGTCTATCCTTCAAAGCAATGTTGGAACTCTTTTTCTGGAATGGCCTTCAGAGCTGTCATCGTATTACCCTTGATGTCCTGAATGTCATCAAAATGTCTTCCTTTCAATATTTCCTTTATCTCTAGGTAAAGAAAGAAGTTATTGGGGGCCAGACCAAGTGAGTAGTGAGGGTGTTCCAATACAGTTATGTGTTTACTGGCTAAAAACTCCCTTACAGACAGTGCCGTGTGAGCTGGTACATTGTTGTGATGCAAGAGCCATGAGTTGTTGGCAGAACGTTTAGGTCGTCTACCTTTTCCACTCAGCCTATTCAGCACTTCCAAATGGAAAACTTTGTTAACTATTTATCCAGTTGGTACAAATTCATAATGAATAATCCCTCTGATATCAAAAAAGGTTAGCAACATCATTGCAACAAGTTCACGAACTTAATTGTCAGGCTTGCATTTCCAGTCAGTCTCAATTGACCCTATTGAATGTTACTTCTCACACCTGGAGTTAATGAACCACAAAAAGCGCAGAATCTTTCTATACCATAATACATTTAAGAGCAAATATCTTTAGAGTAAAATAACTAATAAACTTGAAAACTATCTTATTTGTAAACTGAGGTGAGTTCCACACCTACCATATCAATGGAAAAATGGGTATGTATTAAACTGTGTCGATGCCAAGTGTCAAAATCTGGCAGAGTGCATGCAAAGAATAAAGTTCCCAAGTTGTGGTCCCTTGACTTTGGAGGCAAAAGTTAGAATAAAATGTATATACACACCTGTATGCCACTTTGACTTAGTAAACAAATGCGATATTTTATTTTCTCCAACTTTCATTTAAAATGTTAGCAAGCTCCCCATTACAAATAAAATGAGCTGAAGTTGACTTGAAAGGCTTGTACATTCCAGTGCTCCATAAAGACGACCAACCTCAATCCGTCAAGCTAAACATAGGTACTGCATATTCAAGATGATTATGTATCTTCGTGGGTAATTTTCAAGCATATATGAGAGAGATGATATTAATAATAAACCAAGCCAAAGAATTGTTTAGTTTTCAGTGAAAACAAAATTATATCATTTAGAGTTGTCAGTCCAAATGTCTTGGTTTCTTTAGTAGTTATTTCTCCCTTGAAGTATCCTCTGGGATTTTATTGACTTATACAACTATTTTGTAGGACTCAATATATACAGTTTCGTAGAGATAGAAAACCTTTTCAACTAATGAAACTGTACATTTTATGATTATATATGTTCAATCTAGCAAAAGGAAAACATAAATACAGCTTAAAACTACAACAACAACAAAAATGTGTTCCCTTATTTCAGAGTTTACACCAGCCTTCTATGCAATGAAACACCTTAAATATGTTTGTTTGTTTGTTTGTTTGTTTGTTTTTTACTGAATGCTCTCTCCCCATCTCCTATACATTTACTGCCCATTTCCACTTGGGTGGGTATTTCACAAGGACAATATATTAAAATCCAATCTTGCCCATAAACTCATCTCTCCTGTGTTTCCAATTCCGTATGTGACACTACCATTGACCCATTCACTTAGGATTAATATTTATGAGTCATCCTTAGTATTTTCCTCTGTTTTACATCCATACCCTGTTCATTACATCTGATTAATATCCCTAAGTACACTATTACTGCCTTATTTTAGACAGTTATTCTATCTCACCTGAACTGTTATAATAGTCACCAAGTTTATCTCTTGGTTAATCTTACCCTTAGAAGCCCTCTTACTCTCACAAAATCTAGATTTGTTCATGTCACTCCCAATGGTCCCACACTGCCTCCAGGAAAAAGTTCCAAACTCTTTTTTTTTTTTTCCCCCCAAACTCTTTAGGATGGCATTTAAGGCACTTCACGATCTGGCCCCAGCCTCACACTGGTATCAAAAAGAAGGCGTATTAAAAAATACATATTCGGGCCGGCCCGGTGGCTCAGGCGGTTGGAGCTCCATGCTCCTAACTCTGCCAGTTCGATTCCCAAATGGGCCAGTGGGCTCTCAACCACAAGGTTGCCAGTTCAATTCCTCGAGTCCCGCAAGGGATGGTGGGCCGTGCCCCCTGCAACTAGCAACGGCAACTGGACCTGGAGCTGATCTGCGCCCTCCACAACTAAGACTGAAATGACAACACCTTGACTTGGAAAAAAGTCCTGGAAGTACACACTGTTCCCCAATAAAGTCCTGTTCCCCTTCCCCAATAAAATCTTAAAAAAAAAAAAATACATATCCACGTTCACAATTGCACTGAGGCTTCCCCCTTCAACTAATTCTCTATGTTTCTCCTTCCTGTTCGAGGCAAACTTCTCCAGAGTCACCTATGTTTGCTCTCTTCATTACCTCATGATCTATTTGCTTCTTAAACCACTCCAGTCTGCTCCTATTTCTCCATTAATGTTTCCACAAAACGTCTTACTCTGTGTTTCCCAATGGCTTCCATCTTTGTCCAGTTCATAGTTTTAGTTTCTTTTCACTAGACAGCTCTATTACATATGACAGAATGGACTACTCTGTCATAGACACTCCTTGGATTCGGAGAAACTACCTATTTCTGGTTCTCCTCCTACCTTAATAGCTGCTCTTTTTAAATTCTCCATTGCAGACTCATTATCTGTTAGCTGGCCCTTCAATGTTGCAGTTCCCCCGAGGTCTCCTTGTGCCTCTTCACTTCTCGCTGTTTCCTTAGGCAATCTCATATGCTCCCTGAGTTCAGTTATAAGCAGATGACTCACAATATTGTATCTCTCTAGCACAGATCTTTTCTCTGGGCTCCAAAACCATATATTCAACTGTCTGCTTGACACATATACTTGAATAGAGAATAGGCACCTAAAATCAGCACATCCAAAACTGGACTTCTTATTACGAATCTCTACCAAACAGCTCCTTCATCACTATTTCTTAGCTCGGTGAATGGTACTAAGTATCTAGCCAATATCACTAGTCAAAAATCTGGGCAACATCCATGACTTCCTCTTTCTGACCTCTTACGTCCAAATAATTGCTAAGTCCTGACAATATGAACTCGTAAATACTGACCTAACATTTCCTGTCCACTATATACATACAACCATTGTCCTTATTTTCTCTTGCTTAGACCAGCACAATTGTCTTCTAACATCTCCTTGCCTTCATCATTTATTTCTTATGTTAATTTATTCTCTGTCTTATAGCAGATATAGTGCTTTTTTTCTCCCTTGGCTTCTGAGATACCATTCTCTTTCGGTACCGTTTTTGATTTTTACTTCTCAGCTCCTTTGTCAACTCCCTTCAATCTCCTCATCAGTTAAATGCGGTGTTCCTTAGTGTCCTGTTTGAAGCCTCTCTTTGAAATATGAGAGATCATATTTCACTCTCTCCTCGGGTGTGCTCCTCTCTCTCATGGCTTCCAATAACAACTAGACATTTTAACTATCACAATCATATCTGCGGGCCAGTTTTCTCTCCCGAGATGTACTTGAATTTTATTCTGGACTTCTCTGCCTGTATGTCCCCCCAAAACTGAGCAAATCTGGTCCTCTTCCCATCTCTCTTGGCTATTGATGTCATTCTGACTATAGTATTATTTTCCTTTCTTTTCTGACAGGTGATGGTCTATTTACCTTTAAAATCCAAATAGCATGTTGTCTTCTAAACTCCTCTTTACCTAATGTTTTCCTTGTTCTCTGTCTAGTTTGGCTATGGTTAAATTTATTTTCATTTTAAGAAGTTTTTTGGTCTTTAATGACAGACACTTATTTCTCACTGGCTGAAATAAACAAGATTTATTCTAAGGCTCATGTAACCATGGAAATGGCAATGGTTCGAATGGCCTCAAGGACAACTGGAACAATGAACTCCAATATCACCTGGATTCTCTTTATGTTTCTCATCTCTACTCTTTCTGTATTGGTTTTATTCACACAACCTGATTTTCTCCACAATGTAGAAAACACACTTACCAGCAGTTCTTATGCATCACATTTCTGTACCATACTCAGAAGGGGACTGCATCAGTTTTCCTCAGCTGTGTTTTTAAAAAAATCAAGTTAGGATTCTGTTGGTCTAATCTTGAATTACGTTCCCACTTTGGATCAATGACATGGAGTGGTGGAGTCGGGTTATTAACATTTGCCCCACTTTGGTCAACTGGTACAAAACCAATCAACCATGACCAAGGAGAAAGGGATATGCAAAGAGAGGCTTCACTAGGACCTTCTGGTTTAAATGGAGGTGTATGGGATTTGGGGGAGAATTTTCCATGAGGAAACGTAAGAGTCCTGGAACACAAAATAGCTTTCTAGTAATCTTACGTAGTTCTTGAAGGTTAGTCGTGTGTGTGTGTGTGTGTGTGTGTGTGTGTGTGTGTCAGACAGAGACAGATGAGAATGTCGCGAGTGCACTAATTTAATGAAACGCATATAGGTGCTATTTCTTTTCTTTATTTTAAATTTTTTTCTTAAGTTTTAAAGTAGTGATCTGTCTTCTAAAAGTTTCTAGTAATTTTCTTTTCCTTCATGGATAAAGGAGTTACTATTAAAGAAAACTCCCCTTTGTTCTGAAAAATGAAAACTCCAGGCCCTTTATTGTGTACCTGTTAACGGTTCTCAGTGGAGGTATAAAAGATCAATTAAACTGAGCAGATGCTTGCGTTCGGCGTGCTGATGAAGTCATACTCCTCTTCTTTACCTCTGGGCTTGAAAACTGTTGGGATAGGGTTAGGTACATTTTGATAGAATGGAGATTCAACCAAAAATTGCAGTTGCAACAAATTGAGCTAAGGATAAGACTCAACTGCTGCTTTCAGTTTTGTGGTAGTGTTTTGGCTACCATGGTGATTCCTATGGCAAATGGAACTCTAGAAAAATCTGAGGCCGCTCAAAGGGGCAGCTTAGAGCTCCCTTGGTGTTGGCCATTGGGTAGATTGCCCTCTCTGGATATATTCACATTCCTGTTTTCTACTGACCCATGACATCCTGGTGACTGAGAAGAACTACATCCAGTAGTGATATAAGCCACCTTCAGTGACTTATTAACCAATGTTACCTCAATAAAAAATGAAATGTCAGGCAGCCGGTTGGCTCAGTTGGTTAGAGGGCAATGCTCATAACACCAAGTTTGCTGGTTCAATTCCCACATGAGCCAGTGAGCTGCACCTTCCACAACTAGATTGAAAACAATGACTTGACCTGGAGCTGATGGGTCCTGGAAAAGAACACTGTTCCCCAATATTCTCCAATAAAAAAATATGAAATGCTGTATGTCAAAATATGATCTATGCACACAGATCTCACTCTGATTCCTGCTCTCAGCAACTTTCGTTAAGGGCATATCTGCTGTACTGACTGATCATAATATCTTTCCCCTTCCTTCACAGTTTGAGTCTCTGATAATCCAAGCGAATGGAGTAGGCAGATAATGATTGAATAGAGGTTTACTGAAATGCCTGAGCCAACATTTCTCCCTGATTTTTTTCAAATGTGTCTATATGTGTGTTTAGGGATATCTTCAACTCTCAGGTAGGCAGTTGATAATTCTGTCTTAGTTTTCACTTCCTGCTTGTGTAGAACCCTAAGATAAGTCTGAAGTGAATACTTTGAGTCTTTTTAGGTATCCTCTGGGCACTCACATACTCTACACATGTGGATTAACTTCTAGATGCTCAAAAAAATTTTAAAGCCCTCTATGGATATATCATCACCTAAGTATTTGTTTTAACTTTAGACTTATCTCTTATTTGTCCCAAATGATATCAATACTTCATACAGCTGCAGTGTTAAACAATTGCTACTGGTCATTTTTGACAAATACCCTGGGGATAGGATATTTCAACCTGAAAGTACTCTGAATCAGGTCAAATAAAGGCAAGCACTGCTAAGGGGGCTTTTCCAGGGAACTGCCAAAAAGGTCAAATAGTAACAATGCATTCAGGACGGGGTAATATGGGGAGTTACAAACACATTCTGCCACCTGCACTGGCTGCTAGGTTGATGACCTTAGGAACTGTTATGGTTTTGAGGCTGTTAGTCTTCAAGTCTAGTGTGGAACTTGGGACAGGGGGGTGAGAATAGGACAACTAAAACACCAACAAGCTTTCTGTTCTTAGTGAGACTCAGCTATTTTTTCCACCAATAAACACTGCTTGGATTGTTGCCAATCTTTTGTTGATTTCTGTAATTCTGAAAGAGGTGATTTAGACAAATTTTTCTAGTGTTTCCCTTGCTTAATTGGAAGAATAGATTTTTGAAATTCCTTACGCTGCCGTTCTAGAATTGATAATATTGTAGATGCCATTTCAAATCAGGAGTTCTCCTGATGTTTTACACGTGACACATTCTTCATACAGGAGGCTTCTTGGGTATCATTCAGTTGGACCCAATTATTGGAAACATCTTCATTTTATGTTGTTATCCACATGAATTCACTTCATACTGGTATGGACATGTGGTGGCATGTTGGGAAAAAAACATCACCACTCCAGGCTCACCTTCTTTATCTGCAAAAGGTGGGAAGTGGACTAGGTGATCTTAAAGATGTCTGTTAACTATGATGTTGTTTTGATTGACTTTTTGCTTCTGAAGCTTAATCTACCCTGCAGATAGCTTAGACTTGCCAAAGTCAGACTTATAGAACTGATTATGACAAACAGCAGAAGGCTTTTTGAAAAGAAAAATGAGATAGCCGTGAGTGGATGTTCTAATGAAATCCTATATTTGTAAGTAGGGCACTCTGCTCCCTATGCAGCATGACTTTTCGTAATGTTACTGATGACATATCCACCCCATCCATTAAGAATGAAACAACTTCACACACTCACTTTCTGGCTTTAAAATCAGTGACACGGTTCTTATGGCTGACAGCCTCATAGGGACAGGCAATTAAGTCCTCTGATGAGTGGCTCCAATGGATTTCAATGAAGCACGTACATTCCCAGGAGGAGATTTATTAACCCAGCAAATGTGGCTCTGAGAAAGTGGGTTAGGTCTTGTCAGGTAAGAAAATCGTACTTGAGTGCTCTGTAGTACTCAGTTGGAGGGTCTGGGTTGAGAATGGCTTGGAAAATATATTAATTTTTTCCACCCTTAAGTAACCCTAGCAGCATTCTAGGAAAATGGTGTCATAGTTACCAAATAAGGTAATTTCCTCCCAGAGGATGTGGTTCTCATGTAAGAGATTTCTTCTTAAACTAAAGTGATCCTAAGGTTCAAAGGGAAGTGGGTAGCTGTCAGGTTCAGATCTGCTGGAGCTAGTACCAAGAAGACAGTTTGCTTCTCTATCAGTTGGTTTATGGAATTCCTGTTCACAGGAAGCCAATGATTTTATAAGTGTAAGAACTAACTCCATTCCATACCCAGTGAAAATATCCTTTAGGAATGAAGATGCAGCATGGGACCAGATGAAGTCCTTGGTTTACGGATCTTTGTAGAAAGTAAGACAGAGAGTTACTATATAAAACAATAAATACACATCATTGCTAGATACAGAGGAACTATTGATTGTCTCTGCATTCACACATGAATCACTTTTATCTTATCCCATGCATGCAGGCACACAAATGGAATCTTGCTATACGAGATCTGACAATTAAGTTTGCAGTGTTGTTGCAACGATGTTGCTAACCTTTTTTGATATCAGAGGGATTATTCATTATGAATTTTTACCAACTGGACAAACAGTTAACCAAGTTTACTATTTAAAAGTGCTGAAAAGGCTGCGTGAAAAAGTTAGATAACCTGAACTTTTCGCCAACAGTTCATGGCTCTTGCATCACGACAATGCACCAGCTCACACGACACTGTCTGTGAGGGAGTTTTAGCCAGGAAACAAATAACTGTATTGGAACACCCTCCCTACTCACCTGGTCTGGCCCCCAGTGACTTCTTTCTTTCCCCGACGATAAAGGAAATACTGAAAGGAAGAGACTTTGATGACATTCAGGACATCAAGGGTAATACGATGACAGCTCTGATGGCCATTCCAGAAAAAGAGTTCCAAAACTGCTTTGAAGGGTGGACTAGGCACTGGCATCAGTGCATAGCTTCCCAAGGGGAGCACTTTGAAGGTGACCATAGTGATATTCAGCAATGAGGTATGTAGCAGTTTTTCTAGGATGAGTTCACGAACTTAATTGTCCGACCTCATATGTATTATGCAGGAACTTGGAGAAGAGATTGGGTTTGTGAAATTAATTTTAGAATCTTCAGAAGCCATTGGGTTCAAGAATGCACTGGAAGAGGGAAAATGTGAGGAAGTATGGAAAAAAGTGGCAGAGCTGGAAGGGTAGAACTAGAAAACTATGAAAAAGATTAATGAGAAGTATATAGGTCTACATCTTATAAATTTTAAGTTATTAATAGAGCTTTATAATAGTGCAGGAAGTAACAACAGAATAGAGGATCAACAAATAGACCCAAATATCTGTGGGGCATATCATAAATTTAGTATTTCAAATCTGCAGAGGAAGAGATTTTCTGTTAAAAAAAATGAATGTTGTTGGGACAATTGACTAACTAGGAAAACACTGCCTAAAAAATTATAAAGGAGAAGAAAAAACAGAAATATCTAGACAAAAATATGACTTTTAAAAATAATCTGTATGTGGGTTCAACTTTTCTCAGAATGATAGTAAACCCAAAAGACAATAAAAATCAATCATTTATGTTATACATTTTTCAAACTTGATCTTCACCAAAAAAGTCAAAGAAAAGTGACAAACTGGAAAAAAATTGACACACAAAGGCAAAGTGTTTTATTCTTTGATGTTTAAAGTGACTTGTATTAATAATAACAAAAATAAAACAATAGGAAAATGGGCCATGAATTTGAACAAGAAGATCACAGAAAACGATGCACAATTGAATGATAAAGATGTGAAAATATGATTAAATCTCATTCATGATTGAATTGCCATAAGTTAAAATAACTATGAAGTAACATATATTTCATAAGATAAAATAAAATGAAAAAGTTACCTATAAAATTGGAAAATATTTTTAAATGGGTGAGGGTAGACAGGAATTGGGACCCTTGAGCCTATTCTGTGTGATGGTAAATCAGTCCAACATTATCCACATGTTAAATTCACATGTTTGACCCAGTGATTCTACTTCTAGTGATTTATCATGTATATATACATACATATATATGTATATATATATATATGTATACACACACACATTCAAACAGATATTTTCACGATTTCACAAAAGCAGTGGAAGGTATTTGTTTAAGAATATTCAAACAAACAAACAAAAAAACTATAAACAACTTAAATATCCATAAGTAGGAGAGCAATTAAATAACATTCCAGCCAAACAATGAAACATTATACAGAGGGTACCAAAAAAATGTAAAACATTTTAAGAAAGGAAAAATCTGTATTAATATATACCGATAGCAAGAGATGAATACAAGTCACGTTTCACTTCTGCAATTACAAGAGGTGCTCAAAGACATCAGCATCCAGACACTTCTGATTATGGGGAACCACTGCTTGAGCAACGTTGACCAAAATGTTAACATCTCTTAAAATGTGTATACATTTTTTAAACTTTTATTTATTTATTTATTTAATTTTATTGGGTATCGATGTGTTTTTTCCAGGGCCCATCAGCTCCAAGTCATTGTCCTTCAATCTAGTTGTGAAGGGCACAGCTCAGCTCCAAGTCCAGTCTCCGTTTTCAAACTTTAGTTTCAGGTGGCGCAGCCCACAACCCATGCGGGAATTGAACCAGCAACCTTGTTGTTAAGAACACATGCTCTAACCAACTGAGCCATCCGGCCACCCACCAGCAGCTCAGCGACAGCTCAGCTCAAGTCGTTGTCTTCAATCTACTTGTGGAGGGCGAAGCTCACTGTCCCATGTGGGAATGGAACCTACAACCTTGTTAAGAGCACACGCTCTCACCAACTGAGTTAACCAACCTCAGTGTGTATACATTTTATGGCAACCCCTCCACCCCATATCCTTTTAAAAAGAAGGCAGTAATTCTTACACTAATATGGAATGATGCCTAGCTCTATTACAGTATGTATGGACCCTGTGTGTGCATGTTCACGCATACAAGAGCATTCAAATGCATACAAGTGCATTCAGATGGATACAATACGATAAAATCTATTATTGCTTGAGTGTTCTCAGTGTATTTTCTCTTTCTGCTGAATTAAGAAAATTCAAGTTCTAATCCTAGACTTTCTTACCTTCCCTGGACCTATGAGAAAGGATCTACTTAGCAAGGGGATGTTTTAGGCTTTTGAGGTTTAAATTTAAGAATGTGAAGAGAAACGTGGTTGGAGATGCTAGAAGAGGAGGGAGGGGCTTTAAGTGCAATTGATTAAGCGAACCCTGAAGTATTCAGTTGGGGTGGTGATGAGGAGAGAACACTGAAAAAAACTGATGAACTCCGTTCACTTCGCAGGATTTTCTGAGGACAGTCATGAAAAGAGCTTTCAGATATGAGGGAAATGGGTAAGAAAAGGAAAGAAAAAGGATTTGAAGAAGTATTTGTGGGGACTTTGGCACAAAGTTTAAGACATACAAATAAAACACTTGTTTTTATTAAATCATTTTTTTATTGAAATTGATGCTCTTTTGATAGTAACATCTCTTTGGATGGAAACATAAGAACGTAAGAGACACTTAACATGGTATGACATATGTGTGTGCATAAACTTTAAATATAAGTCTTAAATACAAATTTAAATGTATATCCTATTTTCCCACCTTTGTATCTATCTATCTATCTATCTATCTATCTATCTATCTATCTATCTATCTATCTATCATGTATCTCTCTATCATCCATCCATCCATCCATCCATCCATCCATCCATCCATCCATCCATCCATTTACTGTGAACCAGGGGCAATTCCCTAAGCCCTTTACATGGATTGACTCATTTGACTATCACAAAATCACTATGAAGTTGTTTACCTTTCCCATTGTTTAGGTGAGGAAACAGGTATAAAGTAGTTGATATCATCCTCTTAATATGCTACAGAAAGGTCTAGCCAGTATTTAATCTTTTGGCATCAATAATACACAATGAAATCATTCTGTAGTTTTCATTGTGTTGTTTGTCAAATTTTGCTATATGTATAATACTGACTTTATTAAATAATGGAAGCTTAAATTCTTTTTCTATATTCTGAACCTGATTAAATGGCAATGGAATTATCTGTGTAGTCTCCATTTTCCAAAACGTATCTGTGAAATAACATGGGTGGAAAATGATGGGGAAGATTTGCTCTTTATAAAAGATTTTCGGTTTTTTTTCATGGAGACTGATTAGGATTGCTTAGGTTTTATTTATTATCATGAATCAATTTTGATAATTAAAAATTTTCTAGAAAGTCATTTAAGCCAGATTTTTAAGTTTATTTGCATAAAATTTGTGCAAATTATTCTGTTACACTTAAGGCATTATTTGTATTTAAAATTATTTTGCCCATGTAATTTGTAATTTTCTGTATTTGTGATTTCTCAGTTCTTTGCTGGTTATGTTAGCTAGTGATTTGGTCAAATCCTGTGATACCTGTTCTTTTCATTATCTCCATTTTCCAGATGTTCTGCAATTTTAATATGGAGTGCGTGGTGCTTAAAAGAGAGTTTATTCTCCAGTTACACAGTACATTGTTGGTTATATCTAAATATTTACCCTTATTAACTATTTAAAATAATTCTCTGCTTTCTTATTTGTTTTTTGCCTACTTGATTTGCCATGAACTAAAACACATGAGTTAAAGTCTCTGTAATTATTATATTTCCATTCCTCAACACATTATTCCTGAGAGTTTGATGTATAAAATTTGATGCTGGTATTTGTGCATGAAGTTTCAGAACAGGCAAGCTATTCATTGTGGACTATACCCCTTTAAAATGTAAAGTATCTTTTTTTAAAATCTCATTAAATTCTTCCTCTTGAATTTATCATTTGCTGTTTTACTGTTATTTTTTCAATTACCAATATTTATTAACATTTGTCATTGCATTATGTTTTTATTACATTTTTCATTATCATTTATCCTCTTAAATATTTAAATGGGCTAAATTTTCAATGTTTGCCCTTCATAACCATGACATTATTACTGTTATCTATTTTTTTATTAATTGCCTAATTGGCTTAACTTTTGACAGATACTAATCCTTGAGTTCTATTTCCATTTGAGAGTATCTTTCAAACACCTTCTTTGAAGAGAGGTTTTGAATTATAAAATTATACTTTTTTTCCCAAAGAAGGTTGTGTACTTTGTTCCAATGGCTTCTAGTATTAAATGTTCCTGTGGAAAACTGATACTAGGCTGTTTTCCTCCCTTACATAAGTAATTTGATTTTTTTTTTCCTGCCCAGTTAACTTCTGGGATTCTTCATAATTAGCATTTAGTGACTTCCTCAGGATATGCTGTGAGGTTCATTATTTCATATCATTTCCCTGGAACACTATGTGTCATTTTGGCATTCTAGTTTATGTTTCGTTCATTTCAGGAAATTTCTCTGCTGTTAGAACTTTGAATGTTGTTTTCTTGTCCCTTTTGTTCTCTTCACTCCCTCAGGAACACCAATTACACAAATGCTAAACCTTCTTTGTTGTCCCTATCGATCACTTGCTCTTCACTTCTGTCACTTTATTCTGGGTACGTGGTCTGTACGTGTTTTTGCATGTTTTGGTGTTTGTGCAATAATTCCTCAAACTTGGTCTCCATGACTTTTCTAATGTCTTTTGTAGTCCATTTAGTTTGTATTGTTTGCATTCCTGTGATAATTTTACTGTTCTATTAGATATGTCTCTTTAATTCTTTTAGCTCATGTTTCACAACCTTTCTTTTTCTTTAATGAAATCTGTCCTTATTTGAACTGTTCTTTTATTTCCTTGCATAGTCAATTATTCACTTAATAAATATTTGTTGAGAACCTACAATGTATCAGGCACTATCTTAGGTGTTGCAGATACAGTAGTACATAAACAGAAAAAAAATGGTCTGCCTTCACACAGTTTACATGCAAATGGGAAGAGACAGACACTAAACATAATGCATAAGTAAAATACATCGTATATTAAATGTTAGATGTTTAGATAAAGCAGGTGAGATGGAATATAAGATATTGTGGGGCATCGCTGTAGTTTAATATTAGTTGTCAAAGGATGTGTTGCTGAAGCGTTGATATTTAAGAAAAAACATGAAGAATGTGAGTGGGTATGGAACACTGATAAGGAGGGGAAAGTGTTCCCAACAGAGGGAAGAGACAGTGCCAAAGTTCTAGGTGGAAGTTTGCTTGGTATATTTGTAAAGCAGAGCTACTGTAACTAGAGTGGAGTGAGGATGTGTGAGAGTTAGAGACCGATATCGTAAAGGCAGGGGTGCAGAGAAGATTGTGTGGGGTTTATAAATCATTGTAAAGACTTTTGGAATGTAGAGAGAAAGGTAGATTAAAAATTGGATGATTCTGATTATTGTTATGATAGAAGGGACATACTCTTATATTTAGTAGGATCATTCTGGCTCCCATGTGGAAAGCTGACTAAAGGGAGCCAAGGGTAAAAGCAAGATGACTAATAATGTCTTTTGCAGTAATCCAAGTACGATAATATGATGACAAGACCAGGGTGGTTATGGTGGAGATGATGAGAAGTGGTTTGTTTCTGGATATAATTTAAAGGTGGAGTTAACAGAATTTATAGATGGATTGGATGTAGAATGCAAAAGAACGACAGAGGAATCAAGGGGGGATACCCACATACGCATGTTTGGTCTGAGTAACAAAGAAAGGAGTTGTCATCAATTGAGATGGAGAATACTTAAGGAGGATCAGATTTAAAATGAAAGTTTAGTTGTTCAGTTTTGGACTTGTTAGGTTTAGTACTTCTGTCAATCATATGAATGAAGATGTTAAGTAAAAACTGTGATATAGGAACTAGATTTCCAAAGAGAGGTTTGGACTGGAGATATACATTGTGAATTATTGGTGTATAAATAGCATTAAGGAGGAGATAAACAACGTAGTGAGTATAGATATAAAAGAGAATAGGTAAAAGGACTGAGGCCTGGGATATTGTGACCACTAGAAGTCTAGGAAATGAAGAAAGAACAGATAGACTGCAAAGTTGCAGCAAGGGGAATACGGTGTCCTGAAAGGCAAGTTAAAAATGAATTTCAATGAAGAGGGAGTAGCCAACTGTGTCAAATGCTTCTAAGAAGATTGAAAAATATGAAAAATGATCATTATATTTAGTGACATAAACTTCCTTGGTTATATTTAGTGACATAAACTTCCTTGACTTTGGTAAATGCAGTTGCAGAGGCATGGTGGGGGCCAGCCTGACTGGTTCAGGTTCTAGAGAGAGTAGGAGCAGAAATTTTGGCAATAGTGAATCTAGATAATTTCTTTCAGGAACTTGGAGTAAAGAAAAGGTAAGACATGCAGAACATCAACAGGTGTGTGGAGTCAAAAGAAAGCTTTTTAAGAGGGAAGTATTCCTTCCTCTGTTGTATATTCTTTATCATCTGTTGGTGTCAGTTCTTCTTGAACTTCTGACTACTTCAACCAATGTAGGGAGAACTGAGAAGAGCAACATGGGGTAACACGTAATTTGGTAATGTGTTCTCAAAGGACTTTGTCGATAAATATTTCTTTTCTCCCAGGCATATATTTCTCTTTTCTTTGTTATTTGTTTCTTTGAAACAAGTGTATCAACCAGAGTGATTGTCATTATGACTCTCCTTGTATCCCACTGTTTTTTATTTGGAGATTTACTATTCATTTTTTCTGCCCAGTTAACCTTTGTCAACAGTTAGAAATCTGATTTCCCTTTCCACTGTGTCTTCCAACCTGTATTACCTCCAACATTTTTCTATTGATTTGAGAACAGGAGGCCAAAAAATAAAGCAAGAATTCCCATGCAGTTTGTCTTTTCACTGTATCTCCCCTTCCAGTCTGTGATTTAGAAAGGAGACTCACTAGTGATACTCAGTTTCTCTGTACCTCTGGGTCTTATTTTCTTAAGTAATGAATTGTTGATTAGGATTTTCAAAAACAATTTATCTTGTTTTTAGAGAATTCTCTATTCAACTAGAGATTGTAAAAGGTGGTCTAATTCCATATAAAATATTGTTATTGTGATATATATATATATATATATATATATATATATATATATATAGCCAAAAAAAGTACACATTTTAAGAGATGTTATCTATGTATTACTTTTCGAAGTTGAATTGCAGTAGCAATGTGTAGTATGACGTTTGCTCAAAAGATGGAGTCAATCAAATGAATGTCAGCGTCATTCATTGTATTGCAATTTTAATAGTTTTTCTGTTCCTTAAAATGTGTATACTTTTTTTGGAGATATACATACATATATATAAATATACATATAAATATACATATATATATATGAAATTTACCATTTTAAACATTTTATGTATATAGTTCAGTGACATTAAGTACATTCATATTGTTGTGCAACCATCGCTACCATCCATCTCCAGAACTTTTTCATCTTCCCAAACTGAAATTCTGTACCCATTAAACACTAACTCCCCATTTCCCCTCCACAGCTGCTGACAACCACCATTCTACTATCTGTCTCTGAATTTGACTATTCCAAGTACTTAATATAAATGGAATCATACAATATTTGTCATTTTGTGTCTTGCTTATTTCACTTAGTGTAATGTCTTCAAGGTTCCTTCATGTTATAGTATTTGTTAGAATTTCATTCTTTTTAAGGCTAAATAATATTTCATTGTGTCTATATACCATATATTGTTTACCCATTGATCCTTCAGTAGACACTTGTTTGTTTTCTATCTTTTAGACATTGTGAACTATGCTGTTATGAACCTGGGTGTACAAATAGTTGTTTAAGTACCTGCTTCCAATTCTTTGGGGTATATACCCAAAGATAGAAGTGCTAGATCGTATGGTAATTTCATGTTTAATGTTTTGACATACTGCCAGGCTCTTTTCCATGGTTGGAATTCTTGCTGTGTATCAGAATCATCTCTCAAGATTTAAAAAAAATACACGTGCCCAATCTCAACCCCTAGATGCCCTGATTCAGTGGATCCGATTAGTCATCTGCTTTGTTCCTTTTTGAATTCATATTTAAAAAAAAATAGTAATGGCAAGTTATTAAGTAGTTTTTTTTAATTAAAATTTATTGTGGTGACAATGGTCAACAAAACTACATAGGTTTCAAATGTGCAATTCTATAATGTATCACCTATATATTGCATTATGTGTTCACCTAGAGTCAGTTCTCTTTCCATCACCACATATTGAAGCCCTGAAATAGTTTTTAAAGAGTGAAAATAAAAGAATATAGAGCAAAAAGTTGAAGTTTCCCATTGACATTTGGAGTGTATCCTTACACACACACACACACACTTTTTTGTGTTTTCTAAAAATCACAAATATGAACCACACCGTTTTTACAATATACTTTATCTTAATAATTTATTTCGAAAATTGTTTATATCCAGACACATAGATCTAGCTCAACAAATGCAAAATATTCCATGGTATTGATGCACTGTACTTACTTAACCATTTACCTACTGGTAAACATTTAGGTTTTCCCTTTTTTTTTTTCCTATCACAAACAATTTAGCATTTAACATACTCGAATGCATAATTTTGCCTTCAAGAGATACCATATTTGCTAAAATTGGAATGGTAGGGTTAAAGAGTATGAACATTTTCTACATTCATGTGTATTTCCTGGCTGCCCTTCAAAAAGGCAGTATCAATTTAAGCTCCTACCATTAGTGCATGAGAGAACAACTTTCCCCTACTCTCCCCCACGTTGGGTACTTGCCTCTGGACTGTGAACTTCTCAAGCATTTCTCTGGTTTTTTTTCTCCCTCCTAATGTGGTAGAGGTTGGCTAGAGTGAGCTTGAGTTGTATTTCTCAC
The DNA here is from genome assembly GCF_036562045.2 of Rhinolophus sinicus. Classification (NCBI taxonomy): domain Eukaryota; kingdom Metazoa; phylum Chordata; class Mammalia; order Chiroptera; family Rhinolophidae; genus Rhinolophus; species Rhinolophus sinicus. The sequence continues at coordinate 103,911,577 of NC_133768.1, read as the reverse complement.
TTCTCCCAGGTACGTTAAGTTCTGATAATATCCTAACAGGTTAGGCTCTGGTTAACTAGTTTTTCCTGAGGCCTGGCCTTAGAAAATGTATTTTAAAATGGTTCCTTTTGCTCTGCCTCTGCTGGATGCAGAAGGAATTTCCCCTGCTATTTGCTGAAGGAATCTGGTCGAGTCTCTGGAGGTAAATCTCACAAAATTGGGGGATTCCCTTATGACTGGGTACCCCTGGAATCTTTCACTGTCAGAGTTTCCATACTGAGCCCTCAACAATTACAGTTCAGGTTTTTCTACCTCAGCACTGGCTCTTGTGATGGTTTCTACTCATGCGTCTCTGTTCTTAAGACAAGACTCCCTGTATTTACCTCTCTCCAATCTTGGGAGCAGTGATTTGCCCTGTGTCTTCCTCTCTCTTATGGATCCTAGAAGAGTTCTTGACTTTTCAATCTGCTTATTTTTTTACTTGTTGTTAGGACCAAGTAATGGCTTCCAATCTCCTCACATGTAGAACTGGAAACCAGAAGTCCTTCTAACTTTATTTTACTTGTCAGAAATTCTGTATACTTCATGTTTGAGTGAGTAGCTACTTCCTAGTTTCATTGAGGTTGAAGGTTTCTATTTTCAGCTTTATTCTCCCCCCATCCCCAATCAGTTTGTTTACACTTTTACTCTGGGTTGTTTTAGAAGTCTCACAAAGTATCTTTTAAAGGACAGCCAGGTGGCTCAGTTGGTTAGAGCGCAAGCTCTCAACAAGGTTGCCGGTTCAATTCCCACAGGGGCCAGTGAGCTGTGCCCTCCACAACTAGATTGAAGCCAACGAGCAGCTGCTGAGCTGCCGGAGGGGTGGCCGGATGGCTCAGTTGGTTAGAGCGTGAGCTCTCAGCAACAAGGTTGCTGGTTCAATTCCCACATGGGATGGTGGGCTGCGCCCCCTGCAACTAAAGATTGAAAAGGGCAACTGGACTTGGAGCTGAGCTGTGCCCTCCACTACTAGATTGAAGGACTACGACTTGGAGCTGATGGGCCCTGGAGAAACACACTGTTCCCCAATATTCCCCAACTTAAATAATAATAATAACAACAATAATAATAGTAATAATAATAATAACCACCTTTAAGTAATCAATATTCCAAAGATGCATATTTTTTTTAACAAAGTATCTTTTAAAAGTAGGGCAAGTACAGCATAGATATACCTTTGAAAGAAAGTACTTTTATTGTTTTAATAGTCATCTTTTTGCATTATTCTATTTGACAAACATTTATTAAACAGATACTCTAGTGTCAAACCCTGCCCTAATTTCTACTTGTTAGAGTGATGAATAAGAGTTTGTCCCTGTCCTTGAGTGGTGATTGTTAAATAAGGGTTAGAAAATTCTGCCTAAAATGTTTACATAAATTGTGTTATATGAGGAAAGTCATGGTTCATATGAGCACAAAAAGAAGAGGACCTTCGTCACTTGCCAAGGCACCTGGTCACTATTAAAAATGTTGAATGAAATGTAAACCACAGATGGAATCATATTTGCTAGAAGAAATGAAGACGTATTATATAATATTATTCACAATGCTAGATGGAAATTGAGGACATCATGGGGGCATATTCAGGAAAAAGTCAGATTGGCATGAGCCTAAGTTATGTGTAGAGGAGGAATGAGAGATTAGACTGGAGGAAATACTAAGAACCAACAGCATTGCTCTGATCCTACTTTGCTGGACATCCATTAACCTTTATGAAATGTTAGGGTATTCTCACAAAGGAAATAGGATTCCTCCTCAGATATTACATGCAATCATCCGTTAATGCTGATGTCAGTCACTGAAAAGATATAACAGAAGATAACAATACTGACGTATCCTTAAACGAAACTGAACCTAGCAACAACCTCAGGTCAGGACTTTTCCCTCTGCGCAGGCTTGGAAAATTCTAAGACATCACCATTGCTTCTTCCATGCCAATTGTAAGGGCGGATACCCAGAATTCAATTCTCTTAGGAAGCCCAACACTTGTGTCCATTGCCTTTTATACACCATCCCTTTGAGAATATGGCTGTAACGGACCTTGGTGTCAGCCCACATAACCTGTTTGAGAACATTCACCTGCTTCTGGCCCACCACCTGCTAAGGAGGAGTCCAAGAAGAAATTGTCATCCCTGCAGGAATAGTGCTAGACTTTCACCCTTTACCCAGTAGCTACACTTAGAGCACAGCAAGAGATCTGCATGCCTACCCTCTTTCTACTTTTCTGTTGTCACTCAGAAGACAAAACATCGGATAAATCAGGAAAACTGAATATTTCATATATGCCACAGTAAATCAGATGATTTTTATGGACAGAAAGAAATTGGCACTAGATGCCATGGGGAGAAGAAGCTTTTAATACTGCATGCACTCCTGCTTTAATCAAATTGAAGCTGTAATTTATGTTTAGGAACTATAAATATAACATTCTAGTTGATGTTGATTTGCATTTGGTTTCTGAGCAAATACAGCAGAAATATATAGGAGATTGCAAAAAAAAAAAAAAATCCCCCAAATCTCTGCATTTTACATGTTAAGAAGGCATTTTATCAACTGTGTGCTAAGATTAGTGGTTGACTATTACTGTAATAAGTTAAAATTTAAAACCCTGAACTTTCAGAAAAGGTAGAATATTTGTATTTGGGAGGTTTTCAGCTGTTAAAAATCTGTTCTATTAAGTTATATAACTTCTTCCACACCAAAGCATTGTTAAGAGACCCGTTGATGATAACAATGTATAGTACATTCTGTGAGCTTAGGCATCAGAATAAAAATTATCCAGCAAGCTAAATAAAAATATCTTGCTTAATACAAATGCTTAGAGTAGGTTGGGGACTATAGGAGAATTTTGACTAATTCCATTCCCATCTCCCAACCTGTGAACTTGTATGATTGAATTCAACACATTAATGTATTACTTGACTTTATTCATTAGCGATTGTGCCGGAAATTCATTAACTCATAGTCTAGGCACTGCATAATTGAACCAACAAGGTTGTAAAGAAGGTTTCACATAGGTATCATACATATACACAAATCTGAGCCCTTCATTCAAATGGCTCAGATTTGTGTACATGTATGCTCAAAAGTTTCAAATTCTGTATTTTCACTCTGACATGTTATTCTCAGTTTATGAAGTCAAATCATTTGGGAAATTTCTGGAATATGTATGGGTCTCGACAGTATAAAAAGCATGCGCAATTGTCACCCCAATAAATTTAAATAAATAAATAATAAATAAATAAAGCATGTGACAAATTTACAAACAGTTTTGCTAGTTACTCGTGTATTCTTTCACATTTACTGTTTTTGCAAATTACCAAAGTGATGCATATAATTGTGAGAAAATACAAAAGAATATGATGTAAAATGAGAACCCCTTCCATCTCATCTCATTCTAGTGAAACTTCATAATTGGAAGTTACTATTGTTAACAGTAAGATTATCCTTCTACCAGTATTTCTATGCGTCCTTTTTCTTTTCTTTCTTTTTTCTTTTTTTTTTTTTTTTTGACAAAAGTGGATTCATAGATCATATATCTTCTGCACTTTGCTTTTGAAAATCTTAATGCATTATAGACACATCTCTTCATTGGTACAGATAGAATTGCCAAATTTTTATTTATATTCCTTATTACATGTATTAATGTTTTACTTAATTATTTCCCTTTTAGTTGAAAATTGAACTGTTTCTAGTTTTTGTTATTAAAATCAATGATCCTTTTAAGTGTAATTTTGTACAGTTTTGTGAATATTTTTAAATATAGTTATTTAAGAGTAAATTGCTATACACAGTAAAAATATTTATGAATACTGCCAATTTATCCTCTAAAAGCTACGCAAATTTACGTTAGTATCAAAAGTATATGTGGGTGTTCATTTTCACTTCACTCTTACCATCTGATGTATATTATAAATCTTTAATTTCTTGGCAAACCTAAAGATTAAGAAATTATATCTACAGCTATTTGTATTTTTATTTATTATTATTTTTCAATTAAAGTTTATTGGGGTGACAGTTGTTAGTAAAGTTACATAGATTTCGAGTGTACAATTCTGTAATACATCATCTATAAATCCCATTGTGTGTTCACCACCCAGAGTCAGTTCTCCTTCCATCATCATATATTTGATCCCCTTTACCCTCATCTACCACCCCCCTCCCCCCTTACCCTCTGGTGCTATTTTTATTTTAACAGTTGTTATCCGCCCTATGAATGATTACTATGCATTTTTATATTTTTCTGTCAATTTTTGTTCATATTGTGTGACTGGTTACTTTATTGTCTTATAGATGACCTTTATATATTGTGGTGGGGGTTGTTTATTTTTGTTTTTTAATTATATTGGGGAACAGTGTGTTTCTCCAGCGCCCATCAGCTCCAAGTCATTGTCCTTCAATCTAGTTGTGGAGGGCACAGCTCAGCTCCAACTCCAGTTGCTGTTTTCAATCCTTAGTTGCAGAGGGCGCAGCCCACCATCCCATGCGGGAATCGAACCCAGCACCCTTGTGGTTGAGAGCTCGCACTCTAACCAACTGAGCCATCTGGAAGCTCAGCGGCAGCTCGCTATCTTCAATCTAGTTGTGGAGGGCGCAGCTCACTGGCCCATGTGGGAATCGAACTGGAAACTGTGTTGTTCAGAGCTCGTGCTCTAACCAACTGAGCCATCCGGCTGCCCCATATATTGTGGTTTTTAATTCTTTGTCTGTTACATATATTTTAAGTATATTCTTTTAATTTGTTTTATTTTATTATAGTTTACAGATTTTTTCAAACCAATTTTTATAATTGATCTTATCAAATCAATCAGTTTCTTTCTTTATTATTTCTAAGGTTGTCATGGCTTCCTTGGAAAATCCTTTCCAACACCATAATTAAAATAAACCAATAAATTCTTCTATTACATTTATAGTTTCTTAGATATTATGTTTCAATCTATATGAAATTTTTATGTGAATGGTGTGAGGTAAATACAAAACTTTTGTCTTTTCTCAGTTGTATAGCCATGTAATTACAGTTGACCCTTTAACAATGCAGGTTGGGATGCTGACCCCCCAAACAGTTGAAAATCCACATATAACTTTTATTCTCCAAAAACTTAACTACATTTATCCCTTGATATCCAAGAGGGATTGGTTCCAAGAACCCCTGCAGATACCAAAATCTGTAGATGCTCAAGTCTCTTGTATAAAGTGACTTAGAACAATGCATACAGTAGCCCTCCGCATCTACAGATTCCCAACCATAGATGGAAAATACTGTTTTCGATCAACGGTTGGTTGAATCCGTAGATGTGAAACGAAGGGATATGGAGGGCTGACTATTGAAAAAATCCACATATAACCACGCAGTTAAAACCCATGTTGTTCAAGGGTCAACTGCAATTTGAAATAGTATTCTTATTATATACTAAATTCTCTAATAGTTATCAGTTCATTTGTGTCTTTTTTAATCTGTACCAGTGGTCTCACATACATTGAGTATCTAACATTATTCTAGGTACAGATTATTTGTTAGTAGCCAAACTAAGCATAAACTCTGTCACCAATGAAATTACCATCCATAAACAATACCTGAAGAAACGTATATTGTCTAAGTAAGCATACAGGTAAATTTGAAACTGCAACTGCTACAACTGTGGCAAGTACTATAAGGAGAGGTACTTGGTATAGTGAAAACAATATAATAAGAAGAGGTGTTGAGGGAAATTTTTCAAAGAAACAATTATTAAGTTGAAAAAGCATGAATACGTGTTAACTCAGATAATGGGAAAGGGAGCATGGTAAGTAGAGGGAACAGTCTGTGCTAATATCTCATGGTGAGAAGAAGCATGGGCATTTGAGGAAGAGAAAGAAAGCCAATATGGCTGGAACTTAAAGAGGAGATGATGTGACCAGGGGTATATATGCTGCAGGGGTATATATGATCATAGCACATAGGACCTTTTGATTATGTTAAGGATTTTCTTTATTCTAAGAGCAATGGGAGGTCATTGAGTATTTTAAGTTGTGAAATCATATATTAGATTTGTGTTTTTAAAAAATGCTGTTCTCATCAATATAGAGAAGATACTATGGATAGGAAAGACCAGTTATGAAGCCATTGCAGGATACTAGGCTAAAGATGATGTTGATTTGGACTAGGATGGTGGAAGTTAAGCCAGAGGAAAGTATACTAATTGAAGTGACACTTAGTAGGCAAAACTAATGTGATACGAAGTGGATTACAGTAGGGCTTGAAGATGAAGATGATCTCTAGGTTTCTGGCTTGGCAAACACTAATAGAGAGAAAATGGAAGAAGGCCAAATTTAGAGGAGCAAATTATGGGTTCCGTTTGAAATGTGTCAACATGGAGAAACTTATATGTGTTGACTTTTAGATGTCTCTTAGATATCTAAATAGGTATGATGGAGGACATTGAAAATTCAAGTCTGGAGTTCAGAGAAAAACTAGATGGATATATAAATTTGTGAGTCGCTACAAGTAATAATTGAGACCATAGCTATATATGAAATTTTCTAGGAAGAGAAATTAGATAAACGAAAGGGAAAAGGCCTTGGTCTCAGACTTGAAATCCTCAAAACTTAATGATCAGATGGAGAAGGATGAACCTTCAAACGAGACAGTGGAGTGTCTAAAGGGGTAGGAATAAAATTAAGAATGTAGGCATTGTGAAAATAAAAAAAGAGAACAGTTTAAAAACTCAGTATTAGATGCCACTGAAATATCAACCAAAGGATAATTGAAAAATGTTCATTGGATTTAATGGCAGAAATGAGATTGGTGACCTTAGGGGACAGCATATGGTAGATTATTTGTGACAAAGTCCAGATAAAGTGACTTTAGGAGTGAGTATAAGGTAAGGAATTGGAAATGTTCATAAATATCTTTTTTGAGACATTTCATTGTGAAGGAGAGGAAAGAGCGTGGTAATAGGAGAGGGACGTGAAATCCTTATATTACATTTTTTTTCGAATAATGGAAAAAATTCAACTTGTCTCAGTAGTGACATGAGAAAAATAATTGAGGGGCCGGCCCGGTGGCTCAGGCGGTTGGAGCTCCATGCTCCTAACTCCGAAGGCTGCCGGTTCGATTCCCACATGGGCCAATGGGCTCTCAACCACGAGGTTGCCAGTTCGATTCCTCAAGTCCCACAAGGGATGGTGGGCAGTGCCCCCTGCAACTAAGATTGAACATGGCACCTTGAGCTGAGCTGCCACTGAGCTCCCAGATGGCTCAGTTGCCGGTTTGACTCCTGTAAGGGATGGTGGGCTGCGCACCCCTGCAACTAGCAACGGCAACTGAACCTGGAGCTGAGCTGCACCCTCCACAACTAAGACTGAAAGGACAACTTGAAGCTGAATGGCACCCTCCACAGCTAAGATTGAAGGATAACAACTTGACTTGGAAAAAAGTCCTAGAAGTACACACTGTTCCCCAATAAAGTTCTGCTACCCTTCCCCAATAAAACTCTTAAAAAAAAAGAAAAGAAAAATAATTGACATACAGTGAATGGTTCAATACAGATAAGAGAGAGAGGATTATTATAGTGTCAATTTCCTAAGAAAAGGGGTAGGGACGAGCTATAATGTTCAAGTGGAGAGTGTGGTTGCAAATACACAAACAGGACAAAGTATACCTCCCTTTCTCTCTTCCCCTCTCCCCCCTCCCCCCTTCTCCTTTATGAAGTTAGAAGAAAGACAATATGTTAGAAATCATAAAGAAGGGACAACACTGAATGCTTGATAAAAGTCAAGTTTTGTTTTAGTTGTGTTATGAACCCTTTCAATGTCTGTGCTTTTGATCTTATTTGTAAGCAATCTGCCATGTTGTTGGACTTTATCCAGTAGTATTGAGCTTTGTGGATGAGGTCCTAGATAAAGCAAATAATTGGGTCCTTTCAGAGATTTTTTTTTTTTTTTTTTTTTTTACTATATATATGTATTTAAAGGGCAGAGTTGCCCTTTAATTTAGGGTATTGGTGAGAACATTATTGACATGAAGAACCACTAACTTAAGTCATACAATAAGGGAGTAAATAGGGGTGGCCTCATGGCTCAGTTGGTTTGAGTGCGAGCTCTGAACAACAAGGTTGCTGGTTCAATTCCCATATGGACCAGTGAGCTGCACCCTCCAGAACTAGATTCAAGGACAACGACTTGGAGCTGATTGGCCCTGGAGAAACACACCATTCCCCAATAGTCCTCAATAAAAAAAAAAATTAATAAAAAAAAGGGAGTAAATGTAGAAATTGTGATGGACTGGAGTTCCTAGTGAGGTTGAAGGGCCTAGAAGCCTGAACTTTAGGAGTTTAGTAAAGAAAACCAAGAGGTGGCAGAAGTTAAGATGAAAATACAAAGTCTTTGATTAGTTAGGGAAAATGACTGCAAGTTTCATAAATAGTAATAATAGTGGCATGGAAAAGAGATATAGTAAAACTGCATAGGCTCTAATCAATGGGGTTTTTTTTGTTTTGCTTGTTTGTTTAATTGTATTGGGGACTATTAGGGAACAGTGTGTTTCTCCAGGGTCCATCAGCTCCAAGTCGTTTTCTTTCATTCTAGTTGTGGAGGGTGCAGCTCACTGGCCTATGTGGGAATCGAACCGGCAACTATGTTTTTCAGAACTCACACTCTAACCAACTGAGCCATCCCGCCGCCCCCGAAGTGGGGTTTTTTATGAGGCTGTAAAGGAGCCATCTATAAGTAAAAATGGACAATGAGGAAGGTTCTAACTTAACTTTCTGAGCTAGAGATATATAGAGTATGAAGAATACATGAATCATGAAAGAACTAACAAAAATAATGTTCTGAGAGGATAGTCGGATTGCAGTTAAGGAGACTGCAGGATGTTTGGGGAATAATTTGGGTACGTAAAAATGTTTGATACACCCACCACCTCAGCCAAGGCAACAAAATGCCCCAAATCTTCTTACACAGTACACCTCCAAGCACAATCTCCAGGATTCCCAAAAACCTGGTCTCCAGCTTGGCTCGGTGGGGGACCCGTCAAATTGGAGGGCAATCCAACTACTCTAACAACAAATTCCAAGGAAGGCCAAAAATCCCTTGAGACACTGGTTTCAGAAAATCAGACCAATGTAGTCCAAATAAATAAACCAAGTACCCACAATTCACGTCAATGAAATACACACAACAGTGTTGATCCAGATATAGACCCCAAGACCCCACTGGCCATCAATAAAAACTAGATGAGCACCGCCACCTTCTCACCACCCAGCAACATGCTCTGATCTACTGTAGAAGGACGCTAGTCAGGAATAAAATATGATTTCTTCTTGGAAATAAAAAAATTTTGATGATTGGTAATTCTGTACTGTTTAGTTAGTATAGTTTCATAGTATGGTTGTACTTTGTAGGGCTGGTCTTTCCTCCTTATTCTTAACTTTTACAATCTTTTGACTGTTCTCATGCAGTAATCTTACTAATAAACTGTAGACTTGTTGGCCATGCAGTTCTTTTAATTAGGTCCCCTATTTTAACTCCCATGGCCAATACCAGCTCTCCATGTTTGTTAAGTCTAAGCTTGTTATTTTTCTCAATTTCTATTGAAATTTTAAAAATAAATCTACCTCTAGAAAATTTTCCTAGCATGTATGCTTATTCTATTTTACTCAACTCTAATTTCCTTCTTAATGTAATCCCATATGCTTACTTGTTTTATAAATTATGTAAGATATGAATTGCTAAATTCCTTCTGATGTTTTAGTTTTATTGTGGAAAAATTTCTTTTTCTGATATATTCATTGATCCACTACCATGTGATGGGCACTATTCTAGGTGCTGGATTTGTGTGAGAGAGAGAATTTTCTTATCAGTTTTCCTTATATCAGTTTGGTTGCTTCAGTGGGACTTTGGAGAGCAGAGAGGTGAAAGTGTGAGCTCAGTCAACCGTTTTGAACCATAACTCTTGTTCTTCTACTCTTTATTGAAATGTGGGAACTAACTGGAATAGGAGTGAGAATCCAGTACTGCTCTACCATGTTTCCCTGAAAATAAGACCTAGCCAGACCATCAGCTCTAACGTGTCTTTTGGAGCAAAAATTAATATAAGACCCAGTCTTATTATACTATAATATAAGACCAGGTATGATATGATATGATATGATATGATATGATATGATATGATATGATATGATATGATATGATATGATATGATACTGGGTCTTATATTAATTTTTGCTTCAAAAGACGCATGCAAGCTGATGCTCTGGCTAGGTCTTATTTTCGGGGAAACACAATAGGATTCAGAGTACTTCTGATACTATAATGAAATTCTGCCATGTAATTTTCTGATACTGTTTGGGAATCATTATATATATATACACACATATACATGTATATATATATATATGTATATAGTATACACATTTAAAAAAAATTTGTATTGGTGAATATTGGGGAACAGTGTGTTTTTGCAAGACCCATCAGGTCCAAATGAAGTCATCATTTTTTTTGTTGTTGTTTGTTTTTTTTCAATCTAGTTGTGGAGGGTGCAGCTCATTGGCCCATGTGGGAATCGATCTGGTGACCTGGATGTTATGAGCACTGGGCTCTAATCAACTGAGCCGCCATACACATTTTAAGAAAGGAATAAACTATTGAAATTGCATTGATGGTAACCACTTTGAGCACCTCTTGCAATTGCAGAAGTCAAACGTGACTTGTATTCATCTTTTGTCATTGGTATATATTGAGTATTACAAGTTTAATATAGTTTTTTCCTTCCTTAAAAATGTGTATGTATTTTTTGGCACCGTGTGTGTGTGTGTGTGTGTGTGTGTGTGTGTGTGTGTAATATATATGTTTATTATACTCATATACATATATGAGTAAAATATCAAGTTGTTTTACATGACACCAAAAAAATCAAGGTAATAAAAGGCCAGGCAAAATATGATATTTTTATCATAAGCAAATAGATGCAATTTTATAACTATCACTATTATTTGATGATATAATTTGTGATTGGAAGTCAAGAAATGTTTTCTGAGAGAAAGAGTCAGGGGAGTATTTGTTTGTATTTAGAATTCTACAGACTCAAGAAAAAAACTGAGGGTGGGAGTGGTGGATAGTTTCAATAAGGATGTAATATAAAACAATTGGTGCTTGTGTTTGAGGACATAAAAATTTACTTTTTTGATGGACACGTATGTCAAAAGAGTCTGTGAAGTATAGTACACTAATGATGGGAGATATCTGGAACCATTTATCAGCCAAGAGAGGGTCAGATAATGAATTTTTGATTTGACTTATTCGGAAGGCAATAAAAGATGTCTACCACTCAAGTCTGAATTCTGATCAACAAAGAAGTGCAGACATAAGACAGTAAAGCATTATTTTATTACATTTTATGACATTAAAGAAAGGAGGGCAACCAGATATAACTGGATTTACTCAAAATTCAAAAATTTTTATTGAGCAATTGATTACCCTATGATAGGAGACATATTAGTGAATAAAACAAAGAAGAATCCCTACCCTCTTGACACTAATGTTGTAGTTGGTGGGTAATGAAAATCACAAGTCATTAAATATTTAGCTGGTAAAATGGTGGCAAGTACCACAGAGAATAATAAGATCATAAAAAGAAGGATGGTAAGTGCCACAGTGGGGACAGAAGTTATTAAAATGGTAGTCAAGAAAGGCTCACATTTTAACAAAGACCTAAAGGAAGAGGTGAAGCAGCAAGTAATGGGAATATCTGGGAGGAGAGCTTTCCAGGAAGGGGCAAGAGCATGTTCAAAGACCTTATGGAGGAAACATGCCTGACATGTCTGAGGAACAGTAAGCAAGTGAGCAGTGAGTGCAGTGAGCAAGGAGAAAACTGGTAGATGATGAAGTCAGAGCGGAAATGGATTCTCATGTGGAGCCTTGAGGCCATTTTAAAGAGCTGGCTTTAATTCTGTGTAAGATGGGAGTCACTGAGAGTTTAGAGCAGAGAGGTGACATGATCTGATTTACATTTTTAACAAGATCGTGCTGGCTGACGTGCTAAGAATATATTGTAGGATAGAGTTTAGGTAGCTATTGAAAAAATCAACGTGACATTGAACAGAATGATAGTGGTGGAAGTATTGAGAACTGATTCAATTATGAATATATTTTAATGTAAAACCAAGAGATTTTGCTCATGGATTTAATAAAAGAATGTTGAGAAAAAGAGATGACTCCAAGGGCTTGGCCTGATCAAATATATAGATGAAGTTGCCATCAGCTGAGATCGGGGAGAATAACAGGAGCAGTTAGGGGTGAATATTAGTAACTTTGTTTAGAAATGTTACGTTTGTGGTGACTGTTAGACAGTAGAGATGACAAGTATGTAGTGGGATGTGACAGTCTAGATTTCAGACAAGACATCTGGGTTGGAAATATACATTTGGATTTTTCCAATGTGAAAAATTTAATTGTCATGAAATTGTATGAAACCATCAAGGGAGTCAAAGTAGATAAAAGTTAAAAGTATGTCAACAACTGAGGCCTGGGACACTCCACCATGAAAAGAACAGGAACATGAGGATGAAAGAAGATAGATTAAGAAGGGGTACTTAGAGATGAAGAAAGAAAACCAAAATGGTGGACTCTAAAATCCAATGAAGTCAGTGTTTCGGGAAGGAAAAAGTTATCAACTTTTGCAAATCCTGCTGAGGGGTCAAGTAAGTTAATAACTGACCACAGAGTTTAGCAACGTGAACGTCATTAGTGATTTTGGCAAGAGCTTTCCCAGTGAGTTGGTGAAGATTAAAACCTGACAGGAATGAGTTCAAAAGGGAATGAGGGAAGAGGAATTACAGATAGTGATGGGGCCAGAAAAAAACTTGGGATATCTGGAGAGAGAATGATTGTCAAGAAAAAAATACTTTTCTGAGATGTAAAATATAACAGTGTGTTTATGTTCTAATGGGGGGAATCTGACAAATAGGGAAAATTGGTAATGCAGGAAGTGGCAAGGAGGAACTCACTGACTTAAAAGTATATGGAGTGTGAGAGAGAACACAATCACCAGAAAGACTGTAGAATAGGCTGTGGTACCCTGAGGGGAGAGACAGCTTTTCTTTATAGTAAGAACCTGAAGGGAGTTTACGTAGAAGAGGTTAAAGACCTGGGGAATTTTACTGATTATGTACCATGAGGTCCAGGAGGCACAAGTAGTGTGGTACTATGTGTGTCTTCAGCTGTTCAAAGTGGGGAGCAATGGGGTCAGGAAAGGGGATGTGTAAGGAATATGAGGTTTAGAATCCAGGGGGTGAAGAAAGCCCCAAGAGATTTGCTTGCTTATGGTAAATGACATAAATAAATGAAGGGTGTAGTGAGGTTACTCCCTGTTGTCTAAAGGCAGAATGGTGGAAGTGGGGGAGGAGCAGGAACATTATTAGAAGCATTACAGGAGGAAGGTACTCTTTTATTAAACTCCTTGCAATGGACATTTGGAGGCTAGAGGAGGGGCAGTCTTCTCTGGAATACACAAGGACTCAGGGCTTCCCTTTACACAAATGATATATGGAAACCAGGGGAAAGATGGTTTGATCTTGAGATTAGTAGCTCTGCAGCTACCACTTATCTCCTAAAGGTGGTGGTGTAGAGACAGAGTGGAGGTAGTGTTTACCCTTGACTTTCAGATCACAAAGGTCATAGAAAAGGTAGTTATTTAATTCAATGGCCTGAAACTCCAAAAAGGAATAAATAAAGCACAAGTAAGGGAAGAAAGCTGGGGAAAAGCAGTTTTGGCTATCTAAATTATAACCATTAGAAAAGCAAAAAAGAAGGCATTATACAAAACAAATGAAGCTTCATAGGATGGTCTCTAATTTAAAAGGACTTATGTCCTCATATTGATGGAGAAATAGACAAAGAAATTGTGGTATATCTGCACAATGGAATAGTATTCAGCCATAAAAAAAGAATTAAATCTTGCCATTTGCAACAACATGGATGGATCTTGAGGGTATTAAGTGAAATAACTCAGACAGAGAAAGATGAATATCATGTGATCTCTCTTATATGTGGAATCTGAAAAACAAAACAAAGCAAAACAACTCATAGATACAGATAACAGATTGGTGATTGGTGGTTTTCAGGGGTGGGAGGTGGGAGAAATAGGTGAAGTGTTGTGGTTTTTTTAGTTTAAATAAATTGAATAATTTATAATAAACTAAAAATTTTTTTTAAATCATGAGAAACTAAAAAAGTAAAGTTGAGGGACTTATATAAAAAATACAAGGGGAAGCACACAACCAAGGATACACATGAAAAAACTCTAGGAAGGCTAACTCCAAGAATCTCTCAATCCATGAAAGTGCTAAATATGAATAGAAAGGTCTTTGTAGAGAGTAGATGAGGATGAAGAGGGGATGTAGTGATGGTTATGGATCATAAAACAGTAAATTCATGGCTTGGAACATGTTGTGTCCTTTATTTTCATTTTATTTTAACACTCACTGAGTTAATTGCTATGGTGATATGGAGATAAATAAAAACACATAATATATTTTCAACATTTATTAATACGACAAGTATCTCCTGAATTTCGAACATGTACCAAACAGTCTTAGGACCTGAAGATAAATTGATGAACAAAACATACCTATGCACTGCCATCATAAAGCTTGCAGTGTAGCACCAAACACAGCTATTTATCAAGCACAGAAATAAATATTAATTTACAAAGAGCTCATTACCACACAGGTTGTGAAATAGATAATTCTTAGTGCTTCTTAAACTTTCTACCTCCCTCTATCACGAAACGCCCGAGGGACCCAAGAAACTCACTTCAGCAGTGGTTCACTGTAGAATTCTCTGGCAACTAGAGTGCATATCACTATCTTCAGAGCAGGGGGGGGGTAGTTAGAAAAAGCTCTCCCCTCTGTACGACTCCATTGGATATGTGCCTCCACTAAGAATCTCCAAAGTAGAGAATGGAAGGAAGGGACTAGAACTCAAGAAATATACACTTACTAGTCATAGTAAAACAGGGTGAGGGGCTTGGGTTTTTAGAGAACAACATTAGTCAGAATTCATTTGGTTATAAGTGATGGGCCTAAGTTAAAATGAAATTTATTGGTTCAAGTAATTGAAACACCCATAGATTTTGAAATGTTCTCAGAATAAATGAAAACAATGTCAACTAGGTCTAGATCTAGATATTCAGATCCTGGCTTCAGGAACTTCTGTATTTCCATCACTTGGCTCTACTTTCCTTTGTTGCCTTGACCCATTGGCTGTTCTACCCATATTGTAAGAAAGAGGATCGCCAGGAGCTTTAGGGTTATATCCGAACAGCTTGGCAGTTCCAGTGAAACACATTAGCCTCTTCCCTGTTACTTCAGCCAAACTCTCAGTATTATCTTTGACTTGAACCAGTTTGATTCATGTGCCGACATCTGAACCAATCACTATCCCAGGGGATGGGATATGCAGATTGGCCAGATCATACACCCATCCCTTGAAATGAATAATGGTTTCTGTCTCATGGGAAACCCTAAACACTGATCTGAAATGTTAATTCTCCAAAGTGAAACCGAAGTTTTATTGTTAGAACAATGGGCAATGGGTGATACATAGGCAAAAACAATGGCTGTCATTCACAGAAAGCTTCTGCGAAGTGATGGCATTTGATCTGGGCTTTGAAAGAGAGTTAGAATATTAATAGATGAAGGGAGAGAAAGGGGTATTCCAGTCTCAGGACACAGCATTGGTGAGGGTACATGATGAACTGAAAGAGCACAAAGGCTTCCAGTTCAATTTGGTGCACATCTGCCTTTCTTCCCTCCAGAGATGCGATTACGATGAGAGCATAAGAATGCAAAAAGAAAATGTGGTAGATTGATTGCATTAATGGCCTTAACTCTTCACCCCACCCCACCTCTTGCCACGTGACTTTGCAGTGCCGTCTTGCTCAGACTCTGGGATTAGCCAGACTGATTTGTTTTGGCACGTGAGATGTTAGCACATGTGACACAAACAGAGGCTTGAAAAGTGCTTGCAAAATTGAGTTTGCTTGTTCTTGTACATTTGCCTTTGCAATGCGAATGTGTCTGGGCCAGCCTGCTGGAGAGATGCGAGAGAAACATAAAGCAGAGAGTAGAAGGGCCTCAGCTGACAAGCAGTCTACTCCTAGACATGTGAGGGAGCCTAGCCAAGATTAGCACCTGCTGCCCCTGAGTCAGCTAAATTCAACTGAACACAGCTCAGATCAACTGAACACCAGACAAAAATACGCAAAATAAATGTGTACGGTTGGTTGTATGCCGCTGAGGTTTTGTGTTTTGTTGTTATACAGCGTTATTGAGTTCAGAGATCACTGAAACCAAAATAAATCCCTAAGAGGGAAGAAAATGGTTCGGGCACCTCTAGTGATGAAGGCATTTCAACAAATTTCTGGAAGACTGAAAATAGAAACATATTGGCAAATGGAATTGAATGGAAGAAGAAATAACCCAGAGGACTGCAGGAGCTGCCAATCGATTTTCTAGGTCTAGTCTTGGAGTTGGCAGGTACAGGTAATAGGGTTTATTAGTGGTGCTGAAAATGGGGGGATCATTTGAAGTTGTTTACGGAATAACAGTACAAATTGCCTCTCGTGTCACCTTCTTTACCCATGCAGTGTGATGAGTGACAGAGTAATGAGCGTTCACGAACGTACTTTTAAACAAATGATAGGAATACTCTTTTCTAGAGAGACTGGGTGTTGATACTACAGCAGCGAGGATGTCAGCTGACAGAAAAGAGGCCATGAGAAAGCGGAGAAAAGGTGGAGAGAAGAACGGAGGTCAAGAACATCACAGTTTTACATAATGGGGCTTTGAGAGCTACTGTTATAGGTGATGAAACAGAACTAGAGGCTTATGCTATGATGTCAGGTGAGAAACTTTACCAATACCATAAAACTACCAACAGTTTGGAGGGGGATGGAATGGAAAAGTGCAGGACATATAAGTGATTTTAGTCCTCAATTGCTCAAGTTGATAAATCAAGAAATAGCAATATAGAGATATTACTTAGATATTATTTACTTCCACGCAATGGAGGTAAGTGGGAGAACTAAACACAAATGTCCAACAGAGTTTGCTTCTGGAGTGGGTCTAACAGTCGAGAGATTTGGGGTGGGAGACTTTAGTTTCCATTATAAATTGTTTTATTTTAGTTTGTTATTCCTTTTAGTGTGTGTGTGTGTGTGTGTGTGTGTGTGTGTGTGTGTAAATACAGAGAACAGAACTTATTCTAGGTATTTAAAGCAGGTATGAATTTAAAAGCAGGGAACTAAATGCTTACAAAATTATAGTAAGAGTTTGAAGAACAGAAGGTGAGGGTCTGCCATCGATTTGCCAGGTCTGACAACTAAGGTTGTGAACTTGTTGCAACCATGTTATTAACCTTTTTGGATATCAGAGGGTTTATTCATTATGAATTTGTACCAACTGGACAAACAGTGAACCAAGTTTACTATTCGAAAGTGCTGAAAAGGCTGCGTGAAAAAGTTAGACAAAAATGACCAGAACTTTTCACCAACAATGCATGGCTCTTGCATCACAACAATGCACCAGCTCACACGGCACTGTCTATGAGGGAGTTTTTAGCCAGCAAACACATAACTGTATTGGAACACTCTCCTTAGTCACCTGATGTGGCCCCCCAGTGACTTCTTTCTTTACCAGAAGATAAAGGAAATATTGAAAGGAAGACATGTTGATGACATTCAGTACATCAAGGGTAATATGACGACAGCTCTGATGGCCATTCCAGAAAAAGAGTTTCAAATTGCTTTGAAGGGTGGACTAGGCGCTGGCATTAGTGCATAGCTTCCCAAGGGGAGTACTTCAAAGGTGACCGTAGTGATATTCAGCAGTGAGGTATGTAGCACTTTTTTTGAGGATGAGTTCGCGAACTTAATTGTCAGACCTCATATTCATTTCAAGGTCACACCATCATAACTGCAGTCCAGAGGTCAGGGAGCTGTTGCTGTTGCTCCTATCACTGCTGCTGCTACGACTATGGTCTCTTATACCCACAAAACTGTTGACTGGATAAAGAGTGTTCTGGAAGTTTCTGATGAAGAAGAGTTACAAAATCCAATGTGCTTTAGAACAAACACTTCTGATATTTACACCGAGAATGGATTTAAGAGTCATGGAGAACACTTAGAAATGGTTTAGCTGGCTCATGCAGAAAATTCTGCTATGGTGAGGACATTTTTGCTCCATTCACCATATCTGCATTTTTGTTACCTTCCTGGTTTACAGTCATTCTGCAGGAAACATTTTTATGAGATGCTAAATCAACATTACTTCTGCCTCTTGTCCTGTGCTGCAATCAGAGAGAGATAATAACACAGGTTTGGATTTTGATCTTGTAGGGACTAGAGACCCTCACGGATATTTTGGCAAGGCTGTCTACTCAAATAAAACTTAGCTAAGAAGCCCTGTGCCAGTGAGTCAGGCACCTGTGAAGCTAATGATCAGACAGTACCTTGTTTTATATATATGTGTGTATGTGTATATGTATATGTGTGTATGTGTGTGTATGTGTGTATGTGTCTGTGTGTGTATGTGTGTACGTCTGTGTATGTGTGCATCTGTATGTGTGTATGTGTATGCATGTATGTGTGGATGTGTGTTTGTGTATGTATGATGTATGTGTATGTGTATCTGTGTGTGTATGTATTTGTGTGTGTATGTATATGTGTGTATGTGTATTTGTGTTTTTGTGTGTATGTGTATATGTGTATATGTGTGCATGTGTGTGTGTGTATGTGCATGTGTGTGTGTGTGTGTGTGTGTATGTGTGTGTGTGTGCATACCTGTGTTTCCCCACAGGAACGAACGTGCCTGGCAGAGCAGGATTCAGACATTCCTGACCACAATAATATCTGAATTCCATAGAAACACATGCTTCCATTTCCCATCATTATAAAATCCTGATCTAACTTTGTAATACTCAGACAGACAGCAAGGGAGTGATTCTCTGTATGTGATAAAGGCATATGGAAATAGGAAAAAAAGAGCAGAAACATAGCCATTTCTGCTTTAAAGAGGGTAATCTTAAAACTGGGTAGAGTGAAGTAATGTGGATAAAAGGTAATTGAAGTACAGGTAAGGAATTTCTGAGGGAGTACCCAAACTCTGTAAAGAGTTAAAGGCTCTATATAGAGACAAATAATAGAGGTCAGAATTAAAAAACAAAACTAACAAACAATTTTACCCTTGAAAAACTGTGGAAACAGAGAAAAACTAAGAGACTGGGATGAGCAAACACTGCTTCCTTTATTGAAAAGGAAACAATAATAGAGTCTGGAAAACAGATATCAAGAGGTATGAGAGCAATTTGTGGCAAGATTTCAGAATGTTATTCAACACATGCTTAAGTATAATATTACAGAGCAGTTAAGAGCATGGGTTGTATAGACTGCCTGGGCTCTGATTCCTGCTCTGCCATGTACCAGCTGTGTGACCCTGGGCCTCCTACTTATCCGCTCTGTCTCAGTTTTGTCATCACTAAAATGATAACAGTAATACCTATTTCATAGGGTTGTTGTGAAGACTAAATGAATTAATATACATTGCTTAAAACAGTGCCTTGGATATAAAAAGCGCTATGTACTTTTATGTAATAATAATAATAATAATGAAATAATAGCAACCATTATTATTACATGTTGTTGTTATATTTAGAAAGCACTTGGAGAAAGTGATAATCACTAAAAATCAGCCTGGGCTAAGTAAGAACAATTCATCCAAATGAGCTGCACTTGCCTTTTGATGGTTTTATGTGTTTGTTAAACAGGGAAATGCTATTCCTATGGGGCATTTGACCAAATGCCTCCTTTCAGCCTGAGGCCTGGACCAATGGTAGAGAAAGTGGATGTGACATTGGCCAGCCATCAGATGTCATGAAAAGAACATAGGTGTCTGGATCAGACAGATTTAGATCTGAAGCGTCAGTCTGCAACTTCTCAGTGAAATTTGGAGTAAATTATTTAAACTCTGACATTCAGCCCTATCACGTGTTAAATGGGATAATCATATCTACCTTGCAGGCCTGTTTTAGGGATTTATTGTTCATGGATGCTGCGTGGAGTGGGAGTTTAGATGGGGTCATTGCAATAGCTCTTTTCATTCCTATTTATTTATTTATTTATTTATTTTTGGTTGAGGGCTTTTTGTTACCATCAGCTGTATTGAATGACTTGACTTTGAGGGATGTATCTCATTAAATATAATTTCTATGAGTAAATGATTTAGAAACCTTTTGTGAGCCTATTAACTTTATAACCCTCCCTCTTCTCCTCACCCAGGAATCTCTGTACTGAAGTGAATATTAAAAAAGAAATAGACCCTTCAACTGGTCACAGTTCCTTGACCTTTTGAGACTACTGTGCTACCTTTTTACATAGAAGAAATTACTCCAAGCAAACAATGTACAATAGTTGGATAATTATAGTGAGAAGCAAATTGAAAAGTCATTTTTCAGAATTAGTCTCCGATATGTTGTGGCTCAAAGATTTTCATGCAATGTAGAACTTTGTATGTGGCAAGACTAATGAAGTTCATATCCTTTTCATTAACATCAGACATCTTACGTCAGGCACTTTCAGATTAACACAAGTTCAAATAGTTCAGAAAAGCTTTTCCACTTAATATTGTTAATTTAACTGGTGAATTTTTAAGTACTGATTGCTAGGCTATAGGTTGGACCATTTGCATTTGGAATGTGTAAAAGACAAGAGATGTTTAGCTGATGGTGTTAAGTGCCATGACCTCTGATATAGGCCACCCATTACTGGTCACCTATGCTGCACAGCAGGCCCGTGATGGGGTGGAGTCCTTCTCATTGTAGAATCAAGACAGATGCTGTTTGTCAGTTGAACGTCTGAAATGTAACTTTGATCTGGGCAGTCAAAAACACAGAACACTAATGACCTGTTACAAAAGTTCAGATCTTTCAAGACTACACTGATCCTGCTGCTGAGAGGGAAAGGGTAAATACTTTGGCCCCTTTTTTGGCCTGCAGTAGCCCAATGAACTGTCCTTATTGTTTCTGCCTTCAGATGCGCCCAAACAGCTACCTTTCTTTAACAATTTTCTCTAATTTCTTGGTTCAGGCTTTCATACCTCGTCAATTTTCTCTATCTCTTACTTCTTTAATTAACACTACCTCTATATAGTTAATATCGCCACCAGTTACACCTTTACTCATCCCCCCCCTTCGCACCCCAACTGCTGTCATCCCAAATTAGCAGTTCTCTAAATACTCCATGTTCTATCATTCCAGTCTGTTCCCATGATTCCATGTTTGTGCTGTCCACTCTACTTGAAAGTCACTCCCCTTTCCTTTTTCTGGTTTTTGTTTCTTTACCTTGTGCAGTCTTAGTTTGGTGTCCCTCTCTTCATCATAGAATTGAGAGCTTTTGTCTTATCTTCACAATGATTATATCGCACACGAAATCTTTCCATTCACAGGTAAAGCATCCTACGTTAGGACTTTCACCAATTGTTAAATGCCATGATAGTCTTCCAGGAAATATGCACACTCTGACATGAGGAAAACAGCTGAATCAGAGAGGTATACTGGGCAGATGGTTAGACTCACTCACTAGGTAAGCAATGTGTCCCTTTACAGAATCCTTACAATACATTAAGTCAAATCCTGGCCTCGGCAAAATTACACACATGATAGATAGAAGGAAGGGTGGTAATAAAGCTTTCTGATTGATAAACTACATGATTCTGAGCTACGTCAATGAAGTAATCCCCCAATTTGGAACAGGGCAAAAGGAGTTAAAATAATAACAAGGTTTGGAGAGAAAATAAGTAAAAGCGACCTTGGGGAGGGGGGATAGGAATGAATCTACAGGCAGATGTTGAAGCAAGTAACACGCATCTGCACATCTATTTGTAAATGATTATGCAACTCAAATGAAGAAAACTACTCTTGATGCCACATGAGTGGTACCTCACTGTGCTTGGTAGAGTTTTGGCAGACACACCACTGTTGTCAGCTCCCGGAATCCTCTCCAGAAATAATATTGAATCTCTCTGATTTCCACAGGCTCAAATCCACTGGGGCACCACAGATATCTCTGTTCTGGCTGCAGGACTCTGGTTTTGTTCAGAATACCAAGTGGAGGGGAAATGGTGGTTATCTGAATTACCCCGACTGCTGTTCTTGTCACAACCACAAACAGTGTCCCTTGCAGCTGTGGGGAATTCAGCTCTCTGGAAATTCCCTCTAGTGTGATGGTAATAATATACACAAAATTGAATGAATTATAACCTAGATTTATGTCAGCTAGGTACCCCCAAGTTTTCCAGCCCTATGGGGCTACCTTTCCCTTGAATATTTAATTTCAAAAGCAGCAGACTCATAGAGGAAAACAAAGAATCCATCCCAACCTGGATACCTCAGAGGGCTTACATATCTCTTAATTACCTCTTGATATATATTTTTTGCTTACATTGAATTCTCTGTCTTGCCTATTTCTTGTTTCTTGTGTCTATTCCAATTTATCCACCGTATGTTGATCGTAACAAGTAACGCAGAGTTGCAAAATTTAGAAAGACTTTCAAAAGGAATTTCAGAAATTAAAATTTAACTGGTCGTCCTGTATGTTATCTGTCAACCCTAAACTTAACGTCTTTTCCTTGATTTACTCAAAACACCTCTCTCTAGAGGCAAGTGTGCATAGAGAAGTATAGAAAAGATCCATGGGAAACTTAGGTGAAGTTACAGAAAGCAAAGAAGTTTACTTAAAATCTAGAATTATGCATCTCTGTTTTTGAAGTCCATGGTCATTCCAATCACAAGTAGCTTGGCACTGGTTTATTAGGTTGGTGGAAAAGTAATTGCGGTTTTTGCAATTTTTAACTTTTTAAATCGCAGTTACTTTTCCACCAACCTAATACTTTGCTTCTCAGGGTCTCAGTTCTCCTGTCATGTTGCTAAACCCATCTGTCCCTCTTTCTCTACTTAATTATCAGTGCTTTCACCCTATCATTCTTAGATTGTTCCGGAATAACAACAAGGTTTCCCATTTTATTAGATAGGATGTTTTGACTTTTAAAATTTGTTTCACCCTAACCCATTCCCGAAGTGCCCTAAGGCAGCTGGGGACAAGTCACTCATTAAGTAACCATCAAGTTATTTTTCCAAATAAAAACAGTGCTCTCCTAAGAAGTCAGCTGATCAGCTTTAAAAAATATAATTTCTTTCTCCCCCATTATATAATTAAACAGCAAATTGAGGAAATGCAATATGTGTGCATAGTATAGGGCGAGCAATGAAACTGAGCAGGACTTCACAAAACTGAGAAGACAGTCTGATCTGAGCATTGAAGGATTCTTTGGACCTTCCTGAGTGCGGAGTGGAGAAGTACCCCTCCCCCACCAAGTGATTTTATTTTATTGTATTGAGTTGTCCTCATGGGAATTGATCAAAATTGCCAGAGAGCTATTATTCTTTCCACTTCGTTCTGTTCATATTGTATGTGAAATATGTATTTAAAACATCCTTCATTGGCTTGAGGAAAGAAATGCAAAGGAATTAAAAACCAAAGTCACGATTTAAAGTGTGGCAATTTTACTCTTGCATAGGAAAGCAGAGTCTGAAAGCAAAGCTATTCTATGATCTTAGTTCCAATTCATAAGGGAAGGGAGTGATTTCTCTTTGGATGAAAATGCGCTCTCAATTACACATGCAGATATGGCCACACTGAACAGCCAAAGTTGATTGTAGATTGTTGAATTGAATAATCTGGATTCAGTATTGTAGATTTAAGCCAAATCCATCTGCAAATCATGTGAAAAGCATCTTAAAGGGTACTCTAAAAATTTGGGGAGCATGGTGGATTTGTGGATTTTTATGGGTCTTACGGATTCTAGAATTGGTAACCTGAAAAATTCCTCTACCAGCCACCAATCCAACCAGACAAACATTCTGAAAATCAATTGTTTTGCTTGTTGCAGATAAAAGATAGCTATTGGTTTATTTATTCTGCTTTGGTGTCCTAAATATGTAGAACAAAAGCTTTAACAGAATCATAATCTTACAAAAATACAGGGATAAATACTACATGGAAATCCCTAATAAATGAGCTTCATAAAAAACAACAACCCATTTACCTGCTATCTCTGATCCAAACACAGCTCTGAAGGTAATTTGGAATCACATTACTTGTTTTTATTCCATTAGTGACATATTAGAGATACAAACACCCTCAGTCTTTCCTGTATATTAGACTTTTAAACTCATGTTGATATAATAAAGTTACCTCAGATGTGAATTTCACCAAAAAATAATTAAAATATATTAAACTAGATAAACCAACCATGATAAAAGAAAGTCAATAATATGCTAATTTAAAAAGACTTTTTGCTGTGCCTAGGAGGCCCCAGAAATTGGATTTTCACTTCACAGGAGATGGAAAAAAATGATCAACAACTAGCCCCTCCGCCTCCTCCCGTCTGATTTCTCATTCCAGAAGATGAATTTTTGTCAGTGAGGAAGGCTTAATTCAGTGCGTGTTCTCTGAGGACTTGTTACCATGCTAAAGGTCCAGCTGCTCACCGTAGGAAAGCCAAAACTTGAGAGACGAGGATGGTGGAAAGAAAAGCAGGTTTATTCAAATTACCAGCATTCTGGGTGGATAGCAGACTCCAGTCCAAAGGCCATCTCCATGCTCCCCCTCCCACCCCCACTCCCCAGCATAGCCAAAAGGTTTCAAAGGCAGGTAAGGAGAGGCAGAACAAAGGAAAAAGGGGGGTGGGGAGAGGTGGTCTTGGCCCGGAGTAAACAGTCATTGAAACTGTTCGGGAGTAAACAGAACCATTGAAACTGGTATGCATAGTAAATGTATAGTAAACAGCCATTTAGGTTTGGCTGGAGAAGAGAGGAGCAAAGCAAAGAAAAAGCTTTCAAAAAAGTTCCAAGCTAACCTACACTGTTAAATCGAATTACACTAGAGATTTAAATCTCAAAATAGAAGATATAGTGTCACCCTACAGACTGACTCAGTGTGACAGGCAAAGTGTATTTGATCATTCATGTAGAAAAGCAGGGATGCCTCAAAATCTTCGGTTCTGAATCTGTACTGGTGAGGAACGTGTTTTCTTTGTCTTCAACTGGTGTGAGCCCCTGAAACGGTGGTCAGCCCAGGAAGACAATGAGAATGAACATGATGGTTTCCCCTTTTTTCTTTTTCCTTTTTTTTCTGTTTCTTATTGTCCATTGTGGTCTAGGACATAAGGAAAGTTGGGGTGTTGGACAGTACTGGGGTTCAGAAAGTTTCACAAAAGAAATGAGGAATAATAATTGGAAAACAACCATCATATAAAAAATTAAAAGAAACATAAGTGACTACTTTTCTAAATCCCACAAAAATACGTGTGAACATAAATTTAAAACAGATACTCAAAAAACCTAGACATCTAAACTTATCCAATTGCCATAGGAGAAATCAAACTGTCAACTAACACATCTCCCTAAACAATCGCAACGGGTTAGGCTCTGGTATCCTTGTTTATCTTGAGGGAGGCCTTATTAGGAAGAACATATGCTCTGGGCATCATCTTTTAAAATAGTTGCTTCTCTCCTCCAGCCTGAAGCATAAGTGGATACGTCTCTCATTGTTACTGTGAGAACCTGGTTAGCCTCCTGGAGGTGAAACTCGCAAAAAGGGTGGCCCTCCCTCTCCGACTTTTCCATACTGAGCCTCCAGCAATTCCTCCTTTACAGTTTTAAGTTTTTTTTTTTTTTTTAAGGAGGGTGCTGCTCACAGTGGCCCATGCAGGATCGAACCGGCAACCTTGGAATTATCAGCACCACGCTCTAACCAACTGAGCTAGTTGGCCACCCCCGTTAAGTTTTTCTACTTGTGGATTCCCTGCAGCTGCAGCCTTCTTTCTACTCATGACCTGATACTCTGGTAAGCCTTGATTCTCTAAACCTGCATGTCTCTCTAATTTTGGGTCAGTGGTTTGCCCTGTGATGTCATCTCTATGATTAATCTCTTGCATTATTTTCACTAATGTCTGTTATCCTTTGTGTTGCTTCTAATTTCATATTTTACTGTTTTATTGAGATGTAATTGACTGTTAACATTGTCATAGTTTTAGTTGTACAACATAATGATTTAATATATGTGTATATTGCAAAATGATCACCACAATAAGTTTAGTTAGCATCCATTACCACATAATTACAATTTTTTTGTGTGTGAGGAGAACTTTTAAGATCTATTAGCAGCTTTCAAACGTACAGTGCAGTATTTGTTAACAGTAGTTGCCATGGTGTACATTTCATCCCCAGGACTTACTTATAACTGGAAGTTAAACATTTTTTGATCACCTTCACTCATTTTGCCACAAAGTGGCAACAATATCTACATTTTACTTTTTATAGTCATTTTGAATATTTAAGATTTTTTTCAATTTCTCTTCTGAATTCTGCACTTCATATTTCACTGTGTTTGTGGTTGTTGTTGCCTCACCATATTTTTTTAGATGATTATATTTCTTCTTTGAGGTCTTTTTTTATAGAGATTATTGCATTCGTATTTAAAAAAAAAAACTTCTTGGCCGTATGCTTGATCACAATTTTTATCTGCTCCATGGCAACAAATTTTTGTTGAGTGTTCTTTGCCTAATATTTATTTTCTAATCTTTGGTTCCTCCTTTTGTGTTGTACCTTTATCTTGCATACATGGTTACATTTTGGACAAATGACATGCAGGAAATTTGTATGGAAGAAAAGTTAGGGTACTGTTCATAGTAGGAAGGTTTCTTACCGTTTTTCTGGGAGTTCCTTAAACTTTTATTCTCATCATTTGCACTGAAGGGCAACTGGCAATTCAGTCTCTATATAGATTATTTTACCGATTCATTGCTTTTTGTTAATATGGCTTTGCCGGATTGATTTCTCATTTACCCCCATTTCTACTTTTCAGAACCAAATACAGTTTAGAGAAACTGATACAGGAGAGTTAACATGTCCCTAGGTAGACAGGGAGGTCCCTGATGGAATAAACAAAGACAGCCATATCCTAAAACTTCAGGTTTTGAAATCACTCCTTCACTCCAGGACATAATGTAACAAGGCCTTGAGGTTAATTATAAAATTCCTTTTGGCCTGACAAACGGAGCAGATCTGATAGATAAGAGTGGATTACTTTGCTAATTCCTGTAGGATGGGCAAGCAGAACAAACCTGGTAGACGAATTTCATTTGAAGGCACCAGTTCCCTTCTTCAAACAAGTTCCCTTCTTCAAACAGCTCCCCTTCCCCAAGCAGGCAAGGGAAGGTATAAAGTAAGAGCTTTTGCCTCAGTCACAGGGCACCCCCAATTCGGGGCCCCTCCCACTCGGGAGCTGTAACCTCTTCTCCTGCCTCTAATAAACTCTCCTCTTTTTAAAACTCTTTCCTCTCCCTGGTTTGTGAGTCCACTCTTCGGCTTCACGATTGACGATCCCGGCCCACACTCAGGTACTGCTAGCAGATCCAACATCACCTACATCAGAACTATCCTTTGCCAACTTTTGATTTCATTCCAGTTTTGCAAATAAGAATGTGAGTGGATTTTATATATCTGTTATGCCACGTTCAAAGGAGAAGTGTGCTCTGCATATTTTTCTTTGGACTCTGCATTCATGGTCTTACTCCATCTGCATCTTGTATACTGTTTGACTCGCACTACTTTTGGCAGGTTTTCCTTTCTATTTTGTGTTTTGAGGTTTCAAATATTTCTTACTTGGTTTTGAACATGCACTTTGTATTGCTATCTATCTCGTCTATATTTTGGCTTTTGGGTGACTTTTGAAATGAGTGGGGAACAGTCTAATTTGCTGTGCTAAATCTGGAAGTCTCTCAATTGGGGATTCAGTTGGAGCCTGTCTTAGACATATATTTCTATTTTATCAACTGTAATTTTGATGTTCTAAGAATTCCTATAAAACAATTAAATAAGCAAGCTGCAGTGTTGACACTAGGCTCACTCCATATTTTGTGGGGCCTAATGCAAAATAAAAATATAGGGGCCCTTGCTCAAACAGCCAGAAAACAATTTTCTTTTGTTTTCTCTCAACCTGTCATTGTTACTGTGCTAAGGTCCTGCTGCCAGCTGCTTGAAAAAGTTAAAAATTGATTGACAAGGTTGGTGGAAAGAAAAAACAAAATGAAACAGAATCAAACTCGTAAGAAGTTTCAAAAATTATAGAGAACAAACTGATGGAAGCTAGATGGGAGGGGAGTTGGGGATGGGTGAAAAGGTGAAGGGATTAAGAATACAAATTTGCCAGTTATAAAAATACTCAAGAGTATGTAAAGTACAGCATAGGGAATATAGTCAATGTTGTAATAACTATGAAATAAAAAGAACCTTTTCCTTTTGGTCCTGCTTACCTACCTTATTCTCCTACAGCTTTTTTCTGCTTTTTTTTTCTTTATTCAAAACCCATGTATGTATTAAGCATATTCGAACTCCTAGATTGAGGACTTTTATAGGGAAATAAATTAATCTCTACCTGAAACCCAAACTTATACAAAAATTAACTCAAAATGGATTATAGATCTAAAAGTAAAACATAAATCTAAAACTGTTAGAAGACCAAATAGGAGAAAGTCTTCATGACCTATATGACTGGGAGAATAGTTTATAGATATGACAGCAAAGGCATGGTCCATCAATATTTAAAATAAAACAACAATATGTAGACTTCACAATTGTTTTTCTTTTTTGCTCCACAAAAGACCCTGTTAAGAGGATGAAAAGAAAAGCTACAAACTGGGAGGAAATATTTGCAAACTGCATACCTGACAAAGAACTTTTGTCTGTAATACATATTTTTAAAACTTCTAAACTCAACAAAATGGACTATCCCATTAGAAAATGGGCAAAGAATTGAAGGGCCATTTCACTGAAGGTAATATATAGATGAAAAATAATCACACGAAAGGATGTTCAATATCACTAGCTATTAGGGAAACGTAAATTAGAACCACAACGTGGTATCACTACACACTTATTAAAGCAGCTAAAATAAAAAATAGTGATGGTACGAAATGTTGGCAAAGATGCAGAGAAACTGGGTCTTTCATACATTGTTGGCGGGAACATAAAAATGGCACAACTGGTCTGAAAAAGAATATGACGGTTTCTTTAAAAACAAAACTAAACTGGGGCAGCCAGTTAGCTCAGTTGGTTATAGCGCGATGCTCTTAACACCAGGGTTGCCGGTTCGGTCCCCACATGGGCCACTGTGAGCTGCACCCTCCACAACTAGATTGAAACAACTACTTGACTTGGATCTGACGGGTCCTGGAAAAACACACTTGAAAAAAACACCACACACACAAAAAACCACTAAACTAAACCTGCAACTAAAATACGACCCAGTAATTGTATTGCTGGGCATTCATCATAGAGAAATAAAAACTTTGCACAAAATCCGTATATTACTCTTCTTAGCAGCTTGAACAGTGAAGAGGTACAGAATTTGTCAATTTAAAAATGCCTCTTTGACATAGGATTATTTTAGTCTGATTATTTTAAAAAATCAGCAGACCTGAGAGAAGCTCTGAAAACCTAGTAGAAGTTACCCTTTTGTAAGAGACATTTACATTTATAAAGAAAATCTCCATTTGTAAGGGTGTCTCCCTCTCAGTACCTGGAAGAAGAATGTAACTAAATCTCTAGAAAACGCCAAAGGGAAGGACTTAAATCTACATAACAACCACTCCCTTGTTTACTTATGTTTGCCTGAAAACCTCTCCTAACTGGCTCCCCCACCCAAATGTCATCTTTTGTCTTTAGCTGGAGATGATATTTAAGGTGGTGACTTGGGCCATTTCAGTAGTTAACTGTCATTAAATTTCTGTTGTTTTCCTCCTGTTATTTATATTACAGAGATGCCTCAGCCAAGAGTCTAGAAGGGTAGAGGAAAAATTATTTTTCCTCCCCTTCAAATGTTATAACAAAGATTGTAAACAACCCAAATGTCCAAACTGGTGAATAAAAAAAAAAACACAAAAAAAACAATGGCACACCTATCTGTTAAAATTCTAATCAGTGAAAAAAAAGAAATTATTGGTACAGGAAACACCTTGAACGGATCTCAGGGGCATTGTGCTGAGTGGGAAAAAAAGCCATTGTCAAAGGTTACAATGCTATATGATCCCATTTATTACAGCATTGTTAAAATGACTAAGTTAGAAAGATGAATAACAGACTAGTGGTAGCCAGGTGTTTGGGTTGGGGGAAGAGTGTAACCATTAAGGGATGAATTAGGGTTCTCCAGGTAAACAGAACCAATAGGAGACCTCTAGATTTATATCTAGATATATTTGTGTGTGTATATGTATATGTATATGTTCATACCGTATTTCCCCGAAAATAAGACCTAGCCAGACCATCAGCTCTAATGCGTCTTTTGGAGCAAAAAATAATAGAAGATGTGGTCTTTTTTTACTATAAGACCGGGTCTTTAATATAATAAAATATAATGTAATGTAATATAATATCATATATAACCGGGTCTTATATTAATTTTTGCTCTAAAAGGTGCATTAGAACTGATAGTCTGGCCAGGTCTTATTTTTGGAGAAACACGGTGCATACACACATAAATAATATGATATTTATTGTGAGGAATTCACCTGTGAGTATGGAGGCTAAGCCACAGTCTTCCATCTCCTAGCCAAGAAAGCGGATGGTGTACAGTAATTCCAATTTGAGTCTGAAGGCCTGAGAACTGCCCACACCCAGAAATCAGACATAATCAGAAATAATGCCTAACCAGACATCTGAGTAACCTATGACCCTATCAATTTAACACATAAAATTAACCATCACAAGGGAATAACACGAAGCAGCTTCTTTGTGGTAATGGGACAATTCTGCATCTTGTTTTTGATGATGGTTACTTGAATCTACATGTGATAATATTTTGTAGAACTACACACACACAAACACAAACACATGCAAAGTGCAGGTAAACATTAGTGAGATTGGAATAATTTAAGTATCTGAGTTAATATTATTGTGCTGACATCAATTTCCTAGTTTTGATAATGCATTATGTTTATGTAAGATACCGGTGGGGGAAATTGGGTGAAGGGCACATCAGAAATCTCTCTACTATTTCTGAAACTTCTTGTGAGCCTTTAACTACTTTGAAACACAGAAAGTTACAATAAAAAGTAAAACAAGTTAAAAAAAATTAAAAACAAAAAAAAACCTTCCAGATCCTCCAAACGGCAGGTATTGAATCTATTATGACATGGTTAAGACACATGTTTTACAAAAGTCCAAGTTTTTTTTTTAAGATTGATTCAGTAATAAAATTAAACGTGGACAGTATACATTCTGAGATTTAGGACACTAACAGGAATAGGGAATGATCTTTACCCAAGAATCTCCTATTCTCAGGCAGAAGATAAAAACCTAAATGGTTAATCACACAATCAATGTGGAATTTCTTAGTTCTCAGTGTGTAGCAGGTAATTCTGTGCCTCTGTCTTCACCTGTAAAATGGGAATACATATAATATCTCTTGCACAGATTCATTGTGAAGATTTCAAAAGAAAATATATATAAAGGTTCTAGAACATACTGAGTAAACAATAAATAACAGTTATTATTATTATTACTAATATTATTAATATTTTTATTATGTCAAGAATGCTCAGTTCTTTCCCAAACACTCACCATTGGACTTGTGATCAAATCCTTTGTAATAGACCCTCTCTTTGCTATGAAGAACATGTTTTGTTATTCGTCAGATCTGGAAAAATCATCCCCAGTCCTTGTCAGGTCAAAAGTACCTCTACTGATTCTAAGCACAACTCTAAATTTTCAAAGGCAGAGAGAACTTTGTTTGAAAAGAACAAGAGACTAAAGTAGACAGTGGAGCATAGTGGTTGAGAGCACAAACATTGGAATCTACTCCGTCCCTTCCATAGCTCTGTGATCCTGGACAAGTGACAATTTTTCTAAGCCTTAAGTTTCCTCTGTAAAATGAAGGCCATAATGGTATTTGCTTCATAAGGCTGCTGGGAAAGTTACATGAACCAACGTTTCTAAAATGCTTGCTGATTTCCCACACATACAACGTCTCAGTTCCATCTCTTCCCAACTAGCCCTCAAAGCAGAAGAATTGGTCCCAATTCAGTCTCTCTCTATCCAGAAACACTCTCCTGAATCAAAGGTAAAATATCTTAATCTGACACTTTTTTTTTTACCCGCTTTGTACTTAAATCACATTCATTGACCAGATTTATGAAATGCCATAACACCTAACAGGGTACCTATTGCTCAGTAGGTGTTTCCTAAGTATTGCTTGACTAACTGCTAAAGGATTCCAAGAACGAGTAGTAGGTACATTTCTAACAAATGGAAGGTTAATGCAGAGTGTATTAGAATTTAGCAATTTGTAAAGGAATCTGGCTTAAGTTCTGTTACCAGCAAATTAAGGCCAATTCCCTAGAATGTTTCCTCCCCTGACAATCAGCTTGCTTGGCTCCATGTATTGGTGATACCTTGTCTAAGTTCCCTGCACAAAAATGTGTTCCCTGGTTGGAGGACAGGGGATGAGGGAGAATGGTTTATCCCAGTCTATGCAATTCTAGAAGATTATGAAGGGATGATGAGATACATAGATGCAGAGATTTGTTGCAAAGAAATTTCTACTCAGGAGACAGATTATGTTAGGGCACCACCACACAGGTTCCCTTTATGGAGATTTAGGTATTAAGTCCAATGGGATTCTGCTCTCAAGGATCAATAAACAACAGAATACACACACACACACACACACACACACACACACACACACACAAGGTCTGACAATTAAGTTCGCGAACATGTTGCAACGATGTTGCTAACCTTTTTTGATATCACAGGGATTATTCATTATGAATTTGTACCTACTGGACAAACAGTTCACCAAGTTCACTGTTTGGAATTGCTGAAAAGGCTGCATGAAAAAGTTTGACGACCTGAATTTTTTGCCAACAATTCATGGCTCTCACATCACGACAATGTACCAGCTCACAGGCACTGTCTGTGAGGGAGTTTTTAGCCAGGAAACAAATCACTGTATTGGAACACCCTCCCTACTCACCTGATCTGGCCCCCAGTGACTTCTTTCTTTACCCAAAGATAAAGGAAATACAGAAAGGAAGACACTTTGATGACATTCAGGACATCAAGGGTAATAGAATGACAGCTCTGATGGCCATCCCAGAAAAAGAATTTAAAAATTGCTTTGAAGGGTGAACTAGGCATTGGTGTCGGTGCATAGCTTCCCAAGGGGAGTACTTCGAAGGTGACCATAGTGATATTCAGCAATGAGGTATGTAGCACTTTTTCTAGGAAGAGTTCGCGAACTTGGTTGTCTGAACTTACAGCTATTGAGAACTTCAAATGGGACTAGTAAGACAGGAACATTTTTATTTTATTTAAATTTAAACAGCTATATGTTTATAGCCACTACCATATTGGATTGCAGTCTTAGGAATTATCATATTAATGAGTTGCCCTCTACACCTCCTCAACCCACTGTCCCCTCCATTGTACATAAAAACAATCTCAAGACTTTTCTAAATTCCTAATCATACAGCTGCATTTGTAAAGGACATTCCTGGGACGTTCAGGATGACAGTATGATTTAAACACCATTGTGTCGGTGGACCCTCAGGTCAGAACACCCAGTTATTTCTTAGGTTTTGCCTCAATGAGCAAGACTGTCCTTTAATGGGTATTCCTTTTCACAACATCCTCTTTGTGTTCGACAGTCTCTGTAATACCAGAGGCTAAGCAAAGGAGATAATTAAATTGGGCCAGACACTGTCATTTGACTGGCACATTGAACTGTATAAGATTCCCTTTCAGAATTTGTGGGGTTTGGGGCAAAAGACTGGAGGTGGGGTCAGAGACCCACATTGGTGCCTGTCTCCACAACAACACAGGTATGATTTACACAGGTAGATTCTCTCCTTAGAAGGAATACCGTGCCATGTGCTCTGTTCCCTCTCAGGCCTGCCATCCCTGCAATTGGAGGGAATGGTTTCAAGAACCATGAATTGTTGGCAAAAAGTTCAGGTCGTCTAACTTTTTCATGCAGCCTTTACAGAACTTCCAAATAGTAAAGTTGGTTAACTGTTTGTCCAGTTGGTACAAATTCATAATGAATAAATTCCTTTGATATCAAAAAAGAGGTTAGCAACAGCATTGCAACAAGTTCGTGAACATAATTGTCAGACCTCGTACATTAGGACAGTGGCTGCCATATTGGATAGTACAAATATAGAACTTTTCCGTTATCACAGAAAATCATATTGGACAAATCTAAACCACTATGCCAGCCTACACTCAAGTTCATAATATCCAGTTCTTTAGAGGGTCCTAAGTTACATTTTCTTTTATGTATTATTTACCGTCAAACTTGTAACCAACTTTTAACTCTAAAGCCACTTCCTTTTAGGAGCATTCCTTAACCCTCCTGGTCAGAATTCAGACTATGTATCCAATGCCGTTTTAGAATTTGTTTAATTCTGCCCTATACTATAATTGGTTACACAGATGTGTGTTTTCTCTGCTATGAATGGAGAGCTCCTTGAGCAAGAACCTTATTCTTTTTTCTCTCCAGCTTCATTGAGGTTTAATTGACAAATAAAAATTATATATATTTAAGGTATACAACGTGATGATTTGATATACCTATACATTGTGAAATGCTCATGACAATTAAGTTAATTAACACATCCATCACTTCACATAGTTACCTTTTTTATCCTGTGGCAAGCACACTTAAAATGACCATTTTAGAAAATTCCAATGATATAACACAGGATTATTAATTTTAGTCACTATGCTATATACATTGGATCCCTAGGACTTATTAATGTCATAACTGAAAGTTTGCATCATTTGACCAACATCAACCCATTTCACCCACCACCTAGCCCCTGGCGATCACCATGCTACTCTGCTTCTATGAGTTTGACTGTTGTAGATTTTACAGATAAATGAGATCACACATTGTTTGTCTTTCTTTGTCTGGCTTGTGTCACTTAGCACAATATTCACCCTGCCCATCCATGTCACAAATGGCAAGATTTCCTTCTTTCCTATGGCTAAATAATATCTGCGTTCTCTTGCATCTCACTGAGCTTCTTTGAGGTGATTATTTTGAGTTCTTTGTCAGGTAATTCACAAATCCACTTTAGGGTGGGGTGGTTGGTTGAGGGGGCTGTATTAGTTTCCTTTGATGGTGTCATGTTTGTTTGCTTCTCCATGATCTTTGTAGCTTTGCATTGGAGTCTGAGCATTTGATGGGTAAATACCTCTTTCAGTCTTTACAGACTGATTTCAGCAGGTAGACACCGTCTCATGTCAGGTTTCTGGACTGATGGGATCACCTGTGATGACAGTTGAGCAGGGTTGGGGCTGGGTAATGTGGATGGTGCTGGGTCAACAGTATGGTCTGTGTTCGTCAGGCCTATTACTAGAGGCTGGGGGAGACATGGATCCTCACTGATCCTTGGGTGCATAGGACTGCCACTGGGACAATGGTCCACTTCAGGGACCATTGTCCACTGCAGCTAGGTCTGTAAATGGCAGGCCTCTTACCAGGTGTGTGGATATGTTTGACTCCTAGCAGTTCCCTGGGCAGGGAGGAGGGAGGGCTACTGCTGAGTCACTGGATTGATTCCTGGAAGGACAAGACTGCTCCTTGACTGCTGTTGAGAGGGACTGGAACCAAGTTAGAGAGCCATTTCAGGATCGTCAACTGGACTGAGGTTCGTGGGCCTGCCTCCATGGACGCGGATGGGTATGTCTCTTGCCAAGTCCCTGTGTGGGCAAGCCTTTTCCTGAACCACAGCTGGGAGGAGCTGGAGCTGAGTTACAGGGACACTTCATGATCTGCAGTTAGACCTATATCAACAAGTCTGCGTCTTGGGGCACAGATGGATGTTTCTCCTGGTGCATCCCTTGGCTGACAGGTTTGCCCTCAAAGCATGGCTGGGAGGGGCTGGAACTGAAATACAGGGCTGCTTCAATATCTACAGTCAAAGCAAATTTGGCAGGCCTGTTACCTGAGACACAGTCTGGTGTGACTCCTTCCAGGTTCCCTAGCAGATGGTGTTGATAGCAGGACTAATGCCAAATGTTGCTACAGCCAAGCCCAAAGGGAAATTGAGCTGTTACTGGGACTGTAGCTGGGACCATGGCTGGTGAGCCTGCTACCTGGATGTGGGCCTGTGTTCTCAAAACAGCCCTGCTCAGTTTTGCACCCCACTGGTGTTTTGTAACCTCTTACCTGGTTCCTAAAGCTCCCACAAAGACATGTTTGTCTGTGGATGGCTGCCAAATTATTGTTTCTATGGGGGGATGGGAATGAGGGACCTCCTAGTCTACCATCTTGCTGATGTCACTGCAAGAATTTTATTCTTTGAAAGTGTCTTGTTCACGTGTGGGCACACCTACGATATTTAAATCAGTGGCTCTCTAACTTTAGCACACATCAGAATCAGAAGGCCTATTAAAACACAGATTTCTGCCTCTCATCCCCAACTCCAGATTTTCTGATGTAGTAGGTCTGGAGTAAGTCCCCAAAATGTACATTTCTAATAGCTCCTGGAGTATTGCTGAGGCTACTACTGGTCCGAGGACCACACTTTGAGTTCCATCAATTTAGCTCATTCTCCTAATCCCCAGGCATTGCAACCTGGAAGTGTCCCCTAAGTATGGTCAGGCCTAAGCTTCAGCTTTAGAATCTCTAGATCTTTTTAGTCATTCAGCATGGAGGAACAAAAGGCTTCATGATTCTTTACCACAGTGTTGGCCTTTGATTGTTTGATGAAGGAAGCTGGCGAGAGAAAGTGACTGCTTACAAACTTAAACCTAGTCCAAACTGGTCAGTCCTAGCTAGATCGGATGTGATTTCTTTGCTTCTAGCACTTAGCCTAAACTACCTACTTAATACAAACCCTAAATTGGTCAAGCTCTGATTTGCTTTGAAGTAACATTTTCTTGCAAACAGTAAATTGTTGGTTTCTGGCTCTAGGATATAATATAGCAGATCAAAACTTCTTTTGCATAAATCCAAGGAGACTCTTGCCAATATACCCATAAGCATTGGCAGAGTAAAAATAAAAGCCAAGTATTTCACTAAGTTACGTGCTACTTTTCTGCGTTTCAACCTTTGAAAGCTCTCCCAAACCAGTGGTAATAATTGAGAAAGGGTTGCATGCAACACCACAGCATTGCACACAACTGATTATTCTATCATGCAAAGAGTTAGCTCTCTCCATTATCTTGTTACACATCAATGACTTGGTATAGTTAAACACTTACCAAAGCAAGTGCTTATGAAAATAACAGAGAGAGGGAAAAATACCACTTGCTGAGCCATTTCTATAAACCAAGCACAATTTACATCTGTCAACTCATATGACCCTTATGAATTTGCATGGTTGGGATTATCATCGTTTCATCACATATGAGAAAACAGAAACTCTGATGTATGGCATGATTAGATCATATTTATACAGCTAATAAGTGCTGTAACATTAAGTGAATGAGGTTTCTTCAATGCCTATTCCCACGATCTTTCCCATGATGTTATATTGGCACCCCTACAATGCATCCATTACAATGGGTGTTTCAACGGGGAAAATGTTGGCCAAACACGTTTTGAAAATATTGCATATTGTGACCCTTTTTTTAGATTTCTGATGCGATAGTATTTCAAGGCCCCTGAATAGGACTCTCAGTAAAGAAACCATATATATAGTCCAGAGTTTCTCAAAGTTAATTGATAATGGAACCCTTCATTCCAAAGAAAACATTTTGAGAAATGCTATTTTGTGCTTGGCTACCTGCCTAATATAGAACAAACGTTTATTTTTAACTCCAGTTTCCCAAATGAGAGTTGTGGGGAGGTGATTGAGAAAGTTCCTTACCCATCTCTCATTCCCAAATTCCTTCCTCAATGAATATGAGTCTTTATTTAGATTCAGGGGCAGAGAATTGGGCTCAACCAGTTAGCAGGGTATTGTGTTAAAAGGCGATGCAAGTACAGCATAGGGAATATAGTCAATGGTATTATAACAGCTATATACGGTGTCAGAGGGGTAGTAGACTTGGGGGGATTATCACTTTGTGAAGTGTGTAAATATCTAATCACTATGTTGTTTTGTACACCTGAAACTAATAATAAAAAAAAATAGTCACAGATATATATAGTACAGCATAGAGAATATAGTCAGTAATATTCTCATAACTATGTATAGTGTCAGATGGGTAATAGACTTATTGGGGTGATCACTTTGTGAGTTATAAAAATGTCTAATCACTATGATGTTCTCTACATCTGAAACTCATAATAACAAGTGAGCCCTTCCCCTAAAAAGGTGATGCACGTGTTTCACTTACTCTCTTCTAAATTATCCTTCGTTATGTTTAAAGCGGTATAGTGGATTCAAGGCTTCCTCCTCTTAGGCCGCCCTGGCCATCTTGTTCTCTCTTCTCTCGGCTGTGCTAGAGTTTGGTAAGATCCTAGGATCTAAGTTTGGACCTAAACCATGTGCCCACATTCCCTGTGTTGGGGTTTGGAGAAAAGTCAGGCTCACACATTACAATGGTAATTTACTTTTCCTTTGCTGTTGAACCGAGTACACGTTTTTCTCTCGGAGCCTGTGGTGGGGTGGGGAAGGTGGCTGTGGTGGGGTATTGAATTCTAATACTCATAGGTCCTTAATCTAATATTGTCAAAACATGTACTCTTTTTCATGGCTTTATTTTGCATTTTAATCAATATTCATGGAGCTTAAAAAGTCCTTTCAAATCAAATATTTCCATAATTTACAGTGTGTAGGAATAAAAAAAAACAGTCAACCTCTTAAATTACTAATACACTTTTATTCACTTACACACACAGTGCCAAAAAATGTATACACATTTTAAGAAAGCAAAACTGTATTAGAATTGTAATGCTCAATATACACCAATAACAAAAGATGAATACAAGTCACGTTTGACTTCTGCAATTACAAGAGGTGCTCAAAGTGGTTCCCATCAGCGTCCAGACACTTCTGATTATGGCAAACTACTGCTTGAGCAACGTTGACCAAAGTGTCCACTTGTATACATTTTTTGGCACCCCACCGGTATATATATATATACCCCGGCTTACAGCAGCCCAACTCCAGGTTGAGCTGTTGTTCACAAATCTAGCTGTAGAGGGCGCAGCTCACTGGCCCATGTGGGAATCGAAGCGGCGACCTCAGGGTTAGGAGCACAAGCGCTCCAACGACCTGAGCCACCCGGCCACTCCAAAATGTGTACACAATTTTTTGACACCCTCTGCATGTATACCCCACGGGCATAAAGCTACATGACAAAGGATAACAAACGGGGCACATGTCTTCTTGCCGAGTCAAATATACTTGAAAATTGGAAGGAATAATTTTTATAATAAAACAAACATGAATATATTAAGAAATTGAAAGAAAGCTCCACATGAATTTTCAGGGCAAAATATAAAGCTTCAGTCACATTCTGTTCTTGTAGTGGGCTGCTTCAGGCGACACTCCTGGGAGCCCTGGAGGGAAGTGCTTTCACTGCTCTGCTTTATGGGTATTTCAGTTAGAAAAAAAATTCTGAGAGGCAATGAAATCTGTGAAAGTTTTCCTAATCTGTAAGCATCTCACAATGTTGTTATTACTCATATTCAACACATACATGCAAAAGAGGTCTCAACTGGCATGTCGGAGGGGACAAAGGAAAGCAGCAAGGTGACCTCAGGCTGACCACAGAGATCTTTTTTTCATAGTATAAGTATGGTACTTTAGAGATAACTTTGTGAAGAATGGAAAAAACACAAGCTTCGGAATCCGAATTGGGCATGATGGCTGCTGATTCCCACATGAATTCGCTGTGCAACTTTGGGTAAGGTACATAAATATCTGAGACTCAGTTTCTTACGGAAAGTGTGGAAATAATAGCTCACAGAGTTTTTTGTGGGAATCCTTGTAATTATTTATCAGAAACATGTCTAGTATAGTGATAAGATCTCTGAATACTGGTGTGTATATGTGTTTGTGCGTGTTTTCTTTTGTACTGAAGGCGACAATACAAGCATGCAGAAATCTTTAGGGAGTAATATTATTTCTACAGCTGGGAGAAGGTGTTCCACGATGAAAGCCCAACATGAGCGAAGACCTGCAGCTCTAAAAGGGCATGGTCTTTCGAGACAAGTGCAGTAGAGAGGTGTCATGTTGCTATGGTCTGAGTGTTTGTGTCCACCCAAAATTCGTATGTTGAAATCCGAAACCCCAAAGAAGATGGGATTGAGAAGTGGGGCCTTAGGGAAGTATTAAGGTCATGAAGGTAAAGCCCTCATGGGTGGGATTAGCGTTCTTATAAGAGTGGCCCTGGAGAGATACCTAGCACTTTCCACCACTACAGGATGCAATGAGAATACAGGCAGGCTGCATCCCAGGAGAGGGCCTTCACTAGAACACATGATCTTGGAGTTCCAGCCTCAAGAACTGTGGGAAAGAGTGTTTGTTCTTTATAAGCTATCCAGTTATGGTATTTTGTTACAGCAGCCTGGACAAAGACACAAGTACATATAATGAAAGGTAATGTGCAATTTAAATGACACCTCAGGGAAATGTGCTAATCTGTTAATGAATTCTTGATTTCCACTTTTAAAAATAACTTAAATCACAATAGTATTTTGGCTATATTGGGGCAACATTTATTTGATTTTAAAAAATTACCTCAAATTAAGGGAGACTACCAGTAAGCTGTACAAAATAGAGTAATGCCTACCAAATACAAAACAATTTTGTAAATAAATCCAACATTTCTTTCTTATTTATATGAAAATTATAAATTATATAATCTCATGTCAAATTCTATGATTTCCTTTTATTAATATTTTTTCTTTGTTTCAGTAGTGACAAAAAATTCCACATGAAAAAAGACTGTCTTTAAAGAATGCGTAAGACTGTCAAGTACACCTAAATAACTGGAACAACTATGTGTTCATTGCTTTTATAATAATGTGAAAATAGCCTGACTGTTGTGTTGTCCTGTAACTGGTTGTTCGTAGTATAAATGCCCAATTTTCTCTGATTTACAAAATTCCCTGGACCTTATTTAGAAATTACTATGAGTATTGTCAGTTCTCTCAGAAGAAGAAAACCAACACAATAGAAGTGATTAGTGTGGTGAATACAGACCCACCTGTAGGGTAGAGGAGGTGGAGAGGGTCACCATCAGAGGTTAAGTCATTTGGTGTATTCTGTCTTGATATGCGGAAGGAAAAATACAAAAATAACTTTAGAACATAGACATGCACAGAAAAGGAGTAAAAAGAAAGAAATGAGGTCAAGAAAAGTTTGGATTCTGGTCAAGAAAGAAAAGAAAGATAGTAAATTAAACAGTGGGAATCTGTGTTTAAGCAATTGTTAGGAAAGGTGAATAGTGCAGTTAGAAACTGTGGCCCATAAAACATCACAGCAGTTCTAATTAACTCTAGGAAACAAACAATAAGACACTGTGTTCCAGATGTTTTATAAGGAAATAAGGTAACCATTTTTGAATCCTATTTAATTTTTGGCCACCATGTTGTATACAAGCTTCTAATCAATGGGATGGGAAATGTAATTAGAAGTTACAAACTCTGAAAGGGATAGCGTCATCCTAGCTCTTTGGTGCTCTCACTAGACAATAAATGGGTTAGAATGAGCCAGCCAGGATTGAGCAATATTCCTGGCAGATGAAAATGCCAGGAAACCCCACTCCATGGCTTATGCATTCTTCAAATATTGGGGTGAGTGGGGGCAGAGTCCCAGAGAGCAGTTTCCAGACTCTCGGCCTCACGTAGAAAGGTGCTGGCTCAGTTATTAGATGGCCATCAGCTGTAATCAGAAGGCCATCTGCTGTGGCTGCGTGGCCATCAGCTGTTACCCATTAGCCATTGGCCACTAATATAACTGCCGTGGCTACATTAGGGGGTTGGTTGGTGGGTTGGTTGGCAGAGACGCAGATGGCAGATTGCGGGTTGTGTGCCTCCTGCTTCCTGTGTCTCCAACCCAGCCGTCAGCGAGAATATATCCATGGCTCCGTGGGTGTTCCTTTTTGACCTCACCATATCCTGCGTTCTTGAGCGGGGAGCAGGAGCTGAGACCCCACATTACAGTGTATATCTGTCAGATTCCTCATCCTGTAGTCACTATCCTTGTTCCCACTGATCAGTAAGTTTGTAAATTCAGGCAAAAAATACTGATATCCCATCGGTAGCCCTAAAAAAGTAGAGCCTCAACAGACATCTTTCCGTAGAAGCAGTTCTGTGATTGGTCGGGGAGAGTCACTTCATGTATTAACCAGAGTTTTAAAATTGAACTCCATTAAGGTATAAAAAGACTTTGCTTGTGTGTTAGTTGCCCAAGATAGCTGTAACAAGTATTGCAAACTTGGTGGCTTTCAACAGAGATGTACTCTGTCACAGTTTGGGAGGCTAGAAATCCAAAGTCAAGGTGAGGTGTTGTCGGGGCCATGCTCCCTTTGAAGCCACTAGGAGAGGATCCTTTCTTATTTCTTCCAGTTCCTGGTAGCCCCAGGTTTTCCTTGGCTTGTAGCAACATAACTCCAATTTCTGCCTCCATCATCACACGGCATTCTTCCTATGTGGGTCTCAGTGTCTGTGACTTTTCCTTATAAGGACACCAGTCATACTGGATTAGGACCCACCCTAGTGACTACCGTGTTTCCCTGAAAATAAGACCTAGCCAGGCAATCAGCTCGAATGCATCTTTTGGAGCAAACATTAATATAAGACCCAGTCTTATTTTACTATATTATACTTATATTAGTGTATTATTACTTATATAAGACTGGGTCTTGTATTAATGTTTGCTCCAAAAGACACATTAGAGTTGATTATCCAGCTAGGTCTTATTTTTGGGGAAACACGGTCTATCTTAACTTAATTATATCTGCAAAGGGTCTACTTACAAACAAGGCCACACTCATGGGTACCAGGAGTTAAGATTTCAACATACCATTTGGGGGGACACAGTTCAACCCATAACACTATTGTTCCTTTGGAAGCCCTCCATGACTATATGGTTTCAGGGTGATAATCTACTCTTGGTTCCAAACAATCTCCAAAATGACAGAAAGCACAATGTGAGTGGTCAGTATTGATAAGATCACCTTCACATACCCTCTGCCTACATGCACCAGGTCTTAGCATTAATAAGTTCAGTTGCCTTAGGGTGAGTTTTGTCTGAGAGATACCTTCCAAAGCCTAGCAAGTTTTAAGAGATATCACAGGCCCTACTTTAAAAAGTTAAGTGCCAATTTATCAGCATTCTTAATAACACAATTCTATATGAAATGCCCCTATGCCAAACTATATTCAGAAATGATCATAATTACTGAGTAGAACAAGTATTGAAAGTCATTGAAGTCTAATAATATTTTAAGTACTGACTTAACTTTCAATAATTCTAGAAACTCTTCTTTCTTGACTCAAGTTAATTACTTTTTCTCCTTGGAGTGGTTCCCAAATCCATTTTTGTGTGAAATATACAAAAAACACGCGCTTTGGGTTTACGTAAATTCTGACCCCAATAATTTTCTCTTTATTTTTAAATGACTCAGCCTTTGATGGACTCCTTATCTAAAAAGGAGGCTTGGAAGGAACTGATGGGTTTTGACAGACATTCTCCATAGTGAATACATGCATTCATTAATCTGAATAAATTGAATTGAGACTAGCAGACAGTTCTGAAACTTACTACATCTCAGAGAAATTCTAAAGCACCCAGTGAGGACTGGAGTGAGGCTGTATGTGTTAGGAAAAATGAACCCCTTATTTTAGGTGCTAGGACTATTACTAGTACTTATAAGGTCTTCTTGAAGTGATACCAAGGACATCTTTATTCAACATTCACAAGATGCACCATGAAAGGCCATCACCAGTGGATTCAGGAGATCCATTAGGAGGACAGTTCTATCAGGGTTAGACCAAAGAATATCCCTGATAACTCCCATCTTCTGACATTCTTCTAGGTTGTCTTTATCTGGAGATACAGAGTGATTTAATTTTATAAGTCTGGTTAATACATTAAGAGACCTTCTTCCGTATGATAAAACTCCTTCCCCAATATTTACTCTGATCTAATATTTCTTTATTGAGAGACATAGTTTTTCTGTTTTCTTTCTTAATTTAAATTTATTGAGGCATACTTTATGTGTAATAAAATAAATCCTCTAAATATATAGTTACTAAATGAATAGAGAGAAATGTACACAACTGAGTAACTCGTAATGCCACAGAATGTTCCTTTGTGATCCTTTGCATGCCATCACCACTAACCACCACCCCACCCCCAAACAACTAGTCTGATGTCTACAACAATAGATTAGGTTTGCCTGTTTTTAACTTCATATAAGTAGAATCAGACAGCAAGTACTCTTTGGTGTCTGGTTTCTTTTGCTCCACTATTTTGATGAGGAAACATACTATATAAGATTTAAATCTACTTAAATTGATTTAGACTTGTTTTATGTCCTCTCTCTATATTCTGTTGTTGTAATTGGTCCATGTGCATTTTAGCAGTTGAATGTAGGCCTTGTGTTTCATAGGTGT
Organism: Rhinolophus sinicus; assembly: GCF_036562045.2. Lineage (NCBI taxonomy): Eukaryota > Metazoa > Chordata > Mammalia > Chiroptera > Rhinolophidae > Rhinolophus > Rhinolophus sinicus. The sequence continues at coordinate 103,866,882 of NC_133768.1, read as the reverse complement.
TGAGTGTAATATTTTATAAATGTCAACTAAGTTAATTTTGTTGATAGTTTCATTTGTGTCTTCTATATCTTTGCTGGTTTGCTGTGTAATTGATCAACAATTTCTGAGACAAGATTATTGATACTTACAACTATAATCCTTTATAAACCTTTGAAACTATGGATTTCAAACATTTTTCTATACTTTTGTCATTTTTTCTTTATGTGTCTTGAAGCTTTGTTGTTAGGTGAATACTGTAAGATAACTGTCGTCTTGATGGACTGACACCTTTTAGCTTTGTGAAATGCTTGTCTTTATCATTGGTAACCCTTTTCATCTTGAACTCTTGTGTCTGTCGTAAATACACCCATACCAGCTCTTTTCTAATTAGTATTTCCATGATACAAACCCTTCTATCCTTTCATTTTCAACCTGTATGTTCTTTATATTTGTTTCTTGTAATCAATGTGTAGTTGTATCTTGCCTTTTTTTTTGAGGGTTTTTTTTTTTTGTAACTCTTCCGTTTTATCTATTTATTTTATTATTAGTTTAAAGTGTACAAAACAACATAGTGATTAGACTTTTACACACCTCACAGAGTGATAACCCCAACAATCTGTTACACATCAGACACCATGCATAGCTATGACAATACCACGGACTCTATTCTCTATGCTGTACTTTACATCCTGTGTATATACTCGTGTGTGTGTGTGTGTGTGTGTGTGTGTGTATAGTTGACATTCAGTGTTATTTTTTATTTCAGGTGTACAGGATAGTGGTTATGTTACCGGAGAGTGGGCTCTCCTCAGCGTGGTGTCCAGGTTCTTGGCATTTCGAGCAAAGAATTGAACGAGACACAGAAATAAAGTGGTGAAAGAGTAGTTTATTAGGAGAGCTAGTACACTTCAAAGAAATAGAAGCGGACCTAGAGAATGGCCCAAGGGCCCAAGGTGGCATTATGAGGAGCAAATGAAGGGGCTCAAAGACAAAAAGGTCCAGGGGCTCAAGGTGAAACAAAGGAAGAAGCTCAAAAGGCAAAATGGTCTAAAGGGCCAAGGGCCCGGGCTCAAAAAGGGCTGACTGGTGAGGACTTGGAGTTTTTATCCTGTTTTTCTCTAGAATGGGCTGCTCATTTGCAGGTGTGGGACCTCTTGATTGACACCTGTGATTGACAAGAGGCTATTACCTCATCTTTTTTAAACTGCACAGGTGTGAGTGGCTGGCTTAATCTAGTTTGGTATCTTGTACCCTTTTGTTCCTCATAGGGGTAGATAATTACAATGAAAAGGAGAAGTTTTGGGCGGTTGAAGACTGTGAATTGTACAGGAATGCAGAGACTTGATGTCTATCTCTAACTGCCTGCCTTCTTTTCCCCTTGAGAGACGTGATCCCCATAAAATTTCTATGGGAAGTTGAGGGACAGAAGGTCTGTTTTTCTGTATCTACTTCCCGCTGGGCAGGGGCATAGAGCTGTCCCTACCTATTGGGGGATTCACGGAACTCTTGCCCTATCTGATCTTAGATGAGAGGAAGGGGTCTCAATATCTGCCTGGAAGACCGCATTGGCTTCTTTGGTTGCCACTGGCAATCTTGCTGGGGTATCCTCTGTATCCCCAAGGCCCCTGAATGAGGAAAACTAGATTCTAATTAATAAATCCATTGGCTCCATAGAGCCTGTGGCCATTGAATCAGTCATTTAGGTGGTCTCAATTGTCCAGGAGCTGGGTCCAGAATGGGTTGGACAATGATTACTGGCCTGGGGGAATGTTAAAATCTATTTGGTCTCTGGGATGGAAATATCCAAGAGTTAGGTCCAGAATGGCTTGGGGAATGTTGGGAAGTCACAGGCATTTAAGTAGTTATCTGAGAGACATTCTGTAATTCAGGCTAGGAGCAATCTTTAGTCTAGGATTCAGAAGCGTAACCAAAGCCAGGGGCTAAAGAGCTAAGAAACTAGGGAAAAGGAAACTTAAAATTTCTATAGTGAGGGGGTTCCCATATCAGTTAGGCATTTATATTATACATACATTTTACAATATTATTAACTATATCCCCCATAATATATTTCACATCCCCATGACTATTTTGTAACTACCAATTTGTACTTCCTAATCCCTTCACCTTTCTCACCCATCCTTCCAAGCCCCTCCCATCTAGCAAGCATTAGTTTGCTCTCTACATATGAGCCTATTTCTGCTTTGTTTCTTTGTTTATTCTGTTCTTTAGATTTCACATATTAGTGAGATCATATGGTATTTGTCTTTCTCTGTCTGACTTATTTCACTTAGCAGAATACCTTCTAGGTCCAACCATGTTTTAGCAAATGGTAAAATTTCATTCTTTATGGCAGAGTAATATTCCATTGTATAAATGCACTACAATTTCTTTATTCAGTCGTCTCTTGATGGGCATTTTGGTTGTTTCCATGTCTTGGCTGTTGTGAATAGTGCTGCAATAAATATAGGGGTGCATATATTTTTTCAAATTAGTGTTTTAGATTTCTTTGGATAAATACCTAGGAGTGGAATTGCTGGGTCATAAGGTAGTTCTATTTTTCATTGTTTGAGGAACCTCCATACTGTTTTCCATAGTGGCTGCACCAATCTGTAATCCCACCAACAGTGCACTAGGGTTTCCTTTTCTCCACATCCTCGCCGGCACTTGTTGTTTGTTAATTTATTGGTCATGGCCATTCTGACAGGTGTGAGGTGGAATCTCATTGTGGTTTTAATTTGCATTTCTCTGATGATTAGTGACATTGAGCATCTTCTCATATGTCTATTGGCCATGTGTATGTCCTCTTCTGAGAAATGTCTATTCAGATCCTCTGCCCATTTTTTAATTGAATTGTTTTTCTTTTTGGTGTTGAGTTTATTTTATAAACTTTGGATAGTAACCCCTTATCAGATGTATCATTAGGGATCTTGCTTTTATATTCAGTCTGACAATCTCTGGTTTTTATTTGAGGTGTTTTGTTTATTCATATTTAATATAATTGATTTGCTTGGTTTAAGTCTACTCTCTTATTAATTTTGCTGACTTCTGCTCTCACAGACCAACCCTGGAACAGCATGGGAGTAGACTGTACAAGAATATAAATACCAGGAGGTGGGAAACATTGGGGACCATCTTAGGGGCTTACTCCTACATTGTTAAAATTTCAATTTAAAAGGTGAAACACATATAGAAGTAAACAAAAAAACCTCTAGGATAAACTATAGGAGAAATTTTTTATAGTATTGCTGTGGGAAAGTCATTCCTAATACTCACACAAACTCATAATCCGTGAAATAAATAATAAACATTTTAATATACATTACTAATAAGATTTTAATATACATTACTAATAATAAGGTGACAAAATCCACCATGAACAAATCCAAAAGGAAAACAGCAAACTAAAATGTGCAATTATTTTATTTTATAAAGGAAAGACCATCAATACACTGGATTGGCTAAATTATATGAATTGGCAGTTAACAGAAAAGGAAATACAAACAGATCTTAAACATGAAAAATATTGACTTCATTTATAATATGGGAAATATACATTTAAACTGAATTAAACTACATTTAAACTATATTAAAAATCTATTTTTCTCTCACCAGCTTGGCAAATACGCAGAAGTTTGAAAGCATACTTTGTCATCAAGGTACCACCCTTGTGAAAGTTACTTTTATTATTTCAATTAAAATTATATATAATTTTACCTATCAGGTCTTTCAACTATCAGTTTTCCTTTAAGAAATTTATACTACAGATATACTCCTACATATGCAAATAAAATTTGCATGAGGGTATTTAATGCAGCATTGTTTCCAGCAGCAACAAAGTTGAAACAACAAGAATGCCCATCAATAGGGGATGGGATAAATACACAGTGGTAAATTCAATAATGGAATACTATGATGGTATGTAAAAAATGAGCTAGTTCTTTGTATTCCAATGAAAAGTAGTCACCAAGAAACACTGTTACTGAAAAAAGGAAAGTGAAAAATAGGATAGATAGGATATTACCACTTATGTAAAAATGGGAAATATATTTATATGTGCTTGTATATGCATAAAATATCTCTGGACAATATATAAGAAACAAATAATAGTGCTTGTATAAGGGATAGTGTAAATAACTGGGAGATAGAGAAGCACTTTAATGTATAGATGTCATGCAGGGCGGCCTGTGGCTTCTCTGCTCCCACTCCCCACACAAAAACACTGGATATGGCTAAGCCAAAAAGGAACACCCACGGAGCCATAGGTAGGGGAGTCATACCCCTATAGTCTCACTGGAGGCTGGATTCACACGACGTGCGACCTGCTGTCCACTTTTCTGCCAACCGACTGACTCGACTCTCCTCGACTCCCTTTCCCCAGCACAGCCGCAGCAGTTATATTAGTGGCCAATGGCTCAATGGTTACAGCTGATGGCCAACTAGCCACAGTTGACAGCCATCTACTACCCGAGCCAGCACCTTTCCACGTGAGGTCGAGAGCCTGGAAACTGCTCTCTGGGGCTCTGTCCCCACAATAGCCTTTTACACTTTAAAGATTTTAAGCCACGAGGGTTGCTATGGACTGAATTGTGTACCCAAAATTCATATGTGGAAGCCCTAACCCCATTGTGATGGTATTTGGAGATGGGGCTTTTGGGAGGTAATTGGGGTTAGATGAGGTGAGGAGGGTGGAGCACTTAGGATAGGATTAGTGGCTTTAGAAGAAGAAAGAGAGGTGGTTCTCTCTCTGCCATGTGAGGATACAAAAAGAAGGTGGACATATGCAAACCAGGAAGAGGGTCCTTACCAGGAACTAAATTGGCCGACACCTTGATCTTGGACTTCCCAGCGTCCAAAACTGTGAGAAATAAATATGTCATTTAAGCCACCCAGTCTATAGTATTTTGTTCCAGCAGCCTGAGCAAATGTAGGGATGTATTATCGATTTAAAAATCAAATAAAGAAAAATGATTCCATTAACAAGATAATGCTCTTCATGCCAAATTACAAGTAATCCAACAGAATATACCCCGGCATTTTAATCTTACCCAAAACAATGCTGGCACAAAAAATGTAACTATGACATACCTTACCTGCTTCCACTACTTAACAATAACTGCTGACATCCTTCTTAGGCTTCTGACATATTCCAAGATTTTCTCACATTTGTCAGCAGTGCTACAATTTAACCGTAGTGATGTGTTAAAAACTATTCATTTGTCTTTGTCTTCATGGTGACATACGTTACTCTCTGGTTGTATAATCATTGAAAATGAGCAGCAGAGCTCATTAGATACGTCTGTGCCGGTAATTATAATAGAACCTACGGAGGCCCTCCCCTATCTCCTTTCTGTCACAGTGAAGTTGGTTCATATGTGTGCTATACCTGCCTCTTCTACTTTATTTAGATATTTACATCTTTGAATTTGCTGATGATAACTGTAAAAAAAAGTGGAATTAGTGATTGATATGGGTTAAGAGAGATAACTACATGGAGATTTGGAGTTGAGATTTTAGTAATACAACCTAGAGAAAAAAATTTAGACTACAGATTATTCTGTTACAGATGTGGGAGATGAGCAATGAGTGAGGGAGCTGAGCAAATTAGGTCAGAAAGCCCTGCTGTATTCTAGCAGAATGTTTTAAGGAAGAAACTAAAGCAATATTACCCTGTGAATTTGCCAAAATAACACTTCAGGGTATTATTCTAAGGAAAATAAGATAAATGTTCCCCCATATTTTCTAACTCAAACATCCATGACACTTGATATATTGAGTTATGGTTAGACTGAGAATGGGAATCAACAGAGATTAAATCAGGTGTATGAGGGGAGATAGAAGACTGTTATTGACAATTTATGTTGGTGACAGCCCTTCTCTAATAACACTGGGGGCCTCTGAAATTGGCAGATGAATTTACATGCCTTGGAGAGATGAGGAAAGGCATCATAGAGTAGGTCATCACTGAGTTGAGTTGCAAAAGATGAATGGAACTTTTTCAAACACATTGGAGATGGGATGGGATGGGATGGTGTGGGAGGGCGGGATACGATAGGAAAAGGACATTGCATAGGTGAAGTCAAGGAAGTTTCAAACAGATAATTTCAGGTACTTCAGTATAGTTGACATAACAAGTTTTGGGGTGGAAGCTTCTTAGATTTTAGGATAAGGGAGATAGCTTAAAATGTAAGCATAGGTTAGATCATAAAAGGACTCAATACTATTTTTTTACCTTTCCTTTTAATTTTATTATTTTTATTGCTCGTTTCAGGTGTACAAAACAACATAATGATTAGACATTTACACCCCTCACAAAGTGATAACCCTAACAAGTCTACTACCCCTCTGACACCGTACATAGATATTAGAATACCATTGATTATATTCCCCATGCTGTACTTTACATCCCGTGACTATATCTATATCTATATATCTATAGCTATATATCTATATCTATAGCTATAGCTATATCTATATGTATATCTATATCTATATCATCTCTATATATTATACTTGACATTCAATATCATATTAGTTTCAGATATACAGTGCAGTGGGGTTAGGCATTTACATAATTTATAAAGTGATCCCCCTGATAAGTCTGGTACCCATCTGACACTACACATAGTTTTTACAACATCATTGACTATAGTCCATACTGTATTTCACATCCCTGTGATTATTTTGTGACTACCAATTTGTACTTCCTAATCCCTTCACCTTTCCCACCCAGCCCCTCAACCTCCCTCCCATGTAACAACTATCATTTTTTTTTCAGTGTATCTATGAGTCTATTTCTGTTTTGTTTGTTCATTTATTCTTTTCTTTAGATTCCACATATAAGTGAGATCATATGGTATTTGTCTTTTTCAGACTCACTTATGTCACTAGGTCCATCCATGTTTTACCAAATGGTAAGATTTCATTTTTTGTGTGTGTGTGTGGCAAAGTAATACTCCATTGTATAAATGTACCACAATTTCTTTATCCAATCGTCTATCGATGGGCATTTCAGTTGTTTCCATATCTTGGCTATTGTGAATAGCTGTGCAGTAAACACAGGGGTGCATATAGGTTTTCAAATTAGCGTTTTGGTATTGTTTGGATAAATACCCAGGAGTGGAATTACTGGGTCATAAGGTAGTTCTATTTTTCATTTTCTGAGGAGCCTCCCTACTATTTTCCATAGTGGCTGCACCAATTTGCAATCCCACCAACAGTGCACTAGGGTTTCCTTTTCTCCACATCCTTGCCAACACTTGTTGTTTGTTTATTTATTGATGATAGCCATTCTGACAGTAGTGAGGTGGTATCTCATTGTGGTTTTAATTTCCATTTCTCTGATGATTAGTGACACTGGTCATCTTTTCATATGTCTATTGGCCATCTGTATGTCCTCTTTGGAGAAATGTCTACTGAAGTCCACTGCCCAGATTTTAATTGAATTTTTTTTTTTTTTTTTGTATTGAGTTGTATGTATTTCTTATAAATTTCAGATAACCCTTTATCAGATGTATCATTGGTTAATATCTTCTCCCATTCAGTAGGATGTTTTCTCATTTTCTTGATAGTTTCCTTTGCTGTGAAGTAGTCCCATTTGTTTAAATTTTTTTTTTAATTAAATTTATTGAGGTGACAATTGTTAGTAAAATTACATAGATTTCAGGTGTACAATTCTGTATTACATCATCTATAAATCCCATTGTGTGTTCATCACCCAGAGTCAGTTCTCCTTCCATTACCATATATTCGATCCCCCTTACCCTCATCTCCCACCCCCCACCCCCCACCCCCCTTACACTCTGGCTGTTTAATTTTTCTTTTGTTTCCCTTGCCGGAGGATATAGATCAGTAAAAATATTATTAACAGTAATGTCTGAAATGTCCTATATTTTCTTCTAGGTGTTTTATGGTTTCAGGTCTTACATTTAAGTCTTTAATCCATTTTGAGTTTATTTTGTTTGAGGCTTAAAAATGTTTAGTATTCTTTTTTTTTTTTTTTTTTTTTGCATGTATCTGTCCAGTTTTCCCAACACCATTTATTGACTAGACTGTCTTTACCCCATTGTATGTTCTTGCCTCCTTTGTCATAGATTAAATGACCATATAGGTGTGGTTTTATTTCTGGGCTGTCTATTCTGTTACATTGATCTACGTGTCTTTTTATGCCAATACCATGCTGTTTTGATTGCTATAGCCTTGTAACGTAGTTTAGTATCAAATATATATATTTTAAATATGGAACGCTTCACGAATTTGCGTGTCATCCTTGCGCAGGGGCCATGCTAATCTTCTCTGTATCGTTCCAATTTTAGTATATGTGCTGCCGAAGCGAGCACGGTATCAAGTATTTTGATACCTCCAACTTTGTTCTTCTATCTCAATATTATTGTGGCTATTCGGGATCTCTGTTGGTTCCATGTAAATTTTAGGATTATTTGTTTTGGTTCTGCAAATAATGCCATTGGTGTTTCAATAGGGATCGCATTGAATCTATAGGTTGCTGTGGATAGTATGGACATTTCAACTATACTAACTCTTCCTATCCATGTGCTTGGTATGTTTCCATTTATTTGTATCTTTTTTAATTTCTGTGTTCAACATCTTGTAGTTTTCTGAGTACCAGTCTTTTACTTCCTTGGTTAGATTTATTCCTAAGTATTTTTGTGTGTGTGTGTAATTGTAAATGGGATTGTTTTCTTAATTACTCTTTCTGATAGTTTGTTATTGGTATATAAAAATACCAATTTTTATTGATATTTTTGGCAACCAATTTCTGAATATTAATTTTTCATACTGCCACTTTGCTAAATTCATTTATGAGTTCTAATAGTTTTTTAGTGGAATCTTTGCATTCTCTGTATAGTATCATTTCATCTGTAAATAACAGTTTTACTTCTTCCTTTCCCATTTCGATGCCTTTTATTTCTTTTTCTGTCTGATTGCTGTGGCTAGAACTTAAGTACTATGCTGAATAAAAGTAGTGAAAGTGGGTATCCTTGTTTTTTTTTCCTGATCTGAAGAATGCTTTTAGATTTTTCCCACTGAGTATGATATTTGCTGTCGGCTTGTCATATATGGCCTTTATTATGTTGAGATATATTTTTTCTATTCCCACTTTGCTGAGTTTTTATCATAAATGGATGCTCTATTTTATCAAATGCTTTTTCTGTATCTATTCGTATGACCATAATATTTTTATTTTTCATTTTGTTTACATAGTGTATCACATTAATTGATTTATGGATATTGGACCAACCTTGCATACCAGGAATGAATCCCATTTTATCATGATGTATGATCTTTTTAATGTATTTCTGAATTTGTTGAGGACTCTACATGTATGTTCATTAAGTATATCAGCCTATAATTTTTTTTTTCCTAATGTTTTTGTCTGATTTTGGAATCGAGGTAATGCTGGCCTAGTAAAATGAGATGGGAAGGCTTCTCCCATCTTGGATTTTTAGGAATGGATTGAGGAGAATAGCTGTTAATTTGTTTTTGAATGTTTGGTAAAATTTACCTGTGAAGCCATCTGGTCTAGGAATTTTGTTTATTGGGAATTTGTTGATTATTGATTCAATTTTGTTGGTAATAATCGGTGTGTTCAGATTTTCTGTTTCGTGTTGGTCAGCCTTGGAAGATTGTTTGCTTCTAGGAATTTATTCATTTTTTTTCCAGATTGTCCAATTTGTTGGTGTATACTTGCTATTAGTATTTTCTTAAAATTTTTTGTGTATTTGTGGTTTCCATTGTCACTTCTCTTTCATTTCTGATTTTATTTATTTACGTCCTCTCTCTTTCTTGATGAGTCAAGTCAAAGGTTTGTCAATATCTTTTCAAAAAACAAGCTCTTGGTTTCATTGATCTTTTGTATTATTTCTTTTAGCCTCTATTTCTTTTATTTCCACTCTGATCTTTATTATTTCCTTCTGTGTGCTCACTTTGGGTTTTGTTTGCTGTTCTTTTTCCAGTTCTCTTCGGTTTAAAGTTAGGCTGTGTATTGATTTTTCTTATTTCTTTAGGTAGGCCTGCATTACTATGAATTTCCCTCTTAGGACTGCTTTCGCTTGTCCTATAGATTTTGGGTCATTGTATTTTCATTTTATTTGTCTGAAGGTACTCATATCTTGTAATTTTTCCCCCCCTTGATTTCACTGTTGACCCATTCATTATTTAGTAGCATCTTATTTAGTCTCCATGTGTTTGTGTGTTCTTCAGTTTTTTTCTGGTATTCAATTTCTAGTTTCATACCATTGTGGTCAGAGAAGATGCTTGATATGATTTCAATCTTCTTAAATTTATGGAGACTTTTTTTGTGGCCTAACATATGGTCTATCTTGGAAAATGTTCCATGAGCACTTGAAAAGAATGTATATTCTGCTGCTTTGGGGTGAAATGCTCTAAAAATATCAATTAAAACCATCTGGTTTAGTGTGTCATTTAATGCCACTATTTCTGCATTGATTTTCTGTCTGGAAAATCTGTCCATTGGTGTCAGTGGGGTGTTAAAGTCCCATACTATGATTGTGTTTTACTGTCGATCTCTGCCTTTATGTTGACAGATATTTGTTTTATATATTTAGGTGGTCTTATGTTGGGTGCATAAATGTTTACAAGGGTTAAATCCCCTTGTTGGATTGACCCCTTCATTATTATGTAATGTCCTTCTTTGTGTCTTAATATAGTCATCGTTTTAAAGTCTATTTTGTCCAACATAAGTATTGTTACTCTAGATTTTTTCTTGTTTCCAGTTGCATGAAATATCTTTATTCATCCCTGTACTTTCAATCTATGTGTGTCTTTCTATCTGAAGTGGGTCTCTTGTAGACAGCATATGCATGGTTCTTGTTTTCTTTCCCATTCAGCAACCCTATGTCTTTTGATTGGAACATTTAATCCATTGACATTTAAAACAATTATTGATAGATACATAGTTATTACCATTTTATTCAAAGTTTTAATTTTTTGATTGTTTTTTCCTTCTTCTGCTTAAAGAAGTCCTTTTAACATTTCTTGTAATACTTCCTTGGTGTTAATGAATTCCTTTAGCTTTTTCTTGCCTGGGAAGCTTTATCTCTCCTTCATGTTTCAGTTATAACCTCGCTGGGTAGAGTAGTCTTGGTTGTAGGCCCTTGTTTTTCATCACTTTGTATATTTTCTGTCAATCCCTTCTAGCCTGCAAAGTTTCTGTTGAGAAATTTTCTGACAGTCTTATGGGTTCTGCCTTGTAGTTACCTAACTCCTTTTCCTTTGCTGCTTTTAGGATTCTCCCTTTGTCTTTAAACTTTGCTGTTTTAATTATGATGTGTCTTGGTGTGGGCCTCTTTGGGTTCATCTTGTTTGGGACTGTGTGCTTCCTGAGCTTGTATGTCTATTTTCTTCTCCAGGTGAAGGACGTTTTCAGTCATTATTTTTTCAAATAAGTTCTCGATTCCTTGCGTCCTCTTTTCTCTTTGTGGTACTCCTATGATGCGAGTGTTGTTACCTTTGATATTGTCCCACAGGTTCCTTAAACCATCTTCCTTTTTTAAAAAATTCCTTTTGTTGTTGCAATTGGGTTCTTTATGCTACCTTGTCTTCTCAATTGCTGATTCAATCCTCTGCTTCATCTAATCTGCTGTTGATTCCTTCTAGTGTGTTCTTCATTTCAGTTATTGTATTCTTTATTTCTGACTGGTTCTTTTTTATGGTTTCTATGTCCTTTTTTATGCTATCTTTTTGTTGATGTTCTCACTAAGTTCTTTAAGTCTTCTTACTACCAGTGTTTTAAACTCTGTCTCTGGTAGGTTGGTTGCCTCCATTTCATTTAGTTCTATTTCTGGAGGTTTCTCCTGTTCTCTTATTTGAGACATGTTTCTTTATTTTTCTCATTCTGTCTGCCTCTCTGTGTTTGCTTCTATGTATTAGGTATATTTCCTACATCTGTCATTCTTTGCCTGGTGGCCTTAGGTACTATATGTCCTGTGTGGTCCAATGGCACAATCTTCCTAATGTGTGTGTGTGTCCCTGGAGTGTCCGTTGAGTGTTGTGTGTGTGTTCTGCTGTTGTAGTTGAGCATTGATTAGTTTTGGCATGTCAGTGGGTGTGAATGACTTCCAAGCTGACTGACTCTGAGGACTGGTTTTTCCCACAGTGTATGGGCTGCTGTGTGGGGGCTGACCCCTTAGAGTGGTATTCACCCCCACAGGCTCTTGTGCCTGTTGAGACCACCCTTTGGGTGTGCTGTTTTTGGGGCTGACCAGGTAGTGCTCTGGTGTGGTCGGAAACTGGGCTCTGGGTGTGTTCTTTCTCTTGTCTCTTGGGAGAGGCTCCCATGGAGGCCAAATTAGCCTTGCCTGTGACCAGCTCATGGCTACTTGGTGTAACTACAAAGCTATATGTGCTGCTGCCTCTGCTGGACCTGGAGGCATGTAGGGGTGGCCTGTCTGTGAACCAATACCAGCTGCCACCAGTAATGGACCTTGGGTAGTTTAGCAAAAGGTCCTGGGCCCTGTAGGCCTTTTGCCACCTGCCAGCTGTCCATAAGGCTTAGTCGTTGAAAGATCCTCCTTTGGTGCACATGCTGGGCTGGTTGACCTGGTATTGAGAGTGTTCTTGGCGATGCAGCACTAGCTGGATGGGGTGGGGCTCCAGGGAGCTATAGGGTGTGGGTGGTGGTTTTTACAAAGTTAGTGCAGTTTTGCTTTTTGCACTGGTAGCAGACTCGTGACCATTTCATAAAAACACCCTGAGAACACTGCAGCCAATCACCTCTTGCCTTAGGCCTGCAGATCCCTGAGAGACACTCAAGAGAAGCTATGGCACAGGTTGTGGCTCACTGCCCACCCCCAAATGTTTGCCAGACCACCGCAGGCTGACTGCTGCTATAAAAGGCTTCCATAGCTTGTGGGATGAGGCTGGTCGCTCAGTAGCTGAGAGTGGCCTGGGCAACGCAGGACTACTGTGTTTCCCCGAAAATAAGACCTAGCCAGACAACCAGCTCTAATGCGTCTTTTGGAGCAAAATTAATATAAGGACTGATCTTATTTTACTATAATATAATATAATACCCAGTCTTATATTAATTTTTTGCTGCAAAAGACACATTAGAGCTGATTGTCTAGCTAGGTCTTATTTTCGGGTAAACAGGGTAGCTGTGCAGGGCGGGGAGCCTGAACATCACTAAAGTGTTGTACATGTGAGGATTTTACCAGACCAATGTGGTCTCAGATTTGGTTCTTTGGGAGAGCATTCAACATAGAAAAGATGGCGCCCTCCTACAAGCTGCACTTGAGGCAGGCTCCACAGAAGGACAATGGATGGTCCCCCTAGTCCTTGCCCTGAAACCACAACTCAGTCTTTCTCTGTATGTCTCTGGCACCTCTTGAGTTGCTACCCCTCCACTGGGTACCAGGTGAGTGTTTGCCACCTAGTGAGTCAGTATGTGGGCCCTTTAAGAACACGTCTGGGTTTCTAGCTGCCTTTCGTCTCACAGGGACAGGCAGGCAGGGAACTCGCTGATTTTCACTGCCAGATGTTGTGGGAACTCCTTTTCTCGGCACAGGATCCCCTTGGGCTGAGGATCATGGTGTGTGACTGGGATCCCTCTCTCCTCTGGGGGTACCTATGCCAGCGAGGTGTCCCTCCCAGTGTTCAACCACTATCTGTGGGTTTGGGGTCAGCCTGTTCGGGTCTGTGCTCCTCCTACCATTTTCGATGTGTCCTCTTCTATAGGTGCTTTGTTCAGTGAATCTTCAAATGATTCTTGAGTTTGATTGTTCTATAATGTATTTGTAATTTTGGTGTGACCCTGGGATGCAGTAGGCTTAGTGGTTACCTAATCCTATATCTTGGACACTATTCTTCATATACTATTTTAGTGACTTTTGTGTGTAGCATGTAAGAAACTGTGAGTTACTCAATATGATCAAACTAACATTTTAGAAACATTATCCCATTAGACATGTGAATGATGGTTTGTAATTATGATGTAGAGGAAAGAAGGTAACATTAGAGACAAATGAGTAAGTTAGGAAGATATGGAAATAGTATGAAAAGGAGAGAGAGAGAGGGAGAGGGGCAGAGAGAGGGAGAAATAAAAAGTGAGAATGAAGGGAAAGAGAACTGGTTGGTTAGGCATGAGATATGAAATATTACTTTTAGGGATAAGGGGAAGGGAATGCCAAGATTGCATTATTAGAAGTTATATTTGAATTATCCTAATGTCAGTGAGTTTCAGAACAGTCATCAGAATTTGAGAACAAAGCAAAAGCTGTCAAATAAAAATAAAAGCTGTATTTTAAAGATGGATACTAGTTCATTTTGATTGTACTTGCAAAGGAGTGGCCACAAACTGATTCTGCCAACTATTGCCTGCCAACCACGTTCTCAAGAAAAGGCTAAGAGTTCATGCAAGTTTGAAGAAGCCAGGGATTCAGATTTATTTGGACAGAGTTGTGGATGTGCTTTGTTTCCTATGGGTGAGGAGAGGAGCAAATTCCCACCCACCTCAAATCAAGTGCAGGGTGCTTCAAGAGGAGTTTGACATGCATTCCCTGGAGTTTTAAGGGATGCAGAGACCGCTGTCTGACTCACATCTGAAAAGTTGAAGTAAAAAACCTATGGCTTCAATTCATCTGCATTTCTGCAGAATACAGGCACAGGGCTGCATGCACAGTGAATGGCCAGTCCTTTTACAGTTGGTTGGTGAAAAAATGGAATGTCATTTCCTGCGGGTCAGATGGGGAGCCCACAGGAAGGGGGACAGAATAAGTCCTCTTGGTTAGAGACTCTTCCCAAAAGAACTATTGGAGAACTAGGTGATCCCAGAAGAGTAGACCACTAGACAGCAAAGCAATGAGAGAAAACTCATCTGGAAAACAGCGCGGACAAAATAAACAAAACCAAAAAATAATCCCTTCCTCACTAGAAATGGAAAGTGACTGAAATACCAATTGCAGGTGCCCAACTATTTTCTTCATGGGTGTTAAACAAGTGATAAGAGTGAGTTTGAAGTAGAAAGTGGAAAGAAAGAATGAGGTTGCTGTCTGCTTGCATCATACTTAGTCTAGTTCCTTCAATACAGTTGCAGATTTCTGACTTGGATACTTGGTAGAAATAGAGAAGGAATGCAGAAAGGCTTCCATTCACAAAATGGGGGAAACGAGTAAGATGTGGAGTTGAGGGGTGGTTGCGTGTGTGTGTGTGTGTGTGTGTGTGTGTGTGTGTGTGTGTAGCTGATGAGTTCAGTTTTATACATCTTGAGTTTAAGAAGGCCATCCAGCTGAAGATTCCCAGTAGACACTTGGAGATACAGATGTGGAATTCAGGAGAGAGATTTGGCTACCTAATTTAGATTTTGTCATTATGATGTAGATTGTATTTGAAACATTAGGAGCAGATAAGTTTACTGATGTCAAGTGCAAGAAGTGATAAAAATAAAAAGAAGCTAGGAAAAAACTCTTAGAAGTGTCTATATCTATTCGACTGACAGAGGAATAATAACTTCAGGAAGAGACTAACAAAGAATGGCCAGAGAGGCAGAAAAAAAGACAAGAGCGATTTTTCAGCCGTCAGAAGAAAAAGGAGTTTCAACAAGAAGAAAATGAAACAGTTCAAAATACCTGAGAAGTCTCAGTTAAGATGAGGACTAGTAAGAGGCCATAAGGAGATCACCATCCCATGAATCAAAGCGGTTGGGGATGGAGGCAGGCAGGATGGATAATGGCATATGGCATAACAATGACTCTCAATCTTGGGTAATATAAGGACCATTTTCAAAGGACAATTAGCATGTAACTTAAATGACTTTTATCATGTGACTTAAATAGTTTCCAACCTAAAATCTTGTATATGCTATTTCCAAAAATTACAATTTAAACACATACACATATAATTCGAATAATGCAATGATATTGTTTTACTGAAATTGAAGTACATTTCAGAGCTTAAAATATAGTTTTACAAAATACCTGGTCAAATTTATTGAGTTTCGTAATGGCTCAATTCTCCCATGACACATCTCTTTTCACACCTTTGTTTACACAGCACACAATGCTATGATTTGACCTTTGCAGAGCCTGATCTCATTCATTATCTGTGTCGTAAAAGTGTTCCTTTCATTTGTACTAGACAACAAAAGAGGTACTAATTGGCACCAACCTGATTAAAAACACAAATACAAACCTGGCACTGACTTCCTTTAAAGCAAAAGCACAAATGTGGGCTCTGCAATTTCAAGTTATAGTATTATAACATATCATAATATGTGATGAGAAGGCAGACCTCCAGAGGATCCAAAATAGGCTTGTATTATTTAAGTTCTGAAGAGTCACGCATATGCATTCTCACAATCTGGTAGGTTAATCTCTGAACCCTGAGAATATGTTCCCAGGCCCTCGTTTGGGAAGCAAGGCATTCTACTGTTATAATGAGTTCTACTATCTTCCTAAACTATAAATTAGGATGAGCATAGACTCTATGTTTTTAACCTTTGTATCCTGCCCTCAGTCATTACCACAGTTTTTAAAAATGAGAGTTGTTTAAAATTGGTGATAAAGGACTGGATGAATAAATGAATGTCATATTCTTTGTTTCCTAATATGAGGCATAAAGCTTAAATCAAACATATTGGTGGGAACTAGTTGCTTTCAGTGACATTGTTTCCCAATCGTTTGGTCCTGAATGAACTCATTAAGGCATGCCATCAAAAGAAGAAAATAGAGATATGAAATGACAATTTTAGACTACAGTTGTGTCCCCATGAAGCTCAGTCCCAGGACGGTGCTCCTCCCAGGGGACATTGGGATTCAGGTGGCCTCCTGACGTGAGATGCCACAGTTGTCGCCTGACACACACCTCTGCAGTGGCAGCATTCCAGCATGGCTTCCAAACTGGAACTGCACTCTCCTTAGCAACAACCTGAAAACTAGTTGCCATTTGGGTAAACTCTTCACAGCTGGAAGTTGCTTTCACATGTATTAAAGCTGCAGCCTGTTTACACTTTCGCGGATTCTAGGAGCATTCAGCTAATTAAAAACTTGGACAGAGGTGGCAGTGGAAGAAACAAATCACCCACATGATGATAACACATTCCAGCTAAGGTTCCCAGAGGTTCACTGACTAAAGTCGGGTCATTATTCTGGAAACTGGAAGCCCTATATGTCTTTCAACATGGCAGTGGATTCCAGACAGCCCCAGTGTCTTTGGCGCACTTGGCTGTGTGTGCGTTCATGATCTTCGTTCGGGGCTTTTGCTGATGTTTCCTGTCCCCCTTTCCCTTCTTTTACTTTTTTTACCCCCTCACATATGTCCACCTGGAAAGGCTTCTGCCCATTCAAATTTCTTGCTTTCACCACACTCATAGTCTACCTCTTCCCAGAGAGCTTCTCAGACTAGTATCTATGACTCCCTAACTTTCCTTCCTCAGTTTTATATAGAAGTTTCCTGAGTGGTAACCTGGAGTCAAAGCAGAAAATGAGGTTTGGAGTGAGATGTGTTCAATTTCTATCTGGACTAATTACATTTTGTGACACTGAGAAAGTGTCTTAAATTCACATTCTATGTCCTTATCTAAAATTTTGGAGCAACAATCTCTATCTCATATAATTATTGTGAAGATTAAATGTACTACCCAGCTCAGTATATAGCACATAATAGATGTTCAATCAAGGCCATCTGTAGCTTTTGCTATGTTGTTATTCTGTTCATTCAACTTGTAGAAATGGACAGTAAACTTAATTTTCAAACTTTCACCTCCAAGATAGGTTCTAGATTAACATATCTTTATCAAGCAGGTGGTAATCTGCTTGAGAGCAAGAACTCTCTTATTTTTACATCACCAGTACCAAGCATAGTATCTGAGACCTATAGGTATATAATAAATATTTATTGATTAAATAGATACAGGCTGCATAAACTGGGAAAAGTAAGTCTATGATTTATGTCAGTGTTTGAATAACCATCTAGCATTGTATGTTGGCTGAAGCATCCCTGAGCATCTGTTTCCTATGTCACACCAGTATTATAAATTATTTGTCGATTTTACTTAATTAATTTCATAGACTATCACCATATCGGACAGTCTCCCCAGCCCCAGCCCACAGCACTCTTGAGGATATCTGAAAGAAAAGAGACATACTCTTGCTGTAGAGTGATATTACTGTATTTCATTAAGATAAAACAATCTAACTTTGATTGATAAAGCTTCCAACACCAACCTTACCACGATGCTGTCACTTCTAATTTTATGACTATGAACCTGATTCAGCCTGGCTGAATACTTGGAAAATCATTTCATTTGAGTTGCCTCCATGTCTCTACAAGCTCTCCTGACTTTTGACCCACCATTCCTCCAGGATTATTCTATATTCTACCCTTTAGGGTCTCAATGACCACGTGGAAGCCTGCCACCATTCCAGCTGTGAGCTCAGCTCACCTGGGCTGAAACCATGACTTATGTATACACTGGGGTCTGAACATGCCATTATTTCTCCACAAGGAGGTGGATTAATGTCCTTTCACTAAACGTCACCATCTTTTACTTACACATCATGTTTGGACATGTCTTGTTCTATTCCTTTTCTATAAGGAAGAGTAATCAGTTCTGGCCTCCTTTTTGTTTATTTTTTGAATCTACGAGTAGATTCTCGTTCATAGAAATATCTCCGATAACACCATGTAACTTGATGGTTCAGCTTCCTGATCGCCAGCGAATCACACCCCATAGTCACTAATGGTAGAAATTTCGGAATCATTCTAGATTATTGTATATCCATGCTCCCCCACCCATCCATTCAGTTAAATCCTGTTGACCCTGTCTTTGAAATGCTGTCCTTGTTAGTCCCAGTTGTCCCCTTTCTTTCTATTCAAATCACCACTACCTTCGTTCACACACACATTACTGTTCTGAACGAACTGGCATCCCTGTCTTCAGTCTCTTGTCTCCTTACACCAGTCTTCACACTGTTTTCAGAATTTTTTTATATATCAAAGGTGACATCTCAAATTCTGTTTCTCAAAATTTGTCAATGACCCCCAATTTCCTTCACAATACTCTCCACACTTCTTAGCCTATTTCCAGTTGGACCCCAAACCACTTTTTCAGTTTCAAATCCAAATTCACCCTTACTTTAATATTGAACTCAAACCTTAATAAAGTACTTAATCTCCATGGACCTCAAACATCTTTATGCCTCAGCATTTCTGTTTACACTATTCCTTCTGCCTGGATTGCCACATGTCCCATTTGGTTTCTGCCTACTAGAATCCTCTTCCCTCAGGCCCACAATCAATGTCTTCGTCGCCCTGTTCAGAATTAATCATTTATCTTTCTGCTTCCAGAGTGAAAACATATATGTGGCTTTAACATTTATTTCATTATGTTTCATATAATGCAAAATATTTGTATGTCTTCTAACATATGTAAGCCCCTAGAGGGCACAGATTATCTCTACACCCTCACAGCACATAGAACAATAACTGGCACATTAAATGAACATAAGAAATGTTTATTACATTTAATCAAACAACATGTAACATTTTCCACTCTATTTGAAAACACAGAGTTTCTTTTTACGTGCATCGATGCCAAAGTCTGTTCAGTTGTGTGAATTGCTAGTCTGTCTGGTCTGAGAATAGAGCTTCTTGCAAGTTGTTTCTGCAAGATGAAAAATTTTTTTTTTCAGTATCAAAAGCTCTTTCTTGCTCTCATTGGATTTGAAGCACTTGAGGTCATATATAAGAATCTGTATATTTTCTAAATTAATAATGTCCTGACACCCTATAGCAGTTCTGGAGTGGGATTTCTTTTAGACTGATGGACTGTGAATGATTTAGTTAAGCTACTACTGTGCCAGAAAATAACAAATAGCAAATCCATTATCAAGCAGCATGCCCTGATTTCATAGTTTAAGGAAATGAAACAAAGAGGGATTTGGAGCAAGAGAAGAGAACTGAATTGTAATGAAAGAAAATGCAAGATCATCTAAAGCATCTCACCATATGATTGAGAGAGATAATATGTTTAACAACACATTCTTGAAGAGACTGAAATAGATTTTTAAATTTAAGTCATGCATTTTAATCACAGGTGGGGATGTGTATTAGTTCCTATAGAGGGGGAAAAAACAAAACTAAAAAATATAAAATGATAAAATGTTGGCATTTCCTCCTTGTATATTTATGCCTACATAGATGGGTTATATCAGAATTTCCATATGTTTTATTTCCTCTTTGAAATGCAGACCAGACTTTTGCCTTTAATAAGGAAACACAGTTGTTAACTGATTCATTTAAAGAAACTTGACTCATGTTTTTAGAAATATCAGAGTCCTTAAAGCATTTGAGTAGATTAACTCAGTGCATATTTATGGAGCTATGGAGCTTTGTTTTAACAACACCTAACACTTCCATAGATTTCACATTGTCAAAGCTCTTTCATATTATCATTCCATATGAACCTCAAAATAATCCTGTGAAAAAGTATTAGTATCCCCATTTTCCAATGAGATCACTGAGACTCAAAGAATCGAAATGATTCTTCTAAGCTACTAAATGAGAGTGGAAACAATACGTTGTAATTCATTATTCTATATTATTTGTACTCGGCTCATTTCTGCTTAGCTTCGGACTATGGACCTGATTCTGTTAAGCACTGGGAAGGATACAAAGATTGAGAACAAAGGATGCTTTCCCTCAAGTAGCTTATATTTGTTTAACTTGATAAAACATATTTAAATGACTACAATTTCTGAATGTATGAATTAGTAATTGTGGATAGAAAGGGAAGGATTGGTAGGGGTATGGAGTAAATTATCCAGCTACTTGTAACCAATGCGTTAAATCTTCTTGGTCTGCATGTGTACAACCTGGATAATAATTTGGTTATTCAAAAAATGAAGCAGGATGAATCAAGATGGGCCTGGCCAGAAATAAAGGTCATTTAAAAATTATGAAAGGATGTATGTAGACTTACCCTAACCCTGTTTTTCACCCATCTCTGACCTGCATCTCTTCCTTGGCCCGTCCCTAAGCCTCATTCCACTCTCAACTTATTCCTGAGCATCAATCAGCCCATTCCTTCCCTGATCTGCCTCTAACCATTTAGATAGAAACTGGAAATGGGAGAGTTTGAATTTGTGTAATCCATCTATTATTTGGCTATTTTTTATAGAGAGAGTGAAACAGAATAGACTTGTCAAAATGTACCTACATGCAAATGCCTATGGTAAGCTGATAAAATATTTTTGACATCAAGTTGGCTGTGTTATAATGGTTAGCTAAGGGAGTATACTATTTATCACTATATAAACAATTATCCAAAAATTTAGCAACTTCAATACAACAAATATTTATGACCTCCTAGTGGGTGAGGAATTTGGACATTGCTTAGCTCGTGGTTCTGGCACAGCATCTCTGATAAGCTTGCAATGAGCAGTCATCTGGGATACAGAACCATCCACAGGTTTGAGTGAGTCTAGAGGCTTCACTTCCAAGATGGCTCACTCACAGGGCTGTTGGCTGAAGGCTTCAGTTCCTTGCTGGTTACTGGCAGGAGGCCTTAATTTCTTCCTAAGTGTGCTTTTCCATAAGGCCACTTGAGTGTCATGATATGACAGTTGGTTGCCCTCAGAGCAGGTGATCTGAGAAGGAAAGTGAAAGCAAGGCAAGCAGCACAATGTATTTTGTAATCTTGCCTCGGCTGTCACATACTCTGCCGCATTTTACTGATCACTCGTAACACTGCTGGGACGATGTGGGAGGGAGCAACCCGAAGCTGGGAATACCAGGAGAAGGAGGATTATTGGTGTTCTCTTGGAAGCTGGCTGTCACAAGGGGCCACATACGAAGTGTGATCAAAATATACAGTGAATGTTTAAATTAAAAAAAACATTGATTACAGTAAAAGGCACATTGTCATGAATCTCCCTCAAAATACTCCTCCTTGCTTTGAACACATGTATCCCTTCGTTCTTGCCACTTTCTGAAGCAGTTGTGGAAGTCCTGTTTCATGAGTGTCTTTAGTTGCTCTGTTGTGGCTGCCTCGATGTCCTGAATCAATTCAAAACATTTGCCTTTCATGGTCATTTTGACTTTGGGGAAGAGCCAGAAGTCGCACAGTGCCAGGGCTGGTGAATAAGGTGGATGAGGACACACCGTAATGTTTTTATTTGACAGAAATCGCCATACCAGAAGTGATGTGTGACACGGAGTGTTGTCATGATGGAGGATGATGTACAGAACACTTTAAAGCACACCTTCTCTCAACCATAGCTCACACCCAACTGACTGCACCGAACAAACAAGTTGAAACTTGTCACGCACTGTTACTAAAGTTTTATGTGCTGCTTCCCATATTAAAGATCCCTGCCTTTCCCTTGGATGGCACTCGGCAGCAGCATTCACCGTATTTTGTGATCACAATGGAAAGTATCTGTGTCACACATCGCTTCTGGTATATGGCAATTTCTGTCAAATAAAAACATTACGGTGTGTCCCCATCCACCTTATTCACTGGATCTGGCACCATGTGACTTCTGGCTCTTCTCCAAAGTCAAAATGATTCAGGACATTGAAGCAGCTACAATAGCACAACTAAAGACACTCACGAAAGAGGACGTCCAGAACTGCTTCAGGAAGTGGCAAGAATGATGGCATAAGTGTGTTCGAAGTGAGCGGCAGTATTTTGAGGGGGATGAATGACAATGTGTCTTTTACTGTCTTTTTTTAAATTATTTAAACATTCACCATATTGTTTGATCACACCTTGTACTCTCAGAAGCTAGAAACAGTAAGTCTGACCTTAGAGAACTTAACACTCCGATATCAGCAAAGCTTGGGTGAGGAGGAGTGGAAAGTCTTTGAAGACATCTAAGCTGCATCCTTCAGTTTGATGTCGAATCCTTCAATTTGAAACTATCACCATAGATCAGGGGTCAGCAAACTATGGCCTGTGGGTCAGATTTTGTCTGCAGCTTGTTTTCATATGGTCACTGACCTAAGAGTGTTTTTTGTTTGTTTGTTTTGTTTTTACAGTTTGAAAGTGTTGTAAAATAAATATGTAGATAGATGATAGATAGATAGATCGATAAAGAGATATGTAGCTTGCAAAGGATAAAATATTTACTAAGTGGACCTTCAAAAAAATGCCAATCCTGTTGTAGATCATTAAAATACAAATAAGACAGTTAATAAAAAGTAGAAATTTAAACTCTGCAACGTTGTTTGGTAAGAGATAGATGCACGAATCAAGAAGTATCTTTCGCTCCAGCTGGAAGGTTACAACATCATGGGATCCTAGACCCTTAATTCTTCTACTTAAAGTAATTATAACTAAAATTAAATATATTCAGATTTCCTTATTCCAGCATATCCCAAACCACTGTACATTAATCTCAGGTCCACAAAAGCAAGATTGCCTGGTGAAATATGTTTCAGAAGCACCACACACTGTATCCTGATTTTGGAGATTCCAGACTTACCTGAATAATAAATGCCCTGAGAAGTCCTGCAGTAGTTCATTTTTGACTGCTTAGCCCAGCATTTCAAATCCAGTTTTTCATGGGCCACATTTATGTACACATTAACGTCTACTGATATAACCACATGTGTAACTGGCAAATACATTCCCCACTGCCCCACTTCCAGGTAATATAACAGGTTTAGTTCAAAGCTTGATCATCTTGGTATAGGTGTGGGAGTCCCTTCCCATCATCCTTCTAGGTACGCAGAAGCCCCCACTGAGCTTGCAAAGATGCTGGAGGCCTTGTCTTGAGATACCTTCACAGGGAAGCTGAATACGGGCTGAGCCAAGACTCTTGTAACAGGGTCATTCTCCCTTTCACTAGGCTGTTGAAGACATGAAGGCCTTACTGAGTCAAGTTTCCATTCATGTGACTAAGTGAAAGTAGACTGGCATAGCTCTTGAACATGAGACAATAAGAAGAGGTCAGTGAAACCTCTCCACCTTGGCTCCCGTACATTTGAATAATGCTGCTTTATGACAGTCTTGTGTTCCCATTTTCAGACGATTTTCCTTTTCTTGTGGATGGGACAGGAATCTACATTTTAATAAAATTTCAATGGATACAGATGTAGTTCAATTACTGAGCAGCATGTGAAAACACGTAGTTTTCACCAAACTGCTTCATAAGAATGCCAGATCTTGCTGATTTACGGCATGAAATTCAGTCACTGGCCTTTTGTTTTTTATTCTAATATACGTAATAATGACACTTCCATGTATGGCACACTCTCCTTACAAGGGAAATGAATTCGATTGCAAGTGCATAAGTGTGCTGGTAAATTTAGGGATAATCCTGGATCCGCTCTAATTCCTATAAAAATGGAAACCATTCTCCAAACTATAATGCTGCAGCCATGACTTGTGCTTTTAGCAGTCTGCTGCAATTGGCTTGTACAAGTCAGGAAAGCCAGTTGTGAGCATCTCTTCCCAATTGCGTAGTCAACAACTTCATATGAGTAGCCCGAAATTCACTGTGGAAGGGTTATCTACACCACAGAAATCAGCAAATGCTACAAATCAAGCAATTTCTAAACAGTTATCAGCACATCACTGTGGAGACGCATATGAAAACTAATTGTGACATGATAATGTGCTAATGTGCTACGGAGCCTGAGAATGGCTGCTTCCCCCTGTTGTTTTGTTTTTGTTTCTGCAATCCAAGTACTGTAGCAGATCATGAGTCACACTGACCTTGGTTAAAAATTCTGTTTTCTCTTTTTAGCTTTGCAATGTTTTGGCATTTACTCGGAGACTTAGTTTGACAATATCAAATGTGCATAATAGCATGAATTTCTGGGATGCATATGTAGGTATTGTGGACGGCTTATGTAAATTAGCTTGCGAGGTACCTGGTACGTGCTAGGGACTTAACTACACGGTCGCTATAATTGTTATTCTCTTCTCTACTATAGGAGCAGTGATCTTAGCTCGAGCCTAAGCTGGGATTCAATATCTAGGTCTCTGTTGAAATGTCCTTACTGTTTCTCTCACTTTCTTGCATCAGTCCACACGCGTCACTCTATGCTCTCTCCTCATTCTGACAACAGGATCTTTCTAGAAGCACTAACTCAAAATACCATGTCCACATGCTTTCAGATCATCTGGAAGACATTCTGTTCCCTTGTAGGCACTTCAAATATGCCAAAAAAGCATATTTTCAAATATCTTGATGCTCTCTTGGGAAGATTTGTAATTACATATTTACATATTGAATCACTTCTGTAAAAGACAATCACAGATCCTTAGATCATGAATTGACCTTGGACAGACACCTAGACAATTCAGGACAGAGTTTACTCTTTTTTTTTTCTTTTCTGTTTAACCACAAGCTATATCCTTGACCTACCTCTACCAGCTGACCTGCAGGTATTTGCTGTTGATTGTACCGAGAATTCATTCTGCTCCATTCAGTAGGCATTTACTAAGCACCTGTGTACATTTTTAACTTCAATTTCCTTTCCTGAAAATGCAAATAAATTATTTTAGGCTTCTGGGGGATTATTTGAGATGTAATTGTTATTTTCCAGCCCGGCTGTGCTGCTATTTATTTTTAAGTAACTATACAAACACAGGTGTGTATTTGCTGATATTTGGCTTATTTGGATGAGAAAATAGGAATTGTTTCCCAAATCGCCAAGTTTTACAAGCTCTTGGGTCCAAGAACTCGGTCTTAGTCACCTTTCTATTCCCACATAACTGAGCAGAGTGCCTTTATAAGAAGGTGTTTAGTAAACGTTGGTTGCATCGAGTCGTTCTTTTTTTCGGGCAGGGGGTGGTATTGGGGAACACTGTGTTTTTCCAGGATCCATCAGCTGTAAGTCGTTGTTTTCAATCTAGTTGTGGAGGGCGCAGCTCACTGTCCCATGTGGGAATCGAACCGGCGACCTTGGTGTTGTGAGCACTGCGCTCCAACCACTGAGCCAACCAGCTGCCCCACATCGAGTCATTCTTTATACCTCAGGTGTCCTCTATGAAGACACTCCCCTTACATTGAAACCCAGCATCTAAGGTCCTAGATGCATTGTCATCATTTGAAACACAGTGAAACCTCATGAGGTCCTTGAGTATTTCGCCATGTCATTAGATGGTAAAGTAAGTATTGTTTGTATTTTTAGTCCTTACCTGGATCCTCACAACTGTACCCCCCTCTATTACAGAAAGATAAGCTGTCTCTCATCAATCCTGACTCCTGCTGAGTTTAAACATATTAGGAACACTTCTTTAGTAAAAATTGGCTCAGTGTCTGTGGTCATTCTTATGTCTTAACTTTTGTGCATAGACTCATTACCTGAGTTATAACCTTCCTTACTTATTCTCTCTGGGTTCCTGGTAATAAATTCCTCTGGACCAGACTTATTTTCCTCCCTCCCTCCCTCCCTCCCACCTTCCCTTCCTTCCTTTCTTCCACAGACGATTTCAGAAGATCTATAGGTACCCAGGATTTGTATGAAACATTGGGAATTCAGTGACAAGTAACATTGCCATCTTTGAGGAACAATCGGTCTAAAAGAAAAAAAAATATAACAAAAAATAACTTTGGTATAACATTTTACAACTTATTAAAATGCTTTCATAGGAAGGTAAATATGTTGGGAGAGTACTGATGTTTTTACACTCTGGCACATGTATTAGTATTTGTTTGCCAGGGCTTCCAACAAAGTACCACAGACCAGGAGCTTTAGACAACAGAAAAGTATTTCCTTACAGTTCTGGGGGGTAAAAATCTGACATCAAGGTGTCAACAGGGTTGGTTTCTTCTAAGGCCCCTCTCCTGGGCTTAGAGATTTCTTTCTTTTTCTGTTATGTTCACATGATCTTTCTTCTGTGTCTTTCTATGTCCTAATCTCTTTTCATAAGGTCACCAGTCATACTGGATGAGGGCCCACTCTAATCTCATTTTCAGTTAATTACCTCTTCAGAGACTATCCCCAGGAAAAGTCATATTCTGAGGTCCTGGAAGTTAGGACTTCAACATATAAATTTTGGGGTGCACAATTCAGCCCATAATGGCACACAAGAAAATTGAGCATCGCAGAAGTTACATAACCTGCCATGGTATCCTCGTCAGTAAAGAGTCGAACTAGGACATGACCTAAAGTCTATATGATTCTAACGTTCATATTCTTTCTATACCACTGTGCTGCCTTTTCATGCTCCTGTTACAAAACTACTGAAATTGGATCCTGCTCTTTATCCCTTGACACTTTCTTTTTGGCAGGGTGGTTTTACCGCCAGTGTTCTCTAGGTCTACAGCTTGATTTTGTAAACCATCAGAATCTGACTTTGCCTATTTGGCGATAGCTTTAATTTTTACCAACTTTGTTCTACTTGTAATAATCATCCCCTATTTTGGATCAGACCTTGGGTCAGAGATACTTACTACTTATAAATACACATGTACTCCCCCATATTTCCCAGTTCTATTGCATTTAGGTGGGGCCACGTAGTTGGTTCGAGGCTGTGGTCTGTCAGTGGAAATATGTCCTCATTCTGTATCTACTAAGATCCTGATTTCAAGCTCCCAGTCTGTTCTCTCTTCCCCTGCTCTAGAGACCTCAAAGCTATGTGTCGACATGATAACATTATAAGGTCAAGTCTACCTGGATCCGAGTACCTGCACTGGAATTTAAGGGAACAAAAAAAATGCACCTCCATTTTGTTAAGCTATTTAGATTTGGGTGTTAATTTGTTACCACAGCATAGACTCATTTGTCTTAACTAATACATGCCAGTCAGATTGGAATTCTGTTGCCTTCCTCTAGTCCCTTGAATCATGGATCCACAGTTTCTGAGGTTGTTTTCCCTTAGAGAGAGAGAGACAGAGAGAGAGAGAGAGCACTCACATGCCTTTCTCGAGGGAATTGACCTTCTGAGCATATATTTTTGCTCTTCACAACTGCAATATCCATCAGATCCCTCTGATTTAATTGGACTGCCAGTTCCAGCCATACTTTGGTTGGCTGTACCCAAATTGCAGTTCTGAGGAGGGCACATCCCTAATACCTGGATACTCTATTTCCTGAATCCTGCACCATAATAGAGTTCCAATTTGTCTTAAAAATCAGGGAAAAACCCGCCTGGAAAAAGACAACTTTAAAAAGAATATTCCCAGTTGTTAATTTAGTGAGAGTGAAGTTATGCTAGCTCATTGGAATTTAATTGCTAATGGGTTATAATATCTTAGGAACTATGGGCCCAGCATCTGTCTCTTTTTAGTGTCTCAATTATCACCACAATAATTAATGGCATCCTGTTGAAGAAGCATCGTTGACATACTAATGAATGGCACCCTTGTCATTTCCATGAACTTCAAATCCCTAGGTGATCATTTCGAGCCAGGCATTTTAGATTGCCATCATTATTTGGCCACACAGACTGACTTAAAAGTTGACCGAAATGATATATTAAAAAAAAAATTGCTAAACACTAAACTGAAAATGTCTTAAGTGGTCGTCACTTACAATTTTATAAATATGCACCAAAATTGAGACAAACCATGAGAATCCCACTATCTACTTTATTGTCTAATTTAATCATGACCCTTTGCATTTAAGTTAATCTATTTGGTTATTTCACCAGTGACTGGCCCCATCTGTAATAGTTTAGTTTCTTAATTAATTGTTTATTTTCTTTATGTTTCATTAATTTTAGTTTACACTAAATTATTTGCCTTTTATTCATTTTTACAAAATTCGTCCCACTTGCAAGTACACTACACTCTGACTTTTTATTAAAAACTGAGAAATAACAGCCTAGCTATCTTGCCACCTTACAGCCTTTTTAGAAGGAGGGAAGATCTAAACAAGTAAATAGATAAACACGTTTAATTTTTATTTCATTAATTCCAACAGCACAGAGGCTGTTGCATTTTAAATTGAGATTTGTAGCTTCTTAAGAATGACATGATAAAATTAATGAATATTAAAAAGAGAGATGATTTGCTTGTAAAACCCTAAGCATTTTGGGGGGCAGGGGACAGTTGTATACCTAAGTTGCCATTGGAATTAGTTCAGCATGGGTTTTAAGAGTCTTTGCAAAATAGAGATATGTGTGGTCAAAAAAGAAGAGAACAAAAGAAGAACAAGCCAGAAACTGAGGGAGTTTAGTCAGAAATAAAGATGCATTTCTTGGTGGTGACGCTCACTCAGTTCTAGCATAAATTGAAGAAGGTTTGGAAATTTCCTGTCATGCAGACCTTGAAAAAGAAGATAATTTGTCTAGAAATTTTTCCATGACATCCTGTCTGAATTTGGTCAATGAGCTGATTAGATGTCTCCTCGTGATTGGATGCAATTGCCAAACTGTAAACAAGAGAAATGGGATGTTTAGGCCTTAATCAGCAAGCTGGAGCTGAACTGTGCCTGGAGCAAGTTTCACCTTCAAGCCGTGGCCTGAGACCAGTATCCTCACTACAGAGACTCAGGATGTGAAGACCGAGAGTCCTATTATCTGGAGTGCATCCAATCTGAAGAAAATCCATTTCTTCTGACTGTCTGGGGGCAATGTAAAGTCAGAGCCCAGTCAATTATCTAAGAGAGTTTTGGAGAGCTCATGAGGAACCCCAAGCTGCTTCTCCTCCATGGGTGACGGAAGTTGAAAGTAGAGGAGAAGAAGCAGAGTTCATATGTTCACAGCTAGCCCTCCTAGCACTCCGGCTCACCATATCATTGTTGAATATCACATTGTCGCCTAAGCAGGTGTTCCAACAAGATATAACATAGAACAGGGCTTCCTGTATCGCAGGTAGCAGGCTGGAAGCCATGCACACCTCTGTAACTGCTACCCAAATCATCCGAGTCCCTCACTTTCAATAACAGAATAGGGTATGTAGAAAATGCTATATGCAAAAACATTGATGCTGAACATTCAAAATAAAAATTACTATAGGCAGTGAAAGTAGTTTTCAGTAAAATAGACTTTATCAAAAGAATACCTGTAGCCTAGAGAGAAATGACTGATACAAATGTTAACTGTAAAGAATGTTAACTAACCTGACCTGGCATTTATAC
This sequence comes from Rhinolophus sinicus, assembly GCF_036562045.2. NCBI lineage: Eukaryota > Metazoa > Chordata > Mammalia > Chiroptera > Rhinolophidae > Rhinolophus > Rhinolophus sinicus. The sequence continues at coordinate 103,836,891 of NC_133768.1, read as the reverse complement.
ATATGATTTGGGATCGCTGATCAAGGGAGTTAAAAACAAGTGATTATTAAGTGCTTATTCCATGTAAATAAATAAACAAACAAATACTGTATGCCTACTATATATAAGGTAATGTACAGCCGTTGCGAGGGCTACAGAGGCCGTTTGTATTCTGAAGGGATTTATAACCCTGTTTCCCCGAAAATAAGACCTAGCCGGACCATCAGCTCTAATGCGTCTTTTGGAGCAAATATTAATATACGACCCGGTCTTTTTTTACTATAATAGAAGACTGGGTCTTATCTAACATAAGACCGGGTTGTATATTAATTTTTGCTCCAAAAGACGTATTAGAACTGATTGTCCGACTAGGTCTTATTTTTGGGGAAACACAGAATTTGGGGAGGAAAAGAGAGAAACTAACATTTGTTGAAACTTAACTGTGTGCCAAACATTGTGCTAGGCACCTTTCATGCATTATCTCATTTCATCTTTGCAATTGCATAATGTCTCCATTTCCGTCTCTCATTGCTGAGGAAACTGAGACTCAGAGAGATTAAATAAATGACTTGCTCAAAGTTACACTTTTAGTACGTGATCCAGCCAAGATAGCATGCAGGTAACTATATCACAAGGAATAATGTGACTGCTATATTGGGAAAATAAGTAAAACCAATTATTCTGGTTTCATCCCCTTTAACATAGTTGTTCAGATCAGTGACCCAGTCCTTAGCTCAAGGTGTGGTATTTTCCTGGCCTTTATATGTGGAACAATTTCCATCTCAAAAAACCTTCTCCTCTTCTAGTCTTCCCAATCTCTTCTCTTTCTTTAGCACTGCATACTCAGTCAATTAACAACTCATGTCATTTCCACTCTCAAAATATACGTACAATGTGAGGTTTCTTTCTTACTACTGTCACTCTTACTGCTATCACTCTGAAGGCACTGCCATCTCATGTTTCTTTTTTCTATTATTGCAATAGTCTCCTAATGGGTCTAACTGCTTCTGCCCTTACCCCCATTCAGTCTCTTCTCAACACAGCTGCCATAGTAACACTGATAAAACATGTTACATGGTATCTATTCTCTGCTTAAAACATTCCATTGGTGCTCCATCTCATTCAGAGCCAAAGTTCTTACAATGGCCCGGAAGGCCTCTCTACTATCTGGTCACTCAGTTCAAGCCCCACTGCCCACCCAATCATTCCTTGAATACACCAAACATATATTTACCCTAAGGTCTAATGTTCCATCTCCCAGGAACACTTTTCCAGCAAACGTTTTCCTGGTTTTATATAGTTCATATCTGTGTAAAATATAAATTGGCACAGTCCTTTCAGAGGGAAGTGCATGTATGTATGAGATGCCTTAAAATAGTCACGTTATCTGAATCATCAAGTATTCTTCTAAGAATTCCTCCTAAGGAAATAATTATACACGCAAAGATTTATAGGCAGAGATATACTGTATTTTGTTGTGTATAATGTGATCCCGTGCATAATGCGCACCCACGTTTTTGGCCCAAAATTTCAGGGAAAAAAATCTTTTGTTTGGATTTTTAAATTCATATTTTTATTTGTTTACATTTAAGTACTTGTTTTTTGTATTACGAAGGAATAGTAACATTTATTTTTTAACATATTATGGTACAAGAAATGGTATGTAACAAATAATGACAAAACACAAGAACAGATACAAACTAACGAGAAATTTTATGTACTGGTAACAAATTTACAATATTTACACATCATAGAAGCAAAGAAGTCTTTCTTGCTGCAAGTTCATCAAAAGTTCAAAAAAAAACAGATTATCATATTCCAGGGTATTATTTTACATTTGGATATTGTTATTGATTTCTAGAGTTACACTTCTAACTCATAAGCATAAATAAAAGAATTAAAAATATTTATATAGATATGAAATTAGTACTACCCATGTATAATGCACATCCTTATTTTTCCCCTCACAAATTTGGGCAAAAAAGTACGCATTATACGTGGCAAAATATGGTAGATGTACAATATATTTGTGAATACTATCAAGATACTTGAAAAATACAAATGCCAACATGATGGCACTCTTTACCTGAATTATGACACCTTGATCCTGGGGACTACTCTTCAGCCATTGAAAATCATGTTGCAGAATGATATTTGCTGAAAATATTCCAGGTTGTTAGCATTTTATAAAATGACTAAAATACATCCTAGGCAAACAATGGAGCAAACCATCCAGGTTGCTCTCTAGGTGTCAATGTATGTGGGACACTAAAACATCACTGCAAATATAATGAGAGTGAGAAAAGCATATTTATCATAGCACCTTTCAGGGAATGTGCTATTTTTGAGGGGATAGATACCCCAACATGGCAATTCAGGTGGGTCTGTTACTGTGAGACCCCCAAGGTCATGGTCCAGTACTAAAACATGGCCATGAAATTGTCTTTGAAGTAGAGTAGGCCCAATTATCTGCATGACTTTTGTTCGGATTTGGGAGGTGTACAAGTTTGCGGCCTAAATAGCCCAAAGAGTAGATGAAGCCTGATTCATGCCATTAAAAGTGTCCTCTGATCATCTTTCACCCGATACTTAGATACTCCCTGCTAAAGAAATACTAAGGTGAAGGGGTTCCAAATGATTAATTTGCCCAGTGGTGCTCATGAGTCTCAGTAGTCATTATGTCTATCTGGTATTAGATATATTCATTTAGGATTCTAGGATTTTCATTACGTTTAATTGTACTTAGGAGGTTTGTTTTTTTTGGTGTTTGGTACAGGCTAATTTTGTAAGGAGGAAGAACGATAGTATTTAAGCAAAGAAAATATTGTAAGTTCTACTAAGAAAAGGTAAATCCAAATCAGAACAGAATTTGCCAAGGTAGATTGTTCAACAGTATTCAAAGATGCAGTGAAGGAAAACGGGTACAGAGAAGACTTTTGATTTGAGGGTGGAAGGTTGAAGGCAGCTAACAAGGTAGACAGCTTAGTTGCAGAAGCAAGACTACAATACACTGAGAAGTGGGAGGTAAAAGAAAGGTCCAACAACAACAAAAATTAAGCAAATGAATTTCTAAGCAACATTGAGGATAAAATTGCCTTTTCTGAAATGTTGATGGATAAGTATTTTAAGTCTAGGAAGAAATAAATAATAGCTTATAGTTTATCCAACAAGCACTGATATGCTTGCTGTGTGTCAGGCATTATAGAAAACCACTTACAAATAATAACTAATTTAGTGTCATACCTCATAGCAGCAACTATATGAAGTTAGGCATTATTATCATCCAGATTTTCTATGTGACAAACTGAGATACAGAAACATGCCCAAGCTAACACAGTTAGTAAATGGTAAGGGTAGGATTTGAACCTTAGCACTTTCAGCATTGTGACAAGGGTCCTTAACCATAATACGACACTACCTGTCCAACCAATATGGTTAAAACAAGCTACAAGGATAATAGAGAAGAGTCTGGCATTGGTAATACCGTGCACGGAGAAAAGAGGATTGTCAGTGAAAGATCAAAAGGGGCAGGATCCTGTGGGGATGAGAATATAAAATTGGGTGTATACCTCTTAATACCAGAGTGACTTGTGGAAAACGTACATTTTCAGAATAGCATGTACACTAGGCTGGTGTCCCATCTGGGGAGGAAGAATTGGAGGGATTTCTAAGTAAAACCACAAAGTGAATCCATAGATTGATGGCTTGCCTGCCAGGCAAGACAGATGCAAAAGATCTTGTGTAGAGAGTCAGAGACAGAATTTGGTAGGAGTGAGAACACTAACAATCAGTAGAAAAGTACTGACAGGGGCTTTGATGAACTAGAAGAAAGAAGTTAAATACAATTCCCATTGTAAGATGTTTATATACCCTCAAGAGTGAGATATTACATCTTTCTTAGTAGCTCTTAGAACACCCAGACTGATAGCAAAGGCAGTGCCCGGTTCTACTATGTTTCCCCGAAAATAAGACCTAGCTGGACCATCAGCTCTAATGCATCTTTTGGAGCAAACATTAATATAAGACTCGGTCTTATATTATGTTAGATAAGACCCGGTCTTATAGTAAAATAAGACCGGGACTTATATTAATGTTTGCTCCAAAAGATGCATTAGAGCTGATTGTACGGCTAGGTCTTATTTTCAGGGAAACACAGTAGGGTATTTGTCCTCAGTGCATAGTCTCCAGATATGTTGCATCGAGATGACTCAGGAACTTGTTAGAAATACAAATTATTAGTTCCTCCAAAAATAAAAAAACAAATTATTAGTTCCCTCTCCCCCACAAAACGTACTGAATCAGAAATCCTTTGGAGTTTCTAAAGATGGGAGGGAGACTGCTGAAGGACCCATGCCTGGACTGGCTGAACCCAGATTCTGGAAAAAGACTATGAAGAGACTAAATGAATATAGCTGATAAGATATGGCAAAAATTTTAGTGTAGCTGAGTCAAAAGAGCAATATCAAAATATGTCTTTTTTTTTTTTACACCCAAGTAATGTACCCTTGTCATGTACATCTTACCTCATCCATGATCTTCACAAATGTCACAAATCTCTAGTATAAGTAAAACTCGGAGGAGATGAGAGCCAAGGACATACGTCACTCACATTACTTGATAATAAAGAAAAACGCTCTCACAGTTTACCATAGCTGTTTCAAATTGTCCTGTTTCACAAGCAGGATTTCAGAATCCAACAAGTAAATAATATTCATTTCAGAAGAATGAAATTGGCTCATTGTGAGAATTCAAATAAGAGTTTTCAACATAATTAAACCCAACCCCTTTGGCAACATAACCCAGTTTATATTTTCTCGTTCTAGATTAAAAATAAAATAATATCCCTTATTAATTGCTTATCACTATTCTAAACATGCCAGAAGATATTATAAAAGACATATCCAGAGGTTTGAGATTAGAGTTTTCTCTCAGGGTCAGAGGTATAAATCTGGCCAAGGTTGATCGGAGAGGAGTGAAAGTAATTACTACTGGAGGCTCTCTCTGATGGATTAATTAGCTGTGAATGAAGCTTCAGCTTGCAGTAAACCATATTTTATAAGCAGTTTCTATTAGATGTGTGATCAGTTGCATACAAAATGACTTCTTCAGGTATGACCAATATCCCTCTACAGCAAGGTGACAGCACAATGTGGCAGAGTTCCTTAAACTTTTCCATTGAAGATTCCTAAAACATAGAACGATCTATGAATACGATAAACCAAGGATGTCTTGGGGCTTCCAGGAACACATTAGTCTTCTATGAACCAAAAACACCTATAAATCTTTTTTATTAAAAAAAGTGAAGTACAGGTTTCATTTTATTTCATAATATACCCATGTTTATTTTGATCTGAAAATAAGGATTTAATTCATTATTATCAAGAAAAATGGATGCCTCAGAAGGATGTGTTACTTTTTTCCCTGTGGCTCAGGATGTACTGCTCTATTTTCCTAGAGTCTCATAAACCTAGGGTTCAATAGTAGGAATAAAACGGAATTTTACATGGGTCTGAGCTATAGGATTTACTAATGATCTGGTGCAGTTTACTTATCTGTCTGTCCCTATGTCTACATCCGGGGCATCAATTATAGCTCTTGCTTGATCATTTCTAGTAACAGGGAGCTCACCACATAGCAAGACAGCCCGTGCCAGCTTTTCACATCTCTAGAAGTTAGAAAGTATTTTTGTTGATTTGGAGCCATTCATTGTAATGGGATGGAGGGTGTTCCCCCAAATTCATATGTTAAATCCCTAACCACCAGCATCTCAGAATGTGACTGTTAGATATAGGTGATTAAGTGAAAATGAGTTCATTGGCTTTTGATGGAGAACTAGCATCCATCACCACATGTGATCTCTCTTAATCCACACACAACTTATGATCCAATACTAACATTATTCCCATAACACACAAAGAGCTAAAGTGTAAAGAAGTTAGAAAGTCCAAGGTTGTATGGATACTAAATAGTTCACCTAGAAATCCAATCCAGTTAACTAACTCTACCACACACACACACACACACACACACACACACACACACACACAGAAACATACACACAAGCTCCTTGAGACCAGAGAGTATTTATTTGTCCTTGAATTTCGGTGCTTGGTATAATATTAGGCCCTAAATAATTAGTCACTGTGTGAATGAATGAGTAAATGAGTGTTATTAGTCAAAATCTACTGTCATTTAGTGTATTTTCCTTTTTTGTATATATAAAGCGATACTATCATATCATTTGTTCACACCAAGGGAAAAACATATGCACACATACATATGGACACACACACACACACACACACACACACACACACACACTTTTCTGCTAAATTAAGCAGCCTAATAACATAATAATATTAACGTGACTTAGTGTTATTGAACCTACCCTGGGTGCTACTAATTTCTACTTTATTAGTGCTACAAAGTCACCTGTTTGGCAGTCTATCTGGGATTTTTCTGTGCATTGACAATAAGTACACAGGTCTGGAATTTCTGGGTATCAGCATTTTGGGGGAAGAGGAGATAAAACATTGCCTACCTTTGGTCTTCTGTCAGTATATACAGGTTTACCTATTGGGCAGACCAAGGACAGAGGCTACCAGCAAAGCAGAGATAAAAAGAAAAAAATCTTAGAAAAAGAAAATCTATATTTTTAAAGAAAACACAACATCAGAGTGATTGCCAAGGAAAACCTTAGGATTTTGTTTTGTATTCCTTTGTCAGCCAATATACCTTTGATTTTTATTACAAATGGGAGCAGTGGGCATCATAGTCTCATCAGTGCATAGGGACTCCAGTTTTCTGATGCCTCTTATTCTACACACATCTGTTAGTATCACGGATAAAGATTTCTATCCACCTGTGAAAGCTCCTTTGGGGAGCTTGACTTAATTTATCTGAATTAGAATACTTGAATATATTGCAAGTTTTCATAGAAAACACTTGCATTCCAAGATAAACTATTACTCCCTGGAAGTGTTTTGAATTTTTGTTTTAATGACATGTCCTAATTCTAACTCATAACATCACGTTGCATTCTTCATTGTTTTGCTTGTCAATTTAGAGCATTCATGCATTTGATTTGGTCATGAAAATAATGAATTTTGGAAACCTTTTTCAAATAGTAATACAAAACCTGTGATCTATTTACCGAATGTTCTCTAAAGTTCTTCCAATAAATAATGATTTTTTTCAAACCAAGAAGAATCATGTTGATTTCAGGATGCAAAGACATTAACTACAAAACAAATAAATAGGCTTTAAAATCTATTTCTAATAAAGCCCATTACAAAGTTTACTTTTAACTTTATGTTTGGCATAAGTTATCAATATGAAAGAAATAGAAGGCCAACTAGCCAGTGTGTTTTAAATATAAGTTCATCCCAAATAAAATGAAATTAAAGAAATATAAAATAAGTTGAAACTGTAATAATACCAATGCTCTCTTACTAAAACAAAACTGACCTTTGTGTTCTGCAAAAATTTGAGCTCCACTTCATTTAAATTTACCAAGATTAAAAAAAACATGAATAAAAATATTTTGTTTTTTTAAAATCTTGGTTGCTGATCTTGAAATGATTGATGCTGCTCTGTAAAAATGTAACCTTCATAATACTGACGCAGCATCAGATTTGACTTCGAATTTTTCAGAGACACCTCTCACTAGTACAACTGACATTAAGAAAATCACCTGGATATTCAAGATAAGAATATATGCAAAAGTGCACCACAATTTAAGTAGCTGACCTCAATTTACAACATTAAATTGTAAAATCGTGAATGTTCTGCTTATAAAATTCTGTTTAACATTTTTAAAACAACCAGAATGGGGTCAAGCAAGTATTATTGAAAATGGCATCATGGTAGCAGAGCTTTTAAAGGGCAGTCATTTAAATAAATCAGTCATTTAATCAGAGAAGATCAAGAGATATTACATTTTTTAAATCACTCCTTTGCTTTCTAAAGCGATCACAAAAGTCGTAACAGCATTTGAAAAGGGTGAAATGTCCTTGAGTAAATAACATTTACATGGCAATTTGGAAAACGATATTTAGCTCAGAAAATTCGTTGTTGAAAATAATTGTTTAATTCAGTGCATATTAATCGTGTATATAAAACAAGTTTGATAACGTATTCAGAGCTATAATTTGCTAAATAAAGTGTAATAATATTTAGACTGATAGTTTTTAGCAGACGATAGACATCATAAGCAAGTAGTTATCCCTTGATTATATGCTAGATAATCTATGATGTGGCTTAAATGATTTGCGTGGCAGAAGTGGACTCATGTTTTATAAGCGTTCCACTTCACAGCAAGGAAGCCATCTGAACAAGAGTATCTCCATGTTACAGCAAATCCTAATCAAAGCATAAGTCCTTACTTAGAAAGAAACAGGGTGCTTCAAGAATTTCCTAATTTTTCTTTCTGTTATCATTAATCGTTCAACTTTTATTTTGTCACAGAAAATCTCGGGTTTTTTCTTTCTTTCTTAAAGCCACTTAAATGCTCATAATTTGCATTTGTACAAGAGCACAAAATATTCTATAAAGTATATCAGTGCAGTCTGAGATGACATGACTACACCATCAATGATTAATGGTGAGTTAAAATGTTAAGGCTCTTTAGATTAAAATGCAATTAACCTACAGTAGCATCTCCTCTGCTTTTTAGGTGATAGTTTAATTCTTATTCATATTCACAGCTGGAAAGGGTATTCCAGTCCCAATGTAACCACTATGATGGACTTTTGATTTCAGATATATATTCTGTTTTACATATATAACCATAGAAAAGATATACATACTACAATTTTTCTTTTTAAAATTTCATATAAAAGACAAGCTTTATAAATCTTTCTTCAACTTACCTTTTTAAACTCATTAATATGTTTGAGAGTCATTTGTGTCGAAAGATACTGTAGACTTTTTTTGCAGCTGCATAGTATTCTATTGTATGACTATACAACAAATTATTAATCTAGTTCCATATTGATGGACATTTAATTTATTTCCAATTTTTAACTATGATAAACAGTTCTAAAATGAATAGTGCTGTTTGTATTTATTTTTGTTTTGTGGGAAAGATTCTCTAATGAGGAATTCCTGGGTTGCGCAGTGTGGACATTTTCAATTCTTCAAGGTATTGATTGCTAAATTGCTCTTCAGATCAGAGGTACCAACTTACAGTCCCATTAGCTGTGTATGAGAATACCATTCCCAGCACTCTCACCAAATTGGAATTATTATATAGTTTAGTTTTACTTTAGACACTTGTCTATTATTTGAGTTGTTATAATAAGCATGTAAGGGTTTTGGAATTCATATGTCAAATAAAATTTATCAAGAGTAAAAACTGTTCATACAATTGGATAGTAATTTCATTTCTGAAATCTATCTTTTCTTTTTAATTAAAGTTTATTGGAATGACAATTGTTAGTAAAATTACATAGGTTTCAAGTGTACAATTCTGTAATACATCATCTATATATCATGTCTGAAATCTATTTTGAGAAAATATTATAAAATCAGAAGGCTGAGGTTGTGATGTGGGAGCTATGTGGCTAGACAAGACAACACTAGAGGAGAGAGAGAAGAAAAAGGATCGAACTAAGAAGGACAATAAAAATGGACAGAATAGGAATTAGATAAGGGAATCCTAGTGAGTATTGTTCCCACACATCTTAGATGGAATCTTATTACCTCATGATGTTATCTAGTTGAACCAAAGTTCCTGGTAAAGCTTTCTACCTCAGGGCACTGTCTACTTCTGGGAGTTCATGAGAGAGCTTCAGTTACACGTGTCTAATTGGGATGGACTTAAATTCAGAGTCATTCTTGTACCTCTTGAGTTGACATACATGAACCTAGGGTTGGACCTCCTGGAGTTTGGCAGTAGTATTAGTGGTAAAAATGATGAAGTAAAGGCCCTTTTAACAGAGTTCAAGATTAGTATTCCAGTGATGTTGCTGACAGACAATTAAATATCCAATTTCTAGTTTGTGGAGTGGTTTAGATGGAAAAATGGGAAGAAAAGCAGCCTCAACCTGTTGATGACAAGTGTGGGTATAATTAATAATTTACTTGCAATATTTTAGAAAATCTGAATTGACCAGGGTAGAATCTTTGAAAGTCCAGGGAGAACAGGGAATTCTATTTGGCCATTTATTATTTTATATGGGGACAGTTGGTGACAATGTAATTTTTTGGGGAAAATGAAGAATGTGTTGGATTTCTTGGATGATTTTACTGGTGAAATGAGTACCTCAGTCACTTTAAAGACCCAACAGAAGTATCCTTGTGGGATAACCATTTCAATAAAAGTTTAACAAACTGGGATTTTATGAGGAAAAGCTTCAAGCCAGTGAGCTAACTCATGTGTGATAGTAAGAACATATTTATAACCATGAGATTGAGGATCTGAAAAAAATCTAATGCCAATGAAGAAAAGTTTCTAAACAGCTTTATATTAATACAACTCCTGAAGTGAGTGATGTGAATTCCCACTTGAAAATCATTGGCCTAAAGCATACTAGATTCAAATTAAAGAAGTAAAATCTTGACCAAGTTATTAGTCTTGTAAAAATAACTGAAATTCTGACTGATAACATTATACTGTTGTATAATCTCAGACAAAGCTTCACCAAGTCACCGAGAAATAGAAACGTATTATGGACGGTGAGATCATTGACAAATCTTTAGCAACTGTGTATATAATTTTTCAGGTATTTATATTAATGATATTTTACCCAAACAAATCTTAGATAATGATAAGCATTTATTTAACTTGACACAATGTTAAATAGGTTCATGGGTCAGGGAAAAACAATACTTGGCTACCTATTTAAACAAAGGGGAAATAAGAGATTTAAAAAGTAAACATAGGAGGTAACATAATTGTAAAAATACTTAGCGCTTTCAAAAATGAGAAGACTTAATTTTCTAAATAATCAAGGATATGACAAACTCAACATAAAGCACAGAAAATTATTCTGCTACAACTCAGTATCTTTGCTCTGTAAGCAGATTATTGAGAAGTGAAAGAAAAACCCTTTATAACCTCTTTTTAAGAATAGACCAGCAATCCGAGAAAATGTTATTCTAACAGAGAAAACAAAATTTTAGGTTTGCATCAGTACCTTTGACATTAAGGGCCTTTTATAAAGATCTCATAAATAAAGTAAATCTTGATCAAGAAAGTTCCTTTTCTGCTCACCGTTTCAAAGTTTTCATATTCATTTAGGTTTTTTCTTACGTATTATAAATACATTTTATTTTAGGGCAAAAATACTCTTTTTCTTAACAAGTGTATTTATTATACTTTGCATAAAAATTGTTCCCCCTTTCAATTATTGCTTCTCATTTACAGGTATTTACTATAATTTTAAAAAATTAGTAGCTTCTATTTTACAAAGAATACTAGGAGTTAGATAAATGTGAACTATCTGCTATAACGCAACATTTTTAGCAGATTATCAAAGCTTATGAATGTATACATCATAATTTTTACAAGTATATACTTCCTTGTATAATTTCTCAATGTAGCAAATATATATATGTACATATATATATATATATACATATATCACACACACACACACACACACAGAGGGTGCCACAAAAATGTATACACATTTTAAAAAAGGAAAAAAATGTATTAATTGTAATACTCAATATATACCAATAACAAAAGATGAATACAAGTCATGTTTGACTTCTGCAATTACAAGAGGTGCTCAAAGTGGTTACCATCAGCGTCCAGACACTTTATGGCAAACTACTGCTTGAGCATAGATAACATCTCTTAAAATGTGTGTACATTTTTTTGGCACCCCTGGTGTGCGTGTGTGTGTGTGTGTGTGTGTGTGTATTGTATAACTTACATGTTATATATATATAACTTACATGTTATTTATACATATAATAACATATATACGAGGTATGATAAAAAACTACAGTGGATGTTTAAATAAAAAAAAATTATTACAGTAAAAGACACATTGCCATGAATCCCCCTGAAAATACTCCCCCTCACTTGGAACACAGTCATCCCCTTGTTCTCGCCACTTTCTGAAACAATTCTGGAGGTCCTTTTTCATGAGTGTCTTTAGTTGCATTGCCATGGCTGCCTCAATACCCTGAACTGATTCAAAACGTTTAACTTCCATGGTCATTTTGAATTTGGGGAAGAGCCAGAAGTCTCACGGTGCCAGGTCCAGTGGATGAGGACACACTGGAATGTTTCCATTTGACAGAAATTGCCCTACCAGAAGTGATGTGTGACACTGAGCCTTTCTGTTGTTGCAGAAATATGGTAAAATGCTGCTGCGGAGTGCCATCCAACAAAGGCAGGGATCTTCAATATAGGATGCGACACGTCGAACCTTAAACAGTGATTGACAAGTTTCAACTTGTTTGAGGCAGGCAGTCTGGTGTGAGCTAAGGCTGAGAGAACATGTGTTTTAAAGTGTGTCGTAAATCATCCTCCATCATGACAACACTCCATGTCACACATCGCTTCTGGTATACGGCAATTTCTGTCAAATAAAAACATTACGGTGTGTCCTCATCCACCGGACCTGGCACTGTGAGACTTCTGGCTCTTCCCCAAAGTCAAAATGACCATGAAAGGTAAACGTTTTGAATTGATTCAGGACATGGAGGTAGCCACAACAGCACAACTAAAGACATGAAAGAGGTCTTCCAGAACTGCTTCAGAAAATGGCAAGAATGATGGGATAAGAGTGTTCGAAGCGAGGTGGAAGGGGAGTAATTTGAAGGGGATTAATGGCGATGTGTCTTTTTACTGTAATAAATTTTTAAAAATTTAAACATTCATTGTATTTTTTGATCACACCGTGTGTGTGTGTTTGTAACTTAAACTTATGCTGAGTAATTGTTTCAGTATTTTATCTTACTTAGAAATGACACGTGTTTGATAAATATCTACTAGTTAATTTATTATAAATCTAAAGGTTTAAGTTACCAAAAATATATTGGAAAACTGTTTTTAAGCTGACATATCATTAAGCATAATTACTGTTGAAATAAAGTTTGTGAAAATAATGACTCAATTTGTTTAAACAAAAATTTCCATAATCATAAATATCTAGTAGATGTAATACTAACTAATTTGATCAGTAAACCTGTATAAGTTCAGGAAAAATATAATCAACTACCATAAAAATATATCAACTTAATGTTGATAACAGAAGACATAGCTGTTTTAATTAAACCACCAATATTAAATTAATCTGATTTGCCAACAATTTACCTAAATTATATTGAACTTGAATTCTTAAAGCATTTGGATTAATTTTTATAAGAATACTTTTTTGTATGTTGGAGGTACTAGAAGTTCAATTTTATTAATTTCTGGGAGTTTTCGTATACATACCCATGCATATAAACATACAGACAGACACAAATAGAATTTATAGCTTTAATTTTAAAACTTTAGCTATGAGTCAGGCATAAATCCAGGAATATAAAACTCACTGGTTTATATAAAAGGACTGGCTCTTATTTTGACCCCCCCTTTTAAAAATTCTGTAGTAATCAAATTTTATGATTGGTAATTTCCCCTCAGTTATTTTCTTTTTTTTCTTTATTTTTATTTTTATTGGGGAACAGTGTGTTTCTCCAGGGCCCATCAGGTCCAAATCGTCCTTCAATCTAGTTGTGGAGGGCGCAGCTCAGCTCTAAGTCCAGTCGCTGTTTTCCATCTTTAGTTGCAGGGGATGCAGCCCATCATCCCATGTGGGAATTGAACCGGTAACCTTGTTGTTGAGAGCTCACGCTTTAACCAACTGAGCCATCTGGCTGCTCCTCCAGAAGCTCAGTGGCAGCTCTTTGTCTTTAATCTAGTTGTGGAGGTTCGCAGCTCACTGGCCTATGTGGGAATCGAACTGGAAACCCTGTTGTTCAAAGCTCGAGCTCTAACCAACTGAACCCCATCCAGCCGCCCCTTGATCCTCCTTTTATATTTTATCAAGATTGTGTTTCTGGCAAATGGGACAGTTTGAAGCTACCTGCTCAATATGAAGGCAAAAGTGTTCACAGCATATTCGTGGAGGACACCAAGAATTATGTTCCCTAATGTGTAGTCTTATGGAAGCTGTGGACTAGATTTTGGGTGAGGGACTGAGGATACATCAAACAGTTCTCTGTGCATCTAAAACATGTATGAGTGGATACAATATACAGTCTGTTTCCAGTTAACTTTTTTATCCTCAGGTCATTGCTTTTATGGTCCCCGAGAGCCTCAAGAATCCATGATGGGGGCGGAGGAACATTAAGTTCCCAGGACTATAGAAAGTTGAGGGGCTGGAGTGGGAAAGGAAAGCTATGGTCAGTGGATAGAACAGCAGAGGCGACAGGAATACTGAATATGGACAGATCAAAGGACTCAAGGAAGCTGCAGGGATGGTCAATAGAGGAGAAAAGAGGAAGTAGGGTCAATGAGAAGAAGGAAGAGGGGTGATGGAAAAGGAATTGGCTTAGATAGCCAATTGGAGGAGAGCCCAAGTTACTCAAAGAGGCAGTTGAAGTTCCAAATTACCCTTTGGGAAATTTTGCCATTTTTGGAGACATTGGACCAAATGTGTTTCACAGTGGCAAAGCATTAGTCAGCAGGGGAAGAATAGTTGGTGTACCTTGTGACATGAGGATCACCCATGGCATTAGAGTAATGTTAAAATAAACACAATAGACTTCACAAAACAGCCATGAAGACTCCTGCTCAAAGGAGAATCACATATTAAAATCCCCTCTTGAAAAGGTCAAAAAGACTTCTGCCCAGGGAGATTCTTGCTGAAGCAGAAAATACCAGGAAGAACCCCAGTTGATAAAATCAAAGTACCTTTCTGTTATGTTACAACCTATGTCTGGAGTACTGGATTAGGAGTTGGATCTCAACTGTGTGAATCCCAATTTCCCCAGCCAGGAAGGACATAATGGGTTTGAGAAGGTGGCTAAATGCCTAAGTGAGTTTCAGGGTTAGTCAGCACGCCATCCAAGCTATGGTATTGGAAAATTGTCAAATAAAAGAAATCTGTGCTTAGATAAGGAAAGGCTTTATTCAAAATAGCTATTGCAATAGGGACAATGCCTCTATCTCAGAAATATCCAAGTAACTTAAAATCAAACACAGACCAGCCTCTCTTTACAGGGAGGAGTGAACAGTAAGAAAGGGGAAGTTGGGAAAATGAGGGAGAGTGAGTAGACCACATAAGTGATAAAGTTTGACAGGAAGTGTGTCTTACTGTGATTAGCTGATCCTCAGAATAAGCGAATAAAGGGGCCGTGTTCCGCATTTTAGTGTTTGCTCAGGATTAGGGGAAAGCCAACTTTCAGGGGCCTGCGGGGTGGAGGTAAAGCAGAGAGTACAAAATGGGTCATTGTGAACACTTGGCCACTAATAAATGTGTGCTGTTTTAAACCACTGTAATTATGATAATTTGTTACAGTAATGATAGGATAATACCGTGTTTTCTCTAAGACCTAGCCGGACAATCAACTCTAATGCATCTTGTGGAGCAAAAATTAACATAAGACCCGGTATTATATTATAGTTATTATATTATGTTGTATTGTATTATATTATGTTATATTATATTATACTATACTATATTATATTATATTATACTATACTATACTATACTATACTATACTATACTATACTATACTATATTATATTATATTATATTATATTATATTATATTATACCTGGTCTTATAGTAAAATAAGACCGTGTCTTACATTAATTTTTGCTTCAAAAGACGCATTAGAACTGATTGTCCGGCTAGGTTTTATTTTTGGGGAAACATGGTAATGCATGCATATAACAGTGTGGAAAAAGCAGAAAATAAAGTGTGTATCCAAAGAGGTTAGGTAAATAGCTACAAATTAAATCCAATGAAAGCCGAAGGTATTAAATAATAAAGGTAAAAGAATATACAAGGTGATACAAAGATCATATAACTAGCATCCAATACTTCTGAAAATTTGGATAAAATGGACAAATTCTTAAATAAAATAGGCACACGGCTTGCTGACCAAGACATAAGAATAAATAATCTGAGTTTCTGCAAAGACATAAGATTTGTTATTAATAATATTCCCACAAACTAAAGCTCAATTCCCACATGGCTTCATTAGTGAATTCTTTCAAATGTTTAGATAACAATTAAATTTTTTTTATACAAACACTTCCAGAGGATATAACGAAAGGAAGTATTTACCAACTCTTTTTATAAGTTCAGAATAACCTTAGTGTCAACATCTGAGAAGGATATTATCAGAAATTAAATGTCATTATATCTTGTGAATATAGATTCAAATACTATAAACAAAATAGTAGCAGATTAATCCTAGTAATAAATAAGATAATACATAGTGACCTATGGATTTTACTCAAGAAATATGAGTTATTTACCTTTGCAAAATCTATCAATTTAATTCACTATATTAACGGAAAAAAAGAGAAAAATATTTCTGTAGATGCAGAAAAATATTTGATAACAGTTAAAACAATGGATGATAAAAATTCTTGGAAGACTAGGAACATAGAGAATTTCCTTAACATCAAAAGAGTGTCTTCAAAAAGTAAAAACCCACAACAAACATCATACTTAACTGTAGCATATTTAAAGTTTCTGTTGTGATATTACGACTCAAATGAAGGGTCACTTACGAGCACTTCTGTTTATCATTTTATTGAAGGTCTTAACCAGTGCAAAAAGCAAGGAATATGTATAAACCTCATAAACACTGGAAAGGAAGAAACTGACCTATTTTTTCTTTCAGGTAACATGACAATGTATATGGGAAATCCAAACAAATCCTATCTTCAGACAAATTCTTAGAATTAATAAGACAATTTGAAAATGATGCTACCGCAAAGTCAATATTGGTAATAAAGCAATAGTATTTCTATATAGTAGTATCAAATGATGAGTAAAAAATTCAAAATGTCGTTAAGGATGTGTTTGTGTTATGTGAACTTAAGACAGCTCTGACTCCTGGCAACCCTATGAATGAGTGACATTCACAGTGTCCTGTCCTCAGTAGCCCTGCTCAGCTCTTGTACTCTCATGCCTGTGACTTTTTTATGGAGTCCATCTCATACATGGTCTTCCTGTTTCCCTGCTGCCTTCTATTTTTCCAGCATTATTGTCTTCTCCAAAGAGCCCTGCCTGTAGGACAGCTTCAGTTTTGTCTTTTTGTTTTTTGTTTTTTTTTGAAGGGAAACAGGACTTTTTATTGGGGAACAGTATGTACTTCCAGGTCTTTTTTCAAGTCAAGTTGTTGTCCTTTCAGTCTTAGTTGTGGAGGGCATAGCTCAGCCCCAGATCCAGTTGCCGTTGCTAGTTGCAGGTGGCGCAGCCCACTATCCCTTGTGGGAGTCCAACCGGCAACCTTGTGGTTGAGAGGACACGCTCCCACCAAATGAGCCATCCGGGAGCTCAGTGGCAGCTCAGCTCAAGGTGCCATGTTCAACCTTAGTTGCAGGGGGCGCAGGGGGTCTATAAAATATAAACCATCCCTTGCGGGAATCTAGGGGTCGAACTGACAGCCTTGTGGTTGAGAGCCCACTGGCCCATGTGGGAATCGAACCGGCAGCCTTCGGAGTTAGGAGCACGGAGCTCCAACCACCTGAGCCACCAGGCCGGCCCCCAGTTTTGTCATTTTTGCCTCAAGAAATGTTTCAGACTTAATTTGGTCTAGGACCCATTTGTTCATCTTTCTGCTGGCCCAGGGTGTCTGTACAGCTCCCCTCCAAAAACATGTTTCAAATGAAGCAAATTTTTTCCTATGAGCCTTCTTCACTGTCCAACTTTCACGTACATATATACATAGTAATTGGGAATATGAGAGTGTGGATGATTTCAGCCTTGGTTTCTAATGACACATCTTTGCTCTTGGTAGTGATCTTTCCTAATTATTCTATTGTTCAGCTTCTGAGACTCAGCTTTCTCTTGGTTTCTTCACTGCAGTCTCCATTTGCATTAATGACTGCAACAACATAAGCAAAACCTCTGAAAAATGTCAGTGTCATCACTGTCTGTGTTAAACTTGTGTATTTCTTCTGTAGTCGTGATGTTTGGCTTCTTGATGTTCCAATACAGTCCTGCTTTGGCACTTTCACTTTCATTAGAAGTCGGTTCAAATAATTGTTACTGCTGCTAGTAAGATGGTGTCATCTGAACACCTTCAGTTATAGGTATTTCTTACACCAATTTTCACTCCTCCTTCCTCTGAGTCTAGCCCAGTTTTTTGTACATGTTCTGCATACAAATTAAACAAATAAGGAGATAAAATACAGCCTTGTCTAACGTCTCTGCTATAGGGAACCATTCTGTCTCTCCATATTCCATCCTGACCTTGGTTTCCTGTCCACAATACAGGTTACGCATCAGGATGGTCAAGTGCTGGGGTCCCCCAGTTTCTTTCAGAGCAACGCAGAACTTGTCACGATCAATGCAGTCAAAAGCTTTACTGTGGTCTATAAAACACAGACTAATCTTCTTCTTAAATTCTTTGGAGCACTCCAGTCAGTATCCAATGGATGTTTGAAATTAGATAATTAGATCTGGAGTGCCTCTTCCTTTTCTGAATCCAGCTTGAATATTTCTTGCTCCACACAAGGTAGAAATCTTCGTTGCATCATCTTTAGCATCTCTTTCCTTGCGTGGAACATTCGAGCAATGATTCTATAGTTACTGAACTCCTTGGTATCGCCTTTCATGGGATTGGATGTATATGGAAAATTTCTAGTCTGTAGGCCATGGTTTTGGTTTCCATATTGTTGACATATCCTTGTTAGGATTTTCAGTTTCAGTCTCTGTGGCCTGAAACAATCCAATCAGTATCCCTTCTACTCCTGGTTATTTATTTCTTCCCAATACTTTCAGGGCAACTTTCACTTCATTTTCTAGAATTATAGGTTCTTCCTCATGGGAATCTTCTTCAAAGGTATCTGTCATCTTTTTGTCTCTTCTGTATAGGTTTTCGGTGTACTGTTTCCACCTTCCCTTTATTTTATCCCGGTCAGAAAATGTGCTTCCTTGTTGCTAGTTCAGAATTAGTAACCTAGGTTTCAATTACCCTTTTAGTTTTTAAATCTTCTGGTAGAGACCTCTTGTTTTTCCTTCTTCGTCACTCTCTCCTATTTCCTTACATTGACGATTATACTAGTCCTCTTTCTCCCTATGTGACAGTCATTGCAAAACTATGCTCAGGATTCTAAGCCTGCTTTTGTCACCTTTAACTTTTGCCTCTCTCCTGTCTCTAAGAATTTTAGTGTTACTTCTGTTATCCATCTCAATTTTTACTTACTCTTTACTTCTGGCATTGTCCTTTCACATTCTTCCCTAATAATATTTCTAGTTTCAGCCCACAGTTCTTCCGGTTCTCGATCAATTAAGTTTAGCAGTGCAAATCTGTTTTTATGTGAAATTTAAATGTATCGGGAATGTTATTAACATTACATTGTGGCACTGTGATTATTTTAGTACTCTTCTCCAGCTTTACTCTGTTTGATATTAAGTGTTCACGGTCCGTACCGCAATCTGCTCTTGGTTTTGTTTTGGCACAGAGAATACAGCTTCACCACCCCCTGCTTCCAATCACATAGTCTCTTTGATTTCTATGTTGGCCATTTGGTGATGTCCATGTAAACAGGTGTCTGTTCAGTTGTTTGAATCATGTGCTTGTGTGGACGAGTTGTGGGTTTCACAGAAATCCACCAGCCAATGTCCTATTTCATTTATGACTCCTAGTCCAAAGTTTTCAATGAAATTTTTTGGTTTTGTTTATTACTTTTAGTCATTATGGATAGTGTTTTTAAAAATGAAACATCTAGCGATGAATTTAACAGAAATATGCAAGTTCTATTCAGTTGTCCCTTGGTATCTGCAGAGAATTGGTTTCAAGAATCCCTGGAGATACTAAAATTCGAGAATGGCAAGTCCTTTATATAAAATGATTTCATATTTTCATTAACTTCTCGTATACTTGAAATCATCTCGACATTACTTATAATACTTAATACAATATACAAGGTATGTAAGTAGTTGTGATGCTGTATTGTTTAGGGAATAATGATGAAAAAAAATTCATACATGTTCATTACAGAGGCGACCATTGTAGGCCTAACTCCATAATACATGTCAGCAACAACATAACTTTTTTTTTTTTTGGTATATTTTTGGTTTGAGGTTAGTTGAATCCATGGATGCAGTACCTGCAGATATGGAGGACCAATGGTACAATGAAAATTATGAAACACTAGTGACATAAATTGATAGGTACAATGCAAATGAAAGGATAATACAATTTTCACAGATTAAAAGACTCAATGTTGTAAATTCTCCCAAACTTCTATAAAAATTTTGCCCGGTTGTATATGTTTGTGTGTGAGATAATTCTACATCTTGAATGGGAATGCAGTGGGGCAAGATTACTAACGAATATAAAAATATTATGAAGAATATCAAAGGTGGAATAAATATGTTCCTAGATATGAAGAATTAGACATCCACAGTATTTTGGACAGTATGGTATTTGTGCAATGATGGAAAGATAACCCAACGGAGAGTCCAGAAATTGACGCACACATATATGTTAACTTCATTTATGACAAAGGTGCCACCGCAGTAGGAAAAGGTTGCTGTTTTCAGTAAGTGGTACTGGGCCAATTAACTGTTCACATGTAAAAAGTATCTCACTTTTTGCAAAATGAGTTCCCAGTCCATTAGATCTAAAAGTGAAAGTTAAAACAGTGAAGCATTTGAAAGAAAGCACAGCAGAATATCTTCATGAATATCTGGGTGGAGTAGGCAAACATATCCCCAACAGGTTACAAATAGCATTTTCCATACATAAAAATATTGATACAATGTATCTTAATAAAATTAAGAATTTATAATCTGCAAAATTCACATTTAAAAGAGTGAAGAAGTAAGCTGCAAAGTGTGAGAAGGCAGTTGCAATATATATCTGACAAAGGACATGAATCCAAAATATGTAGCTATAAAAAATAAGAAAAAGGCTAATAATCCAAAAGAAAAATGAGTAACACTTAAACAGGCATGCTACAAAACAAGATAGCCAAATGTCCAATAAACATGTCAAAATGATACTTAAAGTAATTAGTACTCAAAGAAATCATTAAACTCTCAATGTGATACTACTATACATCATGGTGGCTAAAATAAAAAAGACAGGCAATTTTGAGTATTGGCAAGGACAATGAGTAACTGAGAGTCATACATTGCTGGCAGAAGGGTATTGAATATTGATACAACCACTTGGGAACACTTACTGAGAATATATACTGAAGTGGAATATATGAAACCTGTAGGATCTAGCAAATTACTTCTAGGTGTATATCCCCCAGCACAGGTATATGTTTCAACCAAAAGTCATATACAAGCATGTTCAAAGCAGCATTATTTCTAAGAGCTCAACAGTTGAAACTTTCTGAATGTGCATGGACAAAAAGAATGCATAAATAGTATAATGACAAAAAGCAATCATGTACAGCAACGCAAATAAACAAACCACAAAAACCTGTGACAACATGCTGAGCCAAGGAATTCAAACACAAAAGAGTACCTAATGTACATATTTTAGAATTGCACATTGTGTCCACTGATCTCCAGGGGCCACTATTGGGTTAATTTGAAAACACCACGTATCATAAGATATCAAGTAGACTGAAAAAGATGAAATGAGGTGAAGCTCTCCACATTTATTCTTATTTATTAGCTTCCTGGCTGTCTGCTCTTGAGCTACACTGCTTTTCTTTCTTTTTCTCAAAGAAGTGAAGCTTTTGTGTGTTCCAAGTCCTTCACAGATGCTATTCTTTCTACCTGGAACACTTTCGCCTACAGTCACAGAACAAGTTCTCCCAGGATACTTGAACATGGTGCCGCTGAGGCTGGGTAACGCCAGCATCCATCACCAAAGTAATCATTAAGAGATCAACGGAAGAAAAAAGAGAAATCCTTCTGTAACGTGGATGCCACTTTCAAAGAAATAGCTCTGTCACTTTAGCAACATTATAGAGGGCCGATCTGAAATCGTGCCTTTGTAGACAGATGCTCAGAAGGGACAAGATGTAGCTTCTAGAGGAACCAAAAGAATGAGAGTTTTGCATTTCATTAAGAACTGCAAAACATTAACTTCATCATACTGAAAAAGGAAACAGAAACTATGAACTTACTAAAAACATCCATTTACCCATTTTTGTTATTTGGTTTTATTGAGGTATAACTAATGAACCATTGTGAAGTTTACAATTCAGTAGCATTTACTACACTAACAATGCTGTGCAAACACTATGTTTATCTAGTTCCAAAACGTTTTCATCACTCCAGGAGGAAACCCTGTTCCCACTAAGTAGTTACTCTCTACACATATTTTAACATAATCAATTTAAATATGTGATTGGTGCTTATACTATGCATGTAGTTAGGAGGATACAAAACTATGATTGAGATTTTTGAAAAAGTTGTAACAAAATCCCTTTTACTATTGCCATTAACCATGACCTTATTATCAACTCTTTTATACATGTATTTAGAGTTCAGTTTCATTTGGACAAGATAACTAAACAACGGGTAAATGAAAAATAATAGCACATTTAAGCATTTTGTTTCTTGCAATGAAAGCATTATGGAAAACTCAAATATTTTTTGAGCTTTCTAGTTTGTAATGCTTTAGAAAACACCTAGAATATACAGCTACACCTGCTCTCTCTCTCCCCCTCCCTCCCTCCCTCCCTCCCGCCCTCCCTCCCTCCCTCCCCCCCTCCCCCCTCCCAACCCCTAGATGGGCTGCTTTTGTTTCCCTGTGGAAGTAGGAGTTTTACTAGGAGAAAGGAGCCTCTATTAGCTTTGACTAGTGACTGCATGTCTCCTTTTTTAA
The DNA here is from genome assembly GCF_036562045.2 of Rhinolophus sinicus. Taxonomy (NCBI): domain Eukaryota; kingdom Metazoa; phylum Chordata; class Mammalia; order Chiroptera; family Rhinolophidae; genus Rhinolophus; species Rhinolophus sinicus. The sequence goes on along the minus strand of NC_133768.1, from coordinate 103,813,980 downwards.
CTGGCAAAGCTTTTGATCTGGAAGCTCTGAATATCCCACCACAGTGGGGCCTGCACTAAACAGTTTATTAATTGCTATGCTGTTTCCCAGTTTTTCAAGGTTGGTAATGTCCTCTGGTGTTGTAGGTATAGCAAGAGAACGTCTTAGAAAAGATTTTTTTTTTTCCTTTTGGAAACAAAACAGTGCAATGTGAAAACAAAAGTCACGTTTATTTACACTTACCCCTCTACTAATCTTACCTGTTTGTGTAATAATATCACCACAGGGCCCGATTCTGCGGCCCTTGTAGAATGTAACAAAAGCTATGCAGATTGTTAAATTTTTTTTAAAAATTAGTTTCAGGTGTAAAAAACAATACAATAGTTATACATTTCACCCCTCACAAAGTGATAACCCCCTCCCCCAATCTGTTGCCCCTCTGACATCGTATATATCTATTACAATTCCATTGACTCTATTCTCTATGCTGTACTCCATATCCCATTACTATATATGTATATATATGTATATATATATATATATATATATATATATATATATATATATATATATATACATATATATATATATATACATATTAAATTATAGTTGACATACAATATTACTTAGCTTCAGCTTGAGGTGTACAGTGCCACACCGTCTATGAAGTGGTCTCCCTAATAAGACATGTGCCCATCTAACACCCTATGAAATCTTTACAACATTATTGATTATATTCCCCAAACTGTCTTTCATGTCCCCGTGGCAATATTGTGGCTACCGATTGTGCTTTCTAATCCCTCCCCCTTTTTCCTCATCCTCACCTCCCTCCCTTCTAGCAACCTTCAGTTTTTCCTCTATATCTGAGTCTATTTCTGTTTACTTTGCTCATTTATTCAATTCTTTACATTCCACATATAAGTGAGATCATGGTATTTGTCTTTCTCCGACTGACTTATTTCACTTAGCATGATGTTCTCTATCTAGGTCCATCCATATCATTGCAAATGGTAAGATTTCAGTCTTCTTTATAGCCGAGTAATACTGGTGCACTGCTGGTGGGAATGCAGATTGGTGCAGCCTGTGGAAATCAGTATGGAGGTATCCCGAAAAACTGGACATGGAACTACCTTATGACCCAGCAATTCCACTCTTAGGTATCTATCCAGAGAAATCCAAGATGCTAATTTGAAATAATATATGCACCCCTATGTTTATTGCAGCGCTATTTACAATAGCCCAAACTTGGTAACAACCGAAATGCCCATCGGTATACGACTGATTAAGAAACTGTGGTACATTTGTACAATGGAGATTGTTAATTCTTTATTCCTCCCTCACTTATTCTTGCTGATTTCCTTTTCCACTTTAATTCTTCTAGCCAGTCCCTACAGAAAATGCTTCAGTTTGTAAGCAAATGCGTATTTATTGTGGGGTGTATTTGGTATGCCAAATCAATGCCTTCTGTTTTAGAGCCTTAAAAAATGGGCAGTAGTTTTAACCACCTCATGTGGAGAGTAGGGTGCAGGGAGTAGGGAACTTGAGAGTGTATTTATATCTGTTGTGATTGAGATTTACATCTATTCTTAGAACTTAGCTGTTTAATGCATACTATTTATAAAGACACTATATAGTAAATGAGATTTAATGCATGTCTGAGTTTGTCAAAAGGGGGCCATTTCATCGAATCATGGGATCTTAGCACTAGCACAGATCTTTGGAATGCATCAAATCCAACCTTCTCATTTTATTTTAGAGGAAACCGAAATGCCTAGCGTGGATGGGAGGTAGTCAAGCTCATATAGCAAGTTGGTGTCACAGATGAACAAATATTCTCTCTGGAAAATGAGAATTGGCTAAAGAACCTGAATGGATTATCTGTGGGGAACCTAATTGACTAAAGGATGGTATAAAATAATCATGAAGCACTTATTAGGAGTCAGGCCCTCTTTTTAAGTATTTTTACATGAATTAAAGTAATTCATCTTGACTGCACTCTAGATATGTGCAGATATTTGTATCACCACCTTTTTCAGATGAGATGGAGAAACAGAGGTTAAGTGGCTTGACTAAAGTGACACAGATTAAAACAATGGAGTCAAGATTTCAAACCAGGTATACCTACGCTATAGTCAGACTCTACAGAGAAAAGAGAACAAAGTTGATATGGAAAGGGAAGCAGAGAATATACGCCATGTGACCTCAGAGTAAAAGAAGATGAAGGGGGATATTAGGGTCAGAGGGGGTTGGGGGAGAGAGAGAGAGAGCAGGGGAATTATTTTTCATTTTCTGTGAATTCCAGCATTATTTTCTACAATGATTTTTCTATGAAATTCTTCTGTATCCTTATAATAAATCTGTTTTTTCCTTGATCTTCTTAGGGGTAGATTTTTGTTTCTAGTTCCTTGCAACTGAATAATCCTTAGGACAGACAGAAAATGAAGTTTGCTCTTTCACATTAAGGATGATTTTCATTTGTCTTTGAGAAAAGACTGAGACTAAAAACTATTCTACCCACACTCTTGTTCTACTCCATCCTTCTTTCCTTTCCCTTTTTTAGTTTTATACTCCTACTTGGAGGCCACCCTCATGAATTCAAAGTCTCATGTTTTTCACAGCAGCTCTCTTCTACACCTCAACGTGACTCCCACTTAACCCCCTTTCTTCTCACCCTCATCATCAGTTACTCCAAAATTGTTTTTTAAAAATGGAGGGAATAAGACTGTTATCCTAAGTTACACATTTAGCATGAGATTCTGGTGTCAATTTTTTTAATATAGTGATTAAGTAATTTTAATTTATTTTTTGTCTTTCAATTCCAGTTAACACTCAATATTATTTTCTATTAGTTTCAGGTGTACAGTACAGAGATTAGACATTTAAATAATTTATGAAGTGATCGCCCGATAAGTCAAGTAACCACATGGTACCATACGCAATTATTACAATATTTTTTACTATATTCCTTATGCTGTGATTTACATCCCTGTGAGTACTTTGTAACTACCAATTTGTATGTCTTAATCCCTTCACCTTCTTCACGCACCCCTCCCACCCCAATCTGGCAACCATCAGTTCATTCTCTGTATATATGAGTCTGTTTGTTTGTTCATTTATTTTGTTCTGTAGATTCCAAATGTAAGTGAAATTACATGGTATCTGTTTTTCTCTGTCTGACTTATTTCATTTAGCATAAACACTCTTGGTCCATCCATGTTGTTGCAAATGGTAAGATTTCATTCTTTTTTAAGGCTGAGTAATATTCCATTGTATATATGTACCACCTCTTCTTTATCCAATCATCTATTGATGGGTACTTAGGTTATTTGCATATGTTGGCTATTGTAAATAATGTTACAGTGAACACAGGGGTGCATATATCTTTGTGTTTTGGATTTCTTTGCATAAATACCCAGAAGTGGAATTGTTAGGTCATAAGGTAGTTCTATTTTTAATTTCTTGAGGAACGTCCACACTGTTTTCCACAGTGACTACACCAATTTGCCGTCCCACCAACAGTGCACAAGGGTTCCCTTTTCTCCACATCATTGCCAACACTTGTTGTTTGTTGATTTATTGAGGATAGCCATTCTGACAGGAGTGATGTGGTATCTCATTGTGGCTTTGATTTACATTTCTCTGATGATTAGTGACATTGAGTATCTTTTCACATGCTACTGGCCATCTGTATGTCCTCTTTGGAGAAATGTCTATTCAGGTTCTCTACCCATTTTTTAAACGGATTGTTAGTTTCTTTAGTTTTGAGTTTTGGATATTAACCCCTTGTTGGATATATCATTGGCAAATATCTTCTCCCATTCAGTAGGGTATCTTCTTTTTGTTAAGGATTTCCTTTGCTGTGCAAAAATTTTTCAGTTTGATGTAGTCCCATTTGTTTATATTTTCTTTTGTTTCCCTTGACTGAGGAGACAGATCAGAAAAAATATTACTAAGTACAATATTGGAGTGTTTACTGCCTATGTTTTCTTCTAGGATTTTTTTGGTTTCAGGTCTTACTTTTAAGTCTTTAACCCATTTTGAGTTTATTCTTGTATATGGTATAAGAAGGTGGTTTAGTTTCACTTTTTTGCGTGTATCAGTCCTGTTTTCCCAGCAACATTATTTGAATAGACTGTCTTTACCTCATTGTATATTCTTGCCCCATTTGTCACAGATTAATTGACCATATAGTTGTGGGTTTGTTTCAGGGCTCTCTGTTCTTTTCCACTGATATATGTGTCTGTTTTTATGCCAGTACCATGCTGTTTTGATTACTATAGCCTGATAGTATAGTTTGATATCAGGTATCATGATACCTCCAATTTTGTTCTTCTTTGTCAAGATCGCGGTGGCTATTGGAGTGGTTTGTGGTTCCATGTAAAGTTTAGGATTATTTGTTCTATTTCTGTGAAAAATACCATTGATATTTTGTTAGGGATTACATTGAATCTATAGATTGCTTTGGGTAGTATGGACATTTTAACAACGTTAATTCTTTCTATCCATGAGCACAGGTTATGTATGCTCCATTTATTTGTATCTTCTTTAATTTCTTTCTTCAATGTCTTATAATTTTTCAAGTACAGTTCTTTTACCTCCTTCATTAAATTTATTACTAAGTATTACTTTTATTTTTTGATGCACTTGTAAATAGGATTGTTTCCTTAATTCCTCTTTCTGATAATTTGCTATTGGTGTATAAAAATGCTACCAATTTCCAAATATTAATTTTGTATCCTGCTATTTTACTGAATTCATATATTTGTTCTAATGGTTTTTAGGTGGAATCTTTAGGGTTGTCTATATATAGTATATCATTTGCAAATAATGACAACTTTACTTCTTCCTTTCCCAATTTTGTACCTTTTATTTCATCTTATTGTCTGATTGCTGTGGCCAGGACTTCCAATACTATGTTGAAAAAAAGTGGTGAAAATGTGCATCCTGGTTTTGTATCTTATTTTAAGGAAAATGTTTTTGCTTTCTACCTCTGAGTATGATATTAGCTGTGTGTTTGTCATATATGGCCTTTATTATGTTGAGATATGTTCTTTCTATTGCCACTTTGCTGAGAGTTTCTATCATAAATGGATGCTGGATTTTGTCAAATGCCTTTTCTCCATTTATGGATATGATTATGTGATTTTATCCTTCATTTTGTTTATGTGGTGTATCAATTTAATTGATTATGGACATTGAACCAACCTTGTGTCCCAAGAATCAGTCCCATTTAATCAAGGTGTATGATCTTTTTAATGTATTGCTGAATTCAGTTTGCTAATATTTTGTTGAGGATATTTGCATCAATGTTCATGAGGGATATCGGCCTATAAATTTGTTTTTTGAAATATCATTGTCTTGTTTTGGAATCAGAGTAATGTTGGCATTGCAAAATCAGCTTGGGAGACTTCCCTCCTTTTGAATTTTTTGGAATAGTTTGAGGATAGGTGTTCATTCTTCTTTGAATGTTTGATAAAATTCACCTGTGATGGCATCGGCCTACGACTGTTGTTTGTTGGGAGTTTTTTGGTTACTGATTCGATTTTGTTAGTAGTAATCATTCTGGTCAGATTTTCTGTTATTTTTTTATTCAGTCTTGGGTGATTATATATGTTTCTAGGAATTTATCCATTTCTTCCAGATTGTCCAATTTGTTGGTATATAATTGTTCTTAGTGTTTTCTTATATCCTTTGTATTTCTGTGGTTTCTGTTGTCACTTCTCTTTCAGTTCTGATTTTAATTATATTGGTCCTCTTTGTCTTGATGTGTCTGGTTAAATGTTTATCAATTTTTTTTATCTTTTTAAAGAACAAGCTCTTAATTTCATTGATCTTTTGCATTGTTCTTTTTAAACTCAATTTTTTTTTGTAATTTCTGCTCTGATCTTTATTAGTTCCTTCCTTCTATCACTTTGGGCTTTGTTTGCTGTTCTTTTTCTAGTTCCTTTAATTGTAAGGTTAGATTGTTTGAAACTTTTCCTATTTCTTGAGGCAGGCCCGTATTGCTATGAATTTCCCTCCTAGGACTGCTTTCTCTGTGTCCCATAGATTGTGGGTCATTGTGTTTTCATTTTCATTTGTCTCAATGTATTTTTTTTATTTCTTCCTTGATTTCATTGCTAACCCATTCATTGTTTGGTAGCATGTTGTTTAGTTTCCATGTGTTTATGTGTTTTTCAGTTGTTTTTCTTGTAATTGATTTCTAGTTTTATACCATTGTGGTCAGAGAAGACGCTTGATGTGATTTCAGTCTTCTTAAATTTATTGAGACTTGTTCTGTGGCATAACATGTGGTCTATCTGTGAAAATGTTCCACGAGCACTTGAAAAGAATGTACTGCTGCTTTGGAGTGAAATGCTCTAAAAACATGAATTAAATACATCTTGTCTAATGTGTCATTTAAGGTAGTTGTTTCTTGTTGATTTTCTGTCTAGAAGATCATCCATTGATGTCAATGGGATGTTAAAGTCCCCTACTATGATTGTATTACTGTCAATCTCTTCCTTTATGTCTGTGAATATTTGGTTTTGTATATTTAAGGGCTCCTCTGTTGGGTGCATATATATCTACAAGGATTAAATCCTGTTGTTGAATTGATCCCTTTATTATTATGAAATGTCCTTCTTTGTCTCTTATTGTAGTCTTTGTTTTAAAGTCTATTTTGTCTGATATAAGTGTTGCTACCCCAGGTGTTTTGCATTTCCATTTGTATGAAATATCTTTTTACATCCTTTTACTTTCAGTCTGTGTGTGTCTTTTGATCTGAAGTGGGTCTCTTGTAAACAGCATATGTATGGGTCTTGTTGCATATGTATGGGTCTTGTTTTCTTATCCATTCAGCTAACCTATGTCTTTTGATTGGATAATTTAATCCATTTACATTTAAAATGATTATTGATAAGCATATAGTTTTCGTCATTTTATTTTTCATATTTATGTGCCCCCACCTCCTTCTTGAAGAAATCCTTTTAACATTTCTTGTAATACTGGTTTGATGGTGATGATCTCCTTTAGCCTTTTCCTGTCTGGGCGTTATTCCAAATGTTTATTCCTCTCTTCTCTTTTGCCCTACCTCAATGTTGCCAAGGATTCAAATGAAACTAACAAAGTGACCACTTAAGGAGAAAAGTATTTCCTATATCAGTATCTCAATTTGAATTCCATATATGTTTTGTAAAGTATCTCATGTTAATACCTGTATATGTGTATAGGAATTTAGAATTCATAAAATAGTTTTATATAAGTCCTTTCATTAACGTCTCACGATACATTGATGAGGTAAGTAGGGCCAGTTTTTAAAGTTTGGAATTTTATCCACTTCATTAAAAGCACTTCTTAGGAAGAGGCTGTTTTTTACCAAATTTTATGATCTGTAAAGCAACTAAAGTCTAGTGAGTATTTCTTGTTTAAAAAATGGATGCTAATTTAATGAATGAATGAGTAGAGGAAGAATGTGTACATGAAAATGAATAGCATTATTAATGTTTATTCACATTTTCTTGATATTACAAGGCTAAAGCAATTCTAGAACTGAGGTGTCCAAATCCTAGCATAGACCTTTTATCCATTATATCAGCCTGCTGACACTCAGCCCGAATCTTACTTATACTCCTCTAACAAGTATAAACTGTTCATACTATCTTAGCTCCATTAATTGGAAAAGACTACCTCCAACCTCGTATTTCACAGGCATTTTTCCTGACACTATGGAAAATCTGCAGATAGGCATTACAAAGATATATAAGAGTATAGAGGAGCCATGAATAAAAATAATTGGATATTTTCAAAGCAAACAAACCAGAATTTATACTGAATGAGTGCTATCTTTCTAGGTATTTCCCCTGGGAGAATACACACATATTCCAGTGATGGTGTCATTGCTCAAAATGCCTTTGGAACACTTGTATGGGCAATGGTTTGTAAGACAAATTGAAAAAACCATACAAGAAATTCCGTTTTATTAGTTTATGTGCACATTTTACATAAAAACAAATCTCCTTATCATCCTACAGAGTATCAGGTAAAATTCTATTTAGATACATACATTTACTAATTTGTCTTAACACATCATGAATTTTCACTTAATAATAATCATAGGCTGTAAAATTTGTATCATCCATAGGTGGTGACCATTTCAGAGCTACTAATATTATCTAAATTAAAAGTAGCCATTTTAGACACACGTGAAATTTTTTTTATCTTCTTCAACTTGTGATTCTTGTAAACATCTCAACTGTGTGATGAGCATAGCAGAACAGTGGTTTGAGAAACACGTGCCTTTGTGGAAATTAAGTGAGTCTGATGTGTTCTTCCAATCTGTTGAGAACAGATGCTTTTGGCTGCTGTGGTTTTTAAGATGAAAATAGCTGAGGGAAACATCAAGGATTTTGATCTTGATCATACTTTCTGAAACGGATTTTACTGGCATTTATATTGGAAAGACACCTGGTGCTATATTCCTTTGTATATTTGGTTCAGTACTTTTTAAATCCATTCATTTAGTCCAGATTGTTTCTGGCATTTTTCCAAGACTTAAAGAATACTTACCATTAGGAAGTTCCAACAGTGAAAATTTGCCTGTGAAATATGGTAACAACCAATTGAAATATGTGCACTCGGGGGCAGCTATAGTATAGTGAAAAGAATACATTTAGAACCAAGCAAATAGACTAAGACATGTTTACTTGTTGCGAGACCGTCAGCCAATAATTTTTTTTTCTGAGTCTGCTTCTTAATTTATGCAATGAAAATATTGACCTGGAAGATTTTGTTTGTGAAGATAATTGAGATATGTTTTCTAAAGTGCTCAGCACAGAGCCTACACTATTATGTGGTCCAGAGTCAGTAGCTGCTGCTGTTATCATTATTATTTATTTATTTATTTATTTATTTATTTATTTATTTATTATTTTTTATTGTTTTATTAAAGTTTATTGAGGTGGCAATTGTTAGTAAAGTTACATAGGTATCAGGTGTACAATTCTGTAATATATCATCTATATATCACATTGTGTGTTCACCACCTAGAGTCAGTTCTCTTTCCATCACCATCTATTTGGTCCCTTTCACCCTCATCTCCCACCCCCCACCCCCCTTACCCTCTCGTAACCACTAAACTATTGTCTGTGTCTATGCATTTTTGTTTCTTGTCTTGTTCCTTTGCTGTTTTCAGTTTTATATTGCTATCCCACGTATCAGTGAAATCATACGGTTCTCGATTTTTTTCTGTCTGACTTACTTCTCTTAGCATGATAATCTCAAGATCCATCCATGTTGTCGCAAATGCACTATTTCATCTTTTCTCACGGCAGAATAGTATTCCATAGTGTATATATACGACAGTTTCTTTAACCAATAATCTATTGAAGGACACTTTGGTTGTTTCCATGTCTTGGCCACCGTAAATAAAGCTGTAATGAACATGGGAGAACATATATCTTTTTTTTTCTTTTCTTTGTTTTTTTTTTCATTAAACTTTTTTGGGGTGACAATTGTTAGTAAAGTTACATAGATTTCAGGTGTACAATTTTGTATTACATCATCTATAAATCCCATTGGGGGAGCACATATATCTTTATGGATAAATATTTTCAGATTTTTTGAGCAGATACCCAGGAGAGGGATTGCTGGGTCTTATGGTAATTCTGTTCTTAATTTTTTGAGGAACCTCCACACTGACTTCTATAGCAGCTGCACCAATCTGCATTCCCACCAACAGTGTATTTCACAGCCTTTCCAACACTTGTTATTATTTGCCTTGTTGATGATAAATATTCTAATCAGTGTGAGGTGATATCTCATTGTGATTTTGATATGCATTTCTCTGATGATTAGTGATGTACAGCATCTTTTCATATGTCTATTGGCCATCTGTATGTCCTCTTTGGAGAAATGTCTTTTCAGGTCCTCTGCCCATTTTTCAATTGGATTGTTTGTTTTTATGTTGTTGAGTTGTATGAGTTCCTTATACATTTTGGATATTAGCCTCTTATCAGAGCTATTGTTTACAAAAATCTTCTCCCATTAGATTGGTTGTCTCTTTATTTTGTCAATAATTTATTTTGCTGTGCAGAAGCTTTTAAGTTTGATATAGTCCCATTCATTTATTTTAGCTTTTTACTTCCCTTGACTTTGAGGTCAAATTTATAAAATCTTATTTGAACCCAAGGTTCATAAGTTTAGTACCTATGTTTTCTTCTATGCAGTTTATTGTTTCAGGTCTTATGTTCAGGTCTTTGATCCATTTTGAGTTGATTTTGGTATATGGTGACAGATAGCAGTCTAGTTTCGTCCTTTGGCGTGTGGCTTTCCAATTTTCTAGCACCATTTATTGAAGAGGCTTTCTTTTCTCCATTGTGTTTTTGGCTCCTTTGTCAAAAATTATCTGCCCACATATATGTGGGTTTATTTCTGGGTTCTCAATTATATTCCATTGGTCTGTGTGTCTATTTTTATGCCAATACCATACTGTTTTGATTATTGTTGCTCTGTAGTACAAGCTTAAGTCAGGGAGTGTGATACCTCCAGCATTACTCTTTTTTCTTAGGATTGCTTTGGCTATTCAGGGTCGTTTGTGGTTCCATAAAAATCTGATGATTTTTTGCTCTACTTCTTTGAAAAATGTCATTGGAATTTTGATGGAGATTCATTAAATCTATATATTGCTTCAAGTAATATGGCCATTTTAACTATGTTGATTCTTCCAATCCATGAACACGGAATGTCTTTCCATTTCTTTGTGTCCTCTTCAATTTCTTTTTAAAATGTCTTGCAGTTTTCAGTGTATAGGTCTTTCACATCCTTGGTTAAGTTTATTCCTAGGTAGTTTATTGTTTTTGTTCCAATTGCAAAAGGAATTTCTTTTTTTATGTGTTTTTCTGAGATTTCAGTGTTAGTATATAGGAATGCAATGGATTTTTGTATGTTGATTTTTTTGTAGCCGGCAACTTTACTGTATTCGTTGATTGTTTCTAATAGCTTTTTGGTGGAGTCTTTAGGGTTTTCTATATATATAGCATCATGTCATCTGCAAAGAGTGACAATTTAACTTCTTCATTCACAATTTGGATGCCTTTTATTCCTTTCTCTTGCCTGATTCTTCTGGCTAGGACTTCCAACACTATGTTGAAAAACAGAGGTGATAGGGGACAGCCCTGTCGTGTTCCTGAACATAGAGCAAAGGGCTTCAGTTTTTCACTGTTAATTATGATAGTAGCTGAGGTTTTGTCATATATGGCCTTTATTATGTTAAGGTATTTTCCTTTTATGTCATTTTATTAAGTGTTTTAATCATAAATGGATGTTGTATCTTGTCAAACGCTTTTTCTGCATCTTGTGATAGGATCATATGATTTTTGTCCTATTTTGGTTATGTGGTATATCAAATTGATGGATTTAAGAGATGCATTTCTTATACCACAGTCCAATGGTTCCCTTCCAAGTGACTCAGAGATCTTGGTTCTGACCATTTTGAGCTACTGCCATCACTGAGTGTTTTGGTCCATTTATCAGTCAGAATTGTGTGAGAGAAAGCCTAGAGAAGGCACATTTACTTTTAATGAATCACAGGAGAATCATCACATTGCTCCTGTTCCCATTTCTACTAACCCGAACTCAGTCATATGATCCCCTGCAAACTGTATGGTGACTGGTGAAATGTGTTCTTCCTGCATGCCTGGGACGAGGCAATGGTGGGCTTAAAACATAGTGGGTTTCTTTGTTTTTGTTTTTGTTTTTTGGCCACAGGTCTTTTCTTTATGTTGATAATTAAATAAATATCTATACGACAGCAACAACAACTACTTGCTTTGTTATGTGATTCCTGGTGATGACCTACATCCTTTCCCTTCTCCATTGGATCGAATGATAGTTTTGTCACCTTTGAGGTGGCACTCAGCTGAAGTGTCACAAGTACGTTTCCCTGTGAATGTCCTTTAAAACTCTTGAAGTGATTTTTGTCTAGAAATGAAATGACCTTGCTGTTTAAGGCATCCCTAAGAACACCTTTCCAAGCAGCAATGCAACCTGGGTGTATGAGGCTTTCTGAACTGCAAGTTTGCATTTTGGTGCTGTCGCTGCTGAGTCACAGCACAGGGGTGTGAGTCTGCCCACTGGACAATCAAACCTGTGTTTCTGAGCCATCTCCAAAGTATCTTCCAGAGCAAATGACAGGTTCATCTGGGCTTGGTTGTGTTCCAACTGGGGCTCTCTTGTACCAGGACAAAGTTCCAAGAGATATTGTTAGCACTTCTCACTGGAGATGATTAGTAACAGGTTACTTTGTCATAATGTGAAGGAATCAGTGCCACAGCAACAGCTGATACCAGGGAAGAAAAATGCAGAGACATTTATTAGGCCCATTTCCATTCAAAGAAACGATTTATTAAAAATTCCCACCAAAAAGTGGATCCTGCCAAATTAACAATCACTATAAAAAACACTCTGCTCAAATGAAAGCTGAAGCTCACTTTTTGAATCTGACTGCCACATATAAATTATCAGGAATGAGAGACCATATTCAAATATAACTGTAATGTTCAATAGGAATATCCTAAGTTATATTGTTTTCTTTTATGAATCATTGTTTTTGAATCACTAGTTGCTCACCACTGTGTATAAATAAATATATGCATGATATAAACCTATGGTTTACGTAGCTCAGGTATTTTCTCAGGTTGACCCTTCTGTTAAGCCAGCTAATCAGGAAATGAATGTGCATTTTGCTGTGATTCTATTAGTGTATATTGAGGGACATATAAGAGACATTGCTATACATGTCAAGCTGTGTTCCCTCTTAGTTTTGTTTCCTGCATATCTCTTAATTCTGGTCACTTTTCTCAGTCTCTACTGCCACTGACCCAGATACCACCATCTTTTTACCTGGGCAACAGCAGCAGCTGCATGACCCAGATTTCACCCAACTGGCCTCTAGTAATCCATTTTGATTAGAGCGTAAAAGTAATCCAGGGTGTGCCTACTACTTGGACAAAATCACCAAGGTCATTTGTATTTTCAGTATGAAGGAAGATGATCAATTGCTTTATTTTAACAGACCTGTCGGAATATATCCACACAGACGTGTGTTCTCTCTATGTGAGTAGGCCCTCGGACAGGTTTCCACCAATTCATTCTATACTGCTTTTTCCAAAACCTTTCTTGAGTGTCTCTTTGGAAGATCCCATCAGAGCTAAATTCCTGGCCATATAAGAAAAAAGGTTTCATTACTTTATTGTTATTGTCTCACATCATTTTGAGTTCTGAAGTGTTAATAATTAGCTTAGCTGTCTAATTCATCAAAAATACGCTCCAAGGGTTGTTTGGCTGTTGCGAATAGTCTAATTACAAGTTAAGAATGGCATATGTCTGACATGGAGAATGTTCATTAGAACATAAGTTAATTTCCAAAAGGGCTTCCAGAACTGATCTGTGCACTGCCAACATTAGTGGTACAAGTGTAAAATTCCAGAGGGGACAGCTTTTTGAAAAGGAAATATCCCATGTGGGCATGTACCAAAGCCTGAGAATTAAGTTCACAAATTTGTTGCAACAATGTTGCTAACCTTTTTTGATGTCAGAGAGATTATTCATTATGAATTTGGACCAACTGCACAAAAAGTTAACCAAGTTTACTATTTGGAAGTGTTGGAAAGGCTGTGTGAAAAAGTTAGATGACTTGAACTTTTCGCCAACAATTCATGGCTCTTGCATCACGACAATGCACCAGCTCACACGGCACTGTCTGTGAGGGAGTTTGTAGCCAGTAAACAAATCACTGTATTGGAACACCCTCCCTACTCACCTGATCTGGCCACCAATGACTTCTTTCTTTACCTGAAGATAAAGGAAATATTGAAAGGAAGACATTTGGATGACATTCAGGACATCAAGGGTAATACGATGACAGCTCTGATGGCCATTCCAGAAAAAGAGTTCCAAAATTGCTTTGAAGGGTGGACTAGGCACTGGCATTGGTGCATAGCTTCCCAAGGGGAGTACTTCAAAAGTGACCGTATTGATATTTAGCAATGAGGTATGTAGCAATTTTTCTAGGATGAGTTCGCAAACTTAATTTCTGACCGCGTATTTTTTTTTTTAAAGATTTTTTTTATTGGGGAAGGGGAACAGGACTCCACCAGGGAACAGTGTGTACTTCCAGGACTCTTTTTTTCCAGGTCAAGTCTCCGTCCCTTCAATCCCAGCCCTGGAGGGTGCCATTCAGCCTCGAGCTACGGTCCCTTCAGTCTTAGTTGTGGAGGGCGCAGCCCAGCTCCAGGTCCAGTTGCCATTGCTAGCTGCAGGGGGCACAGCCCACCATCCCTTCCGGGAGTCAAACCGGCAACCCTGTGGTTGAGAGGATGTGCTCCAACCAACTGAGCCATCCAGGACGCAGCTCAGCTCAAGGTGCCGTACTCAATCCCAGTTGCAAGGGGCAGAACCCACCATCCCCTGCGGGACTCAAGGGATTGAACTGGCATCCCTGTGGCTGAGAGCCCACTGGCCCATGTGGGAATCAAACCGGCATCCCCCGGAGTTAGGAGCATGGAGCTCCAACCGCCTGAGCCACCGGGCCGGCACCGTAATTTCTTTTTTGACATGCGCTGTTGACACTTTACCACTTGGAATTCTATGTCACCTTCAACTTTTGACTTCCTCAGGAGTTTCAGGACAAAATCATAGAGTTGGTGTCATAGTCATGCCTCTCAAATATTCTGTAGTCATTCCTCAGCATTGGCTAGGGCAGTGGGTCTCTAACTCCTACTCTGAAGAATAGAAATATATGTCATAAATCTGGATTTCCGTGTTGTCATCAAAACTCATGCCCATATCTCAGCCTGCTAGTGAAGAAATGGGGTGCCATGAAAACCTTTCCATGACTTTCTACTAAGCATACAGAAAACACATCTCCTGCTCCCTTAGATCTAGCAGAATGTTTCTTTAGTTTTAATGTAGGCAACACTTAGAGGGCCCAAGCTGCTTATCAAGGAGGGACTCCCCATGAGTATTATTAACTGGATCCTTCACAGCGGCTCTGATGTCAAGACAAGCAAGATGCTCTGCACACTTACCAATCTGTCTTTGGCAGCTCCAAGACAGTCTTCACAGCATCTTCTCAGTGACTTCCGGGCTCTTAACAAGCTCTTCTCCTACATTCAGCTACTCAGCTTTTAGCTCTACTAGTTTCTCAGTCAGTCAGCAGTCACACCTGTGCCTTGCCTGTCCATTATATTACCTTCTGCAAAAAATAGCATGGGCCTAGAAAAGAAAGACACATTGGATAGGGAGCAGTTTAAGCATGATTTCTGTCATCTCGGAGACCCTGCTCGCTGCTCCATGTGTGATGCAGGGTGTCACGCGGGGTCTCTGGTCCCGCTCCCCACATAAGAACGAAGGACATGGTGAGGCCAAAAAGGAACACCCACGGAGCCATAGGTAGGGGAGTCATACCACTATATTCTTGCTGGCAGCTGGGTTGGAGACACAGGAAGCAGGAGCCACACTGTCTGCAACCTGCCGTCCACTTCTCTGCAATCTGCAACCCGCACTCCACCGTGCTAACTGCAATCTGCGCTTGCCAGCTCAGCCACCATCTTCTTGCTAGCCCCCATTTTCTGCTAGCGTAGCCACAGCAGTTATATTAGTGGCCAGCGGCTCACTGGTTACAGCTGATGGCCAACTAGCCACAGCTGATGGCCATCCAACCCCAGTTGATGGCCATTTACTACCTGAGCCAGCACCTTTCCACGTGAGGCCGAGAGCCTGGAAACTGCCCTCCTGGCTCTGTCCCCACACTTACTTCCTTGGGTAAGAGTACATACTGCCACATCAGAACGAGCAACGATTCTCTCTGAAGTAATATATGCTGATTTTTACACCCTGGGTTTGCAGGCTCCCCTCAAAAGCTAGGAAAGCGGTAGGTAGTCAGAAACCACAAGGATTCATGGAATGAGTCAGCAAGAAAAGAAAACCCGGAAGTCCTACCTTAAAGGGAACTTGTGATATCCGTGAAGAAGATGGGTAAAAAGACTTATATAAGGTCGAAGGTTGACTTTGATATTAAAGTTTGGTGGAGAACTTCAGCTCACTTTTCGTTTAAGGAGTTCTGTCTTAGTCTTAGGTTCCTGTAACAAAACGCCATGGACGGTTTGGCTTAAACAATAGAAATTTATTTTCTCACAGTTCTGGAGGATGGAGGTCTGAGATCAGGGTGCCAGCATTGTCAGTTTCTGGTGAGACCTCTCATCCAGGTTTGTAGATGGCTGCCTTTTTTGTTCTGTGCTCACATGGCCTTTCCTTGGTGTATGCGCAAGGAGAGAGAATGAGATCTTTTGTGTCCTGTGTCCTCCTCTTCTCCCTCTTTCTCCTCCTCCTCCTCCTCCTCCTCCTTCTCCTTTTTTGTAAAGGGATAAATAGTTTTTATTTTTATTTTTTAAATTATTTTTTCAGTTACAGTGGACATTCAATATTATTTTGTATTAGTTTCAGGTGTACAAAATAGTGGTTAGATGTTTGTAAAATTTATGGAGTGATCTCCCCTAATTAGTCTAGTATCTACCTGGCATTATACACAGTTATTACAATATTACTGACTATATTCTCTATGCTGTACTTTACATCCCCATGACTATTTTGTAACTACCAATTTGTACTTAATCCCTTCACCCTTTTTTTACCCACACCCCCAACACCCCTTCCATCTGGCAATGATCAAAATGTTTTCTGTATCTATCAGTTTGTTTCTGTGGTTTTTTTTTGTTTTGTTTTGTTCATTTACTTTGTTCTTTAGATTCCTCATATCAGCGAAATCATATGATATTTGGCTTTATCAGTCTGACTTATTTCACTTAGCATAATACCATCTAGGTCCATCCATGTTCTAGCAAATGCTAAATTTCATTTTTTTTATGGCCAAGTAATATTCCATTGTATATATGTACTACCTCCTCTTTATCCATTTTTCCCTAGAGGGACACCCAGGCTGCCTCCACATTTTGGCCATTGTAAACAGTGCTGCAATGAACATATGGATGAACATGCTCCCTCAAAGTAGTGTTTTGAGTTTCCTAGAATAAATTCCCAGCAGTGGGATCACTGGGTCCTTCTTTGTCTCTTGTTATAGCCTTTGTTTCAAAGTGTATTTTAACTTTTTCCATCCCTTTATTTTCCTTTTGTGTGTGTTTTTCAATCTCTGAAGTGAGTCTCTTGTAGGTAGCATATGTAAAGGTTTGTTTTCTTATCCATTCAGCCCTTTTATATCTTGATTGGAGCATTTAATCCATTTACATTTAAACACAATGTGATATTTAGATGATGTATTACAGATGTGTACACTGAAACCTATGTAAATTTACTAAACATGGTTAGCCCAATAAACTAATTTAAAAAAAAGAAAGTAATTGTTGATAGATATGATAGATATGTAGTTATTGCCATTTTATTAATATTATTCATAATTTTGGTTTCCCCTCACTTCCACCTCATCTTAAAGGAGTCCCTCTAAGATTCCTTGTAATGTTGGTTTGGTGGGGATGAACTCCTTTAGCTTTTTCTTGTCTGGGAATCTCTTCATCTCACCTTCAATTTTAAATGAGTGTTTTGCTAGTAGAGTACCCTTGGTTGTAGGTCCTTGCTTTTCATCACATTGAATATTTTGTACTAATCCCTTCTGGCCTGCAAAGTTTCTGTTGAGAAATCAGCTTACAATTGTATGGGAGCTCCTGTATAAGTCAGTAGCTGCCTTTCTCTTGCTGGTTGTAGAATTCTCTCTTTGTCTTTAACCTTTGCCATTTTAATTATAATGTGTCTTGGTGTGGGCCTGTTTGGATTTGGTGTGGGCCTGTCTGGGTTCATCTTGTTTGGGACTCTCTGCAGTTCCTGGACTTGTATGTCTATTTCCTTCACCAGGTCAGGTAAGTTTTCAGTCATTATTTCCTCAAATAGGTTCTCAATCCCTTGCTTTCTCTCTTCTCCTTCTGGTACCCCTATGATGTAAATGTCGTTGTGCTTGATGTTCTCTCAGAGGTCTCTTAAACTATCCTCATTTTTGGGTTCTTTCTTTTTTCTCCCCCCCCCCCACCCCCCCTGCTATTCTGGATTGGTGTTTTCTGCTACCTTGTCTTCCAAATTGCTGATTCTATTCTCTGCTTCATCTAGTCTGCTGGTGATTCCTTCTAATGTATTGTTCATTTCAGTTATTGTATTCTTCACTTCTAACTGGTTCTGTTTTATGGTTTCTATGTCTTTGTTTATTCTAGCTATCTCTTTGTTGAACTTCTCACTAAGTTTCTTAAGCATCCTTATAACCAGTATTTTCAACTCTTTCTCATAGGTTGCTTGCTTCCATTTTGTTTATTTCTTTTTCTGGAGTTTTCTCCTATTCTTTCTTTTGGGATGTATTTTTTTATGTCCTCATTTTGGCTGTCTCTCTGCTTGTGTCTGTGTATTAGGTTGATCTGCTCTTTCTCCCAGTCTTGGCCAGCTGGCCTTATGTAGTTGGTGCCTTGTGGGGCCTTGGCACCGTCTCCCTGGTCACCTGCTCTGGGTACTCCAGGAGTGTCCCTTGTGTTATTTGTGTGTGCCCTCCTGTTATATTTGATCTTGATTGCTATTGGCACATTTTGGATGGGATTGACTCTCAGGCTGACTGGCCCATAGCTTACAGGCTGCTGTGCAGTGGCTTACCCCACTGAGTGGGATTCGCCCCAGTGGGCTCTTGTGCCTGTTGAGACTGCCCTTTTGGTGTGCTGCTTTTAGGGCTAATTGGGCAGTGCTGTGCTGTGGTCTCAAGCCAACCTCTGAATATGTTGGTTCTGGCACCTCTTGGGAGGGGTTCCGGTGCAAACCCATGTCACCCACTCCTTGAGACTGTCTGGGGAGTATCACAGTTGTTTACTGCCTGTTCTAATATGAGAGGCATGTGGGAAAGGCTACACTGCAAACTGAGAATGGCTGCCATGGGCCTGGGGTAGCTCCACAAAAAGCCAGGATACCCTGAGGTCTGCTGCCACCTGCTGGTTCCCTTCTGGTTTTGTCACTGATAAAGCCTTGAGAGGTACACAAGTTCAGTGATGCAGGGTCACATGGAGTCTCTAGATTGAAAAGCGTTGTGGTCACCAAGTTAATGTAGATTCTTGTTTGGTGCTAGTGCTGAGCCTGGAGCTACTCAGCAAAAGTCTCAGAGCAAACTGAGGCCAGTCACCACTGGCCTGGGGTCTGCAGACTCAGATAGTTTTCTAGGAAAGAGTACAGTGTGGGTGGATCTGGCTACTTGGAGAAAGTATCTCTGGCGTTGTGGGAGTTGGGTGGAGTAGGGTTCCAGTGAACTCACAACAAACTCAGGTTCAGATTTGGCCATGGGCTTGGGGAGAGGGCTCAACACAGGAAAGATGGCACCTGCCTGCTGGCTGCACAGGAGCAGGACCATACAGTGGGAAAATGGTGACTGTCCTCCATTCCTTGACCTGAGACCACACACCTCCATCTCTCTTCCCCACCCACCCGTATGCCTCTGACATCTCCCAAGTCACCATCTCTCCGCTGGAGCCCAGGGCAAGTGCCTGGGAGTCAGAGAGTCTGTGCCTTGGCCGTTTAATATGATGTGTGGTTTTTCCGCAGCCTTCATTCTCACCTCGATGTTCTCAATCCCTGCTGTTTTTCACAGCCAGATGTTGTGGGGGTCCTTTCCCGGCACCAGTCCTCCATGGTGGGATGCCCTTTGTGTAGTTAGGGTCCCTCTCTCTTCTGAGGTGTACCTCCATGGCTGATCTATCCATCCTGATTCTCAACTGCCTCGTGGAGCTTTGGGGCCAGCCTGTTTTTCCACCCAGTCCCTCTTACCAGGCTCTACATGGCTTGTTCTTTATGTTCTTAGTTATAAAACTTTTGTTCAGCCAGACTTCAGCTGGTTCATCAGGTTGAGTTTTCTATAATTTAGTTGTAATTCTAATGTGGTTACGGAAGGAAGCAGGCACAGTGTTTATCTACTCTGCCATCTTGGATCACTCGAGGAAGAGTCAATAAGTCGATAATTCATATCCTACAAATGGGAGTCTACTCTTCTTTCTCTGCTCATTTGAAAAGGGAGACAAAGGTCTCTAAACTCCCATCCGAACTGTAACCAAGGTCATTCTCATTTTGTTTTGTTAGATATTGGAATTCCATATAAAATTTTATAAAATTTTTTATAAAATTTTTATAAAAAACAAAGGGTTTTGTTACTTAAAAAGTAATTTGAATTCCATGGATTCCAGTTAGGAATCGGGAAAATGGAGCTTATTTTTCTACCTGTTATTACAATTATAATTTTATTGCCAAAACAGTCACAGTCATTTGTTCACGCAGTCTGTGAGTGCTTTTGGTAGGAGGGCAAATTTGAGTAGTTGTGACAGGGACCATATGTAACCCACGGCTTAAAATATTTACTATCTGGCTCTTCACAGAGAAACGTGTGCTGACCCCTTTTTCAGATGATCTGCTTTAGAAATCCACATGACTAGCTCCTGCACTAATTTCAGGTTTTATTATTCAGGTTCCAGAAGTGTCCCCTGACCCCACAGACTAGATCAAATGTCCCTGTAATGTGCTTGCACAGTTTCTTGTGCTTACTGCTACCTATCATATTCTCATAATGCAGTATACTGTAAATGCCTGATTACTTGATTTGTTTGAACACATAAATATAAGTGGCTTGAGTGCAGTAATAATTTCAGTCTTATTCCCCATTTTATCCCCAGTACCCAGCATATTGTCTGGGGTGTAATTGGTGCTTAATACGTATTTATTGAATGAATGAATAAATGAGAAAAGTATTCAGTATTCAATTCAGCAAATATTAATAAGTACTTATTATATACCAGACACCTTTTGAAGCCCTGAGGATACATAGAAACAGAGAGAAAACATTGTCCTCATGAAGTTTACATTGAAGTGGGGAAAGCAAACCACAAACAATATGAAAAAGTATGCTTAAGTATAGTATGTTTGAGTATGATAATTACTAAGGAGAAAAAAAAATGATGCCAGGAAAGGTCATTTGAAATATTGGTGTTGAGGGCACGGGGAGGAAGGAGTTGTATTAAAACTTTAGATATGGTAACCTAAGAAGATTCAACTAGGCAGGTAATCTTTGAGTAAAGACGTGAAGTTAGTGATTAATAATTTATTAGGAGTTGGCCCCATGAGTAGGAGGTGGAAGAGAGTTCCAGGCAAAGGGAAGAAATTGGGAAAGAACTTCCAAGTGGGAAAGATTTTGGCATATATACGGAATTGACAGACACCAAAAAAGCCTTCAGTTATATGATGCTATAATTCTTAAAAAGGAAGAGAAAGGGACTCAAATAAATGTCTCTAGTTTCAGTGCTTTCAACAAAGAAAAGGGATCACAGAGTAAAATGGTTACAGACATCAAAACCTGAGTTTAACCACTCCACGTTAGAAGTAACTAAGGATTAGTATATGTTGAAATGCTATCCAAAGACCATTGCTTATTATTTTGCTTATTATTTTCTTCTGTTTATTTTAAGATTTTATAAGTTCTGTAGAAAAGAGGGCATACACAAAAAGGGCAGGAATTGATAAATAGCACTTTATACTGATAAACTATAAACACTCGCTTTTGCCTATTAACTCCTTATGGTAACTCAACAGTATGGTCTAAGAGCCTAGTAGAGTCATGGGGGAAGGAGAAAATGTAGGCATTCATTCTTATATTCTTTGATTTGTGTAATTTACTTGTTGAGGTGGCTTGTGACAATATGCCGTCAAATGGTTTCCCTTCTAATAAAATGGAGACGATATGATTTGTACACAGATAATGAAAGCATAGGCTCTGAAGAGGTGGTGATGTACCGTGAAGTATGTGGGTTCTGGAACCAGAATTCCTGGGTTCAAATCTTGATGCTCATACTTTCTGTGTGAATTTGGTCATTTATATATCCAGTCTTCCTATTCTTTTATGAAGCACATTGAGCAGACTATTTCATGAGGTAAAACTTGGTTCGGTTTTATTGCTTTTGTTCTAGGTATGATTTCATCTGCCTTATAGTTGATGAAAATTCCTGTAAATGTGTTCATTCTTTGCTCATTAATCTTATGTCTTAGTGTTGTTTTGAGCTTTGATGCATTTTTCAAGCTTTTCAGTAAGCAAGTTTGAGAAGCTGCTTCAAACCTGTTAGGCAGGCACCACTTGAAACCAGAGGTTCCTCATCAATGTTTGAATCCTGCCTGCTCCATATCATTCTATCTTTGACTCTTTCTTCATCTTCATCATACATTTAAAGTTTTTTTTTGTTTTTTTGTTTTTTTTAAGGAGGGTGCAGCTCACACTGGCCCATGTAGCGATGAAACCGGCAACCTTGGTGTTATTAGCACCATGCTCTAAGCAACTGAGCTAACCGGTCTCCCCCATTTAAAGTTTGAGAAACACTGAATTAGAGGATTATGGCCATAAAGTTAAAGTCAGACCAATCAGCATTGGTTGCGCATTTTTCACCAAAGATGTTTAGTGGTGTGGCGTAGGAGAAGACAGACAGGTGGAGAGTTGTTTTAACCAAAGTTGTGGTTGCACCAAGCAACTATGTCAAAATGAAAGAAGGGCAAGAGAGTTGAGGATATATGGAAAGAAACTCTTATAGTGATTGATTATGGAATTTAAATTGGAAATGAAATAAATGGAAACCATCAAAGGCCTGAAAAAGAGGGGGCTAAAGGAGTAGAATCAATAGATCAGAGGTCCTGGTGGTGTACTAGAGGCATGAACTGGAAAAGTAGGAGGTATTTGTTAAAGAGAGTAAAGTATTCCATTGAAACTATGGAAGGTTTGCAGTTATTGGTCATGGAAATGTCTACAGCAATGCTGTCCAATGGAAACATAAGGTGAATCATGAATGGAACGGTCAATTTTTTGGTACTCGCCTTTAAAGAAATATTTATTTAGTTGAAATAAGCAAATTCTGATCATTTCAACATTCATAAGTATAAAAATATTAATGAGGTATTTTACACTTTTTCATATTAATTTTTAAATCCTGTGTGTCATTTACACTTTCAGTACGTCTTATTTTGGACTAGCCACATCTGAAATGCTCAGTAGCCACGAGTGGCTAGTGGCCAACATATAGTACTGCACAGGTCACAGGTATGATCATATGGGAGAGTGTTTCGATAGGTTGGTAGATAACATCATTAGACCAAAGGACGTTAAAGCTATGGTGTTGGAAGAACTATCTACGTGCATATCTAAGTTGCCCTGAATTAAGGCAGGAATAAGTACTGGAGAGAGTGTCAGTGAGTCACAATAAAAGAAAAACACAAAACAACCTATGTAAAGTGAACACGGGAGTAAATGACAGCCATAGTGAGGGGTTGTGGGCCATTTAAAAGGATGACATCAAATTTGAAGCTGTGTTTTTTGAGGGAGAGAGGGAGAATGTTGTGGAAGTAGAGATGTGGAACAAGGAGGACACCTACTCCACTTCCAGGTCCAGTGGTAGGATAGGTGTAGAAGAGGAAAACAGCCATCACTTGGAAAGCCTGCAGCAGTGTCCTTGGAGGAAGGGAAAAGACAAAGAAGAGACAGGGTGGATTGGACATTTTGGTGTGGAGGGACCTGGAGTTGCAGGAAGCACAGTGGATGGGTTTCAGAATTTAAGGAGTCAACAATAGAGACAAAACAGGCCATGTAACAATACTTAGTAGGGCGTAGAGTGTGGACAATTAGGGAAGATACGAGCCTAGGGTTTCTTGCCCTCACTGATATAAACAAGAATAAGGGAGTCAATGAAATTGAATGGATTTAAGCAGATGAGAGTGTGATTTCCAAGGTATAGAGACGCAGGGATATTTGGGGTCATCTCTGGATCCCTGCAGGTGAAGGTGAGAAAGTTACATTGTGCAAGGCTCACAATGTATCTCTGTCAGGGGAAAAGCAGACTTATTCCAAGGGTGTGTGACTCGTTATTTGACACCCATTAATGGAATTGAGGCTATCTAGGGAGAGCAGGTGTTATTCAGGTTGTGTGGGCCCCAATTTGACTTTGACATGTGGTAATGAAGGGGTAGAAGGTCTAGGCTAACACGATTTTATTCACAGTGAAGATTTTATACATACAGAGGGTGCCAAAAAAATGTATACACATTTTAAGAAAGGGAAACTGTATTAAAATCGTAATACTCAATATATACCGAAAACAAAAGTTGAATACAAGTCATGTTTGACTTCTGCAATTAAAAGAGGTGCTCAAAGTGGTTACCATCAACATCCAGACACTCCTGATTATAGCGAACTACTGCGTGAGCAATGTTGACAAAGTGTCCACTTGAATACATTTTTTTGACTCTATTGGGGGTGCCAAAAAAATGTACACACATTTTAAGAGATCTTACCTATGCTCAAGCAATAGTTTGCCATAATCAGAAGTGTCTGGACGCTGATGTAACCACTTTGAGCACCTCTTGTCATTGCAGACGTCAGACGTGACTTGTATTTATCTTTTGTTATTGGTGTATATTGAGTATTGCGATTTTAATAGTTTTATTTTCTTAAAATGCATATACATTTTTCCTGTACCCTGTGTGTGTGTATATATATACACACCCCTGACAGAGATATATTGTGAGCCTTGCACAATGTAACTTTCTCACCTTCACCTGCAGGGATCCAGAGATGGCCCCAAATATCCTTGCCTCTCTGTACCTTGGAAATCATATATATATATATATATATATATATATATATATATATATATATATGTTTCACATTTTTAAATTCTCTTTTTTGTGTACACACACACGCACACACACACACACACACAAAAGAGAGAATTTAAAAATGTGAAAAATAGAATGCCCATAGATTATTGGGTAGGTCCATGGATAAAGAGGTGAATTAACTAATGAATTGACTAATGATCCCAATATTAACAAATAGCAACATGTAAATTTAAATTTGTTCTGGAGTTCAATTTTATGTTGGCAGCCGACTTCCCACTTTTCACAGGAAATATTGGCCTTCTTTATTTTACTTTCTATATCTGTGTTAATTAGAACAATAGCTTACCCAGGAATGCTAGAAATCATTGTTCAGTGAAAGCTAGTGCTGCTGCTGCTTTGTGAAAATATTTTGCAATTGGTCAGATATCCCAAGGGCTCATTCTTGATTTTCTTCATATCTAGCCTTACTCCATAACACTGTTCTGACTTCTGAAAGGATACAAAAATCCTCATTCTTCCACTGCTCTAAGCTTTGAAGGGATTATTGCTTGGCGATATGCATAATGCTTAAAGACTATAGGGAATACGAGTGATATAAGAATGGCCTGAGGACAAATAAAAATTGTAATCATGGATATCCTCCTGATTTTCTGATCTCTTAATTACCAGTATGACAGAAAATAGAGTCCATGTCAACTGAAATATATCAGATTATAGGAATTTTATTTCTTAAGGAATATCTTAGTTTCTTATGAAACTTGGAACATAGATCACTGACAACTCTGTCATAGAATTTGAAATTGATTATTATTTTGTTCCTAAACCTCTACAGAAAAATGTATTTGTAAATTTGGTTACACAAAATTAAGACATTTCTGAATTTTGAAGTTTCCATGAAAAAATTCAGACGATCACAAACACAACCTGGGAATACTATTTGAAACTCGTATGACAGAGTCCGTTTTCCAAGGTCAGGTTTCCTTTTCCTTTGTTTCCTTATTCTATCCTAAATATGTTGTCCAATTTTCTATGCCTGTTATGCCTCCCTCTCAACATCACACTTATTGTTAATATTTATTTGACTATTCATTCAATAGCTATTTATTAAATGTCTCTATACCAGGTATTGTACTTTGTTACAAGCTTAAGGGGTAATCCGACATTGAACATTTACAATCATAATATTTATTGAGTATTTATTGATGATCACTTGTGGGCCAGATACTGGATTAGGAACTGGAACAAGTGACGATGAGGGCAGACACATTTCTTGAGCTCATGTGGCTAAGGCACACATTGAGGAAATAGCCAACAAGTAAGAGGTCTGACAATTAAGTTCGCGAACTTGTTGCAATGATGTTGCTAATGTTTTTTGATATCAGAGGGATTATTCATTATGAATTTGTACCAACTGAGCAAACAGTTAACCAAGTTTACTATTTGGAAATGCTGAAAATGTTGCATGAAACAGATGATCTAAACTTTTCGCCAACAATCCATGGCTCTTGCATCACGACAATGCACCAGCTCACATGGCACTGTCTGTGAGGGAGTTTTTAGCCAGTAAACAAATCACTGCATTGGAACACCCTCCCTACTCACCTGATCTGGCTCCCTCCAAACTTCTTTCTTTACCCAAAGATAAAGGCAATATTGAAAGGAACACATTTTGATGATATTCAGGACATCAAGGGTAATACTATGACAGCTCTGATGGCCATTCCAGAAAAAAAGTTCCAAAATTGCTTTGAAGGGTGGACTAGGCGCTGGTGTTGGTGCATAGCTTCCCAAGGGGACTACTTTGAAAGTGACCAGAGTGATATTCAACAACGACTTATGTAGCACTTTTTCTAGGATGAGTTTGCAAACTTAATTGTCCAACCTCATAGTTACTTGCAACTGTAGTAAGTCCTATGAAGAAGTTCAGAGTGATATGAGAACATATAACAAAGGAAACCAAATTAAGTCTGTCAAAGAGAAAATGTTTCCCAGAGGAACTAAAGGTGAAACCAAAATCCAAGAACGAATAGGAGTTAGATGAAAAGTATTGTCAGGATTCCTATCCTGTCCGAAACAGATAGAACAGCATATTCAGGGGCCTTAAGAGGAGACAGAAAGATAAGTAGTCAAGCAGCTGAAAGAAGTTTAATTTGCCTGGTATGTAGAATGTAAGAGGAATGAAGCGATGAAAAATGAAAGTGAAGAGGTTGGCAAGAGCCAGATCATGGGTGGGTGTCGGGTGGGAGTGAGGTAGGGACAGCTTTCTAAACCGTGTGAAGGAGTTTAGATTTCATTGTAAAGTCAATGGGAAAGCATTTTAGGGTTTCTACTTGGGGAGAGACATGCTCAGAATTATGTTTTAGAAAAATCACTCTAGATGCCCCATGGAGAACTGATTTTAGGACCGACAGGGCAGTGTGGTTCAGAGACCAGTTGGCAGCTATTTCAATGGTGCAGGTGAGAGACCGAAGGTAGATTGGGCCAGAGTGGTGGCAATGAAGATTAAAAGAAGTGATGTGGTTCCTAAGATAATTTGAAACAACAAGGTATTTCCCTCCTCCCTGACCCCTGGAGATCAAATGTATGTAAATAAAAATGAAAATAATCCAACTGAGAGGCCGAAGTTGAAAATACAGAGAGGCCATGATCAGTGGAGGAGCCTACCAACCAGGCACGATAGCATGTGTCTACAGCAGGAAGGCCACGTACTTTATTATAACAAAAAGGAAATGGATGGGTACTCTTATGGTTGAATTGTTTTCTTAAAAAATTCATATGTTGCAGTCTTAACCCCCAGTAGCTCAGAATGTGACCTTATTTAGGGATCCGGTCTTCACAGAGCGAATCATGTGAGAGCAGGAGGGAGGGCCCTATTCAATGGGATTGGTGTTTTACAAAACGTGTCCATTTGGACACAGAGCTACACAGGAAGGAAAGATGATGTGAAGAGGTACAGGGAGAAGACAGCCATCTACAAGCCTAATAAGAAAGACGCCAGGAACAGGGCCTTCTCTCACTGTCCTCAACTTCCCTCTCTGTCCTCAGAAGAAACTGAGACAGGTTAGTTAGTATGGTTGCTACGTAGACAGGGGGGTCCCTGGTGGAATAAACAAAAGCAGCCATATCCTGAAACTCCAGGCCCTGGAAAGTCTCCTTCACTCCAGGACAGAAACATGAGAACATGCCTTAAAGTTAATAGATAATCTCAAATGCCTTCTGGCCGGACAAAGGAGCAGATCTAATAGATAGGAATGGGTTGGTTCGGTAATCCCTTCAGGATGAACAAACAGGACAAACCTAATACATGAATTCTATCTATTAGAAGGCTCCAGCCCCCTTCCCTAAGCAGGCAGGGGAAGGTATAAAACTAAAAGCCTTTTGCCTTAGCCAGTGGGCACCCCCATTCGGTACCCCCTCCCGCTCGGGAGCTGCAATGTCTTCTCCTGCCTGTAATAAACTCTCCTCTTTTAAAAACTCTTTGCCTCTCCCTGATCCCTGTGTTTCCATTCTTCGGCTTCACGAGACAGGATCCCGGCCCACACCCAGAAACTGCCGGCAGATCCAGAATCATCTCCATCAAAACCAACCCTGTCAACACCTTGATTTAGGATTTCTACCCTCCAGAGCTGTGAGGAAATAGATTTCTATTGTTTATGCGGCTAAGTTTGTGGTACTTTGTTTGTCAGCCCTAACAAATGAATACAGGTCCCAAACATATGTTTGTGATTGGTGAGGGAGAGTTGACAGTGTCGTTAATGCTTTCTACATTCTAATTTTTCTGTAAAGTAAGAGGTAAGATCTGCTAAGAGTGAAAGGAGACATGCAATGACTAAAAATGGGGCTGGGTGAGGGTTGAGGAAATAGAGGTTTGAGATGATTAAATCAGGTATTGACAAAACACAGCTAAAACAATGAATTGTAGACATATATTCTTGTAGAAAATCAAACATATATAAATCAGAGCGAACGTCCCTGTTCAATCACCTCAATTCTACTACCCATGTATAACCACTGTTAAATTATAGCACTTTTATATTCATGTATGTATAAACATGTGACCTATATTTTAGCTATGGTCTTTCTGCTCATTCATATTGAAATGAAATTGGTTTTAATCTCCAATCCATAGTCTATACAAAATATATTATCTTTCTCCCTTCCTTTTTTCGTTGTTGTTGCAAATCCAAGAGTCTTATGCAGTAAATTACGATTTGGGGTTCATGATTCTGCTCACTTTTTGAGCTCACTTTCTGCAGCTGTTCTCTCTCTGTTATAACTTGACATTTGTTTCCAGTGTCTGCCATTATGCATACTTTTGTGAATATTTTCAAAGGATGTATTTCTAGAAACTTAGATAGCTGGGTCAAAGTTTAAGGGAATTTTATTTTGACATCTGGCCAAATTGCTTTCCAAAAAAGTCACTCACTGCTATAAACAGGATGTGTAAGTGTCCTCTTTCCCCACATACTCACCAGTAGTAGATATTGTTATTATTTTAAAACAAAACTAAATAAAACCAGAGAAGCAAACAAAGCCAACAAACTTGTAGTGTGTTTTAAATTGTTTTCCTGATTACTAGTAAATTTGATAATCTTTTCATATGCATATTAGGTGTGTGTGTGTGTGTGTGTGTGTGTGTGAGAGAGAGAGAGAGAGAGAGAGAATTCTTCGCCTGCATATATCCCCACTTAAAATTTTACTAATTGCCTTTTTTGGTTGTATTTTTAAAAATTATATGATTTTTTTCATTTTAATTTTACCGATTAATATTATTAATGTACATAGGCATATTTGGCATAGAAAGCCTTTGTCCAGTATAGATTGGATATGCCTGAAAATGAAGCAACCACAAATATAGAGCCTTCTATCATTTCCCTTATTTGAAGTCCCAACAGGAAAGAAATCCATGCAATTTACTATATATATACTTTTAGAAATTTAGATGAAATTGATGCCAAAAATCGTGTTCTTGTATCATTGAAGGACTGAATTCCAGAACATACCGAATAAGCAATGCAAGCAAAGCCAAGCAAGCAGTGTATTTATTAAGAGAAAGGAAATAGTACACTCCCAATTTGGGAGTGGACAGGCCAGGAGGAGGGCAAGTGGACCAAAGAACAAAGGCTTAGGATTTTATATGAAAGAGGGTGCGAAATATTTAAGTTTTAGGGGTGGCATTACCACCGGCTTTCCCAGGGTGGGGCCCTGCTATCCTAGCTGACCACTCTTTCCCATTGGGAGGTGGGATTCCCTCGTTTTCACTTGGTTCTTGTTGGAACTGTCATGGCGACATAGGGGGGCTGGAGGCACGGGGAAGGGGGGGAAGGAGTGGTGGTGGTGGAGATTTTTTCTCTTCCTGCAATGCTAATAGTGTAATAATCCATTACAGTTAGCTGCACCTTTTCTTAAGAATGATCTCATTCCCTCTTTCCTTTGTCTCCCCTCACATCCTCATTCCTTTCCTCCCCTCTCTCACTGTGGCCCTGTTCTTTCTGCCTAGGGTAACAAAGTTACTCAAAGATTTATATATAATATTGAATTCAGTATTTTCATGCATATATATATATTTCATTTTATAATTCACACATAAAATATTACACAGACTTGGAAATACTGAATTTTTTTCATTTTTATATTTTAATCAAATAATTGCACTTAAACTCTTTACATTGATTTCAACATAATGACTCACTTTCAGAGTCCTCTATTGTAAAACCCAGAAGACAGCATATTGAACTCCTTCTAAATTATTTGAGATATAGTTGTTTAGAATTCATATAGAATACTGTCCCTGTAAATTTTATTTTATTTTTCTAAATACCATTTGCATAAGATTAGAATTTTTTCCATTTAGACCTGTAGATATATTCAAGATCTCCACAATGCAACAACTTGATATATTTGCTTTTAAATTTTATACTGTATTTTGTTTAATATGAAACTGTCTCAAATTTACAAAAAAAAGAAAACAAAAAACAAAACAAACACTAGCAAGTATGTTATAGTTTTTTCCTGAACTGTGAGAGAGAGTCATCATGATGTTTTATCAACACTGAATCCTTTCATGTGCACTTCTATGTGTAAAGACATTCTCTTACATAATAACAATACAATCATCTAAATCAGGAAATTAACATGAATATATCACTACCATCACTATTCCTCAGACCCCATTCAAGTTTCAGTTGTTGTCCCAATAATAAATTTTGTAGCAAATACATCCAGGTCAGAATCATGCTTTGCATTTAGTTGTTGTATCTCTTCACTATCCTCCATACTGGGACGATTCTTTCGTCTTCTTTTGACTTTAATAACATTGACACTTGTAAAGATCACAGGCCAATTAATTTGTTGAATGTCTTTTACATTTAGGTTTGTATCATGTTTTTGCATGACAACATCCTGGTGATGCATCTTTGGTAGGCCAGCCATGATGTTGTGTTCTCACTGCATCCTATCAGGCATCGCACAATTTCAATTTGTCCCATAAGTGATGATGGTGACTTTAATGACTTGATTAAAATGGCTTTTGCCAGGGTTATCCCCTCAGAAGTACTCTTTTCTCCTTTTTAGGGAGTTGTTACAATGTAAATGCCCTGTTCCTTATCAAAATGTACATGTTATCTATTATGTATTATTTTCTACCTATCTAAAGTGTTTATTTGTATGGAATCAGGCTTTTTATTTTATTTTAATGAATTATAAACTCTCACTATCACTGTTTATTTTGATGCTCAAACTCTTTCAGGTTTAGCCAGGGGAACTTCGGTCTGACTTCTGTGCTATTTTCTGGCACATCCCTTTCCCTTTCATTCTTTTCTTAAATTTTCATTTTTGTTAAAGCAATTTTAGGTTTACAACAAAATTAAGAGGAAGATGGAGAGATTTACCATATAAACCCTGAAACTACATATGCTTAGCGTCTACCATTATCAACATCATTCACCAGAAGGATCCTTTTTTTCATTGTTTCCCCCCAAGGGCGAACCTCCACTAATACATCATAATCACCCATAGTTTACACTAGAGTTTACTCTTGGTGTGTGCGTTCTGTGGGTTTGGGCAAAAGCATAATGCCATGTATCCATCCTTATGGCATCACACAGAGTAGTATTTTCACTGCCCTGAAAATCCTGTGTGTTCTTCCTGTCCATCCCTCTTTTCCACCCCAACCACTGGCAACCACAGATGTTTTCACTGTTTCCACAGGTTTGCCTTTTCCAAAGTGTTATATTGTTGAAATCACACAGTATGTAAGCTTTTCAAATTGGCTTCTTTCCCTTAGTAATATGCATTTAAGCTTCCTTCATGGCTTTGATGTTGATAGCTCATTTCTTTTAGGTGCTGAATAATACCCCACTGTATGTACCACAGTTTATTTATCCATTCACCTACTGAAGGACATCTTGGTTACTTCTAAATTTTAGCAATTATGAATAAAGCTGCTATAGATATCCACGTGAAGGTTTTTGTGTGGACATTAAATGTTCAACATCTTTGGGTAAACACAAAAGAACACAATTGCCGGATCATATGGTAAGAGTATGTAGTGATATAAGAAACCACAAAACTGTCTTTCAAAGTGACTGTATTGTTTTGCATTTTCAAGACCAATGAATGAGAGTTCCTATTGTTCCATACCCTCACCAGCAATTGGTTTTGTCAGTGTTCCGGATTTTGGCCATTCCAATAGGTGTGTAGCAGTATGTCACTGTTGTTTTAATTTGCATTTCTTTGATAATATATGATGTGAAGCATCTTTTCATATGCTTATTTGCCATCTGTACATCTTCTTTGGTTAGGTCTTTTTTTAATCAGGTTTTTAAAATGTTCTTATTATTGAGTTTTAAGTGTTCTTTGTGTATTTTGGATAACAGTCCTTTCTGAGCTGTATGTTTTTCAAGTATTTTCTCCCAGTCTGTGGCCTGTCTTCTATTTCTCTTGATATTGTCTTTCACAGAGCAGACATTTTTAACTTTTATTAAGCCCAACTTATCAATTATTTGATGTATTTTGTCTTTGGTGTTGTATCTAAAAAGGCATTAGCATACCCAAGGTCATATAGGTTTTCTCCTATGTTGTCTTTTAGGAGTTTTATACTCCTGCGTTTTACATTTAGGTCTCTGATCCATTATGTGTTAATTTTTGTGAAAGGTATAAGATCTGTCTGCAGATTAATGTTTTAGCATGTGGCTGTTCAGTTTTTCCAGCACCAGTTTTTTGTGTTTTTGTTTTTTTTTTCTTCAAAATATTTATTTATTTAATGGCATTTGTTCATATTCTTTATGGTTCTTTTTTTAAAATTTATTGGGGTGCAATTCTTAGCAAAATTACATAGATTTCAGGTGTACCATTCTGTATTACATCATCTATAAATCCCATTGTGTGTTCACCACCCAGAGTCAATTCTCCTTCCATCACCATATATTTGATCCCCCTTACCCTCATCTCCCACCCCCCACCCCCCTTACCCTCTGGTAACCACTAAACTATTGTCTGTGTCTATGAGTTTCTGTTTCTCATTTGTTTGTCTTGTTCTTTTGTTGTTTTTGGTTTATATACCACATATCAGTGAAATCACATGGTTCTCTGCTTTTTCTGTCTGACTTATTTCACTCAGCATTACACTCTCAAGATCCATCCATGTTGTCACAAATGTTCCTATATCATCTTTTCTTACCGCCGAATAGTATTCCATTGCGTATATATACCACAACTTCTTTATCCATTCATCTATCGAAGGACATTTTGGTTGTTTCCATGTCTTGGCCACAGTAAACAAAGCTGCAATGAACATTGGAGCACACGTGTCTTTATCTCTAAATGTTTTCAGATTTTTTGGGTAGATACCCAGGAGAGGGATTGCTGGGTCATATGGCAATTCTATTCGTAATTTTTTGAGGAACCTCCACACTGCCTTCCATAACGGCTGCACCAGTCTGCATTCCCACCAACAGTGTAAGAGGGTTCCTTTTTCTCCACAGCCTCTCCAACATTTGTTACTATTTGTCTTGTTGATGATAGCCATTCTTACTGGGGTGAGGTGATATCTCATTGTGGTTTTGATTTGCATTTCTCTGATGATTAGTGATGTTGAGCATTTTTTCATATGTCTATTTGCCATTTGTATGTCCTCTTTGGAGAAATGTCTCTTCAAGTCCTCTGCCCATTTTTCAATTGGGTTGTTTGTTTTTTTGTTGTTGAGTTGCATGAGTTCCTTGTATATTCTGGATGTTAGCCCCTTATCGGAGGCATTGCTCAGCACCAGTTTTGAAAAGACTCTTATTTGCTCAATTATATTGATTTTGTTCCTTTGCCGAAGATCAGTTTATTATCCTTATGTGGATCTATTTCTGAACTCTCTATTCTTTTCCACTGATCTACTTGTCTATTTTTATTTATTTTTTTGGTCAATATCACTTTATCTTGATTATTGTAGCTTTACAGTAATTCTTAAAGTTGGGTACCATCAATCTTTCAACTTTGATATTCTCTTTCAGTATTGTGTTGACTAGTCTGGGCCTTTTACCTCTCCATATTATAAACTTTAAGTTCAGTTTGTCAATATCCATAAAATAACTCGCTGAGATTTTTAGTAGGATTGCATTGAAAATCCTCCTTCCTCTGCTGGGGCTCTGAAACCCCCTGGGAAGCTCTCCATTCCATGCCACACCAAGTTGGAGCCCTTCTCATTACATTTGTGCTCCAGTACCCTGTGTTGGGCTGCCTTACTAAACAAATGCCTTGCACCTCACTTGAGCTCTGCCATGCTTTTCCAGGCCTTTCCTCACCCATGTGGGTGCCTCCTTATGTTGATTGGCTCTGACTTTCCACACTGAGATTCTCTCCTTCCAGGTTGCCCACGTCATTCCTCTTGGACTCTGAACTGCTACGACATGCCTCCCCCATACTTAGTTACTTTCCTCATTTTTCATGGGCTACTGCCCTTCTTCTGTCTTTACTATGGTCAAGTTCAAACACTCTGATCCAGGTCACCACAGCTTCCCTGCTGCTCTCCCTGCTTTGTGCAGTACACCTAATGACTCTGGACTGAATTGATCAAGGAGGGAAAGGGAAGAGAAAGAGGAAGAAGAGAAAGTAGAAGAGCAAGAACACATATTTGCTTTATAATGTAATTTTTAAAGAGTTCTTTTTATTTACAATTGTATCTTACAGTTTTGATAGTGAAATCACAATAATGAATAAATCTATGTTGTTTTTCCAGTTTTTATTTTTGGCAAATTATTTTAGGTGATCTCTATAATTATTGAAATTTAACACTGAATATGGTCCATCCATTTGGTATATTCTCAAAATGGTATTTTGCTTTTTAAAATAAAGAATGGAGAAAGTTCCCATCATAAAGGAAAACTGTATTAGGTCTCAAACATAGGGGTTCTACTTTCTCAGTAGTAATTTTTCTATGAACAAAACAAGTGTTTTGTAATATTTGGGAACATATAATGTTTTCCCCATATTTTTTATCTACCTTATGATTTATATTTTAGCTTTTCTTCTAGCATCCTTTGCCCTACAAACGTTTTTAATTTGCATAGTCAAATCACTTACAGCTTTTGCATTTCATTTCCTGCTTAAGAACCTTACCCTGAATTAGTCAACTCCAAAATACGTTATGTTTTACACAATATTATAAAAATGTACTTTCTTTTTACTATTCCTATTATGATTTTCTCTTTTAGACACTTTAGTTCTTTAGTTCACTTGAAATTATTTTGTTCTGTGTGATGTGACATAACATTTATTTTCCCCTAAATCAGTGGTTTTCTACTGGGGCAGATTTTGACCCCCCAGGGATATGTGGCAGCATCTGGAGACATTTTTGGTTGCAACAGATGGAAGGGGGAGCTACTGGCTTCTAGTGGGTGGGGCCAGGAGTGCTGCTAAACATCCTACAATGCACAGGACAGCCTCACACAACATGGAATTATCCAGGTCAAAATGTCAACAGTGGTAAGTTAGAGAAACCCTGTCCTAAATGAATACCACTGGAGAAAAAGGACTGGATTTTGGGCAAAACAACTCAGTCCCTTGCTGAAGTGGTTGACAGCCTTTCAGCTACAGTGACTGGCTAAAACCAGGATTCAACGCTTTGACTTTGAACTCTTTATAACCTAATGTGCATAGCTCATATTTGTATATTGTGGGAAATATGTATTTTCCTATGTAAAGTTGAAAGCATGCATACACACATGCACGTGAGCAGAATTATGTGGGGCTGTGGAGGATGTCAGCTTTCTGCAAGCGTTCAAATGTACCCCTGTGAAACTATGCCATAAGTCCTTATACATCACTGCAGCTGATGTATACATCGGCATGAATGATACACGTTCAAGTGATTTTTGTTTGTTTGTTTGTTTTTATTATTTTAACTAACTGGTTTTCCAAAGTCATAGTCTATGTCAAAAAATAAACATGGTGCAAATTATTTAGATTCCAAAACCAAGATAAAATAAAAATAATTCTCCAGAATAAGCCTTCTTTGCCTTTATTGTACAGACCAAGGAGATATAATAGACTCTAACCATTTATCTTATTCTGGGATGATCCTGTCCTTAATGTTGGTCCTGGTTCAATGGTTCCTGTTGTTACTATTGACCTTTTCTAAATGCACATTCTAGTAAATTTGGAAAACTTAGCAGGAATCTGCTGTTAACATCATATCATACCCCATGGCTATGACCCATAAAATGTTTTAGTTTGTAACAGAGGAAAAACATAAGATTAAAAATGAAGTATAAGTTAGGGCTTTCTATTTATTCTACATGAAAAACAAAACAAAACAAGAGTTTCAAAACTCTTAAAAATGTTGGCTGTTAGCCATATACCAGGACTGACTTTGAAATATTATATAAAGTATGGTCTGACATATTTGGGAAAAACTACATTGTAGTCATTGTTTTACAATGTCAAACTGTATCACCCTTTCTGATGCTGGGCTTCTCTTTTAAATGTTAGAAAGTGTTGTGAAGATTGGTGAAGATATACATTGGTGAAGCCCTTGGTACATTTATTGGGGCAAATTTGGAGACACTATGCACTTTCTGATGTAGCACTACTGATACTGTTGCATTATTATGCCTAGAGCCTGGTGTACCTATGGACTTTGTCATTACCTTTGTTAAAATGACACCGGCAGTGAGGGCTTGCATGGAGGGTCTTTGGATTTAGGGAGATGGGAGAACATCTCTGGGACTCCCTAGGCTATCTGACCGTAGCATTTTGGTTGGTAGCTATCCCACATAAAAGTCATAGCTATTCTCTGGATATAAACTTAGTTTTGCTGTATACCCAATGCAGTAGTATGCTGGTAAATATTTGATGATGCTTACAAAAAACGCACTTTGATTTGTAGCATTTGCTGATCGATTTCTATAATGTAAATACTGCAAACATGGCTGATGTCTAACTACCAACTTGACTTCACTGAACATAACGTTGGGAAGATACGTGCATAATCAGCTGTTACAAGATAGTATGTGTTCATTCCAGCATGCTCTTGGCCCAATCGCTTTGTCTTTAGTCAAAACATCTGCAGTGGTCACTTACTCAAACATACAGCATAGAGATTATATACATATATGCAGTTAATTCTTTTTTTGTAAAATTAGTTTCAGGTATATAAAACAATGTAATAGACATTTACACCCCTCTCAAAGTGATAACCCCTCACCCCCAACCTACTGACCCTCTGACATCATATATAGCTGTTACAATTCCATTGACTCTATTCCCTATGCTGTATTCCATATCCTGTGACTATATATATATTAAATTATAGTTGACATTCAGTATTATTCAGGTTCAGCTTCAGGTGTACAGTGCAGTGATCAGGCATCTACACCGTCCATGAAGTGGTCTCCCTAATAAGACAAGTGCCCATCTGACCCCCTACAAAATCTTTACAACTTATTGATTATATTTCCCAAACTGTCTTTCATATCCGTGTGACAATATTGTGGTTAACAATTTGTGCTTTCCAATCTCCTCACCTTCTGTGTCATCCCCACCTCCCCCCTCCCATCTAGCAATCCTCAGTGTGTTTTTTTCTATATCTCTGAGACTATTTCTGATCACTTTGCTCATTTATTCGGTCGTTTAGATTCCACATATAAGTAAGATCATACGGTATTTGTCTTTCTCCGTCTGACTTATTTCACTTAGCGTAATGTTCTCTAGGTCCATCTATATCATTGCAAATGGTAGGGTTTCATTCTTCTTTATAGCTGAGTAATACTCCATTGTATAAATGTACCACAGTTTCTTAATCCAGTCGTCTACCGATGGGCATTTCAGTTGTTTCCATGTCTTGGCTATTGTGAATAACGCTGCAATAAACATAGGGGTGCATATATTTTTTAGAATTAGCGTCTTGGATTCTCTAGATAGATACCTAAGAGTGGAATTGCTGGGTCATAAGCTAGTTCCATTTCCAGTTTTTTTGAGGAAACTCCATACTGTTTTCCATAGTGGCTGCACCGATTTACAATCCCACCAACAGACATGAATGTTCCCTTTTCTCCACATCGTCACCAGCACTTGTTGTTTGTTGATTTATTGATGATAGCCATTCTGGTTGGAGTGAGGTGGTCTCTCATTTTAGTTTATATTTGCATTTCATATATATATATATATATATATATATATATATATATATATATATATATATATAGTATTTTTTTTAAGGAGAGTGCATCTCACAGTGGTCCATGCAGGGATCGAACCAGCAACCTTGGTGTTATTAGCACCACACTCTAGCCAACTGAACTAACCAGCCACCCGAGATAATGTTTTCGAAGCTTGTCAATGTATAGGACCTTCACCTTAGTTATTCCAAGGCATAACATTTGTTCTGAAGTTTTGGGAAGGAGAATAAAATTATTGTGAAAATATGAAGAGAAAGAAATTTTGACATTCGAATTCCAATAATCAAATTAGGAAGCCAGTCAGCTTGAGAGTCAGTGTTTGTTAAGAAAGAGAACTATTTTATGAATTCCTTTTATTCTGTTTTTATCATCTATGAGCATCAGACCTGATTAACTAGATTGTGAAGTTTTTCTGTGTCAGGGTAGGACGAAGAAAGACATGATAGATTATGGGGAAGGGAACCTTGCATTACTTGGGAACTGCAAGGAAGTGGGAACCTTGAAGCCCATTCCCTTCTAATCCTGTGAAGTTGGATGAGAAAAGGAGAGGATAGAATCTGAACAAAGATTAGTAATCATGGTCTTTGCCCCACATCTGCAGTGCCATACCTGGGGATGGAGTGGATGTGATTCAGAAATATCTCGATAATTTTAAACGGATATAAGAGTAAGATATGTTTAGCTGCATGTCCCCTGAGAATCAATTATTCTGCAGACTAGCATCAGCACAATATGGAGGGAAGTTGCAACAGAAAAAAGTTGTGGTACAACATGGTTCAGAATTATGGTTCCTATGTGATGTGAAAGCAGGTAGAACTTCTCAATTTTTCTGTAGCATATCAAAGACATAAGTAAGGATGATTCCTAGAGAGTTTTCAAGAGAAGGTCACGGAGGTGGGGGTGAAGTGGTCCTAAACCTGAGGGTTGCAGGGCATATCTACCTGACCAGAGTTCCAACCTTAACTCTAGGTTCTGAGTCATCTGTATAACCAGACATATGAACCAGTTAGTAAGGTAGAAATGCTCACTGAGAACCAAAATGCCAGGCTACAAGGTCTTCGGTCATAGATTTTGGAATTGGGGGACAGCAAGATGCTACGTGATCAGTGAAACGAGGAACATGGTTGAGCGCAAACAGAAGCTACAGGACAATGTAAGGCCTTATCCATGAGAATATGAGGCTTACCTCTTCCTGGCAGTTCCCAAGTAATGTAAGGTTCCCTTCCCCATAATCTAAAATTCATCTTGGAGAGGATCAGGGGTAGAGGAATAAACTCTGAATACTGGTCTAAGCCCTTCAAGTAGAAACTGGGTTACTTAAAGAGATATTTCCATGCTGCTTAGTAGGGAGGTGATAGGGTAGTGGTGGTGGTGGTGGTGGTGGTGATGGTGGTGTGTGTGTGTGTGTGTGTGTGTGTGTACGGGGGGTGCTCATTAGGAAAGTCAGAGAAGTTATAAATGGAGAAGCTACATTTTTTATTTTTTTGCCTACGTGGGCATGGCAATTTTGTGATTCCCTCTACGTATAAATTGCCTCTTTTGGGAAGATTAGGGAAATGGACTCTAGTCATTGAATGTCTGTGGACCAGAAGAAGCATATGAAGCTGCTACTTTGTACATACTTCTCCAAGGAAAAGGCAAAAATGAAAGCTGGGCTTAGGTCATGGGGGCTGAAGTCATGGATAAGGAACCAAAGGCTTGCAGGACCCAATGCTTCAGGAAGTATAGGAATATTTCTTATCTCTAAAATTTGCTGTGCAGTTTGGATGTGCTATGCAAGAGGCCTTGTGAAAAATGCTCTAAGGACATAACCAACATGATGTCATGTTCATATCACCAAACCATTTGCCATAGGAAGGCTGGGTTCTGATATAAAATGGCTACCCCCTGAATCATCCTGTATGGTCCCTTAACCTCTTGATTTTATTTTTTATTATCCCCCCTCCTTTGCTCTTTTATTTCACCTTCCCCCCCCCACCGACTCAGTGGGTCAGTGTCCCTGACCCACAAGCCCAGTGAGTGGTGACCAGTATTTATACTATGTGATGCATACCAAGTTGAGATCTACTAACACAAACACAAAGACACCGTTATCACAACATTGCACAAAGAGGAAGTGGGGTTCTTGCTGAGCATGAGTAAGGAATGGCTAGAGTCCCAAAGTAGCTGAGATCAGAGGGACAGGGTAGGCAGTGAAGAAAAGAGAAAAAGATAGCAAGGCAAAAAGAAATTCTAGGTCTACAAAGAGTACAAATGCCTGAGAAGACTTAGTAGCTAGTACCAGAAAGTGCCAAAATGTAAATGCCCATTCACTTCATTTCATGCTATTCTGCACATGCTCATATGTCAGTGTCACCCTAGATTTTGAAATGTTTTTCGTTGTTCATTGCTAGGGTTACTAACCCAACTCTCCTTTAATATGCTGCCCTCATCCCTTGTTCTAACCCTCAGGTCCCAATGGCCTCACTTACACTTTCCTGTTCTGCTTGTCCCTGAATTTCCCAGTCCCCACTCCCACCCCAAATACTACCCTCTGTGCAAAATTCTGCTCATTAGTTTTAGCTTTGCTGGATATACCCCTGAGAATAAGGTGTACATGCTACCTGTAGGCTGTTTTTATCACCAGGCAAGGCAAATCGTTCACATGGTCATGAAAAACATCATCTACTCCAATTTTCCTCAGTAATTATGAGAGAGTTCAAAGTCAGATTATATACTAACCCAGTATTGGGAAAAGATCAATAGATATTGACTGTCTCTGTACTGAGGATAAAACAATAGGCTAGTTTCCGTGCAGAAATGAAGAGAACAAACACAGAGCCTCTACTTTCGCAGAGCTGTCAGTTTAACTAGACAAACAAATATGGAAACAGATACTTTCAGTACAATGTAGTAATTACATTGATGGAGAAAAATACAGAGCATTGGCGAGAGGGAGCATGAAAAATGTAGAGGGTTTCATTTAACCTAATCTAGTTCACAAGTTCAGAGCACATTTCCTGAAGGAAGTGTTGCTTTAGCAGAGTTTTATGTAAGTGATGAGTAGGTGGGTTTCCACTACAGGATTTTTGTACATTCTGTTTTGCTTGGAAAACTTTTCCCCCAAGTCTTTGAGTAGGTGGTCTCTTCTTAACCGTCATGTTTTAATTTGCACAGTGCATTTCTAGAGGGGTCTTCTGATGAACTTCGGCCCGCTACCTTACTCTCCTCCATAGTATTTGCTTATTTAATTGCTTGATATTATCTTCCCAACTCTAATATACACGTCACGAGGATACAAATCTTGTCTATTCTCTTCACTGTTATAAAAACCAGTGTTTGTGGCATAATATACAAAGGTCTGACAATTAAGTTCGCGAACTTTGTTGCAACGATGTTGCTAACCTTTTTTGTTATCTGAGGGCTTATTCATTATGAATTTGTACCAACTGGACAAATAGTTAACCAGGTTTACTATGTGGAAGTGCTGAAAAGGCTGCATGAAAAAGTTAGATGAAAACGACCTGAACTTTTTGCGAACAATTCATGGCTCCTGCATCACGAAAATGCACCAGCTCACACGGCACTGTCTGTGAGGGAGTTTTTAGCCAGTAAATAAATCAATGTATTGGAACACACCCCGTACTCACCTGATCTGGCCCCCAATGACTTCTTTCTTTACCGGAAGATAAAGGAAATATGGAAAGGAAGACATTTTGATGACATTCAGGGGATCAAGGGTAATACGACGACAGCTCTGATGGCCATTCCAGAAAGAGTTCCAAAATTGCTTTGAGGGGTGGACTAGGCGCTGGCATCGGTGCACAGCTTCCCAACGGGAGTACTTCAAAGGTGACCATAGTGATATTCAGCAATGAGGTATGTAGCACTTTTTCTAGGATGAGTTCTCGAACTGAATTATCAGGCCTCGTATTTACTCAATCAGTGCTTGCTGTGTAAATGTATAAAGCATGACTGAAGCACAGTGTAGTGTGCAAGGCAAGACCTGGTCAG
Organism: Rhinolophus sinicus; assembly: GCF_036562045.2. NCBI lineage: Eukaryota > Metazoa > Chordata > Mammalia > Chiroptera > Rhinolophidae > Rhinolophus > Rhinolophus sinicus. Next base: position 103,771,639 of record NC_133768.1, on the reverse strand, counting down.
GGATGTGGCAGCTGGGACAGGCAGAAGCTAAGTTATCAGGGATGCTATGTTAGGTTAAATAATTTATCCTGAGTGTAAAGAATTACTAAGTGCTTTTAAGCTGGTGAGTGCTAGGATGAGAATCATAATTAAGAAAGCGCTCTTTGGCGTTAGGAAGGAATGTATGTGATAAAGGCTGGGCTAGAAGAAGAGGGTAGAACTTGTCTCTTCCTCTAGGCTCAGCTTTGAATCTCCCTTTGGAAGCTGCCCCAGGGAAATTGGGCAATCCCTTTCTTCTCAAGTCCTCCCTCCTTAAACAGACACTGACTTTAGTTGACTGTATGCCTTTCGGGTGCTTATTTGGGGGTGGTGGTGATAGTGATTGAAATGCTTTATATCTTAGGTTTTTTTATTAGTTTCAGGTTTACAAAGCAATGTACTACTTAGACATTTACACCCCTCACAAAGTGATAACCCCTAAATCTACTACCTTCTGACATCATATATAGCTGTTACAATTCCACTGACTGTACGATACGTCCCGTGAATCTATATCTATCTGTATCTATCTATCTATCTATCTATCTATCTATCTATCTATCTATCTATACAGAGGATGCCAAATAAATGTACACACTTTTTGAGAATGGAAAAAAGTGTATTAAAATTACACTGATGGTAACCACTTTGAGCACCACTTGTCATTGCAGAAGTCAAACATGACTTGTATTCATCTTTTGTTATCGGTATATATTGAGTATTACAATTTTAATACAGATTTTCACTCTCTTAAAATGTGTATACAATTTTTTGGCCGTGTGTGTGTGTGTGTGTGTGTGTGTGTGTGTTTGTTGACATTCAATATTATTCTACTTCAGCTTCAGGTGTATAGTGCAGTAGTCAGGCATCTACACAGTCTATGAAGTAATCTTCCTGATAAGTGTATTTCAGTTTTGTTCAAAGAATTATAACAGGTTATGCATTTCTGCAAATTTCTTCTAGGTCTACATTAAGAAATAAGAAAATATATGTATGTATGTATGTATATATACACGCATACCTCATAGAACTTTATCTTCATAAAAATAAACTTTCTTTTCTTCCTTTCTTTTTTTCTTTCTTTCAATAAAATAACCGTGACACTGAAAAGAGCTGTAAAGATCATATAGTCATATGCTCTCTGTTAGAAATACACTGCTATCCACATATATAGTTTTAAATTTAAAAAAATATATATATTAAAGTTTATTGGGGTGACAATTGTTAGTGAAGTTACATAGATTTCAGGTGTACAATTCTGTAATACATCATCTACATATCACATTGTGCGTTCACCACCCAGAGTTAGTTCTCTTTCTATCACTACCCACATTAAAACATAAAAATAAACAGAATTAATTTGAATAACACTTCTAAAATGTTGTCATTTCAACATATAATCAATATAAAAATATTATGATATATTTTATATTTTTGTGTAGGCATGTATATTTTTGAGCTCAAAACTTGGTGTTTGTTTTAGAGTTAGGCCCATTCCAATTTGGACCAGCCCCATTTCAAGTTATCAATAGCCACACATGGCCTGGGATTGCCATATTGGGAAGCACAGGTAATGCCAAACCCTAACTGTATAGATGGGGAAATGGAGAGATAAAGGACTCCAAGGAGGTAGAGAAAGCCAGCGACACAGCTAGTTTTTGTTTTGTTTTGTTTTGTTTTGTTTTTTGTCTGGTAACCCAAGCAGCCAAAAGCAAGAGCAAAAAGGACTCACAGGCACATTTTGTACGACCTTTGATTTGGGCCTATTGTGAAATGTCCCTGCACCTTCCTAATTGACTCTTCCTCAGATGTCCGATTTCCTGTGTGATCCCTGACCCTGGACACCAGCTCCTCATCCTGGATGGTTTGACCACAGCAGAGCCATCTGTCTGGCAGGTAGCTACTTCTTTGGGTGGCTGCGTATCAGCAAGGAAAAGGCAGTTCCTTGGGTACTGTCACTCAGGATTTGTAGAAACAATGATTTGCTGAAAAGAATATGCGGTGGGGGACTGACAGGACTTTCTAGCTCACGCTTTGGTTTAACAAACCGGAAGTGTCGATAGCAAACAATTGAGCTACTGCTCCAGGATTTAAGATCATTCCACAGCTTTTAGGCAGAGATGTTTTTGAACACCAGCTCACTGAGTGCACATACACAGCCTTTCCCCCCACACACACCTACACATATTTTCTTCTCTTTTATAGGCATGGAGAATGTATTACAGTGAAGCTCAGTCTTGCCTTGAAACCACTGTTTGGGCTTCTTTATTACAGTCGCTATTCAGTTTCCCTATGGTTTCCACCGGGGAGGATGAAGGCATCTCTTCTTTAAAGCAAGAAAAATTAAAGAAATCAGAATAAGAGCATGCATCTCTACCTCGTTTCCCAAACTTTTTCTGAACATCATGGCACGCATAGATATTATTTGTACAATTATATAGGAAACTGGATGAGACTGGTCTTTAGGATGGGGAGAGATATTGCTGAGAGAATGAATATATCAGATACACCTATAACCCTTTTGGGACCAAATGATAGTCTGGGTCACTGGTTGGAAAGCTCTGCTTCAAATACACATTAATGTGTTGATTGATTGATTCATTCATTTATCCATTAATTCACTCAACAAATATCTATTGAATGCCTACCATTTGTCAGGCACTGTGATAAGCATGAGGGACACAACATTGAGAAAGTTAGAGAAGGCATCAGCTCTCATTGAGCTAAGATTCTAGCAATGGAGGATGGAAAGTTGACTGGACAAATTAAATACAATAATTTCAAATATTAATAAGTACTATGAAGCTTCTAAAAGATAATGGAATAGACGGTGACTAGACTTTGGATAGGGGCAGGAAACTATTGTAGAAGTGGGGTTGTCCTTTCTGAGTAGGAAATTTTGAGCTCATACTTGAAAGGTATGAGGGATCTGTGTTACGAAGACTTGGAAGAGAAACATGGCTCAGGAAGAAGGAAAAGTAAACAACAAGGCCAAGTACATATACAGAGGGGGCCAAAAAATGTATACACATTTTAAGAAAGGAAAACTGTATTAACATAGTAATACTCAATTTACACTGATAACAAAAGATGAATACAAGTCACGTCTGACTTCTGCAATTACAAGAGGTGCTCAAAGTGGTTACCATCAGCGTCCAGACATTTCTAATTATGGTGAACTACTGCTTGAGCAACGTTGACCAAAGTGTCCACTTGTACATATTTTCTTGGCACCTGTGGTATATATACCACATCTTCTTTATCCAGTCATCTATTGAAAGACTGGTCATTTCCATGTCTTGACCACTGTGAATAATGCTGCAATGGAACACAGGGGTGCACATATCTTTACGGATAAGTGTTTTCAAATTTTGGGATTGCTGAGCCAGAAGAGGGATTGCTGTGTCATAAAATTCTATTTTTAGTTTTTTGAGGAACCTCCATACCGTTTTCCATAGTGACTGTACCCATTTTCATTTCCACCAATAGTGTATGAGTGTCCTTTTTCTCCACAGTTTTTCCAACACTTGTTATTACTTGTTTTGTTGATGATAGCCATTCTAACTGGTGTGAGGTGTTGTCTTATTGTGGTTTTGATTTGTATTTCCCTAATAGCTAGTGAAGCTGAGCATCTTTTCATGTATCTCTTGGCCATTCCAATGAACTGCTTTTAAAAGTAGTAAGTTTCCCATAACTGGTGTTCAAGAAGATGCTCGGATGGCTTTTGGTGAAGGTTGAAGTTGAGGGGAAACCTACAGTGGGTTATACAGAGAGAAGAGTCAGGGAAGTGCAGTAGAAATAACTTGCAAAGCTAGAAATGTGTCTTTTGATCCAATGGCAAATAATTTAAAAATATTTATTTATTTTCTGTTTATGGGCCACTCTTAAAATCACCTTGTGCTTATTTAACATGCTGATTCCTGGCTTTCATGTTATATCTACTGGGTCAGAATTTCTAGGAGGAAGGCCAAAGATTTTGAGTTTTTGTAACCTGTCCCTCAGGTGATGGTTATGAGGACTAAAATTTGAAAAACAGTGCTCTATACGAAAGTGAAGAGAGTATTTCAGCTATGAGTCAATTTTGCAAGTGTCAAAGTCTATTATAAAGTGCAATTGCAAGACCCACAGGGGTTTTGTGCTTAAGGTGTTAAAGCAATGCCTTTTTCCAGGACCTTTAGTAAATCATCTCTTGTAGTTTTTGATCTGCACTAAACTTGTCCTTCACCATGCATTTCAGTTATGTGTGCCCTTGAATCTTTCCACACCAAGTAGCATTACATATTAGGTGTCATCTACTCAGAATTCTGTCTCAAATTTCTGTTGTCCTTGGAATTTTCTAAAGTTAATATCTAAGAGTCTAGGTTCATACTACAGTAGATAAAACAGCTACTGTTTGTCTAATAAACAGGTTTGACCATCCATTTAATGTTTGGTTCCTTTTGGAATCTGCTGTCTGAATCCATGTGTACTTGTAGGGCTTTAAATCATATGTATCCTCAACTCCAGCCACAGAGGAGGTCATCACCCAGGTTGCAGCAATGAGTACTTCGAAGGTGACCGGAGTGATATTCAGCAATGAGGTATGTAGCAATTTTCTAGGATGAGTTCGCGAACTTAATTATCCGAACTTGTACATAGTCTCTCTCAGCTGAGGCCACCAAGCTTTGGAAGAATAAGTCTGAGGTTATCCATGGCCTTCTTGGCATTCAAGCAGAAATAGAGGTGAGGAGTGCTTGCCCCTCACTTCAAGTCTATGGAAAGAAGTTTCAAGAGGACCACATGGATGTCTTAATTTCTGTCCCTTACCGTGTGGCCTAATTCTCATTTGCACCAGAGATATCTAAAGGGCATGAAACAAGTTAGCTACCCATTGGTGAGCCAAAAAAAAAAAAAAAAGACATTTTCTTAGGGCTGCTTCTACTTCCTTAGTTTGTAGTGAGGATCCACAAGAGTTTCCTATAGACTTGAAGGGTCATGTCCATCTTATCTTCGGTTCCAACAAAAGGGGCATCAGTAGTAGTAACAGACCTTTGCAGAGAGACATTGTAGATATTAGAAGATGCCTAGGGCTTGAAAACAATGTTAGAGACATCATCTCCCTACCCGTTCTACACCTAGTCCTTGCCCTTGAATGTTGACCTTGATGCACTTCATCAAAGGGTTCCCTTACCCTTTGGCTTCCAGTCAGGTTTCCCAATGGGGATACACAGCAGCAGATCAGAGGGAAGGAGATTAGGTCAGAATGTTTGTTTCCTGGTTCCTTCCCTTCAAGGTCCCTCAGCCTGTCGTATCCCTTTCTGTTCCTCTTACACTGACATTCTCTATATGATGGTCTCCTTCGGGGCCCCGGTGACTACTCCCTCTCAGCATCCGTTCAGGCCTAGAGGTGGTAGGTAATTGCCACTGCCACTGATCCCAGGTTACTTCACTTTCCCTTATGGTCTGCCCATGCTCCACGTACAATTCTCTAAACTGTCCCTTTTAAAGTAAACCTACTTCAGATTTTCTAGATTTGAGGGTATCATCTGTATCTTGTGGAAATCTGATGGCTACAGCCCTTATTAAACAAAGCGCACGTGAGAATCCCCAACAATGTGGCATGCCTGAGAAACTCATGGGATCACCCTACCAGAAAGGCAGCCTCAAGTACAGAGAAAGGCCGATTTGGGTCACCCATTCAGTATTAGCTATGCAGAGATATTCTTACTCCATTACGTCTCCTTCCTCCTTTTGCTCCAACCCTACTTACCATGTTTCCCCGAAAATAAGACGTAGGTAGACAATCAGCTCTAATGTGTCTTTTGGAGCAAAAATTAATATAAGATCTGGTATCATATCATATCATATCATATCATATCATATCATATCATATCATATCATATCATACCTGGTCTTATAGTAAAATAAGACTGGGCCTTCTGTTAATTTTTTCTCCAAAAGATGCATTAGAGCTGATTGTCCGGCTAGGTCTTATTTTCGAGGAAAAACGGTTTAATATAAACCTTAAATAACAAGTTAAGGGAAGAGGAAAAGAAAGGCGAGGTAGGGAAGGAACATACCCCTTTCACTGATTTCAGGTGGCAGTGGGAGAGAAGAGCTTTGACTTTATATCAAATATGGAGATTATTACATGGACTGGATATTTTAATTTGTTCTCAGAAGATCTGTATTATATAAGAATGATAAAGAAAAATCCTTTTTCTCCACAGCCTCTCCAACACTTATTATTTGTCTTGTTGATGATAGCCGTTCTAACTGGTGTGAGGTGATAGCTCATTGTGGTCTTTATTTGCACAACATGGATGGATCTTGAGATTATTATGTTAGGCGAAATTAGTCAGACAGAAAAAGTCGAGAACCATATGACTTCACTGATATGTGGTATATAAAACTGAAAACAACAAAGGAACAAGGCAAACAAAGACACAAAAACTCAGAGACAATACTTTAGTGGTTATTATTGGGTAAGGGGGCAGGGGTTGGTATATGAGGGTAAATGGGATAAAATATGTGGTGATGGAAGGAGAACTGACTCTGGGTGGTGAACACACAATGTGATATATAGGTGATGTGTTACAGAATTGTACACCTGAAACCTATGTAACTTTACTAACCATTGTTACCTCAATAAACTTCAATTTTTAAAAAAGTTAAAAAAAAGAAAACAAAAAATCCATGAGGCCTACACTATTTTTTTGTTTTTGTTTTGTTTTCCCTCCAGAGTCAAAGAAGAACTAGCCAAACTAAATAAATATAAGGGTTCAATGAAAACAAGGATAACAATAATAATAAATGTACTTTATAATTACATTGTGCTCGTTCAAGGTGATGGTTACGTAAGTTACATGAAGTTATATCTGCTTCTGAAATCAAATAAAGAGTTTCAAATCCTCTTTGGGCAATCCTACCATGCTTTTCTTTTACCAAGAGTTAACAGTGCTGAACCACTTCACTGCTTACTAGATGAAGATACGTTTCAGATTGTCAAGCAGTTATTACTTGTATGCCTGGGCTGATACATTATGAGTAGCATAAATGGGGTTTTCTTACTATATAATTCACTCCCATTGTTGGAGCCAACTGAGATCATATGAGTGTTGTCCTAATTCTATTTCTCAGACATAAGTAGTTAGGTTCAGTATAACATTACCTGCGGTTCCTCAAGACTGCAGCCCTGTGGTGTGGGATATCGAACATACTAGAGAAGAGCCAAAGTTAAGACCAAGCAGATGGTACCTAATACCACATTGCAGGAGTAGGGTAAGGATTCTAGAAGAGAAGGAATTGTGAAATCAGTGGCTTGGAGTGTTCAACTTAGGAAAGTGTAAAGTGTGGGTCTGGTTGGATGGTCTAGAAAGTATATATATAAAGTATAAGTAAATATACATACATACTCTTTTTCATCAATTATATTTGAATCTGTTTTATTGAGATATAATTTCCATAAAATGAATCCACTAATTTTAGCTGTACAATTCCATGAGTTTTGACAAAAGTATACAGCCATTTGACCACCACCACAATAAAAATATATAGTTCCATTGTCTTCCAAAATTCCCTCCTGACTTTTTACAGTCATTTTCTTTCTCCCAATTCCAGTTCCTGGTAAGCACAGTTCTGCCTTCTGCAACCATAACTTTGCCATTTCTACAATTTCATATAAATGAAATCGTACCGTGGTTAGAGTTTTGTGTTTGGCATCTTTCAGTTATATTGCTTTTGAGTTTCAACCATGTGGCTACATATATCAGTAGTTCATTCCTTTTCATTTCTGAATCACATTTCATCATATGAAATATACAACTGATGTATCTATTCATTAATTGGTGAACACTCAAGTTGTTCTCAGCCTGTGGCTTACCCATTCACTTTGAACAGTCTCTTTTAAAGAACAAGGTTTTAATATAGATAAAGTCAAAGGTATCATTTTTTAATGTTTGTTACTCTGTATATCCTTTCTAAGGAATGTTTGCCCTATCCAAGGTCACAGAGATTTTATCCTATATCTATTTTCCCCAGCAGTTTTAAACCTATAATTCTTATATTTTGGTTAGTGACCCAGTTCAATTTAATATCTGTATATGGCTTGAGGTATACACATATATATATATATATATATATATATATATATATATATATATATATATGTATTTATATATGTGCATATGTATTAACACAGACATTTGTATCTATTTATATATATACACATATATATATATATAAATATTTGCATACAGATATCCAATTTTTTTTCAGCTACTTTTTTGAAAGAAAAATCTTTTCCCCAATTAATTACCTTAGCATCTTTATCAAAAATAAATTGACCATGTAAGTGTGTGATTTTATGTGTAAAACCTCTCTTCTCTTCCAGCGATCTGTACATCTATCTGTATGCCAATGCTACACTATTTAGATTACGGTAGTTTTTAAAGCAGGTCATGAGATCGGACAATATGAATTCTCCAACTTTCTTCTTTATTTTACAAATCATTTTGGTTATTCTAGATGTTTTGCATTTCAACAATTATTTTCTGATTAGCTTGTGAAATTCTACAAAGAAAGCAAAACACCAACTGGGATTCTGTTTGGTCTGTTTGAAGCTATTGGTCAATTTGAAGACAAGCTGTCCTTCGAGACAAAATCTGAATGACGTAATGGAAACAGTGAATCCCTGGTAGTTGCAAAGGAATGTGAGAATCTGGTAGATTTCAGGATGTACAGAGTTATATGTGCAGCAGCATCTGGATGACAAGGGATACCCTCAAAAAATATACGCATTAAAAACCTAAACAGTAATGTAGGGCATGACTAGTTTACTCTGATGATCCTTTATTCTGAGGTGAATACTCAGTGCTAATCGTAGTTTCCTTCTCTTACACAACTGGAAATGGTACGTAGGTGGATCCATTTTACAGTGATGTTACAAATGTGGGTTAGAGTATCAGCCATACCTATAGTACACATAGCTTTATGGGCCTCACTTAAATTCTGCTTCTCTTTGAAGGTAGGAAGCCTACCACCATGGTAAGAGCTAAATAAAGAATGTTCCAAACCTTGGTTCACAATCACTGTGTAATAAATAATGGCTGAAGGAAAGCATTAGATTTCATAGTCCGGTGTTTATCTTGGCACAGATCATATGCTACTGTACATTTCCTAAGGTCTATAGCGATCGGAAGTCAGGGTCATAGACTGTACTTTATTAAATAGATGTACACACAAGGGAAGGGAATCATGGTATAATGTAGAACCCTGTCCAACTGAGACAGGGCTAATGCCCTGTCCAACTGAGATATAGAAATGGTAATGAGGGAATAATATAGGAGATGTGACAATTAGGTTCGTGAACTTATTGCAATGATGTTGTTAATCTTTTTTTTATGTCAGAGGGATTATTCATTATAAATTTGTACCAACTGGACAAGCAGTTAACCAGCTTTACTATTGGAAGTGCTGAAAAGGCTGCATGAAAAAGTGAGACAACCTGAACTTTTCACCAACAATTCGTGGCTCTTGCATCACGACAATGCACCAGCTCACACAGCACTGTGTGTGAGGGAGTTTTTAGCCAATAAACAAATAACTGTATTGGAACACCCTCCCTACTCACCTGTCCTGGCCCCCAATGACTTCTTTCTTTCCCTGAAGATAAAGGAACTATGGAAAGGAAGACATTTTGATGACATTCAGGACATCAAGGGTCATACGACAACAGCTCTAATGGTCATTCCAGAAAAAGAGTTCCAAAATTGCTTTGAAGGGTGGACTAGGCCCTGGCATCAGTGCATAGCTTCCCAAGGGGAGTACTTCAAAGGTGACTATAGTGATATTCAGCAATGAGGTATGTAGCACTTTTTCTAGGATGAGTTCATGAACATAATTGTTCGATCACATATATCTATTACACACATTCTTCTAAAGTAAAAATAAAAAAATAAAAAGACAAAGCTGAAGGTCAAGTTCTCATTGTTGGCTGTGTCCTGATGAGCCATGCTTGAACCAGTCAAGAATGGGGTTCAAGTAACATTTTCCTCTGGCTGCTTGGGGCTACGTACTATAATTTTCATAATAGAACTTTGGTTTTATGAAGGTCACATGTTGTGGAATGTAATATAAAGTTAAAACAAATGAGTTCCCACCACCAGATTTGGTATTTCTTAAGCTTTTGAGTTCTGTAGAGGTGTTTTAGAGTGAAAGGATTCGTGTATACTTAAACAGGGAATCTAAATCCCTCCATGTAGAGCTTCCAGGTTTTGAACTTGCCCTTGGAGATTCAAAGCAGCTTTTCACAAAAAACATAGCCCTTTTCAACATGTAAAAGCTGGTAAAAAGGGTCTGTGTAAGGTGGGACTATGTTGATTCTATGTCTACGATGGGGCTGAATCACACCAGCCCATACCACAGAAATTTGTCCAATGGGTTGCTGGGGGACTAGGAGGAAAGTTGAGGCATATTGCTTTTGACTGTCAAAGACATGATAGATCATAGATCCTCAATGAAAGGGCCTAACTTATCAATATACAGGGAATCAAAAGCTGCAAACTAAGACCATATGAAGAACAAAACTGCTAACATTACTATGACTTATAACCAACAGAAAATATGCAATTCATTGGCATATATTCAAATTAGAGTTTGATTTCAGTCAGTCATACTAGACTGTAAGGAGAAATTGCTCCTTAATGTGAGCTGGTCATCATTAGGGATAGGTAAATTATTACAGGGCTACATGCTGTACCTCCAGTTATGTAATTTGGGCCTAATTGGCATTCTCTGCAGGGCAGCCTGGGACAGAACAGTCATCCAACCTGAACTCCCTCCTTTCAGCATTAGCATATTTAAGAAAGAAGCATTAGGAGATAGTCTGCAAGCTAATATCAAGATCCAGGATGTTGCTGGCCATTGACATTCTAAATGGCCACCAGTGGTGCCCTTTTGTGTAACGAATCCATCTTGTTCAAAATTCCAAAGTAGAAAACGAACAGTGTTGGGTTGCAGCCATTTTATTTTATTTTTTAAGGTGTTTGTTAAAATATAGCTAATAATACAATATGATAGTAGTTTCAGGTACACGCCATAGTTACTCAACACTTATATACCTATGGAAGCAATCACCATAATAAGGCCAGCAACCATCTGACACCGTACCATGCTATCAGAGTATTATTGACTATATTCCCTATGCTGTATGTTACATCCCCATGATTTATTTGTTCTACACCTGGAAATTTGGACCTCTTATTCTGCTTCACCATTTTACCTTCTTTTTAAAATTTTTTCAATTACATTTAGCATTCAATATTATTTTACATTAATTCCAGGTGTATATTGGTTAGACATTTATATAATTTAAAAAGTGATCCCCCTGACTAGTCTAGTACCCACTTCCTCTTATGCATAGTTATTACCATATTATTGACTATATTCCCTATGCTTTACTTTACATCCCCATGATTACTTTGTAACTACCAATTTGTACTTAATCCCTTCACCTTTTTCGCCCTGCCCCCTAACCCCCCCTCCCATCTGGCAACCATCAAAATGTTCTCTGTATCTATGAGTTTGTTTCTGGTTTTTTGTTGTTGCTGTTTATTTCGTTCTTTAGATTCCATATATAAGTGAAATCACATTGCATGTGTCTTTCTCTGTCTGACATATGTGAACTCCACTCAGCACAATACCCTCCAGGTCCATCCATGCGCCACAGATGGCAAGAACCCATTCCTTTCATGACCGAGCAATATTCCACTGTATACATGTACCACCTCCTCTTTCTCCATTCTTCTATTGATGGACACCCAGGCTGCCTCCACATCTTGGCCGTTGTAGTGAAACCAGGGGGGTATGTTGGAATTTATTAGGACTGCTTGGTTACTTGTTATTAGTTTTGCTGCTGGGTCAGCTCCATATCCTGCTTCTCTCCCTCTTATTTCATTTTTCAGCTTCCACTTTAATCACAGGATGCCTCTATTTATGAGCTTTTGAACGTGTCCTCTTTTTCATCATTAATCCCCCCTCTTCCTATTCATTCACACGAGACTTCATCCACCTGATTATCCATTATCTCTATAGAAAATCCCTGTTTTGAGAATTGCTGAAGCTGCATTGGATTTCATGTTGGATAGATCTAGTTTTAGTTACTACATTGCCATTGCTCTTTGGCACGTCAGTTTATCTCTCTGAACCTTCCCTCAGTTTCCTCATAGGTAATATGGAGATTAATAACACCTTCCTGAAGAGTTATTAAGATAAATCTGGGAAGAATCATACAAGTATCAGCAATTATTATTTTTCTACTCCCACTACTACTTGTCCTGTCCAAGAATTTATCACTTTTTTTGTAATTGGCTTGTTATTTCTGTCTCTTCAAATAGACTCTGATGCCAAGAGGATAAAAACCATTTATTTTAGTTCACTACTGTCTAACCATCATCTGTCATGGAGTTGAACGAGATCAGATGCTCCATAAATATTTGAATTAAGCTATCATCACCAAGGACAGCAACTGCGTTTTCATAGCAAACAGCACAATCCTCTATTTCATGTTTGTAGAACTTGATACCAGCTAATACTTGAGAAAATACAGCTCCGGTTCTTCCTTACTCAAGCACCTCCCTTTTCCTTGTAGTGACATTTCATAAACATCCTGGTAACTGAGCCTGAGATAGGCAGGAAAATGTGTGAATCCGTGATAAACGTGCTTGTAGAAGGAGGGTAATAATAGGTTCCATTCCTTTAGTTGCCCATCTCCAGTATCAGTGGATAGAAATGCATCAGAGAATACATATCTACTCTATTGCTGTTACAACTAAGCTATTATGTTTAGGAAATTCAATCTGGCAGTCAAAACCTGCAGCTGATTTTTGTATGGTGTCCTAAGATATACTTATCTAGAAATTAGCTATTGTACCACTTCCTGCAACTTGCCAGTTACGATTGCAGTGGAGGACAAATGGAGGACATTGGCACCGGAATTCCTCCATTACACCGGCTATTAAAACAAATAGAGACAGAATTCCAGTGCACAATGCTCACTGAGATAATTTTCCCAGCAAGGAGATCCCAGTTAAAACATAGTGAATGTCAAACTCATGAACGCCATGCTGCAAAGATCTCAGTCACAAAGGGAAAAAAACAGATTCTTTACATTCTGGGCAATACATTATACTGACTTTTATATATGTCATTTTTTTTTCTTCTTCTCTCTGCCTCCACATACCACTCTACTTGGTATTTTCTTAAGTGTAAGAAATCTTTCTTGCTTGGCTGACTTTTGTCAAATGAGTAGCTTGTTGATGAAGTTTCAATAGATGCACCCACAGTGTGAGCTGACAGAGGCTAGCGCATGCTTTGTTGGCATTTGATAGATCTTTGGTTAATTGAGGAGCAGTGATGTATAGGGCTCTTTCCAGGGGAAGTGGCTTCAGGAGCCTGACTTGTTAGCACCTCAAATGGTTGCTCTCTCACTGGTGTACCCACACTAACCAAGGTCACACACAGTGAGGTCTAAACTAGAGTATGAAGTAATTCCTTCGTCATGTTATAGGACACTATTGAGGGACCAAAGCTCTCCAATCCTGTAGTTGACACATATTTTAGGTACACCTATGGGAGAAGTCACATCAAATTCAGAAGCATACATTGTTAGCATGGAATCAGAAGAAGGGGTGTAGCTAAGTAGCTACATTGGGCATGAGCATATCAATGCAATAGAAATACAACTAACACTGGTAGCTTTCTTGGATCGGGGCAGCCCTTCTCCTGGATAATGCTTGAATGAACACACACCGTTTTTCCATCGTAACTGTATTGGTTATCCATTGGTGTATAACAAACTACACAACATAGTAGCTTAAAACAACACACAATGGTTATTTCACAGTTTCCATGTGCCAGGAGTCTGAGCACGGCTTAACGAGGTCTTCCCGTGACTGCAAACCATGTGTTGGGTGAGCTGGGTTTCTTTTTGGAACTTAAGGTCTTCTTCCAGGCTCCCATGATTGTGGCAAAGCAATTCTTGAAGTTGTAGGAGTGAGTTCCCCTTTTCTTAGTGGTTGTCAGTACAGGACTATACTCAGCTTCTGAAAGCCTCCCACAGTTCCTTACCACATGGCCCTGACACAATATAGCTATTTGCTTCTTCAAGGCCAGCAGGAGAATCTCTCCTCCAATCTGCTAAGACAGTCTCATATAAAGGAACAAACAGGAAGGCTGATGCCATCACCTTGACATGTCAGTTGATCAAGGTATTCACTACCTTATCATATTCATAGCCCCCCCTCCTCAAAGGGAGATTATACGTTGGGTATACACCAGGAGATTAGAATCTTGGGGACCAGCTTAGTATTTTTCCAACCACAGTGACTCTACTTTCGCTATACTGTGTAGCGTAGTGTTGTTTTGACTGCAGAGTGGAGTCTCCTTGAAGATGTTTCCAAATACAGGTGCTCAGACTCGACCCTTAGAATTCAGATCCAGTATATATGAGGCAGAACAGAGCTGTTTGTATTTTCAAGCCCTACAGGAAATCTGATGGGCAGGCGGGTGGCAAACTGCATGAGCTCCTGTTCAAGTTCTTAAATCTGATCCACATGGATTTGAATCCTGATTTTGACTCTCTAATTCATTAGCTGTGTGACCTTGGAAAAGTCATTTGCTCACTCTAAGCCTCAGTTGCCTTATCTGTAAAATGGGAGTGTTAAAAAGGGTACTTTAATCGCTAGTCACACAAAGATTCATTAAACCTATGCGTGGAACATTATTAGCATATGCCAGGCACATCGCAGGTGTTCAGTTCATGTAGCTATTATTATTTGATGCTCTGGCTGACTCACCTTCTTTCTGACAGTGAAAGCTTGCAAGCATTGTATTAGTTACCTCTTCTGTTTCTTTAGGGAGTCTCTGTAGACTGTTGATCTTTGCCATCACAGGTTGTTTTAGAGTTCTGTAGTTTAACTCACAAAAGATAATCTCATATCCAAGTCCTGTATGTAGAGGCAGATAGTAGGCAATTCATTTTTGCTTTCAAGACACAGGCGTAGTGAGCTCTGCCATTCTAATGGCATTGCCAACACCTGGCCACCCGGAAGCATTGTAGTCTGGCAAGGTTGACAGCCTGTAGCTGTTTTCAACTATTTGTTCACCACATGACTTCTTATTTTTATCTCAGCCTAGTATAAGTGTACTGATTATTTGTGTTGACAGTGAAAGAAATTTCCTCCCAACATACTAATTGATTTTTCTTCCCCCTATAGTCACTTTCTCCAGGTCAGGCCAAATGAAAAACTAGCCTGACTTATCAACAATATTAAATCTTGCTGTATTGAAATTGTTCAAAAAGCTGTTGCACTCAGATCAATATTCTGTTAAAATGTACAGCAGAAGTTTCTCACCCTGTGAAAGTCAATTTTTAAACACTTAACAAAATATAAATTCATTTCAAAGGTATTGCATAACAGTGTTATTCTCTTGCGTGGGTCCTCAGTAAATACTTATTGACTGACAGTTTTTGATTGTGTGAGGAAGGTCATACTGAAAAAACAAATCTGTTTCAATATCTGTATTCCAGACTTCTTTCTTGGTTATATTGCTTGTAGAAATCTGTCTACAGCAGCTGTACGTGTGAGAGGTAAATCAGCACAATGGGAAGGTTAGCCGAGATCTCGGTTCTTGTTTCAGCTGGGCTCCCTTCTAGCTGCGTCAAATTAGGGAAGATTTCTTAACATCTCAGAACTTCAGTTTCTTGTTCTATAAAATGAGAAAAATGCTTCTTGACGCACTGGTTCAGGTTATTGTGAAACTTAGATGATAGAAAGTCTGTGAAGTTCTTTGAGGATTGTAAGATCTTCTACAAGGTCTGATGATTAAGTTCGTGAACTTGTTGCAACGATGTTGCTAAGCTTTTTTGATGTCAGAGGGATTATTCATTATGAATTTGTACCAACTGGACAAAAAGTTCGCCAAATTTACTACTTGGAAGTGCTGAAAAGGCTGCGTGAAAAAGTTAGATGATCTGAACTTTTTGCCAACAATTCATGGCTCTTGCATCACGACAATGCAGCAGCTCACACGGCACTGTCTGTGAGGGCGTTTTTAGCCAGAAAACCAAGAACTGTATTGGAACACCCTCCCTACTCACCTGATCTGGCCCCCAATGGTTTCTTTCTTGACCCAAAGATAAAGGAAATAGTGAAAGGAAGACATTTTGAAGACATTCAGGACATCAAGGGTAATACGATGACAACTCTGATGGCCATTCCAGAAAAAGAGTTCCAAAATTGCTTTGAAGGGTGGTGTCGTGCGGGACGGCCTGCGGGGTCTCAGCTCCCGCTCCCCATACAAGAACGCAGGATATGGTGAGGCCAAAAAGGAACACCCACGGAGCCATAGGTAGGGGAGTCATACCACTTTATTCTCTCTGGCGGCACTATACTCTCACTGGAGGCTGGATACACACTGTCCGCAAACCGCCATCCACGCTTGCCAGCCCAGCCGCCATCTTCTTGCTAGCCCCATTCTTTTTTCTCCTCTCAAACCGCCATCTTTCTTCTTCTCCTTCCCGTAGCCACAGCAGTTATATTGTGGCCAATGGCTCACTGGTTACAGCTGACGGCCAACTAGCCACAGCTGATGGCCATGCAATCACAGTTGGCCATTTACTACCTGAGCCAGCACCTGTCTATGTGAGGCCGAGAGCCTGGAAACTACTCTCTGGGGCTCCGCCCCCACAGGTGGACTAGGTGCTGGCGTCAGTGCATAGCTTCCCAAGGGGAGTACTTCAAAGGTGACTGTAGTGATAGTCAGCAATGAGGTATGCAGCACTTTTTCTAGAATGAGTTTGCAAACGTAGTTGTCCGGCCTCGTCTGTTAGTATCTGCGCTAAGCTGCTACTGATGAAGATAATGAAAGAGGACCACAACAGTCATGATGGTTTTAGGGAGTTTCACTAAATTTTATAAATTCCCTACAGCTGATTTTTCTCTAGCAAAACAAAGTGATGGTAGAGCTAGCTGAGATAATTTCAACCACGCATACTACACATAAGCATATACTCGTGTTGCTGAACCATGTTTGATTTTAAAAATGAGAATTTGTCATCATGTGAGAAGGGCTGGTATGGGGATAGTAGAACCCTTGACGGGCCTCTCCTGTGGCAGAGAGAATTTCTATTTTCTTCCTTATAACACAGGAAGACAACAGTACACAGAATGCCCTCCCCTCTTCCCTGGCTCTAAAAGGGACCATGTGACTGCGGTCTGTGTAATAAAATATGTGCGACTCTATTTCTGGCTCTAAAATCCTCTGTGCAATCTTCCACACTCTTGCACTCCACCCCCTCTCTCTCCTTGTGACTCGAAGTAAGGACTTGACATGGCAGAGCTATGAATTATTATTACGTGGACAAGAGTTGCCCACTAGGATCAGCCTTGAACTTGTATTGAGGGAAACATAATATTTGCTATGGTAAGGCTCTTAGGTTTTTAGATTATTTGTCATAGCAGCTACCATTCGTTACTCTGAGTAATATAAATCCTCAGACTTCATAGTCTATGCTGTATATTTGTTATCTTTGACAATTTGGACTGCTACACTGTTAATAATATTTTCCCATAGTAATCCCCAAGGTTAATTGAGCTTCTGCAAAAATATAGTTTATATTATCTATTAATGTGTTCAATCAGGTCACAATTTCGCAGTGCAGAAAATCATAGAACTATAGGCATGGACATTTATAGTCATCTAGTAATTTATCCCTCATTAAGACACACAAGCACACACCCCAATTTGGGTCTGTAGCTACCACTATAAGGCCAAGGAATAGAATAAGACTGCTTAAGAAATGGTATAAGAGAACTTTCACTGAGATACTAAGATTCATAATCAATGTCTACTCAGTTTGCAGAGAGGTCAGTTCCATCTATTGTATGACCTTGAACAAAATCTCTTAGATTCTCTGAGCCTCAGTTACTCATTTTTAGAATAAGTGTTCTGTTCCATCCCCATGTGGTGATGAGGGATAAATGTGATAATGTACATGAGGTAAGAAATTTAAATTCCCATATAAATGCAAACTATTTTAATTATTAACCAGTAGCTATCCTCATATAATATAACATAATGTAAATCTGTTTATTTAGGTCCATGGTCAAGAGTAGTTTTAATTCTGTATTTGATGCAGACATCAACTCGTATAATAAATAACCTTATTTTGTTTATTGGAATTTACACAAATCAACCTATAATAAAATATGCAAAAACAAGCAAATAAATTTACCACAAAACAAGGAAACTGTATGGCACAGTGGATACAAACAGAGTCTGGCTTCAGAATGCTTTGGTTTACTCTACAGCATCACTTTTTACTTGCTTTGTGACCATAAAGAAGGTATTTCACCTCCCTATGTCTATTTCCTCATATGTAGCAAAGTGCATATAATCGTTACATGTCCTAGGGCTGTTGCGAAGATTGAATTTGTTGAGATGCATCAAGTACTAAGTTGGTGCAAAAGTAATTGCGATCTTTTGTGATTATTTTTTCCCTTTTAAACCATAATTACTTTTGCACCAATCTAATTTTTCTGGTATCCATTAAATCTCTCTCTCTCTCTCTCTTCCTCCCTATTTATCTGTCTGTCTATCTATCTATCTATCTATCTATCTGTCTGTCTGTCTGTCTGTCTGGCTATCTAGCTATCATCTATGTCATAGCACTGCATAGCATATATTATATTTGGGTAGGGTTTACTGTTCTTGATCCATCTTCAAATTCTGGACTAAAAAAAGGGTCTTCTGTATTACTAGATGCAAAACTTGCCGCACTCATCATAATGTGAGGAGCTCCTCCTTACCTCCCTGTTTAATATTTATTGACTCTACAGGAGGAAGCCCGATTCAATACAGTCCTTGAAGTCACGCTGTAATTTTCGTTGACTTCTCAGATGTATCCTAATCAATGGAAATGCCTTCACATTGCAAAGGGATTCTGAAGGATGGCTGCAGTACCCTGTCACCTTGCAGTCATTAACATTGACCTGAAGCGCTTCTCAGGAAAGCACTGCTTTCCCAGTGTTAACACCTGCTGTCACCTGCAGAGCTTTCATGTTTGAGTCAAACGAAACAGTACTGCTGCTGCCTCTGCACCTGGCACACACTGAGCTCCCTCGTCTTTCTTTTCAGACATGTGCATTCGTGGAGACAAAGATGTCATAAATACACACACGTCACTACATATTCTCTTTTAAACAGCCCTGTAACGGTGCCCTTTGTCTGTTCTAATAGCATGGGAAAAAAATGAGGAGAGTAGAAGTGATTTATATTCCCAGCATGAGGAACGTAACTAGGGAAAAGGGTAGATATTTGACAATATTACATTATGAAGAAGAAACAATTTCCAAGAAAGGCCATTTTCATTCTGCATGTAGATGTCTTTCTTAAATTTGACGGGTGTGTTTGACTGAATAATGTTCCCCCAAAGATGTTCACGCCCGAATTCCTGGAACCTGTGAATGTCACCTTATGTTATTATTTAATCCCTTCGATGGGATGAGTTAAGAATCTTGGGATTGGAGGTTATCCAGGTGGGCCCAATTTCATTACAAGTGTCCTTATAAGAGGAACTCAGGAAGGTCAGACAGGAGGAAATGTGATAAGCGAAGCAGAGACTGGAGTGATGCAGCCATAAGCCAAGGAATGTTGGCAGCTTCTAGAAGCAGTAAGAAACAAAGAACAGAATTTCTCCCTTGGAGCCTTCAGAAGGAACCAGCCATTCCTATAGCTTTATTTTAACCCTATAAGTCTCAGTTCGGACTTCTGACTTCCAGAATTGTATGAAAGTAAATTGCTATTGTTTTAGTCCATTGAAAGAGTGGTTACTTGTTACCATGGAAACAGGAAACTCTTATAATAGGTAATATCTAAATGAAAGGAATCGTTATGTAAAAATAAAGGAAAACACCAAGACGTGTCTATAAAAATATTTGTCTTTATTCTCCATTTCCAACTTCTCTATTCCTATTCTCTGACTCCTGTTCTTACCTTCAGTGCTTTCATGTTTGAGTCAAACAAAATGCGCTCTGGCTGCCTTGTACCTGGAACACACTGAGTTCCCTTCTGTTTTAAAACATGTTACATGCAGGCATCTCCAGTCACACTTTAACTTGCATCACTCCACCAAACTAGCTCTTATCAAGGTCAGCAATAATTTCCATCTTTCCAGTACCAACAGCCATGTTTTCAGCTTCATCTTACTTGACTTGTTAGCAGGATTTTATATACTGAGGGTGCCAGAAAAGTGTATACACATTTTCAAAGGAAAAAAACTGTATTAAAATTCCACTGATGGTAACCACGTTGAGCACCTCTTGTCATTGCAGAAGTCAAATGTAACTTGTATTTGTCTTTTGTTATTGGTATGTATTATGATTTTAATACAGTTTTTTCCTTTCTTAAAATGTATATACATTTTTTTGACACCCTCCATAGTTGATGACTTGACTCCTGCTCTAAACTTTTTCTTTTCTTGGCATCCAGGATACGCCCCTCTCCCCCTTTTTTCCTTTCCTTTCTTTCCTTCCTTTCCTTTCTTTCTCACTATTTGTTTTTCTCGTTCTATGCTACTTCCTCTTTATCTCCTGACCTGTATATATTGGAGTTCTCCAGGTCTCAGGCATTAGGTTGCTTTTCTTTCCTATCCATTCTAATTCCCTTTTTATTTAAATATGTAGTTGTTTAAGAAGTCCTATTTTTATATCTCTGGTAACACTATTACCTTGAACTCCAAACTCCCTTGTTGATCTGCCCATTCAAAATCTCCACTTGAATGCTGTGACCGATTATATTTTACAAAAAAATGGCAGCAGGCACTATTTCCAATCTCACACACTCTTCTACAACCTTGCCACATCTCCATCCAGAGGTGGTGTCTGTTCCTTCTCCACTTGAGTATGGATACGACTTTGTGATTGCCTCTACAATGGGACACGGCCTAATTGACACTGTGTAACTGCCAAGGCTAGGTCATAAAAGGCAAATCATGATTTGCCTTTCTCTCTGTCTTGTTATGCTTGCCGATAGAAGCAGCCATCTTGTTGTGAGAAAGTCTACGGTGAGGTCACCAGCAAGTGTTCTAGGTGACAGTTGCAGGCAAGGTTTCTGTTGACAGCTAGTATATGAGTATAGTATCAGACATATGAGTAAATAAAGTTTTAGATCATCGCGGTCCTTAAGGTTGAGCCACCCCAGTTAACCGTGAAACAGAGATGGGCTGTTCCCATCAAGTCATCAGAAACAACAGACTTGTGAACAAAATTAATGTGGGTGTTGTTTTTTGAACCCACTAAGTGATGGAGTCATGTGTTACCTAAAAGTAGATAACTGGAACAAACAGGTGTGAAGCATGTCAAACTTGTACCCAACTGAATTCCTATTCTGCCTTGCATCCCAGACACCTGGCTTCCTATAATCTTCCCCACCTTAGTAGTAACTCCATTCTTCTATCTGCTCAGGCCAAAATCAGTGGAGTCACCCCTAATTCCACTTTCTTCCACATCTAAACTGTAAGCAAAACCTGTTAGCACTACTATATGAATAGATCCAATATTCAGTCTCTTCTCATGAACTCCACTGATTCCAACTTGTCTAAATCACATTATCTCTCATCTCGTCTCAGGTTTGCAACTGCTTTCACCTTTGTCCCTGTATCCTCTCTTCTCAGCACTGCAGAATAATCAGTTAGAAAGGGAAGTCAGATCCTGTCACTGCTCTGTTCAAAACTCTCCAAGGGCTCCACAACCAGAGTCCTCACTCTCGTCTCCTTTCCTAACCACGTCTCCAGCTGTGCTTCCCTTTGGTCACTTTGTCTCACCACGTAGACCTGTTTTGATATTCTTTGAACATTCTAGAAATGCTCTCCCCTCAGAGCCTTCGTATGTTTTCTTTATCTGGAAAACTCTTCATTTATTTCAAGTCTCTGCTCATTTATCACTGTAGCAGTGACAACCATATAGAAAATAACAATTTCCCATCTCCAACCTAGTATTCTCCACGTTCACTCTGATTACTCTGCTTTAATTTTCTCTGGAGAACTTAAAATAAACATATGTTTGACTCATTTATTTTTCACTCCCCTTTCCCTACTGGAACATAAGCTTCCTAGAGGAAGAACTTTGTATCATTTGCTATGACATCCCTAGAGGTTGGTATAGTGCTTGGTGTTTTAGGAAGTATTCAAGGCATATTTGCTAAATGAATAAAAAGAGAAATTCACTGAGCATTTTTTGCTATGAAACATAGCTTCAAAAAAATTAAGTCTAATAATAACCCTATGCACTAGATGCTGTTATTGACATTTACAGAAGTAAAAATTCAAGGGAGGAAATGAACAGTGGAAAAAGGAATAGAGTGTAAAGTGCCTGGAGAAAGCATCCAGCTGACATGAGTGCTAGTCTCAGCTCCATCAATCACCATCTATGTGATGCTTGCCATGTGAAGTTAACCTTTTAGAATTTGTAACACCACTGGTCTGACCATAAAACCTTGCGCGTCTATGTAGTGTTTTGTGAGGAGCAAATGAAATAATAGATGCTATAATATTTTGCCAATTTGAAGAGCAGTGTGTAAATGCGTGTGCCCAGTATTATTTTCAAAATATATCTTTACATGAGTGAACCTGCTCTGTACCATTTCTACACCTCTTCCCTCTTCCTTTCCTTGCTCTCTTCCAAGTCGCTTCTCTACATGGTGTTCACTCTCTGTCACTGTCTCCTTGTTTTATTATAACCAAAGTGCAAATCCCTCCTTCAAGTACAATTTTTAATGGAGTCCTCCCTGTTCATCAATTTCCCTGCCCTCTGAATGAAAAGTCTGTGCTCTGCAGGACCTGGGTAATTAAAATAACACCAGTTGCCAAATATATCTCCCCAGTGGCAGTCGCCTATCCTCACCTGATGATTTATAATTTAATTACCTTATCCTAAATTGTCAGCCCAATGGGGAGATATTTTTTTCAACTCCTTGGTTTAGAAAAAGTCTTAGCACTTTTTTTGCAATTTGGTAAAAAATTAAATCATAATAAGACTCTTCATGATGTAAACAGCATTAGATGACGAAACTCCATATACTTACTGGAAAAACACACAAAAAACATATAATGTCTGCCTTGAAAAGCTAGTAAGGTTTTTATGAGTTTCAAGGAGCTAATGCAGATGAAATTACTTGGAAAACTTCATAAGCCACATAAATGTAAATGAAGGTAGTTAATACCAACAATAATAATAGTGAAATATGTACATAATCATTATATATTCATGTCTAACCAGGCAAGTACGAGTGACTGTCAGAAAATTAAAGGAATTTTGTTTCCCTTTTAGGGAAATTTTTCTTTCGATGTGTCGGGAGACACATCTGTTTCAGCTGCTAAACCGAAACTGATGAGGACTTTGCTAGAAGCTACGGTTTATTTCATGATTTTTTAAAACTGAGATAGCCTGAGGGATATTACAGGGTGTTAATAGATACACTTCTCATTTTTGATGGAATAGAGAATCTGCTTGATATAAAACTTCAATCACAAAACCTTCAGGCTGGAATAGCCCTCTAGAGACAATTCAGCCCCTTGTCCCACTTGGCAGGAGGATTTCAGTTCAGGTGGCGCCCAAACAAAGAACAATTGGATGGTGTGGGCAATTTAACAAGCATGTCTCATCTAATTGTGTAATGAGTCAGACTGTGTCTATGAAAGGGTAGAGAAATGTACTAGAAGTGGTACATTCAGTGCTCAAACGTCATTAGCGTTAAGGCCATCTTGACTATCTTTGGAATTCTCTCACAAACTATTTTGTGAATTGTCACTCTCAGGAATTTACCTTCTAGAACTTGGACTCTAGAGCTAGATTTCCTGGATTGGAATCATGACTATTTTACTTAAACTTCTCTGTACCTCATTTTCCCCACCTTTAAAATGAGGATATTAATTGTAACTATCTCAGAGCACTGTTGTGGGGATATAATGAGTTAATACATTTGAGGTGCTTAGCAGGTATGTAGTAAGTAATCAATAAATATTTGTTGAACAAATAAATGAATACAATCTGTGTTATTTCTACTGTGTTTTTTGTTTGTTTTCTATTAAAAACTATCTGATATGAGCTTTCTAATACTTGTTACCTGGTACTCATGTTTAACTAGGGCATATACCTAAAAGTAGAATATGTTATGTGTATTTCCTCTTCTACCAAATAATGCCAAAATGTTTTCTGAAGTTGTTGTACCAGTCTAAACCTCCATTAATAGTGTGATGGTTGGCTTTGCATCCCATCTTGGTGAATTGTTTTTGTTGCCATTAATTTTTTTGGGGGGTGGGGTGGGGTTTGTCTTGTCATTTTTTTTTTTTAAAGATTTTATTGGGGAAGGGGAACAGGACTTTATTGGGGGAACAGTGTGTACTTCCAGCACTTTTTTTTCCCAAGTCAAGTTGTTGTCCTTTCAATCTTAGTTGTGGAGGGTGCCGTTCAGCTTCAAGTTGTTGTCCTTTCAGTCTTAGTTGTGGAGGGCGCAGCTCAGCTCCAGGTCCAGTTGCCATTGCTAGTTGCAGGGGGCGCAGCCCACCATCCCTTGCGGGACTTGAGGAATTGAACTGGCAACCTTGTGGTTGAGAGCCCACTGGCCCATGTGGGAATCGAATCGGCAGCCTTCGGAGTTAAGAGCATGGAGCTCTAACTGCCTGAGCCACTGGGCCGGCCCCGTCTTGTCATTTTTAATTTTTTTTTTTAAATTTGGTCAGGGATATATTAATTTACACAAAAACATAAAGCATTTGTTTTACAATGAATTCATTGTCTAGTTCCTTTAAATTGCCTGCTTTCCTTCTCTTGTGCTTTTGTTCTGCCTGTGATGGTTTTTTTAAAAAAAAGTGAAACCTTTATTGGGAGATAATTCATACACCCTAAAATTTACCTTCATAACGTGTACAACTCAGTGGTTTTTAGTATATTCACAGAGTTGTGCAATCATCACTACTATCTAATTCCAGAATATTTCATCAGCTCAAAAAGAAGCCCTTTACCCATTAGCAGTCACCTTTCTTTCCCCCCATTCCATCCATCACTAGGCAACCACTAATCTACTTTCTGTCTCTATGGATTTATTTATTCTGGACATTTTGTATAAATGGAATCATACGAGGTATGGTCTTTGGTGACAGACTTCCTTCACTTAGATTAATGTTTTTAAGATTCACCTATGCTGAAGCATGTGTTAGTACTTTATTTCTTTTTTTTTTTACTAAATACTCCATTATATGGACATATTACATTTTATTTGTCCATTCATCAATTGATAGATTTTTGAGTTGTTTCTACTTTTTGGCTACAGTGAATGCCAAATAACATCACCATCTTATGATACTTTCAGTAATGTGGGAGGGTCCTAATTTCTCCACATCATTACCAAAACTACCTTTTTGTTATATTCATCCTAATGGGTGTAAAGTTATGGTATCTCTTTGTGATGTTTTTATCTATATCTCCCTACTGGCTAATGACGTTGAACATCTTTTCATGTTCCCTTGGCCATTTGTGTATCTTCTTTGGTGAGATGTCTAGTGAAATTTTTTGCTTATTTTTAACTTGGCTATTTGTCTTTTTATTCCTTCCTGTGAGTTTGAAATCAAATCAGGTGACATAACCCTTTATAGGAGTGGGTCCCCTGTGACAACACCAGCCTCAGATCCAAACTTGTCTAGATCATGGAGATTACTGTTTAAAAAATAAAAATAAAAAAGATTACTTCGGGTATACTGTGGCCTTGCCTAGAGATGGGGAAATAGACTGTCAGTGACTTCTTAATTGCCTTTTCATCTCAAGGAGATCACGAGATAAGATTTATTTTCCTTAACAGACAAATCAGTGTTTATGGGGAGGGGGAAGAGTAAGCCCAAGATGAAAGGAGGACCAAGGAGACTAGCGAGTCCTTGAGTGACGTAGTTCAGGACCCCCAATGGGGCCTCTGACAAGCACCCAGTGTTTTGGACTAGCGCCTTATGTTCCAAAGTCCTGCCTGCAGGATGGAGACTTGAAAAGGAACTCGTTCCCCGTTCTAGGGGCATCTTTGCAATTCCTTGTGGAATGAGACACATTACTTACTCTTCATGTCCCTCAGCTTTTTGATCAATGAGATCACCTCCAGTGCCAAGGTTCTATAATCAGGGGCAAGAATATTTTATGTCTCCTCGCTCCTAAAACAGGACACTGGAACAGCCTGAAAACTCCTTCACTAGAACTCCTAAAGAAAGTCAGGGAATTTATCTTCCCGACACAGCTAATCCTCAGCCATCCCTGAAGATAACCTCTGTGGGTTAAGTGCCAGACTCAGGATGCTTCGAATGTGCATGTTCCACACCCGATCACCAGGAAAGCCTGGTCTCTCCCCCAGGCAAGTTTCCATACTAAATGAATCACCTATTTTAAAGTTTCCAGTGTGTAAGTATATTCTGCTTCCTATTATACACTGATCAACATAGAGCAACGGATGCCAAAATGGGGAAAGGGGAAAATTTGGGTGACCCAGGAAAATAACTTGGCAGCTGTAAAACTGCCCCGAGATAAAGATAGTCATCTCCCTAGCCAGTGTCCTAGGGACAGATGGGGAAAGAAAACCAGGACATATAAATGAGTTCTGATCAGGTCTGCACATTCCTCCTTAAACCCTATCTTAGTGGGCATTTGCTGGGTATGGGTGTTTGAAGTAGGCTTACTGTGGGAAATC
Organism: Rhinolophus sinicus; assembly: GCF_036562045.2. Classification (NCBI taxonomy): domain Eukaryota; kingdom Metazoa; phylum Chordata; class Mammalia; order Chiroptera; family Rhinolophidae; genus Rhinolophus; species Rhinolophus sinicus. The sequence continues at coordinate 103,744,861 of NC_133768.1, read as the reverse complement.
TTTCCTTGCGGTTTTGCCTACAATTAAACCATTAGAGAAGGGGGTAGAATCCAAGGCTCAGGCATGTGTACCCCAGGCAGCCAGGCTGAAGGACAGCTTTGGAGTTGAAGAAGAGGAAGAAAGAGGGCCTGGGGCCACATTAATTTGTATTTTTTGATGGCTAACGATGTTGAACACTTTGTTTACTGACACCTGTGAAATACCTACTTGTGTCTTATGCACTTAAAAAAATTGTATGAGAAAATTTCATTTGTATTTGATATTTAATATTCATTGAATTTCAACAGTGGGCTCTTTTATTACTCTTTTTCTCTTGTTGATACAGTAGTGAAAGAAACAGACCAAATACCTTCCTTATGGAGCTTATATTCAAGTGTGGGGGAAAGACAATAATATTAATAAGTAAATCATAGTTACCCCCAAATAGATAAATACATAGCGCATTTATTCAGTAGAATGCGTATTAATACAGAAGTGAAAAGCAGCTATATATGCCAATAAGGATCTTTAAAATAATATTTAGTGGAAAAATAAGGTCTAGTGGAGTGTATACAAACCTACTTATTTAAATAACTAAAAAAAAAAAAAAAACAGGTGAAACCAATCAGCATATACCTTTTTTGGACTAGGTAAGACATATGTGCTCAGACTATAAAGTTAGCAAGGGGATGGTTAACACAAACTCAGGACAGTGGTGAATTCTGGATTGGAAGAAGAAGATGGAACTGAGAAGAGACACACAACGTTTTCAAATGTGCTGCTAATGTTCTATTTCTTAAGCTGAATAGTGGGTATGTAAATGTCCATTTATTTGAGTTATTTTTAAACTGTACATATGCGATACATACCTGTTATATGTCTTGGATATAATTCATGCATAAAAAATAATTAAAAATTTCAACTTAAGAATAGGTCACCACACCTCAGGAATGATGTAGATGCCTGATCACTGCACTGTACCCCTGAAGCTGAACAATAATGAATGCCAACTATAATTTTATATATATATATATATATATATATATATATATATATATATATACTTACAAGAAGCGGAATACAGCATTAGGAATAGAGACAGTGGAAATGTAATGGCTCGGTGCGATGTAAGAGGGATAGTGGATGGGGGGAGGGGGGTTCACACAGTGTGAGGGATATAAATGATAAACGTCTAAGTATTACTCTGTCTTGTGTACCTGAAACTAATTTTTTTATAAAAAAAGAGGGAAATTCTGCCATACGCAACAACATGGATTAACCTTGAGGACATTATGCTAAGTTAAATGAGTCAGTCCCAGGACAAATATTGTGTGATCCACTTATATGAGGTATCTAAAATAGTCAAGGACATTGAAGCAGAGAGTACACTAGACTGGTGGTTGCCAGAGGCCAGGGGTGGGGAAATAGAGAGTCGCTATTCAAGGGGTACAAAGGTTCAATAATGCAAGATGAGTAAATTTTCTGATAAAACTGCTGAGCCCAGCCTAAATTTGCAATCTCAGAACCATGAACAAATAAATAGTTGTAGTTTTAAGTCAAAAAAAAAAAAAAAAAGAAAAAGTCACCAAAAAGTGGCAAATACGTGACTTGTTTTAAACAGCGGTGTTGAGATACTGACTGGATATTAAAACAAAATCAGTATATGTTTTCACCTCATACAAAACACAAAAATAAATTTCAGATGTCAGATGGGTTAAATATCAAATCTTAAGAAGATTATAACTTCCAAGTTATTAGATTTAGACTTTTTTGCTCTCAAGATCCAAATGGTACAAGAGCAAATCAATAGCTATTGATGCACTTAAGGTTCAGACAGACAAGCTTGCTCTTCTAAAAGGTAACGTGGTGGATGTGCCAAAGAGCAGCCTGCTCTTGTGTTTTGTAGAAACAGGAAGTCGTGCTTCATGGAGAGGAAATGTGTTAGTACCTAAAGCAGTTCAACTGTATATGCTCACATCAAGCACGCCACGTATTTGAAATTTAGAAACATTCTGCAATACTTGATCCTTACCACCGAAATCAAAGTAATAAATGAAAGATAGCCATACAGAGTAACTAAATAACAACCAGAAACAGACAAAAAAGAATAAACAAAACCTCTATCTGGTTGTTATTTAGAACGTTTCTCCTTAAGGAATTGTGAGTTTTCTTGTAGCTAGCGATTTAAGGCAGCAGAAGGAATTTTAGGTAAGTATGGGTGTAATTATTCCAGTTAGAATATGCAACTTTAAAGTGTATTATCCTTTATATGTAATATTACCATGAATTATACACCTGCACTGAGAGCAAGATATAACACTTATCCATGACTGTTGAATGGGAATGTATTACAGACGTATAGTGTTGTATTGCTTAGCATAAAGAATATGTTTTCCTAGACTTGAAGCAAGAGGCATGGCCTGTGGTAGTAGGAACTGTAAACTTAAGAAAATACAGATATGACATGCTGAATGCTCATAACTGTTAACTTCTATGAAAACAACTATTCTCTAGTCATTCTTTACATTTTCTAAAAGTCTCCTGATTAATCTAGAAGTTTTAAATTTATTTTCCAAGTCAGTATTGGACTGTATTTATCAAATGCAACCCAAGTCTGAAATGTTCCCTCATGGGTTCATTAAATCCATCTGCAACTACTTTCTGAATCTTTTTGTTGAAATATGTACAACATTTCAAAGTAAAGTAAAACTAGCAGAAATAGCAAAGTATACAGTAGCAGGTAAGTCCACTTTTCTATAATTCAATAAAGGTCAAGAAACCTTGGTGTGTGTTTTTTTCAAGAAAAGTTTGTGACTTTATAAATGTGGTGATGTAACACAAGACAATCAATCATTGCAAAAATGTCCAGCAGCAGGATTTACCAGGTGAACACTGGGCAGTTTCCTCAGTCAAATTTCTGGGAAGTAGAGTTTCAGTAGAATGCCAATATGGAATGTTGTGTTATTTTGGGCAGTGATTACTTGAAGCGGTAAACATAGTGCTCAGTTGTAAGGATGGAAAATGTTTCAATTCTCTAATTTCACACAATATTATATTCTATGGAATGATATGAAAACTAATATGGAATAAATCAAAGGTCGACAAACGTTTTCTGGAAAGATCTAGATAATAAATATGTTTAGCTTTGTGAGCCATAAGGTCTCTGTCACAACTACTCTGTCATTGTAGGATGAAAACAGCCATAGAAAATATGTAAGTGATGGGTGTGGCTGTGGTCAATAAAACTGTATTTAATAAAACAGGTGGCGAACTGGATTTGACCTATGTTCCACAATGTGCCAACCCCTGGACTAAGCCATAAGTGTAGAAAAAAATTCAGACTCTGAATGTCCAGACTCAGAAGAAGGTAGAATGCAATTAAAATGACAGCAGCAAAAACCATTAATGATTGTGGTCAAGTATCATGGGAAACAAGCATATTTACAGATATGCATAATTCCCGCTCTTTATGTATGGAATTCAAGCACCCAACTAAGTACAGTATTTAAAAATTTAAAATATATTATTTACAATGCACATGAAAAGGAAAATACTCCCTAATATCCTGGGTCCAAGCTTGGCAGCCATATGAATATGTATTGTCTATTTCCAAGTGTTCATAATAAAAGGCTGCAGAGATTGAGAGGGCACCAGTCAAAACAATGAACAGAAAAGAAAAGACAGGCTAATTAAATCATAAAGAAAAGTAAAAATTATGCAGAGACTCATTATGTTTGGGTAAATATATTCTACGAAAATTTATAAAAAGAGTTCCCACACATCAATGGGTCATACTTTATAATAGACTCTACTTTATGGTCCTTTGTTATTTCTGAAAAGACCACATTTCAAGCACAGAAGGGGACCTCAAAAAAGGGTTGTCTTGTGCAGGATTTTATCTCCAGGCGGGATTCATTAGGGTAATAGCGAGCATGTATCTAGTGCCTACTACGTGCCAGGCATTTTCCATATGATATCTCTAATCCTCAAATCCTTTCAATGATAACTCTGGTACTCATGACCTTTGTAACCCTAGGCAATGAACTTGGTCTGTCTGGACAGTAGTTTCTGAAGGGGGGTGTCTGGAGTCATTTCCAGCTGAAAGGTTTCTTTCAGGGACTTAGAAACCATATTAACTATCTAAGCATAAAATATACAGGGAAATAAGCTGCAGCTAGAAATCCTGTTGAAATGCTGTACAAATGTAGACACTAAATATATGGCTCTCTTGGAATGTGTTCTATGGCCAGTCTTGGAGACATGACTCCTTTTGCCTACAACGGAAATCAGTGTTATCTCACTTAACCTTTAAAATCTTTCACTATCTTTTGAGCTAAATGCTCAGGATGTGCTAATGAGTGCCATTCAAGGACTTAGCTCCTTCTAACTTCACACAAGTATCACCTTTACTTTGTATTCACCTGTCCTCTCACCTAGAATGAGGAGTATGTAAGCTGTACCACAGGAGTAGGCATGTGCTAACTTACTACGTAGACATTTGATCTAGTTTCATATACTACTAGTTTCATGTCCCTGACATTAAGTTTCCACAAGGAAGGGACCATGCCCACTGCCTCTTCTGGGGTTCCTAGTATTTAACTCTCTGCTTGGCAAAAAGTTGTCATTCAAGTGAAGCTTTCGTTATGTCTATCCATTCTGTGCAGACGTTGCATTAGGTACTAGGAACACAGTGTGGTACAAAAATAGACACAATTCTTGCCATCATGGATAACGCTTAATTCTAGTAGGGGAATGGACATCAATTAAATGATTGATGATTGATGCAGAGATGAATTTAAAATTGTTGTGTGAAAAGTATTACGAGGTAGGGATGTTAAGGATAGAAAAGAATATGTCTCTGACCTTCAGGAGCTTCTAAGGCAAGGCTATAGACAATCATGAGACACAATGATAAGTTGAGGGCTGACGGAAGCATGGGTGCTGTGCAATCCAAGAGGGAAGGCTGTCAGAGACATACGAGGTCAGACAATTAAGTTCACGAACTTGTTGCAATGATGTTGCTAACCTTTTTTGATATCAGAGGGATTATTCATTACAAATTTGTATCAACCGGACAAACAGTTGACCAAGTTTACTATTTGGAAGTGCTGAAGAGGCTGCTTGAAAAAATTAGACGACCGGAACTTTTTGCCAACAATTCATGGCTCTTGCATCACGACAATGCACCAGCTCACACGGCACTGTGTCTGAGGGAGTTTTTAGCCAGTCAACAAATAACGGTATTGGAACACCCTCCCTACTCACCTGATCTGGCCCCCAATGACTTCTTTCTTTACCCAAAGGTAAAGGAAATAGTGAAAGGAAGACATTTTGATGACATTCAGGACATCAAGGCTAATAAGACAACAGCTCTGATGGCCATTCCAGAAAAAGAGTTCCAAAATTGCTTTGAAGGGTGGACTAGGCCCTGGCATCAGTGCATAGCTTCCCAAGGGGAGTACTTCGAAGGTGACCGTAGTGATATTCAGCAATGAGGTATGTAGCACTTTTTCTAGGATGAGTTCGCGAACTTAATTGTCTGAACTCATGTGTTTCAACTGACTTTTGAAAACATAAGCAGAAATGAACCAGGTGGAGTTGGAGAAAGGATTTCAGGCAGAGGAGTGAAAGCATGGGCAAAGGGTGTTGATCAGAAACCACAGGACTCACGTGGGAGATGATAATCATTTCGAAGCTGACAGTGAATGAGGAAGATGGAGCTGAGAGAAGATGATACTGGAGAGAAAGTAAGAGACCAGATCATGAAGGCCTCCATCGGTATCCTGAAGTTCTTTGAGAAAGGAGAAATATAGGCTTTTAAGCAAAGACTTTGCTTTGTAGCTTTGACTTTTTAGATAAATTATGATGGTAGTTTTTTGAAATTTGAATTGAAAGTGAGAAGTGCTTAAAGTTGAAATCTCTGTGAAGAAGCATTTGTAGTGTCCCAGAGAAAAGATGAAAGCCGCTTCAGTGGGAGATGTAGTAGAAATATAGAGTCTGGGTAGTATGACAATATAAACTACTGAGAGAGGTCAAATTTACAGGATTTTGTGATTGATTGCTTGGGTAACAGAGGACGGGGAGGGAGAGAGTGAAAGAGAGAGTAGGGGAGGGGAGAGAAGGAGAAGGAAAGAGAGAGGGTAGAGGTAAGTAAGAGAGAGAGTTTGAGAACAAGAGGTGTCCCTGAGAAAGAGAATACTGGATGAGGTTCCAGAAGAGGTATAATGTAGCAGATATAAATTCAAAGTTTGGAAAGAGACTACCTAGATTTACTGCCCAGCTGCACCAATTATTTTTTGTGTGAACCTGGGTAAGAAATTTAGTGCTTCTTTGCATCAGTTTCCTTATCTGCAAAAGAGAGATAACGTACTATCTCATACTATTGAGATTGAATAGATTCACAAAGGTAAAATTATCAGAACCATGGCTTTCAGTGACTACTGTATAAATGTTAACTGTTATTCCTTTGGGAGAAAAAAATGTGCTCATTCAGATTTGAGTATGCTGATGTTTAGATGCCTGTGGGATATCCATGTGACAATGACCATGCCTGTTTGTGCTTACCACTATATCCCCTCATACCTATCAAGGTGGCCTGATTTATATTAGGCACTTAAGATATATAATTTCAGACAAATAGATAAATGAGTGAATGCATAAGATATATGACAGTTAGATATACATATGAAACCCATGGAGAAGCTAAAGATGGAATTAATAAATGTGGTAATTTGGGCAATGGGAGTTGCTGAGACTTCCAAGGAAATTCCCGTAGAATCAGGGGAGTTAGTCAAAGGATGGAATTCTATGTGTCTTAGTTTGGGTTACTATAACAAAGTACCATAGACTAGATAACTTATAAACAACAGAAATTTATTTCTCATCGTTCTGGAGGCTGGAAATTTGAGATTAGGGTGCCAGCATGGTCAGGGTCTGGTGAGGGCCTTCTTCCGGGTTGCAGACTGCTGACATCACATTTTCTTCACATGGCAGAAAGAGAGCGAGAGCTCTCTGGGGTCTCTTTTCTAAGGGCACTGATCTCGTTCATTAGGGCTCCATCCTCGTGACCTAATCACCTCCCTAATTTCACACCTCCTAATACCATCACATTGGGGGTGTAGGATTTCAGTATATGAATTTGGGGGGGAACACAAACTTGCAGTCCATAACACTAGGAGACAGTAACATTTTTAAAAAAATGTTTTTTAATTAAATTTATTGGGGTGACAATTGTTAGTAAAATTACATAGATTTCAGGTGTACAATTCTGTATTACATCATAAGACAGTAACATTTGAGGGTCAGAGACAGCAGGAGTAAAAGAGAATAGAGAGAAGACCAATAAAGATCAGATAAGAACCAGGTGAATGTGGTATCCAGAAGCTAAAAGAAAGTTTTTGTGCTAGAGAGATCCACAATGTCTAGTGCTGTGATATTTCTTTTTTTTTTTTGCAATATCTTTCAATATCTTAGACTATAAATTTTCCAGTCATGCTTTGCACCCCCACCCAGAAGATTTGTTCCCCACTCCCCTGTGCTCCCTCTACATATCATACACATGCTTATTCCTTCCCTGTAAATGTGTCTAACTTCCTTCACTAGATTTTGAGCCACTTGAAGGATAATCCATCTTATTCATCTGTATGTCCCTGGTATCAAGCGCAGTGCTTGGGATATAATAGAGGGCTGGTTGAATGCATCTGAAATGAACTATGTTTATTTTATATCAGTAGACTAAATGATCTCAGGGACATGATTTTCTAAAGGAAAAACTAAATGGCACTGTTATTCATGCGTATCCTAATTCCTACAAAACTAAATGGGTGAAAGGAGGAGTCAAAAAGTAAAGAGACATATGTCAAGCATTATATTGACATCTTGTTCTCATCTGCCCATCCTACTAGGCTTTGGGGAAAGCACTGTCCTGTTGTAAATAAGCTACAGAAGGGTTCAGTTTAAAAATCACGAGCCTGGTGAAAACTAGCATGAGCTCTGCTAAAGCAAATGCTGCTCTGTAGGGTCAGCGCCTGCACAGCAGCTCCTCCTCTGTAGTCATGGCCAGTCCTTACAACCAATCAGCCTGAGGGTCAATCCCTCCGATTGATGTGCAAACAGCCACCGAGACTCAGCTAAACAGGAGAGCACAGAGACCCCACACAAGGGACACACATGGAACACCTGGCTCACGTGACCCAGGAGACTGTGTCACAGGGCCCCACAGTACATATACTATATATGGCCACTCTACTAAGACCAGGAGACATAGCAGCTCTACCTAATATGTAGAAACAGGTACAAGGAGTTTCCATATAAATTTTAAGATTATTTGTTCTAGTTCTGTGAAAAATACCATTGGTATTTTGATAGGGATTTCATTGAATCTATAGATTGCTTTGGGTTGTATGGACACTTTAATGATGTTAATTCTTCCTGTCCATGAGCATGGAATGTGATTCTATTTATTTGTTTCTTCAATTCTTTCGTCAATGTCTTATAATTTTCTGAGTACAGGTTTTTACCTCCTTGGTGAAATTTATGACTAAGTATTTTTTTGTTTGATGCAATTGTTAATGTGACTGTTTTCTTAAATTTCTCATACTGATAATTTGTTATTGATGTATAAAAATGCAATTGATTTCTGAATATTAATTTTGTATTCTGCTACTTTACTGAATTCATTTGTCAGTTCTAACGTTTTTTTGTTTTGTGTTTTTTTTTGGTGGAATCTTTAGGGCTCTCTATATAGTGTCATGTCATCTACAAATAATGACAGTTTTACTTCTTTCTTTCCTATTTAGATGTTTTTATTTGTTTTTCTTGTCTGATTGCTGTGGCTAGGACTTCCAATACGATGTTGAATAAAACTTGTAAAAGTGAACATCCTTGTCTTTTACCTGATTTTAAGGAAAACATTTTGCTTTTCACCTTTGAGTATGATGTTAAATGTGGGTTTGTCATCTATGTCCTTTATGTTACCTGTGGATTTGTCATATATGGCCTTTATTATGTTACGGTATCTTCCTTCTATTCCCACTTTACTGAGACTTTTTGTTATAAAGCGATGCTAGATTTTGTCAAGTGCATTTTCTGCATCTAGTGATACGATCATATGCTTTTTATACTTCATTTTGTTTACGTGATGTCCCTTACTTTGATTGTATTTTGTCACATTAATTATTTTGTGGATATTGAACCAACCTTGCATCCCAGGAATAAATCCCACTGGATCATGGTGTATCATGGTACTGATATATTGCTGAATTTGGTTTGCTAACATTTTGTTGAAGATTTTTGCATTTGTGTTCACCAGGAATATCAGCATATACTTTTCTTTTTTTTAATGTCTTTGTCTGGTTTTGGAATCAGAATAATATTGGCCTCACAAAATTACCTTAGGAGCCTTCCCTTCTCTTGAATTATTTGGAATAGTTTGAGAAGGATAGGTGTTCATTCTTTGAAAGTTTTGTAAAATTCACCTGTGAAGACACCAAGTCCAGGAGTTTTGTTAGGAGTTATTTGATTAATCAGTCTGTTCAGATGTTCTGTTTCTTCTTGATTCAGTCTTTGCAGATTGCATGCTTCTAGCAATTTATCCATTTTTTCCAGATTGTCCATTTTGTTGGCATATACCTGTTTGTCATATTTTATTATAATCATATGTATTGCTGAGGTGTCTGTTGTCATTTCTCCTCTTTCATTTCTGATTTTATTTATTTGGATCCTCTATCTTTTTTCTTCATGAGTCTGGTTAAAGGTTTATCAATTTTGTTTATCTCTTCAGTGAACCAGGTTATGGTTTCATTGCACTTTTGTATTTATTTATTTTTTTTTTAGACTCTATTTTGTTTATTTCTGCTCTGGTCTTTATTGTTTTTTTGTTTGTTTTTCTTTCCCTTTTGTTCACTTTTGGTTTTGTTTGCTGTTCTTTTTCCAGTGTCTGTAAGTGTAAGGTTATTTTATTTATTTGAGATTTTTCTTTTTTCTTGATGTAGGCCTGTATTACTATGAGTTTCCCTCTTAGAGCTGTTTCACTGTGTCCCATAGAATTCAGGTAATTATGTTTTCATTTTCATTTGTCTCAAGTAATCTTTATATTTCTTCCCTGATCTCATTGTTGACCCATTCATTATTTAGCAGCATGTTATTAAGCTTCCATGTGTTTGTGTGGTTTTTTTACTTTTGTTGTAATTGATTTCTAGTTTCATATCATTATGGTCAGAGAAGATGCTTGGTATGATTTCAATATTTTTAAATTTATTGATACTTGTTTTGTGGCCTAACATGTGTTATATCTTTGAAAATGTTCCACGTGTACTTGAAAAGAATGTACGTATATTCTGCTTTCAGGTGAAATGCTCTAAAAATGTCAATTTAATCCATCTGGTGTAGTGTGTCATTTAAGGCTGCCATTTTCTTGTTGATTTTCTGTCTGGAAGATCTGTCCCTTGGTGTCAGTGGGGTGTTAAAGTCCCCTACTGTGATTGTATTACTGTTGATTTCTCCCTTTATATTGGTCAATATTTGCTTTACATATTTAGGTGCTTCTATGTTGGGTGCATAAATGTTTACAAGGGTTATATCCTCTTTTTGGATTGATCCCTTTATCATTTTGTAATGTCCCTCTTTGTCTGTTATTATAGCATTTGTTTTAAGTCTATTTTTTTCTGATATAAGTATTGCTACCCCAGATTTTTTGTTTGTTTGTTTCCATTTGCATGAAATATCTTTTTCTATCCCTTTATATTCAATCTTTTTGTGACTTGTTCTGAAGTGAGTCTCTTGTGTACAGCAGATGTATGGGTCTTGTTTTCTTATCCCTTTAAACGTTTTTTGTAATACTGGTTTGGTGGTGATTAACTCCTTTAACATTTTTTTTGCCTGGGAAACTCTTTATCTGTCCTTCAATTTTTAAATGATAACCTTGCTGTGTAGAGTATTCTTAATTGTAGGTCCTTGCTTTTTATCACTTTGAATATTTCATACTAATCCCTTCTTGCCTTCATAGTTTCTGTTGAGAAATCAGCTGGCAGTCTTATGGACGCTCCTTTGTAAGTGATTAGTTGCCTTTCTCTTGCTGCTTTTAGGGTTCTCTCTTTGTCTTTATACTTTGCCAGTTTAATTAGAATGTGTCTTGGTATGATTTTATTTGGGACTCTCTGCCCTTCCTGGACTTGTATGTCTATTTCCTTCACCAGGTTGGGAAAATTTTTAGTCATTATTTCCTCAAATAAGTTCTCAATCCTTTGTTTTATCTCTTCTTTTTCTGTTACCCCTATGATCTGAATGTTGTTTTGCTTCATGTTTTCTCAAGACCTCTTAGCCTATCCTCATTTCTTTTTTATTCTTTATTCTTTTTGCTGGTATGAATGGATGTTTTCTGCTACCTTATCATCTAAGTTGATGATTCAGTCATCTGCTTCATCTTGTGTGATGGTGGTTTCTTTATTTTGGTTATTGTATTGTTTATTTCTGATTCATTTGTTTTTATGGTTTCTATGACCTTTTTATGCTTGCTATCTCTTTGTTGAAGTTCTCACTCTGTTCCTTGAGCATCCTTAGAACTACTGTTGTGAACTATGTTTCTGGTTACTTGCCTCCATTTTCTTTTAGTTCTTTTTTTTTTTTTTTAGAGTTTTCTCTTGTTTTATTTGGCACATATTTCTTTGTTTCCTCATTTTGGCTGCCTCTCTGTGTTTGTTTCTATGTATTAGGTAGAGCTGCTATGTCTCCCAGTCTTGCCAGGTATCCTTATGTAGTATGTGTCCTTTGGGGCCCAGTGGCACAGTTTCCCTGGTCACCTGTGCAGGGTGTTTCAGGAGTGTGTCTTGTATGCGTTGTGTGTGCCCTCCTATAGTTGAGCCTTGATTGCTATTGGCAGGTCAGTGGGTAAAACTGACCCTCATGTTGACTCGCTTTGGTGTTTGGCCACTTCCATAGCTTATGGGCTATTGTGTGTGGGGCTTACCCCATGGAGCAGGATTCACTCCAGCAGGCTCTAATGCCTGCTGAGACCACCCTTTGGGTGTGCCACTTGTGGGGCTCATTGGGTGGTGTTCCAATGTGGTCTGAAGACAACCTCCAGGTATATTGGTATTGGGGCCTCTTGGGAGGGGCTCTGGCACAGACCCAGATCAGTCACTGCCTGTGACCTGCCAGGAACTATCTGGTAAGACTACAAAGCAATCCATGGTTGGTCGCTACCTGTGTTGAACCTGGAGGCATATGTAAGATACCACACTATGAACTGAGGATGGCTGCCACATTAGCAGGCCCTGCGGAAGCTCCAGAAAAAGCCCAGTGCACCCTAAGGCCTGCTGCCACCTGCTCGCTCCTGTAAGGCTCAGCTACTTATAAGCCTTGTGCGGTACGTGAGTTGGGTGAGGCATGGTCTCAGGTAGTCAGTCACCAGGGTGGGATGAGTGGTGTTTACCAGCTTAATGTATATTCTTATTTGGTGCAGTGCTGAGCCTGAAACTAGTCTGGAAAATACTCAGAGCACACAGAGGCCATGCTGGCCAAGAAAGTTATTCTGGTGTTGCACTAGTTGAGTGGGGTGGGGTCCCAGGAAGTCACCAGCGTGGAACCAGCTGAGTTCACCTGGTTAATGCAGATTCAGAATTGGCCATGTTGCTGGGGAGGGCTGAAAACAGGAGTGATGGAACTTGCCTGCCAGCTGCTCGGAAGGAGGGTTCTACACAGAGAAAATGGCGACTGTCCCTCCAGTCTTCTCTCTGAAGTTACAACTCAGTCTCTCCCTGTATGTCTCTGACACCTGCTGAGTTTGTCCCTCTGCCAGAGCCCAAGGTGAGTGCTTATGAGCGAATGAGTCTGTGCACAGGCCCTTTAAAAGGACATCTGCAATTGCTATAGCCTTCTGTCTCACCGGAGAGTTGGAATCCCCACTGTTTTTCATAGCCTGATGTTGTGTGATCTCTTCCTGGCACAGGTACTCTGGGCTGTGGAGCCTGGTGTGTGGTTGGGATCCCTCACTCCTCTGGGGGGCACTTCCATAGCCAAGATACCCTTCCCAATTCTCAACTGCCACCCAGAGGTTTTGGCTGGGCCATTCCACGTCTCCACCCCTCCTACATGTCTGGACTTGGCTTCTTCTCTGTATCCTTAGTTATAAAACTTCCGTTCAGCCAGACTTCAGATGGTTTTCCAGGCTGATTGTTCTATAATTGAGTTGCAATTTTAATGTGGTCATGGGAGGAGAAAAGCACAGAGTTTATCTACTCTGCCATCTTGGATTCCTGCCCTCAAGATAAGCTCTTAAGGAGCATTTTAATGTTTCTACATCTTCGCTAATTTAGTATTATCTAATTGTGGCCATATTTGTTTCCTACTGAATACACCCCTCATAATCTTTTTCACCTTTTTAAATGAAATACCTTTGTCATTTGGGTTTTCTTTATAATTCATGGAGATGTTCAAGGAACACTCCAGTGGTGATGGAGCAGAGATGCACTTGAGTCAAAGTTCTGAAATCTTACTGCTGTGGTTTTTTAGTATTGTCATCCCTTTTTATGTTTAAGTCTGCTGAGGAGTAACACCTGTGGTGTGAAGAAAATTCTTGCTTGCTTGCCTCCTGGTCTGCATTCCCCCCTATTTAGCTTGAGTTTTCCCTTTCCCTGGCAACACTCCCTGTTGCCCCTCACAAGGAGTATGAAAGTTCATTCCTTTTACTCAAAAGCTGTCTTTCTGCCCCTGTGTCTTTATACCTGTCTTCCTGATCTTCTCTTTTTTGTCCTTCCTATCTCTAATAAACAGCTTCCTCTGAGAGATAGGCAGAATAATAGCTCAGTATAGTTAGTAGCACTGCCCTTCTTATACCAGAAAATAAAAAAGCCAATATCTAAATATAGAAGTGAAATTAAGAAGTATGCTTTCCAATTCTTGACTCACTCCATCATTTGCTTGCTGTGGGGACCACAGGGAACTGCTTGACCTCTCAGTTTCCTTTGCTTCAATGAAGGCAATAATTCTTGCCTTGCCTTCCAGATGTAGGTGGGTAATTAATGTTTGTGGAGTCCTTTAAAACTCAAAAAGGAAGCTGCAAAGGCTAATTACTCACAGTTTTCTCCTAAGTTTTTAGTAATTTACACAGGAAAATAAATAGTGCAGATGTGGACTAGGAAGCCATGAAAGTTAATGCAAATGTATCCATCCATTCACAAGAAGATCCTGAAAGCGGCAGGAAGATATTTACTCCTGCCTTTCCCCCTTCTTCCTCTCCTGAGTTTTGGTTTGTGCACTCTTTTTTAGACTCCCTTTCCGATACCTCACCTAAGCTGTTGATTAGTGAGATGCACTTGAAGAGGAGCAGGGCTTTGGAGCCAGACAGAGTTACACACCCGATTCCACCACATTCCAGCTACGAGAAATAGAACAAATAACTTGTTGCATGTTTCACCTTTCTGTGCTTCAGTTTCCTATTTTGTATTATGACAATAATATTTATAACACAGTTGTCAGCATGCATATGTTGATGCTAGGGAATCAATGAGTTTAAGGACTTCCCTTAAACTCCTGCTTTTTGGAAAAGGAATGGAAGGAGAGGTCATGTGGCAAAGCTGCACTGTCAGCTGTTCTGGTGACAATTAGCCCCAAGACACTTCAGAGTCAGGTAGAACAGACGGGTTGGGTCAGGCTTAGTGCAGGCCTTGGGTGAGTGTTTCACTATGACTTTGAACCACACAAAAAGAAGTGTGTCACATGAGACCAAATTCCCGTATTCTATGATAAGAAATAATATCCATTATGCCCTAAAAGGAAGGGGAGCATTATGTATCCTCTAACATTTAGATATTCCATGTGGAGCTCTAGAAACTAAGACAATAAACATGAGGATCCCTGGAGGACAGATCATCAGAGAAGTACGTGGTTTCTGAGACCACCTTTCTCAGGAAAGAAAGATGTAGATAAGTAGACAATAGTTTCAAGATACCAAAGCCACACAAGATCATGATGTGCATGTTTTAAGGACTTTTTAAAGGTATAGAGTCCTCAGGTTGATTAATTATTCCTCAATATGTAATATGGATCTTCTGAGAGAAGGGAGCGATTGAACCAAGCCTCTGTAATGCTGCTCTGTTCTCACATCAGGGCTGCGCTCAGGGGAGTAGTTTGGATAATGTGATGTATAGCAGAGAAACATTTCATCTTATAATCACATTGCAGAGGAGGACACATAATATCCAACTAAAAAGAAGAAAGGATACCTTCAGTCATTTGCAAGGGAACTAATAAAAATATAGCAACTTTTATGTGTGGCTCATTCATAATTCTTATAAATTACTCTAATAATATTTTATACTACAATGTCTAAAACTGTCAAATCCTGGGGTCCAATGATAAGGCTTATTTTAGTGTTATATTATAGGTGTTTGTTATGAACATTTCCCACCAGAGTGGTACATTTGTTACAATTGGTGAACCTACATTGACACATCATTATCACCCAAACTCCCTACTTTACGTTAAGTAAGGTTCACTCTTGGTGTTGTACATTCTGTGGGTTTGGATAAATGTATAATGACATGTATCCACCATTATAGTATACAGGATCCTTTCACTGCCCTAAATGTTCTCTGTGTGTCCTCACCTAGTCATCCCTTCTCACAATTGCAACCCGTCAATTACTTATTTTTTTTTTACTGTCTCCATAGTTTTGTCTTTCCCCGAATGTTATATGGTTGAAATCATACACTATGTGGCTTTTTCAGACTGGATTCTTTTGGTTAATAATATATATTTAAAGTCCTTCCATGACTTTCATGGTTAGGTGGCTCATTTTTTGTTAGTGCTGAATAATATTCTATCGTCTGGATATATCACAGCTTATTTATCCATTCACCTACTGAACGACATCTTGGTTGCTTCCAAGTTTGGACAATTATGAATAAAGCTACTATAAACATCCATTGGGAGGGTTTTGCATGTATGTAAGCTCTCAACTTCTTTGGGCTGATAACACGGATCAAGACTGCTGAATCATATGGTAAGAGCACGTTTAGTTTATAAAAAACCACTAAACTGTCTTCCCACCAGGAATGAAAGGGAGTTCCTGTTGCTCTACATCCTCATCAGCATTTGGTGTTGTCAGTGTTTTGGATTTCAGCTATTCTAGTAGGTGTGTAGTGGTACCTCATTGTTATTTTAATTTGTATCTCCCTGATGATATACGATATGGAACAATGTTTTGTATGCTTATTTCCCATCTGTATATCTTCTTTGTTGAGCTGTTTGTGAAGGTGTTTGGCCCATTTTTTTTTAATCGGGTTATTAACTTATTGTTGAGTTTTAAGTATTCTACATATATTTTGGATAATAGTCCTTTATCAGATGTGTCTTTTGCAAAGGAATATATTTTCTCCATCTGTGGTTTGTCTTCTAATTCTCTTGACATTGTTTTTTCACAGAGCAGAAGATTTTAATTTTAATGAAGTCTAGGTTATCATTTATTTATTTTATGGATCATGTCTTTGGCATTGTATTTTAAAAGCCATTGCCATACTCAAAATCATCTATGTAGTCTCCTACATTATCTTCTAGACATTTTATAGTTTTGTATTTGAAATTTAGGCCTATAAACCATGTTCAGGAAGTTTGTGTTAAGGGTGTAAAGTCTGTCTGTGTTTAATGACTGGGTTTAATGAATCATTGTTCCAACTTCAGCCTTTGATCAGCCTCTGCTGCTGTAGTTTCTGTATTGGCTTTATTACCCATCTACAATTATCATTCTAGTTGGCTTATTTCCATGATTGATTCCTACCTGGTACATATCCCTTTACACTCTCATAAGCCCTAGCTTGATGTGACATTCATTAACAGCTATAATTTTTGTTGGATCTTTTCATTGCTTTGTTAGAGGTTATCAGTGGTTCTGGAGACACTAAGAGAACTAAGACATGTTCCCTGTTACCAAAGCAATTAATATATGTATATACAATTTCAACTTGTTATAAGGGCCATTGTAGAGAAGTGTACAGAGTGTGTTAGTGCACAACAGTTCTTCGTATAATTTCCTAGGGCAATTGTGGAGAAAATAGCACAGTGGGGGTCCTTTTAAGCAAAGGGAAGAGCATATGCAAAGGCATTAGGATAACTGTGGAGAATACAGTAAATATCTGTGTGGATAGAGCTTAGAGATGTTGGCAAAGATTGAAGTTAGAAAGTAGGTTGGAAGAGGTGGGGCAAACATATACCAGTATTAATGAGTTTTGATTCTATCTTATGGGAAAGAGTTGTAGTGATAATATTGGAACTGGGGGCAGAGGTGGAGGGATTGAGGTGTTTAAATAGGTAGTGACACAATGATATATGTGTCTTAGAAAAATGGATGAATAAATAAACAAACAAACGAATGAATAAATGAGTGAATGAATGATCATTCAAAAAGAGACATTCTAAGCCCTATGAGGTCCGACAATGAAATTTGCAAACTCGTCGTAGAAAGAGTGCTACATATCTCACTGCTGAATATCACTACAATCACCTTCGAAGTACTCCCCTTGGGAAGCTATGCACTGATGCCAGCGCCTAGTCCACCCTTCAAAGCAATTTTGGAACTCTTTTTCTGGAATGGCCATCAGAGCTGGTGTCGTTTTCCCCTTGATGTCCTGAATATCATCAAAATGTCTTCTTTTCAATATTTCCTTTATCTTCAGGTGAAACAAGAAGTTATTGGGGGCCAGATCAGGTGAGTAGGGAGGGTTTTCCAATACAGTTATTTGTTACTGGCTAAAAACTCCCTCACAGACAGTGCCGTGTGAGCTGGTACATTGTCGTGATGCAAGAGCCATGACTTTCTGGTGAAAAGTTCAGGTCGTCTAGCTTTTTCACGCAGCCTTTTCAGCACTTCCAAATAGTAAACTTGGTGAACTGTTTGTCCACTTGGTACAAATTCATAATGAATAATCCCTCGGGTATCAAAAAAAGTTAGGAACAGCGGTGCAACAAGTTCGCGAACTTAATTGTCAGACTTCGTAATCCCTGCAGAAGAATTTTTTATAGATTTGGGTACTATCTTCTTTGATAACTCTCCATATTTTGCCATACAATAACCTGTATATGTGCCCCAACTCTTGGCATTATGTGGTGATTTGAGTCATTCACAGACACCACTGACATGTAGAAGATGTTCCATGCCTAAGGGTTCAGCGAAAACTGCCCAGATGTGACTGCCCAGTTTCATGTAGAGAACTGATATTTCATACTGCAACAAGTCTATTGAAAGCAAACAATGGCAATTTTGAGAAATCAAATTTCAAGAAAAAGTGTAAGCATCAGATGGCCTTCATTGTGAAGTTGTGTACAGGGCCCCAGCTGGACTCCTAACAAAAAGTTGCAACATATTATTACCAGCAGCTTCTCAGGCATTGGCTTGGATGATGGCTGACTACTGACACTTTTATTTTTTAAAAAAGAAAATGGACTGAATCTGGGAACTGTACGTTAGGCATCTGACTGTGATAGCAGTAAGAGTAGGTAGGGAAAATCTCTAAAGAGTACCTTGCTTAGTATAAATTTCAGGACCTGCCACTATCTTTTCCACTTGAGAAAATCATGTCTAACACAAAAGAGCTCTTGAAACAAAGCAAATAAAACTGGAGCCCAAGGAAACAGTCAGGGAGCATATTTTCTGTATAGCATTATACAACTTCTGAAAATGCTTTTTGAAAAGCTTTCAAAGAAATGTGGCAATTATACTTGTTTGTATCTTTCTTTTGTTCACAAGGCAAATCATTCTGAGAGGCAGCCTACTGCACTTGATATTGAAACAATTAAAATTTAGAAAATGTAAATTTCTAAAACAACATTGCTTGCAGGGTCCCAAGCCCCTCAGATTACAGGTAATGTAATTAAGGCCCCCAAATGGGGAAATGATTCATACAATGTTATACATTGCCAGAGACGTTTATCAATATCATATGCCATTTACTAAATCCTGACTGTTTTCCAGGCAGTGTGCTGAGATACTTCACGATATATTATCTCACTGGTAACTCCATCACAGATAGGGAATGAAGAGTTGAAAGAGGCTTACCTTGTCCAAGGTAACACAGTTTTCTTTTTAAGATGTAGACCTGGGTTTCAAAATAGGTTTGTCTAATTTCGGAATCTCTGCTTTTATCCGTAATGATATATCTCTTGTCTAGACCAGAATAGTATTATTCCCTCTGCTATACCATCTCCCATGTTACCACTGACTAATTTTAGTTATTGAATTAAGGCAAACAGTAACTAATAGGTTTTATATAGCTAACACAAAAAATCCCATATAGAATATGTGAAGGAAGTAACAAAAATCAATAGGACTGTGATGGAAAAAAATCAAGCCCTTCCCTTTCTCTGGTTGTGAGATAGTTCTTCCAATAAAAGTGCTCGCAACTTGTCTTTGAAAACATGGATGGATATGGAGAACACATTACATCACAGTAATACCCATATAGTTACCTAAGTGACCTACCTGGAGGGAAGAAACAACCAGTTTATTAAATGGGCTGAACATTCTCTTTCCTGCCTCTTCAGACATTATGGGCACATCCCATAGTTTTCCAGTCATTTGGAGTTAGAACAACACCTTGATTGTTATGTACAAGAGTACATGATATATATAGCCCTGATTCAGGGCCTAACATCTTGGTATAAATTTGCTAACTCCTCTGCCTGTTTTTCCTCTCCAACCTTTCTCCTATACAGTAGCTAGAGTGATTTTTAAGCTGATCCTGTTCCTCTCTATCCTAAAAACTCTCTAATCGTTCCTTCATATTCTTCAGTATATAGCCCAGGCACCAGGGTTTAGTTATCACTTCATTTAAAATTACTCACAACTTAGGGGCTTCAAAACCCATATGTTATTTCATATCATGGTTTTGTAGTTTGCTTGGGCAGTTCTGTTGGTGTAACATGGCTCATTCATATGGCTGCTCTTATGCTGGAAGGATCAACTTGAGGCTGGGCTCAGGTGGGATGGCTGGTGTCACTTGAATGTATTGCTTGTGACCTTTAATCCTTAAGGAAGCCAGACCTAGAATTGGATCAGAAACAGTGCTACTGGGGCCTGTTTGGCTGGGAATGAGAACTGAAAGAGCAAAGACATACCCATATCGGCCTAGACTATGAAATAAGATAGTGGTTCTCAAACAAACTTGAGTATGCTTCAGAATAACTTGGAAGGCTTGATTAACTCCACATTGATGGAGAAACTCTACTTTGAGAGTTTCTTGTTCACTGAATCTGGATGGAGCCAAGAGTTTGCATGTCTAACAAGTTCCTGGGTGAGTCTGATGTTGCTAGTTTCAGAGACAATACTTTAAGAATATCTGAGCTACACTGTTTCCCTGAAAATAAGACCTAGCCAGACAATCAGCTCTAATGCATCTTTTGGAGCAAAAATTAATATAAGACCCGGTGATATTATATTATATTATATTATATTATATTATATTATATTATATTATATTATATTATAATATTAGACCAGGTCTTATATTAATTTTTGTTCCAAAAGACACATTAGAGCTGATTGTCCAGCTAGGTCTTATTTTCGGGGAAACACAGTAAGATATATGAGGTCTGACAATTAAGTTCGCGAACTTGTTGCAACAGTGTTGCTACCTTTTTTGATATCAGAGGGATTATTCATTATGAATTTGTACCAACTGGACAAAAAGTTCACCAAGTTTGCTATTTGGAAGTGCTGATAAGGCTGCGTGAAAAAGCTAGACAACCTGAACTTTTTGCCAACAATTCGTGGCTCTTGCATCACGACCATGCACCAGCTCACACGGCACTGTCTGTGAGGGAGTTTTTAGCCAGAAAACAAAGAACTGTATTAGAACACCCTCCCTACTCACCTAATCTGTCCCCCAATGACTTCTTTCTTTACCTAAAGAGAAAGGAAATATTGAAAGGAAGACATTTTGATGACATTCAGGACATCAAGGCTAATATGACGACAGCTCTGATGGCCATTCCAGAAAAAGAGTTCCACAACTGCTTTGAAGGGTGGACTAGGCACTGGCATCAGTGCATAGCTTCCCAAGGGGAGTACTTCGAAGGTGACCATAGTGATATTCAGCAATGAGGTCTGTAGCACTTTTTCTAGGATGAGTTTGCAAATTTCATTGTCAGACCTCATAAAAGTTCCATGAGTGAGTGAGGCATTTTCCTGAAGAACTGCACAAGTGCTTTATTGTGGCACCATTGCAGCAGCTGGAACACAGGACTTCCAAGGTGACCCTTGGACTCTGTTACTCTGTAGTTTATTTCTGTGTGTCCAACACCTGTGCTGACACTTAGTAGTTGATCAGGAAATATTTGTGGAGCTTAGCTACATGTTATGTCTACCCTAATAAGAACACCACTACTACTTACAACTAATACTGTCCATACCATGTTTCCCCCAAAATAAGACCTAGCCGGACCATCAGCTCTAATGCATCTTTTGGAGCAAAAATTAAAATAAGATCCGGTCTTATTTTTATGCAATGTAACACCGGGTAATATAATATAATTAATATAATATAACATACCGGGTCTTTTATTAAGTTTTGTTCCAAAAGACGCATTAAAGCTGATGGTCCGGCTAGGTCTTATTTTTGGGGAAACATGGTAGTAGAGAGGGCCATAGGAGGAAAAAAGGAAAAGATTGCTAATTGGCAGGAGTAAGGGCAATAATTTGTGTGTATGTGCACATGTATGTTAGGTGATTCAGAAGGGTATGACAAGATAGGAGCTTCAGGACACCAGTGAGATTGGTTTGTTAACATTAGGTACCTTGCATCGAATCACTCTGCTAATACACACAGAAGCCAGAAACTTCCTTGAGAGCTTATCCACCATCTCTTGGTAGCTGCTTCCAGTGGAAACCCAGTTTAAATAATTTATACCACTATAGGTATTGGTAAGGGTACACGTTTGTTTCTCCCTTTGCATTACCTCATTCCATTACAGGAGTGTAGTTGTTATTCCCTAGTTTCCTTCTTGGATTCACTCTGTCATAAAAGGTCAGAAAGCAAAGTAGTTTAGAATGTCAATAGATGTTTGAAATATTTCATTTGAGCAAGAACCCCCTCCCCCCCCCCGTCCCCGTCCCCCTCCGACCCCCAGATCTTAATTATCAAATACTGAGCTTCACTAAAGCTAACTATTGGGCTGTGTGCTGAAGGCATGGCCACTGCCCTGGGCTCTTGCACTTGCATTGGTCAGAGTTTTGTAGATCAGGTTATAGAATAAATTAAAGAACTAAGAGCTGCTAGGATAACCAACTCCATATTGTGCACTTAATGACAGGTAATATTGTGGGTGTGAACAGACAGGGTTTGTTGTAATTCAAGGTGCACCTTTGCTAACTATTGGGATAATTAAATATATCTGGAGACTCTTTTCCCAAGATTTGGAGCTTCAAGTTCAAATACCTCCCTCTTTAATATTCATACCCACATCAATGCTTGATAGGTACCAAATGTATGTTTGCCCTTTTCCCCTGGTAAGAACTGTTTTTACCTTAATTAATTTTTATCCCCCCTCTACAATTTGACATATACACCATTGCTAGTTTAATTGAGAATACTTTTTAATTGGCAACTCTATTTTTGTCATTCCTGATTTAAAGAAAACATTTTCTTATAAAATGGGTTTGAAGATAAAATTGTAAAGCATCCTTTTGTGTCAATTTCCTGTCAGTCATTTGTGATGTAATAAAATGTAAAATCCTTTTCTCATTTTCATTTTATTTAAGACAGTTGATATTCTCCTTGCACTATTAGTATTCTGGCCAGATGATTTATTTTAGCTGTCATTTAAAAATGCATAAGGCTAAATTAAACGTTGCAAGGACTTTAGGGGTGGTAATCAGGTAATCATCTATGTAAGATGTGATTAAAAACTTTAATCATAACATATTTTTATCAATACTGTGGCTAGATATGTTATGAACAACATATTCTAATATACTCTGTGATATTTACCTTTACTACATTATTGTCTGCAAATAACTTTTCACAAAGAAGTTATATAGCTGGGCAGTATGTATGGCAAAAAAAATTCCTATTAAACATCATGAAAGATTAACTGGCTGGGAGACCTAGAACCTTTAAAAAGATTCCAAATTACAAATTTGAGTTTCCCAGTAGAAAAGTGGTGCCCTACTCCACCGGTCATCAAGTCTTTCTTTTTTTTTTTTGGCAACAATTAACAATTTTGTTACTTTAGCCAGATACATCTAGTATGTTTTAAAATACTTTACCAAACACATTATTATGTCTTAATCAAACATCATTAATTATGTCTTAATTAGGAGAAAAAAAAGGAAAAGCAACTAGATCAAAGACCTAGTTAACTGCCAATAAACACTTCTGATAAGTATAAAAGAGCTTGTTAAGCATCTTTCATGATCAGAAGAGTGATAGCAGTTGCGCAGTGGAAAGAGCCTGAGTTTAAGGATCAGAGAGAGAGCCCTGGATTCATTTCTTTGTTCTTACATGTACATACACAAATGTGTGATCTCAGGTAGGTTGCCTCACTTCTGAGCCTCAGTTCCTTTATCTGTAATATGACAATCGCAAGTTCTTTGTCTTAGGTATCTTAGGAGAATTACATTTACCTTGGGGCATGGCACATAAGCTAAATGACTGGAAACTATTACCTTTATTATTGATCTAAGAAGTATTTACTTTTTTATTCCAGGTTGCAAATTAAAAAAAAAATAAGTTTCAGGTGTAGGAAGCAATGTAATAGTTAGACATTTACATCCTTCACAAAGTGATAACTGCCCCACCGCCAGTCTACTACCCCTCTAACACCGTATATAGCTGGTACAACATCATTGACTATATTCCCTATGCTGTCCTTTACATCCTGTGACTATATATATATAGGCTGCATGAAAAAGTTAGACAACCTGAACTTTTCGCCAACAATGCATGGCTCTTGCATCACAACAATGCACCAGCTCACACGGCATTGTCTGTGAGGGAGCTTTTAGCCAGTAAACAAATCACTGTATTGGAACACCCTCCTTACTCACCTGATCTGGCCCCCAGTGACTTCTTTCTTTACCCAAAGGTAAAGGAAATAGTGAAACGAAGACATGTGGATGACATTCAGGACATCAAGAGTAATATGATGACAGCTCTGATGGCCATTCCAGGAAAAGAGTTCCAAAATTGCTTTGAAGGGTGGACTAGGCGCTGGTGTCGGTGCATAGCTTCCCAAGGGGAGTACTTCGAAGGTGACCATAGTGATATTCAGCAATGAGGGATGTAACACTTTTTCTAGGATGCGTTTGCAGACTTAATTGTCCAGCCTCATATTCATCTGTAAATGGGGGTGATGAGGTAGTAACTATCTCATATGGTTGTTAGGAGTTACAGAAATTAAGATAGTGTGGGTTTGGTGAAAGGGTAGACTCAAATCAATGGAATAGAACAGGGAACCCAGAAATTGACCCACAAAATCATAGTGAAAAAAAAGTTTATAAACTACTTGCCTTCTATATGGGGATATGATACAAGTATTTCTGACACTAGGATAAAGACCCTCTCTCAAACTCTGGTTCTTTACCTATTTGGGGATAACATCCTTTTGAGGGCAGCAACTGTTTCTTGCTCATTCCTGCTCTCCTCTGTTCTAAGAATAGAGTTAATTATTCATACTCCAGTTCCGCCACCTACTAATGCTATGACTTCAGAAGAGAGACTTCTGAGTTCCCGCTCCTGTAAAATGAAGATAAGACTATATAGCCAACCAGATTGTTCTGCAGGTTAAATGACGTCATGCACATAATGCAGTCAGGAGAGTGAATGGTATATCAGTGACTTCCTTAAATGTTAGCTGGTGGCCTCATGTTGGATGTCCTAGAGGTACACTCTGTGTAGACACTCTTGTGCAACTGATTATTGAGAAAAGAGGGGAGTAAGAGAAATAAGGTAAGGGAGAAGGAAGTTGCTAAATAAGGATATGGTCTCACTTTTAGAGTAGATACAGCACGATTTCACACACTCTTTTAATTTCTGTGGCTTCATAATCATTCCTGAACTTGGGTATTATATATACTCCAACTTTGGTCCTTTGTGAAACAGTTTTGGCTTTTCTAATTCCTTTGCTTTTCCATATAAATTTTTAAATCATCTAGTTGATACCTGTTTTTAAAAGCTTGCTGAGATTTTGATTGGGGTGGCAGTAAATAAATGGATTTGATTGGGGAAAACTGACATCTGTAATTTTTTTCCCATCAATATTTAGTAGTTTTCAGCACACAGAATCTACTCATGTTTTATACAGGGCAAACCTGAATAATTTGTGGTGCTATTGTCATGGTATTTTTGTTTTTAATATCTAGTTCCAATTATTCCTTGCTGGTAAATAGAAACATCGTTGATTTTTGTATACTGATTTTGTATTATGTGACCTTGAAAAAGTTACTACTTCCATCAGCTTTTTGGTAGATTAAGATTTTCTGTTTATGCAAGTATGTCATCTGCAGAGGATAGTTTTATTTCTTCCTTTCCAAATTGTATTTCTTTTACTTTTTTTTTTTCTTTTGCTATATTGCACTGCCTAAGACTTCTGATGTATTCTTGAATAGGAGTGGTGAAAGAGAAAATCCTTGCATTGTTCATGCATTTAGGGAGGAGCGTTCAGTGTTCCACCATTAAGTTATATATTTATACTAGTATTTTATAGATACCCTTTATGAGATTGAAAAAGTTCTACTTCTAGGTTGCTGAATGTTTTTACTTTGATAATCTATTGATATAATCATATGGATATAATCTTATGGCTTTTCTTCTTTGGTTTATTAATATGATTAATTGTTTGGGTGCATTTTCCAATATTGAACCAATTTATATTCCTAGGATAAGTCACACTTGGTCATATGTGTTATCCTTTTTCTATATTGCTGAATTTGATTACGAATATTTTGTGGAAGATTTTTGCAATTATTGCCATAGGGATATTGTTCTATAGTGTGTTTTTTTTTCTTGAAATGTCTTTGTTTAAATTTATTAGTAGAATTCTGGTCTTATAGAATGAGTGGAAGTTTCCCCTCCTATTCTATTTTTTGAAGGAGATTGTGTGGAATTGGTTTTATGGCTTCTTTAAATGTTTGGTAAAATTTGTCAGAGAAACGATGTGTGCTTGTGATTTCCTTTGTTGCAAAGTTTTAAATTATTTATTAACTTATAAAGCAAATGTAGATTTGTTCAGGTTACCTCTTTCCTACTGAGTGAATTTTGGTAGTTTGCGTCTTGCAAGTAATTGGACTATTTCATCTAGTTTGTCAAATTTATGGCCATATAATTATTCCTAGTGTTTCCTTATTATCTTTTAAATATCTCTGGTGTCTATACTAATGCCCCCTTTCATCCCTGGTATTATTGATTATTTGCGTGTTTTCCTATTGTTTTTGTTTGCCAATCTGCCTAAAGACATCAGTTTTTGTTTCTTTATTTTTCCCCAAAGAAGCAGTTTTTGCTTTTGCTTGCTTTGATTTGGCTATTATTTTACATTTCAATTTTATTAATACTTGCTCCCATCTTCTGTTGTTTTACTTTTTCTACTTGTTTTTACAAATTAATTTGCTTTTATTCCTCTAGCTTCTTAAAGTAGTAGCTTAGATCACTGATTTTTTTCACATTTTATTTCTTTTCTCATGTAAGCATTAAATGCTCCAAGTTCTTTAAGTACGACATTAACCGTATTAACAAATTTTCTTATGTTGTATTTTCATTTTCCTTTAGTTCATTTATTTCATACTTCCATTAAGACTTCTTTAAAGCATATATTATTTAGGTGTGTTTTTTAAAAAATTCCCATCAATTTAAGGATTTTCCAGGTATCCTTTTTGTTATGATTTCCAGTGTTTTTTTTGTTAGGGTCTGAAAGCATACTTTATATCATCTCAATTGTTTTAAATCTCTTAAAATCTGTCCTGTAGTCCAGGATATTGTGTATCTTCTAAATTTGATAAGCATTTGAGAAAACTACATTCTGTTGTCCTTAGGTGGAATAGTCTATAAATATCTCTTAGCCAGTTTGGATGTTCAGATCATCTCTGTCCTTATTGATTTCGTCCTACCTACTCTGTCAATTAATGTGAGTGGGATGTGGAAGTTTTCAACTATAATTTTCGATATGTCTGTTACTTCTGTCTTTTATATCAGGTTTGCTTTATGTATATTGAAACTCTATTAGCTGAATACACACTTTAGGATTGTTGAAGAATTCTTGGAGAATTGACCTGTGTATCGCTATGTAGTAATACACTTACTTTATCCAATATTATCCTTTAAGACCTAAATTGTCAGATATTGATATAGCTATTCTAGCTTTTTTTTTTGGTTACTGTTGTGTAGGTATCTTTTTTCATCCTGTATAACAACAACAACAGCAGCAACCTGTCTCTGTCTTTATATTTAAAGTGAGTTGCATGTGAGCACCTTAATTTGAACTTTGCTTTTTCATTCAGTCTTACACCTGTCTTATTTTTAAATTTTAAAAATTTATTTATTTATTTTTATTGAAATATAGCTAACATACAATATTATATTACTTTAAGGTGTATACCATAGTTATTCAACATTTGTATGCCTAAAGAAGTCATCACCATGGTAAGTCCAGCAAATATCTGTCACTGCACCACGTTATCACAGTATTATTTACTATATTCCCCGTGCTGTGTATCACATCCCCATGATTTATTTGTTTTATACCTGAAAATTTGAACCTCTTATTGCCCTTCATCATTCCCCACTTTTAAAATTTTTAAATTACAGTTGATATTCAATATATTTTGATATTAATTTCAGATGTACACTGTAGTGGTTAGACATTTATATAATTTAACAAGCTATCCCTGACTAGTGCAGTACCCACCTAGCACTATACATAGTTACTATCATATTATTGACTATATTCCCTCTGCTTTACTTTATATCCCCATGACTATTTTGTAACTACTAATTTATATGTCTTAATCCCTTCACCTTTTTAACCCTGCCTCCAACCCCCTCCCCTCTATCACCCCAGCAAATCTAGTACACTATGACACCCTACACAGTTATTACAATATTATGGACTATATCCCTTATACTATACCCTTCATCCTCATGACTACTGTGTAAAAACTAATCTGTACTTCTTAATCCCTTCCCCCTTTTCACCCACCCCCTGAAGTCCCCTCCCATCTGGCAGCCATCAAAATGTTTGCTGTATCTATGAGTCTGTTTCTGTTTTGTTTGTGTGCTTATTTTGTTCTGTAGCTTCCAGATATAAGCGAAATCGCATTGCATCTGTCCTTCTTGGTCTGACATACTCCACTAAGGGAAATACTTTCCAGGTCCATCCATCCATGCCTCTGCAGATGGCAAAAGCCCATTCCCTTCCCTGGCACAGTAATATTCCATTGTATATATGTACCACTGCCTTTTTATCCATTCATCCATCGATGGACACCTAGGCTGCCTCCACATGTTAGCCATTGTAAACAGTGCTTCAATGAACATATAGATGCACAGGTCCCCTCAAAGTAGCATTTGGGTTTCTTTAGATAAATACCCAGAAGTGGTATTACTGGGTCCTTCTTTATCTCTTGTTACAACCTTTTTTAAAAAAGTCTATTTTGTCTGGTATAAGTATTTCAACCCCAGAATTATTTTTTTTTCCATTTTCATAAAATATCTTTTTACTTTCAGTCTGTGTGTGTCTTTCGATCTGAAGTGAGTTTCTTGGTGGAAGAATAGGTAAGGGTCTTGTTTTCTTATCTGTTCAGACACCTCATGTCTTTTTTGATTGGAGCATTTAATCCATTCACATTTAAAGTAATTGTTGATAGATATGTAGTTATTGCCACTTTATTATTCTTTTTTTTTTTTACATTTGTTTCCTTTGTCTTCTTAAATAAGTGCCTCTAAGACTCTAAGATTCCTTGTAACACTGGTTTAGTGGTCATGAACTCCTTTAGCTTTTTTTGTTGTTGTTGTTGTTTTTGTTTGTTTGTTTGTTTGGAAAGCTCTTTATCCTTTGATTCTAAATGATAGCTTTGCTGGGTAGAGTACTCTTGGTTGTAGATCCTAGCTTTTTATCACTTGAGTATTTCATGCCATTGCCTTCTGGCCTGCAGTGTTTCTGTTGAGAAATCAGGTGACAGTCTTATGGGAGTGCCCTCGTATGTAACCAGCTATTTTTCTCTTGCTGCTTTTAAGATTCTTCGGTTGTCTTTAACTTTTGGCATTTTAATTATGATGTGTTTTGGTGTGGGCCCATTTGGATTCAACTTGTTTGGGACTCTCTGCCCTTCCTGGGCTTGTATATATATTTCCTTCACCAGGTTACGAAAGTGTTCAGTCATTATTTCTTCAAATAGGTTTTCAACTCCTTTCTCTCTCTCTTCTCCTTCTGGTATCCCTATGATGCAATTGTCAATATGCTTGATGTTATCCCAGAGGCCCATTAAACTTCCTCATATTTTTGGATTTTTTTTTCCTGTTCTGATTGGGTGTTTTCGGCTACCTTATCTTCCAAATGGCTGATTCAGTCCTCTGCTTCATCTAAGTTACTGTTGAGTCCCTCTAATGTGTTCTTCATTTCAATTATTGTATTCTTCATTTCTAACTGGTTCTTTTTAATGTTTTCTATCTCCATTTTTATGTTTCCTGTCTCTTTGTTGGAGTTCTCCCTAAGATCATTGAGCATTCTTATAACCAGTGTTGGAACTGTGCATCTGGTAGGTTTCTTGTCTCCATTTTTTGAGTTCTTTTTCTGGAGCTTTGCTCTGTTGTTTTATTTTGGGCATGTTTCTTTGTCTCCCCATTTTGGCTGCCTCCCTGTGCTTTTTTCTATGCAGTAGGTAGGGCTGTTGTACCCCCAGTCTTAATACAGTGGCCTTAATGTAGTATGTATTCTGTAGGGCCCAGTGGCACAGTCTCCCTGGTCACTGGAGCTGAATGCTCCAGGTGTGTCCCTTCTATGGGTTTTGTGTGTCCTCCTGTTGTATTTGAGCCTTGGTTGTTGTTTGCATGTCAATGGGAGGGATGGACCCTTGGGCTTATTGGTTGTGAGAACTGCCCTGGCCATGACTACAGTGGAGGAGCTGTTGTGAAGGGGTTGACCCTACGGAGCTGAATTCATTTTAGCAGGGTTCTCATGCCTGCCCAGTCTGCCCTTTGGGTGTATCATCCTCGGATGCACCCAGGTGATGCTCTGGCCCAGTCCAAAGCTGGTCATCGGGCATGCCAGCCCGGGGACTTCTTGGAGGGGTTCTGCCACAGGTCGAGTTCAGCTGCAACCCATGCTTGTTTGATTTTTTTGAAAATAGGGGCAATTTTATATCTTCCTGTCCAAACTATATGTCATTCATTTCCATTTCTTTTCACATTGCTTGGTGTAGAATATCCAGTACTGTTTTGAATAAGATCAGTAAGAGTAAATTCCTTGCTTGTTACCAGTTTTAGTGGAAAAGCATTCAAGTTGTCACCATTAATCTTAATGTTAGCTGTAGGATTTTTAAAAATTAGATATAACTAATATACCATAAAATGTATTCATTTAGTGTAACATTTTAATATATTCACAAAGTTGTACAATTATAACTGCTGTATTATTCCAGATCATTTCATCACTGTAAAGGGAAACTTTGTGCCTCATTTTGTCCACCCTCAAGCCACTGGAAACCACTAATCTATTTCCTGTTTCTATAAATTTACCTATTCTGTAAATTTCATATAAGTGAAATTATATGATAGATGGCATTGGCATTTTGTGCCTAGCTTACTTACTTGGCTTAATGTTTTCAAGGTTCATCCATGTTGTAGCATGTATTGGTATTTTATTGCTTTTTATGACTGAATAGAATTCCAATGTATGGCTATACAACACTT
This sequence comes from Rhinolophus sinicus, assembly GCF_036562045.2. Classification (NCBI taxonomy): domain Eukaryota; kingdom Metazoa; phylum Chordata; class Mammalia; order Chiroptera; family Rhinolophidae; genus Rhinolophus; species Rhinolophus sinicus. The sequence continues at coordinate 103,713,995 of NC_133768.1, read as the reverse complement.
AGTTTTCTGTTTATCAGGTGATGCACATTTGGGTTGTTTCCACTTTTGTTTTGTTAAGTCTTCTTTAAATAGTGGGTTGAATTCTCCAATGTAACCATCGGACCCTGGATTTCTCTTTTTTGACTAGTTTTAAATTATGAATTTAATATCCTTAATGTCTATAGGGCTATTCAGATTATCTGTTTCATTTTCACGAATTGTGGTAGTTTGCAGTTTTGCAAAATTAATCCATTTCACATAAGTTGTCACATGTATGTTTTAATATTCTTTTATTGTGTCTTTGATGTTTTCCAGTCTGTAGTGATATCACTTGTTTTCTTATGTTTGCAATTTGTGTCTGATGGATATTTTCACTAGGTATAGGATTCTGGGTGGGCAGTTCTTTTTCTCTCAGCATGTGAAAATTTTTTGTGCAACATCTTTCCAGCATACATGATGAAAATTCACTGTAATTCAAATTGTTTTTCATTTATTCTTGTGGCATCATTTTTCTCCGGCTGCTTCAAAAATTAATTCTTTGTCTTATATTTTCAGAATTTCAACTATAATGTTGGCTCATTGTGGATTTATTTCATTTTATCCTGTTTGGAATTGGCTCAACTTTTTGATTCTTTAGGCTTATTTATGTCTCTTGTAAAATTTGGAAACTTCTCAGGCTGCCCTTTTCTTCCCTTGTAGGTCTTTGATAATGTGAATGTTTTATATACATAAATATAGTTTCTGAGGCTCTGTTGATTTATATCTTTTTTAAGTCTGTTTTCACTTTGTTATTATATTGAGTAAGCTGTATTGTTCTATACTGATGTTCACTAATTGTTTCCTCTCTCCCCTCTACTCTGCTATTGAGCACATCCATTAAGTTTTTACT